>NC_082704.1:60175350-61647604 GCF_949987515.2 Delphinus delphis | reverse complement strand
AGAAAATGATACAAATGAACTTGTTTACAAACAGAAATGGACTCACAGACATAGAAAACAAATTTTTGGTTACCAAAGGGAAAAGGGCAAGGAGGGATAAATTAGGAATTTGGGATTAACAGATACACACTACTCTATATAAAATAGATAAACAGGGGCCTACTCTATAGAACAGGGAACAATATTCAATATCTTACAATCACTTATAATGGAAAAGAGTCTGAAAAATAATATATATATATATATATATATATATATATATATATATATATATCTGAATCACTTTGCTGTCCACCTGAAACATTGTAAATCACCTATACTTCAGTAAAAAAGAAAACCAGCTGATAGCCTTTTGGGAGTTCTCTTGTACATGACTCTTTCTGTTGTTGCCCTTAGAACTGTCTGTTTATCTTTACTTTTGCCATTTTAATTATGATACATATTGTTGTGATCTGTTTGGGTTCATCTTTTTTGGAGCCCTCTGTGTTTCCTGTACCTTGATATATTTCCTTTTTCAGTTTTAGGATGCTTTCAGCCACAATTTCATTAAATACATTTTTATCCCTCTTCTCTCTCTTCTCCTTCTGGGACCCCTAGTAGGCAAATGTTGTCATACTTGATATTATACCAGAGATCTCTTAAACTCTTCTCATTTTTGTTTTCCTTTTTCCTGTTCTGCTTGAGTGATTTCCATTATTCTATCTTCCAGGTCACTAATGCATTCTTCCGTATCACTTAGTCTGCTGTTAATACCTTCTAGTCTGTTTTTCATTTCAGTTATTTTATTCTTCAGTTCTGACTGGTTCTTTTATTTTTTAAAAAAATTTTCTAGTTCTTTGTTAAAATTCTCACCATGTTCATTTATTATTTTCCCTAATTCAGTTAGCCTTCTTATTACTAATACTTTGAATTCTTTATCCAGTAAATTATTTGTCTTTCATTATTTAATTTTTCAGGTGTTTGCTCATGTTCTTTCAATTGAGAACAGTTCCTCTGTTTTCACTTTGCTTAACTGTCAATGTATCCATGAATTTAAGTAAAACAGTTACTCATTGCAGTCTTGTATTGGTGTCCTTATGTGGGAGCATCCATGTACAGTTTGCATGTGAGCAGTGCCTTTGGTTGGAGAGATGGATTTAATGTAAACAGAAACCACATCTTTCCTCATGGTGTGCTGGCAGCTATCACCTTGGTAGTAGTTGGGGCTGGAGATGAAGGGGCTAGGGCCAGAGTCAGGTTTGTGGTGGGTCTTCCCCTATGCTCAGTGGCCATCATCACCTTATGGAAGGCAGTGTTAGATCCCAAGTTGCTGGAGCAGAAGCCCTGAGTATCAGGTCTGAGTTGGCTCTCTCTTCTTCCAGCACCAGCACGCTTACCCCAAATGGTAGCAATGCTAGTGCAAGAGGGGCCAATGCATGCTTTTGACTCCTGTTGGGGCACAGCCTGTTGTGGTCTGGTCTCTGTCAGAGATCAGCATTTCTCCTGATGCACTGAACATGTAGGTGCCTGTAATGGCCAACCCTACCCCACCCATATGCAGCCTCAGGTCTGAGTAACCTCTGCATCCATTGCCAAGCTCTCCTCCCAGTTAGGGTGGCCCTCACTCAAGTGTGGTGCTGTGACATGAAGTAAGCAGAGCTGGAGCATTTGCTCAGCTCAGGCTCAGACTCAGCAATATGATCACGGGAAATCAGGCAGCCACTAGCACAGTCCTCAATCTGCCTTCTCTGTCTTGATTCAGGAGCAAGCCAGTATGCATTTTCTCCTCACGAGCAGAGTCCAGGCATCCCACATACCTTGTGTTATGCCCACTGGTCCTCCAACAAGCCAAGGGGGGTTGTCTTCCCAGTGTCAGACCCCAGAACTGGGGTGCCCAATATGTGGCTTGAGCTGCCCACTCCTCAGAGAGGGTCTCCACCCACTTATTTTACCTTTTCCTCTGAGTGCCCACCCAGGGGCACAGGTCCCGACCCAATCACTTCTCTTCCCCTCCTACCCAATTCCACATGTATCTCTCTTACAGCCTTGGTTGTAGAACAGTCTTTCTGCCAGTTTCCAGTTAGCTTTTAGTGAGAATTTTTCCACATGTCTATGTATTTTTGATGTGCTCATGGGGAGAGTTGAGTTCCACATTCTCCTACTCTGCCATCTTGATCCAACTTCCTTAATGTCCACACCTTAGATTCCCTTACATTTTCCCTAATACCCTTTCTGTATTATAGGATTTTATCTAATATACCGTATTACATTTAGTCTTAATGTCTCCCTAGGCTCCTTATGGCTGTGACAGTTTCTTAGACTTTCCTTGTCTTTGATGACTTTTACTGTTTTGAAGATTACTAGTCAGGTATTTTGTAAAATGTACTTCGATTTGAACTTTCTTAACTTTTTGTCATGTTTAATGTATTAGTTTTCTATGGCTGCCATAACATTATTACCACAAACTTGGTATCTTAAAACAGCAGATCTATTCTCTCATAGATTTGAAGTCCAACTGGCATTTAACCCACTAAAGTTAGAAAGAGATTATGAGCATTTAGGAGGAGAACAGTAGCAAAGTACCATTGAACATTTGGGAGGAGAAGAGAAGTATCATTTTTATCACATAATATCAAGGGTACATATTTCCAAGATGATTTATCAATGTTTATCTTAATGTTGGTCACCTGACTGAAGTAATGTTTATCAGGTTTCTCTGCTGTAAAGTTATGCATATTCCCCATTTCTATACTTTAATCTTTGGCAGGAAGGTACTATGTGGTGAATTATTTTTCCCCTCCTTGAGGGCAGAGAGCATATATAAATTATTTGGATTTCATCTTCATGGAAGATTTATTTTTTCTCTTCCATCTATTTATTATTTATTCATTCACTCATTCATGCATTAAATAATTTATTTGTATTAAGTATTGAATTATAGATATTTATTTTATACTTTGGGTTATAATTTAATGGTACTTAATATTGATGTTTAAATTGTCTTAGCTTTGCCCAGTGATAACATTTTTTGATTTTCTCCTCTTCCCTGTGCCCTGTATCCACTCTTTTAAAAAATATACATAATATATACCATTTTAACCATTTTAAGTGTACTGTTTAGTGGCATTAAATACATTTACAATGCTGTGAAACCATTATCACTATCCATTTCTAGAACAATTTCATCAACTCAAACAGAAACTCAGTACCCATTATAAAATAATTCCCCATTCTTCCTTCCCCCAAACTCTGGAAACCTCTATTATGCTTTCTGTACCTATAAATTTGATTATCCTAGATATTCATATAAGTGTATCTAAGATAAACCAGAGCCTGACAGTAGTTAAAGGGATTAAAAACAGATTTTAGTTCAGAACTATAAAAATAGATCAAAAGAGACCTCAGTATAGAACTAGACTCAGTTCTGAATACTGCATGAAAGAGTAGAGATTTATAGCCAAGGATTAGAGTGAGTGTCATTGGATGAATAATTAATATGGGGAAAAATCAGGGTTAAGGGACATTTCTGGATAAACCAACTTCACAGAATTTTTGCTGAAGGCAAGCCAAGGTGATCAGATATGCCCTGCGGAATGGTGGATCATAGGGAATTTTATCAGATATGGTGGGTAATAAGGCTAGAGGATTCTTACTATAATAAGTCAGCAAGATTCTTGATAAAGTTGGGTGACACAAAGATGGACACAGAAGTCCAAAGGCTGAGGCCTAGTTGGGAGGAGGATTCAGAGGAACCTGACTAAAATTTGGTCAAAGAGGGAGTCTTTGTTAAATGGAATCATAAAGTATTTGTTCTTTTATGTATGACTTATTTCACTTAACATATTGTTTTCACAGTTCATTTATATTGGAGCATGTGTCAGTTTCATCTTTATAAGACTCAATAATATTCCATTGTATGTGTACCACATTTTGTTCATTCATCCATTGAAGGACATTTGAGTTGTTTTCATCTTTGGAACATTGTTGTACAAATATCTGTTTGATTCCCTGTTTTCAATTCTTTGGAGCATATATCAAGAATGTAACTACTGGACATGGCAATTCTATGTTTATCTTTCTGAGGAATCACAGTATATTTTCCACAGTGGCTGCACCATTTTATATCCCCACCAGCAATACACAAGAGTTTCCATTTCCTCACAGCACTTATTCTCACCAACAATTACTTTCCATTAACTCATAATAGCCATCCTAGTGTGAATAAACTGTTATCCCACTGTGACTTTGATTTGAATTTCCCTGATGATTAGTAATATTGACCATGTTTCATGTGCTCATTGACCATCTGTAATATCTTCTTTGGAGAAATGTCTATTCAAGTATTTTGCTTATTTTTGAATTGGGTTTTTGATTTCTTTTGGTTATTCTTGCATTGTAGGAGTTCTTTATGTATTCTGGATGTTAATTTCTTTTTTAAAACATCTTTATTGGAGTATAATTGCTTTACAATGTGGTGTTAGTTTCTGCTGTATAGCAAGGTGAATCCGCCATATGCATACATATATCCCCGTATCCCCTCCCTCTTGAGTCTCCCTCCCACCCTACCTTTCCCACCCTCTGGGTGATCACACAGCACCGAGCTATCACACTGTACTATGCAGCTGCTTCTGACTAGCTATCTTGAAATAGTCTCAAGTATCTTTTCCTACCACAGTTCTTTGAGACTAGATATCAATTACAGGGAAAAAAAATCTGTAAAAAATACAAACACATGGAGGCTAAACAATATGCTACTAAATAACCAAGAAATCACTGAAGAAATCAAAGAGGAAATCAAAAAAATACCTAGAAACAAATGACAATGAAAACACGATGACCCCGAACCTATGGGATGCAGCAAAAGCTGTTCTAAGAGGGAAGTTTATAGCAATACAATTCTACCTCAAGAAACAAGAAACACCTCAAATAAACAACCTAAGCTTACACCTAAAGCAATTAGAGAAAGAAGAAGAGCAACAAAAACAAAGTTAGCAGAAGGAAATAAATCATAAAGATCAGACCAGAAATATGTGAAAAAGAAATGAAGGAAACAATAGCAAAAATCAATAAAACTACAAGCTGGTTCTTTGAGAAGATAAATAAAATTGATAAAACATTAGCCAGACTCATCAAAAAAAAAAAAGAGAGAAGACTCAAATCAACAGAATTAGAAATGAAAAAGGAAAAGTAACAACTGACACTGCAGAAATACAAAGGATCATGAGAGATTACTACAAGCAACTCTATGCCAATAAAATGGACAACCTGGAAGAAATGGACATTCTTAGAAAAGCACAAACTTCCAAAACTGAACCTGGATGTTAATTTCTTATTAAATATATGATTTGCAAATATTTTCTCCAATTCTGTGGGCTGTCTTATCACTCTATTGATACAGTTCTCTGAGGCACAGAAGTTTTAAGCTTGGTGAAATGAAACATCTCTGTTTCATGTTTCCTGTGCTTTTGATGTCATATCCAGGAAATTTTCATAATATCCAATGCCATGGAGAATTCCCAAGGTTTTTTTCTGAGTTTTATAGTTTTAGCTCTTATTTTTAAGTCTTGGTTCCATTTCAAGTAAATTTTTACATATGGTGTATGGTAAGAACCCAACTTTATTATTTCCATGTGAATATTTAGTTTTCCAGGCACCAACTGTTAAAAAGACTCTCCTTTCCCATTTGAATATCCTTGGCACTCTTATAGAAAAATCAATTGATTGTATATGCAAGGGTTTATTTGTGATTTTTTAAAATTCTAGTTGCTTGATCTATATATTTATTTTTATGCCAGTAACACTGTATTGATTACTGTAGTTTAGTAATAATTTTTTTTTTTTTTTTGTGGTACGCGGGCCTCTCACTGTTATGGCCTCTTCCGTTGTGGAGCACAGGCTCTGGACGTGCAGGCTCAGCAGCCATGGCTCGTGGGCCTAGCCGCTCTGCAGCATGTGGGATCTTCCCAGACCCGGGCATGAACCCATGTCCCCTGCATTGGCAGGCAGACTCTCAACCACTGCACCACCAGGGAAGCCTGGTAATAAATTTTTAATATAAGAAATGTGAGTGCTTCAAATTCATTCTCTTTTTTCAATACTGTTTTATATATTTGGGGTCCTTTGAGATTCCTTATGGATTTTAGTATAAATTTTTAAATAAAAACTTGCTTTTGGGATTTTGATAAAGATTGCATTAAATCTGTAGGTCACTGTTGATAGTATTGTGACTTTAACAATATTACATCTTCCTGTTCATGAACACAGGACATATTTCCATTTATTAATGTCTTCTTTAATTTCTTTCAACAATTTTCTGAAATTTGTAGTGTACACTGAGTTTTCTTCTTTGGTTAATTTTATTCAAAAATATTTTATTCTTTTTGATGCTATTATAAATGGAATTATTTATTTGTTTTCTTTTTGGGGTTTTCATGTTACTGTATAAAAGAACAACAGATTTTTAGGTGCTGATTTTGTACATTGTAACTTGGCTGAAATTGTTTATTAGTTTTAACATTTATTTGTGAACTATTTAGTGTTTTCTGCATATAAGATCATGTTATCTGCAAACAGATTATTTTAACACTACTTTTATAATTTTGTAATTTGACGTTTTTATTTCTTTTCCTGCTTAATTATTTTGACTAGAATTTTCAATACTATGTTGAATAGACATGGAAAAAGTGATCATGCTTGTCTAATTCTTTATGTTAGGGGAAAAGATTTCAGTGTTCCATTATTGAGTATAATGTTAGCTGTGGGCTTTTCATAAATGAGCTTTACTATAATGATGACATCACCTTCTATTACTGGTTTATTTCTGGTATTTGATAACAAAAAGTGGTTTTGAATTTGGCAAATCATTTCTCTGCATTAATTGAGGTGATCATTTGATGTTTATTTTTTCCACTTCATTCTGTTAACATGGTATATTACATTGATAATTTTTCATATGTTGAACTATCCTTCCATTTCAGGAATAAATCTCACTTCATGGTGTTTAATCTTTTTAATGTGCTGCTGAATTTGGTTTACCAGTACTTTGTTCAGGATTTTTTCATCACAAATCATAAGGAATATTGGTCTATAATTTTCTTATGATATATTTGTCTGGTTCGAGATATGAATAATACTGGCCTCATAGAATGAGTTAAGAGGTGTCAAAAAATTGTCCACTACTCTTCTATTTAGGGAAGGAATTTGAAAATAATTGGCATTATTTTTTTTTAATATTTGGTAGAATTCAACAGTGAAGCCATCTGGTATAGACTTTCCTTTGTTCAGAGGTTTCTGATTACTGACTCAACCTCCTTACTAGTTATTTCTTTACTGAGATTTTCTAGTTCTTTATTCAGCTTTGATAGCTAGAGTGTGGTATGAACTGAATTGTGTCCCCCAAAATGTATATGTTGAAGCTCTAACCTCCAATGTTACTGTGTTTGGAGATAGAGCTTTTAGGAGGTAATTAGGATTTCTGGCTTTTTTTTTTTTTTTTTTTTTTTTTTTTTTTTTTTTTTGCTGTACGCGGGCCTCTCACTGTTGTTGCCTCTCCCGTTGCAGAGCACAGGCTCCGGATGTGCAGGCTCAGTGGCCATGGTTCACAGGCCCAGCCGCTCCATGGCATGTGGGATCTTCCTGGACCAGGGCACGAACCTGTGTCCCTTGCATCGGCAGGCAGACTCTCAACCACAGTGCCACCAGGGAAGCCCAGGATTTCTGACTTTTTAAGAAGAGGAAGAGAGCAAGCTCTCCCTCTGCCATATGAAGGTAAAACTAAAAGATGGCCATCTGCAAGCCAGGAAGTGAACTTTCACTAGAACCTGACCATGTTGACACTCTGATTTTATACTTCCCTTCTCCAGAACTATGAGAAAATGTCTGTTGTTTAAGTCACCCAATAAATAGTATTTCATTATAACAGCCTGAGCTGACTAATATAGTTTGTTTCTTGGAATTTGTCCATGTCCCCTAGATTCAATTCTCTAATGCATGTACAAATGTTCTTATTCTCTGATAACCCTTTTTATTTCCATAATGTTCCCACATTTATCTCCAATTTTAATAATATGAATCTTTTCTGTTTTTCCTTAGCCAATATAACTAATGACGTGTCAATTTACTTATCTTTTCAAAGAACGAGTTTTTGTTTTTCTTGATTTTCTCTGTTTCCTTTCTATGCCCTTTTATTTATGTCCACTTTAATATGCATTATTCCTTCCTTCTGATATTTTTGAGTTTAGTGTGCACTTTCTTTTCTAGTTCCTTAAGATGTAAAGTTAGGTTATCTTTGACATTATTCTTGTTTTTACTGTATACAGTTACAAATGTAAATTTCCTTTGTAATACTTCTTTTGCTGCATCCCAACAAGTTTTATTTTTTTATGTTGTATTTTCCTTTTCATTGGTCTCAAGATATTTTTAAATTTCCCTTATGATTTTTTCTTTAAGCTGATTCTTTATTAAATAAATATTGATTAATTTATCTGTGAAATTTCCACTTTTCCTTCTATTATTGATTTCAAGCTTCATTTCATTGTTATTAGAAAATTTTTACTCTGTATGATTTTAATATTCAAAATGTATTAAGGTTTGTTTTGTAGCCTAAAGTATTGCCTATCTTGGAGAATGTTCCATTAGCGCTGAGAAAATGTGTTTTCTGCTGTTATGAAGTAAGTGTCCTATATATATATGTCAGGTCTAATAGGTTTATAATGTTGTTCAAATGTTCTGTTAGCATATTGATCTTCTATCTGGTTATTCTATCCATTATTGAAAGTGAAGTAATAAAATTTCCATTTTTTAACTGCTGTCTACTTGTCCCTTTGATTATGTCTGCTTCATATACTTTGGAGCTGTGATATTCAGTACATATATGTTTATAATTGTATTATATTATTGAGGTGACACTTTTATCAATATATAGTGTCCTTCCTTGTGTTTTGTAACAGTTTTTGACTTAAAGTCCCTTTTGTATATTGATGTAGGCGCCTCAACTCTTTTTGTTACTACTTACATGGAATATATTTCTCATTCCTTTCACTGTCAAACCATTTGGTTCATTAACCTGAAGTGAGTTTCTTTTGGACAAAATATTGTTAGTTAATGTATTTTCATCTATTGTACCAATCTATGCATTTTGAATTTAGAGCCTAATCCATTTACATGTAGGGTAGTTACTGACAATGAAGCAATTTCTTCTGCAATTTTGTTATTTTTTCTGTATGTCATGACTCCCCCCACCCACTTATTTTCTTCTTTAAAATTTCTTTTGTGTTTATTGGAGTCTTTTTTCTTGTTGTTTTAGACTTTAGTCTTATTTATTTATATATTTGTTTACTTTTAACATCTTTATAGGAGTATAATGACTTTACAATGTTGTGTTAGTTTCTGCTTTATAACAAAGTGAATCAGCTATACATATACATATATCACCATATCTCCTCCCTCTTGCATCTCCCTCTCATCCTCCCTATCTCACCCTTTTAGGTGGTCACAAAGCACTGAGCTGATCTCCCTATGCTATGCAGCTTCTTTCCACTAGCTATCTAGTTTACCTTTGGTAGTGTATATATGTCCATACCACTCTCTCTTCATCCCAGCTTACCCTTCCCCCTCCCCATGTCCTCAAGGCCATTCTCTACATTTGCACCTTTATTCCTATTCCGACCCTAGGTTCTTCAGAACCTTTTTTTTTTAGATTCCTTATATGTGTGTTAGCATATAGTATTTGTTTTTCTCTTTCTCACTTATTTCACTCTGTCTGAGAGACTTGAGGTCCATCCACCTCACGAAAAATAACTCAATTTCATCTCTTTTAATGGCTGAGTAATATTCCATTGTATATATGTGCCACATCTTCTTTATCCAATCATCTGTTGATGGACACTTAAGTTGCTTCCATATCCTGGCTATTGTAAATATAGCTGCAATGAATATTGTGGTACATGACTCTTATTGAATTGTGGTTTTCTCAGGGTATATGCCCAGTAGTGGGATTGCTGGGTCGTATGGTAGTTCTATTTTTAGTTTTTTAAGGAACCTCCATACTGTTATCCATAGTGACTGTATCAATTTACATTCCCACCAACAGTGCTAAAGGGTTTCCTTTTCTCCACACTCTCTCCAACATTTATTCTTTACAGATTTTTTGATGATGGTCATTCTGACTGGGGTGTGGTGATACCTCATTGTAGTTTTGATTTGCATTTCTCTAATGGTTAGTGATATTGAGTATCCTTTCATGTGTTTGTTGGCAAACTTTATATCTTCTTTGGAGAAATGTCTATTTAGGTCTTCTGCCCACTTTTGGATTGGGTTGTTTGTTTTTTTGGTATTGAGCTGCATGTGCTGCTTGTAAATTTTGGAGATTAATCCTTTGTCAGTTGCTTCATTTGCAAATATTTTCTCCCATTCTGAGGGTTTTCTTTTTGTCTTGTTTATGGTTTCCTTTGAGGTGCAAAAGCTTTTAAGTTTCATTAGGTTTCATTTGTTTATTTTTGTTTTTATTTCCACTTCTCTAGGAGGTGGGTCAAAAAGGATCTTGCTGTGATTTATGTCATAGAGTGTTCTGCCTATGTTTCCTGCTAAGAGTTTTATATTGTCTGGTCTTACATTTAGGTCTTTAATCCATTTAGAGTTTATTTTTGTGTATGGTGTTAGGGTGTGTTCTAATTTCATTATTTTACATGTAGCTGTCCAGTTTTCCCAGCTCCACTTATTGAAGAGGCTGTCTTTTCTCCATTGTATATTCTTGCCTCCTTTATCAAAGATAAAGTGATCACATGTTTGTGGGTTTATCTCTGGGTTTTCTATCCTGTTCCATTGATCTATATTTCTGTTTTGGGGCCAGTACCATACTGTCTTGATTACTTTAGTTTTGTAGCATAATCTGGAGTCCAGGAGCCTGATTCCTCCAGCTCCATTTTTCATTCTTAAGATTGCTTTGGCTATTCAGGGTCCTTTTTGTTTCCCTACAAATAGTGAATTTTTTTGTTCTAGTTCTGTGAAAAATGCCACTGGTAGTTTGATAGGAATTGCACTGAATCTATAGATTGCTTTGTTAGTATAGTCATTTTCATAATGTTGATTCTTCTAATCCAAGAACATGGTATATCTCTCCATCTGTATCATCTTTAATTTTTTCATCAGTGTCTTATAGTTTTCTGCATACAGGTCATTTGTCTCCTTAGGTAGGTTTATTCCTAGATATTTTATTCTTTTTGTTTCAATGGTAAATGGGAGTGTTTCCTTAATTTCTATTTCAGATTTTTCATCATTAGTGTGTAGGAATGCAAGGAATGCAAGGATTCTTCAGTATACACAAATCAATCAATGTGACAAACCAGATTAACAAACTGAAGGAGAAAAACCATATGATCATCTCAATAGATGTAGAAAAAACTTTCGACCAAATTCAACACTTATTTATGATAAAAACCCTCCAGAAAGTAAGCATAAAGGGAACTTACCTCAACATAATAAAGGTCATATATGACAAACCCACAGCTAACATCATTCTCAATGGTGAAAAAGTGAAACCATTTCCTCTAAGGTCAGGAAGAACCCAAGGTTGTCCAACCTCACCACTATTATTCAACATAGTTTTGGAAGTTTGAACCACAGGAATCAGAGAATAAAAAGAAATAAGTAATCCTAATTGGAAAAGAAGTAAAGCTATCACTGTTTGCTGATGACATGGTACTAGGCATAGAGAATCCTAAGGATGCTATCAGAAAACTACTGAAGCAGATCAATGAATTTGTTAAAGTAGCAGGAGTAATTGATTTTTGAATGTTGAACCAGTTTTGCATACCTGGCATAAATCTCACTTGGTCATGGTGTATAATTCTTTTTTACATTCTGTAATTTGTTATGCTAATATTGTTTTGAGCATTTTTGCATCTAGTTCATGTACATAGTGTTCTGTAGTTTTCTTATAATGTCTTTGGTTTTGGTATTAAAGTAATACTGGCCTCATAGAATCAGTTAGGATTCTTTCTCTCCACATCTATCTTCTGAAAAAGAATATAAAGTATTTTATCCCCCATACTGTTGACCTATTTTGTTTTTATATTTTAGGTAAAGTACTAATAATTAATCTATATTTGGGTTTTGTTTTTTATTCACTCACAATCTCTATCACTTAATTGGTGAATTTGGATATTTCACAAAGCGATTATTGATATGGTTTGATTAACTTCTACCATGCTTGTAATAGTTTCCTATTATTTGCACTTGTTTGATTTTTTTTCTTTCTCTATTATTCTACCTTTTTTGGTTCATATTGAGCATTTTAGATAAATCTATTTCTCCTCTCTGAGCATACTGACTATATTTCTTTTTATAAGTATTTAGTTGTTGCCCTGCAGTATGCAATGTACATTTCTAACTAAACTATGGCCACTCACATATAATAGTATAAAACTTCACAGGTAGAGTAAGTTCCTTATAATACTCTATTCCCTATCCCTTCATCCAATTTCTTATAACATTGCTATCATTCAGTTCACTTATTCATATGCTGTAATCAACAAAAATGTTATTATTATTAATTTGAACATTATCTACTAGAGAAATCATAGATATGATTTCTACTAGAGAAATCATAGATATGATTTCTACTAGAGAAATCATAGATATCTACTAGAGAATCATAAATACTTTACTTCCATTACATTCATTTACTTTCCAATGCTTTTACTTTCTTTTTTTATATCTGATTTTCTGATGTATACAATATTTCCTTTACTTGGAGACCTTCTTTCACCATTTCTTTTAGGGCAGCTCTGATGGTTTTAAATGCCATCGGTTTTTGTTTCTATGAGAAAGTCTTTATATCACTTCCATTTTTGATGGATTATTTATTTGAATGTTAATTTCTAGGTTGGTGGTTGTACTAATTACTTATGTCTACCATAACAAATTACCACAGTCTGCATGAATTAAAGTAACAGAACCTTATTCATAACAATTCTAGAAGTTAGAAGTCCAAAATCAAGGTGTCAGTAGGGCTGTGCTCTCCTGAAGCTCTAGATGATATTCTATTTCTTGCATCTGTCAGATTTGGTATATATATAAATACCAGTTTGGGTATATATATATATATATATATATACACACACACACACACACACACATGGATATACACATGAATATAAAGCTACATAAATAAAACATTCAAAGAAATCTTGGCTGCACATTTCAAATAAAATTATAGAGTTTTATCTTTTATTTTCAGCCATAACTTTGTCCTGAAAGAATTGAATCCCTCTCTATACTTCTCGTGGTCCAAGACTCCACTAGAAAACAGTTGTTCTATGCAGTTTGATCGAGATAGAATGATTACTACTGCATATTCAGTTATTCCAACTAGTTCTTATGCCAAGAAGAGGAAACTT
The DNA here is from genome assembly GCF_949987515.2 of Delphinus delphis. Classification (NCBI taxonomy): domain Eukaryota; kingdom Metazoa; phylum Chordata; class Mammalia; order Artiodactyla; family Delphinidae; genus Delphinus; species Delphinus delphis. The sequence goes on along the minus strand of NC_082704.1, from coordinate 61,634,228 downwards.
GAAATTATAGGCTTTCTTTTTAATTTATTTTTGAACTATGATAAGTAAGAATAACTAAGTCCAGTTCAACTTCAACTAAATGAAGAAAATTAAAGTAAAACAAAAAATTGGAGAAAGTGTTTAAGTAAGGCAATTCATCTACTTACAGACTTTGTTTAAATTATATTAATTTATTGAATTTACAATCACTAACTTACAGTACATATGCATGCTGTAGGCTACACAGATATTACTTCTTTTCCCCTTTATATGATTTAGATAGAATTATTTTTCCAACATAAAAGTAATGGTAGAATACAGCTGGTGACATGATCAGAAATGATAGACTAGGTAATTCCAGAGTTTGGTCCATCCCCCAAATTATGTCAGAATAAATTTTTGCATAGCTCTGAATCTAGTCAAAAACTCAAAAGAACTAAAGGTATGCTTGATGAATAAAGAAGATGGTGCTTTATGATAAAAAGCTCTATGGCTTTTAAACTGCACAACTACCTTCCCAAACTCCAAATAGACAGTGGTTATGAAGATAACAGCTCACATTCCTGGGGCTAGTTGCTATTGACAGTGAGAGCATGTTCACAAAAGGCCTGAGAAGATGCTAAGATTTTATACCTTGCCTTTATCTTTAGGCTCTCTTAAGCAGGAATTAAATTTGGCTAAGGCGTAATTGTAAATGTAATAGTTTGACATGAAGTACTGTCTCAACACAAAGCCAATCTGCAAAGGCTGAGAATTTTTTTTTCTTTTATTCCCTTTTTTTTTTCTTTTTTGGTTCCAGGTGTTTTTAAGACCACTACCTAATAACTATTTGACCAGTTAGCAAGTGAATCACAGACTTCAGTGGCCACATATTACAAAGTATTCAGTCTTTACAAAACTAGTTTAGAAAAATAACTAAACAAGCAAACAACAATGACCAACATCAAGCACTAATAACAAATCATGGTTATTGGAAACAAAGTGATATCAAGCTTTGATGCCATGAGTGATGTCAGGGTCATGGCAAATTTGTGTGTGGCTCTCTTCCTTTAGAGCTACAACCAGTAAAACATCCAGAACTCAACAAAGTACCTGTTCCCAAGACACCAGGATGCCAGAGAAGTCCATATATCTGTACATCTAAAGTTGGATGGAGTGGAACACATAGAGGAGGCAGAACCAGAGGAAGGATGGAGACCATGCTGGTATTCCCAGCCTTCTGGCTACAACAGCTGAGCTCATAGCCCCAGAGAAGCCAGTAACAGCAGGGGAGGTAGCACACATAACCCCAGCCTCCCATCCACAGTGGTGTCCTCAGCCACCGGTATCTGGGAAACAGTGACAGTGTGGTCTGAGATCCTATCCCTCAAGCTGCAAAGACCCTCATGATTCCTGCCCCCTACACCCCATTTACAACAGCAGAGGCCATGAACCCTACAACACCTGACAGAGCAGAGGTATCCATGTGAGCCCAGCTCCCACAGACTCTCCCCAGCTAATGTGGTGGTGGAGTCTGCAACTCAAAGGATCCCAGTCTTGGTGGAAGAGCACACTGTCCTGGCGCCCCAGAGAGTGATGCAGGCAACACTGACAGCAGCAAGGTAACAATGACAATGGAGGCAAAAGAAGCAATAATGAGGTCATAGAGCAGCACCTCTGACAGAGGCAGTGGGAGGTAGAATGCCAAATATAACTAGAGACAGCTCAGGTAAAAGGAATAAAAAACTTGTGTTATAATAACACCTACTGGAAAACAAAAGAAAAGCCTGACCCTGCTCCTCATTTCTTCAGGCTGGGAAATTGCTTCTAGACTCAGCTGTCCCTTGGCTCAGACATCCAAGAAAGATATCTATCTACATGGAGTATACAGACCCTTCTTTAGGAAGAAGACTCTTCTTTAGGAAGAAGAGTCTGTATACATGGAGTATACAGACCCTTCTTTAGGAAGAAGAGCCATAAGAAATTTGACTGAAAAATAACATAGCTCTATTCACTGTTTTAGGAAAATCTTCCTGGCTCCTGTGTGTAGTAGATTCAGAATGCTTTTGCTATGAAGATTTAAAAATAAAGTAAGTAAGGAGGAAGGAAGCAATATGGTAGAGTAGATGGACTTGAGCTCACCCCCTCTTATGGAAACACCAAAATCACAACTAACTGCTAAGCAAACACTGATAAAAAAAATGCTGGAACCTACCAAACAAAGATAAGCTACATCCAAAGAAAAAGAAGAAGCCAAAAAGAAGAGACAAAGAAGAGATGGTAGGAGGGGTGCAATTGTGAAAAAATGAAATCCCATACATGACAGATGAGCAATTCACAAACTAGAAAATAATTATACTACAGAAGTTCTCATACAAGAATGAAAGTTCTGAGCCCCATGTTGGACTCCTCAGCCTGGGGGTCTGTCCATGGGAAGAGGAGGCCCCAGAGAGTCTGACTTTGAAGGCCAGCAGGGGGTGACCACAGGAATTCCACAGGGCAGGGGGAAACAGAAACTCCACAATTGGAAGGCACGCACAGGATCTCATGTGCACCAGGACCCAGGAATAAAGCAATGACCATGTAAGACACTGGATATACTTGCTAGTGTTGGAGGGTCCCCAGCAGAGACAGGGGTTGGCTGTGGCTCACTGTGAGGACACTGGCAGTGGTAGCTCTGACGTATGCTCATTGGTGTGGGCCCTCTAGGAGGCTGTCATTTTCTCACTAAGATATGGCCCCTCCCAACTGCCTGTAGGCTCAAGTGCTAGGATGCATCAGGCCACACAACCAACAAGGCAAGAACACAGCACCACCCATCAGCAGACAGGCTGCTTAGAGTCTTCCTGAATAAACAGTTGCCGGATAATAAACGCACATCTTGACACGGCCCTGCCCACCAGAGGCAAAAGACCCAGCTCTACACACCAGTGGGCAGGAAAAAGTACCTCCCACCAGGAAGTCTGCACATGCCTCTTAGAGAGACTCATCCACCAGGGGGCAGGCAGCAGAAAGTAGAAGAACTACAACCCTGCAGCCTACAGAACAGAAATCACAATCACAGGAATTTAGACAAAAGGAGACAGCAGAGGAATATGTCCCAGAAGAACAACTAAGTTAAGTGAAGATAGACAATCTACAATAATAATAAAAAAAAAAAACTCAGAGTAATGAGAGTGAAAATGATCCAAGATCTCAGAAAAAGAATGGAGGCACTGATTGAGAAGATACAAGAAATGTATATAAAAGAACTAGAAGAACTAAAGAACAAATGAAAAGAGATGAATACAATAATTGAAATGAAAAATACACTAAAAGGAATCAATAGCAGAGTAACTGAGGCAGAAGAACAGATAAATGGCATGGAAGACAGAATGGTGGAAATCACTGCCATGAAACAGAATAAAGAAAAAAGAATGAGAATAAATGAGGACACAGTAAGAGACCTCAGGGAAAACTTTAAATGCACCAAGATTTGCATTATAAGGGTCCCAGAAGGAGAAGAGAAAAACAAAGGGTCTAAGAAAATATTTGCAGAGATAATAGATGAAAACTTCCTTAACATGGGAAAGGAAACAATCATCTAAGTCCAGGAAGCTCATAGAGTATCAGACAAAAAAAAATCCAAGGAGTAATACACTGAGACACATAATAAACAAATTGATGAAAATTAGAGACAAAGAAAAATATTAAAGGAAACAAAGGAAAGGCAACAAAAAACGTACAAGGAAATTTCCATAAGGTTATCAGCTGATTTCTCAGCAGAAATTCTGCAGGCCAGAAGGGAGTGGCACAATATATTTAAATTGATGAAAAGGAAGAAAATAATCTACCCATCAAGACTCTCATTCAGGTTTGATGGAGAAATCAAAAACTTTACAGATAAGCAAAAGCTAATAGAATTCAGCACCACAAGACCAGCTTTGTAACAAATGCTAAAGGAACTGCTCTAAATGGAAAGGAAAAGGTCAAAATTAGAAACAAGAAAATTACAAATGGGAAAACTCACTAGTAAAGGCAAACATACAGTAAAGGTAGGAAATCAACTGTGCAAAAATATGATATCAAAACCAGCAATTGTGAGAAGAGAACACAAATGTAGAATATTGGAAAGTCATATGCAATTAAAAGACAAGCAACCTAAAACAATCTTGTTTATATACAGACTGCTATATCAAAACCTCACTGTAACCAAAACCCACAAATCTATAATAGATGTACACACAAAAAAGAAAAAAAAAAGAATCCAAACAAACACTAAAGTTAGTCATCAAATCAAAAGATAAGAGAGCAAAAGAGGAAGGGAAGAAAAAACACCTACAAAAACAAATGCAAAGTAATTAAGAAAATGGCAATAAGAACATACATATCAATAATTACGTTAAACATAAACAGATTAAATACTACAACCAAAAGACAGAATGGTTACAGAAACAAGAAACATATATATGCTGTCTACAAGAGACCCACTTAAGATAAAGGAACACATACAGACTTAAAGTTAGGGGATGGAAAAAGTTATCCCATGCAAATGAAAATCAAAAGAAAGCTGGAGTAGCAATACTCATATGACAAAATAGACTTTAAATTAAAGACTGTTATAAGAGACAAGGAAGGACACTACGTAATGATCAAGGGATAAATTAAACAAGAAGATATAACAATTGTAAATATATATGCAACCAACATAGGAGCTCCTCAATATACAAAGCAAATTCTAACAACCATAAAAGGAGAAATCAACAGTAACACAATAATGTGGGGGACTTTAACACCCCACTTTCATCAATGGACAGATCATCCAGATAGAAGATTAATAAGGAAACACAGGACTTAAAAGACAGATTTGACCAGATAGACTTAATTGATATTTTTAGAGCAATCCATCCAAAAGTAGCAGAATACATATTTTTCTCAAGTGTACCTAGAATATTCTCCATGATTGATCACGTGCTAGGTGACAAATTGAGCCTCAGTAAATTTAAGAAGACTGAAATTATATCAAGCATCTTTGCCAACTACATGCTATTAGAAATCAACTACAAGAAAACATGGTAAAAAAAATAAACACACGTGGAGGCTAAACAATATGCTACTAAATAACCAATAGAGGGCTTCCATGGGGGAGCAGTGGTTCAGAGTCTGCCTGTCGATGCAGGGGACATGGGTTCGTGCCCCAGTCTGGGAAGATCCCACATGCCACGGAGCGGCTGGTCCCGTGAGCCATGGCTGCTGAGCCTGCACGTCCGGAGCCTGTGCTTCTCAATGGGAGAGGCCACAACAGTGAGAGGCCCGCATACCACCGAAAAAAAAAAAAAAAAAAAAAAGCAAAAGCAAACATTTCTTCACTGAAGAAATCAAAGAGGAAATTTATAAAAATACCTAGAGACAAATGAAAACAAAGCACTGTGACCCAGAACCTATGAGATGCAGCAAAATCAGTTCAAAATGGGAAGAATATAGCAATACAGTATTACCTCAGGAAACAAGAAAAATCTAAAATCTAAATAAACAACCTAACCTTACACATAAAGCAACCAGAGAAAGAAGAAAAACAAAACCCAAAGTTAGGAGAAGGAAAGAAATCATAAAGATCAGAGCAGGAATAAATGAAATGGAGACAAAGAAAACAGAAGAGATCAATGAAACTAAAAGCTTATTCTTTGAAAAGTTAAACAAAATTGATAAACCTTTAGCCAGACTCATCAAGAAAAAGAGGGAGAGGGCCTAGATCAATAAAATTATAAATGAAAAAGAAGTTACAACAGACACCACAGAAATACAAAGGATCATAAGACTATGACAAGCAACTATATGCCAATAAAATGGACTACCTAGAAGAAATGAACAAATTCGTAGAGAAGTAAAATCTCCCAAGACTGAACCATGAAGAAATAGAAAATATGAACAGACCAATCAGAAGTACTGGAATTGAAACTGTGATTTAAAAAACTCCCAACAAATGTCCAGAACCAGATGGCTTTACAGGCTAATTCTAGAAAACATTCAGAGAAGAGTTAACACTTATCCTTCTGAAATTATTCCAAAAAATCTCAGAGGAAGGAATACTTCCAAACTCATTCTATGAGGGCACCATCACTTTGGTATAAAAACCAGACAAAGTTATCACACAAAAAAGAAAATTATAGGCCAATATCACTGATGAATATAGATGCAAAAATCCTCAATGAAATACTAACAATTGGAATCCAACAATACACTAAAAGGATCATACATCATGGTCAAGTGGTATTTATCCCAGGGATAGAAGTATTTTTCAATATCAATCAGTGTGATACACCACATAAACAAATTGAAGAATAAAAAACATATGATCATCTTAATAGATGCAGAGAAAGCTTGAGACAAAATTCAACACCCATTTATGATAAAAACTCTCCAGAAAGTGGGCATAGAGGGAACATACCTCAATATAATAAAGGACATTTACAACAAACTTACAGCTAACATCATACTCAATGGTGAAAAGCTGAAAACATTTCCTCTGAGATCAGGAACAAAACAAGGATGTCCACTCACACCATTTTTTTAAAAAAAATATTTATTTATTTATTTTGTCTATGTTGGGTCTTTGTTGCTGTGTGCGGGCTTTCTCTAGTTGCAGCAAGCAGGGGCTATGCTTTGTTTTGGTGCATGGGCTTCTCATTGTGGTGGCTTCTCTTGTTGCAGAGCACTGGCTCTAGGCATGGGGGCTTCAGTAGTTGTGGCATGCAGGCTCAGTAGTTGTGGCTTGTAGGCTCTAAAGCACAGGATCAGTAGTTGTGATGCACAGGCTTAGTTGCTCTGTGGCATGTGGGATATTCCCAGACCAGGGCTCAAACCCATGTCCCCTGCACTGACAGGTAGGTTCATAACTACTGCACCACCATGGATGTCCCCTCTCACCACTTTTATTCAAAATAGTTTTGGAAGTCTTAGGCACGGCAATCAGAAAAGAAAAAGAAATAAAAGGAATCCAAATTGGAAGGAAGAAGTAAAAATGTCACTGTTTTCAGATGACATCATAATATACATAGAAAATCCTAAAGGTGCTACCAGAAAACTACTAAAGCTCATCAATGAATGGTAAATTTGCAGGATACAAAATTAATACACAGAAATATCTTACATTCCTATACACTAACAATGAAAGATCAAAAAGAGAAATTAAGAAACAATCCCATTTACCACTTCATCAAAAGTAATTAAATACCTAAGAATAACCCTACCTAAGTAGACAGAAGACCTGTACTCTGAAAACTATAAGGATCTGATGAAAGTAATAGAAGATGACACAAGCAGATGGAAAGATATACCAGGTTCTTGGATTGGAAGAATCAATATTGATAAAATGACTATACTCCCCAAAGCAATCTACAGATTCAATGCAATCCCTATCAAATGACCAAGGACATTTTCCACAGAACTAGATTTAAAGGATCTTAAAATTTCTATAGAGACACAAAAGACCCCCAATAGCCAAAACAAACTTGAGATAGAAAAACAGAGCTGGAGGAATCAGTTTCCCTGACATCAGACAATACTACAAAGCTACAGTAATCAAAACAGTATGGTACTGGCACCAAAACAGAAATACAGATCAATGGAACAGGATTTGAATCCCAGAGATAAACCCATGCACCTATGGCCAATTAATATACAGCAAAGGAGGCAAAAATATATAATGGAGAAAAGACAGCCTCTTCAATAAGTGGTACTGGGAAAACTGGACAGCTACATGTAAATAAATGAAATTACAACATTCTTTAAAACCATACACAAAAATAAACTCAGAATGGATTAAAGACCTAAATGTAAGACTGGATACTATAAAACTCTTACAGTAAGATATAGGCAGAACACTTTCTGACATAAATCCCAGCATATCATTTTCAACCTGTCTCTTAAGGGAAATGAAAACAAAAACAAATGCGACCTAATCAAACTCAAGAGCTTTTGCAAAGAAAAGGAAACCATAAACAAAATGAAAAGACAACCCACAGAATGGGAGAAAATATTTGCAAACGATGAGACCAACAGGGGATTCATCTCCAAAATTTACAAACAACTTAGACAGCTCAATATCAAAAAAAAAAAAAACAAAAAACAAAAAACAACCCAATCAAAAAATGGGCAGAAGACCGAAACAGACATTTTTACAAAAAAAGACATACAGATGGCCAAGTGGCACATGAAAAGATGCTCAACATCATTAATTATTAGAGAAATGCAAATCAAACTACATGAGATATCACCTTCCACCAGTCAGATCATCAAAATTCTATATACAATAAATGATGGAAAGGGTGTGGAGAAAAGGGAACCCTCCTACACTGCTGGTGAGAATGTAAATTGGTACAGCCACTCTGGAGAATAATAACATGGTTGTTCCTTAAGAAACTAAAAATAGAGTTACCATATGATCCAGCAATCCCACTCCTGGTTCGAAAGGATACAGGCACCCCAATGTTCATTGTAGCACTGTTTAAAATAGCTAAGGCATGGAAGCCACCTGAATATCCATCGACAGATGAACTGATGAAGACATTCTCCATATATACAATGAAATATTACTCAGCCATTAAATGGAATGAAATAATGCCATTTGCAGCAACATGGATGGGCTTAGAGATTATCATGCTAAGTGAAGTATGTCAGACAGGGAAAGGCAAATATCATATACCACTTATATGTGGAATCTAAAAAAATAATACCAACCACATTATTTACAAAACAGAAACAGACTCACAGACTTAAGAGATCGAACTTATGGTTATCAGGGGGAAGGGTTGTGGGGAGGGACAGATTGCGAGTATGGGATTGACATATACACACTGCTATATTTAAAGTAGATAACCAACAAGGACTTACTGTATAGCACAGGGAACTCTGCTTAATGTTCTGTAATAACCTAAATGGGAAAAGTATTTGAAAAAGTGTAGATATATGTAAAAAATAAATAAAAATTTAAAAACAAAAATAATAGCTGTAGCTTTTCCTTACAAAGACAAAATTAGCATCTTCTCCTACCCCTTGGTCTCTCTCTTCCCTTTCAGCCCTTATACTCTTCAATGACATGGTCTTGAGCTCCCATGACAGCACATTAAATTTGTCTAGATTTTTCAGTTCTGAGTTGTTTAAATATATATATATATATATATATATATATATATACACTTGTTTTTTTCTTTGATCTGGTAATTTTTTTAAAACACTAAACTTTACTAAGTTATTTGTTCAGCTTTCACAAATCTCTAGTATTATCTGTGGAATTTGTTTCCATTACTGAGCTAGTTATTTCAAAAATTGTTTTTCAGGTTTTCCTTGTGGTGCAGTGGTTGAGAGTCTGCCTGACGATGCAGGGGACACGGGTTCGTGCCCCAGTCCAGGAAGATCTCACATGCCACAGAGTGGCTGGGCCCATGAGCCATGGCTGCTGAGCCTGCACATCTGGAGCCTGTGCTCTGCAATTGGAGAGGCCACAACAGTGAGAGGCCTGCGTACTGCAAAAAAAAAAAAAAAAGTTTTTCGAGGGAGGACTGTATTTTTGTTTAAACCTGAGCCATTGAATGCTCTGACTTTTTTTAGCCTTTAACATTTGAATGGATGTTTAGCTGGATATAAAATTCTCACTTCAAATTCTTTTCCTTTGTTGTTTTGGTCAATTCATTTTGAAACTTATTCCTTTGTAAGTGGTCTCTTTTTCTTTTTTCTTTTTTTAGAGTTTTAGAATGTTTTGTTTTCTGATACTCACTCTAATATTTCTAAGTGTGTATTTTTCATTACCCATCCTGTTTGGTGTATTTGGCACTCTTTGAAACTGAGATCTTTCATCTTTCTTCAGTTCCAAGGTTATCTTCATTATTTCTTCAAATATCTCCTCCCTTGATTTATTTTACTCTCCTAAGACTCCTAATATCTAGATATTGGCACTTATATTTCCATCTCATTTTTGGTTGATGTATAATTTCATTCAATAAAATGCACAGATGTTAAGTGTTCTATTCAATGTGTTTTGACCAATTAAATTACTTTGTAACCATAACCCCAAAATAAGATTTTAAAAAATTTCTATCTCTCTAGCCAGTTCCCTCACACCCCTTTCAGGTCTATCTTTTCTCCCAAATTGCAATCATTATTCTGATTTATTTTACAACAGATTAGATAGGTCTCTTTTAGAGTTTGATATACATGGAATAATACAGCAGATTCTCTCCTATATCTAGCTTCTTTCACTTAGCATGATATTTTTGAGATTCATCCATGTTTGTTGCCTCATCATTTCTCTTTTTTTTTTGCCAAGTGGTTTTCCATTTTATTGTTATATCACCATTGTTTGTCCATTCATGTCTTAGTGAATATTTAAACTGTTTCCAGTTTGGGGCTATTATAAATAAAGTTCCTGTGAACACTTATATATGAAAAAAATACCCTGAGCTATCTTGAGAAGGTAGAAAAAAAACTAGAGGCATATATTTTTTTTATTTTAAACTATATTACAAATCTATAATAATCAAAACAGTATATTACTTGCATGAAAACAGGCACATAGACCAAATGGAACAGAATAGAGAAACCTGAAAAATAAATCCACCCTTATATGGTCAATTAATTTACAGCAAAGTAGCCTATTATAATCTATGGGGAAAGGACAGTCTCTTCAATAAATTATATTAGAAAATTTGGATATGAAAAGAATGAAACTGGACCACAAACCTACACCATACACAAAACTTAACTCATAATGGAATTAGGACTTGAACATAAGACCTGAAAACATAATATCCTAAAGGAAAACATAGGCAATAAGCTCCTTCACATAAATTTGGCAATGATTATTTTTGATCTGACTCCAAAAGCAAGGGCAACGAAACTAAAAATATTCTTATGGTACTTTGGCCATGTGATGTGATTCTTGGACATGTGTCAATCATTTTAGTGATCTAACACAATGTACTTCTAATGAAAGTGTCCAGTTTAATCCCAGAGAAAAGCTTACAGATTTTTCTCTATTTTTCCAAGTAGCAGATGAACAGTTTTATTTGCATGTGAAGCTTAATTTACTAAGGATAAATGTTATATCTCTGTGCAAGTACAGCCTGAAAGACCTGCCTCTGAACAATAGTTCTTTTGATGCTTTCAAAAGGTTCATAAGTTTCTGTGTGTTTATTCACATACATATGTAGAGGATTGCGTGTTTGTGTGTCTGTGTGTAAATAATTGTTTTCACCATGTTTCCAATTTATATGTGTGTATGTCATATCAACCAAGTAAATCTTCAATATTTTCTGTTTTTGATAAGAGCATACATACAGTTATTACACTCTATAATTGCTGATTATATATAAGATATTTTATTTTATAAGTTTAGGAGAAGTATAAAATTTTTCAATCCTTAAGGCAATATATATTTTTACTTTGACAGATTTTTTATATAGATTTCATAGATTATTTTCTAAATATACCTAACATTATCTCAGCATTTTCAAGTTCCAGTAGAGATTTGGAAAGTGATTTAAATATTTGATGAATGTTTTAGCAGTATTTCAGTGTTTTACTCTCCAACAAATCAACTTTTTGTATTACCTTTTGCTATTTGTTAATTTTGACTGCCCATTCTCCAATGTTGTTTATTTCCATAATTTATTATTTATATTCTTAGTGGACAGTCATTCCAAAAGTACTCCGTGAATGCCTTCTATGTGCCAGGCTTGGTGATAAGGAACATGAACATTGGAGTCAGATCAACCTGTGTTTGAATTCTGACTCTACCACTTTCTAGGAGAGTGTCTGTAGGAAAATTCCTTATTGACTCTAAGCTTCAATTTCATCATCTGTAGAATGTGAATAATAACAGTACTTACCCTTCAGGTTTTGAGGGATTTAACACGTACTAATCCCCTTCTGCTTCTTCACATCTTTGTTAGAATTGTTTAGAATATCATCCTAAAAGTGGAAAAATGTAGTACAGTCCAAGATTTTGTGTTTTAGCTGAATCTTAGCTTTGACCATAGTTTAGCAATCCTATTTTACATGCCTCATCTTCTCATTGGCTTATGTTTCACAATGACAATAATATCTTTTCCCCCTTAAATCCCATTTACTTACGCTGTCCTTCAAGCTGATGACCTCAAATCTTTCTTTATTAAGTATACAGAAAATGTATTTTCATCTACCCCAGCTTCATCTAAAAAAGTTATTTGTGTTTATCATTTTTTACATTCTTCCTTTTGTACCTCTCTTTAATCTGTGTACTTTATCTTTTCTCGAGCCTCAATAAACCATTGTCCTACATTTATTCCCTGATTCTTCATCTAGATCAATATTTCCTTTCCCCTTAACTCCTTCTTTATATTCTGCTTTATACAAGCACATATTTTCCTATTTCAAAGAATCTATGTTGGATTTTTGCCACTCTTGTTAATTACTATTCTACTATTTGTCATATTTTAACTGCCCTGCATCTTTTTTTTACATCTTTATTGGAATATAATTGCTTTACAGTGGTGTGTTAGTTTCTGCTTTATAACAAAGTGAATCAGTTATACATATACATATGTTCCCATACCTCTTCCCTCTTGCATCTCCCTCCCTCCCACCCTCCCTCTCCCACCCCTCTAGGTGGTCACAAAGCACCTGGCTGATCTCCCTGTGCTATGTGGCTGCTTCCCACTAGCTATCTATTTTACGTTTGGTAGTGTATATATGTCCATGCCACTCTCTCACTTTGTCACAGCTCACCCTTCCTCCTCCCCATATCCTCAAGTCCATTCTCTAGTAGGTCTGTTTATTTATTCCTGTCTTACCCCTAGGTTCTTCATGACCTTTTTTTCTTAAATTCCATATATATGTGTTAGCATACAGTATTTGTCTTTCTCTTTCTGATGTACTTCACTCTGTACGACAGACTTTAGGTCCATCCACCTCATTACAAATAACTCAATTTTGTTTCTTTCTATGTTTGAGTAATATTCCATTGTATATATGTGCCACATCTTCTTTATCCATTCATCTGATGATGGACACATAGGTTGTTTCCATCTCTGGGCTATTGTAAATAGAGCTGCAATGAACATTTTGGTACATGACTCTTTTTGAATTATGGTTTTCTTAGGGTATGCATCTTTGACTGAGCTATCTGTATACAGCACATTTCTTTAATTGCTATTGACTACATTTTAATCAATCTACTTTCCTTTTCCTGTTTTTCACATAAGTGGCCCTCCCTCTAGCCAAAGCTAAAGGTTAGGTCTTTCATAGTTTTTCTTTATTGTTTTCTTAATTTAATGTTTGCATAATGGACATATTCTAAAATTCAAAACATTAGAAAAATAAATACGTAGAGAGATCTGGTTCCCCATCCCTGTTCACATCCACCATGTTTTATCATCCTCACATCATACATAGGACATTATTTTCTTTCAGCTTTTTTGAGGTATAATTAACCATTAAAAATTTTATACATTTAAAGTGTATAATATGATAATTTGATATATGTAGACATTATGAAATATTAACGACAATCAACCTAATTAACATATTAATCACCTCATATAGTCACCTTTCATGTGCATGTGTTCATGTAATAACATTTAAATCTATTCTCTAGCAGGTTTCAAGTGTACAATACAATATTAACTATTGTCACATTGTTGGACATTAGATATCCAGAACTTATTCATCTTGCAAAACTGAAACTTTATGCAGCATGAACAACATCACTCCATTTCTCCCTCTGGTGACATTATTCTACTCTCTGTTTCAATGAGTTTGACTAATTTAGATACCACATATAAGTGAGATCATGTAGTATTTGTATTTCTGTGTTTGGCTTATTTCACTTAGGAAAATATTCTCCAGATTTACCCATGGTGTCGCAAATGGCTGAATTTACTTCTTTCTAAAGCTGAATAATATTCACTTGTATATATTCATACATTCACTGACATTTAGATTGGTTTCTGATGTTGGATATTTTGAAAATGCTGAAGTTAACATGGGAGTGCAGGTGCAAGAATATCTTCAAGATTCTGGTATCATTTTCTTTGGTCATATACACAGATTGCTGGACTATAAAGTAGTTCTATTTTTAATGTTTTGAGGAACTTTCTTTTTCTTGCCTAATTGTTCTGACTAGTACTTCTAGTACTATGTGGAATAAGAGTGGTAAGAGTGGGCACCTTCACCTTTCTCAATGTAGGCGTTCATTGCTACAAACATTCCTCTCAGTACTTCTTTTGATGCATCCCATAAATTTCAGTATGTTGTGTTTTTGTTTTCATTTGTCTCAAAATAGTATTTAAATTCCCTTTTGATTTCCTCTTTGGTGCAATGGTTGTTCACAAGTGTGTTGATTTATTTCTATGTATCTGTGCATTTTCCAGTTTTCTTGCTGTTATTGATTTCTGGTTTATTCCCATATGGTCAGAAAAGATACTTGGAATGATTTTGGTGTTGTTAAATTTGCTAAGACTGTTTTGTGGCCTAACATTTGATCTATCCTGAAGAATTTTCGGTGTGTGCTTGAGAAGAATGAGTATTTTCCTGTTGGTTGTAAGTTCTGTCTCTTAGGTATACTTGGTCTATAGTGTTATTCAAGCCAGCTGGGTTTTTTAAATTGATTTTCTGTCTGGATATTCTATCTATTATTGTAAGTGGGATATTTGAGGCCCCTTACCCTTACTGTATTGTTGTGGAATTCTACCTTCAAATCTATCAATATTTGCTTTATATTTTTAGATGTTCTGACATAAGGTACATATATATTTATAACTGTTACATCTTCTTGTTGAATTGACCCTTTTATCCTTATATAATGGACTTCTTTGTCTCTAGAGACAGTTTTAGACTTCAAGTCTGTTTTTTTCCCTATATCCATACTCACTTTCTTCTGATTACCCTTTGCATGAAATATCTATTTCCATCCCTTAACTTTCAGCCTATCTGTGCTTTTAAAGCTAAAGTGAGTCTCTTGTAGACAACATATTGCTGGAACTTGGTTTTTTTTAATCCATTCAGTCACTCTGTGCCTTCTGATTAGTGAGTTTAATTCATTTACACTTAAGAAAATTATGTAAAGTCTTACTATTGCCATTCTGTTAATTATTTTCTGTCTATTTTGTCCCTCTCTTCCTCTCTTGCCATTTTCCTTTGTTCTCTGATGATTTTATTTGGTGATTTGCTTTGATTCTTTTCTCTTTACCTTCCTGGTATCTACTGTAGTTTTTTTTCCTTTGAGATTAGCTCAAAGCTTGCATATTTATCTTTATAGTTATAACTTCTATTTTAAGTTGATAATAGTTTAACTTCAATCCCATACTGAAATACTACACTTCTATTCCACCCCAGAGACTTTGTGTTCTTATAGTCAGAGTTTGCTTATATTTGTATTTTTTATCTATTAACAAATTTTTAACATTTATATTAGGGTAAAAAGTAATTTACACATCACCATTACAGTCTTAATTTAATCTGTATATGTCTATATATTTAGCTTCACCAATGAGATTCACACTTTCAAATGCGTTCATGTTACTCTTTAGCATGTTTTTCTTTCTACTTGAAGAACTCTCTAAAGCATTTCTTCTAAGGTAGGTCTAGTGGTGCCAAACTCCCTCAGTTTTTGTTTGTCTAGGAATGATTTTTAATCTCTTCTACATTTTAACAGGTAATATTGCTGAGTATAGAATTCTTGGTTGTCAGTATTTTTCTTTCAGTACTTTGAATATATCACCTCATTATCTCATGGCCGGCAAATTTCCTGCTGAGAAATCTACTGATAGTCTTATGAGCACTCCCTTATATGTGAAGGGTCGATTTTCTCTCACTGCTTTCAAAATTCTCTCTTTGCCTTTGACTTGTGGCAATTTGATTATAATACGTCTCATTATAATCTTTTGGTTGATTCAGTTTGGGGATCTTTTAGCTTCATGAATGTAAATGTTTCTTTTCTTCCCCAAACTATGAAACACATCATGAATTTCTGTGGCATACTTTTGCAGGGGTTATGCTAATCTTCTCTATATAGTTCCAATTTCAATACTGAAAATACATGTGCTGCTGAAGTGAGAACATATTTTTACTAGTATTGTTTATACATTCTTCCATTTTTTCTTTATGCAAATACAAATGAACTTGAATGTTCTTATTTTCCTCCCATTTTGCACAAAAGATAACATACTATACATTATTCTGTAGTTTGCTTTTTTTCCACTTGATATATCCTGGAGGTCTTTGCCGTGCATGATATTTCTTATCAGTTATTAATAACTATACTATCAATATATTCCATTCTGTGAATGAAACATGGGTAATTTCACTAGTCCACCATCGGTGTCCACTGAATTGTTTTCAGACTTTGTCTATTACAAACAATCTTGCAATCAATAACTTTGCACATATATTGTTTGATGTGTGCTTGTGTGCATGTATGTGTGTGTGTGTGTGTGTGTGTTGTGCAGGATTGTTTCCAGAAGTGGCAATGCTGAGTCAAAGGACATATACATTTGAAATTTTGCTTTTCCTGTAAGTTATAATTCTTCATCATAAAGTGGAAAGAGTGTGTTATAATCTAAAAGGAAGTGGTATTTCAGTGTAGTTTCAATTTACTATTCTCTTATTATGTGTGAGGTTGAGCATCTTTTCATGTTTTAAGGACAATTTCTATTTCTTATTCTCTGAATTGTCTGTCCATGTTTTTTCTCCATTCCATATTAAGATATTTTTCTTTTTTTCTGACTTCTATGAGAATTTTTTATGTTGGAAATGTTAGATCCTTTTCTGTCACATGAATTGCTTACCTTCAATTTGTCATTTGTCCTTGACCTTGCATAGGGTAAATTTTTTTTTTAGTATCTTTATTGGGGTATAATTGCTTTACAATGGTGTGTTAGTTTCTGCTTTATAACAAAGTGAATCAGCTATTCATATACATATATCCCCATCTCCTCCCTCTTGCACCTTGCATAGGGTATTTTTTAATGAAGGTTTAAATTTTTTTCATTTAGTCAATTTTATCAATCTTTGTAATATGTAATGGTATATGGTTTGAGGTAGGGATATAGCTTTATTTGTTTTCCAGATCACTACCAGTTGCCCCAAACCATGTATTACAAAGTTTGTTTTTACTCACATTGTTTCCATGTATAAGCTTATATATGGAATATGTATTTTAATCAAATGGTTAGTCTATCTCTTTTAGTATCACACTGATTTAATTATCCAATATTTATACTATGTTTTGTAATCTGATTGGGCTTTATTTTGTGTCATTTTATGAAATGATCATTCATGTGAGGCCACAAGAAAAGACAGAGGAGAGGTTCAGGAAAACATTTATTATAATCACAGATTATAGAAAGAGAAGGCATGGTATGCCATGCATTACCACATGGGAAAAACACCAGGGTGTTCAGGATGCAGAAGACAGGAACAAAGGGAATATTTAGACCACTGCCTTTACTGAGTTTTCTGCAGGAAAGGCAAATCAGGGAAAGCTAAGCAGCTTAGGATTGGCTAGTTTGAGTAATTTCAATAGGCTTTTGTCTATAGGGGTCTATCTTTAGCTGCCTGGCATCTGGCACTTAGATGATTAAGGGAGAATAATATTATCTCCTGGCATGTGTGGGCCAAATAGAGGAGGTATGGTTCTGGACTGGTTAGTTTGTATATCAAAACCAAATTCCAGATGAGCTTTTTGTTAACTCTAAGAATTGGCTCACCCTGGGAGGGGTAGTCTCTCCCCAGCCAAAAAGAAGGTCAAAACATCATAATGAGAATTTTGTTTTTAAGTAAAATACAGGCTAATGCTCCTCATAGTTCTTCCTTTTCATTTTTTCTTGATTATTTATTTTAAAAAAATAATTTACATGAAGCAAAACATTCAGATTTCAAAGTGTAGAATACAATGAGGTTTGAAAAATATATAAACCTTTGTAATAACTAACCCAATTAAGGTATAGAATGATTTTATCACCTCATTAATTTTCCTCATGGCTTTTTACAGTCAATCCCCAGACACTGACAGGCAATCATCATTTCACTTTTTTCACGCTAGATTAATTTTGCTTTTTCTAGGACTTCTTAGAAATGGATGTATATAGTATGTTCTCTTTTGTATTTGGCTTTTTTGAGTCAAAAAAGCCAAATACAAAAGATGTTTTTGAGATTAAGTCATATTTTTGTTATTGTATGTGTTGGTAGTGCATTGTTTTTTACTGCTGAATAGTATTCCATTTCATGGCCATATCAGAATTTATTTATCTGTCTACCTAAGGATATACTGGTTGTGTACAGCTTTTAGGTACTGTGAATAAAACTGTCTTCAACATTATTATACAACTATTTTTGTGGGTTTCTATTTCTATTTTTCTAGGGTGAATTGCTGAGGTATTATGTATATAATAGATATAATACACAATAGATTATGTAAAAATGCATAATATGATACAAGTAATAAAAATTATATTTATAATTTTTCTGTTTTCAGAAGTGGTTGAAGCATTTTACACTCACACAAGCAATGCGTGAGTGTTCCATTTGCTCCACATCCTTACCAACATTTCATGTATCAGTATTTTTAACTCTAGCCATTCAAGCTTATGTAAAGTGATATATTTTTTCTTTTTTTCCTGATGACTGGATGTTGAGCATTTTCTCATTTGCTAATTAGCCATTCATATATTTCCTCTGTGAAGTGTCTATTCAAGTATTTCAAATTGGTTTTCCTTTATAAAAATCATCAAATTGTAGAAATTCTTTATTTATTCTGGTTAAGATATCTTTTTTGGATTATGTGCATTGAAATATCCTCTCCCAGTCTAGGTTAGAGTTTTCATTTAGGCAATGGCATTCCTTGATGAGCAGATGTTTTTAATTTTGATGAAATACTATTTACCATTTTTCATTTTATGCTTAGTGCTTTTGCTAAGTTCTCTAAAAAAATATTTGCCTGAATTGTGAAAATGTATTCTAAGTCTTCTCTAGAATGTTGAAACTCTTAGAATTTATGTTTAGTTTGGTGATTCATCTTGGATCAACTTTTCTTTATGGTATGAGGTAGAAGCTGATGTACTTTTTTAATGTAAAGGTACCCAGTTATTCCAACAGCTTAAAGAGTCTCTTCTTTCCTCACTGAATTACCTTGGTGCTTCTGTTGAAAATCAATTGACTGATTATTTATAGGCCTACTTTTGGACTTTATTTTGTGACATTGAGTATTTATACTGATTCCAATACAATGCAGTCTTTTTCTTAATGGAACTATAGTTAATTTACAATGTTGTGTTAGTTTCAAGTGTACAGCAAAGTGATTCAGTTATATATATATATATATATAAAATAGATATCTTCTGAAGATATATATATATATATATATATCTTCTGTTTCAGATTCTTTTCCATTATTACAAGATACTGAATATAGTTCCCTGTGCTATACAGTAGGTCCTTCTTATTTACTTATTTTATATATAGTAGTGTGTATATGTTAATCCCAAACTCCTTATTTATCTCTCCCCCCATCCCCCCCACAATCCCCTTTAGAAACCATGTTTTATTTTTATGTCTGTGACTGTATTTCTGTTTTTGTAAATAAGTTCTTTTCTGTCATTTTTTTAGATTCCACATATAAGTGATATTATATGCTATTTGTCTTTGTCTGACTTACTTCACTTAATATAATAATCTTTAGGTCCATCCATGTTGCTGCAAATGGCATTATTTCATTATTTTTTTATGGTAAAATAAAAGATATACCACATCTTCTTTATCAATTCATCTGTTGATGGACATTTAGTTTGCTTCTATGTCTTAGCTACCATAAATAGTGCTGCAGTGAGCACTGGTGTGTGTGTATCTTTTGAATTAGAGTTTTCTCTGGGTACATGCCCAGGAGTGGGGTTGTAGGATCATACAGTAACTCTAGATTTATTTTTTTAACAAACCTCCAGATTTTCTCCATTGTGGCTGCACCAATTTATATTCTCACCCAGAGAGTAGGAGGGGTTCCTTTTTCCCCACAACGTCTCCAGCATTTGTTATTTGTAGACTTTTTAATGATGGGCATTCTGACTGGTGTGTGGTGTTAACTCATTATAGTTTTGATTTGCATTTCTCTAATAATTAGCAATATTGAGCATCTTTTCATATGTCTGTTGGCCATCCATATATCTTCTTTGGAGAAACGTCTACTTAAGTCTTCTGCCCATTTTTTTAAAATTAATTAATTAATTTATTTATTTTGGCTGTGCTGGGTCTTTCTTGCTGCACGTGGGCTTTCTCTAGTTGCGGCGAGTGGGGGCTACTCTTCGTTGCAGCGCATGGGCTTCTCATTGTGGTGGCTTCTCTTGTTGTGGAGCACGGGCTCTAGGCACGTGGGCTTCAGAAGCTGTGGCACGTGAGCTCAGTAGTTGTGGCACACAGGCTTAGTTGCTCCGCGGCATGTGAGATCTTCCTGGACCAGGGCTCAAACCCGTGTCCCCTGCATTGGCATGCAGGCTCCCAACCACTGCTCCACCAGAGAAGTCCCATTCTGCCCATTTTTTGATTGAGCTGGTTTTTTGATACTGTACTGGTAAATGGTCTCTCAGTATTTTCTATTTCTTCCTGGTTCAGTCTTGGGAGATTGTACATTTCTAAGAATTTGTCCATTTCTTCTACTTTGTTCATTTTCTTGGTATATAGTTGTTTGTAGCAGTCTCTTCTGATCTTCTGTGGTTTTGGTTGTAACATCTCCTTTTTCATTTCTGAATTTATTAATTTAGGCCCTTTCACTTTTTTTCTTGATGAGTCCAGCTAAAGGTTTATCAATTTTGTTTATCTTTTCAAAGAACCAACTTTTAGTTTCACTGATCTTTTCTCTTTCTTTAGCCTCTATTTCATTTATTTCTGCTCTGATCTTTTTGATTTCTTTCCTTCTACTACTTTTGAGTTTTGTTTCTTCTTCTTTCTCTAGTTGCTTTAGGTGTAAGGTTAGGTTTTCTATTTGAGATTTTTCTTGTTTCCTGAGGTAAGATTGTATTGCTATAAACTTCCCTCTTAGAACTGCTTTTGCTGTGTCCCATAGGTTTTGGATCATTATTTTTTATTTTCATTTGTCTCTAGATAATTTTTGATTTCATCTTTGATTTCTTCAGTGAGCCATTGGTTGTTTAGTAACATATTGGTTAGCCCCCTTGTGTTCGTGTTTTTTGCATTTTTTTAAATCTCGTAGTTGATTTCTACCCTCATAGTGTTGTGGTCAGATAAGTTGCTTGATATGATTTCAGTTTTCATAAATTTACTGAGACTTGCTTTGTGGCCCAGCATGTGATCAATCCTGGAAAATATTTTATGTGCACTTGAAAAGAATGTGTATTCTACTGCTTTTGGAGGAAAGGCATATAAAAAATTAATTAAGACCATATGGTCTAATGTGTCATTTAAGGCCCGCATTTCCTTATTGACTTTCTTTCTCAATGATCTTTTCATTGGTGTAAGTGAGGTGTTAAATTTCCCTACTATTATTGTGTTACTGTCAAATTCTCCTTTTAGTCTGCTAACATTTGCCTTATATATTGAGGTGCTCTTGTGTTGTGTGCATATATATTTACAATTGTTACATCTTCTTGGATTGATCCTTTGATCATTATGTAGTGTCCTTCTTTGTCTCTTGTGACAATCTTTATTTTAAAGTCTATTTTGTCAGATATAAGTATAGCTACTCCAGCTTTCTTTTGGTTTCCATTTGCATAGGATATCTTTTTCCATCCCCTCACTTTCAGTCCGTACATGTCTCTAGATCTGAAATGAGTTTCTTGTAGGTAACAATTATATGGGTCTTGTTGTTGTATCCATTCAGCCAGTCTGTGTCTTTTGGTTGTAGCATTTAGTCTGTTTATACTTAAGGTAATTATTGATATGTATGTTTGTATTGCCATTTTATTCATTGTTTTGAATTTGTTTTTATAGGTCTTTTGTTCCCTTTCCTTCTTTTGCTCTCTTCTCTTGAGATTTGATTACTATCTTTAGTGTCATGTTTGGATTCTTTTTTCTTTTGTGTGTGTATATCTATTACAGATTTTTTTTTTTGGCAGTACCTGTGAGGTTTCTGTATAGGAGTCTATATATGTGCTTGTTTTAAGTTGCTGATCTCTTAATTTCAAACACATTTTACATACCCTGCATTTGTACTCTCCTCCCCTCATGATTATGGTTTTTGATGTTATATTTTACATCTAATTCTTTTGTGTATCCCTTAACTGCTTTTTGTGAATACAAATGATTTTACTACTTTTGTCTTTAACCTCCCTACGAGCTCTCTGAATGGATGATTTTCTACCTTTATTGTATTTTTGCTTTTACCAGTGAGATTTTCCATTTTGTAGTTTTCTTGTTTCTAGTTGTGGCCTTTTCTTTTCTCCCTACAGATGTTCCTTTAGCATTTTATGTAAAGCTAGTTGGGTGGTGCTGAATTCTTTTAGCTTTATCTTGTCTGTAAAGCTTTTGTTTTCTCCATCAAATGTGAACAAGTGCCTTGCTAGGTAGAGTATTCTTGGTTGTAGGTTTTTCTCTTTTATCACTTTAAGTATAATGTGCCACTCCATTCTGGCCTATGGACAAATCAGCTGATAGCCTTATGGAGATTCCCTTGTATGCTATTTTTCCCTTGTTGCTTTTAAAATTCTCTCTTTATCTTTAATTTTTGTCATTTTGATTGCATTGTGCCATGGTGCATTCCTCTGTGGGTTAATCCTGTATGGGACTTTCTGTACTTTCTGGAATTGGGTGACTGTTTCCTTCACCAGGGTAAGGGAGTTTTCAGCTATTATCTCTTCAAATATTTTCTCAGGCCCTTTCTCTGTCTCTTCTCCTTATGGGACCTCTATAATGCAAGTATTAGCATTTTTGATGTTTTCCCAGAGGTCTCTTAAACTTTCCTTGTTTCTTTTTATTCTTTTTTTCTTTTTTCTGTTTGGTCACAGTGATTTCCAGCAATCTGTGATTTCTGTTTTCCAGTCACTGATCTGTTCTTCTGCCTCACTTAGTCTATTATTAATTCCTTCTAGTGTATTTTTCATTTCAGTTATTTTATTCTTTAATTTTGTTTGTTTGTCCTTTATATTTTCTAATTCTCTGTCAAAAAACTTATAATTTCTCATCTGTACATCCATTCTGCTCCCAAGTTCTTTGATCATCTTTACAGTCATTACTCTGAACTCTTTCTCTGGTAGATTGCTATCTCCACATCACTTAATTCTTCTTCTTGGGTTTTATTTTGTTCTTTCATGAAACATATTTCAAAGGACCATAAAAATAAGGAATATGTACAGAAAAGGCCCACAATTCCTAACATTAACTTCTAAGAGTTACCCTCCACACATTTTGAATATTCTACTCTCTGATTACAAGGTTAGAGAATATTTTTGTTTTAGTTTTGTTTGAATTTTGCTGATAAGAAAAGTGATATAGTCCCTCTCCATTTACATCTTACATTGTGAATAAATTTGGTTAGTAGAGGTATGTGCCAAAACATATATTACTCCAAAGCTTGAAGGATGGTTCAGCTACATAAAAAGACCAAAATGAGAGACCCATCTCTTAAAATAATTAATCAAACTACATATTGATTCTAAATAGTAAACTGCAGCAAATAAGCAAAAAAAAACCTTCCTGGTCAAACAATTATCATTCACTAAACCAAAGGAATATAAACAACTACTTGGAAATAACAACAGAAATATAAAGCAAAATCCTCAGTTAACCCTTGTGGAATAGGATGGAAAGGTAGGAAGAATTAGTATTTACTGAAAGAACTTCCCCCATAATATAGTAAAATGAGAAGAGTAAACCAAAACATAAAGGAAAAACTAGAAATATTCAGGATCCTGTTTTCATTTTATGCACATTAGCACATGGTTTCCCTGAGGTTTTCAGGGTAGAGTTCACTTAAGATTTAATGTTGCTTTTTACTAGCCATAGTTCAGCACTTAAGCATACATTATATATAAATAAAAGGACAGATATTCATAAAAGTTCATTAGGGGAAAATAAACTGGAAGATGAAATTAAAGCTGTGCTTAGGGATGTGATATTTGAGAACAGAGAGGAAAGTTAAATCACAGGAATCAGAATAAGCTACTAGGTATTTTTGCCAATGTTTACCTAGTCTTTGCAATATTTTAAAATGAAAGATTTGTCCCTAAAATGTTTTAATGGTTTAATTTGATAATGGGCAATAATTGAATCTAAATAGTCAAACTATCTTTGGTGAAGCAGCTTAAGCATGTATTTATCAGTGACAGGGCCTTGAAAGTGTGTTAATGTAACCCATTGTATTTTAGTGAATACAAAGTTTTCAATATACAAGTTATCTCATTATTGCATTTATTTGTCAAATACAAGTTCACAGTCTTATATTGCTTTAGAATATTTCTACTATGTTTAATATCATAAATTCACTACCCTAAATTTTCTCCCCTTCTTCATTGATGTTACATGTTAAAAACATAATTTAAATTTTAATTAACACAAGGATACTTGTTGAAATAGATTTTGTTTCAAGTAATTAATAGATACAATATCAAAGTAAAATTTTATTTTTGTAAATTAAAGTTGCTTTATAATTAAAGATATTTAATATCACAAAATATGACATTTAGAATGTCACTCCATACTTCTAAGATTTATTAATTTCAACTTTGTATTCCACCCTATAAATTTCCAGCAATATATATTCAAAAATGTCCTAGTAATTGGTTATTTCTGTACATTTTCAAATCAATTTTATTTACATAGAAGATATTTATTATATATTTTGCATATATTTTTGAAATCATCATATTCTGAAATAAACTCTATAAGCTCTACTATAACAGTGATTTTTGCTGAATTCTAAACCTGGTTTATTTTCTAATGACAATTATCCTTTTATGAACAAAACCTTTATGCAGACAGCACTAGATATACTTTGTACCAAACGGAAGAGTATCTTTCTCAAAATGGAATTAGGTATCCAGGTAGGCAGCTGGAGCACAGCAGATTACATTACTGTGGGAGGAGGGAGAACTTTGACCATTGAAACTCAGCTAATTTCCCTATGCTAATATAATACTGACAAAATTCAGGACCTCAGTGTTTATAATGGTAATTGAAAAACATTCAAGCAGTCAAGTTTCAGGGAATTCAGTTAATCTACACACTTCAGAGACTAAATCAACTGTGATGAGTTTTTAAAATTGTGTTGTAATAAATGCTCTTTAAAATTTTTTAAATTCCACTGTTAAAAAATATTTGTAAGCCCCA
This sequence comes from Delphinus delphis, assembly GCF_949987515.2. Classification (NCBI taxonomy): domain Eukaryota; kingdom Metazoa; phylum Chordata; class Mammalia; order Artiodactyla; family Delphinidae; genus Delphinus; species Delphinus delphis. Next base: position 61,608,989 of record NC_082704.1, on the reverse strand, counting down.
GCTGATGGCCCATAGTCATAGTGCTTTGTTGATCTGGTTACATGAAGATCTGCTTTATAAATATTAGAGAGTAAAGTAAATAGTTATTGCCAATCCAGGTCTATAAAATAGTCATTCACTAAGATGAAAAACAAAACAAAATACTCCAATGTCTGATTATGTAATATGGAAAACCTGCAAAGAAAAAACAAAGGTGAAAGAGCAAAAACTTCAGCCCAGTGTCAAAGTAGAGTAAGAAAACAGTATTTTTGCAGGATTTTCTTTCAAAGAAAAGTGAAAAGCAGTGGAAGTAGCTGACTCTGATAGGAAGAATGATGATCTAGGCAAAATGTTTTATCCTTCTATGTTATCCAAATTCTTAAAAATGATTGTGTCTGTGCATTGTGTTAAAATTGATAAAGCTTTTGAAATTACCCTTATGTATTCTAAACTTCTTTTGAGAACTCCAAATGAAAACCAAATGCCAATATTTAGTATCAAGTAATTAAGGTATGCTTTTAATGTTGAAAGTAATACAATTCAATTCTTTTGACTTTTACTAATGATATATGACTGCAAAAACTTGTATAAAATACTCTTTTATTGTATGTCCACTTGAAACATGGTCTTCCTGCTTCTTAAAATGTACTTTCTAGTTCTCTCCCTCTCAGCCATTTAAAAGAAAAATGGCTAAGGGCTGAATATTACTTACCACAGGAGGCAAGCAAACTCCTATCTATTTACAACTAGTAACCAGACTAATCCCTTGTCACCACATTGATCATTCTTCCTGTTATCTTGAATGTGATAAATGACCAGTTAAGCATTGGTAAAACTGTAGTTAAATCTGTAGCAATCCAAGAGGGTGAGCAAGTGGAGGAAACAAAAGCCATAGGAGTGGTGTTGGAAGAAAGGAGCATTTTTTAAAACCTGTACTTGAATGTTTATAGCAGATTTATTTTTAATCACCAACAACAGGAAACAACTGGATGTTCAATAGGTGAGTGATTAAATAAATTGTGTACATTCATACCATGGGTGTACCACAATAAAAGGAACAATCTATTGATATACACAACAACTTGGAGGAATCTCCAAAAAATTATGCTAAATTAAAGAAGCCAATCCCAAATGCTTACATGTTGCATATTTCATTTATGGATGTGGGGGGGAGCTGGAGGCTTTAAGGTATAGTTATAAAAAGGCAGCATGAGGAATCTTTGTGGTAATTGAACTGTCCTATATATTGGCTGTGGTGGTGACCACACCAACCTCCACATATAATAAATTGCTTAGAACTAAATACATGTATATGGGCACACATACAAATAAATATGTGTAAAACTGGTGAAAGCTGAACAAAATCAGTGGATCATATCAATGTCAAAATCCTGGTTGTGATATTGTATTATAGTTTTACAAGATGTTACCATTGGGGGAAACATAGGATCCCTCTGGATTATTTCTTCCAAATGCATGTGAATCTACACAATGAGATATCATCTCACACCAGTTAGAATGTCCATCATCAAAAAATCTAGAAACAATAAATGCTGGAGAGGGTGTGGAGAAAAGGGAACACTCTTGCACTGCTGGTGGGAATGTGAATTGGTACAGCCACTATGGAGAACAGTATGGAGGTTCCTTAAAAAACTACAACTAGAACTACCGTATGACCCAGCAATCCCACTACTGGGCATATCCCCTGAGAAAACCATAATTCAAAAACAGTCATGTACCAAAATGTTCATTGCAGCTCTATTTACAATAGCCCGGAGATGGAAACAACCTAAGTGTCCATCATCAGATGAATGGATAAAGAAGATGTGGCACATATATACAATGGAATATTACTCAGCCATAAAAAGAAACGAAATTGAGCTATTTGTAATGAGGTGGATAGACTTAGAGTCTGTCATACAGAGTGAAGTAAGTCAGAAAGAGAAAGACAAATACCGTATGCTAACACATATATATGGAATTTAAGAAAAAAAATGTCATGAAGAACCTAGGGGTAAGACAGGAATAAAGACACAGACCTACTAGAGAATGGACTTGAGGATATGGGGAAGGGGAATGGTGAGCTGTGACAAAGCGAGAGAGAGGCATGGACATATATACACTACCAAAGGTAAGGTAGATAGCTAGTGGGAAGCAGCCGCATAGCACAGGGAGATCAGCTTGGTGCTTTGTGACCGCCTGGAGGGGTGGGATAGGGAGGGTGGGAGGGAGGGAGACGCAAGAGGGAAAAGATATGGGAACATATGTATATGTATAACTGATTCACTTTGTTATAAAGCAGAAACTAACACACCATTGTAAAGCAATTATACTCCAGTAAAGATGTAAGAACAAAATCTATGGGAAAGGAAAGCAGAGTGCATGATTCAGGTTTTTTAAATTATACTATTCTGTGTTAGCTTTCATTTCTAATCAAAGTGTGGAGATATCAAAAATTAAACTATTTCACTTTTATTTTAAACCAGGGTGGGATTGAACTATAAATAATAGTTATAAAACAATACAAACTTGAATTTAAAAAATATTAATTTGAAATTGTCTCATCTCTTCAAACTATTGGTTGTTGGTCAATGATCACTGTTCTTGTTGCTTTTTTTGTTAATGAGTGTTCAGTAAAATTTAGCTAGGTGACAAGCATGTATTATTATTATCTTGTTCTTATAAGGACCTTATGAGACTAATTACTCTTTCCATATTATATAAATGAGGAACTTGAGGCTATGAAAGGCTGAAGAATTTGTTCAAAGTTATCAGGTAATTAAATGTTAGATTTATGATTCCAACGTTGGTCTGTGTGATCCAACTCAGGTACCTTAAGTACAGTCATCCCTCAGTATATAAAGATTTGTTCCAGGAGCCAGAGGATAACGAAATCCCCAGATATTCAACCCCTTTATATAAAATGACATAGTATTTGTGCATAACATATGCACACCCTCCTGTACACTCTAAATTATCTCTATATTACTCTATTGTTAAATTATTAAAATACCTAATACCATGTAAATGCTATGTAAATAGTTGCCAATGCATGGCAAATTCAAGTTTCACTGTTTGGAACATTCTGGATTTTTTTTTGAATATTTTCTATCCATGGTTGATTGAATCTACTGATGCAGAGCCCACAGATACAGAGGGCTGACTATACTATACTTTAATGTCAATGCTATATTTTATCCATTGGAAAACTTTCTAAGGAAAACCACAGTTCTTTTCTATAGGTATAAAACTATAGTGATGCCGGGGAGGGGGAAGCCTTGTTAGCATCTTGTCAGATGCTCACAAGTTTTGTGATCTACCTTATAAATAATTATACAAATATGGAGTGGGTTAATGACAGTAAATTTTGAATTGCGAAATGTGTTAGGATCAAATTAGTAACTCTGACACTGTATAAAACCATAGCTTTAAGATAATCAGATGAAAACATAATGAATAACAATATCAGTTACCAAATTAAGTACAGGTGATTTGCCAAACAACTATTACATGAAAGCTAGACATCATTTTTTCTTATTGCAGTTAGTAGAATCACAGAAAAATTCAATCTCCCCCCAGCTGAGTTTTGTTATGCTGTAGTATTTACCCTTGAGTTTTTGAAAACTTAATGCATAATTGAATTATTGTTTATATTCACAAGTTTGAAAATGAGATGTTTCCTTTAAAGGCATATAGATCAGTTTCAAATAATTTTAATTCAGTTTGGATTTTATTTCTTTTGCTTACTGACCAGAGTGTATTACATAGCATAAAATGAATTTATTATGACTCAGTAAAATTACAAAATGCAATAATGATCTGAGCCAATCTATAACAGATATACTTTACTCCACTTCAACAGAAAATGTTGTCCAACATATCATATAAATCTACATCCACTTCAAAAATATTTCTGATTATATTATCCCAATTGTCCTTTTCTGTTGTTCTTTTCATTTTTCACCATAGAAAATTAAAATGATTTGGTTGATCTTTGTCCAAGTTTCTGAAATGTATTGTAATAAAAAAATAAAACATTATTTGACATGCTTTAAAATTGTCATGCAATTAGAGATAAAAGTGTCTCAGCTGGGTTCTATCACTATCAATAAAAAGAGAAAAAATAATTCATGAATGAAATATAGAAGACCATGTAGTAATTCTTAATATTAAATTTGTAATTACATGCCACTATAATGACAGCTACATTTGCTATATACCTCTGGGGAAGGGGAAATTTCACTAATTTAGAAAGTATATCTAGAGAATGACATTGGAATTATATAATGGAAACATTCTTCACTCATTTTATTTTCACACTAGACACAATTACAAAAGTAAAACCAAGTAGGTAATAACAATGAAACTAAATTAAAAACTCACCAAATAACAGAAAACTAAGAATTAGGGAAAGATCAGAAACCAAGAAAGTGTACAACAATATTAATTAGCAACACACACTTGATATTACCATCAAGTACCTTCTACTACCTAAGAAAGTCCTTTATACTTATATCAGAGATCACTAAATGTACTAAAATAAGACCTTCGAAGTATGGTTAGATTTTGTATATGTAAGTCTTTTTTCCATTTTAAAGTTTTCTAAATTTTGGAATCCCTACAATCCCTCCATTGGTTGCAGTAAATATTTCTTCAATCAAGTAACAAGGTCTACCTTTCTTTTCTTTTGTTAAGATCATTTTGTGGCAGTTGTCATTGTGACCAGCATCTCTTCAATTAGATCTGCTGTTCAATCTGCTTCAGTTGTTAGGATGACCCTAAGCAAGAGATCAGTCATTTTTCAGTTTGTGATTTTAATCAAATAAACTTGGCTTTCAAATATTGAAAATAAAAGTTTTCATTGAAAATTTGAATCCAGGGTATGTGTATTAAGATTTTACAAAGGATAAAGCCTAAATTTTACTAAAGCATAGATATTTTAACTCTCACAATAGATTATTTTTAGGTATTGAGAAATGAAAGTGTTGAAAAGAAATTGGAATATTTAAGTTTTTAAAGACTTTTTTTTGGAAGCATTACATACTTCATGCACCACAAAATCTTATATTTTAGAATGATTTTTTTCAACATCACATCATCTCAACAACTGGTTTCATTCAGAGTGCTGAATGGAAAAGTATATTGTCTTTCCCCAAAATGGTGGTTAAGATTTACTATAGTGAAAAAAAAGTCTCATAATCATTTCCAGTTTCAAAGGAGTTTTAGAAAATGTTGAAAGATCCTTTTAAAATAATGATGTTTCAAAGGCCAAAATATATATGCAAATGCAATAAAACAAAAATTGCAACCTAAATTTCAAAGTTATTTCGTTGGGTCTCTTAAGTGCTTATGTACTAATTGCACCTAAAATTGGTCACTTGTATTTAGTAGATGTAGTGTCTAATCTGAACAGTTAAGTAATTGTGCTAAGTAAAAGAGAGAATGTCTGAAAATCTAGCCTGTAATTTTCCATTAATCATGTCCAATGTCAACCTCTTCTGAGAATGGTCAAACTAAACAGCCTCAAGTTCCCAATTTAAAAATTGGCATTTTGATACGTTCTAGCTGGAGGAACTGGGTGAAACGTTCTTGGTTTCTCACAAAGTCAAATTCTTGATAAATCAATGACCCCACGGACTGTGATCATTTAAAGGTTATTCTGGTCCAGGAAGATTGTGGGAAGCTGAATCATAGGTAGGGTGATGTCACTGCGTAATACAGACTGAGAGAAGCACGACAGAAAGTGACGATTATGCTTTGACTTCCTAAAGTAATTGATTGTGAGGAGGATTGTTTGCTCCAGACAGAGCTTTTCTATTATAGGAAAGAGATTTTGGAGGCCCTGATGTGTGGTAGCAGCCTTTCCCCCAAACTTCGGAGCACTTTGGGGCGCACAGGGCAGTCATAAACTTGGCTGGAAGAAAGCTAGTCTCCTGGCAGAGCTCTGCAAATTGCCAGGACAGGCGGGTTTGCTCTGGAGGCCAGCACCAGGGGGTGGAGGCCGGAAAAGCAAGCTAACAGAATGGTGCCAGCACTCCTTGAAAGGCTGGCAGCTGAGATTTACCCCAAGGCTTTACAAAGCCCCTCCTACTGTGAATCCCTTCAGGGCATCTGGACTGGGAGAGGGCCATGTAAAGGTGGCAGAAGGTTTAGAAATTCCTTACTTTCCGTCCTTGAACAGTGCTCTTGGAAGCTCATTGAAGAGCTGGAGATTGGCAGTTGGCTCTACCACTAATGTAATTTTCCTAGGCCTCCACTTTTTCATCTGGATAATAGGGAAATGAAATTACCTACCTCATTTCTTATTGTTGCTGTGAGGATTAAGATTATATAAAGCAATAAAAAGTAGCAAGCTTCTCAGAAAATAGCAGTGGTTATTGTTAGAGGCTCCGCACCTGGGCGCAATGTCTGGCCAGAACTCTGCCAAGATCGCCTGAACTGTGGAAAGCCAAGCCCTTGTTCTCTTCTATTCCCCAAGTATGGTTTGTTAGGAGCCACTGGGAGTTGAGTGCACCTGCTGAAGTCATGGGGAAAAATATATGTTTCTTTGAAATGTCAAAAATTTTCCCCAGTTGAAGATCACTGCAATATCTATGCAGGCAGCGCACACCTAGAGCTTCCATCTGGTCTGTCCTAGGCATGCTGAGGCAGGTTTCTGGCAAACACTTGCCCTCTGGCTACCTGTGTGACTCTGCAGGTTATCAAGCCAGATGCCCCAGAATCCCTTACCCCAAAGGCTAAAAGTGAAGTATCAACTGACTGTACTGAGCTCTTGCTCAACACCCAGCACTATGGAACTCACAGAGGAGAGTGGAGGGATGGAATAGGACTCAGGTCTCTTGAGTTGCCTGGGTGGGATAGTTGACAAGATAGCCACAAGTCTCTTCTGCTCCAGCCAGTGGCGACCCTGCCACAGCGGGATCTTGTCTGCACTTGCACTCAGCTCCCTCCCCGCACAGACAAAAAAGAGGGCGGCTGGCCTGGGTTCCAGGAAGACAGTTTGCGCTGTCGGTCCTAGCCCTGCTGGTGCTCACCAACACGGAAAACTTTATCTCATTCATAAATAATTGCCTGCCATGTTCATTACTGCAGAAGAAAAATAGTTACAAATTCCTTTGTTTTGCTTGGGAAGTGATCAGCTTTGGTTGGTAATTGCCTGCCTGATCAAGAGCCATTTCCTTCATAGTTAACCAAACATCAACTCAGTCGGGCTCGTTTTAAATATCACCGAAAAGTGAATAGCCCCAATTAGGACAGGAAACACATTTTCCGACATGAAACCAGGACCAGAAACAGATTTGTCTGTGTTTCAAAATGCAGAAACAGGTTTGTCCGTGTTTCAAAATTCTTCTTTAGGGGATGTGAAATGACCCCGTTGGAAAATCCTGTTCTGAGTTCTCTTCAAAAATGGCTGGAACCTGTTCCATACATTGATTTTTAGGGCTTAAAACTTGAAATAAAATGAAAGGAAAGTCATGAACGAAAAATAAAATCCCTCTTTTCACTTTCCTTGAGAGAAGGAGAAAATATTCGCTGGAAGAATTACTTTAGAATAACAATTTTTTAGACAATTATAACTTGCACAGGAAATCGTCAAGAAAAACTAGATTTATGCGTGGTTGACTGTGATTTGGAAACATCAGGAACTCAGGAACATATTGCACCCCCATAATTTAGTGTCAAATTTTGGTAAACAACATGTAGCACTCCTTGGCATCTGGTTTCCCACGTAAGATCCGCGCACACTTTACCTGTTTTAAGGGTTTCATTACGGAGGCCCCTGGTTCTTCCAGGTAACAGAGGATGACGCAGCGGGTAGCCAAATGCCTGATTCCTGGGTTTTCCCTCATTCCTTGGAAGGTTTAGCGCTCCGCGCAGCAGAAAAAAATGCTCGGGCGTTCATCCAATTAAACCGCACTGATTCGAAATCTGTCTTCTTGGGAAACACTTCACTCCAGGATAAAACAAGCATTTATTTTCTTGTCCCCGTAGGTCGCTTGGTGCTAGTAAAGTCTTCCGGCTTAGGGTCTTAGCCCTTTTCAATTCCCTCTGAGATGCCCTAGAGAAATAAATCAAGTTAAAATCAAACATTCTGTTCTGCCTCAGGAAAATCATTCGGCCAACTCATTTCTGGGAGTCCCTAGAGATTTATATATATATATATATATATATATATATATATATATATATTATATATTATATATATGTATACTGACTCCTTTGGGAAGTGTAGGGCATTTTTTTTTTTTTTTTTTTTTTTGCAGTACGCGGGCCTCTCACTGTTGCGACCTCTCCCGTTGCGGAGCACAGGCTCCGGATGCGCAGGCTCAGCGGCCATGGCCCACTGGCCCAGCTGCTCCGCGGCACGTGGGATCCTCCCGGACCGGGGCATGAACCCGCATCCACCTGCATCGGCAGGCGGACTCTCAACCACTGCGCCACCAGGGAAGCCCAAGTGTAGGGCTTTGATATGTGCGTGTGAGGTCGACCCGAGGAGGGACCATGGCTCCTGAGAGTTTCTGAGCTGTCCAAGGCACCTATCATCGGGTGTCTGTGTGAAATCGCTGAGACTGAATAGGTCCCTTAGTGGACCACCAGGAAACAGAGCCGACTGCGCGAGCTGGGCGCCGCAGGCAGAGCTGCTGAGCTGCTGTTGATTGGGTTTGAAAAGGGTTTTCCAGCTCCTGGGGGCGGAGATGAACCGATTCAATTTGTATGGTCAATCTGCTTGTGGTTTGGAGGTATTTTTCCCAAGAAGTGTTTGCCTGCAGCTCAGATCAGAGCACAGCTGGGCAAGTTGCCTAGGGAGGGTGAGGAAAGAGGCCGGGAGCCCGAAACCTTGCTGCCCTGAAGGCTGAGATCACAGACTGTCATTGAGGCTGGCCTTGAGTCAAAGCAGGTCTTTTGCATGGAAGAAGGTGCAGGACCAGTCCAACACAGGAAGTAGAAGTGCAGCTGTGGCCAATGGGGGCCAGAACATCATGTTCTCTTGTACTCTGGCTCCAAGCCACTCTCCTCTGGACTGTGGAGACAGCTGGTACTGGCATCTACGGAGTGAATGAGCCCAGCCTGAGACAGCTTTCAGACCAGAGGAAAGCCTGGCCTCTTGACACAGAGACCAACAACTTGTTGCCTCCTAGGTAAAAGCCCCTGCCTTACTGGTCAGGCTGTGGGTTTTCTTTGGGCGCCTCAGAGGAAAGGATGCATCTCAGCATCTGCCCTTCCTGTTAACTATCACTAGGCAAGTACATAAAGTTTGGGAGGTCCAGCAAAGTCATAATTGTTCGTTTCATTTTCTTCAGCTGGGGGCTATGTAACAAGAATCCTGAAACCTTTACTTTTCAGGGGACCTGAAGTGGAATGTTAATCTTCTTAAAATGAATAAAGGTAAGACTTGGCCTGTCTTTTGAGGGTATACAATGACACCCAAATGACCCAGTAATAGTCCTTCTCCTGGGCAGGGTCGCTGTGGGAAGGCCTCCAGACCAAGGAGACTTCATGTAGGGCAGATTAGAGAGCAAGGGAGCAAAAGGAAGAGGCTTGCATGCCTTGCTGGAAGGTGAGACTGTGGTCTGTGATGAGGGCACATCTGAGAGAAGTATACTGAGTGGTAAGTGTCTAGCACTAAGAGGTGGCAGGAGGGCTCTGAGCTGTGATACTTTCTCCCCAGGCTCTTCCCCAAGGAGCTCCAGATCACTGAGCCAGCTGACTTTTTGAGTTCATCTTGCACTCACTTGACTTTAATCCCTCACCCTCTGGAGGAGGCCTGAGACCCCAAAATGTGTGGCATTGACCACCCCCAGGGGAGAGGGGAAGGAGCATCAGTGTGTGCCAAAAGACACTTTCTTTTATTCTTTCCTGCTTTTTCTCACCAGAGCTTTAGTTGAGAGACTGTGTCGTAAACATACACACACACACACACACACACACACACACACACACAGCTCACATACCTGCTTTCAAGCTAGAGAAGGTGACTACAGAAGGCATCTGAGTAAAAAGGATGTTAAGGAGGTTGCTGTAAGGTGTTACGGTTGCTTCTGTACAACACCCTCCTACTTATGGAGGCATTCTGGGGTTATTGATAGGGGAAGAATATAAGGGACAAATACAGAAAGGGAGAGGGGAAAAGATGAATAAACAGAAGAAGGAGAGCAAAAAAGAGGAAGAGAAAAAGAGTTATAATGACAGAAACTGATTCGCAGAGACAGAAACATACACAAAGAAAAATTCAAGTGGCACGAAAAAGAGACACAGAGAGACACAAGGAAACTGAGACCCATTGAGTCTTCTATCAGTAGATGCCTCCATAACAGTTTGACCTAGGCTGGCTTATTGTTTCAGGAGAAATTGATAAAATGCACTGAGATCTCTTTCAAACCAAGATGCTCAACTCAAGCCAGCTCTGGTGCCTTGGGGAGCCCAGACATTCTATCACGGCAACAGTTTATCAAGACATCATCTAGAGGATAAGTGAATGGAGAATCGGTGTTGGATAAACTCACTGTCATCTAAGAAAAACATTCAAAACTGACTTTTAAATTTTTTCAATGGCAAAATGAAATGAGGGGGAATGGAGGGTGGAACATCTGTAAAAAAAAAAAGAAATCACTCTTGAAAATACTTCATATCACTCTCTACATATATGTCTCCAGACATTCTTACTTGAAAATACAAACACACACAAAAACACATACATATAAAAATGCTTATTATGAAAATTTTCTTCCAGCCTTAAAAGCTTATTAAAACATTAAGAGACATTCTAGCTAGTCCTTAGCCAAAGAAAAGAGAAGAGGATGTATGTGTGTGTCAGTGAAAATGACTGCAGAGTTTTAAGCTTGCCAAAATGGAAAGTAATGACTAGGTTTCTTTTTAAGCTAGAGTTTAAAAGATTCATCTCCTTGTAATAAAATAAATCAGACAAGGACCATAATCTGAGAATGGAAATCAATTGTGAAGTGATACCAAGTGCTTTGGTATTTGTTAAAATGCTAGTACACTGAACCTCCTAATCCAACTGTTTTCCAAAGAGTTACTAACATCATTGCCTTGAAAAAGTTCAATAATCACTTTTCATGAGAAATATGCACACACACAATTTAAACGACTCTGGATTCATCATAATAAAACACAAAAAAATGTGTATTACAACTTTCTATCAACATTTTTGGTGCTGTCAGGTGAGTCAAGTTTTAGGCTGGGGGTACAAATTCTGAAGTTTGAGAAGTGGCAATTATTTAACTGGCTTCACTGAGATGATTTAGTCAGTCCCCTAACTGAGCAGTGACCAGAGTGAGTTGCATCCAGGGTGTACATCCTGGTCCTGTGGACCCAGTTTATTAAAGGCTGGCATTTATTTGTCAATAGATGTAACCATTGACTTTGCCTTTCCTTCACACTCTCTTTCTCCCCCAGTATTAAAATGTGATGGATTCAGAAAGTGAGATCCTTGTTGTTTTCAGTGGTTCCTGTTTTGTATCTTTCCTTATGTATCTGTATTGCTTTATTATTAAGGCCTGCCATTTTACTGCTTGGAAGTATTGATCAGGGTGTCCTAACTCTAGAAATATTTATTTCATGCAGAAGCAGCTTTTGTCTAGTAATATTAACATAGGAACCCTGGGAAGGAAGATAGTGGGTGAAAGTAGCATAGATTGGCTTTAAGCATAGGCAGGGTAGGTGTTTGCCTACCTTTTGTGTTTTGATGGATTTAGGGAAAATCTTTCAGCCTAATACCAAATATATCTCACTATCAAACAGTACTTCTGTAGATGTTAGATATTGATTTTTAAAATTGTGTCATATAGTAGATAGTCTGAAATGCTAGAACAGATATTGTAACAAATATCTTTTGCTTTATTTTTACAGAAAACTGGTGTTTAAAAAACTACCAGGCAGGGGCTTCCCTGGTGGTGCAGTGGTTGAGAGTCTGCCTGCTGATACAGGGGACACAGGTTCGTACCCCCATCTGGGAAGATCCCACATGCCGCGGAGTGGCTGGGCCTGTGAGCCATGGCCGCTGAGCCTGTGCTCCGCAACAGGAGAGGCCACAACAGTGAGAGGCCCGCATACCACAAAAATAAATAAATAAATAAATAAATAAATAAATAAATAAACTACCAGGCAAAGCCTTGCCTTGATACACAAGGCAATTTCCTGCTTTTTAGCATTAAACTGAGCCAGGGTTCAAACGCAAGAAAATGCTCACATTGAGACACTACTGCAAGTGATATATTGTAATTAACACTCAAAATTTAAGAAAAAACTCTTAACTTTTCTGTTTCTGAGCTGTGTCTTTTAACTAGGAACATACAATGGATAAAATATATATATATATATATATATATCCTTTGAGTAAGAAAGGATAGTCAAATGCATTAATATCCTCCCCTCTACTTTAATGGCTGCAGAATGAAACAAATACCCATGGAGATGTGTCCAAGATCACACACGGACCTGGCTGTTTTCCAGCTCAAGTGCCCTGTATACTGGCCTTGCCGTGAGCTTCACTCTGCCCCTCTAGGGTAGGGGTGGTGTCTTTCCCAGCCCTGCAGGGTGAGCAGGTTATTGAACCAAACCCTTCAGCAGCATTCAGATTGTATTTAACCCTTTGTCATACTATCTGAGATCATCAGATGCTTAAAGTTGTACCTGATTCCTAAAGATCTCCTTTCCATGGACCAGCTGGATGTCAATCCCAGCTGCGTTTAACTGGACATGCAATGCCTACTCTGGCAAATACCATATCACTGTAGAGTAGGGCCACATCTGGGCTTATTATTTATTTTTATTTCATTCATCTTCTCTGCCCAAAGTTAGTCAAGAAAAAAATTGTCCTCATATTTCTGTGGGCAAAGCTCCTAGATCCAACATTTTTTAAAAACCCACCAGCCATAAGTTATAAATTGAGTAGAAAAAAATGGGAAAAATAGTTGCATGCCTTTAATATAAAATTCAGTGAGAATGAGGAGCATAATGAACCCAAAAGCGCTGTTATAATCATTATCATAGGAAGACCTTCATCATTTGATAGCAGATATCTGATGAACACATGACATGATTAAATTCAAAGGAATAAATTTTCCTTCAGCTAACTTTTTTGCAAGAATAAGCATTTAACTTCCCAATTGTCACCATGAGAACGCAATGAACACATATAAGAATTTGTTTCCCTGTTCTTTCTTCCTCCACTCTACCTAAGAACATGGATTACAAAGTTTGGCATGCATAACTGAATTGCTAGATGCATTGAAGTACTGAAATCTTGAAAGATTATATTGAAGTAAGCTTATTAGAAGTTGAAGGATTCAGTGTGGGAATTACTTTTAATATTAATTAGACCAGTTTTCTTAATTTTCTGGAGTGAGAACACAGCTATATGTTAGAGGCCTGTAATTAATATATTTTATCTACTACTATAAGAAGAACGTACACTTACACTGCATTGGTAAAATAGCAAAAATGTCTTTCCAAGGATCAAGTTGATAAAATCAGATCAGAATATGTATTCTAACAGATGTATTTCCCATAGATTTTTGAAACTCAAATCCAATATTTTTGTTTAATTCATTAGCTTAATTTATTAAAATGGTTCTCAAATTTAAGGAAGGTGATTACTTTAAAGACTTCTGAACTTTTGAATCTGCTTTAGGATTTAAACAAAAGTTGAGTGTGCCAGTGTTAGCATAAACTTCTGTTTCTAGTGTCTGGCCACAAAGGATTTATAATTGTATAGTTAACTTAAAGATTAACACATTCTCGAAATTAACCTCCATCATCTTTTTAATGTTGAAAACAGCTGTGCTTACTATGTTCCAGGCATTATGCTAAGTGGTTTGTGTATATTATTTCACTAACCCTCAGATATATACACTTACAGAAACATACCCTGTGATGAAGGTATTAAAAGTAAAAACAAAAGTTTAGAGGAAAGAGACTGAATGTTAAAAAAAGAAGAAGACTTGTGTAAGGTCTCAGAAAGTAGCAAAGTCAGAATTTGAATCAGGTCAGTCTGAATCCAAAGTCTGTCCTCCTATGTGCTATACTGCTTGAGCCTTATTCATTTTTGTCAGTTATCATAGTGCTAGTAATTTGCATAGAAAGTCAAATTTTCTTCCAGGTTTTATGAGTCTGGGATAGTGTGTAGCATGCAATTTCCCAATTCACAGAACCAGTAGTATTGAAGAAGGAGGAGGAAGAAAGAATAACTAGAAAAAAAAGTTGATTTTCCAAATTTTTATCAAGATGATGTATTTGTCAGGATTCTTTTGCTTGCAAGTGATGAAAACCCAGCTGAAACTCATTTAAGCAAAGATGATTTATTTATGTAAGCAACTTAGCTAGTTCAGGCAAAGTGGAATTCGGGTACTCAAATTATGTTGTGAGGAAACTGCCTCTCTGCATTTCTTGACGTTGGTAAGCTTTTTCCCAAGAAATGGCAAAAATGATCATAAGCAAATTATTTCAGATTCACATTCTACAAGCTTGGAAGTATGCCAAAATATCTTAACCATGGAGAATGAGGATCAAGGGAGAGTAGGAAGAATAACAATTCGAGGAAATGATCTTTATCATGAAGTTGCTTGTACTTTTGCCAAAGTGTGGCACTAGGTATCAACCAGTCTCAAAACATTTTATTTATACTTAATATAGGTATATATTTGAAATATTTATATATTTCATTTAATGTGTTTCATTCTTTCTTTTGTAAATTAAAAGTGACAGTTGGAATCCCTTCATATGAGTTTGACATCATCCCTTTGATTAGTAAGTACTGCAGAACACAGGGGATTTTTTTCCTCCAGTCAGATTTAGTTTCTTTTACACATACGTTTTTCTTCAAGTAACCCATATTTCCTATATAGAAAACTAGAGAGGCCATGAATCTTTGCCCTTGACCTGCCATAAATATCTGAGAAATGTAATGCTTTCAGATACATTAGCTTAAATCTGAACGTCTACTTTGTTGCACATACAGTTCATTAGAAGCAATATTTTCAGGGCCAACCTTGTTTTGTGCATGTGTTAATTCACATACCTATTTATAGTGGTTAATAAAATATTAGAATTTTTATTAGAGAATTAAAAATTGCTTTCTATCTGCTTAAAGCAAGTTCAGATTTCATATTCAATAAGAGCTTTTATAAACCATATATCCCTTAAAGCACATCTATATCCTCTGTATCTCCATAGATTTTGAATATATTTAATTTGTATTAACCACAAATTTATTTTTCTTTCAAGAGATAAATTCCCTTCATGTTCCTAGTTATAACATTTTTTGGTAATTCAAAATCAACATTTTACTGTAAGGATTTTCCAATTGTCAACAAAAACACTTTATTTTCTTTCTAATGTGGGCATCTGTGCATCCCAGAGCCTCTCTCTCTGCATGTTCCATGTGGGCTGAAGAATATCTTATAAAGGTTTATGGGTGTTTCTGGCTGAAATAAAGAGAATGTTCAAAAGAGTCTTTTAGCTGTGGAAAATGAACTTCTATCATAAATGTACATCCCTCATGCCCCCAGTACCTGACAGCCCAGTGCTTTGGCAGCTGAACAGATCACAAAGCTGGTTCTGAGGCTTGCAATAACTTTACTCTCAGATAAAAGTTAACAGGAATTAACTACAGCTTAGTTCAGTACACATGAGAGAGCTGAGCTCTCTGAAAAGGTGAAAATGTCAATAATTCAGATGCAGTTTGCAAGAGAGCCCAGGGGTGCCTGATTTCTTATTGCTGATGAAAAGCGCATGACCCAATCCTAAGCACACAGGCAGGCATCTCACATCTGCATGCATAAACATGCTCCTTGGAAGTGGTAGGCAAGTCTCTTCTTGACACAAAGGTGTCTTTATCCATTTTAAGGAAGAGTAAAACTTAGCCCAGGGAGATATTTCAGGATATATTGGAATCAATTATTTGAGCACAACATTGTGAGGTGTCACATCCTTGGGAGCACAATTCTGATTGGTGCTCTGCTGATGGCCCTGGAGTTCTTGGGCTGTATTTGCTGATTAAGTCATGCGAGTAAGAAGAGGCTGTGTGGGGGAATATTGGGCTCCAGTAGAGGCAGGGATTGAAGGTCCAGGTTTGCTCTTGATCATTGAAAGTGGTTATCTGGGAGCCTCCTGCCTGCACTGGCTCTTACTTCCCCGCCTGGATAGGGAGGTCAGAGTAGTACAGGGTCCACTTAGTCTTAGACCCAGACTGTAGAACAAACAGGCCCAGAAAGTTTGTGCTGCTCTTTGTTTCCCCAGTGTACTCACTTAAGAGCAAAAGACCCCTATACATCTCTCTGGATTTGGTTAAATAATATTTTCACTTTTGTTGGAAAAGTGGCCCCCTCACCGTGGGCAATTACTTCGCATGTCTTTTAGTTTCACAATTTAATGCAAAACAGTAAGTTTGTGTATCCCTCCTCCCCACTAGACTATCCTGAGCCCCTTTCCAGTCAACCTCCAACCCCTTTCTATCCTCCCACTCCCACCGCCCCCTCCCCGTCAGTCTCTGAAGTGTCACGGTGTTTTTTTATGCTTCCAACAGTTTCCAAAACAAACAGTGAAGGCTATGACCAGCCGGGTATTCACTCAGTCCGATGCAACAGTATCTCCCAATCCGAGCGACCTGAGCCGCCATTAGGGGCAGGTCCGCTCCCTAAAAGGGCCACGCTTGCCAGTCTCTGAGCTCTGCCAGGTCCGGGAATCTGGGACTTGAGGACTGATGTTCCGCACATGTCCACTGGGAGGGAGAAGAGCGAAAAGGGAAAGGGGACTAGACTCCAGAGGACTCTGGCTCCAGTTTAATCTCCTTTCATTCTGTCCAAAGAAAATCTATACGTATATATAAAAATTATACACACACATTTTTCCCCCTGAATATAGATTCAGAAATTGTTTTCTGAGTTTTCAGGTTTTTCTGATTTTCCCGCTTTCCCTCCTTTGCCTGTCCTCTGCGCCCTCCCACCCTCTCCCTCCCTAACCCAGCTCAGGTTGAAACTTTGCAGAGTACGTTCTCTTCACCCTCTCCAGGGATGGCTCTGAGCTCTCGGGCGCACGCCTTCTCGGTGGAAGCCTTGGTGGGCAGACCCAGCAAAAGAAAACTGCGAGACACAAGAGAGGAGGCGCAACTTGAGCTGCTTGAGAAAGAGAGTGGAGAGGCGGAGGAGGAGAGAAGGAGCAGCGCCGCAGGAAGGAAGAGCGAGCAGCCTGGTGAGTACCCCTACCGCGGCCCAAACCCCAGCGCCGGCTACCATGGCTTGCTGGATCGGAAGGTCTCAGACTAGCGCCGCGTCGCTGCAGGAGGGCGGCTAGCCCTATCAAAGGATGTCTTGGCCCAGCGATGGCCGCGTACGGGGCGGCGGGGATACCTCAGCCATCTGGCTGTAGGGGGAAGTTTCAGAGCCTCCACTTTAAGCCCATAGTGTTGTGGTTCATTTGCGGTGAAGGGGAGGGTCCCCACAGATTTATGAAGCGAGACTCTCCAAACTCCCGGAAGCCCTGAGAGCCAGAGGGTGAATGTTTCTCGGGGTAGAAAACAGGGCATGGACCCAGATCCCGAGGGGATTCAGCATCAGGGACGAAAAGTCTCCGAGAGAGATGAGGATGGGCAAATTTGAAGAAGGGTCATGCATTTCACAGGGCGCTACCTGGGCCCCTTTCTCTCCATCAGGGGGCCAGAGTGGGTGTTGTGGGGAATTTGGAGATCCGACGCCAGGGTTCCCGGGGAAGAGACAAGGCCGGTCTGTTCTGAGACAGGCGTCAGCGAGAAGGGGGCGCGGGAACTGCGAAGCTCTCTCAAACTCTCAGCGTCTCTGTGTCCAGCAGAAAAGCGACCCAAGACAGAGCCCTTAGCAACTACCTTCTCAGGCTGTAGAGGCGGCAGCGGCGGCTGCAACAGCTTCGGAAGTCTGGAAGAAAAAGATTCTATCCAAGTGGAGCTTCAAGGATCCGAGCTGTGGAAGAGATTTCATGACATTGGAACTGAGATGATCATTACCAAGGCGGGCAGGTTCGGCTTTGCCCAAGCTGTTCAAGGGCCGCACACAGTAGGCACTTAATGTTCTGCTCTCATAAGATGGGTGCCTCCAGTTTTATACTTTGGTACCCTTCTCCCCATAATCCCACCCCAGACAGGTATTGGAAGCCAGTGCCTCTCAATCGACCAGACTAGGCCTTGCCTGGCCCATGTTAGTGGCTCGGCCTTTCTTTCCTGTACACCCTGATTCCAAGAACTCATTCTTGCAGCTCCTGCCTGTGTAGTATATGACAAAAATTAGATCTCCCAAGGCAGGTGCCAGATGCCACCCCCACATCTTAAGCTATGGCCAGGCCTTTCTGTTAAAGCCTCACAGTTATCAGTGGACAATATCCCATCTAGCAGGCTCTCAGCCCACTGTCCTGAGCCCAGGTCAATTTGAGGTGGGGCTTTCCCTCTTCCACCTTTTCCTGTGCGGCATTTTCTTCACATCAGCTGGATAATTTTTCTGTGTGTGAATCTTCCTAATTTCAGTCTTTCCCAAATCTGCCTCACAGAAAGTACCGCTGAAAACTCAGGGGAGAGGCACAGCTGTTTCTTTCCTACTTTTTCTTCTATAGCTTTTTATTATGGTGGTGATAGGAAGTGGGGTGGACAAAGCCTTGTGGTAAGGATATTCTGATCCACTCAAAAATCCTGAGTTTGTTCAATCAAACATGTAACCAACAATCTTTCCTCATGTAGCAAATCTCATTCACTGAACCTGTCTAGAATAAGAAGAGTATAGTTTATTCCTTTACTTTTCATTTGTCCCCAACCCCCCCGGCGCCAAATGTTTCTAATAGCGCCCAGGTCAGTCGCTATTTTCTCTCCCACAGGAGGATGTTCCCCTCTGTTCGGGTCAAGATAAAAGGACTGGACCCAGGGAAACAGTACTATGTGGCCATCGATGTGGTGCCGGTGGATTCCAAACGCTATAGGTAACCAGGCCCAAAGGAGGGTACCACAGGCTGGGAATGGGGATTCATATCTATGGAACCTGAGAGTGCTGTTTTGAAAACTTTATCATGGTAGGGATAATTGCTCTCCTGTGGGCTTTGAGAGTTGAATTTTCTCCCTCAAACTGGAGTTCAGGGAGTTCAGACTGAGAGAAAAGCAGGTTTGTTTTTCTTTCCTCTCACTCCTGGATCACAGGTTCCAGCTGGTGCTTCAGTGCACCCCAAACCTCTTGCCTACCCACTGCTCTAGCCTTGGCTCTGCAAACTGCAGAGGGTTTTGGCTCAGGCATCTGGGAGGGAAGCTGTTTAAAGGAATTTGAGGAGAAATACCTGGGCTTCTGGGGCCCTACCGGGCTCTGGGATGTGCTAATTTAGCAGCAGGGTCCTTGAGCGATGCCCTGATTTGCCATCCAAAGCTAGTCTAGCAGTTATCTTGCCTAAGTCTATTTTTCTTCCTTCCTTAGCCTCTCCCCTGAAGTGGAGGCCAGGTCCCAGAGAATACAAGTAACCTTTCTCTTGATGTAAGCTCTCTACTTAAAGCAGGCTAAAAGTGGCCGAACTGATCTAAAGCCAAGAGGCCCTTCTTTGCTGGCAGTCCAGAAGCTCGGGTCGGCCAGCGCTTTAGCTCAGGGGTATGGGGGTTGGGCGGCATCTGCCCGCACTCGGCCTGTGAGCGTTAGACCGAAGTGGGTGCCTAGCCTTTCTAGGAAACAGCCGGCAACGCACCCAATTCTGGGAGTGAGGGGCAAAAAGAAGGCTGGGCTCAAGAGCCTGCTGGGGCCGTAGCCCAGAAATAGCAGAACAAGCTGCTTATCACGTTTCAGCTGGCTTGGGAATTCGGCGCATAATTTAGCGGTTGAGATTGAAGACAATGCGAAAATCAGCCCCGAGGCCGCAGCGGGCAGAGTTCCTTGAGGGTATTCTCATGTAAAGCATTGTGGACAAAGGGGCTTCCAAGACTACTGGTCTGGTGGCGGTGGACTGCACAGACACTTTCCCTCACACTTCTGCTTCTTCCCTGACGCTTGTAGGACAGGAGGATTTTTCGGGTGTCTCTGCTCAGTAAAACGGGTTAGATGAATTTTTGTTGCGGTTTCTGTGAGGAAATGCAAACCAGACTCTGAAATCCCATGACATTATACTTGCCCTGGCACTTCACTACATTTTAATGACGTATATGCTTATTTACAGTTTGCTTTCTATCCCTGGACGATCTTTAGAAATGAAGTTGTATCTTTTACTAGTTGCCTTTGAGATTAGCAGGCAAACCTTGGCCGAAGCCTTTAGGACGGGATCGCGGTAGTCCCTGCTCCTGGCTTTGGCCCGCTGCGCCTAAAGCCACACTCCGCCTAAAGCCACACTCCGCGCATTTTCAGGTATGTGTATCACAGCTCGCAGTGGATGGTAGCCGGGAATACAGACCACTCATGCATCACTCCCAGGTTCTATGTTCACCCGGACTCGCCTTGTTCGGGAGAGACATGGATGCGTCAGATCATCAGCTTCGATCGCGTGAAACTCACCAACAACGAGATGGACGACAAAGGCCATGTAAGTGTGTGCGATCCTTTGTTCCGAGGAGAGGAGGGGGATGCCAAGGTGTCAGCCGGAAGGTCACCCTGGAGGAGCCAAGGAGGTGTCTTCCAGATGTGCTAGTTGTAGTCTTTAGGAACTGTCCAAGTTCTAGGCCTGTGGCCAAAGTAGCTCTTGTGACTTTTATTTGGCATCTGAGAGTGCTGGGCGTTGGGGATGGTGAGTGAAAGGAGTTTGAGGACCAAAGGAGACTTGTTTAAGCCAGGATGCCTGGTCTGAGACAGTGAAAGGGAATGCTTCCCTGAGCTCTCTGGCACTTCAGCCTCCCTGGCAATCACTGTGGGCTCTGATTGCCTTCCCATGATGGGCACCTTCTGTGTGACATGGTATGGTGAAAATCTTCTCCACAACCCGCCCCGATGGAAGGCCTTTTCAAGTCACCTAGATCTTGAACCTTCTTCCCAGGTGCACCTCACCTCTGCCCTGCTTGGCCTGGCCCTGTGCCAGCCACAAAAGGAAGAAGGATGCTCCTGGGCTTAGGAGGTGGGGGATGTCAAATGCTTTCCCATCAGTTACCTAAGCCCAGAGAACTTATGGCAGGCAGTTAGATCCCAATAACACTTGGGAATATCACATGGTCACCCACATTTGGAAGCAGGAAAGGACCCCAACTGGAAATGGAATCACTGCTTTCTGGTGTGCTGTGGTGCCCCATTCCTGAAACCCCTTATGCCTGAAGGCCTCTGTCCAGGGCCAAATGGCAAAGAAAAGTCCTTGTGTGTGGCTAGCCTAGGCTTTCTGGTTTAGCTTCACTTTTGTGTGGGAAGGTTGGGGGTGCTGATGAGAGGGGGGCAGTGTGGGGGAGGGGAAGCCAATTACTAGGCAGCATTTGACCACTGATTTCTCCTCCAGATCATTCTGCAGTCCATGCACAAGTACAAGCCCCGTGTGCATGTGATGAAGCAGGACAGCAAGGTCGACATGTCCCGGATTCAGTCCCTGCCTGCTGAAGGGGTTAAAACATTCTCCTTTAAAGAAACTGAGTTCACCACAGTGACAGCTTACCAAAACCAGCAGGTAAAGCCAACTAAGTCCCAGGCAAGCAGGGATGGCTCCAGAGAAACTTTAGGGAAAGAGTGAAGCTGTACTATATGGATTGAATTTTCCACAATTAAAAAGAAATTCATAGCATTATTGCATTGTCATCAAGGCAAGATTGATTATGAATTGTGTGGATCTTGTGTTAGAAAGGATAGAAAGGAGAGTAGAAAAAAGAGTGTCAGGAGATAAAACATTTCAAATTTGACTTAGCAATATGCTTACATTTATTTAACATGCCATATTACATGTTGAAAACTTGTGTGGTTGTTGTAACCATTAAAAGAAACAGTGACAGTGTTTTTACTGAGGGTACTGACTTTATCTTTCTTTCTCTTTTGAATCCATAGATCACCAAACTGAAAATAGACAGGAATCCTTTTGCTAAAGGATTTAGAGATCCTGGAAGAAACAGGTAAATGATATAACAGTCACATCTAATATTTATATAGCCCTCTTCACAGGTATAACAGCTAAGGAAACTGTGGTTCAGAGACTGAGTCCCTAAATTTTGTAACTAATAAATAGGTAGTAAGAAAGAAACCTGGACGTTTTGTCTTCAAAATCTTGCCTCCTCCCACTCCCTCCCCAACCCACTTTTAAGATATTGCTTATTTTAGATTCTTAGGTTTTTATTCATGGAATAATCACGGGGAATTTTATTCAGAAGTCTATCTATAAAAGGAAAACATTTCAGATATTCACCCCTAAAAACTATAACAAAATAACTCAAAAGCTTACACAAATTATTATTTTCAGGAATTGCATTCTGCACTTGCTAAAGTTTGAATCTCTTTTTCAGAGGTGTATTGGATGGGGTTTTAGAGACCTACCCATGGAGGCCTTCTCTCACTTTGGATTTTAAAACTTTTGGTGCAGACACACCAAGTAAGAAAAGTTGTATTAATTTTTATTTGTAAATGTTAATGAAATAACAACAGCCAGAACCTCTGTACAAATACTACACAAGTGGATAAGTATATGCCAGAAAATGTGTGTTTAAAATCAAGTGGGTGTATATTTATCCTGATGAGGAGGTAAGAAGCAAAAAGGGAGGGTAACTGGCAAGAAAGAAAAGAGCATAAACGTGGTAATGGTGGATTTACTGCCTTGTGTCTTCTTGAGTTATCATACATCCTGAGAGCTATAGAAATCACTTGGATTCTTCAGCATCTCACTATCTCATATTCCTTAGGATCTGCCTGTGGTGCACTAGTGGTCTTATTTGCAAGCATGTTAGATATTGAAATAAATATTTTATGAGAAACTTTCAGCACATGATAAAAATGACTCCCATTCAATTTCATCATCACTTGACTCTAATTTTCCTTTTGTTGTGACTAGGGAAAATAAATGTTGAAAACAATACTAAGCCATGGCAATTAGTTTAATTGTCGTAAGCATTTAAAATATTTGCAAGGTATTTGTTCTCAAGTAGTACATTACATGACTAAATAATAATTTGACAATGCCTGCTTTCTGGTGGAAGAATGCATACCTTCATTTACTCTGATATTTAAGGATAAATAGAAGATCTTTATTCGTGAGCAATATGGAATCATTTTACCCATTTGTCTTAACTCCATTAAAGTTGTTTGTCTTTAAACATTAATTGAAGGTTACCATCACATTATAGTTAGCTTGAATTTTACATGATACCATAACAGCTAATTGAAATGTGAAGAGATCAAGTCTAATCATTTAGTGAAATATTTCACTCAATTGACTGTATTAATTTGGTTTAGAGAGTTGCATAGAAAAATTTGAACACTTATTTGGTAGTATCACTTTAATAGAATCTAGGCAACATGCTTTTAAAATATCCAAGTCAACACATGGTGCACTAATTTAAAAATAATGCTAACCTTGATCATTAATTGATAATTTAAAATACACAATTTTCTTAATTATTTAAAATGTCCAGAATGCTCTCAAATTGCAAAGAAAAGGGGTACCAGTTTTTTTTAATAACTTTTGGATGTTTAATTATAGAATATATTTGCCACGCTCTTGATAAAGGATTAGCCTATGTCTGTATACAAAAATAGTTAAGAAAAACAGTAGCCCCTAAAAAAAACCCCACAAAATTTGATCAAGTTCAGTCAATAACCAATTTTTTTTAAATTTAAATATTTACAAATATAAGGTGTAAAGTATAGATTTTCCTGGACCTTATATCTATCCCTAATTTTAGTAGATGCTAGGCAACCATAAAAGATCACCTGGCAACATTGATATGAACACTTTCATTTTTATCTTGGTATTTTTAACCTGCAAGACTGTCTTTTACTCTTGATATAGTACACTATGGAAATTTCCCCGTCTATGATTTTCATATAAGAAAAAAACTAATATATTTAAATGTTATTTTAATTTATAAGATTACTTTCATATGCACTGATTTTTAATCAGACTGAAGTTTTCTATAAAATCTCAAAAAAACTGTTCAATTTAATCAAGTGCTTATTTTAGTAATTTTTTATGGTTAAAAAACAGCTTTTACTTGTAAGATATAATTGGCTCTGGATCATATTTAATTGGGCTTCTTTTTTAATTCACTGAATAAATGTTGTTCAAGTGCCTAGTATAGTTCTAAAGCATAGTGAATGCTCAATGCATGATACATAATAATAATGCCAAAAGTAATAGTGGTTGTAGTAGAGATACCATATTCAACTTTGGTCAGAGGAATGTTCTTTTCCAAAGGACTTAAAATGACTGTGAAGTTGCAAGGAAAGCTAATCTAAGAATGAAGCAGGGATAGTTATGGACATGATTACTGATTCAGTAGGAACATTTAGTTCATTGTTCATTGACTGCATTGTCATTCACAGGTGGAAGCAATGGCTCATCTCCAGCGACCTCTAGTGGAGGGGCTCCCTCTCCTTTGAACTCTTTGCTTTCTCCACCTTGCTCCCCTCCAACATTTCACATACCTACAAGCTCCCTTGGAATGCCCTGTCCAGAGGTGTACCTACACAATATCAACCTGCCCCTTTGCTACAAGATTTGCCCAACTAATTTTTGGCGACAGCAGCCTCTTGTCTTGCCTGCTCCTGAAAGGCTAGCAAGCAGCAACAGTTCTCAGTCTTTAGCCCCACTCATGATGGAAGTTCCCATTTTATCTTCCTTGGGGGCCACCAATTCAAAATACGGTTCATCTGAAGACTGCAATGGACAGTGTCAACAAGCATCTAATTCTTCCAGTCAAATGTTGTATGGATTACAGGCACCTGGAAATATTTTATCACCCAACCCCATTGCCCAGGAAGCAATTGGTTGCTCATTCCATCCTTCCTATGGCTTTTATAGGTACAACTTCTCCATGCCATCTAGACTGGTAAATGCTACCAACCATCTCAAAGTGAATGAAAACAGTCAAGTTTCTTTAATAGAAGGCAAATGCAATCATGCTCGTTGGTATCCAAAAATTAACCATTGCCTTTAATGGAATAGTCAAGTTTCTAAAACAATTACATGTAAGCATATATTTTCTTTATTTGTAGCCAAAAAAGGTCAAGAGCTAATGGGCTTAAAAAGCTTCATTATCAGAGGGTATTCCTCTATTCTGCATTTAAAGTGCCTTATGATATGTTCTTAAGAAGGCTGATTACAGTAGCCTTAGGCCTCAAAATAAGATACTCAGTAAACATTGTTTGATGAGGTAGGCTACCAGTGAAAAGTGACTTCAGGTGATGAAATCTCTAATTATAGTGAAGCCTGTTTACCACATCAACTGCCTCTTGCATATTGACAATGACCAAAGGAAGGTGGATTTAATTCCTGTGAAGGTAGTGAAACAATTACAGTTTTTATCTATGAATATTGGCTTCATTGTAATTATCTACCTAGTAACTGTAGAAAAATTTCATTGTTCATTTGCATTATACTTTTATACTCTGCTGTTGAAGGAACTACTAATCTCAATTTTAAGGTACAAATAAAGACATAAACATTCTAATATTAATATTTGCAGCCTAAGGACTATTTAATCCTGAAGGAACACAAAGATTAAATGAAAAGCAAAGTATTCTAAATAAATTTGATCTTTTATTCTCTTTTATTTTTTGGGTAATTCTCAGGTGATGCTTGTTTACTTAGTCCTTAACAAACCCGGTATTTTTTGTTTGTTTGTTTGTGATACGCGGGCCTCTCACTTTTGTGGCCTCTACCGTTGCGGAGCACAGGCTCTGGACGCGCAAGCTCAGTGGCCATGGCTCACGGGCCCAGCCGCTCCGCGGCATGTGGGATCCTCCCGGACCGGGGCACGAACCCATGTACCCTGCATCGGCAGGCAGACTCTCAACCACTGCGCCACCAGGGAAGCCCCAAACCCGGTATTTTGTATACACAGTTTACAAAAACAAATTGTTGTAGCTCTCCAAAAAGACTGAGAAGTTATGATTTGAAGGGAGAGAATATATTTGAATCCATAAATATGAAAACATCATTACAATGTTACAAGTTAATTTCAGTCCTCTGCATCAATCATGGTAAATTGGACAAAAGTAGCGTAACATAAATGAGACTTTATTTTAGGCTATGAAGTTGAAAAGTTTCCTTTCACCTGGTCCTAAATTTTCTGAAGACTTAAGTATAACCTACATATAACCTCTATATCCTTAAGATGAATTGAATTTTAATTTTTCATGCTACTAGCTCTACAATTTATTAAGCCAGGGCCCTTCATATCACAATGGTATGACTTAACAAACTAAAGACATTGATAAACTGCTTTTTAAAAGTTTTCCAACACATATTAGGGAGAGCATGTCATTATTATTTATTTTGCTCAAAATGTTTTTTCCTCTCAAATGTACCTTATAAATATATCTTCTTATATATGTATTAAAATGATATGCCCCTTCACTTCTGGGCTTAGGGATAGAACAGCACATAGTTACATTCAAACTGAGTATTCTAGTCAAGATGAAATATTATTTATGGCCCAGACTAATTAGGTACCTGCTATAAAAATCTTTAAGGCAGAAAACCTGTACTACCCAAGTTTATCAAGTCAAGGATTAAAGTAGAAAGTACACTTTATTTCTGTCTACTCCAAAGCAGGAAAGCTTTAGGCTAACTTTTACCACTAAAATAAATTATGATTTTTTAAAGCAGAAACTCCCGCATCAGATTGTAGTAAAACTTATTCTGATGGCAGATACTTAGCAACTAACAACATAACATAAAGAATTTGATTGCAAAATCCAGAAAATTTCTGGGTTACTTTTTAATGATTATTTAAGAGACGGCATAAATTTTGTAGCTGCTCAAGTACATATACCCCATACTTTATATTTCAGATAATTTTTCTATATGTAACCCATATAAAATTGATAATACAGAACTATATGTGTAAAGGTGATTTATATTAAGGAGCAAAAATTTAAAGGCTAGAAACTAGACATCTATTTTAAGCCGTTTTTAAACATTGTTCATAAATTGTCATTTCATAATTTTAATTGAAAAAGAAGAAGTAACCAAGAGAAATTCTTTATAGAAAATTAGACTTGGAAGAGACCTTAAGAAGTTCAGTAAGCAGTCCCCTATTTTCTGAGCAAGTTACTCATCTGCAGGAAACAGACGAGTAACTTGCTAACAGCTGTAATTCATGCACAAATTGTATTTAGTGCCCTTACTATTTTATAATAAATAATTACTACCCAATAGGATGGTGCAAAACTTGAGTAACTTGGTAAACTGAGGCTATGATTATGGAATAAAAAACAAAATGCTATGGAATTATATTAATTTCAGCTGTGTCAACTAAATATAAGGTTTGCTTTAAAAAACCTACAGAAATCTAAAGCCACTCTAGTTAGATAAGGTATGAAATAGTTAGCAAATGAAAGTGGCCAAATGATACTTAGTAGACTCCCAAGTCTAATAATTAAAACTGGTATTTCCATTTGGTTTGACCATATATATACATCCATCCTTTCATCCCATTCAAAAGAAATCATTTAAATTCAGTTATCTATATTTATAAAATCTGATTCTTAACCTGACCTAGTTATATGACTTACCTCAAATAAATATAGAGGAAATAAACTTTTCATCAACTCTGTAAAATTTGTGCATTGAGACAGGAAATAAGTGAATGTTGCCTTATCTTTGCACAACCTCCAGTCAAGCTGAGACCTATAGTCAAATTCCTGTGTCAGAAAGGTTCTACTTTGTGGAACAGTCAAGATGAAATCAAGGGCTTGAATTCAAGTTTGAGCCTGTTTGCAGAACGTATGTCTAAGTGGATAAATCCTCTATTCATTATATTTTACTCACCAAAATATAACTTTAGGTAACAAACTTAGAACATCAAAACTTATTTGTTTCATTAAACAGAAGGGTTATGCCCTCTGGACATTACATTTCAAATTCTAATACATAATTCTAGATTACATAATATTAGAGTCTTCAAACATTAATATCATTGCTCCTACTCGCTGTATTACAAAAATAAAGAATTATATTTTCTTCAAGTTATGAAGGTAGATATTCATGATATTTCACTGTTATTAGGCATGGGTTATACATACAGTCTAGGAGTAGACATGACTTCATTCTTCTTTTGTGAGGTTTAAGTATGTCTATGGCACAAAAATAAATGAACAATTAGAATCAGCAAGGGATGAATCAGTGAATCAGTCTTTGAATGATCAGAGTTCTATGTGATGACAACTTGAAAAAGTGCCAACAATGAATAAAGACAAGCATCTTTTTTGGACATTATGGAAGATTTCCCTTTCATTATCCTAATCATTTATAGTATGCACATTGGGGAAAATCACGGTGCACATAAAGCTGGTAACATGTATCTTTTAACAGTTACTGATGAATGCTAAGCCAAAGCATAATTGAAATACAAGTTTTGTACAAATATGTAAAATATATTTTACAAAAATATACAAAAATTCTAATTACAAACCTAGATGCTTTGAGACAATATTGCTATATGTCCATGTATATAGTAGGGTAATACACAGTTGTTATCCCTTTATTAAACTTCAATAACAAATACTTTCCTTATTTGAATACGCAATTTGATAAATTCCAGATGTCACACTATAATTTATATAACCAGTGGGGTTTTAGTTTAGTTTTGTTTTAAAATAATTTATACTATGTTGCTTTTTCTCCCTCCTCTTCTCAAAAATAAGGATGCTATAAAGAACATCTAATCATTGCATACTTATACTATTAATTACATATACTTGTGTGGAAAGGCAAATTTAAATATACTTAGAAATGTCTAATTGCATGTACTGTATTTTGTGAATTGAATTGACAGGGTGGAAGTACAATGTTTATATTCCAATTTAGGGATATGTTGCCTTTCTGCAGAAAAATCTTTATTTAGCCAAAATAACAATAATATCCTGGCATACAGCAACAGTTTACCAGTTGATTTTACTGGAATTTAACATGTTTATTAGAGCAATTTAAAACAACCAAATGCATAGCTTAGGCATTGGTGGCTGTTGCTTTGATATAGGTGCCTTCATATACATTTAATCTTCTTAGGTTTGGTCTGCAATTAAATGATAATTTGTATTAAAACTGTGCAAATAAATATGGTTTAGATATCAACATAGAATAAATAAATATACAGAACATTTTAAACACATCCAGTATTAAAACTATTTACATGTGTGGTGCTGGCCAAATTTTAACATGGTGTTTCAATAAAATATTGAGAGGAAAAAGACTAGTATTATTTCCTTTCAAAGTTTCATATGTTCATGTTTATAAATTTGTACTGCACATTAATATGTAAACATGAATTATAGTGAGCAGGTATTCAGAGAATAGTGATAGGCTATTTCTACTTAGTTGAAATGTGCACATGTATACTGGATTTATTTTTCAAAGTACCTAAAAGAGTTACAAAATTTGAAATTAAATATAATAGAAAACCTTGAAATTATAGTACAAGTTGTATCATTGAACTCTTTTATCAAATTATCATATATCTGTTATTGTTAAAGATGACAGAATTTTTATTTTGGATTTAAGATCACATACTTATGCACGTGACAAAGTATAATGTAATATTTTAGATGTAGAAAATTGTTTAAATAATTTAGAATTTTACTAGAAAAAGAAGGGAATAAAAGCGTGTTTTCTATTGGATAAAATTAACGTCTATTTTTTTAAAAATATTTATTTATTTATTTTTGGCTGTGTTGGGTCTTTGTTGCTGCATGCAGGCTTTCTCTAGTTGTGGCGAGTGGGGGCTACTCTGTTGTGGTGCATGGGCTTCTCATTGCGGTGGCTTCTCTTTTTGTGGAGCACAGGCTCTAGGCATGCGGGCTTTAGTAGTTATGGAGCATAGGCTAAGTAGTTGTGGCTTGCGGGCTGTAGAGCACAGGTTCAGTAGCTGTGGTGCACGAGCTTAGTTGCTCCACGGCTTGTGGGATCTTCCTAGACCAGGGCTCGAACCTGTGTCCCCTGCAATGGTAGGCGGATTCTTTCTTTCTTTCTTTTTTTTTTTACATCTTCATTGGAGTATAATTGCTTTACACTGGTGTGTTAGTTTCTGCTTTATAACAAAGTGAATCAGTTATACATATACATATGTTCCCATATCTCTTCCCTCTTGCATCTCCCTCCCTCCCACCCTCCCTATCCCACCCCTCTAGGTGGTCACAGAGCACCGAGCTGGTCTCCCTGTGCTATGCGGCTGCTTCCCACTACCTATCTATTTTACGTTTGGTAGTGTATATATGGCCATGTCACTCTCTTGCTTTGCAACAGCTTACCCTTCCCCCTCCCTATATCCTCAAGTCCATGCTCTAGAAGGTCTGTGTCTTTATTCCTGTTTTACTCCTAGGTTCTTGATGACATTTTTTTCCTTAAATTCCATATATATGTGTTAGCATACGGTATTTGTTTTTTCAGTCTGTAATGAAAGAAAGAGTCAGAAGTGGGGAATGGGCTGTTATCTGCTATGCTGCCCTGTAGCTACAGATGGCTCCTGGTGGTAGCAATGACCACAGTAGAGAGACTTCCATGGAGGCAGGTGGTATAGGGTAGCTGGATGGCATAGACCTTCCAGGTTGTCAAACAGGCTTCAGGTCTATTTCTGCTACTTTCTTTATTTTTTCTTTTGTTTTGCATCCTTATTGGAGTATAATTGCTTTACAATGGTGTGTTAGTTTCTGCTTTATAACAAAGTGAATCAGTTATACATATACATATATTCCCATATCTCTTACCTCTTGTGTCTCCCTCCCTCCCACCCTCCCTATCCCACCCCTCCAGGGGGTCACAAAGCACCGAGCTGATCTCCCTGTGCTATGCAGCTGCTTCCCACTAGCTATCTACCTTACATTTGGTAGTGTATATATGTCTATGACTCTCTTGCACTTTGTCACAGCTTACCCTTCCCCCTCCCCATATCCTCAAGTCCATTCTCTAGTAGGTCTGTGTCTTTATTCCTTTTGTACCCCTAGGTTCTTCATGATACATTTTTCTCTTAAATTCCATATAAATGTGTTAGCATACGGTATTTGTCTTTCTCTTTCTGACTTACTTCGCTCTGCATGACAGACTCTAAGACCATCCACCTCACTACAAATAGCTCAATTTTGTTTCTTTTTATGGCTGAGTAATATTCCATTGTATATATGTGCCACATCTTCTTTATTCATTCATCTGATGATGGACACTTAGGTTGTTTCCATCTCTTTGCTATTGTAAATAGAGCTGCAACGAAAATTTTGGTACATGACTCTTTTTGAATTATGGTTTTCTCAGGGTATATGCCCAGTAGTGGGATTCCTGGGTCATATGGTAGTTCTATTTGTAGTTTTTGAAGGAACCTCCATACTTTCCTCCATAGTGGCTGTACCAATTCACATTCCCACCACCAGTGCAAGAGTGTTCCCTTTTCTCCACACCCTCTCCAGCATTTACTGTTTCTAGATTTTTGATGATGGCCATTCTGACGGGTATGAGATGATATCTCATTGTAGTTTTGATTTGCATTTCTCTAATGATTAAAGATGTTGACCATTCTTTCATGTGTTTGTTGACAGTCTGTATATCTTCTTTGGAGAAATGTCTATTTAGGTCTTCTGCCCATTTTTGGATTGGGTTGTTTGTTTTATTGTTATTGAGCTGCACGAGCTGCTTATAAATTTAGAGATTAATCCTTTGTCAGTTGCTTCATTTGGAAATATTTTCTCCACTTCTGAGGGTTGTATTTCCATCTTGTTTATGGTTTCCTTTGCTCTGCAAAAGCTTTGAAGTTTCATTAGGTCCCATTTGTTTATTTTTGTTTTTATTTCCATTTCTCTAGGAGGTGGATCAAAAAGGATCTTGCTGTGATTTATGTCATAGAGTGTTCTACCTATGTTTTCCTCTAAGAGTTTGATCATTTCTGGCCTTACATTTAGGTCTTTAATCCATTTTGAGTTTATTTTTGTGTATGGTGTTAGGGAGTGTTCTAATCTCATACTTTTACATGTACCTGTCCAGTTTTTCCAGCACCACTTATTGAAGAGGCTGTCCTTTCTCCACTACATTCCTGCCTCCTTTATCAAAGATAAGGTGACCATATGTTCATGGGTTTATCACTGGGCTTTCTATCCTGTTCCATTGATCTATCTTTCTGTTTTTGTGTCAGTACCATACTGTCTTGATTACTGTAACTTTGTAGTACAGTCTGAAGTCAGGGAGCCTGATTCCTCCAGCACCATTGTTCATTCTCAAGATTGCTTT
This sequence comes from Delphinus delphis, assembly GCF_949987515.2. Lineage (NCBI taxonomy): Eukaryota > Metazoa > Chordata > Mammalia > Artiodactyla > Delphinidae > Delphinus > Delphinus delphis. Next base: position 61,576,679 of record NC_082704.1, on the reverse strand, counting down.
TGCTATGTGGGGTCCTTTGTGTTTCCATACAAATTGTGAAATTTTTTGTTCTAGTTCTGTGAAAAATGCCAGTGGTAGTTTGATAGAGATTGCATTGAATCTATAGATTGCTTTGGGTAGTAGAGTCATTTTCACAATGTTGATTCTTCCAATACAAGAACATGGTATATCTCTCCATCTATTTGTATTCTCTTTAATTTCTTTCATCAGTGTCTTATAATTTTCTGCATACAGATGTTTTGTCTCCTTAGGTATGTTTATTCCTAGATATTTTATTCTGTTTGGTGCCATGGCAAAGGAGAGAGGTTTCATGATTTCATTTTCAGATTTTTCATCATTAGTGTAGAGGAATGCCAGAGATTTATGTGCATTAATTTTGTATCCTGCTACTTTACCAAATTCATTGATTAGTTCTAATAGTTTTCTGGTAGCCTCTTTAGGATTCTCTGTGTATAGTATCATGTCATCTGCAAACAGTGACAGCTTTACTTATACTTTTCTGATTTGGATTCCTTTTATTTCCATTTCTTCTCGGATTGCTCTGGCTAAAACTTCCAAAAGCATGTTGAATAAGTGTGGTGAGAGTGGGCCACCTTGTCTTGTTCCTGACAGTGGAAATGCTTTCAGTTTTTCACCATTGAGGATGATGTAGGCTGTGGTTTTGCATATATGGCCTTTATTATGTTGAGGAAATTCCCTCTATGCATACTTTCTGCAAGGTTTTTATCATAAATGGGTGTTGAATTTTTTTCGAAAACTTTCTCTGCATCTATTGAGATGATTATATGATTTTTCTCCTACATTTTGTTAATATGGCGTATCAAGTTGATTGATTTCTGCATATTGAAGAATCCTTGTCTTCTTGGAATAAACCCCACTTGATCATGGTGTATTATCCTTTTAATGTGCTGTTGGATTCTGTTTGCTAGTATTTTGTTGAGGATTTTTGCATCTATGTTCATCAGTGATATTGACCTGTAGTTTTCTTTCTCTGTGACATCTTTGTCTGGTTTTGGTATCAGGGTGATGGTGGCCTCTTTGAATGTGTTTGCAAGTTTTCCTCCCTCTGCTATATTTTGGTGGAGTTTGAGAAGGATAGGTTTTAGCTCTTCTATAAATATTTGATAGATTTCACCAGTGAAGCCATCTGGTCCTGAGCTTTAGTTTGTTGGAAGATTTTTAATCACAGTTTCAATTTCAGTGCTTGTGATCAGTGTGTTCATATTTTCTAGTTCTTCCTGGTTTAGTCTCGGCAGGTTGTGCATTTCTAAGAATTTGTCTATTTCTTCCAGGTTGTTCATTTTATTGGCATAGAGTTCCTTGTAGTAATCTCTCATGATCCCTTGTATTTCTGCAGTGTCAGTTGTTTTTCATTTGTAATTCTATTGATTTGAGACTTCTCCCTTTTTTTCTTGGTGAGTCTGGATAATGGTTCATGAATTTTGGTTATCTTCTCAAAGAACCAGCTTTTAGTTTTATTAATCTTTGTTATCGTTTCCTTCATTTTTTTTTCATTTATTTCTGATCTGATGTTTAAGATTTCTTTACTTCTACAAACTTTGTCTTCTTTTTTTGTTTGTTTGTTTTTCTCTCTCTAATTGCTTTAGGTGAAAGCTTAAGTTGTTTATTTGAGGTGTTTCCTGTTTCTTAAGGTAGGATTGTATTGCTATAAACTTCCCTCTTAGAACTGCTTTTGCTGTATCCCATAGGTTTTGGGTCATCATGTCTCCATTGTCATCTGTTTCTAGGTATTTTTTTATTTCCTCTTTGATTTCTTCAGTGATCACTTCATTATTAAGTAGTGTATCATTTAGCCTCCATGTGTTTGTATTTTTACACATATTTTCCTGTAATTGATATCTAGTCTCATAGCATTGTGGTCAGAGAAGATACTTGATACAATTTCAATTTTCTTTAATTTACCAAGGCTTGATTTGTGATTCATGATAGGATCTATCCTGGAGAATGTTCCATGAGCACTTTATAAAAATGTGATTCTATTGTTTTTGGATGGAATGTCCTATAATTATCAATTAAGTCCATCTTGTTTACTGTATCATTTAACGCTTGTGTTATTTATTTTCATTTTGGATGATCTGTCCATTGGTGAATGATGTGTGTTAAAGTACCCTACTATAAATGTGTTACTGTCAATTTCCCCTTTTATGGATGTTAGTATTTGCCTTATGTATTGAGGTGCTCCTATGTTGGGTGCATAAATATTTACATTTGTTATATCTTCTTCTTGGATCAATCCCTTGATCTTTGTGTAGTGTCCTTCTTTGTCTCTTGCAATGGTCTTTATTTTAAAGTCTATTTTGTCTGATATGAGAATTGCTACTCCAGCTTTCTTTTGGTTTCCATTTGCATGGAATAACATTTTCCATCCCCTTACTTTCAGTCTGTATGTTTCTCTAGGTCTGAAATGGGTCTCTTGTAGACAGCATATATATGGGTTTTGTTTTTGTATCCATTCAGCCAATCTGTGTATTTTGGTGGGAGCATTTAGTCCATTTACATTTAAGGTAATTATCGATATGTATGATCCTATTTCCATTTTCTTAATTGTTTTGGGTTTGTTATTGTAGGTCTTTTCCTTCTCTTGTGTTTCTTGCCTAGAGAAGTTCCTTTAGCATTTGTTGTAAAGCTCGTTTGGTGGTACTGAACTCTCTCAGCCTTTGCTTGTCTGTAAAGGTTTTAATTTCTCCATCAAATCTGAATGAGATTCTTGCTGGGTAGAGTAATCTTGGTTGTAGGTTTTTCTCCTTCATCATTTTACATATGTCCTGCCAGTCCCTTCTGGCTTGCAGAGTTTCTGCTGAAAGATCAGCTCTTAACCTTAAGGGGATTCCCTTGTTTGTTATTTGTTGTTTTTCCCTTGCTGCTTTTAATATGTTTTCTTTGTATTTAATTTTTGACAGTTTGATTAATATGTGTCTTGGCGTATTTCTCCTTGGATTTATCCTGTATGGGACTCTCTGTGCTTCCTGGACTTGATTTACTATTTCCTTTCCCATATTAGGGAAGTTTTCAACTATAATCTCTTGAAATATGTTCTCAGTTCCTTTCTTTTTCTCTTCATCTTCTGGAACCCCTATAATTCGAATGTTGGTGCATTTAATGTTGTTCCAGAGGTCTCTGAGACTGTCCTCAGTTCTTTTCATTCATTTTTCTTTATTCTGCTCTGCAGTAGTTATTTCCACTATTTTATCTTCCAGATCACTTATCCGTTCTTCTGCCTCTGTTATTCTGCTATTGATCCCATCTAGAGTATTTTTAATTTCATTTATTGTGTTGTTCATCATTGTTTGTTTCATCTTTAGTTCTTCTAGGTCCTTGTTAAATGTATCTTGCATTTTGTCTATTCTATTTCCAAGATTTTGGATCATATTTACTATCATTATTCTGAATTATTTTCAGGTAGACTGCCTATTTCCTCTTCATTTGTTAGGGCTGGTGGGTTTTTATCTTGCTTCATCTGCTGTTTTTTTTTTTTTCTGTCTTCCCATTTTGCTTATCTTACTGTGTTTGGGGTCTCATTTTTGCAAGCTGCAAGTTCATAGTGCCCATTGTTTTTGATGTCTGTCCCCAGTGGCTACAGTTGTTTCAGTGGGTTGTGTAGCCTTCCTGGTGGAGGGGACTAGTGCCTGTTTTCTGGTGGATGAGTCTGGATCTTGTCTTTCTGGTGGTCATTTCTACGTCTGATTGTGTGTTTTGGGATGTCCTTGGACTTATTATGATTTTAGGCAGCCTCTCTGCTAATGGGTGGTGCTGTGTTCCTGTCTTGCTAGTTGTTTGGCATAGGGTGTCCAGCACCGTAGCTTGCCTGTCGTTTAGTGAATCTGGGTGCTAGTGTTGAGATGGAGATCTCTGGGAGATTTTCACTGTTTGATATTATGTGGAGCTGCGAGGTCTCTTTTGGACCAGTATCCTGTAGTTGGCTCTCCCACCTCAGAGGCACAGCACTGACTCCTGGCTAGAGCACCAAGAGCGTTTCATCCACACACCTCAGAATAAAAGGGAGAAAAAGTAGAAAGAAAGAAACAAACAAACAAAGAAAGAGAGAGAGAGAGAGAAAGAAAGAAAGAAAGAAAGGAGGGAGGGAGGGAGGGATGGAGGGAGGGAGAGGTGGAGGAAGGAAGGAAGGAAGGAGCGAAACAAGGAAAGAAAGAAAGAAAAGAAAAGAAAGTAAGATAAAATAAAATAAATTTATTAAAATAAAAATAATTATTAAGAAAAAAATAATTTTTTAAAGAAAACAAACAAACAAAAAACGGACGGATAGAACCCTAGGACAAATGGTGGAAGCAAAGCTACCCAGACAAAATCTCACACAGAAGCATACACATACACTCTCACAGAAAGAGGAAAAGGGGAAAAAATTATAAATCTTGCTCTCAAAGTCCACCTCCGCAATTTGGGATGATTCGCTGTCTATTCATGTATTCCACAGATGCAGGGTACATCAAGTTGATTGTGGAGCTTTAATCCGCTGCTTCTGAGGCTGCTGGGAGGGATTTCCATTTCTCTTCTTTGTTCTTACAGCTCCCTGGGCTCAGCTTTGGAGTTGGCCCCGCCTCTGCTTGTAGGTCGCTGGAGGGCGACTGTTCTTCACTCACACAGGACAGAGTTAAAGGAGCAGCTGCTTCAGGGACTCTGGTTCACTCAGGCCAGGGGGAGGGAGGGGTACAGACTGCGGGGCGAGCCTGCGGCAGCAGAGGCCGGCATGACATTGCACCAGCCTGAGGCGTGCCATGCATTCTCCCAGGGAAGTTGTCCCTGGATCCTGGGACCCTGGCAGTGGAGGGCTGCACAGGCTCCCCGGAAGGGGGTTGTGGATAGTGACCTGTGCTCGCACACAGGCTTCTTGGTGGCGGCAGCAGCAGCCTTAGCGTCTCATGCCCGTCTCTGGGGTCCGCGCTTTTAGCCGTGGCTCGCACCTGTCTCCGTAGCTCCTTTAAGCAGCGCTCTTAATCCCCTCTCCTCGCGTACCAGGAAACAAAGAGGGAAGTAAAAGTCTCTTGACTCTTCGGCAGGTCCACACTTTTCCCCGGACTCTCTCCCGTCTAGCTGTGGTGCCCTAACCCCCTGCAGGCTCTGTTCACATCGCCAACCCCAGTCCTCTCCCTGAGCTCCTGCCCAAGCCCGAGCCTCGGCTCCCAGCCCCTCCTGCCCCGGCGGGTGAGCAGACAAGCCTCTCGGGCTGGTGAGTGCCGGTAGGCACCGATCCTCTGTGCGGGAATCTCTCCGCTTTGCCCTCTGCACCCCTGTTGCTGTGCTGTCCTCTGCAGCTCCGAAACTTTCCCCCTCCACCACCCGCAGTCTCCGCCCGCGAAGTGGCTTCCTAGTGTGTAGGAAACCTTTCCTCCTTCACAGATCCCTCCCACTGGTGCACATCCTGTCCCTATCCTTTTGTCTCTGTTTATTCTTTTTTCTTTTGCCTTACCCAGGTACGTGGTGATTTTCTTGCCTTTTGGGAGGTCTGAGGTCTTCTGCTAGTGTTCAGTAGGTGTTCTGTAGGAGTTGTTCCATGTGTAGATGTATTTCTGGTGTATCTGTGTCGAGGAAGGTGATCTCTGTGTCTTACTCTTCTGCCATCTTCCTCTTGTCCCCTGGTAGGCGGATTCTTAACCACTATGCCACCAGGGAAGTCCCAAAATTAATGTCTTTAAATTAAAGTTGTTTTGATTAAATACGTATTTCAGTCTCCCATTTTTATGTTAGCTTTTGCAAAGTGTTGATGATTTGTATTTTGCCTTTATTTAAATTTTGCCTCAAATAGAACTTTCATATTTATTTTGTGACATGAACATTTTGTGACCTCTTACCAATTATTCTAATGTCTAATCATACTGGATTTTTGCTTTATTGAATTTTGTAAATTTTAGGAAAAAGTGTTTCATAGAAGCACCAACAAATAATTACCCCTTGAAAGAAGCATACCTAGTAAGACTCAAGTTGAAGTAGCAAAGTTACCCACTACTGCATTTACACCGATATTTATCTGGATTTCTTTACAGGAATTCATGTGCAGGCCAAATACTTAGTATTTAAATGCTACATTAATAACTATGTTTTCAAAACTCAGGTTGGATCTTCAAACTGTGATGCCAAGCAGAAGAAAGAACTATCTGACAAATATACCATCAGTTTGTAAACTGTCACCATGATTCTTTCCTGTAGTTGTAACATTCATGATGCTGAAGCAGGGATGGGGTGTTTTTCGTTCTCAAGATTGCTTTGGCTATTCGGGGTCTTTTGTGTTTCCATACAAATTGTGAAATTATTTGTTCTAGTTCTGTGAAAAATGCCAGTGGTAGCTTGATAGGGATTGCATTGAATCTGTGGATTGCTTTAGGTAGTATGGTCATTTTCACAATGTTGATTCTTCCAATCCAAGAACATGGTATATCTCTTCATCTATTTGTGTCATCTTTAATTTCTTTCATCAGTGTCTTATAACTTTCTGCATACAGGTATTTGGTCTCCTTAGGTAGGTTTATTCCTAGATATTTTATTCTTTTTGTTGCAGTGGTAAATGGGAGTGTTTTCTTAATTTCACTTTCAGATTTTTCATCATTAGTGTATAGGAATGCCAGAACTTTAAGTGCATTAATTCTGTATCCTGCTACTTTACCAAATTCATTGATTAGCTCTAGTAGTTTTCTGGTAGCATCTTTAGGATTCTCTACGAAACTGAGTTATTTGTAGTGAGGTGGATGGACCTAGAGTCTGTCATACAGAGTGAAGTAAGTCAGAAAAAGAAAAACAAGTACCATATGCTAAGACATATATATGGAATCTAAGGGAAAAAAATGAAGGTCATGAAGAACCTAAGGGCAAGACGGGAATGAAGACACAGACCTACTAGAGAATGGACTTGAGGATATGGGAAGGGGGAAGAGTAAGCTGTGACAAAGTGAGAGAGTGGCATGGACATATATACACTACCAAACGGAAAATAGATACCTAGTGGGAAGCAGCTGCATAGCACAGGGAGATCAGCTCAGTGCTTTGTGACCACCTAGAGAGGTGGGATAGGGAGGGTGGGAGGGAGGGAGATGCAAGAGGGAAGAGATATGGGAACATATGTATATGTATAACTGATTCACTTTGTTATAAAGCAGAAACTAACACACCGTTGTAAAGCAATCATACGCCAGTAAAGATGTTAAAAAAAAAGTTTCATAGTATCTGGTCTTAACATTTATGTCTTTAACTTATTTTGAGTTTTAAAAAAAATTATATTGGAGTATAGTTGATTTACAGTTTTATGTTAGTTTCAGGTGTACAGCAAAGAGAATCAGTTATATGTAAACATATATTAACTCTTTTTAGATTCTTTTCCTATATAGGCCATTAAAGAGTATTAAATAGAGTTCCCTGTGCTATATAGTAGGTCCTTATTAGTTATCTATTTTATGTTTAGTAGTGTGTATATGTGAATCCCAATCTCCCATTTTATCCCACCCCCCATTACACCCTGGTAACCATAAGTTTATTTCCTACATCTGTAATTCTATTTCTGTTCTGTAGGTAAGTTCATTTGTACCCTTTTTAAAAATTCTAAATATAAGCAATATCATGTGATATTTGTCTTTCTCTGACTTACTTCACTCAGTGTTACTTTCTCTACGTCCATCCATGTTGCTGCAAATGACATTATTTCTTTTTTATGGCTGAGTAATATTCCATTGTACATAGATACAACATCTTCTTTATCCATTCCTCTGTCGATGGATATCTAGGTTGATTCCATGTTCTGGCTATTGTAAATAATGCTGTAATGAACATTGGGGTCACGTATGTTTTTGAATTATGGTTTATCTGGATATATGCCAAGGAGTGGGATTGCTGGATCGTATGGTACCACCAGTTTTAGTTTCTTAAGGAACCTCCATACATTCTCCATATTTTACATTCCCACCAACAGTGTAGGAGGGTTCCCTTTTCTCCACACCCTCTGCAGCATTTATTGTTTGTAGACTTTTTAATGATGGCCATTCTGACTGGTGTCAGGTGATACCTCATTGTAGATTTGATTTGGATTTTTATAATAATTAGTGATGTTGAGCATTTTTTCATGTGCTTTTTAGCCATCTGTATGTCTTGTTTGGAAAAATGTCTATTTAGATCTTCCACCCATTCATTGATTGGGTGGTTTGTTTCTTTGGTATTGAGCTGCATAAGCTGTTTGTATATTTTGGAGATTAATCCCTTGTTGGTTGCTTTGTTTGCAAATATTTTCTTCAATTCTGAGGACTGTATTTTTGTTCTGTTTATGGTTTCCTTTGCTGTGCAAAAGCTATTAAGTTTAATTTGGTCTTATTTGTTTATTTTTGTTTTTATTTTCATTACTCTAGGAGGCAAATCAAGAAAGATCTTGTTGCAATTTATGTCAAAGAGTGTTCTGCCTATGTTTTCCTGTAAGAGTTTTATAGTATCCGGCCTTACATTTAGGTCCTTAATCAATTTTGGGTTTATTTATGTATATGGTGTTAGAGAGTGTTCTAATTTCATTTTTTTACATGTATCTCTTCAGTTTTCCCAGCACCACTTATTGAAGAGACTGTCTTTTCTCCATTGTATAGTCTTGCCTCGTTTGTCATAGATTAGGTGACCATAGGTCTGTGGGTTTATCTCTGGACTTTCTATCCTGTTCCATTGATCTATATTTCTGTTTTTGTGCCAGGACCACACTGTCTTGAATTACTGTAGCTTTGTAGTATAGTCTGAAGTCAGGGAGCCTGACTTCAGCTCCGTTTTTCTTTCTCCAGATTGCTTTGGCTATTTGGGGTCTTTGGGTTTCCATACAAATTGTGAAATTTTTTGCTCTTGTTCTGTGAAAAATGCCATTGGTAGTTTGATAGGGATTGCATTGAATCTGTAGATTGCTTTGGGAGTATAGTCATTTTCACAATGTTGATTCTTCCAATCCAAGAACGTGGTATATCTCTCTATCAGTTTGTGTCCTCTTTGATTTTATTAATCAGTGTTGTATAGTTTTCTACATACAGGTCTTTTGCCTCCTTAGGTAAGTTTATTCCTAGGTATTTTATTTGTTTTGTTGCAATGGTAAATGGGAGTGTTTCCTTAATTTGCCTTTCTGATCTTTCATTGTTAGTGTATAGGGATGCAAGAGATTTCTGTGTATTTATTGTCTATCCTGCAATTTACAAAATTTATTGATGAGCTACAGTAGTTTTCTGGTGGCATATTTAGGAGTTTCTATGTATAGTATAATGTCATTTGCAAACATTGACAGTTTTACTTATTTTCCAATTTGGATTCCTTCCATTTCTTTTTCTTCTCTGATTGCCATACCTAGGACTTCCAAAAGTCTGTGGAATATTAGTGGCAAGAATGGACATCCTTGCCTTGTTTCTCATCTTAGAGGAAATGCTTTCATTTTTTCACCACTGAGAATGATGTTTGCTGTGGGTTTTTCATATATGGCCTATATTATGTTGAGGTAGGATCCCTCTATGCCCAATTTCTGGAGAGTTCTTTTTTATCATAAAGTGGTGTTGAATATTGTCTAAAGGTTTTTCTGTATCTATTAAGATGATCATATGGTTTTTATTCTTTGATTTGTTGAAGTGGTGTATCACATTAATTGATCTTCAGATATTGAAAAATCCTTGAATCCCTGGGATAAATCCCACTTGATCATGTGTATGATCCTTTTAATGTGTTGTTGGATTCAGTTTGCTATTATTTTGTTGAGGATTTTTGGGTCTATACTCATCAGTAATATTGGCCTGTAATTTTCTTCTTTTGTGATTTATTTGTCAGGTTTTGGTATCTGGGTGATGGTGGCCTCGTAGAATGAGCTTGGGACTGTTCCTTCCTCTGCCATTTTTTAGAAGAGTTTCAGAAGGGTATGTGTTAACTCTTCATTAAATGTCTGAGAGCATTCACCTGTAAAACCATCTGGTCCTGGACTTTTGTTTCTGGGAAGATTTTTAATCACAGATTCAATTTCAGTGCTTGTGATTTTTCTGTTCATATTTTATATTTTGTCGTGGTTTAGTCTTGGAAGTGTTTACCTTTGTACGAATTTGTCCATTTTTTCTAGGTTGTCCATTTTATTGTCATATAGTTGCTTGTAGTAGTCTCCTATGATCCTTTGTATTTCTGCAGTGTCAGTTGTAACTTCTCCTTTTTCATTTCTAATTTTATTGATTTGAGTCCTCTCCCTTTTTTCTTGATGAGTCTGACTATAGGTTTATCAATTTTGTTTATCTTCTCAAAAGACCAGGTTTTAGTTATATAGATCTTTGTTATTGTTTTCTTTGTCTCTATTTCATTTATTTCTCCACTGATCATTATGATTTCTTTCATTTTACTAACTTTGGGTTTCGTTTATTCTTCCTTCTCTAGTTGCTTTAGGTGTAAGGTTAGGTCGTATCTTTGTGATTTTTCTTGTTTCTTGTGGCAAGATTGTATTGCTATAATCTTCCCTCTTATGACTGCTTTTGCTGCATCCCATAGGTTTTGGATCATCGTGTTTTCATTGTCATTTGTCTCTAGATATGTTTTAATTTCCTCTGATTTCTTCAGTGATCCACTGGATATTTAGTAACATTGATTAGCCTCCATGTGTTTGTGTTTTTCACAGTTTTATTTTCCTGTAATTGGTTTCTAATCTAACAGCCTTGTGGTCAGAAAAGATGCTTGATATGATTTCTATGTTCTTAAATTTACAAAGACTTGATTTGTGACCCAAGATGTGATTTACCTTGGAGAATGTTCTGTGTGCAGTTGAGAAGAAAATGTATTCTGCTGCTTTTGGATGGAATGTCCTGTAAATATCAGTTAAGTGTATCTGGTCCAATCTTAGTTAAGGCTGCGTTTCCTTATTAATTTTCTGTCTAGATGATGTGCCTATTGGTGTAAGTGGGGTGTTAAAGTCCCCCAATATTATTGTGTTACTGTTGATTTCCCCTGCTATGGCTGTTAGCATTTGCCTTATATATTGAGGTGCTCCTATATTGAGTTCACATATATTTACAATTGTTATATCTTCTTCTTGGATTGATCCCTTGATTGTTATGTAGTGTCCTTCCTTGTCCCTTGTAACAGTCTTTGTTTTATTGTCTATTTTGACTCATATGAGTATTCCTACTCCAGCTTTCTTTTGATTTCCATTTGCATGGAATATCTTTGTCCATCCCCTCACTTTCAGTCTGTATGTGCCCCAGGTCTGAAGTGGATCTCTTGTAGACAGCATATACACAGGTCTTGCTTTTGTTTCCATTCAGCCAGTCTATGTCTTTCTTGTAGCTTTTAATCCATTTAAATTTAAGGTAATTATCATTGTGTATGTTTCTTTTGCCATTTTCTTAATTGTTTTGGTGTCTTTTTGTAGGTCTTTTTTCCTCTCTCTGTTCCCTATTCTTGTGATTTGATGACCATCATTAGTGTTGTGTTTGGGTTGTTTTTGTTCTTTTGTGTATGTGTATCTCTTGTAGTTTTTTGGTTTTCATTTCCAATGAGGTTTTGATAAAGCAGTCTCTATATATACAAGGTTGTTTTAAGTTGCTGGTCTCTTAATTTCAAATGCAATTCCCATTTCCTACATTTGTACTCTCCGCTTCTCATGGTTTCATGTTTTGTTATCATATTTGTGTATGGATGAGTTCCTGTTTTTACGGTAAGTTTACCTTTACCAATGAGCTTTCCCATTTGTGATTTTCTTGTTTCTAGTTGTGGCCTCTTTTCACCCCCACTGTCTAGAGAGGTCCCTTTGCCATTCGTTGTAAAGCTGGTTTGGTGGTGCTGAATTCTCTTTGCTTTTGCTTGTGTATAAAGCTTTTATTTCTCCATCAAATCTGAATGAGAGCCTTGATGGGTAGAGGATTCTTGGTTGTAGGTTCTTCCTTTTCATCACTTTAAATATATCATGCCACTTCCTTCTGACCTGCAGAGTTTCTGCTGAACAATCAGCTGATAACCTTATGGGGAATCCCTGGCATGTCATTTGTTGCTTTTCCTTTGTTGCTTTTAATATTTTTTATTTGTATTTAATTTTTGTTAGTTTGATTAATATGTGTCTCAGCATGCTCCTCCTTGGGTTTTTCCAGTATGGGACTCTCTGCACTCCTGCACTTTGTTGACTATTTCCTTTCCCATGTTTGGGAAGATTTTTACTGTAATCTCTTCAAGTATTTTCTCAGGGCTTTTCCCTTTCTGTTCTCCTTCTGCAACCCCTATAACCTGAATGTTGGTGCATTTTATGTTGTCCCAGAGTTCTCTTAGACTATTTTCATTTCTTTTCATTCCTTTTTCTTTATTCCATTCTGTGGCAGTGATTTCCACCATTCTGTCTTCCAGGTCACTTATGTGTTCTGCCTCAGTTATTCTGCTATTGATTCCTTCTAGTTATTTTTCATTTCAGCTATTTTATTGTTGATCTCTGTTTGTTTGTTATTTAGTTCTTCTAGGTTTTTGTTAAACATTTCCTGTATCTCTTTGATCTGTGCCTCTGTTTTTTTCTTAGATCTTGTATCATCTTTACTATCATTACTCTGAATTCTTTTTCAGGTAAATTGCCTATATCCTCTTCATTTAGTTGTTCTTGTAGGTTTTTATCTTGCTCCTTTGTCTGCAATTTGTTTCTTTGTCTTCTCATTTTGTCTAAATTACTGTGTTTGTGGTCTCCTTTCCACAGGCTGCAGGATCGTAGTCCCTCTTGCTTCTGGTGTCTGCCCCTGGTGGGTGAGGTTGGTCCAGAAGCTTTGCCATTATCTCCTTGATAAGGGGCTTGACTGGTGTTGTGGTGACCAAAGCTTGCCCTGGATATTAAGTGGGGCCTGCCCTTTGCTCTGTGGTTTTCACTGTCCTGTCAGGCACAGGGTGTGCTCCCTAATTTTTAGAGTAGAGACCCCCAGGTATGTTTCTTAGCTGTTTTTCTGACCTGTGGTGTGAGATAGGCAGGATTGGAGAACTCTCACTGCAAAAGAAGCCACTGAATATTCTTCCTCTGGAGCTGTTCACCTGTGAATGTGCTCTGTTGTGTCCTCTTTTGCTCATTGTGTGGGCTCACAAAGTACACTGTTATTTGCCCTTCTCTCATTCCCACTTTAACTGCGGGTATGCTGGCAATTGACCCTGGTGAATTTCAGGCATTGTTTTCATCAGGCCACTGACATGGATCCACTGAGGTCAGGTCCCTGGACTGCTGTAGTTGTGCACCTGAGCAGAGTGTGGGGGCTATGGAGGCAGCTCAGACTCTGGCCTGGCCCAACCCCCATGTGTATGCACCCACAAAGCCCACAGCTGCTATAGCCATATGCATCCCAGCTGCAGGAGTACTTCTTGTCCTTTTGGATGTTTCAGAGATGCTGAATTTAGGAAGATGTCAGCAGAGGTGTAACTCCATGGTTCACGCAACTGTATGGAGATATTTCAGCTGTTCTTCCTTAGTCACACAGCCTCTGGGGCTCAGCTGTGATTTCAGCCCCAACTTCATGTGTGTTCCTCTCACTGGAGTCTGTTTCTGAGTTTGCTGGAGCACAGGAGCCCATCAGGCAGGAAAGAGCCAAGGCAGTGATTGGGGCAAGGAGGCTGCCCTGGTGGGAGGGTGCTGGGGTAGCAATTGGAAGTTGTGAGTCCATCAGGCAGTGATCAGGGCTGCCCAGGCAGGGGTTAGGGGGTAGCCGATGGCAGGGACATGGTATCTGGCTCCAGTAGGTGCCCTCCCTAGTGCCCATGGAGGCAGTAGCTGGTGTGTGAGGAGAGAGGCTGCAAAGCCAGCCCCATGCATTGTGCATCACTCAGCAATGGCTCTTCACCTCTGTGGCAGTCTGGGCTTCCTCCATGAGCATTCACAGGTGTGGAGCTCCTCATTCCCTTCCCTTTGGGCTGTCTCCTCACAGAAAACAGCAGTCCCCTCCCCAGGTCTGCTCACTAAAACTCACGTTCCAACACCCAGCCCCTGTGCACACTGGAGGACACCCATTTCAGGCTGGGGCATGCAGGGCTGTGGCACGGACCATATGTAGGCCTTGCTCTATCCTGCCTGCCACTGACCACTTGCTGTGCTCTCCTCCGAGCCCCCAAAGCTCCCCTTCTGTCCCAGCTGATCTTTCTGCTGGTGAGGAGGCTTTCCCAGATGAGGGAACCTCTCCTCACCTTCAGCTCCCAGCTGAGGCACTGGTCCTGTCCTGATTCCTCTCCTCTTCTTTTTCCCTTCTTCTTTTTTATCTTACCCAGTTATGTGGGGATCTTTCTTGTCTTTTTGGGTGTCCCAGGTCCTCTGCTAGTGTTCAGCAGGTGCTCTGTGAGAATTGTTCCATTTGTAGATGTATTCTTGATACGTATTTAGGGAGAGATGAATTCCACATCCTCCTACTCCTCTGACATCTTGGAAAAATTCCATTTTGAGTTTATTTTTGTTTGTGGTGTTAAAGAATGTTCTAATTTCATATTTTTACTGGACATGTAGCTGTTCAGTTTTCCCAGCACTATTTATTGAAGAGACTGTCTTTTCTCCATTGTATAGTCTTGTCTCCTTTGCTGTAGGTTAATTGATTTTAGCCATGTGGGTTTTTTAATTAAATTAAATTAAATTAATTTATTTTTGGCTGAATTGGGTCTTCATTGCTATGTGCAGGCTTTCTCTAGTTGCAGTGAGTGGGGGCTACCTTTTGTTGCTGTATGGGGGCTTCTCATTGCAGTGGCTTCTCTTTGTTCTGGAGCACGGGCCCTAGGCACATGGGCTTCAGTAGTTGTGGCATACAGGTTCAGTAGTTGTGGCTTGCGGGCTCTAGAGCACAGGTTCAGTAGTTGTTACACATGGGCTTAGTTGCTCCCGGCATGTGGGATCTTCCGGACTGGGGCTCAAACCCTTGTACCCTGCTCTGGCAGGTGGACTCTTAACTACTGTGCCACCAGGGAAGCCACATGTGTATGGGTTTATTTCTGGGCTTTCTGTCCTGTTCAATTAATCTATATTTCTGTTTTTGTGCCAGCACCATACTGTTTTGATTACTGTAGCTTTGTAGTATCGTCTGAAGTCAGGGAGCCAGATTCCTCCAGTTCAGGTCTTCTTTCTCAAGATTGCTTTATCTATTCAGGGTCTTTTGTGTCTCCACGCAAATTTTAAGATATTTTTTGTTCTTTTTCTGTGGAAAATACCATTGGTAATTTGATGATAGGGATTGCATTGAAGCTATACCAGAATGGCCATCATCAAAAAGTCTACAAACAATTCATGCTGGAGAGGGTGTGGAGAAAAGGGAACCCTCCTACACTCTTGGTGGGAATGTAAGTTGGTAGAGCCACTGTGGAGAACAGTATGGAGCTTCCTTAAGAAACTAAAAATAGAGCTACCATATGATCCAGCAATCCCACTTCTGGGCATATATCCAGAGAAAAACATGGTTCAAAAGGATACATGCACCCAAATGTTCATTGTGGTACTGTTTACAGTAGCCAAGACATGGAAGCAACCTAAATGTCCATTGACAGATGAATGGATAAAGAATATGTAGTACCTATATACAATGGATTATTACTCAGCCACTAAAAAGAATGAAATAATGCCATTTGCAGCAACATAGATGGACCTAGAGATTATCATACTAAATGAAGCAAGTCAGACATAGAAAGATAAATATCATATGATATTGCTTATATGTGGATGGATCTTTTAAAAAAAGGATACAAATGAAGTTAGTTACCAAAGAAATAGACTCACAGACTTAGAGAACAAATTTATAGTTACCGGGTGTGAAAGTTGAGGGGCGGAGATAGATTGGGAGATTGGGACTGACATTTACACACTGCTATATTTAAAATAGATAACTAACAAAGACCTACTGTATAGCACAGGGAACTCTGTTCAGTACTCTGTAATAACCTAAATGGGAAAAGAATAGATACATGTATATGTATATCTGAATCTCTTCACTGTACACCTGAAAGTAACACAACATTATTAATCAACTCTACTCTAATATAAAATAAAAATTAAAAAATTAAAACTCTTATGAGCATTTATATACAGGATTTTATGTGAAAATAAGTTTTCATTTCTCTGGGTAAATATCCAAGACTGCAATTGCTGGCTTGTATGGTACTGCATGTCTAGTTTTTGAGGAAACTGCCAAATTGTTTTGCAGAATGGCTGTACAATTTTACATTCCCAGAAGCAATGTATTAATGATCCAGTTTTTCCATTTCCTGGCCAGAATTTCCTGGTGGTACTGTTTTGTTGTTGTTATTATTTCAAGTGGTAACTTGTGATTGTAATTTGCATTCCCCTGATGTTTAATGATATTGAACATCTTTTCATATGTTTATTAGCTATTTGTGTGTCCTTTTCCATAAAATGTCTGCTTATGTCTTTTGGCCATTTTTAAATGTATAATTTGTTTTTAAACTGTCCCATTTTAAGAGTATATATATATATATATATATATATATATGCCTGTGTGTATATACATAAATATGCTTATAGCAATTTGTCAATTTTTGTCCATTTGTGGATTATGATTTTACTGTCTAGTTTAAGAAATGTTTGCTTAGCCCTAGATCTCAAAGAATTTCTTCAGTGTTTCTTTTTCTAAAATTTTATGATTTTATGTTTTACATTTAAGTTTGTGATCCATATTGTGCTGAATTTTATGTAAGGTGTAAGGTTTAGGTTGAAGTTCTTTTTTCTTTTTCTTTGTTTTTTTTCTGGCCTATGGATATTCAATTCTTTCAGCACAATTTACTGAAATTATTTTGTCATGGATCCATTGAACAGTGACTTGATTTTGCACCTATTTAAAAAATCAGTAGGGCATATTTGTGTGGCTCTATTTCTGGATTCTTTATTTTTTTCCATTAATCTGTGTTTCTACCTCTCTACTAATATCACACTGTCTTGATTATGGTAGCTATATAATAATTCATAATATCAGGTAGAGTAATTCCTCCACTTTATTCTCCTTTTTCAAACTGATTTTACCTACACTAGTGCCTTTCCACCATTCTATATAAATTTTAGAATTAGTTGACTATGTCTATGTAAAGAAATTTCATTAAACCTATAGATCAATTTGGAGACAATACACATTTTAATAAATTGAATCTTCCAGTCCACAAATATTTTATACCTAACCATTTATTTAGTTATTTTTTTTTTACTTCTTTCATCAGCATGTTGTACTTTCTACATACATTGTGTACATATCTTTTTAGAATTTTATCTACGTATTTCATGTTCTTTGGAGCAATTGTAAGTAGTATTCTGTTTTTTTCTTTGTTGTTTTGGTTGTTGTATGTTCATTGTTAGTGCATAGAAATGTGATTGCTTCTTGTGTGTTGATCTTGTATTCTGCAAACTTGCTGAACTCACTTAGTTCTACTTTTTTTTGGGTAGATTCCTTGAGATTTTCTAGGCAGGCTACCATGTCATGTCATATGCAAATACAGACAGTTTTGTTTCTTCTTTTATGATATTTATGTTTTTTGTTTCCTTTTGTTGAAATACTGGCTAGGATTTCAACTACTATACTGAAAAACTAAAAATACAACTACCATGTGATCCAGTAATCCTACTTCTGGGTGTATACCTGAAGAAAATAAAAATAGAGTATCAAAAAGATATCTACACTTCCATGTTTATGGCAGCATTATTCACAATAGTCAAGATACAGAAACAACTTAATCATCTGTCAATGGATGAATAGGTAAAGAAAATGTATATACATATATATGCCATGGAATATTATTTATCTGTGAGAAAGAAGAAAATCTTTCCAGTTGCAACAACATGGATGGGCTTTCAGGGCATTATGCTAAAATTTCAGACAGAGAAAGACAAATAATGTATGTTATCACTTACACATGGAAACTATAATTGCCAAACACATAGAAATAAAGAGTAGATTGCTGGTACCAGGGGCTGGGGGTGGAAGTATTGGGAAGATGTTGGTCAAAGGATATAAACTTACATTTAGAAGATGAATAAGTTCTGGAGAGCTAATGCATAGCATTGTGATTATGGTTAACAATACTGTACCATATAATTCAAAGTTGCTAAGAGACTGGACTTTAAATGTTCTTATCACAAAAAAGAAATCATAATTATGTGTTCTGATGGAGCTGTTAGCTAAGGTTACAATGGTAATCATATTGCATTATGTAAATATATCAATTCAACAAGTTGTGTACCTTAAACTTAAACAATACTATATGTCAATTTTACATCAATTAAAAGAAGAGTGGTGGAAACACAAAAGACACCGAATAGCCAGAGCAATCTTGAGAAAGCAAAACAGAGCTGGAGGAATCAGGCTCCTGGACTTCAGACTACACAACAAAGCTACAGTCATCAAGACAGTATGGTACTGGCACAAAAACATAAATATAGATAAATGGAACAGGATAGAAAGCCCAGAGATAAACCCATGCACATATAGTAACCTTACCTTTGATAAAGGAGGCAAGAATATAAAATGGAAAAAAGACAATCCCTTTGGTAAGTGATGCTGGGAAAACTTGACAGCTACATGTAAAAGAATGAAATTAGAACACTCCCTAACACCATACACAAAAATAAACTCAAAATGGATTAAAGACTTAAATGTAAGGCCAGACACTATCAAACTCTTAGAGGAAAACAGAGCAGAACACTCTATGATATAAATCACAGCAAGATCCTTTTTGATCCACCTCCCAGAGAAATGGAAATAGAAACAAAAATTTAAAAATGGGACCTAATGAAACTTCAAGGCTTTTGCACAGCAAAGGAAACCATAAACAAGACCAAAAGACAACCCTCAGAATGGGAGAAAATATTTGCAAATGAAGCAACTGACAAAGGATTAATCTCCAAAATTTACAAGCAGCTCATGCAGCTCAATATCAAAAAAACAAATAACCCAATCCAAAAATGGGCAGAAGACCTAAATAGGCATTTCTCCAAAGAAGATACACAGACTGCCAACAAACACATGAAAGAATGCTCAACATCATTAATCATTAGAGAAATGCAAATCGAAACTACAATGCGATATCATCTCACACCAGTCAGAATGGCTATCATCAAAAATCTAGAAACAATAAATCCTGGAGAGGGTGTGGAGAAAAGGGAACACTCATACACTGTTGGTGGGAAAGTAAATTAATACAGCCACTATGGAGAACATTATGGAGGTTCCTAAAAAACTAAAAATAGGACTACCATACAATCCAGCAATTCCACTACTGGGCATTTACCCTGAGAAAACCATAATTCAGAGTCATGTACCACAATGTTCATCGCAGCTCTATTTACAATAGCCAGGACATGTAAGCAACCTAAGTGTCCATTGACAGGTGAATGGATAAAGAATATGTGGCACACGTATACAATGGAATATTACTCAGCCATAAAAAGAAATGAAATTGAGTTATTTGTAGTGAGGTGGATGGACCTAGAGTCTGTCATACAGAGTGAAGTAAGTCTGAAAGAGAAAAACAAATACCATATGCTAACACATATATATGGAATCTAAAAAAAAAATCGTCATGAAGAACCTAGGTACAAGATGGGAATAAAGACACAGACCTACTAGAGAATGGACTTAACACGGGGAGGGGGAAGAGTAAGCTGGGACAAAGTGAGAGAGTGATAATGTATATGTGGACATATATACACTACCAAATGTAAAATAGATAGTGGGAAGCAGTTGCATAGCACAGGGAGATCAGCTTGGTGCTTTGTGACCAGCTGGAAGGGTGGGATAGGGAGGGTGGGAGGGAGGGAGATGCAGTAGGTAAGAGATATGGGGATATATGTATATGTATAACTGATTTGCTTTGTTATAAAGCAGAAACTAACACATCATTGTAAAACAATTATACTACAATAAAAATGTTAAAAAAAAAAAGAAGAGTGGTGAGAGAGAGCATCCTTGCCTTCTTTGTGATCTTAGAGATTCTCACCAAAATCTATATGGTTTTACAAATGCTATCAAGTTGAAGAAGTTCTCCTCAATGTTATTTTTCTGAGAGTTTTTAAAAAATCATAACCAAGAGTTGGATTGTGTGATATGGTTTTTTCTGTCAGTTGATATTATCATATGAGTTTTCTTCTTTAACTTGTTTAAAGGAAGGATATCATCAATTGAATTTGGAATATTGAACAAGTCCTGCATACATGGAGTAAATCCCATGTAGTCACAGTTATATTTAAATTTATACATTGATGTGCTTGATTTATAATCCTTTATTGAGGATTTTAAAATCTAAGTTCATGAGGGATATTGGTCTATAGTTTTCGTTTTTGTGTTGTATTTGGTTTTAATATTAGGATAACACTAATCTCAACATGAGTTAGGAAGTATTAATTTTCTTCTATTTTTTGGAAGAAATTGTGGATAATTAGTTTTAATTTCTTTTTTTCTTTTTAGCATCTTATTGGAGTATAATTGCTTTACAATGGTGTGTTTGTTTCTGCTTTATAACAAAGTGAATCAGCTGTACATATACATATATCCCCATATCTCTCCCTCTTGTATCTCCCTGTTTTAATTTCTTTTTACATGTTTGGTAGAATTCTCCAGGGAAAGCCATTTGGGGACTGGGGATTTCTTTTTCAGGAGATTTCTTTCTAATAACAGTTTTATTGAGAAGTAATTGACATATAAAATTTCACCATTTAAAATATATAATTCCACAGTTATTATTATATTTACAGTTGTGCAACCATCACCACTATATAATTTTAGGATATTTTTATCACTCCAAATAGAAATGCCATACCAATTACCAATCAACCCCTCTAACCTTTTCTGTCACACTCCCCCAACCCATGGCAATCACTAATCATTCTGTTTGTACAGATTTGCTTATTCTGGTCATATCACATAAATGGAAAAATATAGTATGTGGTTTTTGTCATAAGTTTCTTTCAATTAGCATAATCTTTTCACTGTTCATTCGTGTTGTAGTGTTTCAGTTATTTTTATGGGTGAATAGTATTCCAATGTATGGATATAATACATCTTTCGTTTTTCTTAACTGAAGTACAGTTGATTTACAATATTGTGTTAGTTACAGGTGTACAGCAAAGTGATTCAGTTATATTTTTCAGACTATATTCCATTATAGGTTATTACAAGATACTAAATATCATTCCCTGTTCTATACAGAAAATCCTTGTTGCTTATCTATTTTATGTACAGTAGTTGGTATCTGTTACACCTATACTCCTTTTCCCTCCTTCCTTCCCTCTCCCTGTTGGTAACCCTAAGTTTGTTTTCTATGTCTGTGTGTCTGTTTTGTATGTAGATTCATTTGTATTATTTTTTAGATTCCACATATAAGTGATATCATACAGTATTTGTCTTTCTCTGTCTGACTTACATCACTAAGTATAATATTCTCTGGGTCCACCAATGTAACTGCGAATGGGAATATTTCATTCTTTATGTCAGAGTAACATTCCATTATATATATATATATATACATACACACACACACACACACACACACACACACACCCCTATATGTACATCACACCAAGTGTACATATATATGTACATATATATATGTACATCACATCTTCTTAAGCCAATCTTTGGTTGTTTCCATGTCTTGGTTATCATTAACAATGCTGCTATGAACATTGGGGTGCATTTATCGTTTCAAATTAGAGTTTTCATCTTTTCTGGATATATGCCCAAGAATGGGAGTGCTGGATCATGGTAGCTCTATTTTTAGTTTTTTAAGGAACCTCCATATTGTTCTCTATAGTGGCTGTACCAATTTATATTCCCACCAACACAGTCCGACTGTTCCCTTTCCTCCACACCCTCTCCAGCATTTATTATTTGTAGACCTTTTGATGATAGCCATTCTGACCTGTGTGAGATGATAACTTATTGTAGTTTGATTTGAGTTTCTCTAATAATTAGCAATGTTGAACATCTTTTCATGTGCTTGCTGGCCATTCTGTATGTCTTCATTGGAAAAATGCCTATGTCTTCTGCCCAGTTTTCAATTGAGTTTTTTTTTTTGATATTGAGTTGTATGAGGTATTTATATATATTTGATATGAACCACTGGTCAGTTGCATCATTGGCAAATATTTTCTCCCATTTCATAGATTGACTTTTCATTGTGTTGATGTTTTCCTTTGCTCTGCAAAAGCTTTTAAGTTTGATTAGGACCAACTTGTTTAGTTTTGCTTTTATTTATTTTGCCTTGGGTGACTGATCTAAGAAAATATTACTACAATTTTCTAAGAAAATATTACTACAATTTATGTCAAAGAAAGTTTTGCCTATGTTCTCTTCTAGCATTTTTATGGTGTCACATCTTATATTTAGGCCTTTAAACCAATTTGAGTTTATTTTTGTAGGTGGTGTTAGGGAGTGTTCTAATTTTATTGATTTATATGTAGCTTTCTAGCTTTTCCAGCACCACTTCTTGAAGAGAATGTATTTTCTCCAGTGTATATTCTTGCTTCCTTTGTCATAGATTAATTGACCATTGGTGTGTGGCTTTATTTCTGGTCTCTCTATTCTGTTCCACTGATCTATATGTCTGTTTCTGTGCCAATACCACACTATTTTAATTACTGTAGCTTTGAAGTATAGTCTGTAAGAGTTATTCCTTCCAGCTTTGTCCTTTATCTTCAGGATTGCTTTGGCAATTCTGAGCCTTTTGTGGTTCCATATAAAATTTAGGATTATTTCTTCTAGTTCTGTGAAAAAAGTCATGGGTATTTTGTAAGGAATTGCATTACATCTGTAGATTGCTTTGAGTAACATGGCCTTTTTAACAATATTAATTCTTTCAATACAAGATTATATACAAGAGGATATATTTCCATGTCTTTGAAATATCATCAATTTCCTTCATCAATGTTTTATAGTTTTCAGTGTATAGGGCTTTCAGCTCAGCTTATTCCTAAGTATTTTTTTTTTGATGTGATTTTAAATGGGATTTTTTTTTACTTTCTCTTTTTGATAGCTCATATTAGTTTAAGGAAATGCAAACTATTTCTGTATATTAATCTTTTATCCTGCTGCCTTGCAGAATTCATTTATTAGTTCTAATAGCTATTTTTTGTGTGTGGAGATTTTAGGATTTTCTGTATAGTGTATCATGTCATCTGCAAATAGTGACGGTTTTACCTCTTTCCTTCCAATTTCTAAATCTTTTCTTTCTTTTTCTTGTCTGATTGCTGTGGCTAGGACTTCCAACACCATGTTCAATAAAAATGGTGACAGTGGGTATCCTTGTCGTGTTCCTAAATTTAGTGGGAAGGCTTTCAGCTTTTTCCCATTGAGTATCATGTAGGCTATAGATTTGTCATAAATGGCTTTTATTATGTTGAGATATATTCCCTCTGTACCCACCTTGGTGAGAGTTTTTATCATGAATCAATGTTAAATTTCATCAAAAGACTTTTCTGTGTCTACTGAGATGATCATGTGGTTTTTGTCTTTCCTTTTGTTAATGTGGTGTATCACATTGATTGATTTGCATATGTTGAAACGTCCTTGTTACTCTGGAATGAATCCAACTTGATCATGGTGTGTGATACATTTTATATATTGTTGGAATTGGTTTTCTAATATTTTGTTGAGGATATGTGCATCTATATTCGTCAAAGATATTGGCCTGTTATTTAATCTTTTTTAGTGTCTTTGTCTGGTTTTGGTATCAGGGTGGCCTCATAGAAAGAACTTGGGAGTGTTCCCTCCTTTTCAAATTTTTGGAATGGTTTGGGAAGGATAGGTACAATTTCTTCCTTGTATGTTTGGTAGAATTCCCCAGTGAGGCCGTATGGTCCTGGACTTTTGCTTGTGGAGTTTTTGTTTTGTTTTGTTTTGTTTTATTTTAATTAACAGATTCTATTTCACTTCTAGTGGTCAGTCCATTCAAATTTCTTCTTGACTAAATTTTGTCAGGCTGTATGTTTCTAGAAAATTGTACATTTCTTCTAAGTTGTTCAATTTGTTGACAAGTAACTGTTCATGGTATTCTCTTAGGAGTTGTTTTCTTTTTCTTTCTTTCTTTTTTTTTTTTTTGTATTTCTGTGGTATCAGTTGTGATTTCTTCTCTTTCATTTCTTATTTTGTTTAATTGGGTCCTCTCTCTTTTCTTTTTGGTGAGCCTGGCTGGAGGTTTGTCAGTTTTGTTTATCTTTTCAAAAAAGTCTCTTGGTTTTATTGATCTTTTTATTGATTTTTAAAATTTTTATAAATTTACATCCTCTCTGATAGTTATTATTTCCTTCCTTCTGCTGACTTTAGATTTTGTTTGTTTTCCTTTTTCTAATTCTTTTGGGTGGTAGATCATGTTGTTTTTCAAGATTTTTCTTGTTTCTTGATGAAGACCTGTATCACTATGAACTTCCCTCTTAGAACTTCTTTTGCTGAATTCCATAGATTTTGTAAGGTTGTATTTTCATTTTCATTTGTCTCAAGGTATTTTCTGATTTATTCTTTGATTTCATCATTGAACCATTGGGTTTCTAGTATCATGTTTTTTAGTCTTCATGTGTTCATTCTTTTCCCTTTTTTCTTTCTGTGATTAACTTCAAGTTTCACACTACTGTGTTCAGAAAAGATGATTGAAATAATTTCTATCTCCTTAAATTTGTTGAGGATTATTTTTTGACCTATTGTGTGATCTATCCTAAAGAGCATTCCATGTGTGCTTGCAAAGTATGTGTATTCTTGTTTTTTTGGATATAATTTCCTGTAGATATAATTAAGTCCAACTGGTCTACTGTATCTTCTAGGACCCCAATTGCCTTATTGATTTTTCTGTCTGGATTATTTGTCCATTGATATCAATGCAGTGTTAAAGTCTCCTACTCTTCTTGTATCATTATCAATTTCGCCCTTTATGTCTGTTAGTATTTGTTTCATATACTTAGGTGCTCCAATATTGAGTGCATATATGTTAAGGAGTGTAATGACCTCTTCTTGTATTGATCTCTTTATCATTACATAATGCCATTTTTTGTCTTTCTTTATGGTCTTTTTTAAAAAGTCTATTTTGTCTGATATGAGTATTGCTATCCCTGCTTTATTGTTGTTTCCATTTGCATGAAATATAATTTCCATCACCTCATTTTCAGTCTGTGTGTGTCTTTTGCTCTGAAAAGCATCTCTTGTAAGCAGCATATTGTAAGTTCTTGTCTACCCCAGATCTAGCACTAAGCTGTGATGGCGAATGGGTGGAGCTGGGGCACTCTCATTGGGAACCAAACTGCTGCATACTCCTGCCCAATGCCTGTCTGTCTGAGATTCGGTGCTTAGCCATGGTGCACTCGTGTGGTGCCACCATGTGCACACACTGACAATGCCTGCTGAAGCCCCAGCCACTGACCCCTGCACATGCTGAAAATGGGCTCCACAGCTCTACCTGGATCACACCCCAGTCCCCTGGTCTGTCTCTCTGTAGCTAGGCTAAATCTTTGCCCAGATCTCATGCTGGGCTGTGGTGTGGTGTGAGTGGGGCCTGGGTGTTTGCCCCTTCAAATTGGGAAGTGTGGCAAGGCTGCTACCACTGGTTCAAGGCTCTCTCTGACCTGATTGTTAGCAAGTTAGCATGCACACACTCCCCACAAGTAGAGACTAAGCTTCTCTAGCTGCTCTCTCTGTCTCAGGGGATTTCCCAGCAGGCAAGGGGGTTTATCTCCTCTGCACAGTTCCTCAGGACTGGCTTGCCCAGATTGTGGCTTGTCCTGCTCACTCCCCAGGGTGAGCATCTGCCAGGGTGGACCTTGTCTTCTTTACATACACTTCCCAGGGGCCCAGGTCCTGACCCAATGCCTTTTGTTCCCATCCCACCCAGTTATGTGGGATTTTTGCAGTTTTGGTTGCATAGGAGTTCTTCTGCCAGTTTCTAGTTAGTTTTCTGTGAGAATTGTTCCACATATAGATGTATTTTTGATGTGTTTGTGGGGGAGGTGAGCTCCATATCCTCCTACTCTCCCATCTTGATCCCCTTCCTGAGCTATCATATGTATATATTCAGTTACCAGTAGTGGACATTTGGATTGTTTCCACTTTTTGCCTATTAGGTATAATTCTGCTATGAATATTCTATAAGTTTTGTGTGAACATAAGTTTTCAATTCTCTTGGGTATATACCTAAGAGTGGAATCGCTGGGTCACATGATAACTCTATGTTTAACCATTTAAGGAACTGCCAGATCATATTCCAAAGTGGCTGCAACATTTTACATTTCCACCAGCAGTATATGGGTGTTACAATCTCCACATTCTTGCCAATACTTGCTAATGTCCAACATTTTTACTTTAGTCTCCTTAGTGTATATGAAATAATCTTTCATTGTGTTTTATTTTCAACATCTTTATTGGAGTATAATTGCTCTACAATGGTGCATTAGCTTCTGCTGTATAACAAAGTGAATCAGCCATACGTATACACATATTACCATATCCCCTCCCTCTTGCATCTCCCTCCCACCCTCCCTATCCCACTCCTCTAGGTGGTCACAAAGCACCGAGCTGATCTCCCTGAGCTATGCAACTGCTTCCCACCAGCCATCCATTCTACATTTGGTAGTGTATATATGTCCATGTCACTCTCACTTTGTCCCAACTTACCCTCCCCGCTCCCCATGTCCTCAAGTCCATTCTCTATGTCTGTGTCTTTATTCCTGTCCTGTCCCTAGGTTCTTCAGAACCGTTTTTTTTTTTATTCCATATATATGTGTTAGCATACAGTATTTGTTTTTCTCTTTCTGATTTACTTCACTCTGTATGACAGACCTGAGGTCCATCCACCTCATTACAAATAACTCAATTTCATTTCTTTTTTTTTTTCATTGTGGTTTTGATTTACATTTCCCTATGACTATTGTTGGACATCTTTTCATGTGTGCATTGCCATTTGTATATCTTGAATTTCCAAATGAATCTTAGGATCAGCAGGTTAAATTCTGCAAAAAAGTAAAGAAAATGCAGCTGGGGGTTAAATAGGGATTAAGTTCAATCTGTACATCAATTTGGGGAGCATTGCCATCTTAACAATAGTATTTTCAAATAACAAACACAGTATTAATTTTCAAATATTTAATTATTCTCGATAATTTAGTTTCTCTCTTTACAATCAGGATGGCTTTTCTTCTTGCACAGTAACCTGACTAGAATCTACAGTACAATGTTAAATAGAATTAGAGGGAGTGGATATCTTTATTTTATCCCTGATCTTAGGGATAGAGTGTTTTTTCTTTCACCAATAAGTTGATGTTAGTTGTACAGTTTTCATTGATCATCTAATATTGATTGAGGAAGCTTCCTTTTACAGCTAGTTTGTTGAGTGTCTTTATTATTAAAAGTTGATGTGTCTGTCAAATGCTCTGTGTCTATTGATATGATCATGTGGTTTTTGTCCTTTATATTATTTATATGATGTGTTACATTGATTTATTTTCATATATTAATGCAATTTTGCATTGCATTCCTGGGATAAAACTCACTTGTTTTTGTGCATAATCCCTTTTCAAGTTTGATACATTTGGTTTTCTAGCATTTTGTTGAGAGATTTTTTTTTATCTATATTCATAAGGAATATAATCTATAATTTTCTTTCCCTGTGATATTTTTGTTTCTGGTATCAGAATAATACTGACTTTATAGAATGAGTTGGAAAATATTCCCTCCTATTTCTTGGAAGAGTTTGTGGAGAATGCTGTTATTCTTTAAATATTTGTTGGGTATCAGCAGTGAAGCCTAATGGTCCTGGGCTTTTCTTCATAGGTCACTTTTTGATTACAATTTTAATTTATTTACTTGTTATGATTCCTTTCAGATTTTATATTTCCTCTTGATTGAGTTTTGGTAATTTGCTCTTTCTAGCAATTTGTTTCATCTAGGCTGCCTAATTTGTTGGCATAAAATTGTTCATAACATTCCCTCATAATACTTATTTTTGTGAAGTTGTTAGTAATATCCCTGCTTTTATTCCAGATTTTAAAATTTATTCATTCTTTCTTTTTTTTTCTTTGTCAGTCTAGTTAAGGGTTAGGCAATTTTGTCAATCTTTTCCAACAAGCAACTTTGTTTTTACCTATTGTTCTTCTATTCTCAATTTTATTTATTTCTGCTGTAATTTTCAGTATTTCCTTCTTTTTACTTGCTTTTGGTTTAATGTCCTCTTCTTTTTACAAGTTTCTTAAGGTGAAATGTTAGATTCTTCATTTGAGATGTTCCTTCATTTTTACTCCAGACGTTTACAACTTAGAATTTCCTTCTAAGTACTGCTTTAGCTGCATATAGTTTAATATGTTGTATTTTAGTTTTCATTAATTTTAAAATATTTTCTAATTTCCATTGTGATTTCTTTTGTGATTCATTGGTGTTTTTCTCAAGAGTGTGTTAATTTCTACATATTTTATTTTCCCAAATTTCTTTCTGTTTGGCTGTCTAATTTCATTCAATTTTATGATTTGAATACTTTTAATTTTTTTATGACAACATATGTTCTATCCTGGAGCATGTTCTATGTGCACTTGCAAAAATTGTGAAAATGTGTATTAGGCTATTGTTGGGTGGAGTGTTCTATTGTTGGATAAGGAGGTCTGTTAGGACTTGTTGATTTATAATGTTTTAATGTTCTCTATTTCCTAGTTAATCTTCTACCTAGTTGTTCCATCTATTATTGAAAACAAGGTATTGAAGTCTTGGACTATTATTGTTGAATTGTTGTTGTTTATTTATACTTTGATTTCTATCAGTTTGGCATCTTGTATTTTGAGACTCTGTTGTTATGTGCATTTATGTTTAGTATTATATTTTGTTGACTGAATGACTTATCATATAATGAACTTCTTTTCCTCTAGTAACCATTTTTGTCTCAAAATAAATTTTGTGTGACATTAGTGTGGTCATTCTAACTCTCTTTTTGTCACCTTTGCATGGTGTATCTTTCCACATCCTTTGCTTTCAATCTATTTGTGTTTTTCAATCTAAAGTATGTCTCTAGTGAATAGCATATAGTTATATCATGTTTTTAGTCCATTGTGCAAACATCTGCCTTTTATTTAAAGTGCTTAATTAATTAAATTTACTTACTGATAAGATTTACATCTATCATTTTGCTATTTGTTTTTTACATGTCTGACTTTTTTTCTATTCTGTATTATTCCATTAATGCCTGCTTTATGTTAAATAGATATATTCTTGTGTCTCATTTTTATTGTTCTATTGTTTATTTTACTATTATTTTTTAAAAAGTTATTTTGTCAGTGCTTATCCTGAGGATTAAATTTAACACTTTATAACTCTGGTTTAGATTAGTGTCATCTCTTTTTTTTTTTAATACAGCCTCGTTCATTTATTTATTTATTTATTCATTTATTCATTTATTTTGGCTGCACTGGGTCTTATTTGTGGCATGTGGGATCTTTTTTTAGTTGCAGCATGCATGCTCATAGTTGCGGTATGTGGCTTCTTAGTTGTGGCATGTGGACTTCTTAGCTGTGGCATGCGGACTCTTAGTTGTGGCATGTGAACTCAGTTGTGGCATGCATGCAGGATCTAGTTCCCTGACCAGGGATTGAACCTGGGCTCCCTGCATTAGGAGCATGGAGTCTTACCCACTGGACCACCTGGGAAGTCCCAATGTCATCTTAATTTTAATAGTATGCCTATGTTCCTTTCAATGTCCTCTGTGCCATTATCATCATACAATTTACATCTTTACATATTATAAGCCCATCAACATAGTTTTGTAATTATTACTTTATAGGGATCTTTTAAATCAGATTGAAAAAGAAAAGAGTCATAAACAAGAATACATTTATATATTTTTATATTTACATATTTAGTTATCTGTGCCCTCTTTATTTCCTTGTGTGAATTTGAGTAATTATCTGGTATTCTTTCATTTCAGTCTTAAGGACACCCTTTAGTATTTCTTGTAGAGCATGTCTATTAGTGACAATTTGTCTCAGGGTTTATTTATTTGGGAAAGTCTTATTTTCTCCTTCATTTGTGAAGGATAATTTTGCCGGAACTAGAAGCATCAGTTGATAATACTTTATCAGCCTTTTGAATATATCATCCTACAGTCTTTTGTTTTCTGTGGTTTCTTTTGATGTCATCTTTTTTTATTTATTTATTTTAGGCAGCGTTGGGTCTTCATTGCTTCATGTGGGCTTTCTCTAGTTGTGGTGAGCAGAGGTTACTTTTCGTTGTAGTCTGTGGGCTTCTCATTACAGTGGCTTCTCTTGTTGTGGAACATGGCCTCTAGGTGTGCGGGCTTCAGTAGTTGTGGTGTGCAGGCTCTAGAGTATAGGCTCAGTAGTTCTGCTGCATGGGTTTAGTTGCTCTGCAGTGGGTGGGATCTTCCTGGACCACGACTTGAACCCACGTCTCCTGCATTGGCAGGCAGATTCTTAACCACTGAACCACCAGGGAAGCCCAAGCCCATAAGTCATCTTTAATAATATCAAGGTTGCCTTGTATGTGATGGGTTGTTTCTTTTGCAGCTTTGTCTTTGAAAAGTTTGACTATGATGTAGCCAGGTTTGGATCTCTTTGTGTTGATTCTACTTGGAATTCACTGAGCTTCTTGGATGTGTAGATTGTTTTGTTTCCCTAATTTGGAAAGTTTTGGGCCATTGTTTTTCTTTAAATATTATTTTTGCTCTTTTCTTTCTCTTCTCTCCTGAGAATTTCATGATGCATATGCTGATACACTTGATAATGCTCCATAGGTCTCTGAGGCTGTTTATTTTTCTTCATTCTTTCCTCTTTCTGTTTCTCAAACTGTAAAATATTAATCAAGCTGTCTTCAAATTTGCTTATTCTTTTTTTTACCAAATAAATCTCCTATTGAGCTTCTACAGTAAATTATTCATTTTAGTCATTATATTTTTCCACTTCATAAATTCTCTTTGATTCTTTCTTAGAATTATAGTAGCTGATTTAAAGTCTTTGTCTAGTAAATCCAACATGTGGGCCACCTCAGGGACAACTTCTATCAATTGCTTTTTTACTTGTGTATGGGTCATACTTTTCTGTTTCAAGTGTCAAAATTTTTGTTGATAACTGGATGTTTTAAATGATATAATGTGGCAACACTGATGATCAGATTCTCTCCCTCTCCCCAGGATTTGTTGTTGTTTCTGTTAGTTATTATTCCTTCCCCTGCTTGTTTGTTTAGCGACTTTTCTGGACTAATTTTGTAAAGTTCGTTTTCTTTGTTGTGCACTGCCACTGTCATATATCCTCAGTCTTGTGGTCAATTAATGATTGACAGTGCTTTCCTTAATTTTTTGAACTATTAAGCCTCTCAGCCTTTGACAGTGGCTCTCTGTGTATGTGGGGCCATGGCTTCAATCTTCAAGCAGGCTGTTTATATCTGTGCATTAGACTTCACTTTTTGTTTACACAGAGCACAGACCCTCAAGATCAGCCAGATGTGAGAAGTTAGGGCCTTCTCAGGTCTTTCCTGGGCATGAACACAGTACTGGTCATGTGTGGGGCTTTCTAGAATCCCAGGAATATGTTGGAGCTTTTCCAAGCCTGACATATCTATAAGGCAGGTATATATACATTTATATATTAACATATAATAACTTTTATATATTTATTATATATATATATAAATCATTCTACCTTCGTATATATACATTTTTTGGTCAGTGTGTTGTGAGCCCCAGCTGTTATTGCTATCTGAGTTATAGGTAAAAGTATAGGTAAAGAACTGCTGCTCTCCTTTTTAGCAAATGCTCTATGGAATTGGCTCTTCTTATAGAATGAACTCTGAGTTAAGTCAGATAAAGATAAACCCTGAGAGTACAGCAGTACAGTTTTTTAGGGAGGTGCCTGATGTATCCAAAACAACAATTATCTGGGGAATATGCTTTTGAAACACTCCCAACCTGTTCTGTTCCTTCCAATGTTCTGTTGACTGCTAATTTTCACAGATAACAATAGTTGAGAGGTTTTTTGTTTTAAAGGCTACCTCTTAGTCAGGGTGGGAGGGAAAGGATGGGAATAAATTAAGGTAAATAACGTACAAAATCTCACTGTTCTTACCAAGATTTAGTTGTGTGTCTGTAATAATACTACTCTAATTGTTGCAAGCCTTTGGTTATTTTCCAGAGTACTGAAAAGATTGATTTTGACAAATCTTTGCTTTTATGAAGTAGATTTTTGAAGGTTCTTACTCTGCCATTTCAGAATTGTTTCTCATTGGTATCTTTTAAATTACAAATCAAATTTTCATTATAGGTATATGGTTATTCCAGCTACTTATTTCATCTTGGCTCAGTTCTCCTATTTTGTGGTTTCTGAGGTATTAGTCATTTATTTTAAATTGTTGACTTTATGAGCATAAAACCGATTATAGTACTCCATTGCTATCATTTTAATGGCTGTAGAATCTGTAGTTATACCTCCTTTGGTATTCTAATATTGGTTATTTATGTCTTCTCTCTTTTTATCTTTGTCAGTCCTGCTAGGACTTTGTCCATTTTTTTAATCTTTTCAAAGAACCGACTTTTGGTTTTGTTGTTTTCCTCAGATTTTTAAATTTTGTATTTAATAATGTTAATTCTTATGTTTATTATTTCCTTTATTTGTACAATTTGGATTTATTTTGTTGTTCTTTTTCTAGTTTCTTAATGTTGGAACTTACATTATTAATTTGAGACCTTTCTCCATTCCTAATGTAAGCACTTAGTGCTGTAAATTTACTTTACAGTACTGGCTTAGCTGCATCCCACATATTTTAATATATTATATTTTCATTGACCTCTACATATTTTTTTCTTTGCTTTGAGATTCCCTCTTTGACTCCTGAATTGAACAAACATAGATATTTGTTACTTTTGTAGGTGGTGTAACAAATCCATTTCTAAAAGTCATTTCCAGCAGACATTTCTATTTTTTTTACAGAAGTTCCTTTATAAGACACGTGATTTTCTAACTCAGATTTATCATACCACCCAAAAAGTTAAGAACACCTTTTGTTCATGTTGCATATACAAATTTATAAATAACCAGTAAATCTTTCCAAAGTGTAGTGCATGCTTCCCGTTGGACAACTGTGGTACATTATTCTACCATTTCTCTTTCACAATACCAAGGTCTCATACGATGAAGACCAATGGTCAGATGGATAATGGCAGCTATCTGCTACACCTTTCTTCCTCAGAGATTCTTCTCACCTTCCACCTGTCAAGGCTTTTGTCTATTGTTGTGGAGACAGAGTGGTGTCTCATGCAATTGTGACACATTGTTCATCTCAGTTCCATGAGCTGTAAGACTTGGTGGCCAGAGACCACCATTCTTGCCCTACCTCACCTGCCATTCAGGGAGACAGGATAGGATGAGACTTGAGGTGTCAGAGGTGTCTGTCATTTGCTCATGGTGAAGGGTCACTTTTGTTTTGGGTCCTGGGCTGAGCTGTCAAGTGGCTGAGGTGAGGGTTCCATATGATAGGGTCCCCATTCACCCCAGACCACCCAGCTTACTGGTTGACTTCAGGCAAGTATGACTCAGTGGGTACAAAGTGTGCTCCACTTCTCACTGCACTATCTGCCAGAACACAATGGTATTATTTTTACCTGTAACAAGCACAGAATCTATCACATAGTTGGTGCTCAATCAATCCTCATTGAATATATTAATAAATGAATGGATGAGGACAAAGGAAAAGACATGTAGTATGATTTGCACTGAACCCAGTCTCTAATGGGAACAGATCTTCTTAGTAGGACATACAACTATTGAATTGAGCAAGGTTCAGAGACTATTGCACATAAGAATGCAACAAAATGCATGCTGCATCTGGGTTTACATGTTCTTATCATAGGTTTTCCTTTTTCTGTATTGAAGAGTACAGACTGAAGCACTTAACATCACAAAAGCAACAGAGTTCTCCAACTGATATATGTGTTGTGGATGGGTTACAGGTGTGCTGAGATTTGTGCTCTCTTATCACTCAGAGTGGTTGGCTAGGATCTGAAGTGGCCCTAGTTCTAGGGATGAAGTTACCAGAGTCCTTGTGACAGTTACTCCGGGCTCAAAAACCCCTTCCTGCTTATTTCAGTATACCATATAAACATTATCAATCTCAGTGTGTGCCATAATGTGAAGTGGTTTGTAAGTCCTAGACACACCATAATTTTGAGTACTTCCTGTGAACACGTTAATGTGTAACATTCAGTCAAGACTTGTTTTGTGGGTCCCTAGCTGCTATTGTGCTTACATATACTTATGGAATATTTTAGAGAATTTTCCTAGAAATTGTATCTTTGCTGTTTCATCTGTATTTTATTTTATTTATTTATTTATTTATTTTTGCAGTATGCAGGCCTCTCACTGTTGTGGCCTCTCCTGTTGCAGAACACAGGCTCTGGATGCACAGGCTCAGCAGCCATGGCTCACGGGCCCAGCCACTCTGCAGCATGTGGAATCCTTCTGGACCGGGGCACAAACCCATGTCCCCTGCATCGGCAGGCGGACTCTCAACCACTGCGCCACCAGGGAAGCCCTGTATTTTTTATTTAATCAAATGTGCCAAACTGTCTTACAATCTTAGTGAAGCCATGAAAATTTAATACTTACTCTCCTATTAGGAAACATTTTACCTGGCTAAAATTGAATGAATCTGCACTACAACAGGCCAAGGATCTGTAAGTGAGGATAAGCTTACCCTCCTTTTAGAGGGAAAAAACAAAAACATAACTGCCCAAAATTTACTGTTGCTATACTTCAAAGTAGAAGAAATACTCACTTCTTTCTTGTGGTAAAAATATTTGCTTGCTATGATAACCAGTTATTGATTTACTCATTTGACAAATATTCCTTGAGCATCTTTTGTGAAATGATATATTCAGAGGGAGAAAAATAGCATAAGGCATGGTTCTTGTTCTCAAGGAGTTCATAGTCTATTAGGAGAGGCAAGACTTGAACACATTAAAAACAGTTTAAAATAATGTTAAAACAGTGTAAGCTATTTCCTATGGTGGCATAAACTGAAATGTCAAAGGACTCATAATGATTATAAGTATTATAGGAGATCAAAGGAGCACAAGGATGTTATGTGACTTCCTGGAGATAATGGGAGTTAAACTGGTCTATGAAGAAGGGAGAAGAAAAATAATAACAAACACTTATATAGCAGCTACTATGTGCCAGGTACCTTCTTCAGCATTATATATACTGGTTCATTTAATATTCACTAACACAGAGAGTTAAGAAACAGTTTTGGTAACTTGCCTAAAGTAATACAGCTAGTCAGTGTCAGAATAAAACACATGCAGTTTATGTTTTTATCACTGTACTGCACTATCCCTTAGTAAATATTCTAGGATTTGAGAAGCAATTTAACTAAGGCACAGTAGGGTATACTAAGATCAATTAGTAGACTAATAGAGGGTGGCTGAGATTGATAAGAAAAGTGATGTGTTTCTTGTGACTCAGCTCCTGCTTCTTTTGAGGTTAGGGTTCTTCCCCCCATCTTGTTACAATTAATGCCTATGGCACAGGGCTGCCAATCCTTCACAAGAACCCAAGGACTAAAGCTTATCAACCCTATTTGTCAGTTACTTGTTTTCTCTAACTCTGTAACTTCTTAGGTTTAGAAATAAGTTGTGCAGACATATAGTGTTTGTCTTTCCCTATCACTAACTTTGGCTTTAAAAATTAAATGCTTAAACTATGGCGGCAGACAAATTCCTCAGTTTGCACAAGATATATCATTAGGTGATTTAAGATTGAATCTTTGAGAGTCTTGCCTTTGGGATCAAGCCTTAGAGCTTTAATCTGTCTGATGATGGGGAGCCATTGGAAGTGTTTGGTAAGAGAACACTGCAATAATTGTATTTTATCTGGCAGTCATGTGCAGGGTGGATTGGATAATAAATGATCAGTTTCCAAATATGAGCAACTATACAGATTTCATTTTGCTGGGCCTTCTTTTCCTGCTTTTAGGCAGTAAAACTGTATGATCAAAAACACTCTAAGGTAATTAAGCTTTTTTTTTTCTTTTTACTTTTCAGCCTACCCATCCACATGGTTTATGGACTTAACGTTAAACTGAGGATGTTTGCTCAACTATCTGCCCACATAGCATTGTTTGCTTTTTACATGTTTTAGGAGGCTTCAATATGTAAAGAATATGTACAAAATATGCAAGATTTCAACTTTCAGTGAGTTATTTTTCATTTTAGGCTGTCACCAAAATTTAAAGGAAAAAATGGTTAACAATTTCACAGAGAAACTTTACATTTCATTAAGTCTGCTTTAAGATGTTTGAGTTATTTCTCACTATAAACTTGATTTTAAGACAAGGAACTGTTCAAAATCCTCTGCTGTATATGTTAATTTAAGAAGTCTTTGCAGTTTTTGCTTTTCATTTTTCCTTATTTTACTTTGCAAATCCAAGAAACCTAATTCTCAAAACAATTCTATTTTTCTTTATGATGCTTGTTCCAACTCTTTGGGAAAGAGAGGCCCTGATCGTCTACAATTTCCTCAACGTCTAACCTAACAGCTGTAAGCACTTAACAACTAATCAGCTCAATTCAGCTCACCTGTGTGAGTGATCCTTGACAGCTCCATCTGCTTTTAGTCAGGGTATTTTTCTTTTTTTGTAAAAGAGTTAAAGGGAAAAGAACTAATGAACTTGCATGATTACTTTCAGCTATTTTGAGTGTTATTCAAGGTACAAAATGTTTAAAACAATACATTTACTTTTTTATTGAAGTATAGTTGATTTACAATGTTGTGTTAGTTTCTGGTGTACAGCAAAGTGATTCAGTTATACATATATACATATATATATATATAATATACATATATATATACATTTCCAGATTCTTTTCCATTATAGGTTATTATAAGATATCAAATATAGTTCCCTATGCTATACAGTAGGACCTTGTGTTTATCTGTTTTATATAAAGTAGTGTGTAAATGATGCATTTACTTTAATGCATATGTCTAATCAACAAATGGCTACCATATTATTGGCAATAAATACTATTGACAACAAATACTACAAAAATGACCAGAAAGTTATATGTGGATTTCAAAAGAGAAATTGAGAAAATGTTAGCTAAAAATAAAAATTTTAAACCTTTTAAAAAATTAGAAAAAAATCATAGAAACTATTTAGTATGGCAAAAATTACTGTATTAGCTAAAGTAAATGCTAAATCTCCTAGAAGAAAGGACAGGTCTTTAATACTCACAGTGAAGCTAACATTGTATTAGGCTTGGATATGGAGACTTTACAAGAGAACAAAACAGTGTCCTTATCATTACTATGTAGAGAAGGAGTGTGGCTTCTCAAGACATCAAGCAGCTATTGAGATGAGGTGGAAAAAGTATGACCTGCTCTTACTCTCACTTGGATACTTTGATATTGATCCACACTGCTTCTGTGTGGAAGATGACATCTGACAAAAATAGCAAAAACCTCAGCCAACCAATAAAAGCCTTATTTCCCCAGAAGAATAATGCAGAGCTATTGACCATAAAATACATTTTACATACACCCACGTCTAGCTGTAATAAGAATCTACTATTTTTAAATCTTTTATAATTGAAAAGCAGCTTCCTTCTACTCATTCATTCGTTCTCCTTTATAATAGCCCTATATTTATAAACCCAATTGCTTGCTCACTAATATCAAAGAAGAAAGCCTAGGGTGACTTGCTTAGAGTTAGTAAGAGTCAGGTGTAGACTGCCTGGCTCAATCTAAGGTCCAGGTGCTCGCCATTAAATTTCAGGGCCAGAACTGATGCAGGGTTAACAACACCTCTGCTTAGACCAAAGAAATCTCTGCTCTTCCCCCTCTTTTGATATTTCAGATTAAATTAGGATGGACATAAATGCCAGGCACTTCTTATACTCAAAGAGAAAGAGCTTTAGTAAGCCAGTTGCTTGAATTTCAAAGAACATCGGACATCAGAGCTGCAAGGATCCTTTAAATATTATTGTATATTATTAAATTCTTCATTGTACACATGAGAAAACTGCGATAGAGTGGTGGGCAGACTGGTCCAAGCTTTCCTGGAATAGTTTTCTGCTAAATGCCACTGGAGATTTACCAAGAAAGTGATCCCCATAGGCCTATAACACAGTGTCTTGCACTGTAGATTACCTGCAAAAGTATGACATTACTATTTGGGTACTGAAGTGATTTGATGATTCTGTAAAAAATATTTTCTCTTTTAGAAAAAAGACTCCTCAAACAAATGCTATATTCAGATACACTAGCCTTTGGCAGCAACTCAGCACCTGTTTAACTTTGGTGTTAGTTCAAAGCATTTGATTTTCAAAGACATAAATAGTGAAAGGCTCCTATTGCCTTAGCAACTGTATTAACCAAACTGTTCATTGTTTTTCCCTTGACCCCATCCCCCAAATCATTTCAATATCCAGTTATATAGGAAAACAAATGTAGCTGCTTTATGATATTTTCCAGAAGACATAGTTTCTTCAATTTGCTACTTAGGAAAATGTTACATGGTACAGTGTTTTCATGCATTTTTACTAAAGATTTTAAAATATAATTGTTACCAATGGACAGAAGTAAATGTCTTCCATAATAAGAATGAAGTGTCATGGCTAAAGATTTGGAATTATAGTCAGAAGATCTGAGTTCAAGTGTGATCCTGCTACTTACCAGCTATATAAAATTGAGCTAGTCACTTAATCACTTATATTCAGTTTCCTCAACTATAAAATGGGACAGTAACACTTCAGAGTGAGTTCACTTTGATTTCATAAGATACTGTATACAAATGTTAGTAAACTATGCAATACTGTAAAAATGTAATGTAATATAATATTACTCAGCATCTTTATTTATTCTTAAGAGGATGATTTTCAATCATTCAAAAGGTTGGAGAGAAGACAAATGCATATGATCAGATAATTCGATTTTCAGGGATGATAAGAACCCAGTTGGTTAAACTCTTCTTCAGCAAATAGATCTTGACCAATTACACTGTTCATAAATGACTTGTGTCCATTGATTTTCCCAGAATCTAAATGGGTTTTTTAAGAATAAATCTAAATTTAAATGATCATGCTTATGTTTCTACAAATAAAACTATTTCCTTCATTTTGAGAAAGAAAGCATGTTTTTATGACTTATTTTGGAAAGTTATATTTACATATTTCTTATGTTTCATTGATGCCTTCATAATCGCACTCTACAATAGAATATATATATATATATATTTGTATATATATATATGCTTCTTTGATAAATCACTTTGTCAGTAGACAAAAAGTATCCTAATGCATATGTGTGCCACTCTATAAAGTTAATGGTATTCCCAAGTTTCAGTGGCAGATTTCATCCCACCACTCTTGCAATCCTGGGATACTTTCTTATCCTGGGATATTTTTTCCCTATATAGACAGTTATTGGACATATGATATTCCCAAGATTTTTGGGAGCATCCAATAAGACTACATATAAAGCGAATTGCATATGCTTCAAGGCTTTGTATTTGGAAGGTAGGATTAAAATAAAAATGATTTTAAAAGCTGGGAGGTTTCTGAACCAAATTTGGTTGGAGTATTTTAGCGAGATGAGATGTTTGAGGCTGGTTAGGCCACACTCTCACCCAGCTCACTGGAATGTCATACCTAAGCCTGGTCTTAATATACTCAATGCTAATTTTCTTCCTTTGCCAAGGATATCAAAATGTCCTTGGGCAATGCCTTAAACCTCCAGGTAGTTTTTTTCAGTTGTTTATATATCTTATCAAGAGCTGTTTGACCATAGTTTAAATTTTTTTTTAACCACTACCCTAAACCAAAGCAGTGGGAATTTCAAGCTCTGTAGCAGACCAGTCCTGGGGATTAAAATGTAGGTTAGGCAGTCGTCATATCCTTGGGTAGACAGGATTGCAGGTTGACATGTGACAGCATCTCTTACTGCACCATATGTGATCAACCACTTTGCCAACATAAGTAATCAGATAGTTAATACACCACTGACCACACTGCTTAGCTAAGGGTAGCAACTTAAACTTCATGTGAGTCTCAGAAAAGTTTGATGGGCAGGATGTATCCATTTAATCGCTTACTGCATTCTCTGTTTTGTCACTGCACAAGGCACAGGGTATTCTAAGGGGAAAATTGGCTATTTGTCTCATGATTTATGGAGGAAGTTGCTTTCTTCAGAATCCTAATCCTTTAGAATCTTTACCTTGGTATCTGGCACCAAGAATTCTCCTTTGCAAAACCAGGAGCATGGGAACCCTTGTCTTGGATGCTCCAATCTATTTATTTATTCATTAGTTTTGAGTACCTGCTCTGTGACAAGCACTGATCTAGGAGCTGGGATACAGAGATGAACAAAACAGAAAGTCATTTTTTATCAATATATTCCTGATTTCTCCCAACAAATCAAATATGTTTATTGGCAAAAGACTACAAAACTGTTAGCTCTTAGAGAGCTGGATCTGTGTTTTATTTGTATTTTTGTACCCCCAATACCTATACGATGCCTGGTGGCAAGTAGGTGCTCAGTAAATGTTTAGTGAATAAAGGAAGGAATGAAGAAAGTATTTGAAATTCACAAATGGAGATGTCACTAACTAATAAGGCTTATGTCATATGCCTTCTAGGGATGTGTGCAAATTCAAGGGGAAAGGGCAACTACCACACTTCACTAGTTTGGAGATAATATATTGGTGGTAGTAGAGCTTATTGGTTAAGAGTATGGACTTCAGAATTGGATAGATCTGCCTTCAAATTACCAGTTCCTCCATTTCCTGTGTGACCCTGAGCAAGTTGTTTCCTTAGTTTCCTCATCTGTAAAATGGAGCAAGTAATACCAATCTCATAGAGTTGTTGGGAGGTTATATAAGATGGGGGTGTATAAAGAACTTAGCACAGTGCCTGCCTCATACCAACTGTTCAGTGCTTATTAACCTCAGGCAGCCACTGTAAGCTGTGAGCCTCTGGAGAAGGAGCCTGTTGGACTCTCTGAATGGACTTCATCTGCCCAGAGAAATCTCACTCACTCTGGCCTGATATCAGGAGGTTCTTTGAAGCTACCTGTATTCATCTATCTGTCTATCTATCTATCTATCTATCTATCTATCTATCTATCTATCTGTAGGCGGCAATGGGTAGAGGGCTTTTGACTTTTTAGAAATCTGATCCTCATAGTTGTATAGAATAGATCCTAGACCAAAGCTCTTCTTGGGTATATTTTCTTACTGAGTGGCTTGAACAGGCAGACAAAACCATTTATTTCTAATCACAGGAAGAAATGTGGACACCTCACTTCCAGGATTAAAACAAAACTTCATCGCAAATGAAAATGAGGACAAGTGATGATTTAGTAACAAAAGTAAAGTGTTGTCTAGAAAGGAAATACAAAGTAGACAAAACCCAACTGTTCAGGGACTTAGGGGGTTGGGAATAAGGGAATTAAAGTCTGGACTCAGGGTGGCCCCTTGGCAAAATTCTAAAAGATGCTTTGTGTTTCCAATATGTCTGAGCTAGGCACTTTCCCACATTTCTAAGTCAATTTTTAGTTGTGCATTTGCACTCAGAGATAAATTTAGGAAAAGGGAAGAGAGACAGAGAAATGCCCCAATCTGAGCATTTTCTGTGTGCCAGCTATTATGCTAAACTCTTCATATGCATTAGAGATGCACTCCTCAGGCAATTCTGCAAAGACTGTACTATTAGCCCCATTTTGTAGATAAAGAAATCTTAGAATGGTTAAATAACTCAGCATCACATCTTTTGTGTGACTGAGTCTGGAGTAGAACCTGGATTTGTCTGTAGTCAGAAGTAATGCAATTCTTAAACTAAATTAATAAAGCTTGTGAAGGTAGGATGGGGTGTGAACAAAGTTTTGAGCAATAGGCCAACACTTAAATCTCAGAACAATCTTATTTAGGCAGCTGAAAAGAACCTGTGGACTCTCATACATAAAATATGATCCCTCTTTTACCCTTAGATTGCCCTTAGTGTTTTTCTTGTTTGTTTTAATTAGAGTTATCTCTGTAGACACATTTTAATAAAACCCTCCTCTGACCTTTAATATGATTGTCAAAGCCCCAAAGCACCTAAGACTTCCTATGTAGATATCAGGGCATAGAAAAGAAAAGTGGGCCTTGATCTGTCCCAGTATTAATATGGGAGAAACTTTAGACTTTATCATATGGATGTTTTATTGTTTCCCTTCCCAACACACCTGCATCCCTTTCACCCCTCCTGACTTATCCATCAAGGATATCATGGAAGAAATGAAAGAAAACATGGCTTTCTCTCTACCACAGATGGTTGTGACCTTGTCACTGACAGCCTAATAACACAGTATGTGGTTGAATTGGATTCTTTACTCCTTCTACCACCATATATCTTGTGGTTCTCTTAGGAACTTTAAGGTTCTCCACAAGTATAATTTTTTTACCTCCTTTAGTCCAGGCTTTTACTTTGTATGAGGCTTTGGCTAGGCAGAGCTAGGGGAAAGCCATGAAGGTGAGGAAGTTCTTGAATACTCAGCAGTCTAACTGGAGCTCTGCAAGGACAAGGATCCATGTCTTATTCATGTCTGCATTGCCAGTATCTATGTAACCTCTGACACACTAAGGGGCACTCAGTAAATGTTGAATGAATGAATTAGTATGACTAATGTTGGTCATTGAGTATCTCATGTAAGGAGACTACTCAGAGGAGATAAGATTTTTTGATGGGCCTTGTGAGAAGATAAGGAGGAGGAAAGGTAGAGAAATAAACCCCAAACAGGATGGAAACCTGGAGCCATCTTTGATTCAGTAAGCTCCTGCTTAGCGCTCAATGATTTATGTACTATTTTTAGGAGCCTACATCCAGTATGCAGGCAGACATGTAACTAGGATCTTCAGAACAATTGATAAGGGCCCAAACTATACAAAAATCCTGATGAGACAGGTCCAAAAGAAACTAGAAGCAACAGAACCAACCCAACACTTAGTTTTACAGAGAAAAGGAGAGAAAGTGTTACCAGAACCTAGAAAGAAAGAATCATGTAGAACAGGTAACCTTGAGAGGAACAAGGACATGTGTGCAATGGACCCAACCCATCTGCAGTGATCCCTCAGTGAGGGAGCTGGCATGTAGTCAGTGTTCAATAAATGATAGCTATTATTTGATCAACACAATGCATGTGATTACTTAAAAGCTAAACTTAAATTAGTTTAAAATACTACTATGCCAGCCATAATTTTCAAGTACTTAGCATATATTAATTCAACTTAATCTTTACAACAACCCCAAGAGAGTTGCTAATATTAACTCCAAGTTACAAGTGATGATATCAAGGTACAGATAATTAACTTATTCAAGATTATATGTGCAATAAAGCAGCAGATCCATAATTTGAATGAAGGTAATTTTGGCTCTAGGACCTAAACCCTGAACCACTACTCTATAATGCTTGAGCTAGGTAGTGTTCTTAGGTCCTGAGGATGAGGGTGGCTGTGGGGTGGGGTATGCCCTAGCCTATCTTATTCCCTCCTTTTTTTCACCTCTTTCCATGTCAGTTAAAGATGGTGGATCTCTGTTTTATTGTATGTAGGGCCCAATTAAAGAAAGAACTTTGAGAAGTCTCTTTATGATAGTATACAATGAGCTGTCCCTGTTCAGTATATTTCAACACAGTAAATGAGGAAATAGAGGATTGTCATTCAAAATGGAATATTAATAAAAGGAAGATGGTGGTAATGGTAGAGTATTGGCCAGGCCTAAGTATGACTATGCAAATAAGCAGTGGAAGTCACATTCATCCCTACAATTGAGCTAATGATAATAATACTGACCAACCACCCAGGGATAGCTGCCTAACTCTTAAAAAAAATAGTTACTTCAACCAGTAATAATTAACCTTTTGTCACTTTTGATGTAACAAATGTTCTAACCCACAAGGCCCAATCCAATTATTTCTTTTATTTCCACTGTTTTTCTCTCAAAATAAAATACACTTGCATTGTAAGTTATGAAAAACTTTCTGAAGTTGGATTGTATTACAATGATATAGTTGGCATTAGATTTTTCTTTTTATATGATTTGCTCTAGTGATCACATAACGTTATGATTTGTTGCCTGGGATTCATTAAAAGATGTCTTTTGATCAGTGTAACCAACTTAAACACTTGTTTATTGAGAGCCAGCTCTTCAAGCACAAGGGATAAAGGTTAGGGGTTTTATGTATATGTGTTTGTACACACATATGTATATATAAGTATGTGTATGTGTCTCTGTATGTTGGCTCAGTGAGACTGTGGAATTTGTGATTTTATGCTTGCCAGAATGTGTGAAAACATTAAGAATGCCATTAGTACAGAACATTAGTCACTTCCTAATCATAGTGGAAGCATCAAATTATAATGGGGTGATGCCTGTTATGGCAGTCAGTATCTCATAAAGACCATTTCTATAAAAATGTACCCTATCGACCTCCACTTATTTCAGGAAAATGCTAGCCATAGAAAACCCTCTACCTCAAACTTTGAACAATCCTTTCTTCTGATATACCCCCAAACTTCTCACTTGTCTCCTTGCTAACAACCAAGGATTATCAAAAGTATCTGAAGACCAATCAGAAAGTCTTCCATTAAAAAATGTTAATAACCACTTAATAGAAAGTTTGCCAATCATACCCTGTGTTAGTATTTCCTCTTTTTACTCTATAAAACTTTCTTTCTAGCACCCTTGAAACCCTGCTGAAACAAAAGTGAAGACAAATGGGTTCTTGTGCTTCAAGTTTATGAATAAACAGACTTTTTGTTAATTGTGTCTCAGACTTAGTTTCATCTCTTGCACTCCTTTTTTAATGTATTTCAAATGAATTCAGCAAGCCTTACTTGAATAACTTCTCAAGACAATTTCTTAGTTTAATTACTTGTAAAAATCTAAGGTTACTAGGTTATCACT
The DNA here is from genome assembly GCF_949987515.2 of Delphinus delphis. Taxonomy (NCBI): domain Eukaryota; kingdom Metazoa; phylum Chordata; class Mammalia; order Artiodactyla; family Delphinidae; genus Delphinus; species Delphinus delphis. Next base: position 61,531,793 of record NC_082704.1, on the reverse strand, counting down.
CTCCACTTCAGTTTAAGATTGCCTTTATGCTAGTCTGCCTGCTTGTAACAAGAGAGGTAAACATATTCTAGATGTAATTGCAAGATGTCTTTGTTACTTGCTAAATTTGTCCAGATGCTGGAGTGGATGATATAGTGAAATAATTTGCCATTGTTATACCTAGCAATATACTTTTTGTTATCTCTGTTTTCAAATGTAGTGATCCTTTCTACATGAGACATCACCAGTGAACCATATATTAAAAAAATTTAAATATCTTTTAGAAACTTTGCCATAGAAAAAAACTTAGGGAAACTTCCTCTTTTTATGCATTCCCACCCATCCTTAGATTCCAATTATAATTATATTGTTCAAAATGGATATGAACAATGAGGATTTTTTTCAATGAGTGTTAAATTTCACAAAACTTGTAATACTCTCAGGAGGAAAGAGACAACTTTCCATCTTATCCTGGAGAAAATCAACAATAAAATCATCACCTCTGTACTACATCAAAATGTAAAAATGCAGAGGCAGAAAAAAAGTCCTTATGTTTTATAATTTGATGCCAAAATTATCTTGTAACATGCTGGCCGTTCTGGACACAAATTTGTTATTTTGGGTCTTTATTACTTTAAAGACCTGTTTTAAGATAGATTTTTTAATTTGCATGAATATTTTAAAATAAAATTCCTCCTTTATCTTGTAGCCAAATTGTAAGGGAAAACCAGAAACCTTGGCTCTGTGGGCTTGACAGCATAATTCTTAAGGTTACATGCAACACATTAACACAGCTGTGACCAATAACTGTACTGTCTTTATTATTCTCCTATGAAATGAAATTAAAATGAAATGGAAATGTTTACTCCATAAATGGTGGGCAACATTTTAAACAAATAAAGTCTAACGGTTTGCTGGAAAGCAAAAAGAGGCCTCTCATGCAACTAAACTGAGAGGTAATCCAATGCCAAACTTGTCCAAATAGGCAGAGACAGCTGATCATCCTGTTAAGACACTATATCACACGGCAATATCTTCATTAGGGGGAATTATTTCTATCTTAAAATTCCCACAGGCCATGATAAATGAAGCTTTGTTTCACATCGTGAATCTAATTAGCCCATTTCAATTGGTCATGTTTATATGATGATAACTTTTCTTCACAGGACTTTTTTCATAAAGCTATTTTGGTTTGTGTTTACTTTTTTGAAATTCCCCTGGAGCATGTTTAGTAGTTGCATGTTAATTCTTTGGTCAGGCTGATGGTATTTTTCCTCACTTGAAAAATTAACTATCACAGTTAATCATCTCAACTCACATTCCTTTGGCTTCTTTGTGCCAATCAATAAGTTGAACCAAATCAAATTACTGAAGGTTGTTACTTCTGAATCAGGTAAGTGCCTTATTCCAGTATGTGCACCTGACATGTATTTTGTTTGAAATAAGATACTTCTCCTTCAACAGACACATGCCAATCAACAGTGCTGCATGAGGAAATACAATAACTGCATGAGGACGACTTGCTGACATAAGTCTGAAAATTAATCTTCAAGATGTTCAATGTATTTGTGGGTGGGAAAAGGGCACGATATGGGGAATAAAGAACTGCAAGAGCTCAAAGTGTTTTTAATTTGCTTTACAATTCCATTTGTATATCAATATATCAATTTACAAAGTACTGCTGACTGCAAATGATACAGAAACATAGAAATTCCAACAAAGCTTCTTATAATCATGGTGCTCTTTTGGATTACTAAAGCTATAGTAACTAGTCCTAAAATATCCTGGACAGCACTTTGACACTCAGCAAAATGCAAGATTATTGGATATGAAAGATTAAAGGGATGCTTGGCAATTGTCAGAGAGACTGTCGGGTGGTTGAACAACATTTGCAGTGTCATTGTACCTTATCCCATTGACAACATGATTAAGACTATAGGCAAAATGTTTCAGAGTGCCACTGTGTGTTTCAGAGAGAAGAGGTCTACAGAGTTCTGGACACTATTGCATCCTGATTCTCCTGGAGCTTGTCCTAGAGCCTCATGAATTGGAGGTGCCAAGGCAGACACTGTTGGCCCTCTGGGGATGGCGGTATGGCAAAAGAGACAAACTGAGAGGAAAAGAGGGAGTTACTCTCAGCTTGTGCTAAAAAACAACAAAAAAACTGAGATACATTTATACTTGAGTCATCCCATAACAACATCTTCCCCCTATTTTCAGGAACAAAGTGTGAGAGTGCCCCTTTGTCTATGAAGTCACATTCCCCCCTCAGTTACCTATTAGTGACTCTTCCTGCTTGACCTTGATTTTTACTTCAAGCTGATTTCATGGGGATTCAAATCTTGATGCTTAGAGAGGTGTAGAAGGAGATATTTCCCTAGCCCTATGCCTTTCTTGGGGCAATCTAAGGTACTGTTCTACACTAAAGATGGCACTGATTCAACCTGCCCTTTTCTACCAAACACTACCTCACTGCAACCTTATATCAGCAAAAGGTCCTCTATGGCTAGGTATGGTTTATCACTTGGTGTGTTTCTTACCATATGCTGATAGTCAGATGTCATCATCAATACTTCATACCAAATTAAAATCTGCTCTCTTCCATTTGGCAAACATTAATTTTCCTCTCCTTTCCCCCCTTTGGCACCAGATACAGCTTATATCTACTTGAATTTTCCTTAACAGTTTTCTTGAGGTTGGCTTCAGCTCAAGGATTTGTAATTGTTTAGAAAATGGTACTGCAGGATGGGCCAAAGCAAGAGAAATGTTTTGCTGATGCATTGTGAATTCTCTTTTAGTAAACACTGGTATTTTGGCGCTGAAATGAAGTGGCTTCCAAGAAGGTTTAATATTCAGAAGTTTGGTTCTGATGACTTTATTCATGACATATCTAGGATTGCTGTTCAGAAAATATTTAATACATTTAAGGTGCAGTAAGTACCTCTACATCCCCAGACAGTATGTTTAGAGTAGTGTACAAGATATATGATATACAAAACATGAAACTTGCTGTCAAGTATTTATAGTCAAAGGAGAGGAAAATGGAAAATATTCTTAGAACTATTAGATAAAGCAGTAGTACTGTTAAGTGCTACAAGAGAGTTCAGAATAGAAAGAATGTGATTCTTCTGAACTGCATTATTCAAGACAGCTTTCCACAAGGAGGTAGGTTTTGAAGTAGGCCTTGAGGGTTGGGTAAGAGTTGAATAGATGTAGGTGAATATAACATTTTAAGAGATAGGAACAGCCTGAGAAAAAACAGAGATGGAAAGCACAAGGACTACTTACTTAGGGTGAGAAAAGTAATAATGTCTGAGGAGAATCTGCAATAAAGACCAGTCATGTCAAAAAGTACTGATGAATCTCACATGCTCAGGTCCTTAAAATATCAAGCTGTGACCTAAAACAAACTCTATAGTATTATTTTAATAGTGTTACTATGCTAATAAATGGAGCAGGAAAGATAAGAATTTCTTATACTAATGCAGTTTGAAAAGGTTAAAATTAATATTTTTAATTAAATGTTAAGTCTACACCAGTGGTTCTCAAACGTCAGTTTGCAACAGAATCAGCGGTGGGGGTGGTTGCTTGTTTAAAACACACGTTGCTAAATCTCATCTCCAGAATTTTTGATTTTTAGTTGCTTTCTGATGGTGCTGAAGGATTTTCATTTCTAACAATTTCCCATATGACACTGATGTTGCTGATTTGGTGATGATACTCTGGGAGAAGTGTTTCTGTCAGAGGAAAGAGCTAGTGTGAAGACCTTGTGACACAAATTAGCTTGGTGTGTTCAAGGACAAATGAGGAAGCCTCTCAGGCTGGAATAACAGATTGAGCAAGGGAGAAAGTAGAAGATGACATCAGAGAGGCAACAGGGACTAGATCCAGGACCTTGAGATCATTAGCAGGATTTTGGCTTTTACTCTGATGATGAAAGTCATTTGATTTCTATTTTAACAGGTCTGTCTGGTTGCTAAAAGAACAGATTTAAGGAGAGCAAGATAGAACACAGGAAAACCAGTTAAAATATTGTGATATTCTAGGCCTGAGATAATTTATTCCTTGGACTATGGTGGTAGTAATGGAATTGGTGAAAAGCACTAGACTCTGGACATATTTTGAATGTAAAGCCAACATGATTTCCTGACAGAGAGTGGGATCTATAAGGGAAAATGATCAAAAATGACTCCAGCATCTCTGTTCTAAGCAACTGGAAGATGAAGAGACCATCAATTAAGATAGAAAAGACCAAGAGTAGAGCAGATTTGGCGGTGGGGAAAGATCAAGAGTATAGTTTGGACTATGTATAGTTTGAGATTTATAGACTCATGATATATTACAACTCAAAGGTGCTATAGATATTAACAGTCCAGAAAGGGATAAAAATTTAACCAATGTTACACAGCTAGAGAGAAGCAGATCTAAAATTAAGACACATTATATTTTTAAATTAATTTTTATTGGAGTATAGCTGCTTAACAATGCTGTTAGCTTCTTCTGTACAGCAAAGTGGAGCAGCTATACATAAACATATATACCCTCTTTTTGGATTTCCTTCCCATTTAGATCACTACAGAACATCGAGTAGAGTTCCCAGAGCTATATAGTATGTTCTCATTCATTATCTATTTTATACATAGTATCAATAGTGTATATATGTCAATCCCAACCTCCCGATTCCTACCAACCCACATGTTTAACCCTTGGTATCCATACATTAGTTCCCAAGGTCTGTGATTTTACTTCTGCATTGTAAATAAGATCATCTGTACCATTTTTCTAGATTCCACATATATGCATTAATATACAGTATTTGTTTTTATCTTTCTGACTTACTTCACTCTGTATAACAGTCTCTAGGTCCATCCACGTCTCTACAAATGACCCAATTTCATTCCATTTTATGGCCGAGTAACATTCCATTGTATATATGTACCACATCTTCTTTATCCATTCCTCTGTTGATGGACATTCAGGTTGTTTCCATGACCTGGTTATTGTAAATAGTGCTGCAATGAACATTGGGGTGCATATATCTTTTTGAATTATGGTTTTCTCTGGGCATCTGCCCAGTAGTAGGATTGCTGGGTTATATGGTAGTACTAGTTTTAGTTTTCTAAGGAAGCTCCGTAATCTTCTCTGTAGTGGCTGTATCAAATTACATTCCCACAAATAGTGCAAAAGGGTTTCCTTTCCTTCACACCCTCTTCAGCATTTACTGTATGTAGATTTTTGATGATGGCCATTCTGACCGGTGTGAGGTGATGCCTCACTGTACTTTCGTTTTGCATTTCTCTAATAATTAGTGATGTTGAGCATCTTTGGCCTCTTGGCCATCTGTATGTCTTCTTTAGAGAGATGTCTATTTAGGCCTTCTGCCCATTTTTAGATTGGGTTGTTTGTTTTTTGATATTGAGTGCATGAGTTCTTTGTATATTTTAGAGATTAATAATTTGTCAGTTGTATCATTTGCAAGTATTTTCTCCCATTCTGAGGGTTGTCTTTTCATCATGTTTATGGTTACCTTTGCTGTGCAAAAGCTTTTAAGTTTAATTAGATCCCATTTGTTTAATTTTTGTTTCTTTTCTCATTACTTTAGGAAGTGGGGGAAAAAAGATCTTGCTGTGATTTATGTCAAAGGGTGTTCTGCCTATGCTTTCCTCTGAGAGTTTTAGAATGTCTGGCCTTACATTTAGGTCTTTAATCCATTTTGAGTTTATTTTTGTGTATGGTGGTGTTAGGAAGTATTCTAATTTCATTCTTTTACATGTAGCTGTCCAGTTTTCCAAGCAGCACTTATTAAAGAGGCTGTCTTTTCTCCATTGCATATTCTTGACTCCTTTATCAAAGATAAGGTGTGTGGTTTTATCTCTGGGCTTTCTATCCTGTTCCATTGATCTATATTTCTTTTTTTGTGCCAGTGCCATACTGTCTTGATGACTGTAGTTTTGTAGTCTAGTCTGAAGTCACGGCGCCTGATTCCTCCAGCTCTATTTTTCTTTCCCAAGATTACTTTGGCTATTTTGGGTCTTCTGTGTTTCCATACAAATTGTAATTTTTTTTCTTCTAGTTCTATGAAAAATGCCATTGGTATTTTGATAAGGATTGCATTGAATCTGTGGATTGCTTTGGGTAGTATAATCATTTTCACAATACTGATTCTTCCAATCCACGAACATGGTATATTTCTTCTTCTGCTTGTGTCATCTTTGATTTCTTTCATCAGTATCTTATAGTTTTCTGAATACAGGGCTTGACCTCCTTAGTTAGGTTTATTCCTAGGTATTTTATTCTTTTTGTTGCAATGGTAAATCGGATTGTTTCCTTGATTTCTTTTTCTGATTTTTGTTGTTAGTGTACAGGAATGCAAGAGATTTCTGTGTATAAATTTTGTATCCTGGGACTTTACTAAATTCATTGATTAGCTCTACTAAGTTTCTGGTAGCATCTTTAGGATTTTATATGTATAGTATCATGTCATCTGCAAACAGTGACAGTTTTACTTCTTTTCCAATTTCGATCCCTTTTACTTCTTTTTCTTCTCTTATTCCCTTAGCTAGCACTTCCAAAACTATGTTGAATAAAAGTGGTGATAATGGACATTCTTGTCTTGTTCCTGATCCAAGAGGAAATGCTTTCAGTTTTTCACCATTGAGAATAATGTTTGCTGTGGGTCTGTCATATATGGCATCTATTATGTTGAGGTAGCTTCCCTGTATGCCCATTTTATGGGAAGTTTTTATCATAAATGGTTATTGAATTTTGTCAAAGCTTTTTCTGCAACTATTGAGATGATCATATGGTTTTATTCTTCAGTTTCTTAATATGGAGTATCACATTTATTGATTTGCATATATTGAAGAATCCTTACATCCCGGGGATGAATCCCACTTGATCATGGTGTATAATCCTTTTAAATGTTGTTGGGTTTGGTTTGCTATAATTTTGTTGAGGATTTTTACATCTATGTTCATCAGTAATATTAGCCTGTAATTTTTTTTTGTGATATCTCTGTCTGGTTTTTGTATCAGAGTGATGGTGTCCTCACAGAATGGGTTTGGGAGTACTCCTCCTTCTGCAAATTTTGAAAGAGTTTGAGAAGGATAGGTGTTAGCTCTTCTCTAAATGTTTGATAGAATTCACCTGTGGAGCCATATTGTCCTGGGCTTTTGTTTGTTGGAAGATTTTTAATCACAGTGTCAATTTCAGTGCTTGTGATTGGTCTGTTCATATTTTCTATTTCTTCCTGATTCAGTCTTGGCAGGTTGTGCATTTCTAAGAATTTGTCCATTTCTTCCAGGTTTTCCATTTTGTTGGCATAGAGTTGCTTGTAGTATTCTCCTATGAACCATTGTATTTCTGCAGTGTCAGTTGTAACTTCTTTTTTATTTCTAATTTTATTGATTTGAGTTCTCTACCTTTTTTTTCTTGTTGAGTCTGGCTAAAGGTTTATCAATTTTGTTTATCTTCTCAAAGAACCAGATTTCAGTTTTATTCATCTTTGCTATTGTTTTCTTCATTTCTAATTCATTTATTTCTGTTCTGAATTTTATGATTTCTTTCTTTCTACTAGGATTGGTATTTGCTTGTTCTTTTTTCTCTAGTTGCTTTAAGCGTAATGTTAGGTTGTTTATTTGAGATTTTTCTTGTTTTTGAGGTCGGATTGTATTGCTATAAACTTCCCTCTTAGAACTGCTTTTGCTGGATCCCATAGGTTTTGGGTCATCGTGTTTTCATTTGCCATTTGTTTCTAGGTATTTTTAAAATTTCCTCTTTGATTTTTTCAGTGATCTCTTGGTTATTTAGTAATATATTGTTTAGCGTCTATGTGTTTGTGTTTTTTTACAGTTTTTTTTTTTCCCACTGTATTTGACTTCTAGTCTCATAGCGTTGTGGTCAGAAAAGATTCTGCATGTGATTTCAATTTTCTTAAATTTACTGAGGCTTGATTGGTGACCAAAAATGTGATCCATGCTGGAGAGTGTTATATGTGCACTGCAAACGAACGTGTATTCTGATGCTTTCGGCTGAAATGTCCTATAAATATCAATTAAGTCTGTCTGGTCTAATGTGTCTTTTAAGGCTTGTGTTTCCTTTTATTCCGTCTGGAAGATCTATCCATTGGCGTAAGTGGTGTGTTAATGTCCTCCACTTTTATTGTGTTACTGTTGATATCCCCTTTTATGGCAGTTAGCATTTGCATTATGTATTCATGTGCTCCTGTGCTGGGTACATAAATATTTACAATTGTTATATCTTCTACTTGGGTTGATGTAATAGTCTTTATTTTGAAGAATATTTTGTCCAATATGAGTAATAGTACTCCAGCTTTCTTTTTTTTTAATCTTTATTGGAGTATAATTGCTTTACAATGGTATGTTAGTTTCTGCTTTATAACAAAGTGAATCAGCTATACATATACATATGTTCCCATATCTCTTCCCTCTTGTGTCTCCCACCCTTCCACCCTCCCTACCCCACCCCTCTAGGTGGTCAAAAAGCACTGAGCTAATCTCCCTGTGCTATGTGGCTTCTTGCCACTAGCTATCTATTTTACGTTTGGTAGTGTATGTATGTCCATGCCTCTCTCTCACTTTGTCACAACTTACGATTCCCCCTACCCATATCTTCAAGTCTATTCTCTAGTATGTCTGTGTCTTTATTCCTGTCTTACCCCTAGGTTCTTCATGACATTTTTTTCTTAAATTCCATATATATGTGTTAGCATACGGTATTTGTCTTTTTCTTTCTGACTTATTTCACTTGGTATGACAGACTCTAGGTCCATGCACCTCATTACAAATAGCTCAATTTTGTTTCTTTTTATGGCTGAGAAATATTCCATTGTATATATGTGCCACATCTTCTTTATCCATTCATCTGATGATGGGCACTTAGGTTGTTTCCATCTCTGGGCTATTGTAAATAGAGTGGCAATGAACATTTCGGTACATGACTCTTTTTGAATTATGGTTTTCTCAGGGTTTATGCCCAGTAGTGGGATTGCTGAGTCATGTGGTAGTACTATTTGTAGTTTTGTAAGGAAACTCCATACACAGTGGCTGTACCAATTCACATTCCCACCACCAGTGCAAGAGTGTTCCCTTTTCTCCACACCCTCTCCAGCATTTATTGTTTCTAGATTTTTTGATGATGGCCATTCTGACTGGTGTGAGATGATATCTCATTGTAGTTTTGATTTACATTTCTCTAATGATTAATGTTGTTGGCATTCTTTCATGTGTTTGTGGGCAGTCTGTATATCTTCTTCGAAGAAATGTCTATTTAGGTCTTCTGCCCATTTTGGGATTGGGTTTTTTTGTTGTTGTTGTTACTGAGCTACATGAGCTGCTTATAAATTTTGGAGATTAATCCTTTTTCAGTTGCTTCATTGGCACATATTATCTCCCATTCAGGGGGTTGTCTTTTGGTCTTGTTTATGGTTTACTTTGCTGCACAAAAGCTTTGAAGTTTCATTAGTTCCCATTTGTTTATTTTTGTTTTTATTTCCATTTCTCTAGGAGGTTGGTCAAAAGGATCTTGCTGTGATTTATGTCATAGAGTGTTCTACCTGTGTTTTCCTCTAAGAGTTTGATAGTTTTTGGCCTTACCTTTAGGTCTTTAGTCCCTTTTGAGCTTATTTTTGTGTAAGGTATTAGGGAGTGATCTAATCTCATACTTTTACATGTACCTGTCCAGTTTTCCCAGCACCACTTATTGAAGAGGCTGTCCTTTCTCCACTGTACATTCCTGCCTCCTTCATCAAAGATAAGGTGACCACATGTGCGTAGCTTTATCTCTGGGTCTTCTATCCTGTTCTATTGATCTATTTTTCTGTTTTTCTGCCAGTACCATACTGTCTTGATTACTGTAGCTTTGTAATGTAGTCTGAAGTCAGGGAGCCTGATTCCTCCAGCTCCGTTTTACATTCTCAAGATTACTTTTGCTATTTGGGGTCTTTTGTGTTTCCATACAAATTGTGACATTTTTTGTTCTAGGTTGGTGAAAAATACCAGTGGTAGTTTGATAGGGATTGCATTAAATCTGTAGATTGCTTTGGGTAGTAGAGTCATTTTCACAATGTTGATTCTTCGAATTCAAGAACAGGGTATATCTCTCCATCTATTTTTATCATCTTTAATTTCTTTAATCAGTGTCTTATAATTTTCTGCAGACAGGTCTTTTGTCTCCTTAGGTACGTTTATTCCTAGATATTTTATTCTTTTTGCTGCAATGGTAAATGGGAGGGCTTTCTTGATTTCACTTTCAGATCTTTCATCACTGGTTTATAGGAATGCCAGAGATTTCTGTGCATTAATTTTGTATCCTGCTACTTTACCAAATTCATTGATTAGCTCTAGTAGTTTTCTGTTAGCATCTTTAGGATTCTCTATGTATAGTATCATGTCATCTGCAAACTTTGGCAGCTTTATTTCTTCCTTTCCAATTTGGATCCCTTTTATTTTCTTTTCTTCTCTGACTCCTGTGGCTAAAACTTCCAAAGCTATGTTGAATAAGTGTGGTGAGAGTGAACACCCTTTTCTTTTTCCTGATCTTAGTGAAAATGATTTCAGTTTTTCACCATTGAGGACGATGTTGGCTGTGGGTGTGTCATATATGGCCTTTTTTATGTTGAGGATAGTTCCCTCTATGGATACTTTCTGCAGGGTTTTTATCATAAATTGGTGTTGAATTTTGTCAAAAGCTTTTTCTGCATCTATTGAGATGATCGTATCCTTTTCTCCTTCAATTTGTTAATATGGTATATCACGTTGATTGATTTGTGCATATTGAAGAATCCTTGCATTCCTGGAAAAACCCCCACTTCATCAGGCTGTATGATCCTTTTAATGTGCTGTTAGATTGTGTTTGCTATTATTTTGTTGAGGATTTTTGCATCTAAGTTCATCAGTAATATTGGCCTATAGTTTTCTTTCTTTGTGGCATTCTTGTCTGGTTTTGGTATCAGGGTGATGGTGGCTTCATAGAATGAGTTTGGGAGTGTTCCTCCTCTCCTATATTTTGGAAAAAATTGAGAAGGATAGGTGTTTGCTCTTCTCTAAATGTTTGATAGAATTCGCCTGTGAAGCCATCTGGTCCTGGGCTTTTGTTTGTTGGAAGATTATTAATCACTGTTTCAATTTCAGTGCTTGTGATTGGTCTGTTCATATTTTCTATTTCTTCCTGATTCTGTCTTGGCAGGTTGTGCATTTCTAGGAATTTGTCCATTTCTTCCAGTTTGTCCATTATATTTACATAGAGTTGTGTGTAGTAATCTCTCATGATCTTTTGTATTTCTGCAGTGTCAGTTGTTATTTCTCCTTTTTCATTTCTAGTTCTATTGATTTGAGTCTTCTCCCTTTTTTTCTTGATGAGTCTGACTAATGGTTTATCAATTTTGTTTATCTTCTCAAAGAAATAGCTTTTAATTTTATTGATCTTTGCTATCATTTCCTTCATTTCTTTTTCATTTATTTCTGATCTGATTTTTATGATTTCTTTTCTTCTGCTAACTTTGGGGGTTTTTTTGTTCTTCTTTCTCTAATTGTTTTAGGTGCAAGGTTAGGTTGTTTATTTGAGATGTTTCCTGTTTCTTGAGGTAGGATTGTATTGCTATAATCTTCCCTCTTATAACTGCTTTTGCTGCATCCCATAGCTATTGGGTCATCCTGTCTCCATTTTCATTTGTTTCTCAGTATTTTTTTAATTTCTTCTTTGATTTCTTCAGTGATCACTTCGTTATTAAGTAGTGTATTCTTTAGCCTCCATGTGTTTGTATTTTTTACAGGTCTTTTCCTGTAATTGATATCTAGTCTCATAGCGTTGTGGTTGGAAAAGTTACTTGATACAATTTCAATTTACCAACCTTGATTTGTGACCCAAGATATGATCTATCCTGGTGAATGTTCCATGAGCACTTGAGAAAAATGTGTATTCTGTTGTTTTTGGATGGAATGTCCTATAAATATCAATTAAGTCCATCTTGCTTAATGTATCATTTAAAGCTTGTGTTTCCTTATTTATTTTCATTTTGGATGATCTGTCCATTGGTGAAACTGGGGTGTTAAAGTCCCCTACTATGATTGTGTTACTGTTGATTTCCCCTTTTATGGCTGTTAGTATTTGCCTTATGTATTGAAGTGCTCCTATGTTGGGTGTATAAATATTTACAATTGTTATATCTTTTTTTTGGATCGATCCCTTGATCATTATGTACTGTCCTTCTTTGTTTCTTTTAATAGTCTTTATTTTAAAGTCTATTTTGTCTGATATGAGAATTGCTACTCCAGCTTTTTTTGGATTTCCATTTGCATAGAGTATCTTTTTCTGTCCCCTCACTTTCAGTCTGTATGTGTCCCTAGGTCTGAAGTGGGTCTCTTGTAGACAGCATATATAGGGGTCTTATTTTTGTGTCCATTCAGCAAGTCTGTGTCTTTTGGTTGGGACATTTAATCTATTCACATTTAAGTTAATTATCGATGTGTATGCTCCTATTACCATTTTCTTAATTGTTTTGCTCTTTTACGTCTTTTTCTTCCTTGTGTTTCCCACCTAGGGAAGTTACTTTAGCAGTTGTTATAAAGTTGAGTGAGTGGTGCCAAACTCTTTTTACTTTTGCTTGTCTATAAAGCGTTAGATTTCTCCTTCAGCTCTGAATGAGTGCCTTGCTGGGTATAGTAATCTTGGTTGTAGGTTTTTTCCCTTTCATCACTTTAAATGTATCTTGCCACTCTCTTCTGTCATGCAGACTTTCTGCTGAAAAATCAGTTGATAACCTAATGGGATTCCCTTGTATGTTATTTGTTGCTTTTGCCTTGCTGCTTTTAATATTTTTTCTTTGTATTTAATTTTTATCAATTTGATTAATGTGTCTCAGCATGTTCCTCCTTGGATTTATCCTGTATTGGACTCTCTGCACTTCCTGGATTTGATTATTACCTTTCCCATATTAGGGATGTTTATGACTATAATCACTTCAAATATTTTCTCAGACCCTTTCTCTTTCTTTTCTTCTTCTGGGACCCCTATAATTTGAATGTTGGTGCATTTAATGTTGTCCGAGCAGTCTCTGAGACTGTCCTCATTTCTTTTTATTCTTTTTTCTTTATTCTGCTCCTCAGCAGTCATTTCCACCATTTTATCTTCCAGCTCACTTATCTATTCATCTGCCTCAGTTATTCTGCTATTGATTCTTTGTAGTGTGTTTTTCCTTTCAGTTATTATGTTGTTCATCACTGATTGTTTTTTCTTTATTTCGTCTATGTCCTTGTTAAACATTTATTTTATCTTCTTGATCCGTGCCTCCATTCTATTTCTGTGGTCTTTGATCATCTTTACTATCATTACTCTGAACTGTTTTTCAGGTATATTGTTTATTTCCTCTTCATTTATTTGTTTTGTGAGATTTTACCTTGCTCCTTCTTCTGCAACATAGTTTTCTGTCTCTCATTTTTTCTAACCTACTGTGTTTTTGATCTCCTTCCCACTGGTTGCAGGGTCATAGTTCCTCTTGCTCCTGTTATGTGCCCCCTGGTGAGTGAGTTTGGTCCAGGGACTTGTGTAGGCTTCCTGGTGGGAGAGACTTGTGCCTGCACTCTGGTTGTTGGAGCTGAGTTCTTTCCCTCTGATGGGCAGGGCCACATTGGGTGGTGTGTTTTGGGGTATCAGTGAACTTAGTACATCTGTAGGAAGCCTGTCTGCTGATGGGTGGGGCTGTGTTCCTGTCTTGCTGGTTGTTTGGTGCAAGGTGTCCAACACTGGAGCCTGCAGGCAGTTGGGTGGAATTGTGTCATTTTGATGAGATTGATACCTCCAGGAGAGCACATGCTGATTAATATTCCCTGGGACCAGCAATTCTCTGGTGGTCCAGAGTCTTGGACTCCGCTCTCCCACCGTTGAGGTCCAGGACAACCTCTGTCTGGGGAACTAAGAGTCTGCAAGCTGTGCAGAGTCACCAGAGAGAAAATAAAGAAAAAAGAAAAGAAAAAAAGAAGAAAAGAAAACAAGCAGGCAAACAAATAGCAAACACAAACACAAACATGTAGGAGCAACAGCAACACAACACACACACCATATATATATATATATATATATATATATATGAAAGAAAATAGACACACCAAGTCCAAGACAAATGATAACAACACAACCAGGGGGACAGGAGAAGATGGCGGAAGAGTAGGACGTGGTGATCACCATCCTACCAACAGATACATCAGAAATATTTCTACATGTGGAACTGCTCCTATAGAACACCTACTGAATGCTGACAGAAAACCTCAGCCCTCCCAAAAGGCAACAAACTCCCCAAGTATCTGGGTAGGGCAAAAGAAAATAGACAAAACAGAGACAAAAGAATAGGGACGGGACCTGCACCAGTGGGAGGGAGCTGTGAAGGAGGAAAGGTTTACACACACTAGAAGCCACTTCACGGGTGGAGACTGCGGGTGGCAGAGGGGGGAAGCTTCATTGCCATGGAGAAGAGTGCAGCAACAGGGGTGTGGAGGGCAAAGCGGAGAGATTCCTGCACAGAGAAACAGTTCCGAACAGCACTCACCAGGATGAGAGGCTTGTCTGCTCACCCACCAGGATGGGTGGGGGCTGGGAGCTGAGGCTCAGGCTTCGGTCGGATCGCAGGGAGAGGACTGTGGTTGGCGGCATGAGCACAGCCTAAAGGGGTTAGTGTGCCACAGCGAACTGGGAGGGAGACCAGGAAAAGTCTGGAGCTGCCGAAGAGATAAGAGACTTTTTCTTGCCTCTTTGTTTCCTGGTGCCCTAGGAGAGGGGATTAAGAGTGCTGCTTAAAGGAGCTCCAGAGATGGGCACGAGCTGCAGCTATCAGTGCGGACCTCAGAGACTAGCATGAGACACTAAGGCTGATGCTGCAGCCACCAAGAAGCCTGTGTGCGAGCACTGGTCACTATCCACACCTTCCCTCCCGGGAGCCTGTGCAGCCCGCCACTGCCAGGGTCCAGTGACCCAGGGACTAATTCCCCGGGAGAACACACGGCACACCTCAGGCTGGTGCAACGTCACGGTGGCCTCTGCTACCACAGGCTCAGCCCACATCCATACTCCTCCCTCCCCCTGGCCTGAGTGAGCGAGAGCCCCCGAATCAGCTGCTCCTTTAACCCAGTCCTGTCTCAGCAAGAACAGATGCCCTCAGGCGTCCTACAGGCAGAGGCGGGGCCAAATCCTAAGCTAAGCCTCCAGGTGCTGTGGGAACAAAGAAGAGAAAGAGAAATTTCTCCCAGCAGCCTCAGAAGCAGCGGATTAAAGCTCCACAATCAACTTGATGTACCCTGCATCTGTAGAATACCTGAATAGACAACAAATCATCCCAAATTGAGGAGGTGGACTTTGGGAGCAAGATAGATTATTTTTTCCCCTTTTCCTCTTTTTGTGAGTGTGTATGTGTATGCTTCTGTGTGAGATTTTGTCTGTATAGCTTTGTTTCACCATTTGTCCTAGGGTTCTGTCTGTCCGTTTTTGTTTTTTTTTTTTTACATTTAAGAATTGTTTTAATTATGGTAAAAAAAACATGTAACAAAATATATTAAGTTACATTGTAAGTGTACAGTTCAGTAGTGTTAGGTGTATTTGCAATGTTGTGCAATACATCTCCAGATCTTTTTCATCCTGCAAAACTGAAACTGTACCCATTAAACAACTCCCCATTTCCCCTTTCTGCTAGCCCCAAGCAACCATCATTCTAGTTTCTGTTTCAATGGATTTGACTACTTTAGATACCTTATATAAGTGGAATCTTACGTATATTTGTCTTCTTGTGAGTGGCTTATTTCACTTAGCATAATGTCCTCAAGATTCATCCATGTTGTGCATGTGACAGGATTTCTTTCATTTTTGAGGCTGAATAATATCCATTGGATGTATATACTGAATTTTGTTTATTTATTCATCTTGATGGACATTTGGGTTGCTTCACTTCTTGGCTCTTGTGAACAATGCTGCTATGAACATGGGTGAGCAAATATCTCTTTGAGACTCTGCTTTCAATTATTTTGGATATATAACCAGAAGTTGGATATCTGGATCCTATGGTAATTCTATTTCTTTCCATTTTGAGGCACCATCAAACCATTTTCTACAGTGGCTGAACCACTTTACATTCCAGCCAACATGGAACAACAGTTCCAATTTTTCATATCCATGCCAACACTTGCTATTATCTGTTTTTCGTTTTTGTTTTTTTAAACAGTAACCATCCTAATGGGTATGAGGTGGAATCTCATTGTGGTTATGTTGAGCATCTTTTCATATGCTTATTGACCATTTGTACGTTATCTTTGGAGAAATGTTTGTTCAAGTTCTTTGCCCATTTTAAATCCAGTTATTTGTTTTTGTTGTTTTTGAGTTATAGGAGTTTTTATACATTTTGGGTGTGAGCCCCTTATCAGATATATGATTTGCAAATATTTTCTCCTGTTCTTCAGGGATAAATTTTCACTCTGTTCATTGTGTCCTTCAATGCACAGAAGTTTTAACTTTTGATGAAGTCCAATTAATCTATTTTTGCTACTATTGCCTGTGCTTTTGTTGTCATATCCAAGAAATCATTGACAAACCCAGTGTCATGAAGTTTTTTCCCTGTGTTTTCTTCTAGGATTTTTATAGCTTTGTGTCTTGTATTTAGGTCTTCAATCCATTTTGAGTTAATTTTTATATATTGTATAAGGTAATAGTCAAATACCGTATGCTAACACATATATATGGAATTTAAGAAAAAAGATGTCATGAAGAACCTAGGGGTAAGACAGGAATGAAGACAGAAACCTACTAGAGAACGGACTTGAGGATATGGGGAAGGGGAAGTGTGAGCTGTGACAAAGCGAGAGAGAGGCATGGACATATATACACTACCAAATGTAAGGTAGATGGCTAGTGGGAAGCAGCCGCATAGCACAGGGAGATCAGCTCGGTGCTTTGTGACCGCCTGGAGGGGTGGGATAGGGAGGGTGTGAGGGAGGGAGACACAAGAGGGAAGAGATATGGGAACATATGTATATGTATAACTGATTCACTTTGTTATAAAGCAGAAACTAACACACCATTGTAAAGAAATTATACCCCAATAAAGATGTTTAAAAAAAAAGAAAGAAAAATTCTAGGCCTGAAAAGAAAAAACAAAATTAATTTGCATGTGGATGTCCAGGTTCCCAGGACCATTTGTTGAAGAGACTGTCCTTTCCTCATTGTGTGGTCTTAGCACCCTTGTCAAAGAACATCTGGCCATATACATGATGATTTATTTCTGGGCTCTGTGTTCTAAGCTATTTGTCTATAAGTCTGTCTCTATGCCATCAAACATTTTAAAATAAATGGAGTCAGAAAATAATATAAACTGTATCATTCCATTTACATAAAATTCAAGAATAATCTATGGTGTTAGAAGTCGGGGGTATCCTTGTGGGTGTGGGTGGTAACTGGAAAGGGCATGAAGGGGGTTTTGGTGCTACTGGTAATATTGTTTCTTGATCTTTGTGTTGATTAAACAAGTGTGTTCACTTTGAAAAGTTATTGAGTTACACAGGTATTTAGCATTCATAATTACCAGCAGACTCTTTATACTATTTAATGTAGTATTATTTAAAAATGATTACATAGAAACAGAGAAATATGACCAAAATCCATTGATCCTGTACTGCTTTTAAATACTATGACATACATTTTTTTTTTTTTTTTTGCCATTGGATTCTCAGTACACAAGATAAGTGTTTTGGTATAAGTTTCAGCCATTCATATTTAGGTAGACTTCTTTTTTCAGATACCTGGGAGAGTAGTTAGGAGTGAGTGATGGAAGAGAATAAGCAATGCTTCTTATTGCAATCTTTGAAGAATCAAAACAACATTGACTTTTTTAGCTGACGGATAGCATTTGATTATAGCATCTTCCCTAACTGCAATATTCTGATAATGCCAACTTTGACAAAAAAGCACGTTTCCATAATGCCAAGTTGATCAGGACTCACCAAAATAAGGACCCAACAGTTATTCCTGCAAGCCCATGTCAAGGAGAAAAGAAGGTGTAGACCTCACTTCAGTAGTACCTATACTAGAGCTGCCCAATCTGTGTGCCTTGGCAGACTGCAGGCTGGGAATGAATTACATTTGTATGGAGGCACGGATTC
The DNA here is from genome assembly GCF_949987515.2 of Delphinus delphis. Lineage (NCBI taxonomy): Eukaryota > Metazoa > Chordata > Mammalia > Artiodactyla > Delphinidae > Delphinus > Delphinus delphis. The sequence continues at coordinate 61,513,662 of NC_082704.1, read as the reverse complement.
TACTCAACCTTCAAGGGTGGTCAATCCAGGCTTGAAAAGAATGCGAATATTGGGCTGTTCGCTCCTACAGTAAGATACATCAAACCTTCAATCCATTGTTTCCTGCAGATATCATTCTCTCTGTGTGAAGTAATATACAAAGTGTTGGAAAGTCACTAATGAGAAAAAAATAGTAAGAGACCCCTAGCACACTGAAAACTTCCACTTATAAATGAGAATTATTCTTTTTTTAACATATTTATTGGAGTATAATTGCTTTACAATAGTGTGTTAGTTTCTGCATTATAACAAAGTGAATCAGTTATACATATACATATGTTCCCATACCTCTTCACTCTTGCGTCTCCCTCCCTCCCACCATCCATATCCCACCCCTCTAGTTGGTCAAAAACCACCTAGCTGATCTCACCGTGCTATGCAACTGCTTCCCACTAGCTATCTATTTTACGTTTGGTATTGTATATATGTACATGCCATTCTCCAAGTTTGTCACAGCTTATCCTTCACCCTCCCCATATCCTCAAGTTCATGCACTAGTAGGTCTGTGTCTTTATTCCCGTCATACCCCTAGGTACTTCATAACACTTCTTTTCCCCTTAGATTCCATATATATTTGTTAGCATACGGTATTTGTTTTTCTTTTTCTGACTTATTTCACTCTGAATGACAGACTCTAGGTCCATCCACCTCACTACAAATAACTTTATTCCATTTCTTTTTATGACAGAGTAATACTCCATTGTATATACGTGCCACATCTTCTTTATCCACTCATCTGTTGATGGACACTTAGGTGGTTTCGATCTGCTGGTTATCGTAAATAGAGCTGCAATGAACATTTTGGTACATGACTCTTTTTGAATTATGGTTTTCTCAGGGGATATGCCCAGTAGAGGGATTGCTGGGTCATATGGTAGTTCTATTTGTAGATTTTTAAGGAACCTCCATAATGTTCTCCATAGTGGCTATATCAAATTACATTCCCACCAACAGTGCAAGAGTGTTCCCTTTTCTCCACACCCTCTCCAGCATTTATTGTTTCTAGATTTTTTGATGATGGCCATTCTGACTGGTGTGAGATGATATCTCATTGTAGTTTTGATTTGCATTTCTCTAATGATTAATGATGTTGAGCATTCTTTCATATGTTTGTTGTCAATCTGTATATATTCTTTGGAGAAATGTTTATTTATGTCTTCAGCCCATTTTTGGAATGGGTTTTTTGTTGTTTTCATATTGAACTGCATGAGCTGCTTATAAATTTTGGAGATTAATCCTTTGTCAGTTGCTTCATTTGCAAATATTTTCTCCCATTCTGATGGTTGTCTTTTGGTCATGTATATGGTTTCCTTTGCTGTGCAAAGGCTTTTAAGTTTCATTAGGTCACATTTGTTTATTTTTGTTTGTATTTACATTTCTCTAGGAGGTGGGTCAAAAAGGATCTTGCTGTGATTTATCACATAGAGTGTTCTGCCTATGTTTTCCTTTAAGAATTTGATAGTGTCTGGATTTACATTCATGCCTTTAATCCATTTTGAGTTTATTTTTGTGTATGGTGTTAGGGAGTGTTCTAATTTCATACTTTTACATGTACCTGTCCAGTTTTCCAAGCACCACTTATTGAAGAGCCTGTCATTTCTCCACTGTATATTCTTGTTTCCATTATCAAAGATAAGGTGACCATATGAATGTGGGTTTATATCTGGGCTTTCTATCCAGTTCCACAGACCTACATTTCTGTTTTATGCCAGAACCATACTGTCTTGATTACTGTAGCTTTGTAGTATAGTCTGAATTCAGGGAGCCTGATTCCTCTGGCTCAATTTTTCGTTCTCAAGATTGCTTTGGTTATTCGGGATCTCTTCTGTTTCCATACAAATTGTGAAATTTTTTGTTCTAGTTCTGCGAAAAATGCCAGTAGTAGTTTGATAGGGATTGAATTAAATATATAGATTGCTTCGGGTAGTAGAGTCATTTTCACAATGTTGACTCTTCCAATCCAAAACCATGGTATATCTCTCCATCTATTTGTATCATCTTTAATTTCTTTCATCAGTGTCTTATAATTTTCTGCAGACACGTATTTTGTCTCCTTAGGTAGGCTTATTTCTAGATATTTTATTCTTTATGTTGCAATGGAAAATAGGAGTGTTTTCTTAATTTCACTTTCAGATTTTTCATCATTTTTGTATAAGAATGCCAGAGATTTCTGTGCATTAGTTTTGTATTCTTCTACTTTACCAAATTCATTGACTAGCTCTAGTAGTTTTCTGGTAGCATCTTTAGGATTCTCTATGTATAGTATCATGTCACATAGTGCTGTGCCTCTGATATGGGAGAGCCAAATTCAGGACACTGGTCCACGAGAGACCTCCCAGCTCCACATAATATCAAAGGGCGAAAATCTCCCAGAGATCTCCATCTCAACACCAAGACCCAGCTTCGCTCAACGACCAGCAAGCTACAGAGCTGGATACCGTATGCCAAAAAACTAGCAAGAAAGGAACACAAAACCACCCATTAGCAGAGAGGCTGCCTAAAATCCTAATAAGGCCACAGACACCCCAAAACACACCACCAGACGTGGACCTGCCCACCAGAAATACAAGATCCAGCCTCATTCACCAGATCACAGACACTAGTCCCCTCCACCACGAAGCTTCCACAACCCACTGAACCAACCTTACCCACTGGGGACAGACACCAAAAACAATGGGAACTACTAACCTGCAGACTGCAAAAAGGAAACCCCATACACAGTAAGATAAGCAAAATGAGAAGACAGAAAAACACACAGCAGATGAATGAGCAAGGTAAAAACCCACCAGACCTAACAAATGAACAGGAAATAGGGAGTCTACCTGTAAAAAACTTCAGAATAATGGTAGAAAAGGTGATCCAAAGTCTTGGAAATAGAATAGAGAAAATGCAAGAAACATTTAACAAGGAACTAGAAGAACTAAAGAGGAAACAAGCAATGATGAAGAACACAATAAATGAAATTAAAAATACTCTAGAAGGGATCAATAGCAGAATAATTGAGTCAGAAGAACATATAAGTGCCCTGGAAGATAAAATAGTGGAACAAACTACTGCAGAGAAGAATGAAGAAAAAAGAATGAAAAGAACTGAGGAGAGTCTCAGAGACCTCTGGGACAACATTAAATGCACCAACGTTCGAATTATAGGGTTTGCAGAAGAAGTAGAGAAAAGAGAAAGGGACTGAGAAAATATTTGAAGAGATTATAGTTGAAAACTTCCCTAATATGGCAAAGGAAATAGTTAATCAAGTCCAGGAAGCACAGATAGTCCCAAACAGGATAAATCCAAGGAGAAACACACAGAAAAATATATTAATCAAACTATCAAAAATTAAATACAAAGAAAACATATTAAAAGCAGCAAGGGAAAAACAACAAATAACACACAAGGGAATCACGATAAAGTTAACAGCTGATCTTCCAGCAGAAACTCTGCAAGCCAGAAGGGACTGGCAGGACATATTTAAAGTGATGAAGGAGAGGAAGAGGGGAATATGGTGGAAGAGTAAGACGTGGAAATCATCTTCCTCCCCACAGATACACCAGAAATACATCTACACGTGGAACAACTCCTACAGAACACCTACTGAAGGCTGGCAGAATACCTCAGACCTACGAAAAGGCAGGAAACTCCCCACATACCTGGGTAGTGCCTTAGGAAAAAGAATAAACAGAGGCAAAAGGATAGGAACGGGACCTGCACAAGTTGGAGGGAGCCATGAAGGAGGAATTGTTTCCACACACTAGGAAGCCCCTTCATGGGCAGAGACTGCCGGTGGCAGAGGGGGAAGCTTCAGAGCCGCGGAGGAGTGCGCAGCCACAGAGGTGCAGAGGACAAAGTGGAGATATTCCCGCACAGAGGATCTGTGCCGACCAGCACTCACCAGCCCGAGAGGCTTGTCTGCTCACCCATCGGGGCGGGCAGGGCTGGGAGCTGAGGCTTGGGCTTTGGTCAGAGCACAGGGAGAGGACTGGTGTTAGCGGCGTGAACACAGCCTGCAGGGGTTTAGTGCACCACGGCCAGCCGGGGGGGGGGGGGGGAGTCCGGGAAAACGTCTGGACCTGCCGAAGAGGCAAGAGAATTTTTCTTCCCTCTTTCTTTCCTGGTGCGCGAGGAGAGGGGATTAAGAGCGGTGCTTAAAGGAGCTCCAGAGACGGGCGCAAGCCTCGGCTAGCAGCGCAGACCCCAGAGACGGGCATGAGATGCTACAGCTGCTGGGCCGCCACCAAGAAGCCTGTGTGCGAGCACAGGTCACTATCCACACCCCCCTTCCGGGGAGACTGTGCAGCCCGCCACTGCCTGGGTCCTGGGATCCAGGGACAACTTCCCCGGGAGAACGCACGGTGCGCCACAGGCAGGTGCAAAGTCCTGCCTGCCTCTGCCGCCACAGGCTCTCCCAGTACTCGTGCCCCTCCCTCGCCCAGGCCTGAGTGAGCCAGAGGACCCGAAGCAGCGGCTCTTTATCCCCGTCCTGTCTGAGTGAAGAACAGACGCCCTCTGGTGACCTACATGCAGAGATGGGGCCAAATCCAAAGCTCAGCCCTGGGAGCTGTGAAAAGAAGAAGATAAAGGAAAATCTCCCCCAGCAGCCACAGAAGCAGTGGATTTAAGCTCCACAAACAGCTTGACGTACCCTTCATCTGTGGAATACATGAATAGACAAGGAATCATCCCAAATTGAGGAGGTGGACTCTGAGAGCAAGAGTTATGATTTTTTCCCCTTTTCCCCTTTTTGTGAGTGTGTATGTGTATGCTTCTGTGTGACATTTTGTCTGTATAGCTTTGCTTCCACCATTTGTCCGAAGGTTCTATCTATCTGTCCTTTTTTTTAAATTTTTTTTCTTAATAATTATTTTTTATTTTAATAACTTTATTGTATTTTATCTTACTTTATTTTATCTTCTTTCTTTGTTTTTTTCTTTCCTTCCCTCCTTCCTTCCTTCATTCCTCGATTGCTCCCTCCCTCCTTCCTTTCTTTCTTTCTTTCCTTCTTTCCTTTCTTTCTTTCTTTCTTTCTACTTCTACTAATTCTTTCTTTCTACATTTTCTCCCTTTTTTCTGAGACGTGTGGATGAAAGGTTCTTGGTGCTAGAGCCAGGAGTCAGTGCTGTGCCTCTGAGGTGGGATAGCCAACTTCAGGACACTGGCCCACAAGAGACCTCCCAGCTCCACATAATATCAAATGGCAAAAATCTCCCAGATGTCTCCATCTCAACACCAGCACCAGGCTTCACTCAACGACCAGCAAGCTACAGTGCTGGACACCCTATGCCAAACATCTAGCAAGACAGGAACACAACCCCACGCATTAGCAGAGAGGCTGTTTAAAATCATAATAAGTCCAAAGACATACCAAAACACACCCCCAGATGTGTACTTGCCCACCAGAATGACAAGATCCAGCTTCATCCAACAGAAAACAGGCACTTGTCCTCTCCAACAGGAAGCTTACACAACCCACTGAACCAAACTTAGCCACTGGGGACAGACACCAAAAATAACTGGAACTACAAAACTCCAACCTGAAAAAAGGAGACTCCAAACACAGTAAGGTAAGCAAAATGAGAAGACAGAAAAACACACAGCAGATCAAGAAGCAAGATAAAAACCCACCAGACCAAACAAATGAAGATGAAATAGGTAGTCTACCTGAAAAAGAATTCAGAAAAATGATAGTAAAGTTGATCCAAAATCATGGAAACAGAAGAGACAAAATGAAAAAACTTTTAAGAAGGACCGAGAAGAACTACAGATGAAACAAACAATGATGAACAACACAATAAGTGAAATTAAAAATACTCTAGATGGGATCAAGAGCAGAATAACTGAGGCAGAAGAACGGATAAGTGACCTGGAAGATAAAATAGTGGAAATAACTACTGCAGAGCAGAATAAAGAAAAAAGAATGAAAAGAACTGAGGGCAGTCTCAGAGACCTCTGGGACAATATTAAATGCAACAACATTCGAATTATAGGGGTTCCAGAAGAAAAAGAGAAAAATAAAGGGACTGAGAAAATATTTCAAGAGATTATAGTTGAAAACTTCCCTAATATGGGAAAGGAAATAGTTAATCAAGTCCAGGAAGCACAGAGAGTCCCATACAGGATAAATCCAAGGAGAAATATGCCAAGACACATATTAATCAAACTGTCAAAAATTAAATACAAAGAAAACATATTAAAAGCAGCAAGGGGGGCTTCCCTGGTGCCGCAGTGGTTGAGAGTCCACCTGCCAATGCAGGGGACGTGGGTTCGTGCCCCGGTCAGAAGAGCCCATATGCTGCAGACCGGCTGGGCCCGTGAGCCGTGGCTGCTGAGCCTGTGCGTCCGGAGCCTGTGCTCTGCAATGGGAGAGGCCACAACAGTGAGAGGCCCGTGTACCGCAAAAAAAAAAAAAAAAAAGCAGCAAGGGAAAAACAACAAATAACACACAAGAGAATCCCCATGAGGTTAACCGATGATCTTTCAGCAAAAACTCTGCAAGCCAGAAGGGACTGGCAGGACATATTTGAATTGATGAAGGAGAAAAACCTGCAACCAAGATTACTCGACCCAGCAAGGATCTCATTCAGATTTGATGAAGAAATTAAAAACTTCACAGACAAGCAAAAGCTGAGAGAGTTCAGCACCACCAAACCAACTTTACAACAAATGCTAATGGAACTTCTCTACGCAAGAAGTACAAGAGAAGGAAATGACCTTCAATAACTAACCCAAAACAATTAAGAAAATGGGAATAGGAACATACATATCAATAAGTACCTTAAATGTAAATGGACTAAATGCTCACACCAAAAGACACAGATTGGCTGAATGGATGCAAAAACAACACCCATATATATGCTGTCTACAAGAGAACCACTTCAGACCTAGAGACACATACAGACTGAAAGTAAGGGGATGGAAAAAGATAATCCATGCAAATGGAAACCAAAAAAAAGGTGGAGTAGCAATTTTCATATCAGACAAAATAGACTTTAAAATAAAGACTATTAGAGGGGACAAAGGACACAACATAATGATCAAGGAATCGATCCAAGAAGAAGATATAACAATTATAAATATTTATGCACCCAACATAGGAGAACCTCAATACATTAGGCAAATACTAACAGCCATAAAAGGGGAAATCAACAGTAACACATTCATAGTAGGGGACTTTAATACCCCAGTTTCACCAATGGACAGACAATCCAAAATGAAAATAAATAAGGAATCACAAGCTTTAAATGATACATTAAACAAGATGGACTTAATTGATATTTATAGGACATTCCATCCAAAAACAACAGAATACATATTTCTCTCAAGTGCTCATGGAATGTTCTCCAGGAGAGATCATATCTTGTGTCACAAAACAAGCCTTGGTAAATTAAAGAAAATTGAAATTTTATCAGGTGACTTTTCCAACCACAATGCTATGAGACTAGATATTAATTACAGGAAAGATCTGTAAAAAATACAAACTCATGGAGGCTAAACAATACACTACTTAATAATGAAGTGATCACTGAAGAAATCAAAGAGGAAATCAAATAATACCTAGAAAAAAATGACAGTGGGGACATGATGACCCCAAACCTATGGGATGCAGCCAAAGCAGTTCTAAGAGGGAAGTTTATAGCAATACAAGCCTACCTTAAGAAACAGGAAACATCGTGAATAAACAACCTAACCTTGCACGTAAAGCCATTAGAGAAAGAAAAAAAAAAAAAACAAAGTTAGCAGAAGGGAAGAAATCGTAAAAATCAGATAGAAATAAATGAAACAGAAATGAAGGAAACGATAGCAAAGATCAATAAAACTAAAAGCTAGTTCTTTGAGAAAATAAACAAAATTGATAAACCATTAACTGGACTCATCAAGAAAATAAGGGAGAAGACTGAAATCAATAGAATTATAAATGAAAAAGGAGAAGTAACAACTGACACTGCAGTAATACAAAAGATCATGAGAGATTACTACAAGCAACTCTATGCCAATAAAATGGACAACCTGGAAGAAATGGACAAATTCTTAGAAATGCACAACCTGCCAAGACTGAATCAGGAAGAAATAGAAAATATGAACAGACCAATCACAAGCACTGAAGTTGAAAGTGTGATTAAAATTCTTCCGACAAACAAAAGCCAAGGACCTGATGGCTTCACAGGCGAATTCTATCAAACATTTAGTGAAAAGCTAACACCTATCCTTCTGAAACTCTTCCAAAATATAGCAGAGTGAGGAAAACTCCCAAATTCATTCCATGAGGCCTCCATCACCTTGATACCAAAACCAGACAAGGATGTCACAAAGACAACTACAGGCCAATATCACTGATGAAAATACATGCAAAAATCCTCAACAAAATAATAGCAAACACAATCCAACAGCACATTAAAAGGATCATACACCATGATCAAATGGCGTTTATTCTAGGAATGCAAGGATTCTTCAATATACACAAATCAATCAACGTGATACACCATATTAACAAATTGAAAGAGAAAAAACATATGATCATCTCAATAGATGAAGAGAAAGTTTTCAACAAAATTCAACAGCCATTTATGATAAAAACCCTGCAGAAAGTAGGCATAAAAGGAACTTTCCTCAACATAATAAAAGCCATATATGCAAACCCACAGCCAACATCATCATCAATGGTGAAAAACTGAAAGCATTTCCACTAAGATCAGGAATAAGACAAGGTTGCCAACTCTCACCATTCTTATTCAACATAGTTTTGGAAGTTTTAGCCACAGCAATCTGAGAAGAAATGGAAATTAAAGGAATCCAAATCGGAAAAGAAGTAAAGTTGTCACTGTTTGCAGATAACATGATAGTATACATAGAGAATCCTAAAGATGCTACCAGAAAATTACTAGAGCTAATGAATGAATTTGGTAAAGTAGCAGGATACAAAATTAATGCAAAGAAATCTCTGGCATTCCTATACACTAATGAGGACAAATCTGAAAGTGAAATCAAGAAAACACTCTGATTTACCATTGCAACAGAAAGAATAAAATATCTAGGAATAAACCTATCTAAGGAGACAAAAGACCTGTATGCAGAAAGTTGTAAGACAGTGATGAAAGAAACTAAAGATGATAAAAATAGATTGAAAAATATACCATGTTCTTGCATTGGAAAAATCAACATTGTGAAAATGACTCTACTACCCAAAACAATCTTCAGATTCAGTGTAATCCCTATCAAACTACCACTGGCACTTTTCACAGAATTAAAACAAAAAATTTCATAATTTGTATGGAGACACAAAAGACCCCGAATAGCCAAAGCAATCTTAAGAAAGAAAACTAGAGCTGGAGGAATCAGGCTCCCTGACTTCAGGCTATACTACAAAGCTACAGTAATCAAGACAGTATGGTACTGGCACAAAAACAGAAATATAGATGAATGGAACAGGATAGAAAGTCCAGAGATAAATCCACGCACATATGGTCACCTTATCTTTGATAAAGGAGGCAAAAATATACAGTGGAGAAAAGACAGCCTCTTCAATAAGTGGTCTTGGGAAAATTGGACAGGTATTTGTAAAAGTATGAAATTAGAACACTCCCTAACATCATACACAAAAATAAACTCAAAATTGATTAAAGACCTAAATATAAGGCCAGAAACTATCAATCTCTTAGAGTAAAACATAGTCAGAACGCTGTATGACATAAATCACAAAAAGATCCTTTTAGATCCACCTCCTAGAGAAATGTAAATACAAAAAAAATAAACAAATGGGACCTAATGAAACTTAAAAGGTTTTGGACAGTAAAGGAAGCCATAAACAAGACCAAAAGACAACCCTCAGAATGGGAGAAAATATTTACAATGAAGCAACTGACAAAGGATTAATCTCCAAAATTTACAAGCAGCTCATGCAGCTCAATAACTAAAGAACAAACAACCCAATCCAAAAATGGGCAGAAGACCTAAATAGACATTTCTCCAGAGAAGATATACAGATTGCCAACAAACACATGAAAGAATGCTCAACATCATTATACTTTAGATAAATGCAAATCAAGACTACAATGAGATATCATCTCACACTAGTCAGAATGGCTGTCATCAAAAAATCTAGAAACAATAAATGCTGGAGAGGGTGTGGAGAAAAGGAAACCCTCTTGCACTGTTGGTGGGACTGTAAATATATACAGCCACTATGGATAACAGTATGGAGTTTCCTTAAAAAACTACAAAGAGAACTACCGTACAACCCAGCAATCCCACTACTGGGCATATCCACTGATAAAACCATAATTCAAAAAGAGTCATGTACGAAAATGTTCATTGCAGCTCTATTTACAATAGCCAGGACATGGAAGCAACCTAAGTGTCCATCAACAGATGAATGGATAAAGTAGATGTGGCTCATATACACAATGGAATATTACTCAGCCATAAAAAGAAATGGAATTGAGTTATTTGTAGTGAGGTGGATGGGCATAGAGTCTGTCATACAGAGTGAAGTAAGTCAGAAAGTGAAAAACAAATACCATGTGCTAGCACATATATATGGAATCTAAGAAAAAAAAATGGGTCATGTAGTGCCTAGGGCTAAGATGGAATTAAAGACACAGTCCTACTAGAGAATGGACTTGAGGATATGGGGAGGGGGAAGGGTATGCTGTGACAAAGTGAGAGAGTGGCATGTACCTGTATACACTACCAAACGGATAATAGATAGCTAGTGGGAAGCAGCCACATAGCACAGGGAGATCAGCTCGGAGGTTTGTGACAACCTAGAGGTGTGGGATAGGGAGGGTGGGAGGGAGGGGGATGCAAGAGGGGAAGGATATGGGAACATATGTATATGTATAACTGATTCACTTTTTTATAAAGCAGAAATGAACACACCATTGTAAAGCAATTATACTGCAATAAAAATGTTAAAAAAAAAAGAAAATGTGAGTTCACCATCTTTGGAAAAGAAGGGAAGAAGGCACAACTGTCACAGGAGAATTTGGTTTAAGATGCACACTCAGGAAAGCACTACTTCACACTCCAGGACGCTTTGAAGGTGAGATAGACATTTGGAGCTTTCTCAAACTTGGGAGAGAAATTATATATTGGTGTCACTCAATCATTGACTGTGGCCTGCCCTTGAAAGGGCATTGGCCTTGGGCAAAAAGGCATTTTCAGCAGAGGTAATTCCCAAAGAGGGCTGAAAGCTGAAGGCTGTATGTTGGCAGCACTGCCAGTAGGTGGGGAATAAACTGCCAGTCCCAGAGGAGGATTTGGGCCACTTCATAACATCCATTTTATATATATATATATATATATATATATATATATATATATATATATATATATCAAGTCTGCTTAAAGTACTGGTGAAGCACTGATTCATATTTGGATTTAATATGTAACAACGTGAAATTAAATTTATCAAAATGTACTGATATGGTCATGATTGGAAGATAATTTCTCAGTTGTGTACTATTTTAAATTCAGATGTTAAGATAAAGACAATGGCTTTCATGTAAATAATGCATAATAAAGAAATAGCTTGCTATAATCAGTAAAAGAAAATGGTGAAAGCAAAGCTTTACAGACAAAATCTCAGACAAAATCTACAGACAAAAAGAAGCATACACATACACACTCACAAAAAGAGGAAAAGGGGAAAAAATATCTATCTTGCTACCAAAGTCCACCTCCTCAATTTGGGATGATTTGTTGTCTATTCAGGTATTCCACAGATGCAGGGTACATCAAGTTGATTGTGGAGATTTAACCGCTGCTCCTGAGGCTGAGGGGAGAAATTTCCCTTTCTGTTCTTTGTTCCCATAGCTCCCAGGGTTCAGCTTTGGATTTGGCCCCGTCTCTGCGTGTAGGTCGCCTGAGGGCCTCTGTTCTTCACATAGACAGGACGGGGTTAAAGGAGGAGCTGATTCAGGGGCTCTGGCTCACTCAGGCCGGGGGGAGGGAGGGGTACGGATGCGGGGCGAGCCTGCAGCAGCAGAGGCCAGCATGACGTTGCACCAGCCTGAGGCGCGCCCTGCGTTCATCCAGGGAAGTTGTCCCTGGATCACTGGACCCTGGCAGTGGCGGGCTGCACAGACCCCCGGGAGGGGAGGTGTGGATAGTGACCTGTGCTCGCACACAGGCTTCTTGGTGGCAGCAGCAGCAGCCTTAGCATCTCATGCCCGTCTCTGGGCTCCATGCTGATAGCTGCAGCTCACGCTCGTCTCTGGGGCTCCTTTAAGCAGCGCTCTTAATCCCCTCTCTTTGCACACCAGGAAACAAAGAGGGAAGAAAAAGCCTCTTGCCTCTTTGGCAGGTCCAGACTTTTTCCCGCACTCCCTCCCGGCTAGCTGTGGTGCACTAACCTCTTCAGGCTGTGTTCATACCTCCAAGCCCCATCCTCTCCCTGTGATCCGACCAAAACCGAGCCTGAGCTCCCAGCCCTCGCCTGCCCTGGCAGGTGAGCAGACAAGCCTCTCGGGTTGGTGAGTGCTGGTCAGCACCGAGCCTCTGTGCGGGAATCTCTCTGCTTTGCCCTCCACACACCTGTTGCTGTGCTCTCCTTCACAGCTCCGAAGCTTCACCCCTCCACTACCCCCAGTCTACGCCCGCGAAGGAGCTTCCTAGTGTGTGGAAACATTTACTCCTTCACAGATCCCTCCCACTGGTGCAGGTCCCATCCCTATTCTTTTGTCTCTGTTTTGTCTTTTTTCTTTTGCCCTACCCAGGTACGTGTTGGTTTCTTGCCTTTTGGGAGGTCTGAGGTCTTCTGCCACTGTTCAGCAGGTGTCCTGTAAGAGTTGTTCCACATGTAGTTGTAGTTCTGATGTATTTGTTGGGAGAAAGGCAATCTCCACATCTTACTCTTCTGCCATTTTCCTCAACCTCTAAATTTTTTTTCTTAATAATTATTTTTTATTTTAATAATTTTAATTTATTTTCTCTTACTTTATTTTATCCTCTTTTTTTCTTTCTTTCTTTCTATTTTTTCTCCCTTTTCTTCTGAGCTGTGTGGAGTACAGTCTCTTGGGGCCCCAGCCAGGCATCAGGGCTCTGCCACAGAGCTGGGAGACCCAACTTCATGACACTGGTCCACAGGAGACCTTCCAGCTCCATGTAATATCAAATGGCAAAAATCTCCCAGAGATCTCCATCTCAAAACCAACACCCAGCTTCACTCTATGACCAGCAAGCTATAGTGCTGGATACACTATGCCAAACAACTAGCAAGACAGGAACACAGCCTCATGCATTAGCAGAGAGGCTGCCTAAAATCATAACAAGGCCACAGACACCCCAAAACACGCCACCAGATGTGGACCTGCCCATCAAAAAGACAAGATCCACCCTCATCCAGCAGAATACAGGCACTAGTCCTCTCCATCAGGAATCCAACACAACCCACTGAACCAACCTTAGCCACTGGGGACAGACACCAAAAACAATGGGAACTACGAACCTACAGCCTGCAAAAAGGAGAGCACAAACACAGTAAGATAAGCAAAATGAAAAGACAAAAAAACCACACAGCAGATGAACGAGCAAGTTAAAAACCCTCCAGACCTAACAAATGAAGTGGAAATAGGCAGTCTACCTGCAAAAGAATTCAGAATAATGATAGTGAACATGATCCAAAATCTTGGAAATAGAATAGAGAACGTGCCAGAAACATTTAACAAGGAACTAGAAGAACTAAAGAGGAAACAAGCAATGATGAAGAACACAATAAATGAAATTAAAAATACTCTAGAAGGGATCAGTAGCAGATCAATAAGTGAGGCAGAAGAACGGATAAGTGACCTGGAAGATAAAATAGTGGAAATAACTGCTGCAGAGAAGAATAAAGAAAAAAGAATGAAAAGAGCTGACGAGAGTCTCAGAGACTTCTGGGACAACATTAAATGCACCAACATTCGCAATATAGGGTTCCCAGAAGAAAAAGAGAAAAAGAAAGAGACTGAGAAAGTATTTGAAGAGATTATAGTTGGAAACTTCCCTAATATGGGAAAGGAAATAGTTAATCAAGTCCAGGAAGCACAGAGAGTCCCATACAGGATAAATCCAAGGAGAAACACACCAAGACACATATTAATCAAACTGTCAAAAAGTAGATAGAAAAAAAACATATTAAAAGCAGCAAGGGAAAAACAACAAATAACACACAAAGGGATCCCCATGAGGTTAACAGCTGATCTTTCAGCAGAAACTCTGCAAGCCAGAAGGGACTGGCAGGACATATTTAAAGTGGCATGGACATACATACACTACCAAACATAGAATAGATATCTGGTGGGAAGCAGCCACATAGCACAGGGAGATCAGCTAGGTGCTTTATGACTACCTGGATGTGGTGGGATGGGGAGGGTGGGAGGGAGGCAGACAAAAGAGGGAGGAGATGTGGGAACATGTGTATATGTATGACTGATTCACTTTGTTATAAAGCAGAAACTAACACACCATTATGAAGCAATTATACTCCAATAAAGATGTTTTAAAAAATAAATAAATAAATAAAGTGATGAAGGAGAAAAACCTACAACCAAGACTACTCTACCCAGCAAAGATCTCATTCAGATTTGATGAAGAAATTAAAACCTTTACAGACAAGCAAAAGCTGAGAGTTCAGCACCACCAAACCAGCTTTACAACAAATGCTAAAGGAACTTCTCTAGGCAAGAAACACAAGAGAAGGAAAAGACCTACAGTAACAAACCCAAAACAATTAGGAAAATGGGAATAGGAACCTGCATATTGATAATTACCTTAAATGTAAATGGATTAAATGCTCCTACCAAAAGACACAGACTGGCTGAATGGATACAAAAACAAGACCTATATATACACTGTCTACAACAGACCCACTTCAGACCTAGGGATACATACAGACTGAAAGTGAGGGGATGGAAAAAGATATTCCATGAAAATGGAAACCAAAAGAAAGCTGGAGTAGCAATTTTCATATCAGACAAAATAGACTTTAAAATAAAGACTATTACAAGAGACAAAGAAGGACACTACATAATGATCAAGGGATCGATCCAAGAAGATATAACAATTGTAAATATTTATGCACCCAACATAGGAGCACCTTAATACATAAGGCAAATACTAACAGCCATAAAAGGGGAACTTGACAGTAACACAATCATAGTAGGGGACTTTAACACACCAGTTTCACCAATGGACAGATCATCCAAAATGAAAATAAATAGGAAACACAAGCTTTAAATGATACATTAAACAAGATGGACTTAATTGATATTTATAGGACATTCCATCCAAAAACAACAGAATACATATTTTTCTCAAGTGCTCATGGAACATTCTCCAGGATAGATCATATCTTGGGTCACAAATCTAGCCTTGGTAAATTCAAGAAAATTGAAATTGTATGAAGTGTCTTTTCCAAACACAATGCTATGAGACTAGTTATCAATGACAGGAAAAGATCTGTAAAAAATACAAACACATGGAGGCTAAACAACCAAACCAATCTAACAGAAACAAACAAAGATGCATGCAGAAAAGGAAAAAATAAAATAAGAAAAAGATAGAAAAACAAAAAAACCCCAAGAGAACAAACAAACAAAATAATTAAAAAATGAGAACAATCCAAAAGGCTCAACTAACATAAAAAAAAGCTGGAAAAACAAAAGAGAAAGCAAACAAGCAAATAAAATAGGAGAAAACATAAAATAAACATACAAAAACAATTAAAAAATGAACAAAATAAAATTTAAAGAAGAACCAAAAACACAAAAAGGAAAAAAATACACATAACAACGAAAATGTAAAATAAAAATAGGAAAATAAAAAATATATATATTTTAATGAAAATATTAAAATAATAATAAAAACAACCACAACACCAACAACTGAACAAAATGTAACAAGCAATAAAAGAATAATAGTAAGAAGAATATTCTTCTGGGGCCTCCTCTGTCAGTGTCCTTGCTCCTGAAGTGAGCCAGAGCCAATCCTTGCCTCCCTAGGAGGCCCTCCAGTACCTCTAGGTAAGTCTCTGGACCTGCTGTGGGCATGGTGGGACATGTTCAGACACTGACCTGACCCAATTTTTACATGTACTTGTCCTCAAAGTCCACTGCTGCTATGGTTAGACTGGTGGGAACACTCATTGCCTATTCAGGTATTCCACAGATGCAGGATTTACCAAGCCAATCTCAGGGATTTAATCCATGGCTTGTGTAGCTGCATGGAAATATTTCCATTCGTCTTCCTTAGTCACCCAGCCCCTGGGGCTCACCTTTGGAGGCTGGGGCTCATCTTTGGTTTTGACTCCACCTCTACATGTGCACCACCCTCAAATGTCTGTCCCACCCAGTCAAGAGGGTGCAAAAGCAGTGGCTAATTGGGGCACACTTATTCCCTCAGGTGGGGGAGGGTATGGCAGCCACATTTGGGGTGCACGCAAGTTGCCTAGGGCAAAGGGGACCAGCAGACAGTTGCAAAAGATTGAGGCATGCTTGCTCTTGTGGGAGTCCCTCCTACTGCCCGTTGAGGCAGGGACTGGCATGTGGGGGCAGTGGCAGCCTCGCCCCTTGCACGCCACTCAACAATGGTGCCCCATTTCCTAGGCAGACCACGCTTCTTCTAGGGGCATTCCCAGGCATGGTGCCCCTTATTCCCATCCCCTCTGTTGTATCCACACAGTCAACAGCAGTCCTCTCCCTGGATCCACTCTCTTAACCCCACGCTTTAGCACTCAGCCCTTGCCAGCACTGGCAGATTTCCGTCTCAGGCAGAGACACCCAGTACTGATTCCCAAGGAGGCTTTGGGATGGGTGTTGCTCAGGACCCCAAAGCCTATGTGGGTGGAGGATGCCTTGGCTTGAGGGACAGGTGAGCCTACCCAGATGGGAGCCCCTTCCAGTACCTGTGGAGGCTGAAGAAGCCAGCAGGTGGTGAAAAGGGTTGTAAAGGCAGCCCCTCCCCCTGCACATGACTCAACAACAATGCCTTGCTTTTATGGTGTCCTGGGCTTTTCTCACAAACTTTCTTGGTTGTGCAGTTCCTTACTCCTGCCCCTTCAGGATGTCTTTCCACAGCCAACAACTGTCCCTTCCCTGGGTCTGTGCTCCAAACCCCACTTTCCAGCACCCAGATACCCCTGGCAACAGGCAACTCACAACTCACGCTGGGATGTGCAAAGCTGCAGCACAGACTATGCACACAGTCCTTACTTTGCCCTGCCTTCCACAGATCATCTGCTGCATTCTCTAAGACTCATTATATTTATTTTATATCTCCAAGAGTGCTCATCAATGTGCTAGGCATACAGTAGGCACTTTATAAAGACTTTCTGAAAGCTCTCATGATACTTACTTTAGCATTCTTAACCAATGTATTGTAGATTTGGGAGAAAAAAATTCAAGTCACATTCTTTCAGTAATAATTTAAATAAGGGTGGTGTCTGTAATGCTTTTTAAGTTCTAAATTTGGAAAAATATATTGGTTCTATGAAGGTTCTCCCTGTTCTCAGCAGCACACATTGAGATAAGTTCCATTATGGGGGTTTAATATCTTGAAACAGCATCTATTCCACCAGAAGGAATAATGTCCCTGAATGCTAAATCCACTAGAGATAATTAAGGTATCCTTTGTGACAGCTGAGTGAGTACTATTTGGGGATTCAGAAGACCTGAGTTCTGGCCTCAACTTTGCTCTTATCTCCTTGTGTGTCTGGGCAAGACACTCTCCCTATCTGGGCTACAGTTTCCTCATCTGTAAAATTAAGGTTCGGGCTTACATGACCTCTATATTTATTTAAAGCTCTTGAAATTAGATTTCCAATTTATTTTATAGAAGGAATTCATGACTGAGCTCTTTTGTCCTTCAGATCTTCCATGTGTATTTAGAAATGAATGTACTTAAACAACCAGACTTCAATTATGGGTTTTGCACTCTCCATTGGTAAGACCTAAAAAATCACAGCAAAGTAGTAAGTATACTGAACTTTGAATCAGATTCTTGGATCCTTTATCTGGCTTCACCATTGACTCACTGTGTGAGTTAACTGTGTCATTTCACCTCGGACTTCAGTTTTCCTCTTGCCCAATGAGGGATACTGCTTGTCTCTCTCACGTTGTAGGGATTTTGTGATAATCTAATGGAATAACAGATGTAAAAGATCTTTGAAAAAGATAAGCTCTTTTTTTTTCTTTTTTTTTTTTGTGGTACGCGGGCCTCTCACTGTTGTGGCCTCTCCCATTGCGGAGCACAGGCTCTGGACGTGCAGGCTCAGTGGCCAAGGCTCACGGGCCTAGCCTCTCCGTGGCATGTGGGATCTTCCCGGACTGGGGCACGAACCTATGTCCCCTGCATCGGCAGGTGGACTCTCAACCACTGCGCCACCAGGGAAGCCCAAAAAAGATAAACTGTTTTAAAAATCTGAATTGATGTGGCACCTAACAACAGTAAAAACAATAATAATAATTAACACTTAGTATTCATCATACATTCTCACCACGTCAAGCACATGCTCTGTTATTTTGTTAAATGTAATTTTCTCAGTAAGGACTTTGCTGACCACTCTGTTTATAATTATACACCTCAACTCATGCTTCCATCCCCTTATTCTGCTTTATTGTTTATGGCACTTATAATCTGCTAACATCCTATATAATTTAATTCAATCTGTTATTGTCTGTCTCTGTTCACTAGAATGTATAATCCATAAGGAAAGGATTTGATCTGTTTTGTTCCTTCCTTTTCCCCCAACATTTAAAACTGTGGACTTATACATAGCAGACAGTCAATAAATATTTGTTGAATAAGTAAATCCTGCCAGATAAACCTGTTTTCTTCCCATCTATGTACATACAGTATCAGCTTCTGTGAAATCAACACCTTTTTTTTAATCCAGAAGAGTCAGTCTTTGTGCTATGCAGGTAGCCTGTTGGCAATCTTGTTATCTTAGAAGGTACTGAGGAAAGATGAGGCTTTTTCTTTAGACATAATCAGTCTTTTAAGGCCACTCTCCCACAAGGTTAGCCTTATGGTTAGGTGAGATAGGTAGTTATTCTCTTTTAGGGGGATTGCTTAATGTAATGTTTCACCTTGTGGTCCAAAACCATGTCTACCATGTATTAACTATGTGACTTTGATCATGGTACTAAAATATCTTCAGTCCTCTGTTTTCTCATCTTTGTGATGGAGACTACAGCAGTACTTTCCTCATAAAGATTTTGAATGGCCAAATAGGACATTATACACAAAGCACTTAACCCAGTGCCTGGAACATTGTAAGAAACAAAGCAAAGAAATAGTAGTCTTATTTATGTGATGTCATTGGGGATGGTTTCTAGAAAGACTTCCAAGTCTCTCCTTCACTGCTGAAAGTATGTATGGCCTTCTATAAACATCCTTCAATCCCCACAAAATGCAAATTCCATAAGGCACTTATCTATGGAACCTGAGAATATATGTATACTCCCATGCCTGGGCGCTTGATGAGGAAGGGGAGTGGAGGAATATCAGGTGGAAAGGAGGCTAAAAATTCTGAAAATGCACTTCACCAACTTCACACAATTGAACTCGCTGGCCTTTATGATTGGAGCTTGGTCCATAGTACTTATGGAAATATTCCTAAGGCAAGTGCTTCACAATAGAGAGTTCTGGGATACTGGAATCCATGCTGTGATTTGGAAGCTTCTCTTCTGCCAACATGCTTTTCATGGATGCCAAATAAGTAGGCAAAAATCTTCCTTCAACAAACTGAATGAGTATATGCTGCATGCACTTAGGCATAAACTTCCAACCCTCCCTTGGATGAAGCTGTAATTCAGCAATATCACATCCCATTTATGGATGAGAGATATTCTCTGGCTTTGAATTTCCTCCTGACTGATTTCCTTTGTCAGATGAAAGGAGAGGCTACCTTGGCTTAAACATCACCTCCTCAGACTGATTGATCACATGCAAAGGAAAATCAAATAAACTCCACCCTCACACAAGACATCAGTGGGGTGTCACATTTCAGGCTGGAAATCATACCCCAACAAGAGTGCTCTCCCCTGGGATGGCAGACACAGGCTACCACATGCCTATTTGGCTTGCTTCCAGATGGTGTGTGTTTGGAGCTACTCATGGGAGATCATTAACCTACATAGGAGACATTTGTTCCCTTTTGCTATTTCACTTAAGATAGAGCAGAGATGAGTTTCAAAGAGAATGTTTCCATCTATCCACAATGCCAAGGGACAAGTATTATCTGTTCTGCCTCCAAAACTGGATGGATATGAGCATAATGGAGTCAACTCGACCCTTGAAAGAGATGGTCTGAATGAAAATACAGCATAAAGTCACAAAGATGAGTTATTCAATTTACTCCTCTGGAAATTAATTAGGATACACACACACACACATACACACACACACACACACACACGCACACATATTTAGAATGCTGTTTGTTCTGAATTGGAGGAGAGTGGATATGTATCCATGATTGGAAAGGATGTCTATAAATACTCCTTCACTTTTCTAGAGTATTTTACATGCATTATCTTGTTTAAGACAGACAACAGCACTGTGAGTTAGGTCAGACAAATCATACTCCATTTGGGGATTATCAAACTGAGGCTTAGGGAGGTTAAATGACCTGTCCAAAATCTTATGGTTAAAACTAAGATGAAAACCCCAGTATACAGACTTCTATCTTTAATATTTTAGAAGTCAGCTATGAATGAGTTTCTCACCACCTTTCCAAGTGGATCTAGGGGAAGAGTTGCTCTACATTGACTGTCATTCCCCTCTGGTAGACATTAACTTATAAGAACCAAATTATGCACTCTCATCTTCTTTTATTCATTCCCAGAACATCCATTATATTCTTTGGCATAAAGTATTAGCCAGGTAGCAGAAAATTACATATTCTCAGTATAAATACAAAGTGACAATTTAAAGTTCAAAAATCCTAGCAAAAGGACTAAATCTTTGTTTATTATTATGTTTATAAAGAACCAGTTGAAGGGAAAAAGCAAAGATCTAGAGAAAGTTTAATGTCTATGAAAAGCAAAGAGTGGAAGTGTCAAACTTAAGCAGCCTTAATGTTATAAGTTATGGAAGGAAAAGAAAAAAGATGATGAAGGCCCACACCCACTACAAATCTGAGTAACACATTAGTAGCCATAGCTCTGTTTCAGCATTGCCCTTATAGAGCCTTTCTTGGTATGCAGGCTCCTCTTTACCCACACCCCTTCTTTCAGTATCCTGTTTCCTCACTCTTGTCTTTTTACACTATGCCTGATCTCCCTGAGTGATACTTCATGTTTCCACCTCCAGTTCCCCGCTCCATCTAAGATACCCATTGCTTCTTGCTACCCTGTTCCCTTAACTCACTAAGGACTGTAACGTCCTTTCTCTCATAACTATTGAGAAAATAAAAAAATAACTTGAATTGTAAAAATCTGCACTGCCATTTGTTGAGTTGGGATAACAGACACAGATAAAGCTAGCTGCAAAGTTAACAGGAAAGAATATTTTCCCAAAACTCATGTTGCAGCTAAAAAAATGTCCTAACAACTCCGTCTTTGAATGACTGCTGTTTTCTTACTGAGGAACATTGTTCTCTAAAATCATTGACTACCAGAAACTTCACTGTTAGAAATTATATGAATAAGAATGAAATATCCCACTATTGCCTGGAGGATCTAAGTCATTTTGACCAGAGAATCAGCCCTAATTTATGAACCAAGTGCCAGCTTCAGATAATTTTTCCACATCTATTTTAATTTTATTGGTTCCAAGGAAACAGGGCCCTGGTTCCACTTCCACAGTCTAGACCAGATGTTGATTCTTTTACACATAACCTTGCTTTGCTTTGAGCCTAAGAAAACATTGCTTCTTGCCTTATCTCTGCTCCACAATGTCTGGGGCCTTAGCTGGGAAGACCAGGTAGAAGCAACTCAATAGTTGGGATTTGGAATCATCTGGACATTGCTTTACTCACATGTACAGAGCCTGGGCTTAGATAATTCAACGACTAGAAATGCCAAAATGACTGCCTAGATGAGGCCTCTCCACTTGGCTTGGCTTCCTCATAGCAAAGCAGGCTCGAGGTAGTTGAACTTCTTAATTGATGGCTCTGTGCTCCAAGCATGAATTTTCCATTTAGTAAAGCAGAAACTCATGGCCTTTTATGACAGCCTCAAAAGTCACACAGTATCACTTCTGCCATACTCTGTTGATTGATGAGTCACAAGCCTGCCCAGACTCAAGGGGAGAGGACATAGATCCATCTCTCAGTGGAAGGAGTATTCAAGAATTTGGGGCCATGTTTGAAAATTGCCCCTGGGTGTATCAAGCACATAGTTTTGTAAAAAAGTGCTATGTTAGTATCTTTACAGCAGTTTCAAAGAAGAACCAGATGTGTCTCTTCACCTCAGGGATGATATATTCAAAAAGGATTTACTGATATCTTGCTGTGGAATATTACATATGTCACTTACCCTCTCTGAAACTTTTTCTTTATCTGAGTAATAAAATAATAAATTTTATCCATCAACTCCCAACCATTATAGAGTTAGAAAAATAAAATCAGGTCATCGTGGTAGCCAGCCTGCAAGAAAGCTCCTAATAATCTCCACCTCCTCATTCCCTTATGTAGTCTCCTTCCACATTATACCAAGGTTAGTCTATATAGCCAATAACATACAGCAGAAGTGACAGTATGGCAGTACCATACTGTCTTGATTACTGTAGCTTTGTAGTATAGTCTGAAGTCAGGGAGTCTGATTCCTCCAGCTCCATTTTTCTTTCTCAAGATTGCTTTGGCTATTTGGGGTCTTTTGTGTTTCCATACAAATTGTGGAATTTTTTGTTCTAGTTCTGTGAAAAATGCCAGTGGTAGTTTGATAGGGATTGCATTGAATCTGTAGATTGCTTTGGGTTGTAGTCATTTTCACAGTGTTGATTCTTCCAATCCAACAACATGGTATATCTCTCCATCTATTTGTATCATCTTTAATTTCTTTCATCAGTGTCTTATAATTTTCTGCATACAGGTCTTTAGTATCCTTAGGTAGGTTTATTCTTAGATATTTTATTATTTTTGTTGCAATGGTAAATGGGAGTGTTTCCTTAATTTTACTTTCAGATTTTTCATCATTAGTGTATAGGAATGCAGGAGATTTCTGTGCATCCTGCTACTTTATCAAATTCATTGATTAGCTCTAGTGGTTTTCTCGTAACATCTTTAGGATTCTCTATGTATACAATCATGTCATCTGCAAACAGTGACAGCTTTACTTCTTCTTTTCCGATTTGGATTCCTTTTATTTCCTTTTCTTCTCTTATTGCTGTGGCTACAACTTCCAAAACTATGTTGGATAAGAGTGGTGAGTGTGGGCAACCTTGTCTTGTTCCTGACCTTAGTGGAAATGCTTTCAGTTTTTCACCATTGAGGATGATGTTGGCTCTGGGTTTGTCATATATGACCTTTATTATGTTGAGGAAAGTTCCCTCTATGCCTACTTTCTGCAGGGTTTTTATCATAAATGGGTGTTGAATTTTGTTGAAAGCTTTCTCTGCATCTATTGAGATGATCATATGGTTTTTATTCTTCAATTTTTTTATATGGTGTATCAAATTGATTGATTTGCATATATTAAAGAATCCTTGCATCCCTGGGATAAATCCCACTTGATCATGGTGTATGATCCTTTTAATGTGTTGTTGGATTCTGTTTTTGCTAGTATTTTGTTGAGAATTTTTGCATCTATATTCATCAATGTTATTGGTCTGTAATTTCCTTTTTTTGTAGTATCGTTGTCTTGTTTTGGTATCAGGGTGATGGCGGCCTTGTAGAATGAGTTTGGGAGTGTTCTTCCCTCTGCTATATTTTGGAAGAATTTGAGAAGGATAGGTGTTAACTCTTCTCTAAATGTTTGATAGAATTTGCCAGTGAAGCCATCTGGTCCTGGGCTTTTGTTTGTTGGAAGATTTTTAATCACAGTTTCAGTTTCAGTGCTTGTGATTGGTCTGTTCATATTTTCCAAATCTTCCTGCTTCAGTCTCAGAAGGTAGTGCATTTCTAAGAATTTGTCCATTTCTTCCAGGTTGTCCGTTTTATTGGCATAGAGCTGCTTGTAATAATCTCTCATGATCTTTTGTACACCGGTCAAAATGGCCATCATCAAAAAATCTACAAACAATAAATGCTGGAGAGGGTGTGGAGAAAAGGGAACCCTCTTGCACTGTTGGTGGGAATGTAAATTGATACAGCCACTATGGGGAATAGTATGGAGGTTCTTTTAAAAACTAAAAATAGAACTACCATATGACCCAGTAATACCACTACTGGGCATATCCCCTGAGAAAACCATAATTCAAAAAGAGTCATGTACCAAAATGTTCACTGCAGTTCTATTTACAATAGCCAGGACATGGAAGCAACCTAAGTGTCCATCAACAGATAAGGAAGATATGGCACATATATACAATGGAATATTACTCAGCCATAAAAAGAAAAGAAATTGAGTTATTTGTAGTGAGGTGGATGGACCTAGCATCTTTCATACAGAGTGAAGTAAGTCAGAAAAAGAAAAACAAATACTGTATGCTAACACATATATATGGAATCTAAAAAAAGAATAAAAAAGGGTCATGAAGAACCTAGGGGCAAGACGAGAATAAAGACACAGACCTACTAGAGAATGGACTTGAGGGTACCGGGAGGGGTAAGTGTAAGCTGGGACTAAGTGAGAGAGTGGCATGGACCTATATGTACTACCAAACATAAAATAGATAGCTAATGGGAAGCAGCTGCATAGCACAGGGAGATCAGTTAGGTGGTTTGTGACCACCTAGAGGGGTGGGATAGGGAGGGTGGCAGGGAGGGAGATGCAAGAGGGAAGAGTAATGGGGACATATGTATATGTATAACTGATTCACTTTGTTAAAAAGCCGAAACTAACACACCATTGTAAAGCAATTATCTTCCAATAAGGATCTTAAAAAAAAAAAAAAGAAGTGATAGTATGTCACTTCCAAGATCAGGTTATAAAATTCTTCATTTGGGACACTCTCTTCCTTGCTGGTTTCCTTTCTCTTTCTTGTATCACTTGATTTGTGAATGAAACAATGTTGTAATCAGCCTTATTGAGAAGTTAGCATGGCAAGAAAATCAGGCCTTCTGACAATAGCTATGAGTGAGCTTGAAATCTCATGAGAGACCCAGAGCCAGAATGATCCAGTAAAGCTGCTTCTAGATTCCTGACCTACAGAAATTGCATCATAATAAATGTTTGTCTTAAGCTTCTCAATCTTGGGGTAATTTATTATGCAGTTACAGAAAATATCATGTAGGAGTACTTCATACGACTATAAAAGAGCATTCTTAAGCTGATGTAGATGAACAAGGCTATTTGGATGTCTAGCCTTATTAACTAACAATCTCTGTGCATATGCAATTTTAGTTTGATGTGGAACAGGGTGGTATGAGATGTTATTCCTAAAAAACATAAATTCACAGTAAAGAAGGATCTTCATGTGTGGGTTTTCTCTTGAAATTTGTCTGTAAACATAGGTCATTTCACTAGCAAAATACAAGAGAAATATTGAGATGAGAGGTACAAAATAGTGGTTAAAAAAAAAAAAGTCCTGGAAGCAAGGAACCAACAGATATAAATCCTAATCTCATTTCTTGCTCATCAGTTGTGTGACCTTGGGCTAGAGACTACCTCCCACTGAATCTCAGTTTCTTTATCAGTAAATAAGAGAAGAATCAACTATATTAGTGGATTTTGAAACTTTTTGACCATGGCTCACAATAAGAAATATATTTTACATTACAATCCAGTCCACATATATGAATATATGTATCTAAATTTAAATAGAAATTTCCTGATACAATACTTTATCATTTCTGCATGAGATGCATGTTAATATTATTTTCTGTTCTATTCTCTTCCATAAAAGTCCCACTAATCATAACCTACTAAATTAACTTTATGAGTTGTAGTTGAAAATATAGTTCTACTGGACTATAGATGTTCTATGAAGAACTGTGTCTAGAGTTCCATGATTCTAAGTAAGGAACAAATCTTACTGAGGGCAACAGATCCAGCCAAACACTAGTGCCTTCTACTAAGAAGATGAGTTAAGAGTGAAAGGAAATTGCCATATTTGGAGCAAAATAAAAATAGTGATGGCAGAAGGAAGTCAAGGATACATTCAAACTTGGCTATATAAATTTATATGTTTGATTCTTCATTATTTCTAAGGTAGACCAGAATCAAGGACACTAGTGAAGGGAATTGAATACCTGGGTCATCTGGTTAGGGCACCTTTCTCCTTGGACAGATCTGGAAAGACACTGAAAAATTGTCTCTTTTTGGGTTCATTCTTTCCTAAATTCCTTTCAAACATAGATTTCTTTTGTCAACACATTATCTCTTTCCACAAAGTATAATACTGTTGATTGAGGCACAGCAAATGACATGCTAACACATTCCTGAAATTACACACTGAGCACCTTGATTTAAATTTGGATAGAAATGAAACAATTTAGTCATCCATTTATGAAGTGTTGCTTTGATTACACTGTCAATACTTTATAATTTTTCATATTTAGGGAGAATATTATCTTAAATTTGGGGAATTTTTTAGTCATTAGACTAATGTTTATTGAGTATCTCCTGGAGGCTAAATCTTGTCCTAGGTGCTGGAGATGCAACATTGACTAAGGCAAAGAAGATCTCTATTCACATGCAGCCTTCACTGGTGTTGTTCCAGTGAACCAATTACATTAACGTGTACTTCCATATGCTGCAGGCAGTGTTAACCTACTTTTTGACCTGATTAACATAAGGTACTAAGAGGGAAGGGAATTGAGCTTAGTGGAATATATCTTATAACCTAAGGAAAAATATATAAAGACTATGTAGATCCAAGTAAAATGGCCTGGGGCAGGGGGAACATGGATCTTGTTGTCTAATGACCTGCAACCATTTGCAGCACTGCAGCCACTAAAAGCCAGGAAATTTTAGTTACAGTATCTCGAACATTAATCCATTCACTTTAAGAAACTTATGTAATCCAATCAACAAGCAAGGTCTACAGGGGCCCTGGATGAATATTCAAGATTTCAAAGATACAATGGGAGAGTTAGCTCTGAAATATGACTGATTGAAACAACTTCCACCTAGGGTGACTGAGGCTGTGACGCACATACACATGAAAGGGAAAAGGAAAGAAGACTAAGTGAACATCGTTTATTCTAACTGTTCTGGGTGTTGCTTTCTGAAACTACATAAATAGTGCAAACTTTGTAACTGGGTCTATGAGCACATTGGCTAGACCTCTAACTTGTTTTGACTTCAGGTAGTATATTTTTATTTATTCTTTTTTTTAATTGTTTCCCTACTAGACACCAAGGTCACACTGAATCATTGTGTGTACGTGCTATTCTTTCTCTTTTGAAACCTTGAAGTGATGTACCCCTGTCATATTTGATGTTTGGTCTTTGTGATGAAAGGAATAGAAGTGTCTTTGTTTCATGCATTCAAAAAGAGCTGGATGGCCAGGATGGGTGTGCTTTCAGGCACATCCCTGCATCCCTGGTATCTTGAATTTCCTGAATTGTATCAAACTATAGGACACCAGCCCTCCTCAAAGGAATATCTGCTAGCAGCTGCCAGCTGCAAATGTGTGGTCTCAAGGCCTCCTCCTGGAAGTACTCAAGTCAAGGATTTCAGCCTCCAACTAATACTTTCTTAACCAGCACCTTTACTTCTTGCCAGCTCCGATGATAATTCTTTGGAAAGAACTCATGGAACTAAGTGTAACATTGCAGATTTTGCCTTTATAAGGCTATCCCACCCGCACTTTGTAGTCCAGTGGAAGAAAATTCAAGTGCTTCTGGAATCTGTGTCTCCCAGGCTCTAGTTTTCAGTTTTGCTCAAATAAAACTCTCTTCTACTCTCATTATGAATTGTATGTTGATTTTCCCCATGGACACAATAGAAATTAACCAGTTCACTTAGGTTGTTTCCATCTCTGGGCTATTGTAAATAGAACTGCAATGAACATTTTGGTACATGACTCTTTTTGAATTTTGGTTTTCTCAGTGCCCATCATCGGATGAATGGATAAAGAAGATGTGGCACATATATACAATGGAATATTACTCAGCCATAAAAAGAAACGAAATTGAGCTATTTGTAATGAGGTGGATAGACCTAGAGTCTGTCATACAGAGTGAAGTAAGTCAGAAAGAAAAAGACAAATACCGTATGCTAACACATATATATGGAATTTAAGGAAAAAAATGTCATGAAGAACCTAGGGGTAAGGCAGGAATAAAGACACAGACCTCCTAGAGAACGGACTTGAGGTTATGGGGAGGGGGAAGGGTGAGCTGTGACAGGGCGAGAGAGAGTCATGGACATATACACACTAACAAACGTAGTAAGGTAGATAGCTGGTGGGAAGCAGCCGCATGGCACAGGGATATTGGCTCGGTGCTTTGTGACAGCCTGGAGGGGTGGGATAGGGAGGGTGGGAGGGAGGGAGACGTAAGAGGGAAGACATATGGGAACATATGTTTATGTATGACTGATTCACTTTGTTATAAAGCAGAAACTAACACACCATTGTAAAGCAATTATACCCCAATAAAGATGTTAAAAAAAAAAGAAATTAACCAGTTCAAATGGAAAACAAAACAAAATAGATCAAATAAACAACAACAAAAAAGAACAAGCCAAACCAATTCAAAATCCCAAATTTGGCCAACTGGAAAATATTATCAACTAAATTGGAAACGCTTGCAAATGTATGTAGCATTCTGTACAACTACATGTTAGCACTTTTAGTAGAGAAGCCATTGTTGGGCAACACAACAGGCAACAGGGCTAACAACTTCAATTTTAATTTCAAGAAGAAAAATAATATAAAATGCCCAAGCCACTCTCAATCTTCTTGCCCAATTGATTACTGAAACACAGCTCAGCAAAATCTGTCCCTGCAATCTTGGTGGTCATTTATATCCTCGTGAAAAACCCTGGGAGGGCATCAAGGCATTTGGATGATGCAACAACAGAGCCCAGATGTAAACTTACCGCTTGATGTGCTGGATGAATCCATGGTGGGAGAACCAATCAGATTGCACAGAAACTGCTGACCAACTGTCTATTTATTCTTTTTAACTGAGATAGCATTTAAGATCTGGTCCCATAGCAACTACTTTGAAGTGTATAATACAGTATTGTTAACTATAATCACAATGCTATGTATTAGATCTCCAAAACTTATTCATCTTCAAACTGCAAATTTGTATACTTTTATCAACATCTCCCCATTTCCCCCATCCCCCAACCCCTGGTAGCCACCAATCTACTCTATGTTTCTATGAGTTCAGTTTTTTTAGAGTCTACATATAAATGATATTGTCTTTGTCTGTCTTATGTCACTTAGCATAATTCCCTCAAGGTCCATCCATGTTGTTGCAAATGGTAGGACTTCTTTTTTTTCTCTCGTAGATGCATTGTAGGTAGGTAGATAGATAGATAGATAAATAGTTAGATAATCACAGATAGATATCACATCTTCCTTATCCATTCATGCATTGACCAATGGATATGTTTTTTTTCCATATCCAGTGGATATGTTACAGTTTTTACCATAGCTTGGCTATTGTGAATAATGCTGCCATAAACATGGGAGTGTAGATGTCTTTTTGATAACCTGTTTTCATTTATTTTGGATATATGCTCAGAAGTGGTATTGATGGATCTTATGATAGTTCTACTTTTAATTTTTTGAGGAATCTCCATACTCTTTTCTATAGTGGCTAAGTCAACTAATTTACATTCCCACCACAGTGCACAAGGGTTTCTTTTTTCCACATTTTCATCAATACTTGTTATCGCTTGTCTTTTTGACAACAGTCATTCTAACAGGTATGAAGTGATACCTCCTTGTGGTCTTAATTTGCATTTCCCTGATGATTAGTGATGTTGAGCATCTTTTCATTTACCTGTTAACCATTCATATGTCTTCTTTGGAGAAATGTCTATTCAGGTCTTCTGTCCACTTATCAATTGGATTGTTGGGAGTATTTGTTATTGAATTATATTAGTTCCTTATATATTTTGGATATTAACCTCTTTTCAGATACATGGTTTGAGAATATTTTCTCCCATTCCATAGGTTGCCCATTTCATTTTGTTGATGGTTTCCTTTGCTGTGCAGAATCATTTTTAGTTCAATGTAGTCCCACTTATTGATTTTTGCTTTTATTGTTTGCGCTTTTGGTGTTATATCCAAACAATCATTGTTAAGACAAATGTCAAGGTTTTTTTTTAACCTATGCATTATCTAAGACTTTTAAGATTTCAGGTCTTATAATTAAATCTTTAATCCATTTTGAGTTAATTTTTGTGAATGGTGCAAGATGAGATCCAATTCATTCCTTTCTTGTGGTTATCCACTTTTCCCAACACCATTTATTGAAGAGACTTTTCTTTCCACATTGAGTATTTTTGACTCTCTTGTCAAATATCAGTTAACTGTATATGCAGGGATTTATTTCTGGCCTCTCGATTCTGTTCCATTGATTAAGTGTCTGTTTATGTGTCAGTACCATAGTGCTTTGATTATTTTTTTTACTATAGTTTGAGATCAGGAAGTGTGACACCACCAGCTTTGTTCTTCTTCCTCAGGATTTCTTTGCCTATTCTGGGTCTTTTCTTGGATCCATACAAATTTTAGGGTTGTTTTTCCTATTTCTGTGAAAAGCTCCACTGGAATTTTGATAGGATTGGCATTGAATATATAGATGACTTTGGACAGTATGAGCATTTTAACGATATTAATTCTTCTAATCCATGAACATGGCATATATTTTTATTTATTTGTTTCTTTTTCAATGTCTTTCACCAAAGTCTTGTAGTTTTCAGTACATAGATATTTAACCTCCTTGGATAAATTTATTCCTAAGTATTTTAATTTTTTATGCTATTGTGAATGTGATTGCTATCTTTATTTCTTTTTTCAGTTATTTTGTTGTTATTGTACAGAAACACAACTAACTTCTGTATGCTGATATTATATCTTACAAATTTACCGAATTCATTAATTAGTTCTAAAACTTTTTTTGGTGGAATCTTTAGGATTTTCTCTATGTAAGATTATATCATCTGTGAAGAGAAACAATTTTGCTTCTTCCTTTCCAATTTGGATGCCTTTATTTCTTTTTCTTTCTTGATTTCTCTAGCTAGGACTTCCACTACTATGTTGAATAAAAGTTGTGCAAGTGGACACTCTTGTTTTGTTCCTCTTTTTAAAGATAAAGCTTCCAAATTTTCATGGTTGAGTATGATATTAGCTGTGGTTTAGTCATATATGGCCTTTGCTATGTTGAGTTTTTCATCATGAAAGGATGTTATGTTTTGTCAAATGTTTTTATGCATGTATTGAAATGACCATGTGACTTTTGTCTTTCATTCTATTAATGTAGCAGATCACATTTACTGATTTGTGTATGTTAAACCATCCTTGTATCCCAGAGATAAAATCCCACTTCTTCATGGTGTGTGATCCTTTTATTGTGCTATTGAATTCAGTTTCCTAATATTTCGTTAAGAATTTTTGTATCTATGTTCATCAGAGTTATAGGCCTCTAGTTTTCTTTACTTGTATGGTCCTCATCTAGTTTTGCTGAAAGGGTAATGCTGGCCTCATAAAATGAGTTTTAGAGCATTCCCTCCTCTTCAATTTTTTTGGAATTTTTTGAGAGGATTGGGGGTTAATTTTTCTTTAAAATTTGGTAAAAGTTTGGTAAAAAACCACCTGAGGTTTTTTTCTGCATGGTGAGGTTTTTGATTACTGATTCAATCTCCTTACTAATTATTTGCCTGTTTATATTTTCTATTTTTCATGATCCAGCCTTGCAAGTTGTATGTTTCCAGGAATTTATGCATTTCTTCTAGGTTATCTAATGTGTTGGCATATAATTATTTATAGTATTCTCTTATGATTCTATGCATTTCTGTGGTACCAGTTATAATGTCTCCTCTTTCATTTCTAATTTCACTTATTTTAGTCTTCTCTCTCTTTTTCAGACTCTAGCTAAAGGTTTACCAACTTTTAAAAAAAATACAGCTCTTAATTTGTTGATTTTTCTATAGTTTTTCTGGACTCTGTTTTATTTATTTCCATTCTGATCTTTGTTATTTCCTTCCTTCTACTAAATGCAGTACATTTAAAATCAAACAAACTAACTTAACCATATCCAGACTAAAGAACATGGGAACCAGATCTCAAAGAAAAGACTTAGCCAATGGCTACAGGTTTAAGATGCTTTTTCTATTCTATTTGTTAATTTATTCATCCTACCAACAGATATTTATTGAAAACCTGCTATGGGCTAAGAAAAGTACTAGCCACTTGGGATATACATAGTCTCTACATTCCTGAAAAAGTGAAGGGAGAGGTGAAAAGAAACCAATGACATAATCAATAAATAAATGCAAAACTAGGGGGAAAAAGAGTCTGAGGAGCAGAATTTTAACCTCTTGCCCTCTTGTATACATTGGGAGGAATCATTTGTGTGCCCTGTTGTGGTGTCTGAAATACCAGCATTCATTTTGGGGGATTCTAGGAAGTTTGTCAGTGTTTCAAATTTCTTCAATAAAGTAAAATGTCTTACCTCAGGGTAAGACATACTTCAAGTATGCAGGCTGTCCCTTTCATCCCTTGTTCTTCCACTACTCCATGTGAGTAAGGCCGATTCTCCTGGCCCACAGAAAGTACAGGAAGAAACAGCTGTCCAAGTTGCTGTGGTCCCAAAAGAGCTTCTACAAATCAACAAGACAATGTGTCTCTGCTATTTTCCATTTCAAAATTCTTTCCAGGCAAAAATATGTACCCATATAATTTTTAAGGTATGTTAAATTTGGCAAAAGTCAGTGAGAAAAACTTTTAATCACCATACCTGGAAGTTCTCAAGACTGTGGGCTCAATTTAACCCTTTCATATTAACCACATCATTTCTGTAAAGACTCCATCTTTTGTCTATGGTACAGACTCCTCTCATACTTCTTACCAGACTTGCTCCCAAGATCTCAGTTATATGTGGCTTCATTCCTAATTACTGTTGACTTCATTTGCATATGTTTTTCCAATGTATGACTATAATCATAAACTGAGTCTTAGCATCAGGGTACTCAGGAATGGTTCCTGATCAATTTTGTCTTTACTGGAAATTTCATCTAGTCCAACTCCCAACTGTTTTCTTGTCTTCCCTTACTATTGTGATTAAAATAATGCAAAATATTCCACAGTTCTCTTGGCTTCTACCTAGTTTTATTTTTTTATCTATAATATCTCATGGATTTGCATACTCTTCTAAATTTACTAGCTTAACTCCATTCATTTCTGCAGTCTTGTTTTGATAACTTTTCCTCCTCTAGCATGATAGATTTATCTTTGATCAACATGACCCATTCAACAGTTTCTTCTTCCCTAAATGTCTTTTTTCCTAAAAAGTAGGCTTATTTTAGCCATTTTAATAGCCATATTAGTATAACCTAACATTGATATTAGCATAGTCACCTATTGAACATTATCAATAAATTAAAGTTCATCATTTAATAGCTTATTGTGAAGCAGTTGATAGCTTTTTGGGAGCAAGGATTTTTTTAAGAATACTCCTGGAGCAGGAAAGTGTATGGGATGTAGGTGTAAGTTGGGAGGTGAGGTTATAACAAAGACTAATTTTCCAAACTTCAGAATTCTGCTTTGGATTAGTCTTTCCCTCCCAGGGAACATTTGGTGCTAGTTTCAAAGAAAAAAAATTAAATCTCTGCAAAAAGATTTTTAAACTAAAATTTAGCCCAATATATTTCCATGTTCCACTTAGCTGTCTGGAAGCTTAGAGGTAAATTAAAATACATAAAATGAGATAACAAAGGATTCAATACAGTGTTGGCACACTAGAAATGCTCAAAAATATTAATTCCCTTCAAAATTGGAGTTAAATTATATAACTGACTAATCTCAGGGGCATAGGTATTGTCTCTTCTGTTTCCTTTACAGAGGTTTTTCTTAAGGTATGGTCCCGAGGCCAGCAGAAACAAAATCAACTGAGAGCTTGTTAGAAATGCAGACTCCCATATCTCAACCCATGCATACTGAATTAGATATTCTGGAGTTGAGGCCCATAATTTGGGTTTTAACATGCCTTTTAGAAAATTCTGGTAGATACATATGCCTGAGAACCAAAGCTATAGACAACTCTGTTTTTTCCTTAAATGTTTTAAAATATGTATTAAATGAACTGAATATCTTACTACAAAGAAGATTTAAGTTGGAACAGAACTCCTTCCTACAAATCTCTTCAGTAACTCCAAGATCCGATCCAGTATAAGTCCTATTTTTAAATACTCAGGGTTTTTTTTTTTTTGCCTGTTTATCATTTAAAGTTGTCCTACTGCCCACGCTGGTAATTGAAAATAGATTGCACTAAAACATTCAAGTTGTGAGTCAGGCATGTGTTTTAATTAGGTCATGCTGCTAATGTTGTTCCATTCTATTAACTTCACTTCTTATGCTTACTGCCCCCCAAATCCCTAATCCTTCTCCACTGAAACTTTCCTTGGAATCCACCAAATAATAAATAGCCTGCCTAAATATCTTCAGGTGTCTTGAAGAATCATCTGATTATAGATGCTATCTCTGTACAAACTGCTTTGGGCTACTAAACTTCTTGGCCT
This sequence comes from Delphinus delphis, assembly GCF_949987515.2. Classification (NCBI taxonomy): domain Eukaryota; kingdom Metazoa; phylum Chordata; class Mammalia; order Artiodactyla; family Delphinidae; genus Delphinus; species Delphinus delphis. The sequence goes on along the minus strand of NC_082704.1, from coordinate 61,478,911 downwards.
CTAATACAGAGATCTGTTTTCTGCACATACACACCCCCACACCAGCAGTAAGAGCAAAAATTCGTCACTTTCCAGTGGCTCCAGGTGGAAAGGTCCTTAAATTGGAAATCTTCCTGGAAATGTGTAGGCCCATCAGGGATGTTATGCCCCTATAAGGCCTGTTGAAAATCTGCTAACAAATTAATTGTCTGAAAAGTTAAGCGACAGTTTGACAAATGTGTGGAGGAGGGAAGGCACATGCCAGAAGAGTGCCCTCCTGACACTGCCTATGGGGGGCAGTTAAGGCAGCATCAAATTACAGGTTTGGGGGCCAGTTTATGTAACACAAAAGAAAACAGTGTAACATGTGGCAGACACAGACCTGCAGAGAGGAAAACAGCTAATAAAAACTGTGTAAAGTAAGTGGAAATTCCTTCTCTAGTCAGATCTCAATACAGTTAAAACAATAAACAATTATAACATCCTCTTTGCTTGTTGTACAACTAGGAATAGTCAGAAACAAATGGATGGGCTGGAGAAAACCATTGCAGGCAAAGAAATTTCCAATATCCAGTCAAGTCAAATTCTGATGTCTTCAAGTAGCTGCAAGAAGCACGGTGAAAGAAGCACTGAACTGGAAACCGAGAGTCCTGGATTTTTGTCCAGGCTCTGTCACATTTTGGCTATGTGACTGTGAGCTTCATTATTACTTGAAATTCTCTCACAGAAATTACTTTAATATCATGTCCTTGACTTTTACTGAAGATCAATATGACAAATGTCCATATGAAAAATATTTTTTTATGTTTAGAAAGTCTTCTATTTTAAAGACAAACATACACAATCCCATATTATCTATATTACCTTATTTAATCCTCAAAAATAACCTATGAAAGAGGTATTATCTTGATGATTACAAATAAGGAAACTCAGACATAAAGAGGACACTAAGTAAGTGATGTTGCTGGAGTTTGAGTCTGTCTCTGCCAACACCAAATTCTATGTTCTTATCTGTTGTGTTTCGCTAGGTACAGATGCTCTGTCTGTAAGGGTTTACAGATTTATTCGATTTTGGTATTATGAAGAATGCTACTTCATTTGTTTCACTGGGATGTATTTCTTTATCAGATAATAAAAACTACATAACAGTATATTTTTTCTTTTGATTTGTCTCCTTAGAAAGTGAAAGCTAAGGTTTATGCTCAGTTTTTATAACTACCTTTTAGCTTTTTCTTGATTTCCACTACATTCTCCCCTCCTTTACATAGCTGTTGCTCTTTTCTAATTGTCCTATTATGTCTGTCTATTTTATTATAAGCTGCACAAAACTTTTGAGGAAGTATATAATGTATAAATAATAAGTCATTTCACTTGCTTTGGACTCAAATTCTTCATCCATAAAATGAAAGATGGGGTAAAGAGGGTAATCATTGACCCAATAAGGTATCTTCTAATTGTAAAAAATTCAGGTTTCCTCAGACATTCTTTGGCCTTGTTTCTATTTTTTTAAATAAAACTAATACAGTCCCATGATTACTATTTTCAAATATTAGGAAAGTATGTAAAGCAAAAAGTAAAACACTTTCTCCTACCCCTGATCCCCCTATTTCCACTTTTCATAGGTAGAAAAACTTATTATGTATCCTTTGATAAATGTTCTATGGCTAAATATATAAACATACATACGTATTATTAACTTAGCTATTGCTGCATAGCAATATTATCAAAAACTTAGAGGCTTAAAACAACATACACTTATTATCTCACAGTTTTGCTGAGACAGGAGTCTGCACATGGCTTGGCTGAGTCCTCTGCTTTAAGGATTCACAAAGCTGCAATCAAGGTGTCAGTTGGCGCTATGGTTTTATCTAACACTTGACTGGGGAAGGATTTCCTTCCAAGCTCATGTAGTTGTTGGCAGCATTTTCTATGTGAGCTGTCAGACAGAGGCTGCCCTCAATTTCTTGTCACATGGACAGTCTTAGTCCATTTGGGCTACCATAATAAAATTAAAATAGATTGGGTGGTTTCTAAACAACTGAAATTTATTTCTTACAGTTCTGGGGGTTGGGAAATCCAAGATCAAGGTACCAGCATATTCAGTGTCTTGTGAGAGTCCACCACCCAGTTCATAATCAGTGTCTTTTTTCTGTGTCCTCATATGGTGGAAAGGGTGAGCTAGCTCTCTGGGGTCTCTTTTAAAAGAACACTAATCCAAATCCCTTATGAGGCATAGCCCTCATGACCTAAGCAGCTCCCAAAGTCCCACCTCCAAGTACCATCACCTTGGAGGTTAGAATTTCAACATATGCATTCTGGGGGTACAGAAACATTCAGTCCACAGTATAGATCTTCCCAGCATGGCTTCTTGCTTCCTCAAAAGCAGCAAAGGAGAGAGCATCTTCTCACAACATAAGCCTTGCAATCTGACGTAATAATGCATAAGTAATCACCTATCATGCCATATTCTATTGATTAGAGATAAGTTACAGGTCCTGCCCACACTCAAGGGGGAGGGGATTATACAAAGGTGTAATTACAAGGAGGCAGAGATCATGGTGGCAACCTTAGAGTTTGCCTTCCACAATCATTTTTTTTCACAAGAATTAAAAGGAAATCATGGTCTATATTCTGTTCTGTACTTTGCTTGTTTTCCCATAAAAATAAATCTTCCATATTTTCTCATAGCAGCACATAGAGATGTACCTTATACTTTTTAATATGTCCCTCATATTCCACAATGCAAATATACCACAATTATTTAACTCATCCCTCCTTTAATAATAGTTAAGTCATTCTACTTTTTTGCTAGTATTAATGCTGCAATAGATATTTCTGCATATGTACCAGTGAGTACATCTGTGAGTATATGCATAGCTAAAATTTTAGTAGTGTAATTTCTGCTTCAAAAGGTATACACATAAAATTTTTGCTGAATGGTGTACACAGTAAGCCAGCTCTGAATATCATCAAACATTTTAACATTTGCCAATCTGATGGTTTAAAATGGTGGGGTTTTCTTTAACCCCAAAAAACTTTGTTTCTTAAAAAAAAGAATATCCTTCTTACATAACCATAGTAAAATTATCAAAATTAACATTGATACGATACTGTTATCTACCCTACCAACCTTATTCATATTTTAACAAACATCCTAATAATTTCCTTTGTAGCAAAAGTCTTTAATTTTAAAATATTCTAAAAGATGTATCTCTGCTCTAGTTAGGACCAGGTACCACATTCAGCTATCACGTCTCTTTAGTCTTCTTTAATCTCTTTCATGACCTCAAAGGCTTTTTTTAAAATTTAATTTTATTTATTTTTTTATACAGCATGCTCTTATTAGTCATCAATTTTATACACATCAGTGTATACATGTCAATCCCAATCGCCAAATTCATCACACCACCACTCCCACCACCCCGCCGCTTCCCCACATGGTGTCCATATGATTGTTCTCTACATCTGTGTCTCAATTTCTGCCCTGCAAACCAGTTCATCTGTACCATTTCTCTAGGTGCCACATATATGCGTTAATATACGATATTTGTTTTTCTCTTTCTGACTTACTTCACACTGTATGAGAGTCTCTAGATGCATCCATGTCTCAACAAATGACCCAGTTTCATTCCTTTTTATGGCTGAGTAATAATCCATTGTATCTATGTACTAAATCTTCTTTATCCATTCATCTGTTGATGGGCATTTAGGTTGTTTCCATGACCTGGCTATTGTAAATAGTGCTGCAATGAACACTGGAGTGCATGTGTCTTTTTGAATTATGGTTTTATCTGGGTATATGCCCAGGAGTGGGATTGCTGGGTCATATGGTAGTTCTATTTTTAGTATTTTAAGGAACATCCTTACTGTTCTCCATACTGGCTGTATCAATTTGCATTCCCAACAACACTGCAAGAGGGTTCCCTTTTCTCCACACCTGCTCCAGAATTTGTTGTTTCTAGATTTTCTAATGATGCCCATTCTAACTGGTGTGAGGTGATACCTCATTGTAGTTTTGATTTGCATTTCTCTAATAATTAGTGATGTTGAGCAGCTTCTCATGTGCTTCTTGGCCATCTGTATGTCTTCTTTGGAGAAATGTCTATTTAGGTCTTCTTTCTATTTTTGGATTGGGTTGTTTCTTAATATTGACCTGCATGAGCTGTCTATATATTTTGGAGATTAATCCTTTGTCCATTGATTCATTTGCAAATAATTTCTCCTATTCTGAGGGTTGTCTTTTTGTCTTGTTTATGGTTTCCTTTCCTGAGCAAAAGCTTTGAAGTTTCCTTAGGTCCCATTTGTTTATTTATTTTTTTATTTCCATTACTCTAGAAGGTGGATCAAAAAAGATCTTGCTTTGATTTATGTTAACGAGTGTTCTTCCTATGTTTTCCTATAAGAGTTGTATAGTGTCTGGTCTTACATTTAGGTTTCTAATCCATTTTGAGTTTATTTTTGTGTATGGTGTTAGGGAGTGTTCTAATTTCATTCTTTTACATGTAGCTGTACAGTTTTCCTAGCACCATTATTGAAGTGACTGTCTTTTCTTCATTGTAAATCCTTGCCTCGTTTGTCATAGATTAGTTGACCATAGGTGTGTGGGTTTATCTCTGGGCTTTCTATCCTATTCCATTGATCTATGTTTCTGTTTTTGTGCCACTACCATATTGCCTTGATTACTGTAGCTTAATAGTAGTCTGAAGTCAGGGAGTCTGATTCCCCCAGCTTCGTTTTTCTCCCTCAAGACTGTTTTGGCAATTTGGGGTCTTTTTTGTCTCCATACAAATTTTAAGATATTTTGTTCTAGTTCCATAAATTTGCCACTGGTAATTTGATATGGATTGCATTGAATTTCTAGATTGCTTTGGGTAGTATAGTCATTTTTACAATATTGATTCTTCCAATGCAAGAACATTGTATATCTCTCCATCTGTTGGTATCAACTTTAATTTCTTTCATCAGTGTCTTATAGTTTTCTGCATACAGGTCTTTTGTCCCCCTAGGTAGGTTTATTCCTAGGTATTTTATTCTTTTTGTTGCAATGCTGAATTGGGAGTGTTTCCTTAATTTCTTTTTCAGATTTTTCATCATTAGTGTATAAGAATGCAAGAGCTTTCTGTGCATTAATTTTGTATCCTGCTACTTTACCAAATTCATTGATTACCTCCAGTAGTTTTCTGGTGGCATCTTTAGGATTCTCTACGTATAGTATCATGTCATCTGCAAACAGTGGCAGTTTTCCTTCTTCTTTTCCAATTTGGATTCCTTTTATTTCCTTTTCTTCACTGATTACGTGGCTAGGACTTCCAAATCTATGTTGAATAATAGTGGTGAGAGTGAACATCCTTGTCTTTTTCCTGATCTTAGAGGAAATGCTTTCAGATTTTCACCATTGAGAATGATGTTTGCTGTGGGTTTGTCATATATGGCCTTTATTATGTGGATATGGGTTCACTCTATGCCAACTTTCTGGAGAGCTTTATCATAAATGGTGTAGAATTTTGTCAAAAGCTTTTTCTACATCTATTAAAATGATCATATGGTTTTTATTCTTCAATTTTTTAATATGCTGTATCACATTGATTGGTTTGCTTATATTGAAGAATCCATGCATTCCCATGATAAATCCCACTTGATCATGGTGTATGATCCTTTTAATGTGTTGTTGGATTCTGCTTGCTAGTATTTTGCTGAGGATTTTTGCATCTATATTCATCAGTGATATTGGTCTGTAATTTTCTTTTTTTGTAGCGTCTTTGTCTGGTTTTGGTATCAGGGTGATGGTGGCCTCGTAGAGTGAGTTGGAAGTGTTCCTTCTTATGCAATTTTTTGGAAGTTTGAGAAAGATGGGTGTTAGCTCTTCTCTAAATGTTTGATAGCATTCACCTGTGAAGCCATCGGGTCCTGGACTTTTGTTTGTTGGAAGATTTTTAATCTTGAAAGTTTCACTTTCAGTACTTGTGATTGGTCTGTTCATATTTCCTCTTTCTTCCTAGTTCAGTCTTGGAAGGTTATACCTTTCTAAGAATTTGTCCATTTCTTCCAGGTTGTCCATTTTATTGGCATAGAATTGCCTGTAGTAATCTCTTTGGATGCTTTGTATTTCTGCAGTGTCTGTTGTAACTTCTCCTTTTTCATTTCTAATTTTATTGATTCGAGTCCTCTCCCTATTTTCTTGGTGAGTCTGGCTAATGGTTTGTCAATTTTGTTTATCTTCTCAAAGAACCAGCTTTTAGTTTTATTGATCTTAGCTATCGTTTCCTTCATTTCTTTTTCATTTATTTCTGATCTGATCTTTATGATTTCTTTCCTTCTGCTAACTTTGGGTTTTGTTTGTTATTCTTTCTCTAGTTCCTTTAGGTGTAAGATGAGATTGTTTATTTGAGATTTTTCTTGTTTCTTGAGGTAGACTTGTATAGCTATAATCTTCCCTCTTAGAACTGCTTTTGCTGCATCCCATAGGTTTTGGATTGTCGTGTTTTCATTGTCATTTGTCTCTAGGTATTTTCTGATTTCCTCTTTAATTTCTTCAGTGATCTATTGGTTATTTAGTAATGTATTGTTTAGCCTCTATATGTTTGTGTGTTTTACATTTTTTTTCCCTGTAATTCATTTCTAATCTCATAGTGTTGTGGTCAGAAAAGAAGCCTGATATGATTTCAATTTTCTTAAATTTACTGAGGCTTGATTTGTGGCCCAAATGTGATCTATCCTGGAGAATGTTCCATGTACACTTGAGAAGAAAGTATAATCTGCTGTTTTTGGATGGCATGTCCTATAAATATCAGTTAAATCTATCTAGTCTATTGTGTCATTTAAAGCTTCTGTTTTCTTATTTATTTTCATTTTGGATGATCTGTCCATTGGTGTAAGTGAGGTGTTAAAGTCCCCCACTATTATTGTGTTACTGTCGACTTCCTCTTTTATAACTGTTAGCAGTTGCCTTATGTATTGAGGTACTTCTATGTTGGGTGCATATATATTTATAATTGTTATATCTTCTTCTTGGATTGATCCCTTGATCATTGTGTAGTGTCCTTCCTTGTCTCTTGTAACATTCTTTATTTAAAGTCTATCTTATCTGATATGAGTATTACTACTCCAGCTTTCTTTTGATTTCCATTTGCATGGAATATCTTTTTCCATCCCCTCATTTTCAGTCTGAATGTGTCCCTAGGTCTGAAGTGGGTCTCTTGTAGACAGCATGTATATGGGTCTTATATTTATATCCATTCATCAAGCCTGTGTCTTTTGGTTGGAGCATTTAATCCATTCACATTTAAGGTAATTATCAGTATGTATGTTCCTATTACCATTTTTAAAATTGTTTTGCATTTGTTTTCGTAGGTAGTTTTCTTCTCATGTGTTTCCCACTTAGAGAAGTTCCTTTAGCAATTGCTGTAGAGCTGGTTTGGTGGTGCTGAATTCTCTTAGCTTTTGCTTGTCTGTAAAGCTTTTGATTTTTCCATCAAATCTGAATGAGATCCTTGCCACATAGAGTAAACTTGGTTTTAGGTTCTTCCCTTTCATCACTTTAAGTATATCATTCCAGTCCCTTCTGGCATGTAGAGTTTCTGCTGAGAAATCAGCTGTTAACCTTATGGGAGTTCCCTTGTATGTTATTTGTCCTTTTCCTCTTGCTGCTTTCAGTAATTTTTCTTTGTCTTTAATTTTTGCCAATTTGATTACTATGTGTTTCGGTGTGTTTCTCCTTGGGTTCTGTATGGGACGCTCTGTGCCTCCTGGACTTGGGTGGCTATTTCCTTTCCCATATTTGGGATGTTTTCAACTATAATCTCTTCAGATATTTTCTCTCGTCCTTCCTCTCTCTCTTCTCCTTCTGGGACCCCTATAATGTGAATGTTCTTGTGTATAATGTTGTCCCAGAGTCTCTTAGGCTGTCTTCATTTCTTTTCATTCTTTTTTCTTTATTCTGTTCCACAGTAGTGAATTCCACCATTCTGTCTTTCAGGTCACTTATCTGTTCTTCTGCCTCAGTTATTCTGCTATTGATTCCTTCTAGTGTAGTTTTCATTACAGTTATTATATTGTTCATCTCTGTTTGTTTGTTCTTTAATTCTTCTAGGTCTTTGTTAAACATTTCTTTCATCTTCTCAATCTTTGCCTGCATTCTTTTTCCGAGGTCCTGGATCATGTTCACTATCATTCTGAATTCTTTTTCTGGAAGTTTGCCTATCTCCACTTCATTTAGTTGTTTTTCTGATGTTTTATCTTGTTCCTTCATCTGGTACATAGCCCTTTTCATCTTGTCTATCTTTCTGTGAATGTGGGTTTTGTTCCACAGGCTGCAGGATTGTAGTTCTTCTTGTTTCTTCTGTTTGCCCTCTCTCAACAGCTTTTACGAACATGCAGAGTAATTATTTTGTAGACTGTCCCGCAGTTTGGGTTTGTCTATTATTTCCTTTTTCCAGTTGGTCTTTTAGAGATTTAGCAGATGCAGGAAACTGAGTTTTCGTCACGAGTCTCTGCTCAGCCATCTTAGTTCTGCCTACTGCTGTGAGCAAAATGGTGTTATACTGTTATTTTTATTTGTATTTCTTTAAATGAGAGAAGTTAAGCATCTTTATATGTTGATTGGACAGATTATTTTTAATTCTTTGATATACCTTTGCTCATTTTTCTATTGTTTCATCTTTTTTCCTATTGATTTATAGTTCTTTTTAAAAATTTTTCATCTCTTTGGTATATGAGAAAAATTAGACTTTTTCAAATATATTGTATTATCACAGTTTCTCATTTGCCTTTTGATTTTGTTTATGATTACTTTCCTATGGAATGTTCAACATTTTAAGTAGTTATATTTATCTGTTTCAATAATGAGTCTGTCTTCTGTTGCACTTTGGTTACCTTTCCCTAACTACCAGACCATTTTTTAAGAAGCACTCAGTGTTTCTTCTAACACTGCTATGGTCTGATTATTTTCTTATAGTTTTGATCCATCTGTTCCTTATTTTGATGTAAATAGTCTAGTAAAAGTTTAACTTTTTCACCCAAATGGCTGGCCTGTTTACCTAACTCCATTTATTTTTTAATCTATTTTCTCTACTGATTTGAAATGTACCTTGTATCATATTATAAATTTTATATTTATTTGGGTGTATTTCTAGATTCTTCATTCTGTCCCGTTGATCTATTTATTCATGGGACACTACTAGACTGTTTTAATTATCTGGGCAGGTTAGCCTAAATTACTTATTCTTTTTTTTTCCTGGAATTTTCCTGCATTGCATGTGTATTTTTTTCCAGATGAAATTTAGTATGGGTTTCTCAAATTCCCCCTTGTCCCTAAAATTATTGGTATTTTCCTTGATCTATTGAATTTATTGAAAAATTTATAGTTTATGACATTTAGCAAATGCATCTCCGTATATCAAATTGTCACATTGTTAACCTTAATCTTATGCAATATTATATGTTAAATATATCTTAATAAAGCTAAAAAAACATAAATAAAATATAAGCAAACAAAATATAAGCAAACAAAATAAGCAAACAAAAAAGCAATATTATATGTTAAATATATCTTAATAAAGCTAAAAAAATACATAAATAAAATATAAGCAAACAAAAAAAGAATGAAACTCTTTTGCTTTCTATTCAAGGATGCAATGTCCTTCCATTTTGTCAAGGCTCTTTTTACTCTGACTCTAAATAGAATTTTAAATATTACTCATATAGATCCATCACATCTGTTGGCAATTTTATTATCAATTTTTAAGATCAGGAATGGAAATTTGATTTTGTTATGCAGCTTTCTGTCATATATTTTAACCTACCTTTTAATAATCTATGACAATATCATGGTCAATAGATATATTCACCATATTCAATATATTAATAGATTTTAAAATATTGACCTACCCTTGCATTCCTAGAATAAATTACACTAGGCAGTGATGTTGTATTCTTATGAAGTGCAATAAGGATATTTCACGACTGCATTTAACTTACATAACTTCAACTATATGCAGAGAGAGACGTTGATGAAAAGAGACAGAGAAAGCCTAAGAGATAAAGAGAAAAAAGAGAGAAAAGATAAAATATTATTTTAGACATTGCAGGTGATTCCACTTACCGTTTACATAAGAACGTGGTCAAGAATGAGCATGGGATAAGAAACATTAATTTTCTCTTCCTTCATTAGATTCCAATTCCCCTGTACTTTTCTTTCTTTTTCTTTCTTCCTTCCTTTCTTTCTTCCTTCCTTCCTTTCTTTCTTTCTTTCTTTCTTTCTTTCTTTCTTTCTTTCTTTCTTTCTTTCTTTTTTTTCATCTTTCTTGGAGTATAATTGCTTTACAATGGTGTGTTAGTTTCTGCTTTATAACAAAGTGAATTAGTTATACATATACATATGTTCCCATATCTCTTCCCTCTTGCATCTCCCTCCCTCCCACCCTCCCTATCCCACCCCTCCAGGCAGTCACAAAGCACCGAGCTGATCTCCCTGTGCTATGCGGCTGCTTCCCACTAGCTATCTACCTTACGTTTGGTAGTGTATATATGTCCACGCCTCTCTCTCACTTCGTCACAGCTTACCCTTCCCCCTCCCCATATCCTCAAGTCCATTCTCTAGTAGGTCTGTGTCTTTATTCCTGTCTTACCCCTATGTTCTTCATGACATTTTTTTTTCTTAAATTCCATATATATGTGTTACCATAAGTATTTGTCTTTCTCTTTCTGACTTACTTCACTCCCCTTTACTTTTCTTGAGTGACAACCTCTCAACATTCTAAGTGTGACTCTAATGTTTAAAGTATTTATCATATGACATGGTTCTTACACCAAGCCAATGACTTTATCTGTTGTTCACCCAAAGAAGCAGTAAATTATTCCAATGCTGGAGGAAAATCTGTATATATTAAACATTTATAAACATATATTACTGCACAAAGTTATAGACACAAATCCATATACACTGTACTTTAAAAGCCATGTAGAGAATTTTAGAGTAATTTTATTATCTTTTAGTTTTGCTTTATTAGGTGACATCAGAACTTAATCCATGAGTTTACTGTGTGTCTAGATTATTTCTGCCAATGTTGATTTATGAATTTTGTATTAAAATTTTAAACTAAGTTTGACCTGTAAGTCTTTGTATTATTATCAACTTTGGGTACCAGCAGGTTAGCTTACAAAAATAGCTTGAAGTTTTTTGTTTTCTAATCCTGTGATTTTGTGTGTGCATGTGTGCATTGTACTTAATGCCATATGGCATTTATTGTTAGCAATAAGTCAAGATGTTCAAAGTAATAAACATTTAATAAATATTTATATATAATATAAAAACTTTTCAGGGTTTCAAATACTTTGGACATGCAATGATTTAAACAATTTATTTCCCATCTCACGTTGCTTAAAATATTTAAGGCAAACATTACAATCCCTCTTGTCCAGATAATGAAAATAGCATCCAGAGAATTTATTTATTTTTTTTAACATCATTATTGGAGCATAATTGCTTTACAATTGTGTGTTAGTTTCTGCTTTATAACAAAGTGAATCAGCTATACATATACATATGTTCCCATATCTCTTCCCTCTTGCATCTACCCCCCCTCCCACCCTCCCTATTCCACCCTCTAGGTGGTCACAAAGCACTGAGCTGATCCCCCTGTGCTATGCAGCTGCTTCCCACTAGCTATCTATTTTATATTTGGTAGTGTATATATATCCATGCCACTCTCTCACTTTGTCACACTCAGAGAATTTAAATGAAGACTCACACTGTTAACAAGTGGAAGTCAGTCATAATCTCTTTCAGCTTATTTCTCTACTCCTCCTAGATTTTAACCTAACCTTTACCATGTTCTCTCTTAAAAGAAAAAAATAGTTGTCTTCCTTCTTTACTAAGGCTAACCCCTCTACTTATACTCATTATCTGAAAAAAATGTTGTTAAAATTACCGGAATCCATGCATATAGTTTTGTTAAAAGTATGGATCCTGTAGAATTCTTTGTTTACCCTTAAATTTTCTAACTCCATCAAGGTATATTTTGATATTGATTATATTTTATCAACATGGTTTTTATGTTTAATCTACAGGATCAAGTCTTTATTTCAGGAAAATTTTCTTCTTTTAAGACTTTAAAATTTTATTTTTATTATAGTAATATTTACATATGTATTATAATTCCTAAAAAGTAATAAATGTCTTGTGAAAAGAAATAGCCATATCTTTCTTTACCCATGCCCCCAAGTCCTGAGAGGTAACCACTTTCAATAATTTAAGGTTTTTTTTTCTTACTCAAAACTCTATATTTCAAAAAATATTCTTATACTTTATTATGTTATACTTTATCTATGATACCCTATTAATTGACAACACCCCAATACTGACTTCACCTTATTCTATCTTTTATAATATCATTTTGACTGTGTAAATGCTGTTCACAGCTGAGCCAAGGAGTATACAATAATTATGTTTCTTTATGTGTAACTTTTTGTTTTTCCTTGTGTTTATATGTACCCCATTATTTTCCTGGGATTGATAATCAACCCCTTAATTTTTGTTTTTTTTTTCTTTGTATCTATTGTTATTCTTCTCTCATCCTCCAATATCATCTCAATACACTTTTCCACATAGTCAAAAGTATCTGATTACTAATTCCTGCTTTTTAAATTTGTTTCCATTTTTGTTTTCTGAGAATACTGCATCTAAATCCCTCCATTTTCCTGTAGTCTGGACTATTTGCTCTTCAAGCCTACTGCACAATTGTAATCCCGGCAATTTATTTACCTTTGTCCTAATTCCATCCATTCTATATTTTCTGCTGTCTTGGTTTACTCCCTCTTTTTGCAGGAGCACATCCTCCATGAGCTTCATAAGATACGGTGCAGTGGTGGTAAATGTTGAGCCCTTACACATTTGAATATAACGTATATCATAATTTTGCTTAATTTAATTTTTCTGTATATAAACTTTTAGATTGAAAAATAATTTTCTCTCATAATTTTGAAGACATTTCTCCATAGCTTTATAGCTTCCAGTGATGCTGCTCAAAAATATGATGTCATTTTGATTCTTTTATAAGTGGCATGCTTATTTTTTCCTCTCTGAAAGTTTTTACAATTGTTTCTTTATCCCTGATATTCTCAAATGACTTTCAAGTTATTCTTTATTTCATTTATTGTGTTGTACACCAGGCCAGTTAAGGTAGAGTAGTGCTATTTTTTTATTTAAAATATATGTACATATAAATGTATACATTTAATTTTATGAAAATTTACAGGTGTGATTTAAATCATATTTTGCTCTGAAGTCAGAAAGCCTGGATTCATATCCTATCTTTATTATTTACCATTTATGAGACCTTGGTTAAGTTACCAAATTTCTCTATTTTTCAGTTTCATGCTCTATATAATGGGGATAATAATAGTATGTATGCCATAAAGTAATTGTCAAAAATAAATAAGTTAATACATATAAAGAAATTAGACAGTGCATGACATATATAAAGTACTTAATATATGAGTTTAAGTGTATCTCTTTTTTAAATTTATATTTTTTCTTGAATCCTTCCTCCCCTCTAATTTTCTCCTACTTTTCTCTTCAGTTACCATAATCACAACCTAGTATGTATTCTCTTATTTTTCTCTATGCTCATAAAATCATATATAGATAGCAGTCATTGTACTGAAATTCTGCTGGTGGTGAATTTTCTTAGTTGTCCTTCAGTTGAAGAAGAATTTTCCCTTCTCTCTTAAAGGATATTATTGTTCGATATAGAATTCTTGGGTGGTAGGTTTTCTTACAATTTTTGGCCACTATAGAAATGCTGTTTCAGTCTTCTTACTCCCATATTTTCTGATGAGAAGACAGATGGATTTGAATCAATGAAATCCTGAATGTAATGAGTCAGTTTTCTCTGGCTAATTTCAATAGTTTCTCTTTATCTTTGCTGGTCAGTAATTTGAATTTCATGTATTTAAGCAAGGTTTTCTTTTCTTGAAAAACTGGTTTATTGAGGTATAATTGATATATTAAAAAAACTGTACATATTTAATCTATGCAACTTGATGAGTTTGGACATATGCATGCACCTGTTAATCCATTATGACAGTCAAGGTAATAAGATATATCCATTACCTCCAAAAGTTTACCGTGTCCCTTTGTTTTGTGTGTGTGTGTTTGTGTAGTAAGAATACTTAACATGAGATCAACAATCATAACAAAGGTTATATTCATACACAGTACTATTGACTATATCACTAAGTTATATAGCAGGTCCCTAGAACTAATTCATCTTAAATAACTGAAACTTAATACCAGTTGAATGACAATGCCCATTTTCCCCTCCTCCTGGCCCCTGGTAACCAACATGCTATTCTCTGTTTCTATGAGTTTAAATATTTTAGGTACCTCATGTAACTAGAGTCATGCTGTATTTATCCTTCTGTGACAGGCTTATTTCATTTTGCATAATGTCCTCCAGGTTGATCCATGTTATTGCAAATGGTAGAAATTCTTTTTCAGGTTTACAAAAGTGTGATTCAATATTTTTGTTGATTATACTCTACTTACAGCTATTATAAAATATCAGCTATATTCCCTGTGTTGTACATTACATCTCTGTATCTTATTTATTTTACACCTAGTAGATTGTACCTCTTAATCCCCTTCCCCTATCTTGCCCATTCCCCCCACTGTTCTCCCTACTGGTGACCACTAGTTTCTTCTCTGCATCTGTGAGTCTGTTTCTGTTTTGTTATATTCATTTATTTGTTTTATTTGTTTTGATTCCCCATACAAGTGAAAATAAACGGTATTTGTCTTTCTCTGTCTGACTAATTTCACTAAGCATAATACCCTCCAGGTCCATCTATGTTGTCACAAATGACAAAATTTCACCTTTTTTATGGCTGAGTAATATTACATTGTATATGTGTATATACATATGTGTATATGTATATGATCTATCATGTGTATATATACATACCATAGCTTCTTTATACATTCATCTGTTAATGGACATTTAGGTTGCATCCATATCTTAGCTATTGTAAATAATACTGCTATGAATATTGGGGTACATATATCTTTCTGAACTACTGTTATTGTTTCCTTCAGATACATATCCTGGTGTGGAATTGCCGATCATATGGTAGCTGTATTTGTAATTTTTTGAGGATCCTCCATACTTTTTTCCATAGTGACTGTACCAATTTACATTCCCACCAACAGTACACTATGGCTCCCTTTTTTCCACATCCTCACCAACATTTATTATTTGTTGTCTTTTTGACAATAGCTATTCTGACAGGTGTGAGGTAATATGTAATTGTGGTTTTGATTTGCTTTTACCTGATGATTAGTGATATTGAGCTTATTTTCATGTGCCTGTTGGCCATCTGTATGTCTTCTTTAGAAAAATGTCTATTCAGCTATTCTGTCCTGAATGTGTCCTGTTTTTAATCAGGTTTTTTTTTATATTGAAATGTATGAGTGCTTCATATAGTTTGGCTATTAATTCCTTATTAGACATATCATTTGCAAATATCTTCTCCCATTCAGTAAGTTGTCATTTTGTTTTGTTAGTGGTTTCCTTCCAGGTGCAAGATCTTTTCAGTTTAATTAAGTCCCACTTGTTTATTTTTGCTTTTGTTTCCCTTGCCTGTGGAGATAGATCAAAAAAATATTACGTCAAAGAGTGTACTGCCTGTGTTTTCTTCTAGGAGTTTTATGGATTCCAGTTTTACATTTAGGTCTTTAATGCATTTTGAGTTTATTTTTTGTATATGGTATGAGAATATGTTTTAATTTCAGTTTTTTACATGTAGTTGTCCAGTTCTCCCCAAACTGTTATTGAACAGACTGTCTTTTTCCCATTGGATATTTTTGTCTCCTTTGTCATGGAAGTGTGTGTGTGTTTATGTCTAGGCTTACTATTCTGTTCCATTGATCTATATGTTTAATCTCTATGTATTTGTGTTTTATTCATTTCTTGCTGTAATTGATTCTAGTTTCATACCATTGTGGTTAGAAAAGATGCAATTTTTATCATTTTAAATTTGTTGAGACTGCCTTCTATTCTAACATGTGATCTATCATGGAGAAGGTTCCATATGCACTTGAAAAAATGTGTATTCTGACTATTTTTTGATGGAATTTCCTGTAGATATCTGTTAAGTCTAACTAGTCTAATGTGTCACATGGTGAGCTACAGCCAACCTCCACCTCCCCAGGGGAAATTCCAAGACCTCTCGGTGGTCTAGCCCAGGTTCCTATTGAATTACTGCTTTGTCATGGGGCCCAGGGTGCATGAGACCTTGTGTGTGCCCTCCAAGAGTGGAGTCTCCGTTTCCTCCAGCCCTGTGGAGCTCTTGCCCTCAAGCCCCACTGCTCTTCAAGGCTAAATGCTCTGGGTGTTCTTCTTCCTGAGGCCAGACCCTCAGACTGTTTTGAAGAGCTATTTTTATGTGGGAACATCCCTGTGTAGCCTATGTGGGTTTAGTTTAGTTTAGTTTAGTTTTGTTTTTGGTGCAAGGGCTGTTTTCAGTATGGATGTCTGTCACCTCTTTCCGTAGTGTATGCTGGCTCTGTTATCCCCTTTATGCGGGTTTGACTGGTGTTGCGGTGACCAGAGCCTGGCCTGGATATTGATCAGGGCCTCCCCTTTGCTCTGTGATTGTGACTGCCCTGTCAGGAATGGGGTCTACTCCCTAGTTGATGAAGTAAAGCCCCCAGATCAGTTTCTTTCTTTTTTTTTTAGTGATAAGCTTTTTATTTTTTAATTTATTTTAGGCTGTGTTGTGTATTCATTGTTGCACGTGGACTTTCTCTAGTTACAGAGAGCAGGGGCTGCTCTTCATTGCAGTGTATGGTCTTCTCATTGTGATGGCTTCTTTTGTTGCAGAGCCCAGGTTCTAGGCGCACGGGCTTCAGTAGTTGTGGCATGCAGGCTCAGTAGTTGTGGCTTGTGGGCTCTATAGCTCAAGTTCAGTCATTGTGTCACATGGGCTTAGTTGCTCCATGGCATGCAGGATCTTCCCAGACCAAGGATCAAACATGTGTCCTCTGCATTGACAGGCGGATTCTTAACCACTGTGCCATGAGGGAAGTCCCCCAAGATCAGTCTCTTAGCTGTGTTTCTGATACTTGGTGCAAAGTACTTGGCGCAAAATATGTGGGATTGGAGCAGGACCACTGGGAGAGAAGCCACTGAGTATTCCTCCTCTGGATCTCTTCACCTGTGAGCATGCTCTGTTGTGTCACCTTTAACCTGTTGTGCAAGCTCACAAGTTACTCTGTTGTTGGCACTGCTCTCAGCTCCACCTTAACTATGGTCATGCCAGAAGTTGGTTCTGGTGTCTTTCAGGAGTTGTTTTCACCAGCCACCAGTGTAGATTCACTGAAGTAAGATCCCACGATTGCAGTAATCATGAATCTGGACCCACTGTGGACACTGTGGGGGCAGCTCAGATTCTGACCTGGCTCAACCCCTGCACGTATGTGTCCACAAAGTCCACAGCTGCTAAAGCTACACCCATCTCAGTTGTCAGAGCAATTGGTGTCCATTTAGATGTTCCACAGGTGCTGAGTTTACCAAGCCAGCTGCGGGTGCTTAATCTGCAGTTTGCACAGCTGCAAGGAGAGATTTCAGTTCTTCTTCCTTAGTTGCAGAGCCCCTAGGGATCAGCTTTGGTTTCAGCACCACCCCTACGTGTGGGCCACTCTCAGTTGTCTGCTCCCCACCCAGGTGAGAAGAAACGAAGGCAGCAACCGGGGGTGCACTGGCCTATTTTGGGAGGAGGGTGATGGGTGGCAACAGCTGTGGCATGTTTTCTTGTTCAGGCAGGAGGGGGAGGATGTGGCGATCAACTGGGGCACCCGTACTCAGATGGGAATGGGAGAAGGTGACAACAATTGAAGCATGCACGCTTGTCGCAGCAGGAGCCTCTCCTAGTGCCTGCAGAGGCAGTGGTTGGCGTGTGGGTAGAGATACTGTGATGGCAGCTCCGCCCTTCACACATCACTCAACAATGGTGCCTCGCTTCTATGGCAGTCTGGGCTCCTCCAGGAACATTCCAGTTGTGGAGTTCCTCATTCCCAATCCCTCAGTCTGTCTCCACACAGCCAACAATAATTCTCTCCCCATATCCACTCTCCAAACCCCACATTACATCACTCAGCCCATGTCAGCTCTGGTGGACACCCATCTCAAGCTGGGGTGAGCAGGGCTGTGGCACAGACCATCTGTGTAGGTCTCACTCCTTTCTGCCTGCCACAGACCAGTTGCTTCACTTTCCTCCAATAGCCCCTGAAGCTCCCATTATATGTCAGCTCATCTGTCTGCAAGTGAGGGGGCTTCCACAGGTGTAGGAACCTTTCTCTCCTACAGCTCCCATACACCAGGGGAGCAGATCAATTTTCTTTTACTTCATTTTCTCTCTTTCATCCTACCCAGTTATGCAGGGACATTTTCATGTCCTGTTAGGTGTCTGAGGTCCTCTGCTAGTGTTCAGCAGGTGCTCTGTGAGAATTGTTCAATTTGTAGATGTATTCTTGATGTACTTGTGGAGAGATGTGAATTCCATATCCTCCTATTCAGCCATCTTGAGCCCTCTCCCTGGTGATTTTTTCTATTGGAAAAAACACCTTCAGAAATAATCTCATCAACCTTGCTGAAAAGGCCCCTATCAGGTATTGCTAACAGAACCTGTGCCACAAAGTTCCAGGGAATATATTCTTGTGTTAATATGACCTACCTAAAAAGTGAACCAAACCCTGACTGGACCTGCATATTATCTGGTGACCCGAAAGTAAAAATTGCCAGGAATCGGAGCAGATGACATCTGATGAGACAACTTTCCCAAAATATCTGGACCAAGCTTGTTGGATGATGTCATAACAGTTCAGATGATATCTGATGCCCATTATCTTGATAATAAATGAACTTTAGATATAAAGTGCCTGAGAGTTTTCCCTCCTACCCCTCCTTGGAGACATCAGTAGGCTTCCAATCTGTGCACTTTTCTTCATACATAAGACATTACACCCAGGAAAAATACCTCCTGATATTGAGGAACAAAAAGCTGCTGAAACTAGAAAACCTGACTCTTGATCAGCAATGCCTTTGGAGAAAAATCTTGACCAAAAGGGGGAAATGTAAAAAAAAATAATGAACAGAAACCTCAGTTAAAATAGTCAGGGTGGGGCTTCCCTGGTGGCACAGTGGTTGAGAGTCCGCCTGTCGATGCAGGGGACACGGGTTCGTGCCCCAGTCCAGGAGGATCCCACATGCTGCAGAGCAGCTGGACCCATGAGCCATGACCGTTGAGCCTGCACGTCTGGAGCCTGTGCTCCACAATGGGAGAGGTCACAACAGTGAGAGGCCCGCATACCACACACACACAAAAAGTCAGGGGGCCAGAAGGAGAAGCTTTCATGTCCTATGGCAATAGCAGAGCCCAATGGGAAAGACTTCTTCTTTTCTGGTAAGAACACAGCATTAAGAAACTGTCACAACTCAGCCAATAAAAAGTCACTATACTTTGAATTCTCAATTCCTCCAATGGACACTTTGTTGACTATAGTATTCCCAAATTTCTTTTCATCTCTTCAGAACAGTTCTGTCCTTGTTGTGGGGAGACTTGCACATGTCTTGCCATAGTTACAGACCCTGAATTGCAATTCTTTTTGATCCTGAATAAACTTATTTTTACTGGAGAAATCACTAGATTTCAGTTTGTTTTAGGGCAAAAGATGCATGTCAATCAAATACATAAATTACAAAGCAATTGAGAAAATATGAACCCTGAGTGGATGTGTGATAAAATTAAGCAATTATTATTACATAATTAAAGGGTGATACTTGTATTGTGACTATGATTTATTTTTAAAAGTGTCCCTATCTTTCAGAGACACCTTCTGAAATATTGACAGTTGAAATGATAAGATGCCTGGTATTTGTTCTCCACAGTGGCTGTATCAACTTACATACCAACCAACAGTGCATGAGGGTTCCCTTTCCTCCACACGCTCTCCAGCATTTATTGTTTGTAGATGTTGTGATGATGGCCATTTGGACCACTGTGAGGTGATACCTCATTGTAGTTTTGATTTGCATTTCTCTAATAATTAGTGATGTTGAGCATCTTCTCATGTGTTTGTTGCCCTTCTGCATGTCTTTTTGGAGAAATGTCTATTTAGTCCCTCTTCCTATTTTTTGATTTTTTTTTTGATATTGAGTTACATGAACTGTTTGTATATTTTGGAGATTAATCCTCCGCCAGTTGCTTCATTTATAAATATTTTCTCCCATTCTAAGAACTGTCTTTTCATCTTCTTTATGGTTTCCTTTGCTGTGCAAAAGGTTTTAAGTTTAATTAGGTCTCATTTGTTTAATTTTTGTTTCTTTTCTCATTACTCTAGGAGGTGGGTAAAAAAGATCTTGCTGTGATTTATGTCAAAGAGTGTTCTTCCTGTGTTTTCTTCTAAGAGTTTTACAGTGTCTGACCATATATTTAGGTCTTTAGTCCATTTTGAGTTTATTTTTGTGTCTGGTGTTAGGGAGTGTTCTAATTTCAGTTATTTACATGTAGCTGTCCCGTTTTCCCAGCACCATTTATTGAAGAGGCTGTCTTTGCTCCATTGTATATTCTGGTCTCCTTTGTAATAGATTAGGTGACCATAGGTGCGAGGGTTTATCTCTGGGCTTTCTATCCTGTTCCATTGATCTATATTTCTGTTTTGGGGCCAGTACCATACTGTCTTGATAACTGTAGCCCTGTATTATAGGCTAAAGTCAGGGAGCCTGATTCCTGCAGCTCCGTTTTTTGTTGTGTTGTTTTTTTTTTTTGTCTTTTCAAGATTGCTTTTGTTATTCAAGGTCTTTTGTGTTCCCAAACAAATTGTAAAATTTTTTGTTCTAGTTCTGTGAAAAATGCCATTGGTAATTTGATAGGGATTGCATTGAATCTGTAGATTGCTTTGGGTAGTCAATTCATTTTCACAATATTGACTTTTCCAATCCAGGAACATGGTATATCTCTCCATCTGTTTCTGTCATCTTTGATTTCTTTCATCAGTATCCTACAGTTTTCTGCATACAGGTCTTTTGTCTCCTTAGCTAGGTTTATTCCTAGGTATTTTTTCTTTTTGATGCAATAGGAAATGGAACTGTTTCCTTAATTTCTCTTTCTGATCTTTCACTTTTAGTGTATAGGAATTCAAGAGATTTATGTGTATTAATGTTTTATCCTGTGACTTTATTAAATTCACTGGTTAGCTCTAGTAGTTTTCTGCTGTCATCTTTAGGATTTTCTATGTATAGTATCACTTCATCAGCAAATAGTGACAGTTTTACTTCTTCTTTGCCAGTTTAGATTCCTTTTATTTATTTTTTCTTCTATGGTTCCTTAAAAAGCTAAATATAGAACCGTCATGTGACCCAGCAATACCACTACTGGGCATATACCCTGAGAAAACCATTATTCAAAATGACACATGCACCACAATGTTCATTGCAGCACTATTTACAATAGCCAGGGCATGGAAACAGAGGAATGGATAAAGAAGATGTGGTACATATATACAATGGAATATTACTCAACCATAAAATGGAACGAAATTGGGTCATTTGTAGAGACATGGATGGACCTAGAGACTGTCATACAAAGTGAAGTAAGTCAGAAAGAGAAAAGCAAATATTGTATATTAGCACATATATGTGGAATCTGAAAAAAATTGTTATAGACAATCTTATTTACAAAGCAGAAATAGAGACAAAGACGTAGAGAACAAACGTATTGACAACAAGGGGGAAAGGGAGGGGTGGGATGAATTGGAAGATTGGGATTGTCATATATACATTCTTGATACTATGTATAAAATAAATAACTGATGAGAACCTACTGTGTAGCACAGGGAACTCTACTCAGTACTCTGTGGTGACCTGAATGTGAAGGAAATACACAAAAGAGGAAATCTATGTATACATATAGCTGATTCACTTTGCTGTACAGTAGAAACTAACACAATATTGTAAAGCAACTATACTCCAATAAAATTTTTTTTAAATGATGCCTGGTATTTGCTTATAAATAATGGGTATGGCAGGAATGATTAGGGATAGAACTGAAACAAGGTTTTCTATGAGATGTTGATACTTGAAGCTGGAATGTGGATATATAAGCACTCATAACACCAGTCTCTACTTTTATATATGTTGGAAAATTTTCTGTAGCAGGAAGATTTTCCTCTCTGTTAAAAATTGCCTCTGATATTTATTTTCTTTCTTTCTTTTTTTTTTTTTTTGAATTTTGGAATGATACATTACCTACTTGTTGGGCTTCCCTGGTGGTGCAGTGGTTGAGAATCTGCCTGCTGATGCAGGGGACGTGGGTTTGTGCCCTGGTCGGGGAAGATCCCACATGCCGTGGAGCAGCTGGACCAGTGAGCCACGGCCACTGAGCCTGTGCATCTGGAGCCTGTGCTCCGCAACGGGAGAGACCACAACAGTGAGAGGCCCCCATACCACAAAAATAAATAAATAAATAAAAATATTAAAATGATTTATTTTACTGCAGTTTTACTGAGATATAATTGACATATAATATTGTCTAAGTTTAGGGTGACAAAACATAATGATTTTATATATGTATTTGTTACAAATTGATTACCAGAATAAGTTTAGCTAATATCCATCTGGCAAGATAAAGCACAATGTTAGATAAATTCTTTTCTCTGGTTCTGCCAATTTATATGTGTTCAGCAGATATCCTGAATAAGATTAGTATACCTTTATGAAGCTTCATGCTCATGTTATATGTTAGATATATGTGAGATTCCCAGGTAATTAAAGATCATCATGCAGACTCACTGATGCGCCATTTGTACCTCTTAAACTCCCTCACATATTTGACTCATTCCCCTGTTCTGCTCCCATCTGGCTACCACAAGATTCTTCCCTGTAACTGTGAGTGTTTCTGTATTATTTTGTTTGTTCATTTGTTTTTTTTCTTTAGATTCCACATATGAGTGAAATCACATTGTAGTTTTCCTTTTTTTTTATTGCCTGACATTTCACTGAGCATAATATCTTCTAGCTCCATCCATGTCGTTGCACATGGCAAGATTCGATTTCTTTTTTTGGCTGTGTAATATTCCATTTTTAATCCATTCATCTATTGATGGATAGTTATGTTTCTATTGTTTAACATCTTTATTGGAGTATAATTGTTTTACAATGGTGTGTTAGTTTCTGCTGTATAAAAATGTGAATCAGCTCTATGTATACATATATCCCCATATCCCCTTCCTCCTGTGTCTCCCTCCCACCCCACCCATCTCAACCTTCTAAGTGGTCACAAAGCACTGAGCTCATCTTCCTGTGCTATGCAGCTGCTTCTCACTAGCTATCTATTTTGTATTTAGTAGTGTATATATGTCAATGCTACTCCCTCACTTCATCCCAGCTTACACTTCCCCCTCCCCATATCCTCAAGTCCATTCTCTACATCTGCGTCTTTTTTCCTGTCCTGCCCTAGGTTCATCAGAACCATTTTTGTTTTTCTTAGATTCCATAAATCTGTGTTAGCATACGGTATTTGTTTTTCTCTTTCTGACTTACTTCAGTCTGTATGACAGACTCTATGTTCATCCACCTCACTACAAATAACTCAATTTTGTTTCTTTTTATGGCTGAGTAATATTCCATTGCATATATGTATAACATCTTCTTTATCCATTCATATCTTGGTGGACATTTAGGTTGCTTCCATGTTCTGACTATTGTAAACAGAGCTGCAATGAACACTGTGGTATATAACACTTTTTGAATTATGGTTTTCTCAGGGTATATGCCCAGTAGTGGGATTGCTGGGTCATATGGTAGCTCTAGGTTAATTTTTTAAGGAACCTCCAAACTGTTCTCCAAAGTGGCTGTATCATTTTACATTCCCACCAACAGTGCAAGAGGGTTCCCTTTTCCCACACCCCTACAGCATTTATTGTTTGTAAATTTTTTGATGATGGCCATTCTGACCAGTGTGAGGTGATACCTCATTGTAGCTTTGATGTGCATTTCTTTAATGATTAGTGATGTTGAGCATCCTTTCAAGTGTTTACTGGCAATCTGTATATCTTCTTTGGAGAAAAGTCTATTTAGGTCTTCTGCCCATTTTTTGATTGGGTTGTTTGTTTCTTTGATATTGAGGTGCATGAGCTGCTTGTATATTTTGGAGATTAATCCTTTGTCAGTTGCTTCGTTTGCAAATATTTTCTTCAGTTTTGACGGTTGTATTTTCATCTTGTTTTTCGTTTCCTTTGCTGTGCAAAAGCTTTTAAGTTTTATTAGCTCCCATTTGTTTATTTTTGTTTTTATTTCCATTTCTCTAGGAGGTGGGTCAAAAATGATCTTGCTTTGATTTATGTCATAGAGTGTACTGCCTATGTTTTCCTCTAAGAGTTTTATAGTCTCTGGCTGTACATTTAGGTCGTTAATCCATTTTGAGTTAATTTTTGTATACAGTATTAAGGAGAGTTCTAATTTCATTCTTTAACATATAGTGGTCCAGTTTTCCCAGCACCACTTACTGAAGAGGTTGTCTTTTCTCCACTGTATCTTCTTCCATCTTTTATAAAAATAAGTAGATCATTTGTGTCTGGGTTTATCCCTGAGCTTTCTATCCTGTTCCATTGATCTATATTTCTGTTTTTGTGCCAGTACCATACTGTCTTGATTACTGTAGCTTTGTAGTATAGTTTGAAGTCAGCAAGCCTGATTCCTCCAGCTCTGCTTTTCTTTCTCAAGATTGCTTTGTCTATACAGGGCCTTTTGTGTTTCTATAAAAATTGTGAAATTTTTTGTTCTAGTTCTGTGACAAGGGCCATTTGCAGTTTGATAGGGATTACACTGATTCTGTAGATTGCTTTGGGTAGTATAGTCATTTTCACAATGTTGATTCTTCCAATCCAAGAACATGGTATATCTCACCATCTGTTTGTATCATCTTTAAGTTCTATCAGTGTCTTATAGTTTTCTGCATACTTATCTATTGGCTCCTTAGGTAGGTTTATTCTGAGATAATTTATTCATTTTTTTGCAATGATAAATGGGAGTGATTCCTTAGTTTCTCTTTCAGGTTTTTCCTCATTAGTGTATAGGAATGCAAGAGATTTCTGTGCATTAATTTTGTATCCTGCTCCTTTACTATATTCATTGATTAGCTCTAGTAGTTTTCTTGTAGCAGCTTTAGGATTTTCTATTTATAGTATCATGTCATCTGCAAATAGTGACAGTTTTATTTCTTCTTTTCCAATTTTGATTTCTTTTCTTTCTTTTTCTACTCTGATTGCTGTGGCTAAAACTTCCAAACTATGTTGAATAATAATGGTTGGAGTGGGCAACCTTTTGTTGTTCCTGATTTTAGAGGAAATGGTTTCAGTTTTTCAACATAGAGGACAATATTGGCTGTGGGTTTGTCTTACATGGCCTTTATTATGTTGAGGTCGGTTCTGTCTATGCTTACTTTCTGGAGAGTTTTCATCATCAATGGATGTTGAATTGTGTCCGAAGCTTTTTCTGCATCTATTGAGATTATCATATGTTTTTTATCATCTTGGTTAAAATGGTGTATCACATTAATTGTTCTGTGTATATTGAAGGATCCTTGCATTACTGGGATAAACCCCACTTGATCATGGTGTATGATCCTTTTAATGTGCTGTTGGATTCTGTTTGCTAGTATTTTGTTGAGGATTTTTGCATTTATGTTCATCAGTGATATTGGCCTGTTGATTTCTTTTTTGTAACATATTTGTCTGGTTTTGGTATCACAGTGATTGTGGCCTCGTAGAATGAGTTTGGGAGTGTTCCTCCCTCTGTTATATTTTGGAAGAGTTTGAGAAGGATAGGTGTTAACTATTCTCTAAATGCATGATAGAATTTGCCTGTGAAACCATCTGGTCCTGGGCTTTTGTTTGTTGGAAGATTTTTAATCACAGTATCAATTTCAGTGCTTGTGAGTGTTCTGTTTATATTTTCTATGTCTTCCTGGTTCATCTAGAAGGCTGTGCTGTTGTAACAATTTGTCCATTGCTTTCATGTTGACCAGTTTACTAGCATATATTTGCTTGGAGGAAATCTCATGATTCTTTTTATTCCAGCAGTATCAGTTGTTACTTCTCCTTTTTCATTTCTAATTCTATTTACCTGAGTCTTCTCCCTTTACTTCTTGATGAGTCTGGCTAATGGTTTATAAGTTCTGTTTAACTTTTCAAAGAACCAGATTTTACTTTTATTGATCTTTGCTATTGTTTCCTTCACTTCTTTTTCATTTATTTGTGATCTGATATGTATGATATCTTTCCTTCAGCTAATATAGCATTTTTGTTATTGTTGTTGTTCTTCTTTCTCTAATTGCTTTAGGTGTAAATTTAGGTAGTTTATTTGAGATTTTTCTTGTTTCTTGAGGTAGGATTGTATTACTATAATCTTCCCTCTTAGAACTGCTTTTGCTGCATCCTATAGGTATTAGTTCATCTTGTTTTCATTGTCATTTGTTTCTAGGTATTTTTTTATTTCTTCTTTCATTTCTTCAGTGATCTCTTGGTTATTTAGTAGTGTATTGTTTAGCCTCAACCAGTTTGTATTTTTTTACAGTTTTTTTCAGGTAATTGATATCTCGTCTCATAGCATTGTGGTCAGAAATATACTTGATATGATTTCAGTTTTCTTAAATTTACCAAGGCTTGATTTGTGACCCAAGATAATCTATCCTGTATAATGTTCCATGAGCACTTTGGAAGAAAGTGTATTCTGTCGTATTTTGTTGGAACGTCCTATAAATATCAATTAAGTCCATCTTGTTTAATGTATCATTTAAAGCTTGTGTTTCCTAATTTATTTTCATTTAGGATGATCTGTCCAGTGGTGAAAGTGGGGAGTTATAGCCCCCCACTATTATTGTGTTACTGTAATTTTCCCTTTTTATGGCTGTTAGCATTTGCCTAATGTATTGAAGTCTTCCTATGTTTGGTGCATAAATATTTATAATTGTTATATCTTCTTCTTGTATTCATCCCTTGATCATTATGTAGTGTCCTTCTTTGTCTCTTCTAATAGTCTTTAATTTTAAGGCTATTTTGTCTGACATGAGAATTGCTACTCCAGCTTTCTTTTGATTTCCATTTGCATGGAATATCATTTTTCATCCCCTCACTTTCAGTCTATATGTGTCCCTACATCTGAAGTGGGTCTCTTTCAGACAGCATATATATGGGCCTTGTTTTTGTATCCATTCAGCCAGTCTATGTCTTTTGGTTAGAGCATTTAATCCATTTACATTTAAGATAATTATTGTTATGTATGTTCCAATTACCATTTTCTTAATTGTTTTGGATTTGTTTTTGTAGGTCTTTACCTTCTCTTGTTTTTCCTGCCTAGAGAAGGTCCTTTCACATTTGTTGTAAAGTTGGTTTGGTGATGCTGAATTCTCTTAACTTTTGCTTGTCTATAAAGATTTTAATTTCTCCCTCGAATCTGAATGAGATCCTTGCTGGGTGGAGTAATGTTTGTTGCAGGTTTTTCCCTTTCATCACTTTAAATATGTCCTGCCACTCCCTTCTGTCTTGCAGAGTTTCTGCTGAAAGATCAGCTGTTAACCTTATGGGGATTCCCTTGTTTGTTATTTGTTCCTTTTCCCTTGCTGCTTTTAATATTTTTTCTTTGTTTTTAATTTTTGATCATTTGATTAATATGTGTCTTGTCTTGTTTCTCCTTGTATTTTTCCTGTATGGGACTCTCTGAACATCCTGGACCTTATTGACTATTTCCTTTCCCATGTTAGGGAAGTTTTCAACTATAATCTCTTCAAATATTTTCTCAGTCCCTTTCTTTTTCTCTTCTTCTTCTGAGACCCCTATAATTCAAATGTTGGTCCATTTAATGTTGCCCCAGATGTTTCTGAGATTGTCCTCAATTCTTTTCATTCATTTTTCTTTATTCTGCTCTGAGTTAGTTATTTCCACTATTTTATCTTCCAAGTCACATCCATTCTTCTGCCTCAGTTATTCTGCTATTGATTCTTTCTAGAGAATTTTTAATTTCATTTATTGTGTTGTTTGTCATTGTTTATTTGCTGTTTAGTTCTCTTAGGTCCTTATTAAACATTTCTTGTATTTCCTCCATTCTATTTCCAAGATTTTGGATCATTTTTACTATCATTACTCTGAATTATTTTTCCAGTAGACTGCCTATTTCCTCTTCATTTGTTTGGTCTGGTGGGTTTTTACCTTGCTCTTTCATCTGTTGCATATTTCTATGTCTTCTCATTTTGTTTAATTTACTGTATTTGGGGTCTCCTTTTCTCAGGCTGCAGGTTCATAGTTTCCATTGTTTATGGTGTCTGTCCCCAGTGGGTAAGTTTGGTTCAGTGAGTTGTGTAAGCTTCCTGCTGGTGGGGACTTGTGCCTGTGTTCTCGTGGGTGGGGCTAATTCTTGTCTTCTGGTGTGCAGGGCCACATCAAGTGGTGTGCTTTCGGGTGTCTGTGAACTTAGTATGATTTTAGGCAGCCTGTCTGCTAATGGGTAGAGTTGTGTTCCTGTCTTGCTAGTTGTTTGTCATGGGGCATCCTGCACTGGAATTTGCTGGCCATTGGGTGGAGCTGCGTTTTTGCACTGAGACAGAGATCTCTGGGAGAGCTCTTGCTGTTTGATATTACATGGTATGGGAGGTCTCTTGTGTCCAATGTCCTGAGCTCAGATCTCCCGCTTCAGAGTCTCAGGCCTGACACCAGGCTGGAGCACCAAGACCCTGTCAGCCACATGTTTCAGAAGAAAAGGGAGAAAGAGAGAAGGAAATTTTTTTTAATAATAAATATATGTATTAAAATAAAATATATTTAAAAATAATAGTAATGAGAAGAGAGAAACCAAACTAATAAACAAATCCACCAATTATAACATGTGTTATAAACTAGACAGAGATAAACATAAAAATCCAAAACAAATCAGTTGCAGACAGCAAACCCCAAGCCTACAGTTGCTCCCAAAGTCCACCACCTCAATTTTGGGAACATTTGTTGTCTATTCAGTTATTCCATAGATGCAGGGAACATCAAGTTGATCATGGGGATTTAATTCACTGCTCCTGAAGCTTCACAGAGAAATTTCCCTTTCTCTTCTTTGTTTGCACAGCTCCTCGGGTTCAGCTTTGGTTTAGGCCCCACTTCTGTGTGTATGTCACCCTCAGGCCTTTGTTCCCCGCCCAGACAGGAGAGGGTTAGAGCAACGACTGATTAGGGGACTCTGTTTCCCTCAGTTGGGGGGAGGGAGGGGTATGGTAGTCATAATTGGAATGAGTGTGGAGCCTGCTGTGGCAGTGGCCCACCTGATGTTGCAGCAGCCTGAGGCACACCATGTGTCCTTCCAGAGAAGTTGTCCCTGGATCACAGGACCCTGGCAGTGGCGGGCTGTGCAGATTCCCCAGGGGTGGTGGGTAGTAACTTGCACTTGCACACAGGAGTTTTGGTGACAGTGACAGCAGCCTTAGCATTTAATGTCTTTCTCTGGGGTCTGAGCTGATAGTTATGGCTCACGCCTTTCTGTTGAGTTGGTTTAGGTGGTACTCTTCCTTCTGTGCGTAGACAGGGAAGGAATCCCTCCCCCCTTCACTCACCCCAATACAATGGTCTCTCTCCTCTTAGGCAGGTCTAGAGATTTTACTGGACTCCCTCCTGGCCAACTGTGGCTCACTATCTCCCTTCAGGCTGTGTTCACACAGCCAACCTCAGTCCTCTCCCTGGGATGACATCTGATGTCTGAGCCTCCGCTCCCAGCTGCCACCTGCCCCAGTGAGTGAGCAGACAATCCCCTCAGGCTAGGAGTGCTTGTCAGCACCAATCCTCTGTGTAGGAATCTCTCTGCTTTGCCCTCTTCACCCCTGTTGCTATGCTGTCCTCCAGGCTCTAAATCTTCCCCCTCCACCCCCCGACTCCCATCTCTGCCAGTGAAGGGTCTTCCTAGCATGTGGAAACTTTTCTTCTTTCACAGCTCCCTCCCAGAGGTACAAGTCTCATCCCTATTCTTTTGTCTCTGTTTTTTCTTTTTTCTTTTGCCCTACCCAGGTACATGAGGAGTTTCTTGCCTTTTGGGAAGTCTGAGGTCTTCTGCCAGTGTTCAGTAGGTGTTCTGTAGGAGTTGTTCCACCTGTAGATGTACTTTTGATGTGTTTGTGGGGAGGAAGGTGATCTCCATGTCTTACTCCTCCTCCATCTTGATGGTTCCCCCCCCCCAGTTTATGTTTTTGAACTACTGTTTTGTTTTCATTGGATAAATACCCAGATGGGAATTGGTGGATTGTATGATAATTCTATTATTAATTTTCTGAGGAACCTCCAATCTGTTTTAAAAAGTGGCTGCAAAAATTCACATTACCATCAACAGTGTACTAGGGTTCCCCCGTCTCCACTTCCTGGCCAACACTTGTTTTTGTTGTCTTTTTTATTTACCCTTTCTGACAGGTGGGAGGTGTTATCTCATTGTGGATTTTATTAACATTTCCCTGATGATTAGTGCTCTGGATCATCTTTACATGTGTCCATTAGCCATCTACATGTCTTCCTTAGTAAAATGTCTATTCAGTTTCTCTACCCATTTTTAATCTCATAGATTGTTTTATAGATATTGAGTTGTATGAGTTGTTTTTATATATTTGGTTATTAATCCTTTATCAGATATATCATTCGCAAGTATTTTCTCCTGTTCAGTAGGCTGCTTTTTCATTTTGTTGATGGTTTCCTTCAGTGTGGAAAACTTTTTAGTTTGATGTTTATTATTTAGTTCCATTTATTTATTTTTTGTTTTGTCCCTTGCCTGTGGAGACAGATTAAAAACAACATAGAAAAGAAAAGAAAAGAAAAACTGCAAAGACCAATGTAAAGAACATCTCCCTATGTTTTATTCTAGGAGTTTATGGTTTCAGATCTTAAATTTAAGTCTTTAATCCATTTTGAGTTTATTTTTATATATGGTTTAAATGGTCCAGATTGATTGTTTTGCATGTAGCTGTCCAGATTTACCAACACTATTTATTAAAATACTGTCTTTATCTCAGCATATATTCCTGGTTCCTTTGTATAAATTACTTGACCTTATAAGGTCACATCTATTTGTGGCCTTTCAATTCTGTTCCATTGATCTATGAGTTTGTTTTTGTGCCAGTACCATGCAGATTTTATTGCTATAGCTTAGTAGTATAGTTTTAAATCAGCAAGCATAATTACTCCAGCTTTTTTCTTCTTTATTAAGATTTCTTTGGCCATTTGGGGATCCTTGTAGTTCTATTCAAATTGTAAAGTTATTTGTTCCAGTTCTGGGAAAAACGTCACTATTATTTTGATAGCGATTTCACTGTACCTGAAGATTGCTTAGGATAGTATGGAAAATTTAACAATATTAAGTCTTCCAATCCATGAACACAGTGTATCTTTCTATCTTTTTGTGTTGTCTTTAATTTCTTTTATCAACATTATAGTGTTTGGAGTACAGGTCTTTCACCTCCTTGGTTAAATTTATTCCTAGCTACTTTATTCTTTTTGATGCAATTGTAAATGGGATTGTTTTATTAATATCTCTTCTCCTAGAACATTTTAGTGTGTATAAACGCAACAAATTTCTGTATATTGTCTTTGTATCCTGCAACTTCACTGAGTTCATTCATTAGATCTAATATTTTTTTTGTGGAGTCTTTAAGGTTTTGTATATATAGTATCATGTCATATGCAAACAGTGAGAGTTTCACTTCTTTCTTTCTAATTAGCACGACTTTTTTCTTTTTTTCTTGTTGGTTGTGGCTAGCACTTCCATTACTATGTTGAATAAAAGTGGTGAGATTAGGCATCCTTGTCTTTTTCCTGATCTTAGAAAAAATGATTTCCACTCTTCATTGTTTAAAATGCTGTTACCTATGAGTTTGCCATATATGGCCTTTAATTTGAAAGTTTTCATCATAAATGGATGTTGAATTTTTTAAATTATTTTTCTGAATCTTTTGAGGAGATATATATTGTTTATCCATTGTTCTTTTTTTTTTCTTTGTGGTACGCGGGCCTCTCAATGTTGTGGCCCCTCCCGTTGTGGAGCACAGGCTCCAGACGTACAGGCTCAGTGACCATAGCTCACGGGCTCAGCCGTTCCGAGGCATGTGGGATCCCCCTAGACCAGGGCATGAACCCGCGTACCCTGCAGTGGCAGGTGGACTCTCAAAAACTGTGCCACCAGGGAAGTCCCGGTTCTTTTATAATGTGCTATGGCACGTTGATTGATTTGCAGATATTGAATCATATTGGCATCACTAGAATATACCTCACTTGATCATGGAGAGACTATTTTTTTACAACTTTATTGGAGTATAATGGTGTGTTAGTTTCTGCTTTATAACAAAGTGAATCAGTTATACATACACATATGTTCCCATATCTCTTCCCTCTTGTGTGTCCCTCCCTCCAACCCTCCCCATCCCATCCCTCCAGGTGATCACAAAGAACTGAGCTGATCTCCCTGTGCTATGCAGCTGCTTTCCACTAGCTACCTACCTTACGTTTGGTCGTGTATATATGTCCATGCACCTCTCTCACTTTGTGACAGATTACCTTTCCCCCTCCCCATATCTTCAAGTCCATGGTCTAGTACGTCTGTGTCTATATTCCTGTCTTACCGCTAGGTACAACATGTCATTTTTCCCTTAAATTCCATATATTTGTGTTAGCATATGGTATTTGTCTTTCTCTTTCTGACTTACTTCGCTCTGTATGACAGACTGTAGGTCTATCCACCTCATTACAAATAGCTCAATTTCGTTTATTTTTATGGCTAATATGCCATTGTATATATGTGCCACATCTTCTTTATTGATTTATCTGATGCTGGACACTTAGGTTGTTTCCATCTCAGGGCTATTGTAAATAGAGCTGCAATAAACATTTTGGTACATGACTCTTTTTGAATTATGGTTTTCTCAGGAGATATGCCCAGTAGTGGGATTGCTGGGTCATATGGTAGTTATATTGGGAGATTTTTAAGGAACCTCCACACAGTTCCCCATAGTTGCTGTACCAATTCACATTCCCACCAGCAGTGCAAGAGTGTTCCCTTTTCTCCACACCCTCTCCAGCATTTATTGTTTCTAGATTTTTTGAGGATGGCCATTCTGATTGGTGTGAGATGATATCTCATTATAGTTTTGATTTGCATTTATCTAATGATTAATGATATTGAGCATTCTTTCATGTGTTTGTTGACAGTCTGTATATCTTCTTTGGAGAAATGTCTATTTAGGTCTTCTGCCCATTTTTGGATTGGGTTGTTTGTTTTTTTGTTATTGAGCTGCATGGGCTGCTTATAAATTTTGGAGATAAATCCTTTGTCAGTTATTTCAATAGAAAATATTTTCTCCCATTCTGAGGGTTGTCTTTTGGTCTTGTTTATGGTTTCCTTTGCTGTGCAAAAGCTTTGAAGTTTCATTAGGTCCCATTACTATTTTTTTGCTTTTATTTCCATTTCTCTAGGAGGTGGGTCAAAAAGGATCTTGCTGTGATTTATGTCATAGAGTGCTCTGCCTATGTTTTCCTCTAAGAGTTTGATAATTTCTGGTCTTACATTTAGGTCTTTAATTCATTTTGAGCTTATTTTTGTGTATGGTGATAGGGATTGATATAATCTCATACTTTTACATGTACCTGTCCAGTTATCCCAGCACCACTTATTGAAGAGGCTATCTTTTCTCCACTGTACATTCCTGCCTCCTTTATCAAAGATAAGGTGACCATATGTGCATGGGTTTATCTCTGGGCCTTCTATCCTATTCCATTGATATACCTTTCTGTTTCTGGGCCAGTACCATACTGACTTGATTAATGCAGCTTTGTAGTATAGTCTGATGTCAGGGAGCCTGATTCCTCCAGCTCCATTTTTCATTCTCAGGATTGCTTTGGCTATGCGGGGTCTTCTGTGTTTCCATACAAATTGTGAATTTTTTTGTTCTAGTTCTCTGAAAAATGTCAGTGGTAGTTTGATAGGGATTGCATTGAATCTGTAGATTGCTTTGGGTAGTAAAGTCATTTTCACAATGTTTATTCTTCCAATCCAAGAACATGGTATATCTCTCCATCTATTTGTATCATCTTTAATTTATTTCATCAGTCTCTTATAATTTTCTACATACAGGTCTTTTGTCTTCTTAAGTAGGTTTATTCCTAGATATTTTATTCTTTTTGTTTCAATGGTAAATGGGAGTGTTTTCTTGATTTCATTTTCAGATTTTTCATCATTAGTGTATAGGAATGCCAGAGATTTCTGTGCATTAATTTTGTATCCTTCTACTTCAGCAAATTCATTGATTAGCTCTAGTAGTTCTCTGGTAGCATCTTTAGGATTCTCTATGTATAGTATCATATTATCTGTAAACAGTGACAGCTTTACTTCTTCTTTTCCGATTTGGATTACTTTTATTTCCTTTTCTTCTCTGATTGCTGTGGCTAAAACTTCCAAAACTATGTTGAATAAGAGTGGTGAGAGTGGGCAACCTTGTCTTGCTCCTCACCTTAGTGGAAATGCTTTCAGTTTTTCACCATTGAGGACAATGTTGGCTGTGGGTTTGTTATGTATGGCTTTTATTATGTTGAGGAAAGTTCCCTCTATGCATACTTTCTGCAGGGTCTTTATCATAAATGGGTGTTGCATTTTGTCGAAAGCTTTCTTTGTGTCTATTGAGATGAGCATATGGTTTTTCTCCTTCAATTTGTTAATATGGTGCATCACGTTGTTTGATTTGCGTATATTGAAGAATCCTTGCATTCTTAGAATAAACCCCACTTGATCATGGTGTATGATTCTTTTAATGTGCTGTTGGATTCTGTTTGCTAATGTTTTGTTGAGGAATTTTCCATCTATTTTCATCAGTGATATTGGCCTGTAGTTTTCTTTCTTTGTGACATTTTTTTCTGGTTTTAGTATCAGCATGATGGTGGCCTTGTAGAATGAGTTTGGGCATGTTCCTCCCTCTGCTATATTTTGGAAGAATTTGAGAAGGATAGGTGTTAGCTCTTCCGTAAATGTTTGATAAAATTAGCCTGTGAAGCCATCTGGTCCTGGGCTTTGTTTTTTGGAAGATTTTTAATCACAGTTTCACTTTCAGTGCTTGTGATTGGTCTGTTCATATTTTCTATTTCTTCCTGATTCAGTATTGACAGGTTGTGCATTTCTAAGAATTTGTCCATTTCTTCCAGGTTGTCCATTTTATTGGCATAGTGTTGCTTGTAGTAATCTCTCATGATCTTTTGTATTTCTGCAGTGTCACTCGTTACTTCTCCTTTTTCATTTCTAATTTTATTGGTTTGAGATTGCTCCTTTTTTCTTGATGTGTCTGGCAAATGCCTTATGAATATTGTTTATCTTCTCAAAGATCCAGATTTTAGTTTTATTGATCTTTGCTATCGCTTCCTTCATTTCTTTTTCATTTATTTCTGATCTGATTTTTATGGTTTCTTTCCTTCTGCTAACTGTGTGATTTTTTTGCTCTTCTTTCTCTACTTGCTTTAGCTGCAAGGTTAGATTGTTTATTCGAGAGATTTCCTATTTCTTAAGGTAGGAATGTATTGCTATAAACTTCCCTCTTAGAACTGCTTTTGCTGCAACCCATAGGTTTTGGGTTGTCGTGTGTCCATTGTCATTTGCTTCTAGGTACTCTTTTATTTCCTTTTTGATTGCTTCAGTGATCACTTCATTATTATGTTTTGTATTGTTTAGCTTCCATGTGTCTGTATTTTTTACAGATCTTTTCCTGTAATTGATATCTAGTCTCATAGTGCTGTGGTCGGAAAAGATACTTGATACAATTTCCATTTTCTTAAATTTACCAAGGCTTGATTTGTGACCCAAGATATGAACTACCCTGGAGAATGTTCTATGAGCACGTCAGAAAAATGTGTATGCTGTTGTTTTTGGATGGAATATCCTATAAATATCAATTAAGCCCACCTTGTTTATTGTATCATTTAAAGCTTGTGTTTCCTTATTTATTTTCATTTTGGATGATCTGTCCATTGGTGAAAGTGGGGTGTTAAACTCCCCTACTATGAATGTATTACTGTCGATTTCCCCTTTTATGGCTGTTAGTATTTGCCTTATGTATTGAGGTGCTCCTATGTTGGGTGCATAAATATTTATAATTGTTATATCTTCTTCTTGGATCAATCCCTTGATCATTATGTAGTGTCCTTCTTTGTCTCTTCTAATAGTCTTTATTTTCAATCTATTTTCTCTGATATGAGAATTGCTACTCCAGCTTTCTTTTGGTTTCCATTTGCATGGAATATCTTTTTCCATCCCTTTACTTTCAGTCTGTATGTTTCTCTAGGTCTGAGGTGGGACTCTTGTAGACAGCCTATATATGTGTCTTGATTTTGTATCCATTCAGCCAATCTGTGTCTTTTGGTGGGAGCATTTAGTCCATTTACATTTAAGGTAATTATCGATATGTATGTTCCTATTCCCATTTTCTTAACTGTTTTGTGTTCGTTATTGTAGGTCTTTTCCTTCACTTGTGTTTCTTGTCTAGAGAAGTTCCTTTAGCATTTGTGGTAAAGCTGGTTTTGTGGTGTTGAACTCTCTCAGCTTTTGCTTGCCTGTGAAGGTTTTAATTTCTCCATCAAATCTGAATGAGATCCTTGCTGGGTAATCTTGGTTGCAGGTTTTTCTCCTTCCTCACTTTAAATATGTCCTGCCAGCCCCTTCTGGCTTGCAGTGTTTCTGTGGAAATATCAGCTGTTAAGCTTATGGGGATTCCCTTGTGTGTTATTTGTTGTTTTTCCTTTGCTGCTTTTAATATGTTTCCTTTGTATTTGTTTTTTGACAGTTTGATTAAAATGTGTCTTGGCGTATTTCTCCTTGGATTTATCCTGTGTGGGACTCTTCATACTTCCTGGACTTGATTAACTATTTCCTTTCCCATATTAGGGAAATTTTTAATTATAATCTGTTCAAATATTCTCTCAGTCCCTTTCTTTTTCTCTTCTTCTTCTGAAATCCCTATGCTTCGAATGTTGGTGCATTTAATATTGTCCCAGTGGTCTCTGAGACTGTCCTCAGTTCTTTTCATTCTGTTTTCTTTATTCTGCTCTGCAGTAGTTATTTCCACTATTTTATCTTCCAGGTCACTTATCCGTTCTTCTGCCTCAGTTATTCTGCTATTGATCCCATCTAGAGTGTTTTTAGTTTCATTTATTGTGTTGTTCATTGTTGTTTGTTTCATCTTTAGTTCTTCTGGGTCCTTGTTAAATGTTTCTTGCATTTTGTCTATTCTATTTCCAAGATTTTGGATCATCTTTACTGTCATTATTTTGAATTCTTTTTCAGGTAGACTGCCCATTTCCTCTTCATTTGTTAGGTCTGGTGGGTTTTTATCTTGCTCCTTCGTCTGCTGTGCATTTTTCTGTCTTCTCATTTTGCTTTTCTTACTGTGTTTGGGGTCTCCTTTTTGAAGGCTGCTGGTTCGTAGTTCCCGTTGGTTTTAGTGTCTGTCCCTAGTGACTGAGGTTGATTCAGTGGGTTGTGTAGGCTTCCTGATGGAGGGGACTAGTGCCTGTGTTCTGGTTGATCAGCCTTGACTTTGTCTTTCTGGTGGGCTGGTCCAAGTCTGTTGGTGTGTCTTTGGGTGTCTGTGGACTTTTTATTTTAGGCAGCCTCTCTGCTAATGGGTGGGGTTCCTGTCTTCATAGTTGTTTGGTATAGGGTATCCAGCACTGTAGCTTGCTGGTCATTGAGTGAAGCTGTGTGCCTGTGTTGAGATGGAGATCTCTGGGAGATTTTCACCATTTGATATTATGTGGGAGGTCTCTTGTGGACCAGTGTTCTGAAGGTGGATTTCACACCTCAGAGGCACAGTATTTACTCCTGGCTGTAGCACCAACATCCTTTCATCCACATGGCTCAGAATAAAAGGGAGAAAAAGTGGAGAGAAAGAATTAGTAGAAGTAGAAAGAAAGAAAGAAAGGAGGGAGGGTGGGAGGAAGGAAGCAAGGAGGGAGGGAAGGAAGGAAAAAAAGAAAGAAAGATAAAAGGTAAAGTAAAATAAAATAATTAAAATAAAAAAATAATTATTGAGGAAAAAAAACGGACAGATAGAAGCCTAGGACAAATGGTGCAAGCAAAACTATCCAGACAAAATCTCACACAGAAGCATACATATACACACTCACAAAAAGAGGAAAAGGGGAAAAAATCATAAATCTTGCTCTCAAAGTCCATCTCATCAATTTGGGATGATTCGTTGTCTATTCATGTATTCCACAGATGCAGGGTACATCAAGTTGATTGTGGAGCTTTAATGCGCTGCTTCTGAGGCTGCTGGGAGAGATTTCCCTTTCTCTTTTTTGTTCTCACAGCTCCCAGGGTCTCAACTTTGGATTTGGCCCTGCTCTGCGTGTAGGTCGCCAGAGGGCGTCTGTTCTTAGCTCAGACAGGACGGGGTTAAAGGAGCAGCTGCTTCGGGGACTCTGGCTCACTCAGGCCGGGAGGAGGGAGGTTCCTGGAGTGCAGGGCGAGCCTGCGGCAGCAGAGGCTGGTGTGACGTTGCACCAGCCTGAGGCATGCCATGCGTTCTCCCAGGGAAGTTGTCCCTGGATCCCGGGATCCTGGCAATGGCGGGCTGCACAGGCTCCCCGGAAAGGGTGTGTGGATAGTGACCTCTGCTCGCACACAGGCTTCTTGGTGGCAGCAGCAGCAGCCTTAGTGTCTCATGCTCGTCTCTGGGGTCTGCGCTTTTAGCTGCAGATCGCGCCTGTCTCTGGTGTTCTTTTAAGCAGTGCTCTTAATCCCCTCTCCTTGTGCACCAGGAAACAAAGAGGGAAGAAAAAGTCTCTTGCCTCTTTGGCAGGTCCAGACTTTTCCCGGACTCTCTCCCAGCTAGCCGTGGCACACTATCCCCCTGCAGGCTGGGTTCACATCACCAACCCCAGTCCTCTCCCTGCACTCCGACCGAAGCCCGATCCTCAGCTCTCAGCCCCGCCTGCACTGGCGGGTAAACAGACAAGCCTCTCGGGCTGGTGATTGCCCATCGGTTGGCACCCATCCTCTGTGTGGGAATCTCTCTGCTTTGCTCTCCGCACCCCTGTTTCTGTGCTCTCCTCTGCAGCTCTGAATCTTCCCCCATCCGCCACCCATGGTCTCCACCCGCGAAGGGGCTTCCTAGTGTGTGGAAACCTTTCCTCCTTCACAGCTCCCTCCCAGTGGTGCAGGACCCGTCCCTATACTTTTGTCTCTGTTTATTCTTTTTTCTTTTGCCCTACCCAGATACGTGGGGAGTTTATTGCCTTTTGGGAGGTCTGAGGTCTTCTTCCAGCATTCAGTAGGTGTTCTGTAGGAGTTGTTCCACGTGTAGATGTATTTCTGGTCTATCTGTGGGGACGAAGGTGATCTCTGTGTCTTACTCTTCTGCCATCTTCCCTTCGTCCCTTTTCCATGGTGAGTTTTATTGTTTTAGTGTTACTGTTGAATAAATTTTTCTATTTTTTAAAGTATTTTTGCATCTATGTTCCTCAGCAATATTGGCATGTATTTTTTTGTGTGTGTTTGGTATCAAATAATGCTCGCCTAGTAGAATGAGTTTGGAAGCATTTCTCTCTCTTCAATTTTTTGGAATTTTTTGAGAAGCATATGTATTAAGTATTTAAATGTTTGTTAAGAGCCATTCTGTCCTGGATTTTTATTTGTTGGAAGGTTTTTGATTACTGATTCTAGTTCATTCTAGTGTTCATGCTGAACAGATATTCTATTTTTCCTTGATTCAGTCTTGGATAATTGTATTTTTCTAGGAATTTATCCATTTTTTTCTAGATTCCAATTTGTTAGCATATAATTGTTCATAGTAATCTCTTATGATCCTTTGTATCTCCTTGATGTCAGTTGTAATTTCTCCCATTTTGTTTCTGATTTTATTTGGGCCTTTTCTATTTTTTCCTTATAAGTGTGAGTTAAGATTTATCTTTTTTTTATCTTTTCTAAGAACCATCTCTTAGTTTTATTGATCTTTTAAAATTGTCTTTATTCTTTATTTTATTTCCACTCTGATCTTTCTTTCCTTCCTTCTACTAACTTTGTGATTTTTTTGTTCTTTTTGCTGGTTCCTTTAGGTGTAAAGCTAGATTATTTATTTGACATTTTTTTATTTCTGTAGATAGGCCTTTATCCCTGTAAACTTCCCTCTTAGAACTGTTTTTGTTCTGTCCCATAGATTTTGGAACACTGTCTTCCCATTTTTATTTGCCTCAAGGTATATTTTGATTTTCTCTTTAATTTCTTTGTTAACCCATTGATTGTTTTGAAGTATGTTGTATATATACTATATAACATATATATATATGTTATATATTTTTCCAGATATATATATATATATAATTATTTTATTTTTAAAAAAATTATACAATTTTTAAAGGTTACTTTCCATATACAGTTATTACAAAATATTGGCTATATTCCCCGTGTTGCACAATACATCTTTGAGCCTATCTTATACCCAACAGTTTTTACCTCCCACTCTCCCACCCATATATTGCCCCTCCACCCCCTCCACACTGGTAACCACTAGTCTGTTCTCTATCTGTATGAGTCAGCTGTTTTGTTATATTCACTAGTTTGTTGTATTTTAAATTCATGATCTCTTAAGTTTAATCCCATTCTAAAAACACTACTCCTTTTACTCCCCATCAAAATTTTATGTTTTTGTGTCATATTGTACATCCTTTTATTTTGTTTATGATTTAACTCATTATTTTAGGCATAAATAATTTTACTACTTTTGTTAACGTTTACACTATCTTTATAAGAATTGATCCACTACCCTCACTATATGTTTGTTTTTACCAGTAAGATTTTTTTTCAAAATGTTCTTGTTTCTAATTATGGCCTTTTCCATTCCATTTAAAGATGTCCTTTTAATATTTCTTGTAAGGCTAATTTAGTGGATGAACTCCTTTAGCTTTTCTTGTATGGACAACTCTATCTCTCCTTCAATTCTGAATTATGACCTTTCCAGGTAGAGTATCTTTGGTCTTAAGTTGTTTTTGTTTTTGTTTTCTTTCAGCACTTTGAATATATCATGCCAGTCCCTTATAGCCTGTAAAGTTCCTGCTAAAATATCAGCACATATTCTTATAGAGGTCCCCTTGTTGAAAAACTAGTTGTTTTTCTCTTGCTGCTTTTAAACTTATCTTTAGGTTTTGACATTTAATTATAATGTGTCTTGGTGTGGACCTCTTTGGGATCAACTTGATTGGGATTCTGTGATTCCTGCACTTGGATGTCTGTTTCCTTCACCAGTTTAGGTAATTTTTCAGCCATCATTTCTTCAAATAGGTTTTCTGTAAATTTTTCTTTATTTTCTCCTTCTGTAACCCCTATAATATGAATATTAGTATGTTTAATGTTGTCCCAGAAGTCTCTTAAACTATCCTCATTTGTTTAAAACTTTGTTTTTACCATTCCTATTTGGTAATTTCCACTACCCCATCTTCCAGAGTACTGATCTATTCTTCTGTATTCTATGATCTATTGTTGTTTCCCTCTAGTATATTTTTCATTTCAGTTATTGTATCCTTCAGTTTTAGTTGGTCCATTTTTATATTTTCTATATTTTTATTGCAGTTCTTACTGAGTTCATCCATTCTCCTGTGTTTGGTGAGCATGATTATGACTATTACTTTGAACACTTTATATGATAAATTGCTTCTCTCCATTTTGTTTAGTTCTTTTTCTGAAGTTTTGCATTCTTCTTTTATTTGAGGCAGATTCCTTTGTCTCTTCATTTTGATTAGCTATGTTTGTTTCTATTTGTTAGATATATCAGCTACATCTCCCAGTCTTGAAAAAGTAGCTTTATATAGAAGGTGTCCTGTAAGGCCCAGTGGCACAATTCCCCATGGTCACCAAAGCCAGGTGCTCTAGAAGTATCTCTTATGTGGGCTTCATGAACCCCCCTATTTTTGTTGGGCTGAAGTTGATATGGGTGTACTGGTAGGTGGTACTATCCTTTGGTCTGGCTGGCAGAGAAGTCTAGCCCCGACTTCTGTTGGCATACTGATGTGTGGGACTGGCTTCTGGCACAATTGAGTGCCAAGTCAGGCCATGACTGTTGCAGGTGCGCTGGTGTGTGGGACTGACCCTTCAAAGCAGGAGCTGCTTTGGAAGGGTGCTTGTGCTGGTCAGCCTTGCTTACTAGGTTGGGCAGGGTGCGAGCTACTTTAGAGGGTCACTGGTGCTGAAGTGGTCTGCCAAGTGGGCTGGTGCATGAGCCACTTTTCAGTGGCTGTGCAGAAGTAGGCAGGATGAGCTGGTGGACCCTCAGGGAAATACTATGGTGGGGTGCACAGTGTTAGCAAGTTTGGTAGAGAGTGAAAGAAATGGAAATTGTCAGTGCTAGGCCAGCTAAGTGGAAGGAGAGTAAAAAAAATAAAATGGCACCACCAACACTTCTGTCTTTGGAGAAAGTTCCATCGGATCCCTGCCTCTCTGGCACACAGCCTAAAATTAGTCAATGAATCTCATTCTCGTATGACCCGGGCACTTTTCAGGTTGCTGCCTCTATGCTGGCACTTGGAGCAAGTGAGCTTGTGTGCAAGCCCTTCAAGAGTGAAATGTTGTTTTCCCACATCCCCCTGGCTCTCCTGGATGTAAGACCCACTGGTTTTCAAACCAGATGTTATGGGAGCTCCTTTTCCCAATGTAGTTTCCCTGGACTTGGGATCCCAATGTAGGGCTCAGACTCCTTGTTCCTTAGGGAGTACCTCTGCCAACTGTGATATTCCTCTCCATTGTGGATCACTGGTCCAGGTGTGTGGGTTCTGACTAGACAGAGTCTCTGCTCCTCCTGCCTGTCTCAATGTGGCTTTTCTTTATATCCTTATTTGTAGAAAATATGATCTGCTAGTCTTAAAGTCATTCTCAGAGAATGTTGTTTTATATATACTTATGTGTAGTTTGGGTGTGTCTGTGGTAAGAGGTGAACTCAGGATCTTCATACTCCACCATCTTAATGCAGATTCTGAGTTCACTGATAGTTTCTTATATTTTCTCCAACGTACTATTCAGCAACACAGAGAGATTTTTTTTAAGTTCAGTTATTATATTTACTAGTTCTATAATTTCTCTTTGATTCCATTGTATATTTTGCATTTTGTTGAGATTTTCTATTTTTCCATTTTTTTCTAGAGTGTTCACTATTGTTCATTGAAACTTATGATTGGTACTCTAAAATACCTGCCAGGTAATTCCAACACCGTAATCATCTCAGTGTTGGAGTGTGTTGGGGTT
Organism: Delphinus delphis; assembly: GCF_949987515.2. NCBI lineage: Eukaryota > Metazoa > Chordata > Mammalia > Artiodactyla > Delphinidae > Delphinus > Delphinus delphis. Next base: position 61,435,604 of record NC_082704.1, on the reverse strand, counting down.
TTTTCCTCATTCAAATTGTATTTTCTTCCTTCTTAGTATGAGTATTTTTTTTTCTTTTGTATCCTAGACATTTTCAGTAACGTTTTTTGAGATTCTAGATCCTATTTAATCTTCCTTTTTGGTGGAAGTTACCCTATTTGGTTATAGCATATAGGTGCAGGTGGGGTTAGATATTTATTTCTGCCCTGGTCCCTACCAACATCATCCTAACAAAAGCAGGGCACTAACTTGCACTGTAATTTAACCAATGGGTAATGGTACAAGATTAGCACCTCCTTCTCTGCTAGTGACACTTTTCCTGTAAACTGGAGCACTTTTACTGCCTCACTGTCACTTGGTTTGGGTGGCAATTCAGCTTCTTACTATTCCCTGCTGCAATGAGGGCAGTCATGAGAGCTAACTAGCACTCACCTCTCACTGCTTTGTTCTACCTTATTTTTTCCAGGTGTATGTGGAAATTCAGTTTCCACTGATATCAGGTTGGGAGAAGTAGAGTACTATCAAGGACTACTTCACATAGCCTCATTCTGACTTACTGTTATTAGGTTGAGATGAAAACTCATCTCCCTCTAAGCCTCACTTATGGCAAGGGAAGAAAAAGCAGAGTGCCAGTTGGCACTGCCTTACACAGTCATTCTATTTTGTTGCTGGATGAGGACGTTTTCTCAGCTGAAACTAGGGGAGTGGAAAATAAAGGGCCTTGAACTGCCTCATTCCACCTTGTTTTTTCTGGGTGGAGTTAGAACTTCATCAGGCCACAGGGACCCTCTGACACTGCAGAAGGGTGGGATGGAAGAAGAGGGCCAACTAAGACTGCTTCATACTGCCTCTTTCTAATTCATTTGCTGTCAGGTGGCAGTGGAAGCCATCTTCCCACTTGGCCTTTTTGATACCACACAGGTGGTGAAATCAAAGTGCTGCCTATTATTACCAGGCAGGAGATGGAAGTTCAGCTATCAGCTCAGTCTCACCAATATCACCCTGATTGGAGAAATAGAGCACCACCTGCTACCTCCAAGCAAGAATTTAAAGTTTACCTCCCCACTGACACTATGGATGGGGAGCAGTTTTTCCATTGATGTTTGGCTTGATTAGGGTGGGAACTGTCAAAAATGCTCTCCGTTCTACTATGCCACACTTTCGTAGGTGATTTGGATAGAGTCATCTTTCTCTGAGACTATTTATATCTGTGCTTGTTGATATTCCCGTGTTGCAGGTTTCTTCAGGACATTGTCCAGGATATATGGGAGGAAAACAAAAACCAATGGAATGCACTACTGTGTCACTCCTCAAGTCCCAAGGTACCTAGGATGTTTGCCTTCTTTTCACTTTTCAGAGTCTTTCTATGCATTCTGTATTAGTTTTCAGTTATATGAGGAAGGGCTTGAGAAAAATGGGGCAATTCCATCTTAGAGAGAACTAGAAATCTCCCATTGAATTTTTGAGTGAAATATGAAAATATCTTAAATATTTTATAAGTAAATAATTAGGTAAAGTTTCTCCTACATTATCAGTAGAATTTTATACAGCCATTCAAATCACATTGCCAAAGAGTATTTATTGACATGAGAAAAATATGATATATGAAGTAAAGAGAATCAGAATACAAAATTGTATATATAATTATGATTCCAATTATATAAGATGTGTCTGTGTGTGCAAGTATTCTCATGCTCGTGTATGAAAGTTGATTTTTTAAAAGGCCTGAAAATTTTGCCCAAAACAGTAGCAGTGGATATCTTTGAGTGCTAGGATTATGGCTGATTTTTATTTTCTGCCTTACATCTTTCTCTATTTCCAAATGTTCTACAATAGACATGTCTTACTTTCATGATCAGAGCAAAAAATTTTTTAAAATCCTATTGTACTAGATATTCAAGTCACAACAGAACCATTTTGGTTCTATTGAAGAAAACCTCTTGCCAGTGACAGAATTAAGAATTGAGTTTAATCCAACTCATTATGTTGAAATGTATAGAATTTCAGGAGAGTAAAGAGGGTATGTGTAAAAAGGCAAGCTATAGAGAGAACATGGAAATAACTTTCTAAAGTTTGAATTGTATAAGTATTTATAAGGTACAAAAATGTTTTGATCAACTACCACCAATAAATTTTAAGAAAATTATTTGAATTCTCATAGGCCAATTTCTCAGATATTTTAGATATGTTTTCTTATGAAATTACTAATCCAGTATCATTAGACAGAAATTGAAACCTGTCATTGGAAAACCTGAAACCCAGAGGAGACCTATTTGCTTTAATCTTCTCTCTTTCCTGCTTCATTTCACCAGATCAGTCAAAGACTTCAAGGCCAACCTGATATATCTTGTTTGACTGAACAGTCCTCAAGCACTCATTTACATGCAAACCTGAAGCTCACTTTATTCTCATAATCATAGATAAATTATTTGATAAGCCCTACTTTCAAGTTAGCAGTGGAAAAATTAAATTTAGACCAATATATTAACTTAGTCCAGTCCTACCCTCTCTACTTACTTTGGGTTTAAAGATAGTTCCTCTTTTGTACATAATTGTATAAAAGTTGAGTTTTATTATTAGTCAGTTTCTCATTGCAGTTCTAAGTCTCAGGACTAGACAAAATTGTACTCCTCAGGCTAGATGTATGTGAGGCTGCTATATCCTGACTGTGATAGAGAGGGATATGTCCTGCTTGTTATCTCTCTCCTATTCCCTTTTTCCTCTCCTCTGCTCCTTGTCCATCTGCCTAAGTGGTTGGTGTTTGAGAAGGGCTGTGGGGCAATTGATAAATTGAAGATTCACATGCTAATGGTAGTGAATTTGCTTCTACCTTTTTGTTGGTTCTTGTTGATACAGAGAGATTGATAGCCTGTGTTTATTTTCCTCATGTACAAGCTGAATTATAATGACTTCTGCTTTCAGGATGTTCTAGGAATAGGCAGTAGGTGCACCTGTGACTGTGTCTTCTGCTTTAATTCTAAGGCACAGTGTACCCTGAGGGGTTGGCATTAATTTTCTCTCCATGCCACCATCAGTGATATTGAAAATCCTCCTTTTGTGCTGCCTGCCCCCTTATTCAAATGGGTCAGCTGTCTGATCTACATCTTCTTTTAACTTCCCAGACTCCCTTTCATATTCGTCTGGGCCCATGTGCTTGTAGGTTGGGTGTTTTGTGGTGGGGAACTGTGAATGTTGACTTCCTTTCATTCTTTACCTAGGCACTCTGCACCATGAGTCTTTACACCAGCCCAGCATGGGACAGCTCTGTGAATGTCTGGACAAGAAGTAAATCCTTGCTCTGTATCTGTATTCTCTCAAAAATCATGGGAAATTTTATTTGGAGCAACCCTAATTTTGGGAGGAAGCAAGCTAATCCTTCCATAGTCATCTTGAGGAAGGATAAGAAAAATATAGCAATTTCTCATTAGCTTTGCTCTCTCCATCAAGTGACCTCACTTTCCCCTTGCCCACCTCAAGCCCTTTTCACATAACCACAAACAAAGGAAAGGATTGATATTGGTACCTGGTAAGCCCTATGGTGAGCTGTGTAGCCTCACCCTATAAGTAGGCTTTTTTTTTTTTTTTCTGTACGCGGGCCTCTCACTGTTGTGGCCTCTCCCATTGCGGAGCACAGGCTCCGGACATGCAGGCTCAGTGGCCATGGTTCACGGGCCCAGCCACTCTGTGGCATGTGGGATCTTCCCGGACCGGCGCACGAACCCGTGTCCCCTGCATCGGCAGGCGGACTCTCAATCACTGTGCCACCAGGGAAGCCTGAAAGTAGGCTTTTAAATGAACTTAGGTGGTGAGTACATAGCATCTTTTGTTCTCAGTCTAGTTGCCTCCATAGTGAATCCTGTACAATATGGTAACTTAGGGAAAATGGTGTTTCACATTCTCTTGTTATACTGGTATCAGGGAAAATGAGACAACAAAGCTCAGCAAAGGACACCAAACCAAAGCATCTTCATAAAGAAGAAATGCTTCAGGCCATCTCCCATTGGAAAACAAGAAGGCTCTGTGTTCAATTTTCAAAAAATGCTAGGTAAGTTAAGATAGTGCAAATTTTCCTCAAGTTGGAGCTAAGTAGTGCCTCCCTTTGGGCTAATTATAATCTAACTACCTAAATAATCCCCAGATGTTCTAAAAATATCTAGATTCCCTCCTGTGGGAGACAGTGCTTTTATAACCTAGAGTTAAATCTTTTATCATCCAAGAATTTGGTTCACTGTTAGTGTTTGGAAATTTTCACCATTTTACTACATATTAAAAATAAAGATAAGGCAGGAAAATTATACTGATTATCCACTATGTTGTAGGAACTTTCCATATATTATCTCATTAACATTTAAACTATCCTCACAGAATTGCTATGTCAAATGAGATAGACCAAAAATATTTTGTAACGTGTAAACTGCTTTACAAATGTGAGTTTATTATATTTTCCACAATAAACCTATCATGCAGTGAAATGAAAAGCACCAAACCTTAGTAAAATGAAGAGACCATTAATGAGCTTCAATGTAGATACCAAGTTACAAGGTTGGTGACAGTTATTTTTAATCTGCTGGTTTTCTTCTTTGAGAAGGATAGAAACATATCTCTTCAAGGTAATATCGTTCCAAAGTAATAATAATAACACTATAGGCACAGTTTTTGGAGAACTGAAGTATGACAAATAAGAAAATGATCGTCTTTATTCTTTTGATACACATATGCTTACTCAAGAAAATTTTAAAAATCACTTCGAAGTCAAAATATATAAAACTAAAATATATTTTATGCCAAAATAGATTTCAATTATGTATATTTTTAGGTAAGTTTAAAAAAAATTACTGGAGTATAGTTGATTTACAATGTTGTGTTCTACTGAGGTGTAAGGCAAAATGAGTCAGTTATACATTTACATATATCAACTCTTTTTTTAGATTCTTTCCCCATATAGGTCATTACAGAGTACTGAGTAGAGCTCCCTGTGCTATACAGTAGGTTCTTATTAGATACCTATTTTATACATAGTAGTGTGTATATGTCAATCCCAAATTCCCAATTTATCCCTCCCCCACATTTCCCCCTGGTAACCAAAAGTTTGTTTTCTACATTTGTAACTCTATTTCTGTTTTGTAGATAAGTTCATTTGTACCCTTTTTATAGATTCCACATATAAGAGATATCATGATATTTGCCTTTCTCTGTCTGACTTACTTCACTCAGTATGAGAATCTCTAGGCCCATTCATGTTGCTGCAACTGACATTATTTCTTTCTTTTATATGGCTGAGTAATATTCCATTGTATATATGTACAAGATCTTCTTTATCCATTCCTCTGTGAATGGACATTTAGGTTGCTTCCATGTCTTGGCTATTGTAAATAGTGCTGCAATGAATATTAGGGTGCATTTATCTTTTCAAATTATGGTTTTCTCTGGATATTTGCCCAGGAGTGGGATTGCTGGATCATATGGTAGCTCTACTTTTAGTTTCTTAAGGAACCTCCATACTGTTCTCCATAGTGGCTGTACCAATTTACATTCCCACCAACAGTGTAGGAGTGTTCCCTTTTCTCCACACTCTCTCTAACATTTATTGTTTTTAGATTTTTTGATGATAGCAATTCTGACTGGTGTGAAGTGATACCTCATTGTAGTTTTGATTTGCATTTCCCTAATGATTAATGATGTTGAGCATCTTTTCATGTGTTTTTTGGCCATCTGTATGTCTTCTTCAGAGAAATGTCTATTTAGATTTTCTGCCCATTTTTTTGAATTTTATTTTTTAATACAGCATGTTGTTATTACTTATCTATTTTATACATATTAACATATATATGTCAATCCAAATCTCAAAATTCATCCCACCACCACCACCACCCTCAATTTCCCCCCTTGGTGACCATACGTTTTTTCTCTACATCTTTCTCTCTATTTCTTCCTTGTAAATGGATTCATCTGTACCATTTTTCTACATTCTACATATATGTGTTAATATACGATATTTGTTTTTCTCCTTCTGACTTACTTCACTCTATATGACAGTCTCTAGGTCCATCCATGCCTCTACAAATGACCCAATTTCATTGTTTTTATGGCTGAGTAATATTCCATTGTATATATATGTACCACATCTTCTTTATCCATTCATCTGTTAATGGACATTTAGGTTTCTTCCATGACCTGGCTATTGTAAATAGTGCTGGAATGAACATCGGAGTTCATATGTCTTTTTGAATTACAGTTTTCTCTGGGTATATACCCAGGGGTGGGATTGCTGGGTCATATGGTAATTCTATTTTTAGTATTTTAAGGAACCTCCATACTGTTCTCCATAGTGGCTGTATCAATTTACGTTCCCACCAACAGTGCAAGAGAGTTCCCTTTTCTCCACACGTTCTCCAGCATTTGTTTTTTAGATTTTCTGATGGCCATTCTGACTGGTGTGAGGTGATACCTCATTGTAGTTTTCATTTGCATTTCTCTAATAATTAGTGATGTTGAGCAGCTTTTCATGTACCTCACGGACATCTGTATGTCTTCTTTGGAGAAATGTCTATTTAAACCTTACCTGCATTTTTTGATTGGGTGATTTCTTTTTTTTTTTTTACATTTACCTGCAGACCTGTTTTTATATTTTGGAGATTAATCCCTTGTCAGTTGCTTCATTTGCAAATATACTCTCCCATTCTGAGGGTTGTGTTTTCATTCTGTGTATGGTTTCCTTTCCTGTGCAAAAGCATTTATGTTTAATTATGTCCTATTTTTTAAAAAAAAAATGCTTTTATTTTCATTACTCTAGAGGTGGATCAAAAAAGATCTTCTGCAATTTCTGTCGAAAAGTATTCTGCCTCTGTTTTCCTGTAAGAGTTTTAGAGTGTCTGGCCTTACATTTAGGTCTTTAATCCATTTTGAGTTTATTTTTGTGTATGGTGTTAAGGAGTGTTCTAATTTCATTCTTTTACATGTAGCTGTGCAGTTTTCCCAACACCAATTATTGAAGAGACTGTCTTTTCTCCACTATATATTCTTGCCTCTTTTGTACATTAGGTGACTATAGGTGTGTGGATTTATCTCTCTCTGGACTAGCTATCCTATTCCATTGATCTATGTTTCTGTTTTTGCACCATAATCATACTGTTTTGATGACTGTAGCTTTGTAGTATAGACTGAACTCAGGGAGCCTGATTCTTCCAGCTCCATTTTTATTTTTCAAGACCGTTTGGCTATTCATGGTCATTTGTATTTCCAAACGAATTGTAAATTTATTTGCTCTAGTTCTGTGAAAAGTGCCATTAGCATTTTCATAGGGATTGTATTGAATCTGTAGATTGCTTTGGGTAGTATAGTCATTTTCAAAATATTGATTCTTTCAGTGAAGAGCATGATATATCTCACCAACTGTTTGTGTCATCTTTGATTTATTTCATCAATATCATATAGTTTTCTGAGAACAAGTCTTTTGATGAGCTCTAGTAGTTTCCTCCTAGCCTCTTTAGGATTTTCTATGTATAGTATCATGTTCTCTGCAAAGAGTGACAGTTTTATTTCTTCTGTTCCAGTTTGGATTCTTCTTATTTCTTTTTCTTCTCTGACTGTTGTGGCTAGGATTTCTGAAACTATGTTGAATAATAGTGGCAAGAGTGGACATCCTTATCTTGTTCCTGATCTTAGAGGAAATGCTTTAAGTTTTTCAGCATTGAGAATGATGTTTTCTGTGAGTTTGTCATATATGGCCTTTACTATCTTCATGTAGGTTACCTCTATGCCCACATTCTAGAAAGTTTTTATCATAAATTGGTTTTGAATATTGTCAGAAGCTTTTCTGCATCTACTAAGATGAAAATATGGTTTTTATTTTTCAGTTTGTTAATATGGTGTATCACACTGATTTACATATATTGAAGAATCCTTGCATCCCTGGGATAAATCCCACTTGATCATGCTGTATGATCCTTTGAATGTGTTGTTAGATTTGGATTGCTAGTATTTTGTTCAGCATTTTTTGCATCTACCTTCATCAGTGATATTGCCCTATAACCTCCTTTTTTGTGATATCTTTGTCTGCTTTTGCTATCAGGGTGATGATGGCCTCATAGAATGAACTTCGCAGTGTTCCACCCTCTGCAATTTTTTGAAATAGTTTCAGAATGGTTGGTGTTAACTCTTCTCTAAATGTTTGATATAATTCACCTGTGAAGTTGTCTGGTCCTGGAGTTTTGTTACTTGGAAGATTTTAATCATAGTTTCAATTTCATTACTTTTGGTTGATCTGTTCATATTTTCTATTTTTTTCTGTTTCAGTCTTGGAAGGTTGTATTTTTTTTAGAATTTGTCCATTTCTTTTAGTGCCCATTTTATTGGTGTATAGTTTCTTGTGGTAGTCTCTTATGATCCTTTGTATTTCTATGGTGTCTATTTAAATTCTCCTTTTTCATTTCTAATTTTATTGATTTGAGTCTGCTCCATTTTTCTCTTCATGAGTCTGGCTAAATGATTATCAATTACGTTTATCTTCTCAAAGAACAAGCTTTTAATTTCATTGATCTTTTCTATTTTTTTCTTTGTCTCTATTTCATTTATGTCTGCTCTGATCTTTTTTATTTCTTTCCTTTTACTAATTTTTAATTTTGTTTGTTCTTTTTCTCTAGTTGCTTTAAGTGTAATGTTAGGTTGTTTATTCGAGATTTTTCTTGTTTCCTGAGATAAGATTATATTTCTATATACTTCCCCCTTAGAACTGCTTTTGCTGTGTCCCACAGGTTTTGGATCTTCATGTTTTCATTGTCATTTGTCTCCAGGTATTTTCTGATTTACTCTTTGATTTCTTCAGTGATCTATTGGCTATTTAGTGACATATTGTTTAGCCTCTATGTGTTTGTGTTTTTACATTTTTTTCTGTTATTAATTTCTAATTGCATAGCATTGTGGTTGGAAAAGATGCTTGATATGATCTCAATTTTCTTAAATTTACCAAGGCTTGATTTGTGACCTAAGATGAGACCCATCCTGTTGATTGTTCCATGTGCATTTGAGAAGAAAGTGTATTCTGCTGTTTTTGGATGGAATGTCTTATAAATATCAATTAAGTCCTTCTGGACTAAAGTGTCATTTAAGGCCTGTGTTTCTTTATTGATTTTCTGTCTGGATGATCTGTCCATTGATGAGTGTGGGGTGTTAAGCTTCCCCACTATTATTACACTACTGTCAATTTCCCCTTTTATGCCTGTTAGCATTTTCCTTATATATTGAGGTGCTCTTATGTTGCATGCATATATATTTACAATTGTTATATATTCTTCTGGATTGATTCCTTCATCATTATGTAGTGTCTTTCTTTGTCTCTTGTAACCGTCTTTATTTTAAAGTCTATATCATCTGATATGAGTATTGCTACTCCAGCTTTCTTTTGATTTCCATTTGCATGGGGTATCTTTTTCTATCCCCATACTTTCCATCTCTATGTGTCCTTAGGTCTGAAGTGGGTCTCTTGTAGACAGCATATATACAGGTTTTACTTTTGTATCCATTCAGCCAGTCTACGTCTTTTGGTTGAAACATTTAATCCATTTACATCTAAGGTAATTATCAATATGTATGTTCCCATTGCTGTTTTCTTAATTGTTTTGGGTTTGTTTTTGGAGGTCTTGTTTCTTCCCTTCCTCTTTTGTTCTCTCTTGTGCTTTGATGACCATCTTTAGTGTTTTGTTTGGGGTGTTTTTGTTTTTTTTAATGTGTATCTATTGTGGAATTTTTGTTTTTTGGTTTGTATTTCCTATGAGGTTTTGATATAGCAGTATATATATATATATATATATATATATATAGAGAGAGAGAGAGAGAGAGAGAGAGAGAGAGAGATACACAAAGTTGTTTTAAGTTGCTTGTCTTTTTCCCACCTACAGAAGTTCCTGTAACATTTGTTGTTAAGCTTATTTGTTGGTGCTGAAGTCTCTTACCTTTTTCTTGTCTGTAAATCTTTTGATTTCTGTATCTAATCTGAATTAGAGCCTTGCTGGGTAAAAATTCTTGATTGTAGTTTTTTCCCTTTCATCACTTGAAATGTATTCTTCCACTTCCTTCTGGCCTACAGAGTTTCTGCTGAAAAATTAGCTGATAACCCTAAGAGGATTCTGTTGTACGTTATTTGTTGCTTTTCCTTGTTGCATTTAATATTTTTTGTGTGGCTTTAATTTTTGTCTGTTTGATTAATATGTGTCTTGACATGTTCCTCCTTGGGTTCATCCTGTATGGGTCTCTCTGAACTTCCTGGACTTGAGTGAGTGGTTCCTTTTTCATGTTAGGGAAGTTTTCATCTGTAATATCTTCAAATATTTTCTCAGGCCCTTTCTCTTTCTCTTCTCCTACTGGGACATCTCTAATGTCAGTGTTAGTGTGTTTAATCTCAGAAGTCTCTGAGATTGTCCTCATTCCTTTTCATTCTTTTTTCCTGTTTGTGGCAGTGATTTCCACCACTCAGGCTTCCAGCTCACTTATTCATTTTTCTGCTTCAGTTATTCTGCTATTAATTCCTTCTAGTGTATTTTTCATTTCAGTTTTTGTATTGTTCATCTCAGTTTGTTCTTTAAATATTCTAGCTCCTTCTTAAGCATTTCTTGTATCTTTTCAATCAGTGCCTTTATTCTTTTTCTGAGATTTTGAATCATCTGTACTATCATTACTCTGAATTATTTTTCAAGCTGGTTGCCTATCTCCTCTTCATTTAGCTGTTCTTGTGAGTTTTTATCTTGTTCCTTTATTTTCAGTGTATTTCTTTGTTATCTCATTTTGTCTACCTTTTTGTGTTTCTGGTCTCCTTTCCACAGGCTGCAGGATTGTAGTTCCTCTTTGTTCTAGTGTCTGCCCCTTGGTTGGTGAGCATGGTACAGGGGCTTGTGCAGGCTTCTTGTTCAGAAGGACTGATGCCTGCCCTCTGGTGGGTGGATCTGGGTCTTGTGCCTTTGATGGGCAAGGCCATGTCAAGCAGTGTGCTTTGAGTTGGTTGTGAGCTCAGTGTGACTTTAGGCAATCTATCTTCTGATGGGTGGGTTTGTGTTCCTATCTTTTCAGTTGTTTGACCTGGCCTTCCAGGACTGCAGCCTGCATGTTGTTGGGTGAGTCCAGGTCTTGGTGCTGAAATGTGGACCTCTGGGAGAACTTACTCTGATCAATATTCCCTGATGTTTCCACTACCAGTGTCCTTGTCCCCACATTGAGCTATAGTTGACCTTCACCTCCCCAGGAGACATTCCAAGATACCCAGGTATGTGTAGCCCATGTTTCTATGGAGGTATTGCTTTGTGCTGGCTCCCAGTGCACATAAGACCTTGAGTGTGTCCTCCAAGAGTGGAGTCCTCCTGTTCCCCAGTCCTGTGTAGCTCCTGCACTCAAGCCCAACTTGCCTTCAAGGCTAAAGGCTCTGGGCGTTCTTCCTCCTTTTGCCAGACCCTCAGACTGTCTTGGAAGGCTATTTTTTATATGGGAATGTACCTGTGTAGCCTGCATGGGTTTAATAATTTTTGGTGTGAGGGCTGTTTTTAGTATAGATGTCTGCCACCTCTTTCCTCAGTTAATGCTGGCTGTTATTGCCTTGATAGGAAGTGTGACTGATGTTTGGTGACCAGAGCCTTCAATGGATATTGAGCAAGGCCTCCCATTTGCTCTGTGGTTGTCACTGTCCTGTCAGAGGTGGGGTCTGCTCCCTAGTTGTTGGAGTAGAGGCCCCAAGATCTCCCAGATCTGTTTCTTAGCAGTGTTTTTAATCTGTGGTGAGAGGTATGTGCGATCAGAGCACTCCCACTGGGAGGGAAGCCACTGAGTATTCCTCCCCTGGAGCTGTTCACCTATGGGTGTGCTCTGTTCTGTCACCTTTAACCCATTTTGCAAGCTCTCAGATTACAGTATTGTTGTCACTGCCTTTGGCACCACCTTAACCATGGGTATGCCAGCAATTGCCCTGGTGTCTCTCAAACGTTGTTACCAGGCAACCAGCATCGATCCACTGAAGTCAGGTCCCAGGATTGCAGTAATCTTGGATCTGGACCCATTGTGGGCACTATGGGGGCAGCTCAGACTCTGGCCTGGCCCAAATACCATATGTGCCCACAAAGTCTACAGCTGCTAAAGCTAGACCCATCTTGGCTGCAGGAGTACTTATTGTCTGTTCAGATGTTCTGCAGGAGCTGAGTTTATAAAGCTAGTTACATGGGTGTCAATTCATGGTTTGTGCAGCTGCATGTAGAGATTTCAGCTTTTTTTCCTTAGTTGCACAGCCTCTGGGGCTCAGCTGTGGTTTGGGCCTCAACTATGCATGTGGGACACCCACAGTGTTCTGCTCCTGAGGCTGCCCTGGAGCACACAAGTCTGCCCCAGCAAGGAGGGGGAGCAGAGGCAGTGGCCTCCAGAATTGTGGGAGCCCTGATGTGGACTAGTTGCATGTGGGAGCCAGCGGCCATAAGCATGAGAAAGCCAGCCCTGGAAGAAGTTCTTCCTAGTGTCCATGGAGGCAGGGGTTAGCAAGTGGGGAGAGAGGCTGCAGTGGTGCACCCACTCCTTGTGTGTCACTCAAGAATGGTGCTTCACTTCTATGGCAGTCCAGGTTTCCTCCACAAGCATTCCCCATTGTGGATTTCCTCACTCCAGTCCCCTCAGGCTGTCTTTTTGCAGCCAACAGGAGTCCTCTTCCCAGGTCTGCTGTCTAAACCCCACGTTCCAGCACCCAGCCCCTGTCAGACACATGTCTCAGGTTGGGGCACACAGGGCTGTCACACAGACCATCTGTGTATGTCTCACTCTGTCTTACCTGCCATAGACCAGCTGCTGCAGTCTCCTCTGATAGCCCTCATAGCTCCCCTTCTGTCCCAACTGAGTTCCCCAGTGGTGAGGGTGCTTCCCCTGATGTGGGAACTTCTCCTCTCCTTCAGCTCCCCTACCAGGGGTGCAGGTCCTGTCTGGCTTCCTCTCCTCTCCCTTTTCCTTTCTTCTTTCATCTTACCTGGTTATATGGGGATCATTCTTGTCCTTTTAGGTGTCTGAGGTCTTCTGCTAGTGTTTGGCCCATTCTCTGTGAGAGTTGTCCCATTTGTAGGTGTATTCTTGATGCACTTGTGGGGAGAGATGAACTCTTCATCCTCCTACTCCTCCGCCATCTTGACTCCTCTAAAATTGAAGTTTTATAGTTATAATTTTCATTCTTTTGTTTTAGTCATATGAGAAAAGATATAACATTTCTCTATTTTCTCTTTAAAAAAACCAATAAATCAAAAGTGGTTTTCTAAAAGGAAGCTAGATCAATGTAATCAGTTTTTATTATAAAGAAGATGCTTTCAACATTTCTTCTAACAGAGTATCATGAGGCTTATTCAACCCTACTTACAAGGGACAGGTTTTAAGTAACACTAAACTTGTTTTATGATCACATAAAATAGTTTTTGATTTATCATTAGTCCAAATTGGTTTCAGATTACCCAGAATGTGTAGCCCCACAGTAAATATAGTAAATCCCCTACATACAAATGAGTTCCATTCTGAGAGCACATTCATAAGTCCAATTTGTTTGTAAGTCCAACAGACGTACCCTAGGTACCCAACTAACACAATCACTCTATAGTACTGTACTGTAATAGGTTTATAATACTTTTACACAAATAACACATAAAAAACAAACACAGAAAAATAAAGAAAACATTTTCAATCTTACAGTACTTTGAAAAGTACAGTAGTACCAGCTACATCACCGCTGCTTTTATGCTTGCTTCCAGACATCCTGGGCTTGAAACAAAGATACTGTACTACTGTACTGTATACAGTACTGTTCAGTAAAGTACACAAAAGCACAATTGCTTGTACAGAATGCACACATGTGACAACGTACACCAGACACATGAACTAACTTACATGATTGGACACGCAAACACATGTTCACATCTTTGAAAGTTCACAACTTGAAGGTTCGTATGTAGGGGACTTACTGTACTACAAGAGAAAGTTATTTTCATCAGTATCACTATTTGTAAAGTAATAAAAATTATATGAGGAAATTTCTAGACTACATGTCTTGAATGTTCACAGTAACATAAAATTTTATCAGGAGGCTGTAGTCCTAGTGTACTTTTCTGAATGGTTTCTTGTGTTGCTGAAGAAGATCAATACACTTTTCCACCCATCAACTAAACTACACTACATATTGTTAATCAAACAAACATTGACTGTGCTTTCCTTCCTTCAGGCCATACTCCCACAATTCTCTCAGCCTTGAAGGAAGACTCTTCATTCATCCTTGCCCATCCAAACAAATTTACCTACACTTTAAGATTTACCTCCATGTTCCCCATGATGAAGCCTTTCTTATCCAAATACATACAGACTGAAAAGCATTACCTCTTATGAATGCCCACAGCATGTTATATATTTATTAATCCTATTTCATTTTTAATAAATATTTTATTTGGTCTTTTTTTAAAAAAAAATGGAATTATTTCATTGATATATTTTATTTCTCCATTACTAGATAGTCCTTTGAGCATAGGCTCCTGTGCTGTATCCTCCACAACACAGCCTACCTCATACTGCGTTCTGTACAAATAGGTGTTCAATAAGTGTTTGTTGAATTGAGATTTAACTAAATATCTAGATGATAGGGTTGCCTCCAATGTTAAGCTCAGTTCCAGAACACTCTAGATCTTGAAGATTTCTCTGACCTTCATCAGTATTACAGGAACTTGAAAACAATGTTCCAATTTGGTTATCATTGTAGAGAGATATTTATGTGGTATATATGCTCTGTAACTTAACCTTGACAGCTTCTTTTTTTCTCTACACCTTTAGGTTAGAAAGTAAACATTTTTCTTTGTCAGTCTATTTATCTGAGTAATATTACTCAATAAATTATTAAATGACAAAAGTGGCTTAGACATCAAATGAGTTGAGATAAAATGAGTTGTGTGTTAGATGAAAGGAACATCAAGTTTGGAGTCAAAAAGCATCAAAGTGTCATTCTATCAATAATTAACATGCCCAATTCAATAAAATTTTTTGGGCTGCAAATTCCTAATACGTTAAAAGAAACATTATAACTCTCAACCTATCTACCCTGTAGACTACTGAAAGTACATCGATTCATTCATCAAATATTTATTGAGGGCTCACTTTGTGTTAGACGCTATTGTAGGAACAGAAGAAAAGAACAATGAATACAAGAGAAAAAATCCTGTTCTCATAGATTTTACATTCTAATTGGGAAAATGATAATAAACTAAACTATAAAACAATAACCAATAAATTATAAGGTAGCAATAAATTTAATAAGATAAATTATCATGTAAGAGAAAGAGACTGGGTTAAACATTAATTGAGACTGAGTGCCCAGGAAAGTCCTAATTAAAGATACATTTGAACTGAGAGCTGATTGGAAAGAAGGAGCAAACAATGTAAATATCTGATATCAGAATGTTTCAGACAGAAGGAAAAAAAATGTTAAAAGGGTATTAGGTGAGAATAAATTTGGTGTGCTATTAGTAAAAATGTATGGCTATTATGGCTAGAGCAGAGTGATGGAGACAGTGACAGAAAATGAGGTCAGAGAGATAAGCATAGTCCAGATTACTTAAGGGCATGTATGCCAAAGTAAATAGTTTAAATTTATTCTAGATATCATGGGGAGCCAACAAAGGGTGTTAAACTGAGAAGTAATGAAATCTTATTTATATTTTTAAAATATTACATTGACTGTGGAAAAGGAGTTAATTAAGTCAGTAACTGACAGCAGATTTTTCTATGCAGATGTTCACTACTTATCAGGTATTCACTTTTCACTCCAAAAACATAGAAATGCTCAATAAAATTTTATCACATAAAAATTTTAAGACATAGATTAGCTCAAAAGAAAAGAAAGGAAATTCTCAAATATCAGAAATGAATAAGAATCTCAAAACCAGAGTGCTAAATACATATCAGCTGATGTTATAATAACCTAGGAAGCTAGAGTCTAGAGTTCTCAAGTGGCCTTGGGTCTGTGAAAAAATTGAAACAACTCATTTGCATAAAGGCTGAGATACTGAAGGACTGCTACCTTCATGAAAATAGACCAGAAAATCCCACCCTCACATGTCAGGGAATTAGACAGGCAGCTATCATCTGATCACTACTATGAAAGGAAAAAAAGGTTCCTATAAGACCCAACACAAGCAAAAATAAATAAATAATATAAATAAATTTATTAAAAAATATAGTCTAAATTATCAGGAAGAGAAGTTAAGGTAATGATATACAAAGAAATGATGTATGCAAAAGTGGAAAACTGAGGTCTCAGATGTTCCTTTATTATAAAATTTTATAAATTAAAAAAAAATCAAAATCCCCAAACTGTGCCATGATTGGATATAGGGTTTATATTTAAATAACTTTTATGGTTTTGGAAACCAAAGGCAAGAAATTAATATGAAAACTGACCTAAGACCAGTGAAACCACTGGGACAATGGCAAGAGCAAACACAGAAGCATTCTGTTGGGACTCTTCAACAATTCAGGGCTCTCTGGACATACATAACAAAAACAAAGTAAACACAAATAACATGAGCCCATATTTTAAAATTTAGCAAGACTCATCAGGATAAAAATAGAGGGAACCAGAATAAATAAAATCAGAATGTAAAAGGAAAAGTTACAAACAACACAACAGAAATACAAAAAGATCATAAGAGGGTACTAAGAAAAATTATACACCAACAAAATGGACAACCTAGAAGAAATGCATAAATATCTAGAAATGTATAATTTCACAAGACTGAATAAAAAAAAAATAGAAAATACAGCACATTTATTACCAGTAATGAAATTGAATCAGTAATTTAAAAAAATTCCCAACAAACAAAAGTTCGAGACCAAATGGCTTCACAGATGAATCCTACTAAACATTTCAAAAGGAATTAACACCTATCCTTCTCAGACTATTCCAAAAATTTCAGAGGAAGGAATGCTTACAAACTTGTTCTTCAAGGCCAGCATCACCCTGATAACAAAACCAGACAAATACCATGAAAAGGAAAATAACAGGTCAATACCACTGATAAGTATAAATACAAAAGTCTTCAACAAAATATTTGCAAAATTAAATCAACAATATATTAAGAGAACCACACACCATGATCAAGCGAGGTTTATCCCAGAGATGCAAGGATGGTTCAATATCCACAAATCAGTCAATATGATACACTATGTTAAAAATTTAAGAATAGGGCTTCACTGGTGGCTCAGTGGTTGAGAGTCTGCCTGCCGGTGCAGGGGACGTGGGGTCGTGCCCTGGCCTGGAAGGATCTCACATGCCGCAGAGCGGCTGGGCCTGTGAGCCATGGCCGCTGAGCCTGTGCGTCCGGAGCCTGTGCTCCGCAGCGGGAGAGGCCACAACAGTGAGAGGCCCACTTACTGAAAAAAAAAAAAAAGAATAAAAACCATATGATCATCTCAATAGATGCAGAAGAAGTTTTTAACAAAATTCAGCATTCATTTATGATAAAAACTCTCAACGAAATGGGTATAGAGGAGACATAACTCAATGTAATAAAGGCCTTATATAACAAACCTACAGCCAACATCATACTCAATGTGAAAAGCTGAAAGCACTTTATCTAACATCAGAAAAAAAACAAGGGTGGCCACTCCCACCACTTTTATTTAACATAGCATTGGAAGTCCTGGCCACAGCAGTCAGACAAGAAAAAAAATGAAAGGAATCCAAACTGGAAAGGATGAATTAGTAATGTCACTGTTTGCATATGACATGACACAATATATAGGAAATCCTAAAGAGTCCACTAAAAATCTACTAGAACTGATAAATTATTGGAGTAAAGTTGCAGGATATACAAAATTAATATACAGAATTCTGCTGCATTTCTCTACATAAACAACAAACTCTCAGAAAGAAAAATTATGAAAACAATACTATTCATAATTGCATGAAAATGAATAAAATACCTAGGAATAAATCTAACCAAAGATGTGTAAGACCTGTACTTGGAAAACTATAAGACACTGATGAAAGAAATTAAAGATGAAACAAACAAATGGAAAGATATCCTGTGTTCATGAATTAGAAGTATCAATACTGTCAAAATGACCATACCACCCAAAGCAATCTACAGATACAATTCAATCCCTATCAAAATGTTAATGGCATTTTTCACAGAATTAGAACAAATAATTCTACAATTTTTATGGAAGTACAAAAGACCTCAAACACTCAAAACAATCATAATAAAGAAAAACAAAGCTGGAGGTATCACATTCCCTGATTTCAAACTATACTACAAAGATATAGTAATCAAAACACTATGGTACTGACACAAAGACAAATAATGTCAATGGAACAAAATAGGGAGCCCAGAAATGAACTGACACTTAAATGGTCAATTAATCTTTGGCAAAGGAGGTAAGCATATTCAATGAGGAAAATATTTCCTCTTCAATAAATTATGTTGGAAAAACTGGAGAGTTACATGCAAAATAATCAAAGTGGACTACTTTCTCACACCATATACAAAAAAAAAACCTCAAAATGGATTAAAGGAGAGACGAGGGGAAGATGGCGGAAGAGTAAGATGCAGAGATCACCTTCTTCCCCACAGATACACCAGAAATACATCTACACGTGGAACAACTGCTACAGAACACCTACTAAACGCAGGCAGAAGACCTCAGACCTCCCAAAAGGCAAGAAACTCCGCACGTACCTGGGTAGGGTAAAAGAAAAAACAGAGACAAAAGAATAGGGACAGGACCTGCCCCAGTGGGAGGGAAATGTGAAGGAGGAAAGGTTTCCACACATTAGGAAGTCCCTTAGTGGGCAGAGACAGTGGGTGGCAGAGGCGGGGAACTTCGGAGCCACAGAGGAGAGCACAGCAACAGGGGTGCGGAGGGAAAAGTGGGGAGATTCCCGCACAGAGGATCGGTGCCGACCAGCACTCACCAGCCCGAGAGGCTTGTCTGCTCACCCACTGGGGCAGATGGGGCTGCGAGCTGAGGCTTGGGCTTTGATCGGAGCACAGGGAGAGGACTGCGGTCGGTGGCGTGAACACAGCCTGAAGGGGTAAGTGCACCACGGCTAGCCGGGAGGGAGTCCAGGAAAAGGTCTGGAGCTGCCGAAGAGGCAAGAGATATTTTCTTCCCTCTTTGTTATCTGGTGCGCGAGGAGAGGGGATTAAGAGCACTGCTTAAAGGAGCTCCAGAGACGGGCGTGAGCCACGGCTAAAGGGCGCAGACCCCAGAGATGGGCAGGAGATGCTAAGGCTGCTGCTGCTGCAGCCAAGAAGCCTGTGTGTGAGCACAGGTCACTATCTACACTTCCTTTACGGAGAGACTGAGCAGCCCACCACTGCCGGGTTCCCGGGATCCAGGGACAACTTCCCCGGGAGAACGCACGGCGAGCCTCAGGCTCCTGCAATGTCACACTGGCCTCTGCCACCGCAGGCTCGCCACACACTCTGTGCCCCTCACTCCACCCGGCTTGAGTGAGACAGAGGCCCCGAATTAGTGGCTCCTTTAACCCCGTCCTGTCTGAGAGAAAAAAACATGCCCTCTGGCGACCTACACGCAGAGGCAGGGCCAAATCCAAAGTTGAGCCCTGGGAGCTATATGAACAAAGAAGAGAAAGGGAAATCTCTTCCAGCAGCATCAGAAGCAGCGAATTAAAACTCCACAACCAACTTGATGTACCCTGCATCTGTGGAATACATGAATAGACAATGAATCATTCCAAATTGTGGAGCCGTGTGGATGAAAGGCTCTTGGTGCTCCAGCCAAGAGTCAGTGCTGTGCCTCTGAGGTGGGAGAGCCAACTGCAGGACAGTGGTGCACAAGAGACCTCCCAGCTCCACATAATATCAAACGGTGAAAATCTCCCAGAGATCTCCATCTCAATGCCAACACTCAACTTCACTCAACGACCAGCAAGCCACAGTGCTGGACAACCTATGCCAAACAACTACCAAAACAGGAACACAACCCCACCCATTAGCAGAGAGGCTGTTTAAATCATAAGTCCACAGACACCACAAAACACACCATCAGACGAGGACTTGCCCACCAGAGAGATAAGATCCAGCCTCATCCACCACAACACAGGCAGTAGTCCCTTCCACCAGGAAGCCTACACAACCCACTGAACCAACCTTAGCCACTGGGGAGAGACACCAAAAACTACGAGAACTACAAACCCACAGCCTGTCAAAAGGAGACCCCAATCACAGTAAGATAAGCAAAATGAGAAGACAGAAAAACACAAAGGAGATGAAGGAGCAAGATAAAAACCCACCAGACCTAACAAATGAAGAGGAAATAGGCAGTCTACCTGAAAAAGAATTCAGAATAATGATAGTAAAGATGATACAAAATCTCGGAAATAGAATAGACAAAATGCAAGAAACACTTAACAAGGACCTAGAAGAACTAAAGATGAAACAAACAGCGATGAACAAAACAATAAACGAAATGAAAAATACTCTAGATGGGATCAATAGCAGAATAACTATGACTGAAGAACGGATAAGTGACCTGGAAGATAAAATAGTGGAAATAAGTACTGCAGAGCAGAATAAAGAAAAAAGAATGAAAAGAACTGAGGACAGTCTCAGAGACCTCTGTGAAAACATTAAACACACCAACATTCGAATTATAGGGGTTCCAGAAGACGAAGTGAAAAAGAAAGGGACTGAGAAAATATTTGAAAGGATTACAGTTGAAAACTTCCCTAATATGGGAAAGGAAATAGTTAATCAAGTCCAGGAAGCACAGAGAGTCCCATACAAGATAAATCCAAGGACAAATAAGCCAAAACACATATTAATCAAACTGTCAAAATTTAAATACAAAGAAAGCATATTAAAAGTAGCAAGGGAAAAACAACAAATAACACACAAGGGAAGCCCCATAATGTTAACAGCTGATCTTTCAGCAGAATCTCTGCAAGCCAGAAGGGACTGGCAGGACATATGTAAAATGATGAAGGAGAAAAACCTGCAAACAAGATTACTCTACCCAGCAAGGATCTCATTCAGATTTGATGGAGAAATTAAAACCTTTACAGACAAGCAAAAGTTGAGAGAGTTCAGCACCACCAAACGAGCTTTACAACAAATGCTAAAGGAACTTCTCTAGGCAAGAAACACAAGAGAAGGAAGACCTACAATAATGAATCCAAAACAATTTAGAAAATGGGAATAGGAACATACATATTGATAATTACCTTAAGTGTAAATGGACTAAATGCTCCCACCAAAAGACACAGATTGACTGAATGGATGCAAAAACAAGACCCATATATATGCTGTCTACAAGAGATCCACTTCAGACCTAGAGACACATACAGACTGAAAGTAAGAGGATGGAAAAAGATATTCCATGCAAATGGAAACCAAAAGAAAGCTGGAGTAGCAATTCTTATATCAGAGGAAATAGACTTTAAAATAAAGACTATTAGAAGAGACAAAGAAGGACACTACATAATGATCAAGGGATCGATCCAAGAAGAAGATATAGCAATTGTAAATATTTATGCACCCAACATAGGAGAACCTCAATACATAAGGCAAGTACTAACAGCCAAAAAATAGGAAATTGACAGTAACACATTCATAGTAGCTGACTTTAACACCCCACTTTCACCAATGGACAGATCATCCAAAATGAAAATAAATAAGGAAACACAAGCTTTAAATGATACAATAAACTAGATAGACTTAATTGATATTTATAGGACACTCCATCCAAAAACAACAGAATACACATTCTTCTCAAGTGCTCATGGGACATTCTCAAGGATAGATCATATCTTGGGTCATAAATCAAGTCATAGTAAATTTAAGAAAATTGAAATTGTATTAACTATCTTTTCCGAACACAACGCCATGAGACTAGTTATCAATTACAGGAAAAGATCTGTAAAAACTACAAACATATGAAGGCTAAACAATACAATACTTAATAATGAAGTGATCACTGAAGAAATCAAAGAGGAAATTAAAATGTACCTTGAAACAAATGACAATGCAGACATGACGACCCAAAACCTACGGGATTCAGCAAAAGCAGTTTTAAGAGGGAAGTTTATAGCAATACAAACCTACTTAAGAAACAGGAAACACCTCGAATAAACAACCTAACCTTGCACTGAAAGCAATTAGAGAAAGAAGAACAAAAAAACCCCGAAGTTAGCAGAAGGAAAGAAATCATAAAAATCAGATCAGAAATAAATGAAAGAGAAATGAAGGAAATGATAACAAAGATGAATAAATCTAAAAGCTTGTTCTTTGAGAAGATAAACAAAATACATAAACCAATAGCCAGGCTCATCAAGAAAAAAGGGGGAAGACTCAAATCAATAGAATTAGAAGTGAAAAAGGAGAAGTAACAACTGACACTGCAGAAATACAGAAGATCATGAGAGATTACTACAAGCAACTCTATGCCAATAAAATGGACAACCTGGAAGAAATGGACAAATTCTTAGAAATGCACAACCTGCCAAGACTGAATCAGGAAGAAATAGAAAATATGAACAGACCAATCACAAGCACTGAAATTGAAACTGTGATTAAAAATTTTCCAACAAAAAAAAGCCCAGAACCAGATGGCTTCACAGGCGAATTCTATCAAACATGTAGAGAAGAGCTAACACCTATCCTTCTCAAACTCTTCCAAAATATAGCAGAGGGATGAACACTCCCAAACTCATTCTACGAGGCCACCATCATCCTGATACCAAAACCAGACAAAGAGGTCACAAAGGAAGAAAACTACAGGGCAATATCACTGATGAACATAGATGCAAATATCCTCAACAAAATACTAGCAAACAGAATCCAACAGCACATTAAAAGGATCATACACAATGATCAAGAGGGGTTTATTCCAGGAATGCAAGGATTCTTCAATATACGCAAATCAATCAATGTGATAAACCATATTAACAAGTTGAAGGAGAAAAACCATATGATCATCTCAATAGATGCAGAGAAAGCTTTTGACAAAAGTCAACACCCATTTTTGAAAAAATCCCTGAAGAAAGCAAACATAGAGGGAACTTTCCTCAACATAATAAAGGCCATATATGACAAACCCACAGCCAACATCATCCTCAATGGTGAAAAACTGAAAGCATTTGCACTAAGGTCAGGAAGAAGACAAGGTTGCCCACTCTCACCGCTCTTATTCAACATAGTTTTGGAAGTTTTAGCCACAGCAATCAGAGAAGAAAAGGAAATAAAAGAATCCAAATAAGAAAAAAAGAAGTAAAGATGTCACTGTTTGCAGATGACAAGATACTATATATAGAGAGTCCTAAAGGTGCTACCAGAAAATTACTAGAGCTAATTAATGAATTTGGTAAAGTAGCAGCATACAAAATTAATGCACAGAAATCTCTGCCATTCCTATACACTAATGATGAAAAATCTGAAAGTGAAATCAAGAAAACACTCCCATTTACCATAGCAAGAAAAAGAATAAAATATCTAGGTATAAACCTACCTAAGGAGACAAAAGACCTGTATGCAGAAAATTATAAGACACTGATGAAAGAAATTAAAGGTGATACAAATAGATGGAGAGATATACCACGTTCTGGGATTGGAAGAATAAACATTGTGAAAATGACTCTACTACCCAAAGCAATCTACAGATTCAGTGCAATCCCTATCAAATTACCACTGGCATTTTTCACAGAACTAGAACAAAAAAACTCACAATTTGTATGGAAACATAAAAGATCCCGAATAGGCAAAGCAATCTTGAGAACGAAAAACAGACCTGGAGGAATCAGGCTCCCTGACTTCAGACTATACTATAAAGCTACAGTAATCAAGACAGTATGGTACTGGCACAAAAACAGAAAGATAGATCAATGGAACAGGATAAAAAGCCCGAGATAAAACCACGCACATATTGTCACCTTCTTTTTGATAAAGGAGGCAGGAATATACAGTGGAGAAAGGACAGCCTCTTCAATAACTGGTGCTGGGAAAACGGGACAGGTACATGTAAAAGTATGAGATTAGATCACTCCCTAACACCATACACAAAAATAAGCTCAAAATGGATTAAAGACCGAAATATAAGGCCAGAAACTATAAAACTCTTAGAGGAAAACATAGGCCGAACACTCTATGACATAAATCACAGCAAGATCCTTTTTGAACCACCTACTAGAGAAATGGAAATAAAAACACAAATAAGCAAGTGAGACCTAATGAAACTTCAAAGCTTCTGCACAGCAAAGGAAACCATAAACAAGACCAAAAGACAACCTTCAGAATGGCAGAAAATATTTGCCAATGAAGCAACTGACAAACGATTAATTTCCAAAATATACAAGCAGCTCATGAAGCTCAATAACAAAAAATACAAACAACCCAATCCAAAAATGGGCAGAAGACCTAAATAGACATTTCTCCAAAGAAGATATACAGACTGCCAACAAACACATGAAAGAATGCTCAACATCATTAATCATTAAAGAAATGCAAATCAAAACTGCAACGAGGGGGGGACCTTGAAGATGGCGGAAGAGTAAGACACGGAGATCACCTTCCTCCCCACAGATACACCAGAAATACATCTACACGTGGAACAACTCCTACAGAACACCTACTGAAGGCTGGCAGAAGACCTCAGACCTCCCAAAAGGCAAGAAACTCCCCAAGTACCTGGGTAGGGCAAAAGAAAAAAAGAAAAAACAGAGACAAAAGAATAGGGACGGCACCTGCACCAGTGGGAGGGAGCTGTGAAGGAGGAAAAGTTTCCACACACTAGGAAGCCCCTTCACGGGCGGAGACTGCGGGAGGCGGAGGGGGGAGCTTCGAAGCCGCGGAGGAGTGCACAGCAACGGGTGCGGAGGGCAAAGCGGGGAGATTCCCGCACAGAGGATCGGTGCCAACGGGCACTCACCATCCCGAGAGGCTTGTCTGCTCACCCGCAGGGGCGGGCGGGGCTGCGAGCTGAGGCTCGGGTTTCGGTTTCGAACGGAGCGCAGAGAGAGGACTGGGGTTGGTGGCTTGAACATAGCCCGAAGGGGTTAGTGCACCATGGCTAGCCGGGAGGGAGTCCGGGGAAAAGTCTGCACCTGCTGAAGAGGCAAGAGACTTTTTCTTCCCTCTTTGTTTCCTGGTGCGCGAGGAGAGGGGTTTAACAGCGCTGCTTAAAGGAACTCCAGAGAGGGGCGCGAGCCGCGGCTAAAAGTGCGGACCACAGAAACGGGCGGGAGACGCTAAGGCTGCTGCTGCCGCCACCAAGGGTCCTGTGTGTGAGCACAGGTCACTCTCCACACCTCTCTTCCGCGGAGCCTGTGCAGCCTGCCACTGCCAGGTTCCCAGGATCCAGGGACAACTTCCCCGGGAGAACGCACGGCGGGCCTCGGGGTGGTGCAACGTCACCCTGGCCTCTGCCGCCGCAGGCCCGCGCCGCACACACTGCCCCTCTCTCCTCCCTGGCCTGAGTGCACCAGAGCCCCCGAATCAGCGGCTCCTTTAACCCCGTCCTGTCTGAGCAAAAAACAGACGCCCTCCAGCGACCTACACGCAGGCGGGGCCAAATCCAAAGCTGAGCCCCTGTGAGCTGTGAGTACAAAGAAGAGAAAGGGAAATTTTTCCCAGCAGCCTCAGAAGCAGCGGATTAAAGCTCCACAATCAACTTGATATACCCTGCATCTGTGGAATACCTGAATAGACAAGGAATGATCCCAAATTGAGGAGGTGGACTTTGGGAGCAAGATCTATGATTTTTTTTCCCTTTTCCTCTTTTTGTGAATGTGTATGTGTATGCTTCTGTGTGAGATCTTGTCTATATAGTCTTCCTTCCACCATTTGTCCTAGGGTTCTATCCGTCCATGGTTTTTTTAAAAAAATTTTTCTTAATATTTAATTTTAATAACTTTCTTATACTTTATCTTCGTTCTTTCTTTCTTTCTTTCCTTCCTTCCTTCCCTCCTTTAGACAACAAACCATCCTAAATTGAATAGGTGGTGGCTGAGAGCAAGATTAATGATTTTTCCCCCTTTACCTCTTTTTGTGAGGGTGTATGTGTATGCTTCTGTGTAAGATTTTGTCTGTATAGCTTTGCTTCCAACATTTGTCCTAAGGTTCTCTCCGTCCCTTTTTATTTTCTAAATAGGAATTTTTTAATTCAATAACTTTATTATACTTTATTTTATTTTTACTGTATCTTCTTTCTTTCTGTCTTTTTTCTTCTTTCCCTCCTTCCTTCCTTCCTCACTCCCTCCCTCCCTCCTTTCTTTCCTTCTTGCCTTCTTTCCTTCTTTGCTTCTTTCTTTCTTTCCTCCTTCCTTCCTTCCTTCCTTCCTTCCTTCCCTCCTTTCCTTCTTTCTTTCCTCATACTTCTACTAATTCTCTCTACTTTTTCTCCCTTTTATTCTGAGCCGTGTGGATGAAAGGCTCTTGGTGCTCCAGCCAAGAGTCAGGGCTCTGCCTCTGAGGTAGGAGAGCCAACTTCAGGACGCTGGTCAACAAGAGACCTCCCAGCTCCACATAATATCAAATGGCGAAAATCTCCCACAGACCTCCATCTTAACACCAGCACCCAGCTTCACTCAACCACCAGCAAGCCACAGTGCTGGACAACCTATGCCAAACAACTAGCAAAACAGGAACACAACCCCACCCATTAGCAGAGAGGCTGCCTAAAATCATAATAAGGCCACAGACACCCCAAAACACACCACCAAACGTGAACCTGCCCACTAGAGAGACAAGATCCAGCCTCATCCACCACAACACAGGCACTAGTCCCCTCCACCAGGAAGCCTACACAACCCACTGAACCAACCTTAGCCACTGGAGACAGACATCAAAAACAGTGGGAGCTATGAACCTGCAGCCTGCAAAAAGGAGACCCCAAACACAGTAAGATAAGCAAAATGAGAAGACAGAAAAACACACAGCAGATAAAGGAGCAAGATAAAAATGCACCAGACCTAACAAATGAAGAGGAAATAGGCAGTCTACCTGAAAAAGAATTCAGAATAATGATAGTAAGGATGATCCAAAATCTTAGAAATAGAATGGACAAAATGCAAGAAAGAGTTAATAAGGACCTAGAAGAAATAAAGATGAAACAAGCAACGATGGACAACACAATAAATGAAATTAAAAGTCCTCTAGATGGGATCAACAGCAGAATAACTGAGGCAGAAGAATGGATAAGTGACCTGGAAGATAAAATAGTGGAAATAACTACTGCAGAGCAGAATAAAGAAAAAAAAAAATGAAAAGAACTGAGGACAGTCTCAGAGACCTCTGGG
The DNA here is from genome assembly GCF_949987515.2 of Delphinus delphis. Classification (NCBI taxonomy): domain Eukaryota; kingdom Metazoa; phylum Chordata; class Mammalia; order Artiodactyla; family Delphinidae; genus Delphinus; species Delphinus delphis. The sequence goes on along the minus strand of NC_082704.1, from coordinate 61,408,330 downwards.
ACAACATTAAATGCACCAACATTCGAATTATAGGGGTTCCAGAAGAAGAAGAGAAAAAGAAAGGGACTGAGAAAATATTTGAAGAGATTATAGTTGAAAACTTCCCTAATATGGGAAAGGAAATAGTTAATCAAGTCCAGGAAGCACAGAGAGTCCCATACAGGATAAATCCAAGGACAAATAAGCCAAGACACTTATTAATCAAACAGTCAAAAATTAAATACAAAGAAAGCATATTAAAAGCAGCAAGGCAAAAACAACAAATAACACACAAGGGAATCCCCATAAGGTTAAGAGCTGATCTCTCAGCAGAAACCCTACAAGCCAGAAGGGAGTGGCAGGACATACTGAAAGTGATGAAGGAGAAAAACCTGCAACCAAGACTACTCTACCCAGCAAGGATCTCATTCAGATTTGATGGAGAAATTAAAACATTTAGAGACAAGCAAAAGCTGAGAGAGTTCAGCACCACCAAACGAGCTTTACAACAAATGCTAAAGGAACTTCTCTAGGCAAGAAACACAAGAGAAGGAAAAGACCTATATTAACGAACCCAAAACAATTTAGAAAATGGGAATAGGAACATACATATCGATAATTACCTTAAATGTAAATGGACTAAATGCTCCCACCAAAAACACAGATTGGCTGAATGGATACAAAAACAAGACCCTTATATATGCTGTCTACAAGAGACCCACTTCAGACCTAGAGACACATACAGACTGAAAGTAAGGGGATGGAAAAAGATATTCCATGCAAATGGAAGCCAAAAGAAAGCTCGGGTAGCAATTCTCATATCAGACAAAATAGACTTTAAAATATGGACTATTAAAAGAGACAAAGAAGGACACTACATAATTATCAAGGGATCGATCCAAGAAGATATAACAATTATAAATATTTACGCACCCAACATAGGAGCACCTCAATACATAAGGCAAATACTAACAGCCATAAAAGGGGAAATCGACAGTAACACATTCATAGTAGGTGACTTGAACACCCCACTTTCACCCATGGACAGATCATCCAAAATGAAAATAAGGAAACACAAGCTTTAAATGATACATTAAACAAGATGGACTTAATTGATATTTATAGGACACTCCATCCAAAAACAACAGAATACACATTTTTCTCAAGTGCTCATGGAACATTTCCAGGAATGATCATATCTTGGGTCACAGAACAAGCCTTGGTAAATTAAAGAAAATTGAAATTGTATCAAGTATCTTTTCTGACTACAATGCCATGAGACTAGATATCAATTACAGGAAATGATCTGTAAAAAATACAAACACATGGAGGCTAAACAATACACTACTTAATAATGAAGTGATCACTGAATAAATCAAAGAGGAAATTAAAAAAATACCTAGAAGCAAATGACAATGGAGACACGATGACCCAAAACCTATGGGATGCAGCAAAAGCAGTTCTAATGGAGAAGTTTATAGCAATACAAGCCCACCTTAAGAAGCAGGAAACATCTCGAATAAACAACCTAACCTTGCACCTAAAGCAATCAGAGAAAGAATAACAAAAACCCCAAAGCTAGCGGAAGGAAAGAAATCATAAAAATCATTTAAGAAATAAATGAAAATAAATGACGGAAACAATAGCAAAGATCAATAAAACTAAATGCTGGTTCTTTGAGAAGATAAACAAAATAGATAAACCACTAGCCAGACTCATCAAGAAAAAAAGGGAGAAGACTCAAATCAATAGAATTAGAAATGAAAAAGGAGAGGTAACAACTGACACTGCAGAAATACAAAAGATCATGAGAGATTACTACAAGCAACTCTATTGCAATAAAATGGACAATATGGAAGAAATGGACAAATTCTTAGAAATGCACAACCTGCCAAGACTGAATCAGGAAGAAATAGAAAATATGAACAGACCAATCACAAGCACTGAAATTGAAACTGTGATTAAAAATCTTCCAACAAAGAAAAGCCCAGGACCAGATGGCTTCACAGGCGAATTCTATCAAACATTTAGAGAAGAGCTAACACCTATCCTCAAACTCTTCCAAAATATAGCAGAGGGAGGAACACTCCCAAATTCCTTCTACAAGGCCACCATCACCTTGATACCAACACCAGACAAGGATGTCACAAAGAAAGAAAACTACAAGCCAATATCACTGATGAACATAGATGCAAAAATCCTCAACAAAATACTAGCAAACAGAATCCAACAGCACATTAAGAGGATCATACACCATGATCAAGTGGGGTTTATTCCAGGAATGCAAGGATTCTTCAATATACACAAATCTATCAATGTGATAAACCAGATTAACAAACTGAAAGAGAAAAACCATATGCTCACCTCAATAGATGCAGAGAAAGCTTTTGACAAAATTCAACACCCATTTATGATAAAAACCCTGAAGAAAGTAGGCATACAGGGAACTTTCCTCAACATAATAAAGGCCATATATGACAAGCCCACAGCAAACATCATCCTCAATGGTGAAAAACTGAAAACATTTCCACTAAGATCAGGAACAAAACAAAGTTGCCCACTCTTACCACTCTTATTCAACATAGTTTTGGAAGTTATTCAACATAGTTTTGGAAGTTATTCAAAATAGTTTTGGAAGTTTTAGCCACAGCAAAGGAAATAAAACGAATCCAAATCAGAAAAGAAGTAAAGCTGTCACTGTTTGCAGATGACATGATACTATATATAGAGAATCCTAAAGATGCTACCAGAAAACTATTAGAACTAATCAATGAATTTGGTAAAGTAGCAGGATACAAAATTAATGCACAGAAATCTCTGGCCTTCCTATATATTAATGATGAAAAATCTCAAAGTGAAATCAGGAAAACACTCCCATTTACCATTGCAACAAAAAGAATAAAATATCTAGGTATAAACCTACCTAAGGAGACAAAAGACCTGTATGCAGAAAATTATAAGACACTGATGAAAGAAATTAAAAATGATACAAATAGATGGAGAGATATACCATGTTCTTGATTGGAAGAATCAACATGGTGAAAATGACTCTACTACCCAAAGCAATCTATTGATTCAATGCAATCCCTATCAAACTAACACTGGCATTTTTCACAGAACTAGAAAAGAAAATTTCACAATTTGTATGGAAACACAAAAGACCCCGAATAGCCAAAGCACTCTTGAGAATGAAAAAAGGAGCTGGAGGAATCAGGCTCCCTGACATCAGACTATACTACAAAGCTACAGTAGTCAAGACAGTATGGTACTGACACAAAAACAGAAAGATAGATCAATGGAACAGGATAGAAAGCCCAGAGATAAACCTCCACACATATGGACACCTTACCTTTGATAAAGGTGGCAGGAATGTACAGTGGAGAAAGGACAGCCTCTTCAATAAGTGGTGCTGGGAAAAGTGGACAGGTACAGGTAAAAGTATGAAATTAGATCACTCCCTAACACCATACACAAAAATAAGCTCAAAATGGATTAAAGACCTAAATGTAAGGCCAGAAACTGTCAAACTCTTAGAGGAAAACATAGGCAGAACACTCTATGACATAAATCACAGCAAGATCCTTTCTGACCCACCTCCTAGAGTAATGGAAATAAAAAAAAATAAACAATTGGGACCTAATGAAACTTCAAAGCTTTTGCACAGCAAAGGAAACCATAAACAAGACCAAAAGACAACCCTCAGAATGGGAGAAAATATTTGCAAATGAAGCAACTGACAAAGGATTAAAGTCCAAAATTTACAAGCAGTTCATGAAGCTCAATAACAAAAAAACAAACAACCCAATCCAAAAATGGGTGGAAGACCTAAATAGACATTTCTCCAAAGAAGATATACAGACTGCCCACAAACACATGAAAGAATGCTCAACATCATTAATCATTAAAGAAATGCAAATCAAAACTACAATGAGATATCATCTCACACCAGTCAGAATGGCCATCATCAAAAAATCTAGAAACAATAAATGCTGGAGAGGGCATGGAGAAAAGGGAACACTCTTGCACTGCTGGTAGGATGTGAATTGGTTCAGCCACTATGGAGAACAGCATGGAGGTTCCTTAAAAAACTACAAATAGAACTACCATATGACCCAGCAATCCCACTACTGGGCATATACCCTGAGAAAACCAAAATTCAAAAAGAGTCATGTACCAAAATGTTCATTGCAGCTCTATTTACAATAGCCCGGAGATTGAAACAACCTAAGTGCGCATCATCGGATGAATGGATAAAGAAGATGTGGCACATATATACAATGGAATATTACTCAGCCATAAAAAGAAACGAAATTGAGCTATTTGTAATGAGGTGGATAGACCTAGAGTCTGTCATACAGAGTGAAGTAAGTCAGAAAGAGAAAGACAAATACCGTATGCTAACCCATATATATGGAATTTAAGAAAAAAAATGTCATGAAGAACCTAGGCGTAAGACAGGAATAAAGATGCAGACCTACTGGAGATCGGACTTGAGGATATGGGGAAGGGGAAGGGGAAGGGTGAGCTGTGACAGGGCGAGAGAGAGTCATGGACATATACACACTAACAAATGTAGTAAGGTAGATAGCTAGTGGGAAGCAGCCTCATGGCACAGGGATATTGGCTTGGTGCTTTATGACAGCCTGGAGGGGTGGGATAGGGAGGGTGGGAGGGAGGGAAACGCAAGAGGGAAGACATATGGGAACATATGTATATGTATAACTGATTCACTTTGTTATAAAGCAGAAACTAACACACCATTGTAAAGCAATTATACCGCAATAAATATGTTAAAAAAAAAAGTACAATGAGATACCATCTCACACCAGTCAGAATGGCCGTCATCATAAAATCTAGGAACAATGAATGCTGGAGAGGGTGTGGAGAAAAGGGAACACTCTTGCACTGCTGGTGCAAATGTGAATTGGTATAGCCACTAAGGAGAACAGTATGGAGGTTCCTTAAAAAACTACAAATAGAACTACCATATGACCCAGGAATCCCACTACTGGGCATATACCCTGAGAGATCCATAATTCAAAAAGGGTCATGTACCAAAATGTTCATGGCACCTCTATTTACAATAGCCTGGAGATGGAAACAACCTAAGTGCCCATCATTGGATGAATGGATAAAGAAGATGTGGCACATATATACAATGGAATATTACTCAGCCATATAAAGAAACGAAATTGATCTATTTGTAATGAGATAGATAGACCTAGAGTCTGTCATAAAGAGTGAAGTAAGTCAGAAAGAGAAAGACTAATACCGTATGCTATCACATATATATGGAATTTAAGAAAAAAAAAAGTGTCATGCAGAACCTAGGGGTAAGACAGGAATAAAGACACAAACCTACTAGAGAACGGACTCGAGGATATGGGGAGGGGGAAGAGTGAGCTGTGACAAAGTGAGAGAGAGGCATAGACATATATACACTACCCAATGTATGGTAGATAGCTAGTGGAAAACAGCCTCATAGCACAGGGAGATCGGCTCGGTGCTTTGTGACCGCCTGTATGGGTGGGATAGGGAGGGTGGGAGGGAGGGAGACGCAAGAGGGAAGAGATATGGGAACATATGTATATGTATAACTCATTCACTTTGTTATAAAGCAGAAACTAACACACCATTGTAAAGCCATTATACCCCAATAAAGATGTTTTTTTTTAAAAAAAACGGATTAAAGACTTATATGTAAGACCTGAAAGTAAAACTTTTAGAAGAAAATATAGTACACTCTTTCACATTGGTCTTAGCAATATTTGTTTTTGATAAGCGTCTTCAGGAATGGGAAACAAAAGCAAAAATAAGCAAAGGGGACTACACCAAACTTAAAAGCTTTTGCACAGCAAAGAAATCTATCATCAAGACAAAAAGACACCCTATTGAATGCAAGAAGATATTTGCAAACAATATATCGGATAAGAGGTTAATATCCAAAATATACAAAGAACATATACAACTCACCATCAGAAAGAAGACATCCTAATTCAAAATGAACAGATGACCTGAATTGACATTTTTCCGAAGAAGACACACACAGAACGTCCAACAGAAAAATGAAAAGATGCTCAACATCACTCATTATCAGGGAAATACTCGACATGTAAAATAAAATTGAAGATGGGAGGGGGTAATGGGGTCAAAATTTTTGAAAGACCTTTCATTTTTGTCAGGAGGACATTAGAGATGTCAATTGATTTGTTAAAGTTTAATTACTTAAAGGATTCAAGTTTAACACATAACTTCCCAACCAGCATAGGATTAAAAGTAAGAGATAAAGAAAATAAGGAATCTAATGGAAGACAGGAAAGGAGAAAAAAAGGCAAAGGGAAAACATGGTAAATAGAAAACACAGAATGAGATGGCATAAACAAGTCAAAATATATCTGTAGTCACATTAAATATAAGTAGACAAAATTTATATATAAAGACAGTACATTGTAGTTCACAAGAGTATGATCATTAATGTTATTGTAGATTTTATATAAAGTGAGATATATGGATTCCATGTAAGGAAAAAGAAAAGGTTGAATTGTTAAGCTGCCATTTTGACACCATGGATGGACCTTGAGGATATTATACAAAGTGAAATAAGACAGACAAAGACAAATACTATATGATTTCACTTATTTGTGGAATGTGAAAAATGAAACAAACAAAAAACAAATTCATAAATACAGAGAACAGATTGGTCATTAACAGAAGGCAGGGGCATTGAGGATGGGTAAAATTGGTGAAGAGGATCAAAAGGAAGAAACGTCCAGTTATAAAGTAAATAAGTTACAGGAATGTAATGTACAGCGTAGGGAGTATAGTCAATAATATAGCATTAACTTTTTATGGTGACACATGATAACTAGACTTATTGTGGTGATCATTTCACAATGTATATAAATGTTGAATCACTATGTTGTACACCTGGAACTAATATAATATAGTATGTTAATTATACTTCAATTTAAAAAGAGGAAAGTGATTCTTTTTTCATAGCAATGTTGTTTAAAACAAAGTTTGAAAACTAATGTCAACCAACGCATGGCCAAATAAGCTATGATAAACCATATAAGGGGATTCTGGCTAACGGTTTAACTGAAGTAGCTCAGTAGGCATTAAAATGGAAATTTCATCAAATAGGAGATTAAAAGAAAGTCACAGAGTGATATATGTTATGATGCCAATTATTTTAAATTACTCCCACACATAACATGAGGTGAAACCATGTGGAATTGCCAATATTTTGATTACTTAAATGGCATTTTATGTAATTCAAATTAATTACTATGTAGTTTTATGGGTACATTTATGTGTCTAAATTAATAGAAAAAGCTCTGAAAGGATACACATTAGGAATGGTAGATGGGGGGACTTTAGACTTACATGTAATATGTTAAACTTTTTATAAGGAAAATATATTAATGTGTACGTTTATAGTTAATTTTTAAAATGTTACCTCATTATATCTATTTAGTGACTATTATGGACAAATCACAATGTAGCCAAATTTTGTATATTTTACATTGCTCTATTGTCCTCCAAGTGAAGAAGAATTTTTAAGACTTTGAATAATTTGACCTAGCAGTTTACTTCCAATGGGCCTTTGATCTGTCATTCCAATTGTGTTCACATAAAAACCATTGCCAGAGCTGGATGGATTTACCAGGTAAGTATAATATTTAAAAATAAAACTTAGGGCTTCCCTGGTGGCACAGCGGTTGAGAGTCCGCCTGCCAATGCAGGGGACACGGGTTCATGTCCCGGTCCGGGAAGATCCCACATGCCGCAGAGCGGCTGGGCCCGTGAGCCATGGCCCCTGAGCCTGCGTGCCCGGAGCCTGTGCTCCACAACTGGAGAGGCCACAACAGTGAGAGACCCGTGTACTGCAAAAAATAATAATAATAAAATAAAATAAAATTTATTAACATTCAAGCCCTTTTTTTCAAAGTTACAGTAATGCTCCATACATCCTAGGAAAGCTTTACCTTAGTGGAGAAAACAAATTTTCAGTAGGGCCTCATCTTCCCAAGTTGAGAAAAATTCAGCATTCATCCCAAATTGCTGCTGGGGCAAGAAGGAAGTGAACTGTAGAGTGAACTGTCAGCAACTCCCTAGTATCTGATGAAGCCCAACACATGCTCCCCACATTCTGAGCTGTGCTGTGAATCACCATTCACCAATAGCCTATTCTTCTTATACAGTTGTCATCTGTTCCCCAGACATAAACATTTGGATATAATTTTTATGGGCTGTCATTTATCATTATTTTGGGAATAAATAGACAGTAAAGCATACTTTGGAGTGGGTATTTCCCCTGTATTCCATATATTCTGGGTTTATAGAGAATATAGTTGCTTCCATTTTATGCCTAAGTACCCTCCATTTTACCAACAGAAATTATAAAGTCTTTAGGGAGAAAAACTCGAGAGACATCAGCTTCCACCTCAGGGAGGTTTTGACTTGTAATGATGAGCCATATAAGGCACATCAAACAGTCTGTTAGCCCAAGCAAACAAACAAGTATAAGCACAAAAATGATGCTCTGTCATTTGAGTAATTTTTTTCAATTATATAGTTACATGCAAGGAAAACTTACCCTGGCACTAAATTATAATTATTGGCTTACTTCATACCAGTTGATCTGACAGGCCCATAAAATATTTTTTCCTCTTTTGAACAAGTCTGCTTATTGATTTCTGGATTCTTCTGTCAAAGTGTTAGGCATGATCTCAATTCAACTCTCTAGCCAAATTAGTTTTCTCAACCCCTTAAAGTGGATTTTGCTTTAAATCTCCAAGGTCCACACAGTTTCAGTTTTTACTTGGAGGGAGATGAATACTTCCCACATTCACTTTACAAAGAAACTTCTTTATTTGAGGTAGTAGTCTGGAGGATTAGGAAACAATAGGGAATTATTCTAAATAATCCAATTGCTTCTGTATGTAGCTGTGCTCTCATAGCAAAATATGCTTTCATATTACCCTGGTAGTCTTGTCATTCTTCCTTGCTCCCTATTTGCACTACTATATTTATTTATATAGAATTTTCTTCTTCAAAAATTCCCAAATATTTTCCAGATATTAGCTCATGGATTTAAGGAATAAAGGTTGTTATTGCCATTATATGGCTGAATGAGAAGCATGAAGAAACATATTTGTATACAAAAGTCTACTCAAAGCAGAAACTCAATCATAGAACCTCGTGATATAAAGAGATGGAAGGGACCTTAGAAATTACTTCCTCCCTCATTTTATAGACAAGGAATCTAAGATTTAGAGAAGGTGAGTTGTTTAACCTCACACAGTTTAACCTCAACTCATCATGACAAAGCTAAAGTTAGAGCTCAGAACTTCAAACTCCAACACTAGTGCTATTCCCACTACAGCATGGTAAGCAAAGGTATGTAGGATAAAACAAAGGGAAAGGAGAGAGATGAAGGAGTTTGTTCTGTACCATTTTAGGACACAGTATCAACATGAATATTAAAGTAATTCAGTCTTAGAAATACTTCAAAGTTGATATGGCAATGCAAGTCCTACATATTTTAGGGCTTACCATAGGAGAAAGGGAGAAAAACAATGATCTAAGAAGCTCTAGTCACCACGAAACAGTCAGAAGTCATAGGTTGTTTAGATAAAATTGCTACAGTTGGGTGTCACATCTGGCACAGTAACATATAACAATATTCTATACCTTAAGCCATCAGTTTACATTAATTTTCGGAAGGGCAAATCTCACCTTCTTCTGCTATTTTCAGGGAGACTACTGCAGGGTTTAGAAGAACAACTAGAATGGAGATGACTTTATCTTCTGACATCTTGCATGTTAGATGAACTATGGAGAGAGAGCATAATGAACTTTGGGGCTCACATATAAGGAGTTATTCTTCAAGGCAAGAGATTGGATAAGTAAAAGTCAGCTCCTTAGAGTTAATGCCTGGCAACAGAATGAGGGTTTCCTACCTGTTGTATATGCTTCACAAGTTACTTATAGTTGTGGTTCCCAAACTGTGTAATGAGACACTCTGTGGCATCTCAACAAACCAACAGTGGTGCCATAGGTTATTTTACATTTTTGAGGGAAAAACAGAAATATTCAACACCTATAATGCACTAGCTTGAGTTAATTACATTTTCAACATTAGATTATGTCCCATTATTTTGATTATGTCACTTCTTTGCAAAGCAAGGTTTTCTGCAGTTGATGGGACAAAAGCAAATACTGTTAGGAATAAGGAGTTAGTGGGGGATAACACAAGGGAGTTCCTTTGAGGTGATGGAACTGTTACATATTTTGATTGTGGGGATAGTTACACAAATCTATATGAATGACAAAATTGCACAGAACTATGAATATATGACTAATGAATGCTTGTAAAAACTGGGAAATTCTACTTAAGGTCTGTTGATCATACCAAAATAAATTCCCTGCTTTTGATATTGTACTATATTAAACAATATTATACATATTATATAATTACATATGTTATACAAAATATATATATATTATATAATATGTAAAATATTATCATTGAGGAAAACAAGGTGAATGTTTAACAAGATCTCTGTAATATATTTTTTTAAATTAATTAATTAATTTATTTATGGCTGTGTTGGGTCTTCGTTTCTGTGCGAGGGCTTTCTCTAGTTGCGGCAAGTGGGGGCCACTCTTCATCACGGTGCACAGGCCTCTCACTATCGAGGCCTCTCTTGTTGTGGAGCACAGGCTCCAGACGCGCAAGCTCAGTAATTGTGGCTCACGAGCCTAGTTGCTCCGCGGCATGTGGGATCTTCCCAGACCATGGCCCGAACCCGTGTCCCCTGCATTGGCAGGCAGATTCTCAACCACTGCTCCACCAGGGAAGCCCTCTGTAATATTTAAAAAATATCTTTGTTGAGATATACTCACACAGGATACATTATTTCCCATTTAAAGTACATCATTAAATTCTCTGTAGTGTATATATATGCATATAGTTGTGCAGCCATCAATCAATTTTTTAAAATTTTCATCACCCCAAATAGAAACCTTCTACCATTTAGCTGTCACCCACGAACCCCCACATTTTTCCCACCCTAGCCAACCACTAATTTGTGTCTCTATAGATTTTCCTGTTTCCGAAATTTTACATGAATGGAATAATACTATATATTGGCTATTGTTACTGGCTTCTTTCACTTAGCATGTTTTCAAAGTTCATTCACATTGTAGCAGTACTTCATTCCTTTTTATTACTGGATATTATTCCATTGTATGGATATGCATTTTGTTTACCTATTAAGAATAATGCTGTTATGGAAGTTCACTAATGGAGGGGATTAAGATGGTGGAGGAGTAAGAAGCAAAGTTCACCTCCCTCCACAGACATTGAAAATACATCTACAAGTAGAATTATTCACACAGAAGAGCTACTGAGTGCTGACAGAAGACCTCAGATGTCTGAAAAGACAAGAAAACCTCCATGTAACTGGGTAGGGCAAAAAAAAGAAAAAGAAGGAATCAGGATGGGACCTGCATCCTAGGGAGGGAGCTCTGAAGGAGGAAAGGTTCCCACACCTTGGGAAGGCTCCTCACCAGCAGAGAAATTATACTGGATGGAGCAGGGAGTTTTGGAGCCTAAAACGGGGAGAACAGCAACCAGTTTCTGGAAGGCAAAACAGAGAGTAACCTGCACTACCACCCTGTGCTCCCCAAACTAAGATATCACTCTGTCGGTGTGGGTGGAGTTCAGGTGCTAAAGCTCAGACTCTGAAGCTCAGTCTGAGGGAGAGGACTAGAGTTAGATGCGGAAAAAGCTTGAAGAGGCTGGTCCGTGGCAACTGAGGTTGTACTAGGAAGAAGCCCAGGCCAACCAGAGAGGCAAGGCAACATTATTGGGAGGTGCACGAGGAGAGGGGCAGGACCACCATAAAAGCTTCTTTCCCTGTGAGCACTCTCACACAACAGGACACTGCCTAAAGGAGCTCTGGGGCAGGTGAAAATCACTGCCACCATCTTGGGCTCCAGAGGTGGGCACTGGCCACCTCCTCCAGGCCCTTGGGCAGAGGCTAGGACCCACCTCTGCTCACCCAGAAGGACATGGAAAGTTCCCGAATCTAGAAATTCCACCAGTGGGTTGTAGAACACACCCCCACTGACCCAGAAGGGTGTGGACAGATCCAGCCACTAGCAATTCTGCCAGCAGGCCCCAGGACCCACTCTAACTGACCCAGAAAGGCACAGACAGCTTTCCCCACTGGGAATTCCACTGCAGGCTGCAGGACCTGTTCCTGCTGACCTGCAGGGGTGAGGACAGATCCTGCCAATGGGAATTCTGACAGTGGACCCCAGGACCTGCCCATGTTGTCCCAGGAGGACGTGGATAGCTGCCACAACTAGAAGGTCCATGTTAGTGGATGCTGGAACATGCCCTGCTGCACTGGGTGTGCACAGATAGCCCTCCCTACTAGGAAATCCATCAGTGGGTGCCAGAACCTGCCCTGTTGTCCCAGGACGGCAAAGATAGCTCTCATTACTAGGAAACCTGCCAGGGGGTGCTGGGACATGCCCCGCTGTCCCAGGAGGGTGCAGATAGTTCACCCCACCAGGAAATACATCAGGAGGTGCCAGGATCTGTCCCTGCTGTCCTGAGAGCATGTGGATAGCTCCCCCAACTAAGAAATTTTCCCAGAGGAGGAGCTGACCACAGCTGAGCCCCAGGGTCTATGTGACTAAGGAAGAAGAACTAAAATCTTTTCTCATGGCTGTGTGAACTGTGGAGTTACAACTCTGCTGATGGCTTCTTAAATTCAGCACCTGCAAAACATCCGAAAGGACAACAAGTTCTCTTGCAGCTAGGATGGGTCTGGGTTTAACAGCTGTGGGCTCTGTGGGCATGTACATGTTGAGGGTAGAACAAGACCAGAATACAAGCTGCCTCCATAGCTTCCACAGTGAGTCCGGGTGCATGACTACTGCAGGACTGGGACCTAACCTCAGTGGACTTATGCTGCTGGCTGTGTAAAAACAATGCCTGAGAGTCACCAGGGCCAATTGTCAGTATAGCCACAGTTAAGGCAAGACTGTAAGTATTGCCAACAACATTATACTGTGTGAGCCCTCAAAACAGGTGAAAGGGGAAACAGCAGAGCACATTCACAGATGAACAGCTCCCAAACAGGAAAACTCAGTGACTTCACTCCTAGTGGGAGTGCTCCAATCCCACCTACCTCACACTGCAGATTAGAGTAACAGAGAATAAACAGATCTGGGGACCTCTACTCTAACAACTAGGGAGCAGACCCCACCCCTGACAGGGCAGTGACAAACACAGAGCAAAGGGGAGGCTGTGATAAATATCTAAGGGAGGCTCTGATGACCGCAACACCAATCAAACTCCCTACCAAGGGGATAAAGGCAAAAGCCTCTGGACAAAACTACCTATCATGGGGCAGACACCAGAAGAAAGTGGAATTGCGATCCTGCAGCCTGTGGAGAGGAGATCACATACACAGTAAGTCTGACAAAATGAGACAACAAAGAAGTATGTTGTAGTTGAAGGAACAGGATAAAAAACCTACAAGAACAACTAGATAAAGATGAGATAAGCAATCTATCTGAAAAAGGATTCAGAGTAATGATAGTAAAGATGATCCATGATCTTGGAAATTGAATGGAGGCATGGATCAAGAAGATAAAAGGAAAGTTTAAAAAAGAACTAGAAGAACTAAAGAACAAACAAACTGAGATAAACAAGGTAGTAACTGAAAAGAAAAATACACTAGAAGGGATCAATAGGAGAATAACTGAGGCAGAAGAACGGGTAAGTGACCTAGAAGACAGAATGGTGGAAATTTATGCCACAGAACAGAATACAAAAAAAAATAAAACAGAATAAAAAAATGAAAAGAAACCTCTGGGAAAACATTAAACAAACCAACATTCAAACTATAGGAGTCCCAGAAGAAGAAGAAAAATAGAAAGGGCCTGAGAAAATATTTGAAGAGATCACAGTCGAAAATTTCCCTAACAGTGGAAAGGAAATAGTCACCCAAGTCCAGGAAGCACAGAGAGTCATATATGGGATAAACCTAAGAAGGAATGCACTGAGACACACATTGATAAAACTAACAAAAATTAAATACAAACAAAAAATATTAAAATAAACAAGGGAAAAGAAACAAATAACATACAAGGGAATTCCCATAAGGTTATCAGCAGATTTTTCACCAAAAACTCTGCAGGTCAGAAGGGAGTGGAAAGATATTTTAAAGTGATGAAAGGGAAAAAGCTACAACCGAGAATACTCTACCCAGCAAGGACCTCATTCAGATTTGATGTAGAAATAAAAAGCTTCGCAGACAAGCAACAGTTAAGAGAATTCAGCACCACCAAACCAGCTTTACAACAATTGCTAAAGGAATTTATCTAGGCAAGAAACACAAGAGAAGACAACAAAAGTGGAAGGGAAGGAAAAAGACACAAAAACAAACCCAAAACATTTAAGAAAATGGCAATGGGAACATTCATATCGATAATCACCTTAAATGTTAATGGAGTAAATGCTCCAACCAAAAGACATTGACGAGATGTATGCATACAAAAACAAGACATGAATGTATACTGTCTACAAGAGACCCACTTCAGACCTAGTGACTCATACAGACTGAAAATGAGGGGATGGAAAAATATATTCCAGGTAAATGGAAATTAAAAAAAAGTGGAGTAGCAATACTCATATCATAAAATACAGACTTTAAAATAAAGGCTGTTACAAGAGACAAGGAAAAAGAGTGCATAATGGTCAGGGGATCAATCCAAAAAGAGCATTTAAAAATTGTAAATACTTATACACCCAATGTAGGAGCACGTCAATATATAAGGTAAATGTTAACAGCCATAAAGTGGGAAATCGACAGTAACACAATAATACTAGGGGACTTTAACACCCAACTTACACAAATGGACAGATCATCCAGACAGAAAATTAATAAGGAAACACAAACCTTTAGACACATTAGAACAGATGGAATTAATTGATATTTATAGGATATTCCATTTGAAATCAGAATAATACACTTTCTTCTAAAGTGCACATGGAACATTCTCAGAAAATTGAAATAATATCAAGCATCTTTTCTGACCACAATGCTCTGAGATTAGAAATCAATTACAGAAAAAAAAAGCTGTAAAAAGCACAAATACATGGGGGCTAAACTATATGCTACTAAATAACAAATGAATCTTCGAAGAAATCAAAGAGGAAATTAAAAAAAACCTAGAAACAAATGACAATGAAAACATGATGACCCAAAACCTATGGGATGAAGCAAAAGTAGTTCTAAGAGGGAAATTTATAAGAATGCATTCTTACCTCAATATACAAGAAAAATCACAAAGATACGACCTAAACTTGCACCTAAAGCAATTAGAGAAAGAACAAACAAAATCCAAAGTTAGTAAAAGGAAAGAAATCATAAATATCAGAGTAGAAATAAGTAATATATGAATGAAGTAAACAATAACAAAGATAAATGAAACTAAAAGCTGGTTCTTTGAGAATAAAAACCAAAATGATAAAACTTTAGCCAGACACATCAAGAAAAAAAGGGAGCTAAAATTAGAAATGAAAAAGAAGTTACAGCTGACACTGCAGAAATACAAAGGATCATAAGACACTACTTAAGCAAATATATACCAATAAAATTGACAACCTGGAAGAAATGGACAAATTATTAGAAAGGTACAACCTTCCAAGACTGAACCAGGAAGAAATAGAAAATATGAAGAGACCAATCACAAGTACTGAAATTGAAACTGTGATTAAAAATCTTCCAACAAACAAAATTCCAGGATCAGATGGCTTCACAGGTGAATTCTATCAAACATTTAGAAAAGAGCTAATATTTATCCTTCTCAAACTCTTCCAAAAACTCACTGAGGAAGAAACACTCCTAAGCTCATTCGATGAGACCACCATCACCCTGATACCAAAAGCAGAAAAAGATATCACAAAAAAAGAAAATTGCAGGCCGATATCACTGATGAACATAGACACAAAAATTATCAACAAAAGCCTAGCAAATCGAGTCCAACAACACATTAAAAGGATTACACACCATGATCAAGTGGGATTTATCCCAGGTATGCAAGGATTCTTCAGCATGCAAATCAATCAATGTGATACACCATATTAACAAATGGAAGAATAAAAATCATATGAATAACTCAATACATGCAGAAAAAGCTTTTGACATAATTCAACACTCATTTATGATAAAAACTCTCCAGAAAGTGGGCATAGTGGGAGCCTACTTCAACATAATAGAGACCATATATGACAAATCCACAGCAAACATCATTCTCAATGATGAAAATCTGAAAGCATTTCCTCTAAGATCAGAAACAAGGCAAGGACATCCACTCTCGCCACTAATATTCAACATAGTTTTGGAAGTCATAGCCACTGAAATCAGAGAAGAAAAAAAGAAATAAAAGGAATCCAAATTGGAAAAGAAGAAGTAAAACTGTCACTGTTTGCAGATGATATGATACTATACATAGTAAATCCTAAAGATGCCACCAGAAAACTACTAAAGCTAATCAATGAATTTGGTAAAGTTGCAGGATACAAAATTAATACACAGGAATCCCTTGCATTCCTATACACTAACAACAAAAGATCAGAAATAGAAATTACAGAAACAATCCCTTTTACCATTGCAACAACAACAAAAAAAATAAAATACCTAGGAATAAACCTACTTAAGTTATCAAAAGACCTGTACTCAGAAAAGTATAAGATATTGATGAAAGAAATCAAAGATGACACAAACAGACAGGGAGATATACTATGTTCTTGGACTGGAAGTATCCATATTGTGAAAATGGCTATACTACCCAAAGCAATATACAGATTAAATGCAATCCCTATTAAATTACCAATAGCATTTTTCATAGAATTACAACAAAAAATGTTCCAACTTGTACAGAAACCAAAAAGACCCTGAATAGCCAAAGCAATCTTGAGAAAGAAAATTGAAGCTAGAGGAATCAGGCTCCCTGACTTCAGACTATACTACCAAGTTACAGTAATCAAGAGAGTATGTAACTGGCACATAAACAGAAATGTAGATCAAGGGAACAGGATAGAAAGTCTGGAGATGAACCCATGAACCTATACTCACCTAATGTATGACAATGGAGGCAAGAATATACAATGGAGAAAAGACAGTCTCTTCAATAAGTGGTTCTGGGAAATCTGTACAGCTACATGTGAAAGAACGAAATTACAGCACTCCTTAACACCATACACAAAAATAAATGCAAAATAGATTAAAGATATAAATGTAAGACCAGACACTATAAAACTCTTAGAGGAAAACATAGGAAGAACACTTTTTGACATAAATTGCAGAAGATCTTTTTTGATCCACCTCCAGTGTAATGAAAATAAAAATAAAAATAAAAAAATGGGATCTAATTAAACTTAAAAGCTTTTTCACAGCGAAGGAAACCATAAACAAGATAAAAAGACAACCCTCAGAATGGGAGAAAATACTTGCTAATGAAGCAAATGACAAGGGATTAATCTCCAAAATATACAAACAACTCATGCAGTCAATATGAAAAAAAACAACAACCCAATCAAAAAATGTGGGCAAGACCTAAATAGACATTTCTCCAAAGAAGACATACAGATGGCCAACAAACACGTGAAAAGATACTCAACATCACTAATTATTGGAGAAATGGAAATCAAAACTACAGAGAGGTATTACATCACACTGGTCAGAATGGCAATAATCAAAAAATCTTCAAACAATAAAGGCTGGAGAGGGTGTGGAGAAAAGGGAACCCTCTTACACTGTTGGTGGCAGTATAAATTGGTACAGTCACTATGGAGAACAGAATGGAAGTTCCTTAAAACATTAAAAATAGAGCTACCATATGACCCAGCAATCCCACTCTTATGCATGTATCCAGAGGAAACCATACTTTGAAAGGATTCATGCACTCTGATGTTCATTGCACTATTTACAATAGCCAGGACATGGAAGTGATGTAAATGTCCAGACAGATGAATGGATAAAGAAGATGTGTTACATATATACAATGGAATATTACTCAGCCATAGAAAGGAATGAAATAGTGCTATTTGCAGAGGCATGAATGAACCTAGAGGTTGTCATGCAGAGTGAAATGAGTCAGTAAGAGAAAAGCAAATATCATATAATATCATTTATATGTGGAGTCTAGAAAAATGGTACAGATGAACTTATTGGCAAAGCAGAAATAGAGTCACAGATGTGTAGAACAAATTTGTGGTTACCAGCGGAAGGGTTGGGTGGAATGATTTGGGAGAATGGGATTGACATATATACACTACTATGTATAAAATAACTAACTAAAGAGAACCTTCTGTTTAGTACAGGGAACCCTACTCAGTGATCTGTGTGACATAAATGGGAAGGAAATCTAAAATAGAGTGGATATATGTATACATATAACTGATTCACTTTGCTGTAGAGCAGAAAGTAATACAACATTGTAAAGCAACTATACTCCAATAAAAATAAAGAATAATGCTGTTATGAATATTCATGGAAAAGCTTTTGTGTTGGCATATGCTTTCAATTCTCTTGGGTATATACCTAGGCTGGAATTGTTGACTCATATGATAACTCTGTTTAATCTGTTGAGGAATGTCAGACTATTTTCCAAAATAGCTATAACATTTTATATTCCTACCAGCATTGTAGAGAGGTTTCAATTCATCCACATCCTCTCCAACACCTGTTATTATCTATTTTAAATTATATCTATCCTAACAGGTGTGAAGCATTATCTCATCATTTTACTTTGGATTTCCCTGATGACTCAAGGTTCAAGCATCCTTTTGTGTGCTTACTGGTCTTTGGCATACCTTTTTTTGGAGATATGCCTACTCATACATTTTGTCCATTTTAAAAACAATTTTAGTTGGAATATAGTTGATTTACAATGTGTTAGTCTCAGGTGTACAGCAAAATGAATCAGTTATATATATATTACTTTGTCCATTTTTAATTGCATTTTTTCTCTTTTTATTATTGAGTTTCAATAGTTCTTTATATATTCTAGATACAAGCACCATATCAGATATTTGACTGTAAACATTTTCTCCCATTCGGTGGGTTGTCTTTTCAATTTCCTGATATTATCCTTTGAGGCAAAAAATGTTTAATTATGGTGACCTCATTTCTCTATTTTTTCCTTTGGTTAATCGTGTTTATTTTTTTAAATTGAAGTATGGTTGACTTACAATGTTGTGCCAATCTCTGCTGAACAGCAAAGTGACTCAGTTTTACACATATATACATTCTTTTTTTATATATTCTTTTTCATTATGGTTTATCCCAGGAGATTGTATATTGTTCCCTGTGCTATACAGCAGGACCTCATTTTTTATCCTTTCTAAATTTTGGATAAAAATGTTGGTTGCATCTACCAACCCCGAAATCCCACTCCATCCTTCTCCTTCCCCCCTCACCCTTGGCAACCACAAGTTTTATCTTTATGTATGTGAGTCTATTTCTGTTTTGTAGATATGATTACTTGTGCCATATTTTAGATTCCACATATAAGTGACATCATATGGTATTTGTCTTTCTCTTTCTGACTTACTTCACTTAGTATGATAATCTCTAGGTCCATCCATGTTGCTTCAAATGGCAATATTCATTTTTATGGCTGAGTAATATTCCATTGTATATATGTACCATATCTTCTTTATCCATTCATCTGTCGATGGACATTCAGGTTGTTTCAATATTTTGTTTATTGTGAATAGTGCTGCTATGAATACTGGGGTGCAAGTATATTTTTGAATTATAGTTCTGTCCAGGTATATGCCCAGGAGTGGGATTGCTGGATCACATGGTAACTCTAGTTTTCTGAGGAACATCCATAATGTTCTCTATAGTGGCTGTACCAATTGACATTCCCACCAACAGGGTAGGAGAGTTCCCTTTTATCCACACCCTCTCTGGCATTTGTTATTTGTTCACTTTTTAATGATAGCCAATCTGACCATTATGAGGTGGTACCTCATTCTTGTTTTGATTTGCATTTCTTTAATGATTAGTGATGTTGAACATATTTTCATGTGCCTAGTGGCCATCTGTATGTCTTCTTTGGAGAAATGTCTATTAAGGTCTTCTGCCCATTTTTTGATTGGGTTGAGTGTTTTTTGTTGTTAAATTGTATGAGGTATTTGTATATTTTGGAGATTAAGTCCTTGTCAGTTGCATTATTTGCAAATATTTTCTCCCATTCCGTAGGTTGTGTTTTCATTGTTTTTTTTTTTTTGGCTGTTCCAAAGCTTGTAAGTTTGATTAGGTCCCATTTTTTAAATTTCTGTTGTAATTACTATTACCTTGGGAGACTGAGGGAATGTGAAAAATACTTTTAAAAATCACAGTAAAAAATATAAATTACCTAGGTATAAACCTGAGCAAGGAGATGAAAGACTTATACACTGAGAACTATAAAATATTAATGAAGGAAATTATAGAGGGTTCAAAGAAATGGAAAGATATCCCATGCTCTTGTTAAAATGGCAGTATTACTCAAAGCAATCTACAGATTTCATGTGATCCCTATCAAATTAACCATGACATTTTTCACAGAATTAGAACAAATTCCAAAAATTTATATGGAACCATAAAAGACATAGAATTTCCAAAGCAATCCTGAGGGAAAAAAAACAAAGCAGGAGGCATAACTGTCCCAGACTTCAGATGATATTACAAAACTACAGTAATCAAAACAGTGTGGTATTGGTACAAAAACAGACATACGGATCAATGGAACAGAACAGAGAGCCCAAAAATAAACACACGTACCTATGGTCAATTAATCTTTGATAAAGTAGGCAAGAATAAAAAATGAGAAAAAGAGAGTCTCTTCAGCAAGTGGTGTTGGGGAAGTTGGATAGTTGCATGTAAATCAATGAAGTTAAAACGCATCCTCACACCATGCACAAAAGTAAACTCAAAATGGCTTAAAGACTTAAAACATGACACCATAAAACTCCTAGAAGAGATCACAGGCAAAACATTCTCTGACATAAATCATATCAATGTTTTCTTTTTTTTAATTTTTATTTTATATCGGAGTATAGTTGATTAACAATGTTGTATTAGTTTCAGGTGTACAGCAAAGTGATTCAGTTATATATACATGTATCTATTCTTTTTCAAACGCTTTTCCCATTTAGGTTATTACAGTGTTTTGAGCAGAGCTCACTGTGCTATACAGTAGATCCTTGAAGGTTATCTATTTTAAATATAGCAGTGTGTACATGTCAATCCCAAACACCCAATCTATCCCTCCCCTGCACCCTTCCTACCTGATAACCATAATTTCATTTTCTAAGTCTGTGAGTCTGTTTCTGTTTTGTAAATAATTTCATTTGTATAAGTTTTTTAGATTCCATATATAAGTGATATCTTATATTTATCTTTCTCTGTCTGGCTTAATTAATTTAGTATGATAATCTCCAGCTCCATGCATGTTGCTGCCAATGGCATTATTTCCTTCTTTTTAATGGCTGAATAATATTTCATTGGATATATGTACCACATCTTCTTATCTGTTCATCTGTTAAAGGACATTTAGGTTGCTTTCATGTCTTGGCTATTGTAAACAACACTGCAACGAATATTGTGGTGCATGTATCCTTTCAAACCATGTTTTTCTCTGGATATATTCCCAGGAGTGGGATTGGTGGATCATGTGGTAGCTCTATTTTCAGTTACTTAAGGAACTTCCATACTGTTCTCCATAGTGGTTTTACCAGTTTATATTGCAACCAACAGTGTAGGAGGATTCCCTTTTCTCCACACTCTTTCCAGCATTTTCATGGGTGTGAGGTGATATCTCCTTGTAGTTTTGATTTGCATTTCTCTAATTAGTGATTTTGAGCAGCTTTTCATTTGCTTTTTGTCGATCTGTATGAATTCTTCAGAGAAATGTCTATTGAGGCCTTCTGCCCATTTTTTGATTTGGTTGTTTGTTTTTGGATATTGAGCCACATGAGCTGTTTGTAAATTTTGGAGATTAATCCCTTCTTTGTTGCATGGTTCACAAATATTTTCTCCCATTCTGTAGATTATCCTTTTGTTTTGTTTATGATTCCCTTTCCTCTGCAAAAACTTTTGAGTTTACTTATGTTCTATATTTTTTAGTTTTTATTTACCTTAGTCAAGGAGACAGATCAAAAAAGATATTACCACAATTTATGTCAAAGAGTATTCTGCCTATGTTTTCCTCTAAGATTTTTTTAAGATTAACATTCTTATTTTTATATTGAAGTATAGTTGATTTACAATGTTGTGCCAATCTCTGCTGTACAGAAATGTGGCTGTTATACACATATATACATTTTTTATGTTGTTTTCCATTATGGTTTGTCACAGGATATTGAATATAATTTTGAATATAATTCCCTGTGCTATACATTAGGACCTTGTTGTTTAGGCATTCTAAATGTAATAGTTTCCATCTACCAACCCCAAACTCCCAATCAATCCATCTCCCTCCTCCTCCCTCTTGGAAACCACAAGTCTGTTCTCTATGTGAGTCTGTTTCTGTTTTGTAGATAGGTGTATTTGTGCTATATTTTAGATTCCACATATAAGTGATATTATATGGTATTTGTCTTTCTCTTTCCGACTTAATTCACTCAGTATGATAATCTCCAGTTGCATCCATGTTGCTGTAATGGCATTATTTCATTCTTTTTTTTGACTGAGTAGTATTCCACTGGATATATGTACCACATGTTTATCCATTCACCTGTTTTTCTTTATATTGGAGTATAATTGCTTTACGCTGTTGTGTTATTTTCTGCTGTACTATGAAGTGAATCAGCTATAGGTATACATATATCCTCTACCACTTGGATCTCCATCCCACCACACTCCATCCTACCCATCTAGGTAATCACAGAGCAGCAAGCTTGGCTCCCAGTGCTATACAGCAGTTTCCCACTAGCTTTCTAGTTAACACATGGTAGTGTATATATGTCAATTCTAATCACCCAGTTCAACCCACCATCCCATTCCTCCCTCCATGTCCGTACGTCTGTTCTCTATGTCTGCGTGTTTATTCCTGTCCTGCAAATAGGTTCATCTGTACAATTTTTCTGGATTCCACATATATGTTTTAATATATGATGTTTGATTTTCTCTTTCTGACGTACTTTGCTCTGTATGACAGACTCTAGTTCCATCCACATCTCTACAAATGACCCAATTTCGTTCCATTATATGGCTGAGTATTATTCCATTGTACATATGTACAACATGTTCTTTATTCATTCATCTGTTGGTGGACATTCAGATTGCTTCCATGTCCTGGCGATTGTAAATATTGATGCAATGAACATTGGGGTACATGTGTTTTTTTAATCATGATTTTCTCAGGGTGCATGCCCAATAGTGGGATTTCTGGGTCATATGGTAGTTCTATGTCTAGATTTTTAAGGAACTTCCATACTGTTCCCCATAGTGGTTGTGTCAGTTTACATTTGCACCGACATTGCAAGAGGGTTCCCTTTTATCCACACTCTCTCCAGCCTTTATTGTTTGTAGATTTTTTGATGACAGCCATTCTGACCAGTGTGAGGTCAAAACTACCTCACTGTAGTTTTGATTTGCATTTCTCTAATAATTAGTGACGTTGAGCATCTTTTCATGTGTGTCTTGACCATCTGCATCTCTCCTTTGCAGAAATGAGTATTGAGGTCTTCAGCCCATTTTTTGATTGGGTTATTTATTCTTTTGATATTGAGCTGCATGAGCTGTTTGTATATTTTGGAGATTAATCTTTTGGCAGTTGCTTCATTTGCAAATATTTTCCCCCATGCTGAGGGTTGTCTTTCCATCTTGTTTATGGTTTCCTTTGCTGTGAAGAAGCTTTTAAGTTAATTAGGTCCCATTTGTTTATTTTTATTTTCATTACTCTAGGAGGTGGGCGAAAAAGTCTTGCTGTGACTTATGTTAAAGAGTGTTTTCCTCTAAGAGTTTTATAGTGTCCAGTCTTACATTTAGGTCTTTAATCTATTTTGAGTTAATTTTTGTGTATGGTGTTAGGTAATGTTCTAATTTCATTCTTTTACATGTAGCTGTCCAGTTTTCCCAGCACCACTTACTGAAGCGACTGTCTTTTCTCCATTGTATATTCTTGTCTCCTTTGTCATAGATTAGGTGACCATGGGTGGGTGATTTTATCTCTGAGCATTCTATCCTGTACCAGTGATCTATATTTCTCTTTTTGTACCAATGCCATACTTTCTTGATTTCTGTAGCTTTATAGTATAGTCTGAATTTAGGAAGCCTAATCCCTCCAGCTCTATTTCTTTTTTTTCTCAAGATAGCTGTGGCTATTTGAAATCTTTTGTGTTTCCATGCAAATTGTAAAATTTTTTGTTGTAATTCTGTGAAAAATGCCATTGGTAATTTAATAAGGATTGCACTGAATCTATAGATTGCTTTCGGTAGTACAGTCATTTTCACAATATTGATTTTTCCAATCCAAGAACATGGTATATCTCTCCGTCTGTCTGTGTTATCTTTGATTTCTTTCATCAGTATCTTATAGTTTTCTGAAAACAGTTATTTTGCATCCTTAGGTAGGTGTATTCCTAGGTAATATTTCTCTTTGTTTCAATGGAAAATGGGATTGTTTCCTTAATTTATCTTTCCGATCTTTCGTTGTTAGTGTATAGGAATGCAAGAGATTTATGTGCATTAATTTTGTGTCCTGCAACTTTACCAAATACATTGATTAGCGCTAGTAACTTTCTGCTGGCATCTTTAGGATTCTCTATGTATAGTATCATATCATCTGCAAACAGTGACAGTTTACTTCTTCTTCTCCAATTTGGACTGCTTTTATTTCTTTTTCTTCTGTGCTTGCCTTGGCTAGGACTTCCAAAATTATGTTGAATAATAGTTGCAAGAGTGGACATCCTTGTCTTGTTCCTGATCTTAGAGGAAATGCTTTCAGTTTTTCACCATTGAGAATGTTGTTTGCTCTGGGTTTGTTATATATGATCTTTATTATGTTGAGGCAGGTTCCCTCTATGACATATTCTGGATACTTTTTTATCATAAATGGGTGTTGAATTTTGTCACAAGATTTTTCTGCACCTATTGAAATAACCATACATTTTTATTCTTCAGTTTGTAAATATGGTGTATCACATTGTTTGATTGGCATATATTGAAGAATCCTTGCATGCCTGGGATAAATCCCACTTGATCATGGTGTATGGTCCTTTTAATGTGTTGTTGTATTCTGTTTGCAACTATTTTTTTGAGAATTTTTGCGTCTATGTCATCAGTGATAGTGGTCTGTAATTTTCTTTTTTTGTGATATCTTTGTCTGATTTTGGTATTAGGTTGATGGTGGCCTCATTGAAGGAGTTTTGGAGTTTTCTGCACTCTGCAGGTTTTTGGGAGCTTTTGAGAGGATAAGTGTTAGCTCTTTTCTAAATGATAGAATTCACCTGTGAAGCGATCTTGTCTTGGACTTTTGTTTGTTTGAAGATTTTTAATCTCAGTTTCAATTTCATTACTTGTGATTGTCTGTTTGTATTTTCTATTTCTTCCTGGTTCTGTCATGGAAGGTTGCACTTTGCTAAGAATTTGTCTGTTTCTTCCCGGTTGTCCATTTTATTGGCATATAGTTGCTTGTAGTAGTCTCTTATGATCCTTTGTATTTCTGCAGTGTCAGTTGTAACTTCTTTTTCATTTCTAATTTTATTGAGTTGAATCCTCTCCCTTTTTTCTTGATGAGTCTGCTAAATGTTTGTCAATTTTATTTTCTCAGAGAACCAACTTTTAGTTTTATTGATCTTTGCTATTGTTTTCTTTGTTTCCATTTCATTTATTTCAGCACTTAAATTTATGATTTCTTTCCGTTTACTAACTTTGGTGTTCTTTTGTTCTTCTTTCTCTAGCTGCTTTATTTTTAAGGTTAGATTGCTTATTGGGGATTCTTCTTGTTTCTTGAGGTTAGATTTAATTGCTATAAACTTCCCTCTTAGAACTGCTTTTGCTGCATCCCATACATTTGGTGTCATCATGTTTTCATTGTCATTTGTTTCTATGTATTTTTTAATTCCTCTTTGATTTCTTCTGTGCTCTCTTTGTTATTTAGTAGTGTATTGTTTAACCTTCATGTGTTTGTGTTTTTTACAGTTTCTTTTTCTTGTAATTGATTTCTAATCTCTTAGCATTGTGGTCGGAAATGATAGTTGATGAGATTTCAGTTTTCTTAAATTTACTGAGGCTAGATTTGTGACCCAAGGTGTGATTTCTCCTGGAGAATGTTCTGTGTTTACTTGACAAGAAAGTGTATTCTGGCACTTTCAGGTAGGTTGTCCTATGAATATCAATTAAGTCTATTTGGTCTATTTTGCCATGTAAAGCTTGTGTTTCCTTATTTATTTTCTGTCTGGATGATCTGTCCTTTGGTGTAAAGTGGAGTGTTAAAATTCCCCACTATTATTGTGTTACTGTCAATTTCCCCTTTTATGGCTGTTAGCATTTGCCTTATGTATTGAGGTGCTCCTATGTTGGGTGCATAAATATTTACAATTGTAATATCTTCTTCTGGGATTGATCCCTTGATCATTATGTTGTTTCCTTCCTTGTCTCTTATAACAGTATTTATTTTAAAGTCTATTTTGCCTGATATGAGTATTGCAACTCCAGCTTTATTTTGTTTTTACATCTTTATTGGAGTATAATTGTTTTACAATGTTGTGTTAGTTTCTGCTGTACAACAAAGTGAATCAGCCATATGTATACCTATAACCCCATACCCCCTCCCTCTTGAGCCTCCCTCCCACTCACCATATCCCACCCCTTTCTTTTGATTTCCATTTGCATGGAATATCTTTTTTCCATACCCTCACTTTCAATCTGTATGCTTTTCTAGGTCTGAAGTGGGTCTCTTGTAGACAGCATATATTTCGTTCTCGTTTTTGTATTTATTCATCCAGGGTGCGTCTTTTGGTTGGAGCATTTAATCCAATAAAATTCAAGGTAATTATCGTTATGTATGTTCCTATTACCATTTTCTTAATTGTTTTTCATTTGTTTTTTGTTTGTTTGGTTCTTTTTCTTGTCTTGTGTTTCCCCCCCTAAAGTAGTTCCTGTAGCATTTGTTGTAAAGCTGGTTTGGTGGTCCTGAATTCTCTTAGCTTCTGCTTGGCTGTAAAGCTTTTGATTTCTCCATCAAATCTGAATGAGGTCATTCCTGGGTAGAGTAAGCTTGGTTGTATGTTTTTGCCTTTCATCAGTTTAAGTAGATCCTGTCACTCCCGTCTGGCTTGCAGAGTTTCTGCTGAACAATCAGTTTATAATCTTGTGGGGATTCCCTTGTATGTTATTTGTTGCTTTTCCCTTACTGCTTTTAATATTCTTTTCTTTTCTTTTCTTTTTTTTTTTTTGTGGGACGCAGGCCTCTCACTGTTGTGGCCTCTCCCGTTGTGGAGCACAGGCTCCAGATGTGCAGGCTCAGTGGCCATGGCTCACGGGCCTAGCTGCTCTGCAGCATGTGGGATCTTCCCAGACTGGGGCACAAACCCGTGTCCCCTGCATCGGCAGGCGGACTCTCAACCACTGTGCCACGAGGGAAGCCCAATAGTTTTTTCTTTATATTTGATTTGTTAGTGTGTTTCTCCTTGGGTTTATCTTGTATGGGACTCTTTGTACTTCCTGGACTTGTGTGGCTATTTCCTTTTTCATGTTAGGGATGTTTTTTGACTATCATCTCTTCAGATATTTTCTCAGACCCTTTCTCTTTTCTTCTATTTGGGACTCCTATAATTTGAATGTTGGTGTGTTTAATGTCCCAGACGTGTCTGAGACTGTCCTCATTTTTTTTCATTCTTTTTTCTTTATTCTGCTCCTTGACAGTTATTTCCACCATTCTATCTTCCAGCTCATTTATTCATTCTTCTGTCTCATTCATTCTGCTATTGATTCCTTCCAGCTATTTTTTTTTATTTCAGTTATTGTGTTGTTCATAACTTTTTGTTTTTTATTTAATTCTTCTAGGTCCTTGTCAAACATTTCTTCTATTTTCTCAATCCATGCATCCATTCTCTTTCTGAGATTTTGAATCATCTTTACTCTCATTATTTTGAATTCTTTTTCAGGTAAGTTGTCTATTTCCTCTTCATTTATTTGGGTTTTTAACCTTGTTCTTTCATCTGTAACATATGTTTTTGTCATCTCATTTTTTAATGGGATTGGCTGTGTTCATGTCTTACTGGTTGTTCATCCTGAAGTGTCCAACACTGGAGTTTGCAGGACTTTGGCTGGATCCCAGTCCTTGGTGTTGAGAGGAAGACCTCCAGCAAATCCCAAACTGATTAATGTTCCCTGAGGTCTGACATTCCTTATTAGTCTAGTAGTTTGGATTCAGCGCTCCCACAACAGGAGCTCAGAACCAACCTCTGGCCTGGGAACAAAGACCCCCAAGCCACATGGTGCAGCAAAAACAAAACATTAAAAAAAGGTAACAAACAAAATGGAGAAGAACAATAAGAAAGAATAAAAGATAAAATAAAATTATAAAAATATATATTAAAAAAATGAAACAGCAACAAGAAAGCAAAACAGAGTGACAACAGCAAAAAAAAAAAAGCCGGAAAGTCCACAGTGTCAGGGAGGGGCGGGGCTTAGGGTCAAGTCACATGTGGCTGGAAATAGTCCTTGTAGCAGGGGATGGGATTGTGGGAGGGTTTAGGCTCAGGACCCAGATAGCCAGAGTGGTCCCTGAGGGTTGAGATTCAGACCCAGGACTTCAGCAGGCTTGCCGGGTCCTGAGCAACAGGGGAGATGCTGGCCGCATTCCCGTCTGATACACTGAACCCCCAAAGGTCTCTCCCGGTCCCCACTCATGCCCTAATGGTGAGTGGACCCCTCCAAGCATGGGAACACCTCCTCTCCACCCACCTCTCCTCAGGGGCGCTGGTCCCATCCTGCTTCCTCTTTTCCCACCCTCTTACCTCCCTCCATGCCCCCGGGACCTGCTCGGCTGGAAAGAGCTCCAGAGGGTGTAGGTTTAGACCTGGAACCCCAGCAGGCTTGCCAAGGCCCAAGCTGGTGGGGGAGACATTGGCCGCATTACCCTCCAATCCCTCAATCTCCTGAAGGTGTCTCCCTGTCCCCACTAATCCCCACACAATGAGAGGGCCACTCTGAGTATAGGAAGCTCTCCACTTCCCCAACCACCCCTCAGGGATGCTGGTCATTTCCTGCCTCCATTTTTCTTATCCCCTCCTTCTACCCTATGTATTATCTGGTCATGCTCTGATTCCTCCCATCCACTTAGGTGACAGAGGTCCCCCACCAGCGTCTGGTAGGTGCCTTAGTTGTGAGGATATGCAAACTCTGGGTCCCCCTACTCCACCATATTGACCGTGTGCTATTCATTCATCTGTTGCTGGACATTTAGGTTGTTTCCAGGTTTTGGCTATTGTAAAAAGTGCGGCTGTGAACATATCGGTGCATGTATCTTTCTAAATTATAGTTTTGTGTGGGTATATTCCCAGTAGTGGGCTGCTGGATCATATATTAATTCTATTTTTAGTCTTCTGAGGAACCTCTGTACTGTTTTCCATAGTGGCTGTACCAACTTACATTCCCACCAACAATGTAGGAAGGTTCCTATTCTCCATGTCTTCTCCAACATTTGTTATTGTACACTGTTTAATGATGGCCATTCTAACTGGTTTAAGGTGGTACCTAATTGTAGTTTTGATTTACTTTTCTCTAATAATTAGTAACGTTGACCATCTTTTCATTTACCTACTGGTCATCTGTATGTCTTCTTTGGAGAAATGTCTATTAAGGTCTTCTGCCCTTTTTTTCAACTGGGTTATATGTTTTTTGTTGTTGTTGAGTGGTATGAGCTCTTTGTATATTTTGGAGATTAAGCCCTTGTCTATCACATCATTTGCAAATATTTTTTCCCATTCTGTAGGTTGTCTTTCTTTTTGTTTATGGTTTATTTTGTTGTGAAAAATCTTGTAAAATTGATTACATCCCATTTGTTTATTCATGAAAACCTAAACAAATGAAACATGAGCATAAAATAAAAGGAAATCATCAAACCACAAAAAGAAAAAGAAAGGATCAAAGAAGAAACAAAGAATCAACTGGTAAAGAATGTTTGAAATGGCAATAAATACATATGTATCAGTAATTACCTTAAATGTCAATGGATTGAATGTTCCAATCAAAAGACATAGAGTGTCAGACTGGATTAAAAAACAAGAGCCTACAATATGCTGTTTACAAGAGACCCACCTTAGGGCAAAGGACACACAAAGATTGAAAGTGAGGGGATGGAAAAAGATATTTCATGCAAAAAGAAATGAAAAGAACATGGTTGTTACAATACTCATATCACACAAAATAGATTTTAAAGCAAAGGCTATAAAGAAAGGTAATGAAGCACACTATATAACAATAAAAGGATCAATACAAAAAGAGGATTTTACACTCATCAATATATATGCATCTATTATAGGAGCACCCAAATACAAAAAACATACTAACAGACATAAAGGGAGAAATCAATAGGAATACAATAATAGTAGGAGACTTTAACATCCCAATCATGTCAATGGATATATCTTCAAGACAGAGCATCAATAAGGCAACAGAGGTCCTAAATTATACAATAGAACAGTTAGATTTAATTGATATTTTCAGGCCACTACATCCAAAAAAAATAAAACCGAATATACATTCTTTTCAAGTGCACATGGAACATTCTCTAGGACTGACCACATCCTAGGGCACAAAACTCACCTCAACAAATTTAAAAGTATAGAAATTATTTCAAGCATCTTCTCAGACCACAATGGCATGAAACTAGAAATCAACAACAGGAAAAGAAAGAGAAAAAAAATGATTACATTGAGACTAAATAACATGCTACTAAAACCCAATGGGTGAACAAGGAAATCAAAAAGGAAATTTAAAAGTTCCTTGAGACAAATGACAATGAAAACACAACCATCCAAAATCTATGGGACACAGCAGAGGGAGTTCTTAGAGGGAAGTTTACAGTGATACAGGCCTTCATTAAAAACAAGAAAAATCTTAAGTAAATAACCTAGCTTACCACCTACTAAAAGAATTAGAAAAAGAACAAACAAAACCTAGAGTTAGCAAAAGGAAGGAAATAATAAAGATCATGGAGGAAATAAATAAAATACAATTTAAAAAACAATAGAAAAAATCAACAAAACCAAGAGTTGGTTCTTTGACAGGGTAAACAAAATTAAGAAATCTGTAGCCAGGCTCACCAAGAAGAAAAGAGAGAGAACCCAAATAAACAAAATAATAAATGAAAAAGGAGAAATCTCAACTGATACTGCAAAAATACAAAAAACAAAATACAAGAATACTATAAACAATTATATGCCAACAAATTTGACAACCTAGAAGAAATCGACAACTTTCTAGAAACACACAGACCACCACAATTGAATCAAGAAGAAATAGATATTATGAACAG
The DNA here is from genome assembly GCF_949987515.2 of Delphinus delphis. NCBI lineage: Eukaryota > Metazoa > Chordata > Mammalia > Artiodactyla > Delphinidae > Delphinus > Delphinus delphis. Next base: position 61,376,776 of record NC_082704.1, on the reverse strand, counting down.
ACTGATCACTAGAAGTGAAATAGAATCTTTAAAAAAAAAAAGTACCTACAAAAAAAAAAATCCAGGACCAGATGGCTTCACTGCAAATTCTACCAGTCATACAAAGAACTTATACTGATTCTTCTCAAACTCTTGCAAAAGACTGAAGAGGAGGGAACACTCTCAAAGACATTCTATGAAGCCACCATCACCCTGATACCAAAACCAGGCAAAGACACCACCAGAAAAAGAAAATTACAGGCCAATATCTTTGATGAATATAGATGCAAATATTCTCAACAAAATATTATCAAACCAAATCCAACAACACATTAAAAAGAGCATATACCACGACCAAGTGAGATTCATCCCTGATTCACAATGATGGTTCAATATACGCAAATCAATCAATGTAACACATCACATTAACAAAAGAAAAGTCAAAAAACACATGATCATCTCAATAGATGCAGAAAAAAACATTTGACAAAATTCAACATTCATTCATGATAAAAAAAAACTTATCAAAGTGGGAATAGCAGAAACATATCTCAACATAATAAAAGCCATTTATGATAAACCCACAGACAATATGATACTCAATGGTGAAAAGCTAAAAGCCTTCCCACTAAAATCTGGAAGAAGACAAGTATGCCCACTCTCACCACTTCTATTCAACATAGTATTGGAAGTCCTAGCCTCAACGATCAGACAAGAAAAAGAAATAAAAATTATCCAAATTGGAAGGGAAGAGGTAAAATTGTCACTATATGCAGATAACATGATGTTATATATAGAAATCCCTAAGGACTCCACTCAAAAACTACTAGATCTAATAAATGAATTCAGCAAAGTATCAGGTTACAAGATTAACGTTCAGAATTTGGTTGCATTCCTTCAAACTAACAATGAAATATCAGAAAGAGAATGTAAAAAAACAATACCTTTTAAAATCACACCAAAAAATAAAAATTAAATAAAATACCTAGGAATAAACCTGACCAAAGAGGTGAAAGACTTATATGCTGAGAACTATAAAACATTGATAAGAGAAATTGAAGATGATTTAAAGAAATGGAAAAATATCTCATGCTCTTGGATTGGAAGAATTAATATTTTAAAATGGCAATACTACCTGAAGCAATCTATAGATTTAATGTGATCCTTATTAAATTACCCATTGCATTTTTTCACAGAACTAGACCAAATAATCCAAAAATTTATATGTAACCATAAAAACCCAGAATTGCTAGAGTAATCCTGAGGGGAAAACAACAAAAACAAAGCAGGAGGCATAACTCTCCCAGACTTCAGACAATACAGCAAAGCTACAGTAATCAAAACAGTGTGGTATTGGTACAAAAACAGGCATATGGATCAATGGAACAGAATGGAGAGCCCAGAAATAAACCCAGACACTTATGGTCAATTAATCTTCAACAAAGGAGGAAAGCATATAGAATGGGAAAAAGACAGTCTCTTCAGCAAGTGGTGCTGGAAAAGTTGGACAGCTGCACATAAAGTAATGAAGTTAGAACACACCCTCACACCATGCACCAAAATAAACACAAAATGGATTAAAGACTTAAACATAAGACAAGACACCATAAAACTCCTAGAAGAGATCATAGGCAAAACATTCTCTGACATAAATTGTACCAATGTTTTCTTAAGTCAGTCTCCCAGGGCAATAGAAATAAAAAATAAACAAATGGGATGTACTCATCCTATAAGATTTTTATAGTATCCGGTCTCAAATTTAGGTCTTTAATCCATTTTGAGTTTATTTTTGTGTATGGTGTTGTTGACTAAAATATTAAATGCACAATCTAAAAGTTGAGAGATGTTTTACTCAGCAGAAAATTTTAGGACTTGAAGCCCTGGAGGCAGCATCTCAAGTAATCATGAAAGAACTGCTCCAAGGAGGCGAGGGGGGAGCCAGGATATATAGGAGTTTTGCAACAAAGGGCAGATAGTCTGAAAGTCAAAATATAATTTTTAATCAACGAATACTAGAAATCTCAAGTTAAGGAATTCAGCTTTTTCCTATGTATGGGAAGATGTAATAGTTTGGGCTCATTGAAATCATTCCTTTGATATGCACTTCAGCTATCTGGGGCCAGTATCCTGTTTTTTCACATCCTGAGTTTCCTCGGGGCTCACCAGCTCACGATTGATAGTGGCTGCAATCACCAACGACTGTGACATCTTTTGTTTTCTGATATGGCAGGCAATATTCCATTTCTCAGTTCCTCCTCTTGGTCCAAAATTCGACCAATGTTTAGGAGACAGTTCATGATGGTGTTGGGAGTCTGATCCCAGATCAGGCAAAAATTCTTGTTGATATGCCACTCCATGTGCTAATTTCCAGATTAGGCCCTACTAATAATTAAAGATTCTCTGGATCCTTTGTCTTACTAGTCTATTATGATCCAGGAGATATTTTCCCTTGTTGGTTCTTCCTGAACATAGAATCACACTGTTATGATTATTCTATGTGGAGTGGTAAATGTGATCAATTTCCTCAAGATGCTTATCTGTCATCTTTGTTGGAGGCCTGGTTACACATTAGGTACTGTAAGAGACAACAATCATAAAATAGACAGGATAAATGTAATGCAGCTAGTAATATTCGCAAAGTCATAGTGTAGCAGAGATACACACATCATAAACAATTTGGAAACAAAGAACAAATTAAAACAATGATTAGTATAACAAGTTGTAATCCAGTTGTAATAAACCATCAAATTCACAGGACAACCAGCGGGAAAAGCAAAATTCTGGAAGGATTAGGTGGAGAGTAATAGATAAATGTTTCATTTTTTTTAAAAAAGGTATACTTTATCAATATTTTTTAGGACATAGCATAAGAAAACAGGTGTTTTGAAAAACAAATATTAAAGCTAGTATGTTGGGGGGCTTCCAGGAAGATGGTGGAAGAGTAAGATGCGGAGATCACCTTCCTCCCCACAGATACACCAGAAATACATCTACACGTGGAACAACTCCTACAGAACACCTACTGAATGCTGGCAGAAGACCTCAGACCTCCCAAAAGGCAAGAAACCCCCCACATACCTGGGTAGGGAAAAAGAAAAAAGAATAAACAGAGACAAAAGGATAGGGATGGGACCTGCACCAGTGGGAGGGAGCTGTGAAGGAGGAAAGGTTTCCACACACTAGGAAGCCCCTTCGCAGGTGGAGGGGGAAAGATTTGGATCCGTGGAGGAGAGCACAGCAACAGGGTGGCAGGGGGCAAAGTGGGGAGATTCCCGCACAAAGGATCGGTGCTGAACGCCACTCACCAGCACGAGAGGCTTGTCTGCTCCCCCGAAGGGATGGGCAGGGCTGGGAGCTGAGGTTCGGGGTTCAGTCATAGCACAGGGAGAGGACTGGAGTTGGCAGCATGAACACAGCCTGCAGGGGGTTAGTGAACCACGGTTGGTCTGGAGGGAGTCCAGGGAAAAGTCTGGACCTGCCGAAGAGGCAAGAGATTCTTTCTTCCCTCTTTGTTTCCTGGTGCGTGAGGAGAAGGGATTAAGAATGCTGCTTAAAGGAGCTCCAGAGACGGGCACGAGCCACAGCTAAAAGCGTGGAACACAGAGACAGGCATGAGATGTTAAGCTTGCTGCTGCTGCCATCAAGAAGCCTGTGTGCGAGCACAGGTCACTATCCACACGCCCCATCTGGGGAGCCTGTGCAGCCCGCCACTGCCAAGGTCCCGGGATCCAGGGACAACTCCCCCGGGAGAACACACGGTGCGCCCCAGGCTGTTGCAACGTCATGCTGGCCTTTGCCACCACAGGCTCACCCTGCACTCCGTGCCCCTCCCTTCCCCCGGCCTGAGTGAGCCAGAGCCCCCGAATCAGCGGCTCCTCTAAGCCCGTCCTGTCTGAGTGAAGAACAGATGCCCTCCGGCAACCTACACACACAGGCGGGGCCAAATCCAAAGCTGAGACCCTGGGAGCTGTGAGAACAAAGAAGAGAAAGGGAAATCTCCCCCAGCAACCTCAGAAGCAGTGGATTAAAGCTCCACAATCAACTTGATGTACCCTGTATCTGTGAAATACATGAATAGACAACGAATCAACCCAAATTGAGGAGGTGGACTTTGAGAGCAAGATTTATGATTTTTTTCCATTTTTCCTATTTTTGTGAGTGTGTATCTGTATGCTTCTGTGTGAGATTTTGTCTATATAGTTTGCATCCACCATTTCTCCGAGGGTTCTATCCATCCATTTTTCTTAAAATTTTTTTTCTTAATAATTACTTTTTATTTTAATAACTTTATTTTATTTTACTTTATCTTCTTTCTTTCTTTCCTTCCTTCCCTCCTTTAGACAACAAGTCATCCCAAATTGAAGAGGTGGACTTTGAGAACAAGGTTTATGATTTTTTCCCCTTTTCCTCTTTTTCTGAGTGTGTATGTGTATGCTTCTGTGTGAGATTTTGTCTGTATAGCTGTGCTTCCACCATTTGTCCTAGGGTTCTCTCCATCCTTTTTTTTTTCCTCTTCATAATTATTATTTTATTTTAATTACTTTATTATATTTTATCTTAATTTATTTTATTTTACTTTATCTTCTTTCTTTCTTTTTTTCCTTCCTTCCCTCCTTCCTTCCTTCCTTCCTCCCTCCCTCTCTCCCTCCCTTCTTTCTTTCTTTCTTTCTACTTCTACTAATTCTTTCTTTCTACTTTTTCTCCCTTCTTTCCGCACCATGTGGATGAAAGGCTCTTGGTGCTTCAGCCAGGAGTCAGTGCTGTGTCTCAGAGGTGAGAGAGCCAACTTCAGGACACTGGTCCACAAGAGACCTCCCAGCTCCACATAATATCAAATGGTGAAAATCTCTCAGAGATCTACATCTCAACACCAGCACCCAGCTTCACTCAATGACCAGCAAGCTACAGTGCTGGGCATCCTATGCCAAACAACTAGCAAGACAGGAACACAACCCCACCCATTAGCAGAGAGGCTGCCTAAAATCATAATAAGTCCACAGGAACCCCAAAACACACTAATAGACGTGGACCTGCCCAACAGAAAGACAAGATTCAGCCTCATCCACCAGAACACAGGTACTACTCCCACCCACCAGGACGCCTACACAACCCATTGAACCAACCTTAGGCACTGGGGACAGGCACCAAAAACAACGGGAATGACAAACCTGCAGCCTGCAAAAAGGAGACCCCAAACACAGTAAGATAAGCAAAATGAGAAGACAGAAAAACACACAGCAGATGAAGGAGCAAGATAAAAACCCACCAGACCTAACAAATGAAGAGGAAATAGGCAGTCTACCTGAAAAAGAATTCAGAATAATGATAGTAAACATGATCCAAAATCTTGGAAATAGAATAAACAAAATGCAAGAAATATTTAACAAGGACCTAGAACTAAAGATGAAACAAACAACAATGAACAATACAATAAATGAAATTTAAAATACTCTAGATGGGATCAATAGCAGAAAAACTGAGGAAGAAAAACGGATAATTGACCTGGAAGATAAAATAGTGGAAATAATTACTGCAGAGCAGAATAAACAAAAAAGAATGAGAAGGACTGAGGACAGTCTCAGAGACATCTGGAACAACATTAAACGCACCAACATTCGAATTTTAGGGGTTCCAGAAGAAGAAGAGAAAAAGAAAGGGACTGAGAAAATATTTGAAGAGATTATAGTTGAAAACTTCCCTAATATGGGAAAGGAAATACTTAATCAAGTCCAGCAAGAACAGAGAGTTCCATACAAGATAAATCCAAGAGGAAACATGCCAAGACACATATTAATCAAACTGTCAAAAAATAAATACAAAGAAAACATATCAAAAGCAGCAAGGGAAAAACAACAAATAACACACAAGGGAATCCCCATAAGGTTAAGAGCTGATCTTTCAGCAGGAACTCTGCAAGCCAGAAGGGACTGGCAGGACATAATTAAAGTGATGAAGGAGAAAAATTTGCAACCAAGATTACTCTACTCAGCAACGATCTCATTCAGATTTGATGGAGAAATTAAAACCTTTAGAGACAAGCAAAAGCTGAGAGAGCTCAGCACCACCAAACCAGCTGTACAACAACTGCTAAAGGAACTTCTCTAGGCAAGAAATACAAGGGAAGGAAAAGACCTACAATATAGAACCCAAAACAATTTAGAAAATTGGAATAGGAACATGCATATCGATAATTACCTTAAAAGTAAATGGACTAAATGCTCCCACCAAAAGACACAGATTGGCTGAATGGATACAAAAACAAGACCCATATATTTGCTATCTACAAGAGACCCACTTCAAACCTAGAGACACATACAGACTGAAAGTGAGGGGATGGAAAAAGATATTTCATGCAAATGGAAACCAAAAGAAAGCTGGAGTAGCAATTCTCATATCAGACAAAATAGACTTTAAAATATGGACTATTAAAAGAGACAAAGAAGGACACTACATAATGATCAAGGGATCGATCCAAGAAGATAAAACAATTGTAAATATTTACGAACCCAACAAAGAAGCACCTCAATACATAAGACAAATACTAACAGCCATAAAAGGGGAAATCGACAGTAACACATTCATAGTAGGGGACTTTAACACCCCATTTTCACCCATGGACATATCATCCAAAATGAAAATAAATAAGGAAACACAAGCTTTAAATGATACATTAAACAGATGGACTTAATTGATATTTATAGGACATTCCATCCAAAAACAACAGAATACACAGTTTTCTCAAGTGCTCATGGAACATTCTCCAGGATAGATCATATCCTGGGTCACAAATCAAGCCTTGGAAACTTTAAGAAAATTGAAATTGTATCAAGTATCTTCTCCGACCACAACACTATGAGTCTAGATATCAATTACAGGAAATGATCTGTAAAAAATAAAAACACATGGAGGATAAAGAATACACTACTTAATAACGAAGTTATCACTGAAGAAATCAAAGAGGAAATTTAAAAAATACCTATAAACAAATGACAATGGAGACATGATGACCCAAAATTTATGGGATGCAGCAAAAGCAGTTCTAAGAGGGAAGTTTATAGCAATATAATCCTACCTTAAGAAACAGGAAACATCTCGAATAAACAACCTAACCTTGCACCTAAAGCAATTAGAGAAAGAAGAACAAAAAACCCCCAAAGTTAGCAGAAGGAAAGAAAGCATAAATAAATGAAAAAGAAATGAAGGAAACAATAGCAAAGATCAATGAAACTAAATGCTGGTTCTTTGAGAAGATAAACAAAATAGATAAACCAATAGCCACACTCATCAAGAAAAAAAGGGGGAAGACTCAAATCAATAGAATTAGAAATGAAGAAGGAGAAGTAACAACTGACACTGCAGAAATACAAGAGATCATGAGAGATTACTACAAGCAACTCTATGCCAATAAAATGGACAACCTGGAAGAATTGGACAAATTCTTAGAAATGCACAACCTGCCAAGAATGAATCGGGAAGAAAGAGAAAATATGAACAAACCAATCACAAGCACTGAAATTGAAACTGTGATTAAAAATCTTCCAACAAAGAAAAGCCCAGGACCAGATGGCTTCACAGGCAAATTCTATCAAATATTTAGAGAAGAGCTAACAGCTATCCTTCTCAAATTCTTCCAAAATATTAGCAGAGGGAGGAACACTCCCAAACTCATTCTACGAGGCCACCATGACCCTGATACCAAAACCAGACAAGGATGTCACAAAGAGAGAAAACTACAGGTCAATATCACTGATGAACATAGATGCAAAAATCCTCAACAAAATACTAAAAACAGAATCCAGTAGCATATTAAACGGGTCATTCAACATGACCAAGTGGGGTTTATTCCAGGAATGGAAGGATTCTTCAATATACGCAAATCAATCAACATGATACACCATATTAACAATTGAAGGAGAAAAACCATATGATCATCTCAATAGATGCAGAGAAATTTTTCGACAAAATTCAACACCCATTTTTGATAAAAACCCTGCAGAAAGTAGGCATAGAGGGAAGTTTCCTCAACATAATAAAGGCCATATATGACCAGTCCACAGCCAACATCGTCCACAATGGTGAAAAACTGAAAGCATCCACTAAGATCAGGAAGAAGACAAGGTTGCCCACTCTCACCACTCTTATTCAACATAGTTTTGGAAGTTTTAGCTACAGCAATCAGAGAATAAAAGGAAATAAAACGAATCCAGATTGGAAAAGACGAAGTAGAGCTGTCACTCTTTGCAGATGACATGATACTATGCATAGAGAATCCTAAAGATGCTACCAGAAAACTACTAGAGCTAATCAATGAATTTGGTGGAGTAGCAGGATACAAAATTAATGCACAGAAATCTCTGGCATTCCTATATACTAATGATGAAAAATCTGAAAGTGAAATCAAGAAAACACTCCCATTTACCATTGCAACAAAAAGAATAAAATATCTAGGAATAAACCTACATAAGGAGACAAAAGACCTGTATGCAGAAAATTATAAAACACTGATGAAAGAAATTAAAGATGATACAAATAGATGGAGAGATACACCATGTTTTAGGATTGGAAGAATCAACATTGTGAAAATGACTCTACTACCCAAAGCAATTTACAGATTCAATGCAATCCCTACAAACTACCACTGGCATTTTTCACAGAACTAGAAATCAAAATTCACAATTTGTATGGAAACACAAAAGACACTGAATAGCCAAAGAAATCTTGAGAACGAAAAATGGAGCTGGAGGAATCAGGCTCCCTGACTTCAGACTATACTACAAAGCTAGAGTAATCAAGACAGTATGGTACTGGAACAAAAATAGAAAGATAGATCAATGGAACAGGATAGAAAGCCCGGAGATAATCCCATGCACATATGGTCACCTTATCTTCAATAAAGGTGGCAGGAATATACAGTGGAGAAAGACAGCCTCTTCAATAAATGGTGCTGGGATAACTGGACAGGTACATGTAAAAGTATGAGATTAGATAACTCCCTAGCACCATACAAAAAATAAGCTCAAAATGGATTAAAGACCTAAATGTAAGGCCAGAAACTGTCAAACTGTTAGGGGAAAACAGAGGCAGAACACTCTATGACATAAATCACAGCAGGATCCTTTTTGACCCACCTCCTAGAGAAATGGAAATAGAAACAAAAATAAACAAATGGGACCTAATAAACTTCAAAGCTTTTGCAGAGCAAAGGAAACCACAAACAAGACCAAAAGACAACCCTCAGAATGGGAGAAAGTATTTGCAAATGAAGCAAATGACAAAGGATTAATCTGCAAAATTTATAAGCAGCTCATGCAGCTCAATAAAAAGAAGCACACAATCTGATCCAAAAATGGGCAGAAGACCTAAATAGACATTTCTCCAAAGAAGATATACAGGCTCCCAACAAACACATGAAAGAATGCTCAACATCACTAATCATTAGAGAAATGCAAATCAAAACTACAATGAGATATCATCTCACACCAGTCAGAATGGCCATCATCAAAACGTCTAGAAACAATGAATGTTGGAGAGGGTGTGGAGAAAAGTGAACCCTCTTGCACTGTTTTTGGGAATGTAAATTGATACAGCCACTGTGGAGAACAGTATGGAGGTTCCTTAGAAAACTACAAATAGAACTACCGTACAACCCAGCAATCCCACTACTGGGCATATACCCTTAGAAAACCGTAATTCAAAAAGCGTCTTGTACCAAAATGTTCATTGCCGCTCTATTTACAATAGCCTGGAGATGGAAACAACCTAAGTGTCCATCATTGGATGAATGGATAAATAAGATGTGGCACATATGTACAATGGGATATTACTCAGCCATAAAAAGAAACGAAATTGAGCTCTTTGTAATGACGTGGTTAGACCTAGAGTCTGTCATACAGAGTGAAGTAAGTCAGAAAGAGAAAGAGAAATACCGTATGCTAACACATATATATGGAATTTAAGAAAAAAAAAGATGTCATGAAGAACCTAGAGTTAAGACAGGAATAAAGACACAGACCTACTTGAGAATGGACTTGAGGATATGGGGAGGGGGAAGGGTAAGCTGTGACAAGGCAAGGCGAGAGAGAGGCATGGAGATATATACACTACCAAACGTATGGTAGATAGCTAGTGGGAAGCAGCCGCATAGCACAGGGAGATCAGCTTGGTGCTTTGTGACTGCCTTGAGTGGTGGGATAGGGAGGGTGGGAGGGTGGGAGACGCAAGAGGGAAGAGAAGTTGGAACATATGTATATATATAACTGATTCATTTTGTTGTAAAGCAGAAACTAACACGTCATTGTAAACAATTATACTCCAATAAAGATGTTAAAAAAAAGCTAGTATGTTTTCCAAAAAAGTCATAAAGTTATAAATCATATTCATCAATTCATGTAGTCCGATATAATTAATTCCTGTTGATCTGGATGAAGTCATCAGGTTTTCCATTAGAGTTTTGTCATTCTTACCCAGTTCAGTGGTATTATCCAAAGGTTATCAGAAATTTTTATTTGTTAGAAAAGTCCTTTATATGAGTCTCCTTGAAGACCTTCATTTTGTGAAAGCATCAGTGTAAAATAATAATAGTCTCTAATGGACAAAACTTAAAATAGCATGGTTAAAGATTTGAGTACGATGCAATTAGCAAGAAACTTGGATTTTCTGTGACAAAATTTAGGATAATAACTAGAACTATGAGTGAAAACTTTATATTAGGGCATATCAGATGTTAGGAATTCCATATAAATTTTGGAATATCTACATTAATGATATTTATCCATACATATAACCTAAAGTTCATCTCCAATCACTTGAAAATGTTTCTCAAGTAACTTAACATAACAAATAAACCTAATTAGTTTAGCATTCCTTTCTGAGAGGTCTCAGGATTCCTTTGATGCATCCCAGAGTCAGCTGGAAGCTAATAGAACTTTAGTTAGTTTTATATTTGGGAAGCTTGTTAAAAATATCAAAAAGGTTTTAAAACACAATAGGATCATAGGTCACTGTGAAACAATACTTATTTAACCAATGTTACAAAAATATTAGAAAAAAACAGATACAGATCACTTAAAGGCACAGAAACTCACACAATCTGTTATTAAAAAGGTGTACTCTTAACAGAGAGAGCAATCAAATTCCAGTCTTGTACTAGCTTACTTAAGAACAAAATTCAGTCACTTAATTAACTTCAATCTAAATTTAGTTAATCCTAAGCAAGAATAAAACTTTTTTTATCAGGGTTCCTTTCCACAACCTTTCATCACTTTCTGTATCCATATCAGCCTGTCCCTTAATTTTCCATCCAAAAACACCAACCAGCTCTGTCATACTTTTTTCTTTTCCCTCAATAAAATGTAATTCCATTCCTCATACCTTGTTTCCTGAAAATACACATTCTACTTTCTTACTGTATACTGAAATGTTTCCATATTATTTCTATTAGCTTTAATCACATGTTTAAATTGGAATCCTCAACTCTTAAACACCTTATTTTCTAGTGAAAACTAAGTAAGCAATTATGAACCATCTTTTACATTAGCATTCTGTGGATTGAATGCTAATGAACATAATTACCAGTGATAATTTCTTTTTTTTAAAAAAAATAATTTATTAATTAATTTATTTTTTTTGGCTGTGTTGGGTGTTTGTTGCAGTGCGCGGGCTTCTCATCATGGTTGCTGCTCTTGTTGCGGGGCACGGGCTCTAGGTGCGCAGGCTTCAGTAGTTGTGGCGCACGGGCTTAGTAGTTGTGGTGCACAGACTTAGTTGCTCTGCAGCATGTGGGATCTTCCGGGACCAGGGCTCGAACCCGTGTCCCCTGCACTGGCAGGCAAATTCTTAACCACTGCGCCACCAGGGAAGCCCACCAGTGATAATTTCTAAAACAAAAATTTGTTTTCATATAGAGAGCAGCTCAGGGTGGCACCAATCGCCTCAAGGTGGAACTAAACATATTCATTAATAGTTCTAAATTTCTCTGTTCAGTAATGTTTCAGTATCTTATTTTAATGGGAATGATCCAACTATTCAATAAACTTCCATCACTTAAATTAGCACAGCTCTAGACTCTAAGTTACCAAGTATCTGGAGAGATCATTTTAAGTAGACATTTCTAAAACAATTAATTTTAAAGAGTTTACCCAAAAGCTCTTATCTTATTTGCATTTACTTTAAACTTTCATGATATCAAATTATTTTCCTTGCAACAGACATAATAAGGTCTTAATTGAATTTTTTAACATCTTTATTGGAATATAGTTTCTTTACCATATTGTGTTAATTGCTGCTGTATAACAAAGTGAATCAGCTATATGTATACATATATCCCCATATCCCCTCCCTCTTGCACCTCCCTCCCACCCTCCCATCCCACCCCTCTAGGTGGTCACAAAGCACCAAACTGACCTCCCTGTGCTTTGAAGCTGCTTTCCACTAGCTATCTATTTTACATTTGGTAGTGTATATATGTCAATGCTACTTTCTCACTTCATCCCAGCTTACCCTTCCCCCTCCCAGTTAATATATATTAATAATATATATTAAACTGGGGAAAACAGAGTGGATTTGTTTGGCTTTTAATGTTGAGGACCAGCAGGGGTCCTTTTTGGGCCATTGAAGCTTAGGTACTCTAACATCAAAACTTTGTGTTTTAATCACAGAAATATCTATTTTATTTATCTCATTTTAAACAAACATCTGAAGATTTATTCATTTGAGATGAGTCATTTTTTAAAATTTCTACCTTGTTGGAAAAAGTAGACTTTCCTCACAGGTTTATTTTATTTTATTTTATTTTTGGTATCAACTACAAATTGGCACTTACCATGGGCACTTGCAATCTACAACTACAAGAATTTGATCAGGTGCTGCTACAGCTGCTGACCTTCAACATGCCATGAAAGGAATTCAAGGTGGAGATCAGGAACGAGGCACTTTGTGCTCTGAGAAAAACTGGCAGAAAATGTCTTCAGATAGTTAGATATATTCAGGAGCTGATTTTATGAGCCCAATTCTTACATCTCTTTATATCTAGAAAAGCCCTAAGTTCCTTCATGGTGACGTCTGCTCCTTGTGACTAGCAGTAACCCTCATGAGACCTTCTGCAAAAAATATGTGCCTGATTGCATGTACTCCCCCTTCACAAAATCACATATATACTGACCTTCCCTCCTACCTCTTTGGAGCAGTTTCTCTGAGCTATCTGAAATGTTGTCTCCTGGCTACAGCCCTCATTTTGCCCCAAATAAAACTGAACTCATAACTCTCACACTGTGTATTTTTTTTAAGTCAGCACTGGTTAATATTAATTATTCTAATGTTTCTATTAGTATCTGAAGACCCATTGAGGGGAAGCAAAGACCACAATTAAATCTTCCCAAACCGTTTTTTTCTTAGTTTTAAAGTAAAGAAGTTCTTAGGTAAGCCATTAGATATGTTTCTCTTTTCCACCTATAATTTGATTTTTGTTTTTATAGGTACCAATAAAACAGCTGTTTATAATGAGAGCACTCTAGAAATCCACCAATTTAGAAGTTTCTCCAAGTTAAAAGGATCCTTTGTTTGCCTACTCTCAAAAATAGTATGGTAGAGGGCAAGTTTTCAAAACACACATGCACACACACAGAGTACATCCTAAGATGATCAGGTAGAACATTTACATCTTAAAGACAGAGAAAGAGAAATGCAAGTTCCCCTTAGAAGGCCTTTGTTTAAAATCAGAATTCTGAAAAGATATTATTATCAAGCCAGCTTTTTAAACTTAACTGCTTATGCAATAAAAAAAAAGCCCCTTTATTTTTAGAGAGAGATTTCCTTTAATTCCAAATTAATTAAGTACTTGTAAGTTTTGTACATACATAAACTTGGCTGGGGTATTAGTTGGAGGCTAGCAATCTGTCATCCCTCTTTCTTTTATTTCCCATTTTAAAGTCGATTTATCAAAATAAAAATTGCTAGTGATAATCCTGTGGTGGGCCAATGTGCTGCTTGAGAGCTTAACTTCTCTAGGCTTTGTCCCAAAGTTGTTTAAGCCCTGGGTTCTACCAGTGGCTTATAAGACTACCATGGGTGCTAAGATCTCAGAATTGCCAGTTCTTATTTATGTCCCCAGTTGAGCAGGTTGTTAATTAAATGAATGATTTCCCTATAGGGATAGCTGATGTGCAGCAAGAGGTCTTGCCTCCACCACTCCTGCAAGTTTCTCAGTTGCCTGAGAAAGCTGTTTCCAACCAGGAAGAGAGAGTCCCTTCTTGGGAGCTCAGAAGCTCTCATAAGATTTCAGTTTTTTATTTTAACAAACTCTATTGAGGTAGCCAATTCAAGGAAAAATGACAGACCAGTCTTCCCCCTAATTACCCAGTCCAATTTTATTCAGTGTTTAACTGAACAAAATCTTCCCAGCCCTTTGAGGATAATTCAAGGACCTCTTCTTGAAACTAGGTTTCAAGGATAACCAATTCCCCCACCAAATAAAACTTATGATCATCAACCAATAATGAGAGATCCTAGAATCAGGAGAGATTCACCCAAATTCTTCTGGATTCCCCAAGAAGGCAGATAGGCACAAGAGACCTCTGCTGGTACCAAGGCTCCTGATCCTCACAAAGTTCACGCAAGGGAGAGGAGTCTGCTCTTGGTCCCTTCCTAGTCACCATAACTATGACTAAAAAATTAGATGCACAACTTAAAAGTTGAGAGTTATGTTTTATTTGTTGGAAAATTTTAAGACTTCAAGCCCAAGAGGCAGCATCTCATGTAACCATGAAAGAACTGCTCCAAGGAAGTGAAGGGGGAGCCAGAATATGTAGGAGTTTTGCAACAAAGGGCAGGTAGTCTGAAAGTCAAAACATTATTGTTGACTAAAGAAAACTAGAAATCTTGTTAAGGAATTTAGCCCTTATCTATGTATGGGAACATGCAAGAGTCTGGTCTTACTGAAATCATAATATTGATATGCACCTGAGCTATCTGAGGCCAGAATGCTGTGTTTTCAGATCCTGAGTTTCCTCAGGGCTCACAAGCTCACTGTTGGTAGTGGCTGTACTTGCTGATGACTATGACATCCTTTGTTTATGGATATGGCAGGCATTATTCCATTTCTCAAGGTTAAAGAATGTTCTAATTTCATTTTTTTACATGTAACTGTCCAGTTTTCCCAGCACCATTTATTGAAGACACTGTCTTTTCTCCATTGTATAGTCTTGCCTCATTTGTCATAAATAGATTAATTGACCATAGGGGCATGGGTTTATTTCCAGGCTTTGTATCCTGTTCCATTGATCTATCTTTCTGGTTTTGTGCCAGTAACATACTGTTTTGATTACTGTAGCTTTGTAGTAGTCTGAAGTCAGGGAGCCTGATTCCTTCAGCTCCATTTTTCTTTCTCAAGGTTGCTTTGGCTATTTGGGGTCTTTTGGGTCTCCATTCAAATTTTAAGAACTTTTTTGTTCTAGTTCTGTGAAAAATGCCACTTGTGATTTGATAAAGATTGCACTGAATGTCTAGATTGCCTTGGGTAGTACAGTCATTTTGACAATGTCAATTCTTCCAGTCCAGGAACATGGTATATCTCTCCATCTGTCAGTGTCATCTTCAGTTTCTTTCATCAGCATCATAGTTTTCAGAGTATACGACTTTTGCCCACTTAGGTGTGTTTATTCCTAGGTATTTTATTCTTTTTTAAGCAATGGTAAATGGGATTGCCTCTTAAATTTCTTGGGCTGATATTTCATTGTTAGTGTATATAAATGTAACAGATTTCTGTGTATTTATTTTGTATCCTGCAACTTTACCAAATTCATTGATGAGTGCTAGCAGTTTTCTGGTAGTATTTTTATGATTTTCTATGTAGAGTATCATGTCATCAACGAACAGTGACAGGAGTTTCCAAGAAGTCAGAGGAGTAGGAGGACATGCAGTTCATTTCTCCCTACAAACGCATCAAGAATACATCTACAAATGGAACAATTCTCACAGAGCACCTGCTGAATACTAGCAGAGGACCTCGGACACCTAAAAGGACAATAAAGGTCCTCATATAACTGGGTAGGATGAACGAAAGAAGGGAAAAGAAAGAGGAGAAGAAGAAGGATGGGACCTGCACCCTTGGTGGGGAGCTGAAAGTGAGGAGAGGTTCCCGCATCTGGGGAGGACTTCTCACTGTTGGGAAGATCAGCTGGGACAGAAGGGAGAGCTTCAGGGGCTTGACAAAGGGCCCAGAAACCAGTCAGTGGCAGGCAGAACAGAGTGAGACCTACACAATAGTACATGCCACAGCCCTGCACACCCCAGCCTGAGACGGAAGTCTGCCAGTGTGCATGGGGCTGGGTGCTGGAACTGGGGTTTGGAGAGCAGACCCTGTGAGGAAAATGCTATTAGTTGTGAGGAAACAGCCTGAGGGGATGGGAGTGAGGGGTTCCACAAACAGGAATTCTTGTGGAGGCAGCCCAGCCCATCACAGAAGCAAAGTGCCATTGTTGAATAACGTGCAAAGGGCAGGGCCACCATTGCAGACTCTCTTCACACAGCAGTCCCTGCCGCCACAGGCACTAAGGAGGGCTCATGCCAGAGCTGACTTGTGCGCACTTGCCAAAGTCACTTCTGCCCACACCCACCACCCTGGGTGACAAGCTTGCCCTAATCACCGCATCGGCTCCTTCCTTCCTGATGGGCTCCTGTGCTCTGGCAAATTCTAGAGCAAGCTCCGGTGGGAGGAACACATGAAGAGGTGGAGCTAAAACCACAGCTGAGCCACAGGGACCGTGCAACTAAGGAAGAAGAGACAAAATCTCTCCACACGGCTGCGTGAAATCACAGCATTACACCTCCACTGATTGCATCCTAAATTGAGCACTGCAAAACATCTGAAAAGACAAGTGTTTCTGCAGCTTGGATGGGCCCAGCTTTAGCAGCTGTGGGCTTTGTGGACATGTACACATGGGGGTTGGGATAAGACAGAGTCTGAGCTGCCTTCATAGCTCCCATAGAAGGTCCAGGTGCACGACTACAGGAGTCCTGGGACCTGATCTCAGTGGATCTGTACTGGCGGCCTGATGAAAACTACACGTGAGAGTCACCAGGGCCAATTGCTGTCATACCCACCTTTAAGGTGGGATTGAGAGCAGTGCAAACAAAACTGTACTTTGTGATCCAACACAATGGCAGAAAGGGACACAGCAGAGAAAATTCACAGGTGAACAGCTCCAGAGGAGGAATACTCAGTGGCTCTTTGCAAGTGGGAGTGATTCAATCCATCTACCTCTCACAGCAGATCAGAAACACAGCTAAGAAACAGATTTGGGGAACTTTACTCCAACAGATATGGAGCAGACACTGCCTCTGACAGGGCTGTGACAACCACAGAACAAAGGGGAGACCCCACTCAATATCCAGGGCAGGTTCTGATCACCACAACACCAGTCAAACCCCATATAAAGGGGATAAGAGCCCACATCTCTGGACAAACCTCATGCAGCAGGAGGCAGACACCAGAAGCAAGAGGAACTATGATCCTGCCACCTGCAAAAAGGAGATCACACAGTAAGTTTGCCAAAATGATAAGACAAATAAATATTTTGCAAACAAAAGAGCAAATAAAAATCTACAAGAACAACATGGGCAATCTACCTGAAAAAGAATTAAGAATAATGATAGTAGATGATCCAAGATCTCTGAAAAGGAATGCAAGCACAGATTGAGAAGAAACAAGAAATGTTAAACACAAACCTAGAAGAACTAAAGAACAGAGATCAACAATATAATATTGAAATGAATAATATACTAGAAGGAATCAATAGGAGAATAACTGAGGCAGAAGAACGGGTAAGTGAGCTGGAAGACAGAATCATGGAAATCATTGCCACAGAACAGAATAAAGAAGAATGAAAAGAAATGAGGGCAGTCTTAGAGACAGCTGGGACAACATTAAATGAACGAACATTCGAATTATAAGGTTGCCAGAAGAAGAAGAAAAAGAGAAAGGGCCAGAGAAAATATTTGAAGAGGTCATAGTCAAAAACTTTCCTAAAAAAGGAAAAGAAATAGTCATCTAAGTACAGGAAGCACAGGGAGTCCCGTATAGGATAAATCCAAGGAGGAACATGCCAAGACACATTAATCAAATTAACAAAAATTAAATGCAAATAAAAAAATATTAAAAGCAACAAAGGAAAGCAGTAAATAACATACAAGGGAATCCACATAAGGTTATCAGGTGATTTTTCAGCAGAAACTCTGCAGGCCAGAAGGGAGTGTCATGTTATATTTAAAGTGATCAAAGGAAAAACCCTATAACCAAGAATACCCTACCCAGCAGGCTCTCATTCAGATTCAAGGGAGAAATCAGAAGATCTACAGACAAGCTAAGAGAATTCAGCACACCACATCAGCTTTACAACAGATGCTAAATTAACTTCTCTAGGTGGGAAACAAAAGAGAAGAGAGCAAAAGAGCAAGGGAAGAAAAAAGACCTACAGACAGAAACAGAAAACAGTTAAAAAAAATGGCAATAGGAAGATGTGTACGGATAATTATCTTAAATGTAAATGGATTAAATGTTCCAACAAAAGGACAGAGATTTGCTGAATGGATACAAAAATAAGACCCATATATATGCTGTCAACAAGAGACCCACTTTAGACCTAGGGACACATACAGACTGAAACTGAGTGGATGAAAAAAATATTAAATGCAAATGGAAATTTAAAAAGTTGGAGTAGAAATACTCATATCAGACAAAATAGAATTTAAAATAAGAACTGTTACAAGAGACAGGAAAGGACACTACATAATGATCAAGGGATCAATCAAAGAAGAAGATATAATAATTGTAAATATATATGCACCCAACATACGAGTACATCAATATGTAAGGCAAATGCTAACAGCCATAAAAGGGGAAATGGATGATTAACACAATAATAGTGGGGGACTTTAACATCCCACTTACACCAATGGACAGATCATCCAGACAGAAAATTAATAAGGAAACACAAGCCTTAAATGACACATTAAACCAGATAGACTTAATTAATATCTATAAGACACTCCATCTGAAACCAGCAGAATAAATCTTCTCAAGTTCATATAGAACAATCTCCAGGAGAGATCACATCTTGGGTCACAAATCAAGCCTCAGTAAATTTAAGAAAATTGAAATCATATCAAGCATCTCTTCTGACCACTATGATATGAGATTAGAAATCAATTACAGGAAAAAGTGTAAAAAACATATATACATAGAGGCTAAACCATATATAATTAAGTAACCAATTGTTCACTGAAAAAATCAAAGAGAAAATTTAAAAATACGTAGAGAAAAATGACAACAAAACCACAATGACCCAAAACTTATGGAATGCATCAAAAGCACTTCTAAGTGGGAAGTTTATAGCAATACATTATGAACTGAAGAAACAAGAAAAATCTTTAAAAAAAAAAAAACTAACCTTACACCTAAAGCAGCTAGAGAAAGAAGAACAAACAAAACCCAAACTTAGTAAAAGGAAAGAAATCATAAAGATCAGAGCAGAAATAAATGAAATAGAGATGAAGAAAACAACAGCAAAAGTCAATGAAACTAAAAGCTTGTTCTATGAGAAGATAAACAAAATTGAGAAATATTTAGCCAGACACATCAAGGAAAAAAGGGAGAAGACTCAAATCAATAAAATTAGAAATGAAACAGGAGAAGTTACAATGGACACCACATAAATTCAAAGGACCATAAGAGACTACTACAAGCAACTAAACACAAATAAAATGGACACACTAGAATAACTGAACAAATCATTAGAAAGCTACAAGCTTCCAGGACTGAACCAGGAAAAAATAGAGAATATGAGCAGACCAATCACAAGTAGTGAAATTGAAACTGTGATAAAAAATTTTCCAGGGCTTCCCTGGTGGCGCAGTGGTTGAGAGTCTGCCTGCCAATGCAGGAGATGTGGGTTCATGCCCCGGTCTGGGAAGATCCCACATGCCGTGGAGCGGCTGGGCCTGTGATCCATGGCCACTGAGCCTGTGTGTCCGGAGCCTGTGCTCTGCAACAGGAGAGGCCACAACAGTGAGAGGCCCGTGTACCGAAAAAAAAAAAAAATTCCAGAAAACCAAATGTCCAGTACCAGATGACTTCACAGGCGAATTATATCAAATATTTAAAGAGTTAACACCTACCCTTCTGAAAGTCTTCCAAAAAATTGCAGATGAAGGAACACTCTCAAACTCATTCTATAAGCCCACCATCACCCTGATAACAAAATCAGACAAAGACACCACAAAAAAAGAAAATTAAAAGCCAATATCACCAATGAACATAGACACAAAAAATCCTCAACATAACACTACCAAACTAAAGACAACAACAGTGACAGTTTCACTTCTTCTTTTCCAATTTGGATTACCTTTATTTCTTTTTCTTCTGTGATTGCCATAGCTAGGACTCCCAAAGCTATGCTGAATAAAAGTGGCAAGAGTGCACATTCTTATCTTGTTCCTGATCTTAGAGGGAATGCTTTCAGCTTTTCACTGTTGAGTTTGACTTTAGCTGTAGGTTTGTCATATATGGCCTTTATTATGTTGAGGTATGTTCCCTCTATGCCCACTTTCTGGAGAGTTTTTATCATAAATCAATGTTAATTTTTTTCAAAAACTTTTCCTGCATCTATAGAGATGATCATATGGGTTTTTACTTCAATTGGTTGATGTGGTGTATCACACTGATTGATTTGCTAATATTGAAAAATCCTTGCATCCCTGGGATAAATCCCACTTGATTGTGATTTATGATACTTTTAATGTGTTGTTGGATTCTGTTTGCTAGTATTTTGTTGAGGATTTTTGCATCTATGTTCATCAGTGATATTAGCCTGTAATTTTCTTTTTTACTGATATATTTGTCTGGTTTTGGTATCAGGGTGATCATGCCTTATAGAATGAGTTTGGGAGTGCTACTTCCACTGAAATTTTTTGGAATAGTTTCAGAAGTATAGGTGTTAACTCTTCTTTAAATGTTTGATAGAATTCGCCTGTGAGGCCATCTGGTCCTTGACTTTTGTTTGTTGAGAGTTATTAAATCACAGGTTCAATTTCAGTACTTGTGATTGGTCTATTCATATTTGCTATTTCTTCCTGGTTAAATATTTGGAGATTGTACTTTTCTAAGAATTTGTCAATTTATTCCAGATTCTCCATTTCATTGATGTATAGTTTCTTATAATAGACTCATGATCTTTTGTATTTCTGTGATGTTTTTGTAACTTCTCCTTTTTCATTTCTAATTTTATTGATTTGAACCCTTTCCCTCTTTTACTTGATGAGTCCTGCTAAAGGTTTATCAATTTTGTTTATCTTTTCAAAGAAGCAGCTTTTAGTTTCATTGATCTTTGCTATTGTTTTTTTCAAATCTATTTCATTTATTTCTGCTCTGATCTTTATTTATTTCCTTCTGCTAACTTTGGGTTTTGTTTGCTATTTTTTTTTTTAGTTGCTTTAGGTGTAAGGTCAGGTTGTTTATTTGAGATTTTTCTTGTTTCCTAAGGTAGGATTGTATTGCTATAAACTTCCCTCTTGAAACTGCTTTTGCTGCATCCCATAGGTTTTGGATCATCATGCTTTTGTTTTCATTTGTCTGCAGGTATTTTTGATTTCCTCTTTGATTTATTCAGTGATCAATCAGTTGTTTAGTAGCATATTGTTTAGCCTCCACTTGTTTGTTGCTTTTACAGTTTTTTTCTTGTAGTTGTTTTTAAATCTCATAGTGCTGTTGTCAGAAATGGTGCTTGATATGATTTCAATTTTCTTAAATTTACCAAGGCTTGCTTTGTGGTCCATGTGACCAATTATGGAGAATGTTCCATTCTTTTCCACTTGAAAAGATTATGTATTTTGCTGTTTGGTTGGAATGCTCTAAAAATAACCATTAAGTCCATCTGATCTAATATGTCCTTTAAGGCCTGTGTTTCCTTATTAATTTTCTGTATGGATGATCTGTCCATTGATGAAAATGGGGTGTTAAAATCCCCCACTATTACTGTGTTGCTGTTGATTTCTCCCTTTGCCACTGTTAGCATTTGCCTTATATAATGCAGTACTCCTATGTCAGGTTCATATATATTTACAATTGTTATATCTTCTTCTTGGATTGAACCCTTGACCATTATGTACTATTCTTCTTTGTCCCTTATAATATTCTTTATTTTAAATTCTATTTTGTCTGCTATGCGTATTGCTACTCCAGCTTTTTTAACATTTCCATTTGCGAGGAATATATTTTTCCATCCCCTCACTTTCAGTCTGTATGTGTCCCTAGGTTGAAGTGGGTCTCTTGTAGATAACATATATACAGGTCTTGTTTTTGCATCCATTCAGCCAGTCTATGTATTTTGGTCAGAGCATTTATTTTGTTTATGTTTAAGGTAATTACTGACATGAATGTTCTTATTGACATTTTGTTAAATTGTTTTGGATTTATTTTCGTAGTCTTTTTTCTTCCCTTCCTCTTTTGTTCTCTTCTCTTGGGATTTGATGACTAACTCGAGTTTTGTATTTGGATTCCTTTTTCATTTGTGTGTATGTATCTATCATAGATTCTTGGTTTGCAGTTACCATGAGGTTTTGATCTAGCAGTCTATATATACACAAGATTGTTTTAAGTTACTGGTCTTTTAATTTCAAATGCATTTCCAATATCTTGCATTTGTGCTCTTCTCTTTTCACAATTGTTGGTTTTGATGTCACATTTGCATGCAGATGATTTCCTACCTTTACCATATGTTTGCCTTTACTGGTAAGCTTTTCCATTCATTATGTTCTTGTTTCTAGTAGTGGCCTTTTCTTTTTCACCTAGAGAAGATCCTTTAGCATTTGTTGCAAATCTGGTCCAGTGGTTCTGAATTCTCTTAGCTTTTGCCTGTCTGTAAAGCTTTTGATTTCTCTGTCAATCTGAATGACTGTCTTGCTGGGTAGAGTATCCTTGGTTGTAGGGTTTTCCCTTTCATCACTTTAAGTGTATCATGCCAACCCCTTCTGGCCTGAAGTGTTTCTTCTGAGAAAACAGTTGATAACCTTATTGGAGTTTCCTTGTACATTATTTGTTTCTTTTCCCACGTTGTTTTTAATATTTTTTCTTTGTCTTTAATTTTTGTCAATTTGATCACTAAGCGTCTCAGTGTATTCCTCCTTGCATTTATCCTGTATGGGACTCTGCATTTCCTGTACTTGGGTGACTGTTTGCTTTCCCATGTTAGGGAAATTTTCATCTATTATCTCTTCAAATATTTTCTCATGTCTTCTCTTTTTCTCTTCTCCTTTTGGGACCCCTATAAAGTAAATATTGGTGCATTCAATGTTGTGCCAGAAGTCTCTAAGACTGTCCTCATTTCTTTCCATTTTTTTAAAAATTTATTCAGTTCCATGGAAGTGATATCCACCATTCTGCCTTCCAGGTCACTTATCTCTTCTTCTCCCTCAGTGATTTTGCTATTGATTCTTTGTAGTGTATTTTTTCTTTCAGTTACTGTATTGGTCATCTCTGTTTTTTTGTTCTTTAGTTCTTCTAGGTCTTTGTTAAACATTTCTAATATCTTCTTGATCTGTGCCTCCATTCCTTTTCCAAGTTCTTGGATCATCTTTACTATCATTACTGTGAATTCTTTTTCAGGTAGATTGCCTATCTCCACTTCACTTAGCTGTTATTCTAGGTTTTATCTTGTTCCTTCAGCTGGGACTTATTCCTCTGCCATCTCATTTTGTCCAGCTTTCTGTGATTTTGGTTTCCATTCCACATAATTCAGGGTTGTAGTTCTTCTTGCTTCTTCTTTCTGCCCCCTGGTGGATAAGTCTGTTTATGATGCTCATGCAAGCTTCCCTGTGGGAGGGAATGATACCTGCCCACAGGTGGGTGGAGCTGGGTTTTGTCCTTCTGGTGGGCAAGGCTGTGTTGGGGGGTGTGTTTATCAGGCAACTGTTTACTAATTTAAGCAGCCTTTCTGCTGATGGGTGTGACTGTGTTCCTGCCATGTTTGTTGTTTAGCCTGAGGTGTCCCAGCACTGGAGCCTACAGGCTCTTTGGTGGGGCCAGGTCTTTGTAAAAGAATGGTGGCCTCCAAGAGGGCTCACGTAAATGAGTACTCCCTAAAACTGCCACTGCCAGTGTCCTTGTCTCCATAGTGAGTCACAGCCACTCCCCACCTGTGCAGAAGGACATCAAATTCTATCAGGTAAGTCTGGCCCAGTCTCTTATGAGGTCACCACTTTTTCCCTGGGTCCTGGTGTGCACAGGACCCTGGTGTGCACAGGACCCTGTGTGTGCCCTCCAAGAGTGGAGTTTCAATACCCCAATCCTGTTGAATTCCACAATCTAACCCCACTCACCTTCAAAGCCAGATTATCTGGGGCTCTTTTTCCTCTTGCTAGACCCCTAGGCTGAGGAGTCTGATGTGGGACCCAGAAGTTTCAATCTTGTGGGACAACTTCTGTGATATAATTATTTTCCAGTTCATGCATCCCTCACCTGGTGTGTATGGGATTTGATTTTATCATGATTGTGCCCCTCTTACCTTCTTGTTGTGGTTCCTTCTTTGTCTTTGGATGTCTTTGTCTTTGTCTTTGGATGTACCTTTTTCAGTAGCTCCCAGCATTTTTTTGTTGGTGGTTGTTCAGCAGTTAGTTGTGAACTTGGTGTTTCCATAAGAAGGGATGAGCTCACTTCCTCCTACCCTGCCATTTTGTCTCCTCCCCTTAAAGGATTTCTATTTTAGCACTGAGGTCCCTGCTTGGTACCAGGCCTGGATGAGTGGCTGGATGGTGATGGAAAATCCCACACAGGTGATGGGTTCAAATGCAAAGGCACAGCTGTCCCACAGTACTAGCAGCTTCTGCAGCAGCACTGGCAGCACACCCATGGCCTCTATTTCTCTCCCCACTGCCACCACCATGCAGCACTCCATACCAATGTTTTTTAGGTTAGTCTCCCAAGGCAATAGAAATAAAAACAAAAGTAATTGAGCTTTTGGGGTATCTTCTCTCTGTTTCTTCTTCAATTTCATTCAAGTTTTGTCAATTTTGCTTATATTTTCAGAAATAATCCAACTTTGCAAAATTGTGCCACAGCTTTTCTTCTAAAAGTTTTATAGTGATAGCTCTAACATTAAGTTCTTTGACCTATATTGATTTAATCTTTGTTTATGGTGCTAGGTAAAGGCTCCAAATTCATTCCTTTACATATGGATATCCAGTTGTACCAACACTAGTTATAGATAAAACAATTCTTTCCCTCATTGAATTATTTTGGTACCTTTGACTAAAGTCTATTTTATGTAAACCTGAGAATCTATTTCTGGATTATCAGTTATGATCTGTTGGTATATCTGTCTCTCTATATATAGATATTTATGCTGGTATTACACTATCTTGATTGCTATAGGCTTGTAATAAATTTTGAAATTGGTTAAGTTCAACTCCATTAACATTTTTTTCCCAAAATTCTTTGGTCATTCTACATCATTTGAATTTTCATTTGAATTTTAGCATCAGCTTGTCAACTCTTGCAAAGAAGTCAGTTGGTATTTTGATCAGGATTGTGCAGAATCTGTAGATCAATTTGAGTAGTATTGCCATGTTAACAATATTGTCTTCTAATCCATAATCATGGTATATATTTTCATTTACTTAGATTTTCTTTAATTTCTTTCAACTTTTTTATTATGGTAAAGACACTTAACATGATATCTACCCTTTTAACAAATTTTAAGTGTACAGTATATTATTGTTAACTATAGGCACAATGTTGTTCAGCAGATCTCTAGAATTTATTCATCTTGCATAACTGAAACGTTGAACCCATTGAACAGCAACTCTCTATTTCCCCCTCTCTCCAACTGCTGGCAACCACCATTCTATTAATACTTTCTGCTTCTATGTGTTTTTCAACAATGTTTTATGGTTTTTAGAGTGTGTTTTTCACTTCTTTGCTAAATTATCATAAGTAGTTTATTTTTGATGCTATTGTAAGTGGAATTATTTTGTTAATTTAATTATTAGATTGTTCATTTCAACGTTTGGAAATACAATTAATTTTTGTGTATTGATCTTGTATTCTGCAACCTTGCATAACTTGTTTATAGGTTTAATTGTATTTTAGTTTATTTCTTTGTATTTCCTGTACATATAAAATTATGTCATCTGTGAATAGACTTCTTCCTTTACAATCTGGACAACTTCTACTTCATTTCCTTGCTTAATTTCCTGGGCTAGAATCCCCAGTACATGTTGAATATAAATGGTGAAAGTGGACAGCTTTGTCTTCCTCCTGATTTAAGGGGAAAACATTCTGTCTTTCACCATTAAGTATGATGTTATCTGTGGTGTTTTTGTAGATGCCCTTTATCAGGATAAGGAAGTTCCCATTTTTTCCAGTTTTATGAGTATTTTTAACATGCAGGGACTTTGGATTCTATCAAACTCTTTTTTTCTTTTGATTGAAATATCATGTGATTTTTGTCTTTTAGCCTGTTGATAATGGTGCATTACATTAACTGATATTTGATGTTAAACCAACCTTGCATTCTTGGTATTAAAATAAACCCCAATTGGTCATTGTGTCTAATCCTTTTTACATACTTCTGGATTCAGTCTGTTAGTATTTTATTGAGGATTTTTTGGCCTATATTCATAAGAGATATTGGTTTGTAGTTTTCTTGTAAAGTCTTTGGCTTTGTTATCAGGACAAACTGGCCTCACAGAAAAAGTTGGGAAGGGTTTCCTAGTCTAGTTTTTGAAGAGTTTTTAAGGTATTAGATTTATTTCTCCTTGAAATATCTGGTAGAATCCACCAACGAAATAATCTGACCTTGGGCTTTTCTTTGTAGGTAGTCTTTTTAAAATTATTAATTCAATCTTTCATTGTAGATCTATGCAGATTTTCTGTTTCTTCTTGAGTCTGTTTTGGTAGTTTTGGTTTTCCTACGTATTTGTCAAATTCATCTAAGGTATCTAATTCATTAGGATACAACTTTTATACTATTCCCCTTATAATCCTTTTTTTTTTATTTCTGTAAGTTTGGTAGTAATATCCTGTCATTCCTAATTATAGTAAATTTCAATCCTCTTTCATTGTTTCTTATTCAAACTAGCTAAAGGTTTTTCAATTTTGTCTATTTTTTCCAAGAACCAACCTCAGTTTTATTGGTTTTCTCTATAGTCTTCCTATTTTCCTTTTCACTAATTTCTATTTACCTTGATTTCTTTCATTATGTTTTTTTATGATTTCTACTCTTTTATTCTTCACCATATATAGGTTGTACTAAGAGAGTTGCAATATATTAACAAAGGCATTTATTTTCCTTTTTAGACTTTATTTCTTTTTAATTTTTAATTGGAGTATAGTTGATTTACAATGTTGTGTTAGTTTCAGGTGTACAGCAAAGTGAATCAGTTATACATATATCCTATATCCACTCTTTTTTAGATTATTTTCCATATAGGTCATTACAAAGTATTGAGTAGAGTTTC
This sequence comes from Delphinus delphis, assembly GCF_949987515.2. Classification (NCBI taxonomy): domain Eukaryota; kingdom Metazoa; phylum Chordata; class Mammalia; order Artiodactyla; family Delphinidae; genus Delphinus; species Delphinus delphis. Next base: position 61,349,293 of record NC_082704.1, on the reverse strand, counting down.
CTGTGGTATACAGTAGGTCCTTATTAGTTATCTATGTTACACATTGTGGTGTGTATATGTTAATCCCAATCTCCCAATTTACCCCCCTGCCTTTCCCCCCAGTAACTATAAGTTTGTTTTCTACATCTGTGACTCTATTTCTGTTTTGTAAATAAGTTCATTATGTTTTATTTACATTTACTTTGCCATTCTTTTTCCAGTGTCTTAAGGTGGAAAGCTAGGTTAATTGACTTAAGAACTTTTTTCAAATATGGTTGTTTACAGCTACAAATTTCCTGTTAAGTACCATTTTAACCATATTTTATTTCATTATGTTGTGCTTGTTTATACTTATAATATTTTCTAATTGCCCTCTGACTTCTTCTTTAACTCATTGCTTGTTTTGGAGAATTTTTTCCCCCAATTTTCTTTCTGTTGATTTTTAATTTCATTCTTTTGTGGTGAGAGAACATACATTGTATGGTTTCAACCCTGTTAAATTTATTGTGGTTTGTTTTATGGCCTAGTCTATAGTCTATCCTGGATAATGTACAATGTGCACTTAGGAGAGTGTATATTTTATTGTTGTTGGATGAAGTGTTCCATAGATATTTTTAGTTTGAATTGGTTTACAGTGTTCTTTAAGCCTTCTATTTCCTTATTGATTTTTTGCCTACTCATTCTATCTATTATGGAAAATTGGGTACTGACATTTCTAGCTATTATTGTTGAGTTGTCTATTTCTCCTTTTATTTCTGTCAGTTTTTGCTTCAAATATTTTGGAGTTCTGTTATTGGGTGCATATGTGTTTTTAATTATATATGTCTTTCTCATGGATTGATAATTTTATCATAAATGTCCCTCTTAATCTCCAGGAACATTTTTGTTTCAAAGTCAAATTTGTCTGGTATTTGTTTAGACTCTTCAGCTTTCTTATATTGTTGCTTTCAAGATCTACAATTTTCCATATTTTTACGTTCAACATATTTGAATCTTTGAATCTAATATGAATCCCTTGTAGGCAGCCTACAGTTGGAATTTATTTTTTATCCAGTCTGAAAATCTCTGCCTTTTAATTATATTGTTTAACACATTTACATTTAATGTTATTATTGATTTAGTTGTATTTACATCTGCCATTTCTTTTTTTCTATATGGTTCATGTCTTTTTTTTTATTCCTCCTTTACTTCTTTCTTTTGTATTAAGTGTATATTTTCTAGTTAACATTTTGATTCCTTTCATGTTTATTTTCACTATTTTTTAAGTTATTTTCTTAGTAGCTGTTCTATACCTTACCATGTACATCTTAACTTATCAAAATCTACTTCAGCTTTATACTAACTTAATTCCAGTTAGATGTAGAAATGTTACTTCTATATAGCCCTTTCCCCTCATATTTGTCATTTATATGTATACATATTACATCTATATATGTTACAAATCCAACCATACATTAATAAAATTACTTTATAAAATTTTGTCCTTTAAAGAAGCTGTGAGCAAAAGAGAGAAAATGTGCATCTATAGTTTTTGTTATATTAACCTTCTTATTTACAATTTCTGGTTTCCTTTACCTCCTCTCTTACTGGATTCCTCCTTGACAATTATCTTTCAGATATGCAGGCTTCTTTGTTTTTTCTTGACTATATCAGGCCACTCATGTCTTAGTTTTTTTTGCTTTAAGTATCCCGCAACCCTTACCATGAATATTTCTTCCCCAAATAGTTATAAGGTTAATTCTCTTGTCTCTTTCAAGTTTTTGCTCAAATGCCATCTTTTCAATGAGGACTATTCTGACCAACATATTTAAAACCGCAATTTTCCCCTTACATCCTATTCCCAACACTCTTAACCTCCCTTGCACTGCTTTATTTGTGTTCATTTTTCAATATCTCTTATCTACTTCTAACATATTGACAAATGTCCTAGTTTATTACATTTATTTAATGTCTTTCTTCCCCTCCCATAGTAGAATATAAATTCTATTAGGGTCAGGATCTGTCTAGTCTGGTGTCTGGTGTTTCTCTGGTACATAGCACTGAGCCAAGTTCATAGTAGGTATTCAATTAATATTGATTGAATGAATAACTGAATGACATCTCGGCCTTTAGTATTTCCTGCTTCAAATTTCTTCTTCTCACTGCAAATACAGGGGCATTTCAAAAAATGCAAATCTGATTCTTTCTCTCATTTCCCCTGTTTAAAACTAGTACTGGTTTCCCCTTGACAGGTACATAAAGGGGAGAATAAGTGAAGGTAATATTGAAAACAAGGTGATGACAGATCTTTTGGGGAGTCTTCAAAGCAAGGCTCAGGTATTTACGTGTAATTCTGTAGCTAATAAGGAGCCATTGAAGATTTTCAAGCAGGAGAGTAATATCAGAGTTTTACTACAGTAAGATTACTTAGGACATAAACGTGACAAGTAGATTAGAAAACGTGGGAAGAATGAAGGCAGGGAAACTAGGCATATAACTCTTCAGTAAGATTTTGGTTTTTTTTAACATCTTTATTGGAGTATAATTGCTTCACAATGGTGTGTAAGTTTTTGCTTTACAACAAAGTTAATCAGAAATACACATACACACATCACCATATCTCCTTTCTCTTGTGTGTCCCTCATACCCTCACAATCCCACCACTCTAGGTGGTCACAAAGCACTGAGCTGATCTTCCTGTGCTATGCAGCTGCTTCCCAATAGCTATCTATTTTACATTTGGTAGTGTATATATGTCCATGTCATTCTCTCACTTCGTCCCAGCTTACACTTCCCCCTCCCTATATCCTCAAATCCATTCTCTACATCTGCATCTTTATTTCTGTCCCGCTCATAGGTTCTTCAGAACTATTTTTTGTTTAGATTCGATATATATGTGATGGTATACGGTATTTGTTTTTCACTTTCCTTTGTTTTTTTTAACATCTTTATTGGAGTATAATTGCTTTACAATGGTGTGTTAGTTTCTGCTTTATAACAAAGTGAATCAGCTATACATATATATATGTTAATATATCTCTTCCCTCTTGTGTCTCCCTCCCTCCCACCCTCCCTATCCCACCCCTATAGGTGGTCACAAAGCACCGAGCTGTTCTCCCTGTGCTATGCGGCTGCTTCCCACTAGCTATCTATTTTATGTTTGGTAGTGTATATATGTCCATGCCTCTCTCTTGCTTTGTCACAGCTTACACTTCCCCCTCCCAGTATCCTCAAGTCCGTTCTCTAGTAGGTCTGTGTGTTTATTCCTGTATTACCCCTAGGTTCTTCATGACATTTTTTTTCTTAAATTCCATTTATATGTGTTATCATATGGTATTTCTCTTTCTCTTTCTGACTTACTTCACTCTGTATGACAGATTCTAGGTCTATCCACCTCATTACAAACAGCTCAATTTCGTTTCTTTTTATGGCTGAGTAATATCCCATTGTATATATGTGCCACATCTTCTTTATCCATTCATCCAATGATGGACACTTAAGTTGTTTCCATCTCTGGGCTATTGTAAATAGAGCTGCAATGAACATTTTGGTATATGACTCTTTTTGAATTATGGTTTTCTCAGGGTATATGCCCAGTAGTGGGATTGCTGGGTCATATGGTAGTTCTATTTGTAGTTTATTAAGGAACCTCCATACTGTTCTCCATAGTGGCTGAACCAATTCACATTCCCACCAGCAGTGCAAGAGTGTTCCCTTTCCTCCACACCCTCTCCAGCATTTATTGTTTCTAGATTTTTGATGATGGCCATTCTGACTGGTTTGAGATGATATCTCATTGTAGTTTTTATTTGAATTTCTCTAATGATTAATTATGTTGAGCATTCTTTCATGTGTTCCTTGGCAGAATGTATAACTTCTATGGAGAATTGTCTATTTGGGTCTTCTACCCATTTTTGGATTGGGTTGTTTGTTTTTTTGTTATTGAGCTGCATGAGCTGCTTATAAATTTTGGAGATTAATCCCTTGTCTGTTGCTTCACTTGCAAATATTTTCTCCCATTCTGAGGGTTGTCTTTTGGTCTTGTTTATGGTTTCCTTTACTGTGCAAAATCTTTGAAGTTTCATTAGGTCCAATTTGTCTACTTTTGTTTTTATTTCCATTTCTCTAGGAGGTGGGTCAAAAAGGATCTTGCTGTGATTTATATCATAGAGTGTTCTGCCTATGTTTTCCTCTAAGAGTTTTATAGTTTCTGGCCTTACATTTAGGCCTTTAATCCATTTTGAGCTTATTTTTGTGTATGGTGTTAAGGAGTGATCTAATCTCATACTTTTACGTGTACCTGTCCAGTTATCCCAGCACCACTTTTTGAAGAGGCTATCCTTTCTCCACTGTACATTCCTGTCTCCTTTATCAAAGATAAGGTGACCATATGTGCATGGGTTTATCTCTGGGCCTTCTATCCTATTCCATTGATCTACCTTTCTGTTTCTGTGCCAGTACCATACTGACTTGATTAATGCAGCTTTGTAGTATAGTCTGATGTCAGGGAGCCTAATTCCTCCAGCACCATTTTTCATTCTCAAGATTGCTTTGGCTATGTGGGGTCTTTTGTGTTTCCATACAAATTGTGAATTTTTTTGTTCTAGTTCTGTGAAAAATGCCAGTGGTATTTTGATAGGGATTGCATTGAATGTGTAGATTGCTTTGCGTAGTAGAGTCATTTTCACAATGTTGATTCTTCCAATCCAAGAACATGGTATATCTCTCCATCTATTTGTATCATTATAATTTCTTTCATCAGTGTCTTATTATTTTCTGCATACAGGTCTTTTGTCTCCTTAGGTAGGTTTATTCCTAGATATTTTATTCTTTTTGTTGCATTGGTAAATGGGAATATTTTCTTGATATCAGTTTCAGATTTTTCATCATTATTGTATAGGAATGCCAGAGATTTCTGTGCATTAATTTTGTATCCTGCTACTTTACCAAATTCATTGATTAGCACTCATAGTTTTCTGGTAGCAACTTTGGGATTCTCTATGTATAGTATCATGTCATCTGCAAACAGTGACAGCTTTACATCTTGTTTTCCGATTTGTATTCCTTTTATTTCTTTTTCTTCTCTGATTGCTGTGGGTAAGACTTCCAAAACTATGATTAATAATAGTGGTGAGAGTGGGAAAACTTGTCTTTTTCCTGATCTTAGTGTTTGTGACATCTTTCTCTGGTTTTGGTATTAGGGTGATGGTGGCCTCGTAGAATGAGTTTGTGAGTGTTCCTCCTTCTGCAATATTTTGGAAGATTTTGAGAAGGATAGTTGTTAGCTCTTCTCTAAATGTTTGAAAGAATTCACCTGAGAAGCCATGTGGTCCACGACTTTTGTTTGTTGGAAGATTTTTAATCCCATTCTAAATTTCAGTGCTTGTGATTGGTCTGTTCATATTTTCTATTTCTACCTGGTTCAGTCTTGACAGGTTGTGCATTTCTAAGAATTTGTCCATTTCTTCCAGGTTGTCCATTTTTTTGGCATAGAGTTGCTTGTAATCTCTCATGATCATTTTTATTTCTACAGTGTCAGTTGTTATTTCTCCTTTTTGATTTCTAATTCTATTGATTTGAGTCTTCTCCCTTTTTTTCCTGAAGAGTCTGCCTAATGCTTAATCAGTTTTGATTATCTTCTCAAAGAACCAGGTTTTAGTTTTATTGAAATTTGCTATCGTTTCCTTCATTTCTTTTTCATTTATTTCGGATCTGATCTTTATTATTTCTTTCCTTCTGCAAACTTTGAGGGATTTTTGTTCTTCTTTTTCTAATTGCTTGAGGTGCAAGGTTAGGTTGTTTATTCGAGATGTTTCCTGCTTCTTAAGGTGGGCTTGTATTGCTCTAAACTTCCCTCTTAGAACTGCATTTGCTGCATCCCATAAGTTTTGGGTCATTGTGTCTCCACTGTCATTTGTTTCTAGGTATTTTTTTATTTCCTCTTTGATTTCTTTAGTGATCAAGTCATTATTAAGTAGTGTATTTTTTAGCCTCCATGTGTTTGTATTTTTTACAAATCTTTTCCTGTAATTGCTATCTAGTCTTATAACATTCTTGTTGGAAAAGATATTTGATACAACTTCAATTTTCTTAAATTTACTAAGGCTTGATTAGTGACCCAAGATATTATCTATCCTGGAGAATGTTTCATGAACACTTGAGAAGAATATGTATCCTGTTGTTTCTCTATGAATGTCCTATAAATATCAGTTAAGTTCATCTTGTTTAATGTATCATTTAAAGCTTGTGTTTCCTTATTTATTTTCATTTTGGATGATCTGTCCATGGGTGAAAGTGGGGTGTTTAAATCCCCTACTGTGAATGTGTTACTGTCAATTTCCCCTTTTATGGCTGTTAGTATTTGCCTTATGTATTGGGGTGCTCCTATGTTGGGTGCGTAAATACTTACAATTGTTATATCTTCTTGGATCGATCCCTTGATCATTATGTAGTATCCTTCTTTTTCTCTTGTAATAGTCTTTATTTTAAAATCTATTTTGTCTGATATGAGAATTGCTACTCCAGCTTTCTTTTGATTTCCATTTGCATGGAATATTTGTTTCCATCCCCTCACTTTCAGTCTGTACATGTCCCTATGTCTGAAGTGGGTCTCTTGTAGACAGTATATATATGTGTCTTGTTTTTGTATCCATTCATCTTGTCTGTGTCTTTTGGTGGGAGCATTTAATCCATTTACACTTAAGGTAATTATCAAAATGTATGTTCCTATTTCCATTTTCTTAATTGTTTTGGGTTTGTTATTGTAGATCTTTTCCTTCTCTGTGTTTCTTGCCTAGAGAAGTTCCTTTAGTATTTGTTGTAAAGCTCGTTTGGTGGTGCTGAACTCTCTCAACTTTTCCTAGTCTGTAAAGGTTTTAACTTCTCCATCAAATCTGAATGAGATCCTTGCTGGATAGAGTAGTCTTGGTTGTAGGTTTTTCTCCTTCATCATTTTAAATATGTCCTGCCACTCCCACTGGCTTGCCGAGTTTCTGCTGAAGGATCAGATGTTAACATTATGGGGATTCCCTTGTGTGTTATTTGTTGTTTTTCCTTGCTGCTTTTAATATGTTTTCTTTTATTTAATTTTTGATAGTTTGATTAATATGTTTCTTGGCTTGTTTCTCCTTGGATTTATCCTGTATGGGACTCCCTGTGCTTCCTGGATTTGATTAACTATTTCTTTTCTCATATTAGGGAAGTTTTCAACTATAACCTCTTCAAATATTTTCTCAGTCCTTTTTTTTTTCTCTTCTTTTTCTGGGACCCCTATAATTTGAATGTTGGTGCATTTAATGTTGTCCCAGAGGTCTCTGAGACTGTCCTCAGTTCTTTTTATTTTATTTTTTTATTCTGTGCTACAGCAATTATTTCCAATATTTTATCTTCCAGGTCACTTATCCATTCTTCTGCCTCAGTTATTCTGCTATTGATCCCTTCTAGAGTATTTTTAGTTCCATTTATTGTGTCATTCATTGTTGCTTGTTTCCTCTTTAGTTTTGTTCGGTCCTTGTTTAGTGTTTCTTGCATTTTCTCTATTCTGTTTCCAAGACTTTGGTTCATCTTTACTATCAATATTCTGTATTCTTTTTCAGGTAGACTGCCTATTTCTTCTTCATTTGTTAGTTCTGTTGGTTGCTTACCTTGCTCCTTCAGCTGCTGTGTGTTTTTCTGTCTTCTCATTCTGTTTATCTTATTGTGTTTGGGGTCTCCTTTTTGCAAACTTCATGTTCATAGTTCCCGTTGTTTTTGGTGTCTGTCCCCAGTGGCTTAATTTGATTCAGTGGGTTTTGTAGGCTTCCTGGTTGAGGGGACTAGTGCCTGTGTTCTGGTGCATGAGGCTGGATCTTGTCCTTCTGGTGGGCAGGTCCATGTCTGGTTGTGTGTTGTGGGGTGTCTGTGGCCTTATTATGATTTTAGGCAACCTCTCTGCTATTGGGTGGGGTTGTGCTCCTGTCTTGCTAGCTGTTTGGCATAGCGTGTCCAGCACTGTAGCTTGCTGGTCGTTGAGTGAAACTCGGTTTTGGTGTTGAGATGGAGATTTCTGGGAGATTTTTACCATTTGATATTACATGGAGCTGGGAGGTCTGTTGTGGACCAGTGTCCTGAAGTTGGCTCTTCCACCTCAGAGGCAAAACACTGACTCCTGGCTGGAGCACCAAGAGCCTTTCATCCACACGGCTCAGAATAAAAGGGAGAAAATGTAGATAGAATGAAAGAAAGAAAGAAAGAAAGAAAGAAAGAAAGAAAGAAAGAAAGAAAGAAAGAAAGAAAGAAAAAAAGAAAGAGGATAAAATAAAGTTATTAAAATAAAAAAATAATTGTTAAGAAAAAAATTTTTTGAAAAGTAAAAAAAATGGAGGGCAGAATCCTAGGACAAATGGTGAAAGCAAAGCTCTACAGACAAAATATCACACCAAAGCACACACATACACAATCACAAAAAGAGGAAAAGGGGAAAAAATAATATAACTTGCTCTCAAATTCCACCTCCTCAATTTGGCATGATTTGTTGTCTATTCAGGTATTCCACAGATTCAGGGTACATCACGTTGATTGTGGAGATTTAATCCGCTGCTCCTGTGGCTGCTGGGACAGGTTTCCCTTTCTCTTCTTTGTTTGCAGAGCTCCCGGTGTTCAGCTTTGGATTTGGCTCCGACTCTGTGTTTAGGTCATCTGAGGGCATCTGCTTCTTTGCTCAGACAGGACGGGGTTAAAGGAGCAGCAGATTCAGGGGCTCTGGCTCACTCAGGCTGGGGGGAGGGAGGGGTACGGATGCAGTGTGAGCCAGCGGTGGTAGAGGCCGGCGTGACATTGCAGCAGCCTGAGGCGCGCCGGGTGTTCTCCCAGAGAAGTTGTCCCTAGGTCACGGGACCCTGGCAGTGGCAGGCTGCACAGGCTCCCGGGATGATAGGTGTGGATGGTGACTTGTGCTTGCACAAAGTCTTCTTGTTGGTAGTGGCAGCAGCCTTAGCATCTCATGCCTGTCTCCAGGGACTGTGTTGTGAGTTGCGGCCCTCGCCTGTCACTGGAGCTCCTTTAAGCAGTGTTCTTAATCCCCTCTCCTCACTCACCAGGAAATAAAGAGGGAAGAAAAAGTCTCTTGCCTCTTCGGCAGGTGCAGACATTTTCCTGGACTCCCTCCTAGCTGGCCGTGGTGAACTAACCCCTCCAGGCTATGTTTACGCCACTAGTCCTCTCCCTGCGATTGGACCAAAGCCTGAGCCTCAGCTCCCAGCCCCCGCCTGCCCCAGCAGGTGAGAAAACAAGTCTCTCGGGCTGGTGAGTGCTGATCAACACCGATCCTCTGTGAGGGAATCTCTCCGCTTTGCCCTCCACACTGCTTTTGCTGTGCTCTCTTCCAGGGCTCCAAAGCTTGCCCCCTCTGCCACCCACAGCTTCTGCACAGGAAGGGTCTTCCTAGTGTGTGGAAATCTTTCCTCCTTCACAGCTACCTCCCACTGGTGAAGGTCCCATCCCTATTTTTCTGTCTCTGTTTATTCTTTTTTCTTTTGCCCTACCCAGGTACATGGGGAGTTTCTTGCCTTTTGGGAGATCTGAGGTCTTCTGCCAGTGTTCAGTGGGTGTTCTATAGGAGCGGTTCCATGTGTAGATGTATTTCTGATGTACCTGTGGGGAGGAAGTTGATCTCCTCGTCTTACTCTTCCACCATCTTTCTAGAGGAGCTGCACTTTCTTACTTATTTCACTCGGTATGATGGTCTCTCGGTCTGTACAACTCACTAAAAATGATTAAATTTCACTTCTTTTTATGGATGAGTAATATTCCATTGTATATATGTGCTAAATCTTCTTTATCCATTCACCTGTCGATGGACATTTAGGTTTTTTTCCATGTCCTGGTTATTGTAAATAGAGATACAGTGAACATCGTGGTACATGACTCTTTTTGAATTGTGCTTATCTCAGGGTATATGCCCAGTAGTGTAAATGCTGAGTTGTATGGTGGTTATATTTTTAGTTTTTTAAGGAACCTCCATACAGTTCTCCATAATGACTGCATCAATTTATATTCCAACCAAGAATGCAAGAGTGTTCCTTTTTCTCCACACCCTCTCCAGCATTTATTGTTTGTAGATTTTTTGGTGATGGCCATTCTGAATGGTGTGAGGTGATACTTCATTGTAGTTTTGATTTGCATTTCTCTAATGATTAATGATGTTGAGCATTCTTTCATGTGTTTGTTGCCAGCCCCCGTCTCTTCCAGTCAAGTGGCTTCCTAGTGTGTGGAAACGTTTCCTCCTTCACATCTCCCTCCCAGAGGTGCAGGTCTTATCCCTATTCCTTTGTCTCCTTTTTTTTTTTTTTTGGCCTATCCAGGTACATGGGGTGTTCCTTGCCTTTTGGGAAATCTGAGGTCTTCTACTAGCATTCAGTAGGTGTTCTGTAGGTGTTTTTCCACATGTAGATGTATTTTGGATGTATTTGTAGGTAGGAAGGTGATCTCCATGTCTTACTCCTCAACCATCTTGAAGGTCTCCCCTTCAGTAAGTTTTAGCAAAGAATAGTCACCTATATCATCTTCATCCCATGCATGAGTAGAGCACTTGAGAGTTTACAATTTGCTTTCTTCAAAATTATACCATATTCTCCTCAAAATATCCCTATAAGTAGCAGGGCAAGGATTCTTATCATCATTAGTTTCCAGATAAACAATCTGACCCCCAGAAGATTAGGTTGATCAAAATCATAAATGGTAATGGTAGACCTGGTTTCTCTAACTCTAGGTCCAGTGAGCTTTTAATTAAAATTAAATAAAAATAAAAATTCTGTTCCCCAGTCACTAACCACATTGCTAGTGTTTAATAGCCAAATGTGACCTATAGTTACTATTTTGAAATTCATAGAATGTTTTATTGGACAGCAATAGCCAAGTTATTTATTCTTATGTTTACCGAAATTTGAATTTATGTTGACAAAGTCTTCAGGCCATACTGAAGCTCTGGAATCCCTTAATATTAGTTAGTGAATCCAGCTGGATTCTTTGAATTCTTCCTAAAATCCTTCTAAATTAAGGGACTCCAAATCTACCCTAGCTTTCTGGAAATATTTGGAAAACAAAAATTCATTCAAGAGTCAGATTAAACATTTCTCCCAAAGTAGAAACTGTGGAGAGTTAAGAGTGGGATGAAGATGACAGAGGCTGGCAGGTAGGGTCAGAAAAGTAGAATATTGATCTCAGAGAAGCAGACAAATTTGAAATGGCCACAGACAGTGCTAGATACTGAGGGGGTTGTCAGCGAATAAAACAGAATAGAGTCCAGGGAGGTTAGATAAGACCAAAGTAACCAGGCAAGTCCGAAGCTAAGATAGAGAGAATCAGAGAGTAGGAAACTATGACAAAGGAAATAATGAGGTGACCTTTGGCCCTGGGAAAAGAGTGTTCTCTTTCTTTGTTACTTTCATGGATCCCCAGGGGAATCTGGGCTCACAGATGCCTGCTGCTCCAGAATATCAAAGCCAAGAGATAGAATTGGATCACTGGACTTTTTTCTGCCCCATGTTTTAGAAAATCTGAATTGAATGTCATTTCTTCTACTGTAATGCATACCTTTTCCTGTTTACCACATACTCCTTCCTCTCCTCTACCAACAACTAGTTAACCTTGTGCCCATCTTTTACACATTATATTAACTGTTTGGGCTCCTGAAGGTATTTGACTTTGTGATCTCTGGCCTATTCCCTGCTGGTGGAACACTTTCCTTTTAAATTAAGGCAAAAGTGTTAGGTCTCCTAAAATGTTCTTAGACTCGTTTTTATGGGAAGACAATGTGCAAGCTAATATAAACCCAAGTGGCTTGCAGTAGGTTTTATAGTACTTTATGTACTGGTAATTCGATGGCACATACTATTACATATTCGTGCAAAGACGAGGTATACTTATGCAACATACATAAGTATACGTATTTGAACATATATGTGTAACACTGTGTAATCTGAATATGTTAAGAATTCAAGGAAGAGAAAAGTCTGTATAAACTGAAGTAATGTAAGAAGGCTTCTTGATGGAGACAGAACATAAACTGGATCCTGAAGGGTAGGTAGGGTTTAAACTAAGAAAAGGGGATTGAAAAACATTCTAAGTTGAGCCACCTGAAATTACTACTATTTAATGACTTTAGACATAAAACAGAAATTTTATATGGTTCAATCTAATGGCCAAAGGAAGTAGTGTTATCAAAGGCATTGAGACAGGGAGGACTTGCTGGAGTGGAAGGAAATTTTGGGGAGAAGAGGAAGATAAAGTTAAATGGTTAGGAGGAGGCTAGATTAAGGAGCTTCTTAAAAGTGAAGCTAAATAGTGTGATCTTGATTATAGGATATAGAAACTATTGTAAGCTAATCTGCAGAAGTTACTGGATGAATAAAATCTGTGTTTTGATGGGATAAGATGTTTAGTTTGAGGCCAGGCATATGAATGATCATAATCACTCATGGTATAGAGTTTTAATGTTGGGAAATTTTCATTTGCATATATTTGGGGGCAGTGACACCCATTCAACATTGCTGACTTTTTCCTTTCTTTAGAATAGTATTTAGAATAGAAGTGTTCACAAACTTCTAGGGACATGTGAATGTACTTCTGAGTAGTGATGACATCAATTCATTTTAAATTTAAAATAAAATAGAATAATTATTTAAATATGTTTATCCTTTAAAATTAAATCACTTGAACATATATTATTATATATAAAGAGAGCATACATGTTGGTTAGAGGAGACCAAATGAGCAAGCTCAGGTCTCAATCAATCAGTCTATGTATTATATCTAAACACTGCTACCTGCTGTGTTGGTTTTGACCTTTATACATTTTTAAATTGTCAAAGGGATTTTATGTCCATAATTAATTATGGGTTAAAATAAGAGACACTAGGAACACTGATACTGACATATATCAATTTAATGAAAAGCATAAAACAACAAATTTAAAAATTTTAATCACTTAGCTTCAAGACGCTATTCATCAGATATAAAGATATAGAGATAAAGATATAGAGAAATAAGTTGCACTCATCTGATATTCTTATACAACATAGCAAGATATCTCTAATACCTCAAAAACCAATGTAAGAGATAGAAAACAAAGTAAAAATTATACTTAATTTGGTTTTTCCTTCATGGGAATCAAGGCCATCCACATTATTTGCAAATCGTAACCTAAAATTTCTTAACCTCATTCTTCATAAAATAAGCATCAAAATTGTGTTAATAAATCAGTTGATTTAAAAAAATCCATAAAATCAGTAATTATAAACCTCTGATATTTGGCTACATTTATCAATTATTATTCAACTCAATCTAAATTTATTAGACATTAAAATTTTTATGAGTTGCAAAAGCTAAAGAGCCCATGCTATCATGGAAAATATAAATATTCAGTATGCAAGAAATATTGTTATATGTTCATTGCTGTTAATTTCACAAATAAATTATCCAATAACACTGTCTCCACAAATAATATGATATATTTGAAGGCATGATTCTATTATTAAAGGAAAAGTGAGAAAAAAGTACAAGATGAGAATATTACAAGATGAGATGTTAGTCGTTTATATATATATTCAATTCTCAAGCCAAAGATGTACTACTTTTGAATCTATTTGTTCCCAAATCATACTTTTACTTAACTAATTTATGTTTACCTATATGTATTAACTTTAAAGGGAAAAGGTATCCTTACATAAACTATAATTGTTTTCTTTTAGATTAACTAAAACTATATTTGATATACAGATTTTAAGATGTTTATTTTTATCATAACTATCCTGCATAATGAAAGCATGAAATTCTTTTTCTTTAATTTTAAGTGGGTTCAAGAGGTTAAATGTAATTTATTTTCTTTTTTTATAAATTTATTTATTTATTTTTGGTTGTGTTGTGTCTTTGTTGATGTGCACAGGCTTTCTCTAGCTGCGGTGAGTGGGGTCTACTCTTCGTTGCGGTGTGCGGGCTTCTCATTGTGGTGGCTTCTCTTGTTGTGGAGCATGGGCTCTAGGTGCACGGGCTTCAGTAGTTGTGGCATGTGGACTCAGTAGTTGTGGCTCACGGGCTCTAGAACACAGGCTCAGTAGCTGTGGTGCACGGGCTTAGTTGCTCTGTGGCATGTGGGATCTTCCTGGACCAGGGCTCAAACCCGTGTCTCCTGCATTAGCAGGTGGATTCTCAACCACTGCACCACGAGGGAAACCCTAAATGTAATTTTAAAGTTTACAAACATGTTGGAAAACACTGTGTTCAAAACCATTCAGTTGCTTTAGAAATTGCTTGCTGAAATAAATTATTTTGTATATCCATTCTTAAGGCAGAGAATAGTCATTGCCCTGTACCCCTGCTTGCAGAATTTCAGTTTATTATCCCAGGAACTGCATTGGCTACACCTAGCAGCCTGCACTGCTGCTCATCTGTTTTCTTTAGATTCTTTCTTTGACTTCTTTTAATGGGTGACTCATCTGTAAGCAATTATTTGAGTAAATGAGAACCACATTTCTCACTTTCACCTACAACTAGTTCCTAGGCGAGCTCTCACTCTTTTTTCTATTTTAAAATTCAGGTCAGTTATCACTTTTAAGGAAGCCTTGGAAAATAGCAATAGAAACAGGCTCCCTGGCCATTGACTTAGGCTATCTGCCAGGCCAACTTCCTAGCTTGCACAACCTGCCTTCACCCCACACTGATGAAATCACAGCTGCTAAGGCATTGCCCTCTCAGAGGCATCTAAGTCACCATTGTTTTCATGGTCATATGTTTTTCTCAGATATTTATCTGAAGTTTCCTTGTGCTTTTTTTTACCTTGTTATTTTAAATGGTCTTTCCCTGTAACAGGTTGAGTGATAACCTGGAGCCTTTGAAATACACTGTACACTAAGGTGCTCTCTTAACTGTTATCTTCCTGGAGTCTCACAAAGACCCTGCAAGTTAGGCAGAGGGATGTTTAGTCTTTACAGATGAGAGGGACAGAGTGGAAGGAAATCACTCTTTGCCAAGTGCTTACCACATGACAGGCCCTTTAGCAGGTGTTTTATGTACACAGTCTCATTTAATTCTTCAGAACAGGCTGGTGGTGTAGGTACTGTTACTATCCACGTTTACCTGATGAGGAAACACTCTCGGAGAGGTTGAGTAACTTGCCCACGGATATATGGTTAGTAAGTGGCAGAGCCAGGAATTGCAATAAGACTTTTAGACTATTCTTCTGGTTTGGAGTTTAGTTCCTATAAATGTACCCTCCCTGGACAATACATAAGAAGTTTCTCTGATGCAAGTATTTAATCCTAAATTACTCTCCCTAACAGGCTCAAAACCACATTTTCTCTCAGTCAAAGTGCACTCAGCCAATACATTAGCTAGAAGAAAATATTATCAGGTAAACTCACTGGGGTTGGGGTAAAAGTAGGAGGTGGAGAAATTCTGTCTGTATTTCAATGCCTAAGAGAAATTAGCAATATTTTAAAAAATACTATAAAAACTGAGGCCTAATTCAGTTTCTGTGGGTTCTTAATTACTACAAGTGACTTTTATCCAAACTCTTCTCAGGTTGTGTTAAGTTTGTGATGCCAGCTTTGCCACCCAGTCTTGCATCTTCTTCTAATATTAGAGCTCTGTGTTTGCCTTGGTAGCTATAGGTGCCCCCTAAGCATCTCCCATGGTTTGTACATGGGGCTCTGACACTAAGGAACCACACTATCAGTCTTCCTCTGTCCATGCCCATACTCTTGAAACCTCCTATTTTTATCCTACAGCTAAGACCACCACATGCCAAGTTGTGACACCTAGTAAGGCTCCAATCCTGCTGCTGTCCTTCAAATTTTAACTTCATCTTCCATCCCTGCAGAGGTAATGTGCTATGTAGAAAAATGACAGGCAATGACATAAAAGGAGATTTGAGTCAACTGAGAGTTTTATAATGCTAATGGAGGAGTGAATAAATATTGTAAATATATAATCATTTATCCCCCCATATAACCTATAAGTTCAGTGCTATGTCAATGGAAACCTCAATAAGATTTTTTTCATGGAAATGATTTTAAAATTTTTATGTTGGATTAAATGTACAGTAGCCAATTCATGTTTGGAAAAAAAAGATACATAAGGAGTAGAACCCATTCTATCAGATATTATGACATATGATAGGACTATATAAAATAAAACAGTGTGGTATTGGTTAAAGATTAAATAAATAGCTCAGTAGAATTAGAGTATAGAAACAGATTATATAGTAAGTATATGACATAATTAGTACATGATTACATACAATTAACATATAGTATATGTTTAGCAATTAGTATATGATATATATGAATCATGAATGTGATATAAATAGTATTTCCAACAGTGGTAAACAAATGTATTATTCAGTTGTTCAATTGCTGTTGCTTTGGGGAAAAAAATAACATTAAAACCGTACCTCACAGAACCCACAAAAGTTAGTTCTGGAATAGAGTCCCCAAAATAAAAAAGGACTCACATAGAAAACAAACTTATGACTACCAAAAGAGAGAGGTAGGGGGGCAGGGACAAATTAGAAGTATGGGATTAATAGATACAAACTACTATACATAAAATAGGCAATGAGGATTTACTGTATACCACAGGAATTATATTCAATATCTTGTAATAACCTATAATGGAATATAATCTGCAAAAAAATCCTGAATCACTGTGCTGTATACCTGAAACTAATGCAATATTGTAAATCAAGTATACTTCAATTTAAAAAAAGATTACATTAATTTTGTATCCTGCTACTTTACCAAATTCATTGATTAGCTCTAGTAGTTTTCTGGTAAAATCTTTAGGATTCTTTATATATAGTATCATGTCATCTTCAAACAGTGACAGCTTTACTTCTTCTTTTCCGATTTGGATTCCTTTTATTTCTTTTTCTTCTCTGATTGCTGTGGCTAAAACTTCCAACTATGTTGAATAATAGTGGTGAGAGTGGGCATACTTGTCTTGTTCCTGGTTTTAGAGGAAATGGTTTCAGTTTTTCACCATTGAAAATGAAGTTGGCTGTGAATTTGTCATATATGGCCTTTATTATGTTGAGGTAAGTTCTCTCTATGCCTACTTTCTGGAGAGTTTTTATCATAAATGAGATGCAAGAGGGAGGGGCTCTGGGGATATATGTATACATATAGCTGATTCACTTTGTTATGCAGCAGAAACTAACACAATATTGTAAAGCAATTATACTCCAATAAAGATGTTAAAAAAAGATTACAAAAGCATTAAATGAATATATATGATTTGGAGCTTAAGAAGTGCTTTTTCTAAAGAAGAAAGATTAAAAAGTAAAAGTATAAAGAGAAACATTAATAAGGTTGACTATATCACTAGAAAATAAGCAAAACACATGAATAGACATACATTTCACCAAAGAGGATACTTGTGGCAAATAAGCACATTAAAAGATGTTCAATATCCTTAGCCATTAGAGGGATGCAAATTAATACTACAATGAGATATCAGTACCCACCCATCAAAATGCCTAAAATTAAAAAAAAAAAACAGGAACAATACAAAATGCAGGTGAGAATTCAGAGGAACTGGATTACTCATATATTGTTGGTAGGAATGTGAAATAGTACAACTGCTCTGGAAGAGTATGATAGTTTCCTATAAAGTTAAACATACACTTACCATATGGCCCAACAACTTGAACTCTTAGTCATTTAGCCCAGTGAAATTAAAACTTCTCTTTACACCAAAAACCTGTACACAAATATTCATGAATGCTTTATTTGTAATAGCCTCACCTGGAAATATCCCAGATGTTACTTAGAAGGTTAATGTTTAAACAAACTCTTGTATCCATACTATGGAATACTATGCAGCAACAAAAAGGAGAAAACTATTGATACATGCAAAAACCTGGATGAATCTCAAAGATATTACATTTAGTGATAAAAGTAAGTTTCAAAAGGTTTCATACTATATGCTTCCATTTATAAGTAATTCCAAAATGACAAAATTATAGAGGTAGAGAACAGATTAGTGGCTATCATAGTTTAGGGATGGCAGAGAAGAGGAGGGTATAACTATAAAGGGATAGCACATGGAAGATCTTTCTGGTCATTGAATAGTTGTGCATGGTGGTTGCAGTGGTGGTTACGAGAATCTACACATAAGATTAAGATAGCATAGAAATACACCCATAAACACAAATTAATACATGTAAAAATAGTGAAAACAGAATAAGATCTGTAATATAGTTAATAGCATTGTACCAATGTCAGTTTCTTGGTTTTGATATTGAACTACAGCTCTTTAAGATGTCATCATTATTGCAAACTGGGTGAAAGGTATAAGAAACTCTATTATTTTGCAACCTCCTGTGAGCCTATAATTATTTCAAAATAAAAAGCAAAAGAAACAAAAAGAAAAGCATCAATAAATTTGACTAAGCCATTATTAAAAAATTCTGTATGACAAAAAGATACCATTCATTTTTTAAAATATTTATTTATTTATGTTTGGCTGCATTGAGTCTTTGTTGCTGCGTGCGGGCTTCCTCTAACTGTGGCGAGTGGAGATTATTCCTCGCTGCAGTGCACAGGCCTCTCAATGTGGTGACCTCTCTCGTTGCAGAGCACAGGCTCCAGGCTCGCGGGCTTCAGTAGTTGTGGCATGCGGGCTCTAGAGCACAGGCTCAGCAGCTGTGGCACACAGGCTTAGCTGCTCTGTGGCATGTGGGATCCTCCTGGACCAAGGCTTGAACCCGTGTCTCCTGCACTGGCAGGCGGATTCCCAACCACTGTGCCACCAGCGAAGTCTAAGATACCATTCTTAATTTAAAATACAAGTGATAATATTGGGGAAAATATTTGCAACATAAATATCAGAGAAAGCATTAGTATCTAGAATATATAAGGTACTCCTACAGATCAATAATAAGATAAATATTCCAATCATAAAATGCAAAATGTATACATAGATATTTAAAAGATGAGGAAAACCAAATTATTAATGCCTATATGAAATAAAGTTCAACCTCATTAGTAAGCAGGAAAACACAGTTTAACACAATTTTTTTTCACCAAGTAAGTTGGCAAAAACAGAGAATGTAGAAATAAGCACTCTCAAACACTGCAGGTGAAGTATAAATTGTGACCATCACTTGAGAGTGCAATTAGGCAGTGTTTGTCAACAATTATAATGTGTCTGCACAAAGACATATGGTTACTACAACAAATAAACTTTTGTACCTATGCACAGGGAGACATATGCAAGGATGTTCAGCATTATTGGCAATAATGAAAACGTTGGAACAGCTTAAATGTCCATTAAGAAAGTATCGGCTGAAAAATATCATGATTTATCTATATAATGGACTACAGTTTATCAGCTAAAAAGACTAATGATATAGAATGATTAATGTAGATAGATGATAGATTAGATAGAGATAGATAGAGAGAATATATACATAACTGAATAAAAAGAACAATATATTCAGTATGGTATCATACAATCACACACATTACATGATATACTTTCTATAGCATATGTAAATGCATAGAAAAAGGTTTAGTAAGATACAAACCAAAAAAGAAGAAGGGATTAAGACAGAGACTGAGAAAGTAGTTTATTCTTATATGAAAATATATTAATTTTTCCAAGGAATATTCATATATTCAATATAGAACTAAAAATATTCATATATTCAATATAGAAATAAAAAATAATATGCTACCCATAAAACCAATTACATCTGGGTCTGGAACCCCAGCTCTTTAACTTACTACCTATGTGAGCTTAAGCAATTCTCTTACCTTTCTGGGACTTAAATTTTATGTCCATACACTATGGATAAGTATAGGATTTACCTTGGGTTGAGTTTTAGAGAGTATATACGTAAGAAAAGAACACACAGAAGACCTTCAGTAAATACCAACTATTGTTAGCATTTTAATTATAGTTTCTATATGAACTGACCTTGGCCTCCAGTGCATGCTCTGACAGTCATTCCATCCTGTCAACCATCTCCTTGTCTGAGACCCTTCTAGCCATTTTTCCCTATATCTGTACAAGACATCACATAGACAGCCAACTGGAGGCATCAACCTCTTGGTGGCAGAGGGTAGGTTAGGGTTTTCTCCTGTTTTGTTTTTGTTTAATAAATATAGCTATTACAAACACTAAACCTAATTTGTTATCTACTGTCTCTCCAACACTCCTTTGTCTTTTTTCACCACCTGTCTTTTGGATGTGCTTCTCTGAAGACAACTGGGGACAAGCACTGGACTGGGATTTGGATAACCTGGATTAAACTTCTTGTTCTGCAACTAATGACTAAGGGAGATTAGGCAATTGTTGAAAATCTTCTTTGTTTGTAGAATTCCTTGCTGTCTTCTTTACCTGTTATGCAAATCAAAGGGAAAAAAAAAGAAAATATCTGCCTACTGTAAAGATCTATACAAAAGAGAATATTATCATACTAATTGCATATTGCCTTTTAAAAATGATTAGCCAATGGTTACTTTTAACAAATAATATATAATTATTTAATAAATAATATCAATCATTTCAAAAATAATAATTTTAAGAAATAATTCTATCTTGATGGAGGAAAAATACTTGACCAGAAATATTTTCTATATCATTTCTCCTTTACCAATATCTGTGGGAAGCCAGGTCTGGTTCCAATAAGGCCTTACCCCATTCACCTCATACTCTGAGAATTGCAGGCCAAGGTGTCCAGGAAGAGTTTATCAAGTGAAGATCTAAACAATTTATCTTTACTCTCTTGAGGATAGACATTGTATATTCCATTTCCTTTCTCCTCAAACTTATCTCTAAAATGAATCAAAAATGAATATTAGGTATTATACATTCCTCTTTGTGCCTGCAAACACATCATTTGTTTTCTAAGCCCTAGAGTAGATGTGAAAACTCATTCAAATAAAACTGGCAAAAATAACAGTACTGGAGAGAACTGTTTTGCAGTGTCTTCCTACCTCCCATCATCCCTTGCAGGCAAGAGCTGACAAAGTAGCAATGGAGACATGGACCACTGAATATAAAGGAAACTTTGACACCATTTCAAGTTATCAATCCCTGAAAAAGGGTAGTACTGATAAGCTTTGAGATAATTTCTTCTTTCAAAGTCAAACAGAAGAAATGCTATCCCTCAACAACCAGGGGCTATGCATGTTTAGTTGGCGTTTAGAAACTATTTATATAACTTTCTTAAGTTCTTCATGAAAGGCTAAACTGTAGAAGCAGTAGAGTATAATGGTTAAAAGCTTGAGCTCCACAGCCAGCTGGATGGGTTCTTTTTTTTTAATATCTTTTTATAAAATTAATTTTTATTGGAGTATAGTTGCTTTACAGTGTTGTGTTAGTCCCCACTGCACAACAAAATGAATCAACCATACATATACAGATATCCTCTCCCTTTTGGACTTCCCTCACATTTAGGTTACCACAGTGCATTAGGTAGAGTTCCCTGAGCTATACAGTATGTTCCCATCAGTACAGATGGCCAACAAACACATGAAAAGGTGCTCAACATCACTAATTATTAGAGAAATGCAAATTAAAACTACAATGAGGTATCACCTCACACCAGTCAGAATGGCCGCCATCAAAAAATCTACAAACAATAAATGCTGGAGAGGGTGTGGAGAAAAGGGAACCCTCATACACTTTTGGTGGGAATGTAAATTGATACAGCCACTATGGAGAACAGTATGGAAGTTCTTTAAAAAAACTAAAAATAGAACTACCATATGACCCAGCAATCCCACTACTGGGGATATACCCAGAGAAAACAATAATTCTAAAAAAACACATGCACCCCAATGTTCATAACATCAATATTTACAATAGCCAGGACATGGAAGCAACCTAAATGTCCATCAACAGAGGAATGGATAAAGAAGATGTGGTACATATATGCAATGGAATATTACTCAGCCATAAAAAGGAATGAAATTGGGTCATTTGCAGAGACGTGGATGGACATAGAGAATGTCATACAGAGTGAAGTAAGTCAGAAAGAGAACAGCAAATATCATATTATAAGGCATTTATGTGGAATCTAGAAAAATGATATAGATGATCTTACTTGCAAAGCAGAAATAGAGACACAGACGTAAAGAACAAATGTATGGATACCAAGGGGGAAAGGCGTGGGGTGGGAGGAATTGGGAGACTGGTATTTACACATGTATATATTATTGATACTATGTATAAAATAGACTACTGATGGATGGGTTCTTTATTCTACTAATTATAAGTGTGCAAATGACTTAAGTTCTCTATGTCTCCTTTTCCTTATCTGTAAAATGGATTTGAGGTTATTTGGAAGACTAAATAAGATTTTTCATGTAAAATGTTTAGAATAATGCTTCAGACTTAAGTTATTGGTAAAAATAATTGTTGTTATCATCATCATCATCATGCCATCTAGTATGGCATGAAGCAGGACTACTGTACCATTTATTTATTTCATTTTTTTAAATTGAGGTAATGTTGGTTTATAACATTATATAAGTTTCACGTGTATATTTCTACTTCTGTATACATTGCAGCATGCTTATCACCAAAAATTTAGTTTCCAACCATCATCACACAGTTGACACCTTTACCTATTTCACCCTCACCCCCACCCCTTCCCCTCTAGCAACCACTACTCTGTTCTCTGTATCTACATGTTTATTTTTGTTTGGTTTGGTTTGCTCATTTTTTTTATATTCCACATATGAGTAAAAACATATGGTATTTGTCTTTCTCCATATGACTTATTAAAGACATGGTTGAAAGAAACTGAAGAAGATACAGATAAATGGAAAGATAGTCTTTGCTCATGGATTGAAAGGTTAAACATTGTTAAAATGTCCATATTACCTAAAACAATCTACATATTCAATGCAATCCCTATCAAAATCCCAACGACATTTTTCAAAGAAATAGAACAAAAATCCCCAAAAAGCCAAAGCAATCCTGAGAGAAAAAGAACAAGTCTGAAGGTATAATATTGCCTGATTTCAAACTATAATACACAGCTATAGTAATCAAAACAGCATGGTATTTGCAGAAAAACAGATACATAAATCAAAAGAAAAAAATTGAGAGCCCAGAAATAAGCCCACACATATATGGACAATTAATTTATGACAAAGAAGCAAAGATCATACAATGGAGAAAGCTTACTCTCTTCAATCAATGGTGTTGGGAAAACTGGACAGATACATGCAAAAAAAAAAAAAAAAGAGAAGAAACTAGACCACTATCTCACACCACACACAAAAATCAACTCAAAATGGATTAAAGATTTGAATATAAGGCCTGAAACCATAAAACTTCTAGAAGGAAACATAGGCATTACACTCTTTGACATCAGTCTTAGCAATATCTTTCTGGATATGTCTCCTCAGGCAAAGTAAACAAAATCAAAAATAAACAAATAGGACTATATCAAACCAAAAGGCCTCTGCACAGCAAAGGAAACCATGAACAAAAAAACCTACTGAATGGGAGAAGATATTTGCAAATCATATATCTGTTAAGGGTTTAATATACAAATATATAAAGAACTCATACAATTCAACAACAACAACCTAAAACAAACAATCCGATTAAGAAATGGGCAGAGGAGCTGAATAGACATTTTTCTAAAGAAGACATACAGGTAGCCATCAGGCACATAAAAAGATGTTCAACATCACTAATTATTAGGGAAATGCAAATCAAAACCATAATGAGATATCATGTCACACCTGTTAGAATGGCTATTATCAAAAAGCAAGAAATAACAAGTGTTTGTGAGGATGTGGAGAAAAGAGAACCCTCATACACTGTTGGTGAGAATGTTAATTGGTGTAGCCAATTCCATACTGTAGAATAGTATGGAAATTCCTCCAAAAAATTGAGTAAAACTGTTGTGTGATCCAGCTATTCCACTTCTGGGTATTTATCCAAAGAATACAAAAACACTAAATTTGAAAAGATATATGCATCCCTATGTTCATCGTGGCACTATTTACAATAGTCAAGATATGGAAACAACCTAAGTGCTTATCAACAGATGAATGGATAAAGAAGATATGGTATGTATAATGGAATCCTATTCAGCTCTAAGAAAAGATGAAATCTTGCCATTTGTGACAATATGGATGGACTTTGAGGGTATTATGCTCATTGAAAAAGTCAGACCGAGAAAGACAAATATCTTCTTTTTTTTAATTTACTTTTAACATTTCTCTGTCACTGTCAAATTCATACCACCAAAAATAAAGCCTCTTTTAATATCTGAGACATTCAAAGTACCTGTCTGATCAACTGACTGATGCACTATACCCATTTCTAAGCAGTTCTGTTGAATATTCCTAGACAAAAAGTGTTCATTTATTATGTGAACTTGGTTCTCTCTCTCTCTCTCTTTCTCTGTCTCCTGGCTCTCACTCTTCCTTCTTCCCTACCTCCTTCCCTGTCCCTCTCTCCTCTAATCCCTGGAACCTATGAATATGTTACCTTACATGACAAAAGGGATTTTGTTGTTTCAGATATGATTAAGGGTTTTGACCTTGAAATTATGCAATTATCCTGGATTATCTGAGTGGGTACAATCTAATCACATGCATTCTTAAAATCAGGAGGACCTTCCTGGGCTGTGGTCAGCAGGAGATGTGACTGAGGAATAACGGTCATAAAACTGCAATATTGCTGGCTTTGAAAATGGGAGGAAGGGGCCCTGAGCCAAAGAATGCAGGTGGCCTCTAGAAACCGGAGAAGGCAAGGAAATGGAACCTCCCCTAGAGCTCTCAGTAGGGAAAAAGCAATTGACTTTAGCCTGGTGAGACCCATGCCTGACTTCCGACATACAGAAAATTGCCCGTAACCTCTCTGAACTCCTGATCTTCCCATGTCTATCCAGGAAGATAGATCTAATGTTTGCTCAAGATAGTCTGCACTAAGAGGAAGTAAAATGGATTTATATTCTCAAAGAAAGAGACAAGAAGCTCCTATACCTTCTCCTTTATTTCCTTATTCATCTTTAGTCCTGTAATTCCCCCAAACCATTGCTGAACCACAGCCAACATCCAACTTTGAGCATTTTCATGCCTAATTCTTCCTTTGGGAATGGTCTCCATCTGAATCTCAAAAGGTCAACTTGACTAGAATTTTCCTCTTTGTTTTGATTTTAGTAAATGCTCCCAGTAATATATCGGGAACTTGTCTGTTCCAACTTTTCTCTTCCTGTGCTAGGATTTTCAGCTTAACTAGAAAGAAAGAGACACCCAGGGAGCAGAATAGTTATGAGGTTTTTCAAGAACATTTCTTGCTCCATGGGGTCAAAAGGCATCCGAGGCCCTCTCTTTACTAAAATCAGTTGGAGGGATTATGGAATAAGAAAATTCTCTTCTTCAATATCTGCCTGGAAGCCAATACAAATTTCTTTCCCACCAGCAGGGCTAGCTGCAAATTTAACTTCTGGAAAGAGAGCTCTGAACTAAGTATATCTCAGAGAGACATTTGAACTGCAAGCATACCTTCTATCACCCTGCCATTTCCCACTCCTTCCCTCCAACCTTTCTTTTCCCTTCAAGCTCCTCTCATTCTCCCCTTGTTTGCTCTTCTCTCCTCTGTCCTCTTTCACTTATTTTCTTCTATCCTTTGAGTTGAAAACCACTTGTTTTTATCTGGATTAAAGCTTGTAATCGCCATCTACTGGTTGTAAGATATAAGTACAGGTTGTGGCTGTGTATTCATGAATATTTGCATGCTTGATTATAGTCAATCTCTATGAGGTTATTATTTTCCTTTTTGATTGCATAGTTAAAATTGTTTCTTGAAAAAAGTGAACTGTTATCAAGTCTTACTTTTTCAGAAAATGTGCTTCTAAGAGACTTTAAAGCTATAATTATTAAATTGTAATTTACTAAGCCCCTTCAGAGAGGGACTCTGCTCAACTTACCAAATGTCTGGCTCACGGTAAGAATTTTGTGAGTATATTTTGAACAAATATTTGTTGAATTCGTCACTTGACACAGAAACAAAGCCTCTGTGTGTGTGTGTGTGTGTGTGTGTGTGTGTGTGTGTCAGTGTCAACTGGCTATTGCAATAGCTGCCTAACTAGATCCCTTGCCTTTATTTCCTTCCTCTGTAATCCATTCTACATTTGTTGATAGGTTAGTTTTCCTGAAGTTGAGCTCTCTATTCATGCCAAAAAACATTTTTATATGTCTGCAATGACTCCCCACTTCCCACAGAATGAGGTTCAAAATCATTGGCTTGACATTCAAATCTCTCATTCCTCAATTCTGACCGCACCCTAATTTGCTGAGTTCAACTTCTACAGCCCCCGCTTCACACACAAAAAATTGAATTACCTGTCATTCACAAAACAGACCATGCATTTCACTGTCTTTGTACCTTCTATCAGACTGTGATTTGCCTTCCTGTTCCACATTTTGCAACCTTTACCTTCTTTTCAAGTTGCCTCTTGTAAATTACTATCTCTTTTAAACCTTCTTTGATTATCAGTGGCATATATGTTGCCACCCTAGAAGTGCCCTCTCTTGTTTCTGAATTCTCACATCAATTTATCTTAATGTTTCTTGTCACTTTGAACTTTCTATTTTGTATTCTAATTATCTGTGTACATGTTGTATTCCTTCTACTAGATTGTGAGCTCCATAATCATAATAGAAAATATTAATACTTATCAATGTTTATTGAATACTTATAGGTCAGGATTACTGAGAGGTAATATAGGACCTAGTATGTAGTAAAGGCTGAATAAGTGTTAGCTATCATTAATTTTATTGTTGTTGCTCATTTTTAAACAAATTCTCCCAAATTTTTCCACTGCTCTTTCAAAAATATTCACCTTCAGAAGTCATAAACAATCTAGCTGTGCTTTCATTATTCAAAACTTTTGTTTCTTTTCTTTTATGGAATTGTCTTCTTTTGAAAATTCTGACAGGCAGGCAACAATCAGAGAGCCACTCTGTTTGAATCCTGGATTTGCCACTTTATAGTTATATGACCTGAGGCAAGTCAACCCCTCTTTGCTTCAGTTTCTTCATCTATAAAATGAAGATAATAATAGTACCTATTTCAGAGGGTCATTATGATTATATAAGTTAATATAAATAAGTGCTTATAACAATATTTGCAACATAGTAAATACTATATAACTATTTAATTGTTGTTATTATTTTTATTTTTGGAGAAATACTATGAAGCAGGCACTTTGACTTACATTGTCTCATTTAATTCTCAGAAAAACACTATGAGGTAATAATTATTTTTTCTGTTTTGCAGAAGGGGAGGTCTAAGCTCAAGAAAGTTAAATATTTTTCAAAGGCTTCACAGGTAGTGAAAGAGCAGAATTCAAACCCTGGTGTGGTTGCTGCACCCTAGAAAGTTAAGGAAGCATTGTTATCGATGTTCTGAAGAATTAAGAACATTTGTAAATGTAGAAAAAGGAGGCAATTATCAAAAGGTATGATTTGAAGGAAGCCCTGCCACAAAATTCCTCCACTTTAATACTACAAGGTCTTTAAAACAACTGTTATTACTTTATTCTATGGGTTAGGCATTGCCCTCTCTAGACTCTTGGAAGGAATAGCACCTCAGTTTATCACATTCATTAATACTGATAGAAATGCTTAAAATCAGGAATCCCCAAAGGGGAACCATTTTCTTTAGGCCAGTTTTGATATAGTGCACCCCATTCAGAGAACCTGATTTAACCTGGTTCTCCATCTCACTTTGGAAGCAGCAAGTTTGGGGCAGCAGGCCCTTGATTAAAATCCCAGCTTTTTCACGTCTTAGCTGTATGACCTTGGGCAAATCACTGAGCCTGTTTCCTTATCTGTCAAATGTGGATAACTATTTCTACTTTAGAAAGTTATGGGCATTAAGTGACTTGATGCACATAAAGGCTTAGTGCAGGTCTTGGCACATGGCAAGTGCTTAAATAACGTTAGCTATTTTAGTCTAGCTTCTGTTGGCTCCAATGCAGGGCAAGCCCCTAGCATCCTGCCCCTACAAAAGGAGCTTTATCAGCTATTTAAGTATGGTTAAAAAATAATAATAGTCATAAGCATAACCCTAACATTTATATGCCTTTAAGTTTTCAACAAAGTGTAAATATCTTGGGGGCCTACACAATTGAGATAGACAAATATATTATCATCCTCACTTTACATATAAAGAAAGTGAGGCCCTTCGTAAAAGGTTTAGTGACTTACCCAAGGTCACATATTTAGTGAGCAACAGAGAAAATGAGACCAAAGTCTCCTGGCTAGTGCTTCTTCCTCTCACTCAAATTAGCTCTAGAGGACCTGGACTTCAGAATGAAACTCAAAGTTTAGTTCCTTTGCTTGCTGGTTTTGCCTCTCATGTACTTTTCGATCTTGTGCCAGTGGCTTTTCCTTTTTGTTTTCTTAACAAAATCATTTTGTCTTTTGTATTTCAAGGAAAAATGTGAGACCTAATTTTGCCAGTAACTTTCTTTTTTATGTTCAATATAATGTGCAATCACAAATATGGTTTAACTGATTGTTATCCATTTCTTGATCAGTTTCAAGTCCTTGTGAGATAGCAAGCACACCATGCATACAAAAGTATCTCTCGGCAGTGTGGAAACAGGAAGACTATCCAGGAAGAAAATGGCCCATGACTTTCAGTAGATAAAATTGAGTAGCAGAAAATGACTAAGAAATAAAGGTTTTCCTTTGTCTTGGTGCTTTTCTTTTTCTCTTTCAACTGTTTTCATTTTCTTTCCTTTGTTGTTTTTACTCTCCAAACATCAGAGGAAGAAGAAAATCAGCCCAAACCTTGAGTTTCCTGACTTTTGTCATTTAAAGCGCAATTTAAAATTCCTTAAATATTATCTAGACTTTATAAAGGGTGTTCAATTTTCCTACTAATAGCATCTGGGTCTTGTTACATGGCTTTCCTTTTTGGCACGTGGAATCATATTGCAATGAGACAGAGGTCATAGCACAATGTTTTTCTTCCTTTCTTTTAAAAGAAAATTTTTGGAGGTGAGGTCAAGTGGTGGTGATAAGTAATTCACATAGGAAATAACCAGCCAAAGAGATAATTTTCAAATGATCGATTATCCAAAGGGAGGGGTAGAGAGAACATATGCTATACTAAGGTCATTTTCTTTCCCTCACTGTAATGCATCAATGGAATTCAAGCAAGCAGATGTTGGCCTTCACAAGTCCCTGCTAGAGGGGTTTCATGACTGTCTGTCTACTTCACTATGCCTCACTTTAACCTACTACTCAACATTAATCAAACATTTGGAAACATCTGATAGCAGTGCTGCATAATCCAGGTCTGTGATTTACTGTCTGATTCTTTCAGCCCCTGTTTGCCTCTTGTTTGGCTTTCATGTGAAGTAGCAGAGGTTAATCACCCTAGGCTCTCTGAGTAGTCCCTCCAGCTGCCATTTGTTGTTGTCAGTCCATCCTGATGACTCTCTTCACAGACCTGCAAGAAGTGTTCCCACACACCAACACTGAGATGATAATTGATTTGCAGGAGCCCATTCTTCAGTTCCATTTAGGAGGTAACCTACCAAGTTTGCTGCTCACTGTCAAAAGGAATTCAATTAACACACCATAAGTGTGACAGTCGTCAAAGTTCAATATTGTTACTAGCTGTCTTGAAGTTTCTGGACCATCCAGTTCTTGGCTACCCAGGGAGGCCCAAGAATAATGGAAGAACTCTTCCAAGTTGTTTCTTTTTCTCCTTCTTTCTCTTTTTCTGTTTCCTTTTTTTTACCAGCCTAATGGAAAATGGTTCAATTTATGCAACTGAGAGCCATACATTAATATGATCAAAGGGGGGAAAGGGTAAATTCCTATTTAAAGCAAAAGCAAACTCTGAAAACAGTTTAATGAACACCACATTATTACTGAATTGTGGACTAAACAGTGTGTGTCTGAACATTGATCAACATATTTCATGCTTTCTGTTTGCTGCCAAAAACATTTCATAAATCTGTAGCTTTTCCTGATTCCCATGGTGCTCTACAAAGAACTAAGGTGATATACATTTGTAATGTGTCCAATTGGATTTTCAAATAATATTGTATTTGGAAAATATTCCCAAGTTAAATATTATACTCTATCTATCCCTGTCTGAGATTTTTAATGCTTCCTTATTGGATGTTGTTCAAAGAATAGTCTGTGCCTTCTACATAAGGGTGAATGTAATAATGACTCTTAAAAGGAAAAAAAAAGATTAAACAAATAAGTTGTGACTCACTGAGTTTCCTGAAGCAGACACACCATAGCTTGATAGTTTGTGTCTGACAGCATCTGGTATCACACTTACACTAGAGAGTAGTAAGATGTATTGTGAATTAGCTTCAGGAGAAAACTATATTTGCTTCATTTTCTTGAGATATTTAGCAAAGCCTTCATCTGAATTATTTTGTCAAGAAAATTTGAGTTTAAAGAAAAGGATACCAACATCATTTTATATCAGTTTTAGGATTTGTTTTCCATAGGTCACAAGTCAAAAGAAATTTCTTAAAATTACATGCCATTACACCCACTTTTAAACAATAGAATTAGAAGCAGAAGCCATAGGTGTTTCTCCCAGCCCTGTCAGTTTCCAGCTGTATGGCCCTGAGGCAAGGAAATGTGAGCTGTTGCTACAGCCAGCTGGTTCAGTTGAAAAAAGAAGATGGACTATTTTTTTTCTTTCAGGTAAAAATTTTTTTAATTTACTTCTCTCCTTTTTCTTTTCTTACTGTACAATTTGAGAGTAAGTTGCAAAAATCATGACTCTTCACCCCTATTTCAGTGTGTATTTCCAAAGAACAAATACAATATCTTATAGAAAATAGTACAATTATCAAATTCAGGACAGTTAACATAGATGTACCCTATGTACAATCCATATTCAAATGTTGCTAATTATAGGAAGAGTGATTTTTAAAATGAACTTAATAGAAGGAAGGAGTAACATGATTAGATTGGGGGAGGAGGTAATATTGTTGTAAGGATTGTGTGAATCTAAGAAGTTTCAGTTTGTCTCAATTTACCCTCATTTAAAATGCTCCTCATAGTATCATGTCTTGGACATCTGTTTCTCTTTCCCTTTTCCTTTTTCTTCCTTTCCCTTCCCCATAAGCTCAAGTGAGATTCTGTAGCACAGAAATGAGCAACTGCTGGTGAAGTGAAGATATCAGATAAAGCTGAAACCGTACACCTCAGATTGGGACTTGAACCCATGTGGCCAGGACAGAAACCTGGTTGAAATCCACAGTCCGCCAACTGATATCACACACTTGGTTTCAGGACTTAATGAAGCTCAGATTCTTGATATCTCATCACAGAAAGAATTCAGTGAGAGACAAAGTGATAGGTAAGAAGTGGATTTATTTAGAGAGAAACACATTCCACAGACAGAGTGTGGGCCATCTCAGAAGGTGAGAAAAGGCACAAGGGTATGGGGTTGTCAGTTTTTATAGGAGTGGGCAATTTCATAGGCTAATGAGTGGGAGGAGTATTCCAGCTATTTTAGGAAGGGGTGGGGATTTCCAGGAATTGGGTCACTGCCCACTTTTTGATCCTTATGGTTGGTCTTGGAACTATCACGGAGCCTGTGGGTGTGTCATTTAGCTTGTTGATGTGAGCATATACTGAGGCTCAAGGTCTAGTGGAAAAAGTTGATCTGTCCACCATCTTGGATCCATTTGGTTCTAATCAGTTTATGTCATGTCCTGGGGCTATGTCATTCTTTCAAAGGTTGTGCCCTGACTCCTTCCCTCCTGTTTCAAAGCCATTATTGCTGAAACCTTAATTTTATTTATTATTCGCTTTTATTTTTAAAATGTTTATTTTTAATTGTAGATACAATCACATATCACTAAATTTACCATCTTGTGGCTAGCACTCTGGGCTTTGAAAAATAATTTTAAAGTTAACCACATTGGTATTAAGACTTCACTGAAACAGAACAATTTAAGACAATATGGAAAAAATGAAGAATGAAGATTCTTTCTTGGATCAGCTACAAAGACTGAATGCTTCAACTCCAAAGTACACCATTGCCTTTTAAACCACTTTCATGTTTTTATCCATTGTTTGAGGAGATGCACAATTGAAATCCTATCCTTAGATAGGGTAGGTAGGAGCCCAAATAATGCCAGCAGATTCCCCTGTGTTTGCACAACGCATTAACTAGAGCCAAAAGAGGATGCCTCAGACATACTATAAATGTAACCGACAAGAGGGGAAAATGGGTAGGAAAAATATCTAAGCATTAATTATACCTCCTAAAATCCTCAAAGTCTTCAAGAGTCAATAATATCTGGATTCTACCCCAAAGGCTAGGAGAGATGGGATTATGGTGGGGAGGGACTGCCAATCAGACACATCTTTAGGGTCTAGTCATCTTGGGAGGGTCTCAGAAAGATCTCTAGGAATCACTACAAGACAAAAAGGAGACATAAAATCATAGCCTGGATGCATGTGTCTTTATGAGAGTAGTCATCTCTATTACCTCCTGCAATGTAGTGGTTAAATATGTGGATTGTGGAGCCAAGATGGTACAAATCCCAACTCCACACTTTAGCTGTTTATTGTTGAGCAAATTACTTAATATCTCTGTGCTTCAGTTTCTTTGCCTACAAAATGGGAATAATAGCATATCTTTATCTCATAAGGTCATTATGAAAATTAAATAAGCTAATATTTGGAAAATGATCAGTGCCTATTATAGAAAGAACTATGAGAGTGTCTCTTAGTTAAATAACTTGGTGTTCTTAGAAACAGATTCTTTAAAGTAAATGTTGATGTGACAGTTATTAGAAATATGATAAAAATATATTGAAGGATGCCAACTAAAAGCAAGCGTATGAGGCATGTAAAGAAGTTAGTAAAAGGTGGCATCTGTTTTGTGTGTTAGCTCATTCACCAATCAATGGTGTGGGCCCTACCTCACGTTCAGGCTTGCCTATGCCTCTGACTGGATGACAATCAAAACAAAACCAGGATAAAATGATTACAAAACAAAGATCCTGGGGAGCGACTAGGATGGAAAGAATAGATGAACAGAAAATTCAACAGCCAAGGAGTGTCAGGATTAGATGCCATCAGGAAGTTCAAGAGCACCAGGCAGGTTTCTTGATCATTTCCTACTTCTTCCCCAGAGAGCCAGCCATTCTCAAACCTGTTCAGTCCCTTTGCTCTTGCTCTCTTGCTACTTGAAACACCCTCCCTTTCCTCCAGCACCCATTCTGTGAGGTCCATTTTCTTCACAAAGCCCTCTCAGCTTCTCAGATTCTTCAAAGCCACAACTGCAATATAATGAAGTGTTAAAAACACTGAAGGGAGACAGAAAGTTTACACCTTTGCCTCTGCCATTTTCAAGCTGCCTGATCTCTGGAGAGTTACCTAGTGTCTCTGAGATTCAGTTTCTTCAGTTAAATAGGAATAAATAAATACCTACTTGATCAGGATCTTATGGGAATTAAATGAGATAACATATATACAACACAGTATAATTACACAATAAATGACAGTTCTATATTTTTATTGTAATTTATCCCTTCTCTGAAATCATGCTATTTGTACTCTTAAGGATGAACATTTTGTACTTTGTATTTTAATTATTTGTTAAATCACTTATCTCCCTATGAGCCCCTGCTGACAATGATCACTTATGTATGTGTCAAAAAATTTCTATTTGCAATTGATAGAAATTCAACTAAAACTGGTTTTAGCAATGAAAGAAATTTATTTGTAACTGAAAACTCTAGGAATACTCAGGGACTCAAAAATGTCACAAGGAGTTGGTCTCTATTTTTCTTTCTCTGTATGTATATCTGGGTAGCAGAGGGGTATGGGGTGGGTAGCCCTTAGCAGATCTATTCCTACATCTAACCAGCTACAAGTCCAGTGGAAAGAAATGGTCTCTTTCCAATAGTTCCAGCAAATGTTCTGGAGTTAAGTCTTAGACAAACTTACCCTTCCTAAACCAAATATCTATAGTTTAGAGAGCAGTGATTTTGATTTCTCAGATCTGGGTCATGTGACAACCCTACTTGCTACAGAGTGATGAGTGATGTCAGCCATACTGTGCTGACCCACAGACTGAGAGTGAGAAAGTGATGTTTCCCCAAAGGAAAATCAATATGTGTGACTATAAAAAGAAGGAATGGATGATTATAAAGAAAACTAATACTGACACATTGTAAACCACGCCCTCTCTCATAAATGTGGAAGGCATCATAGCCAATATTCTTGGTCTCCTGCAATCAGTCTCATCCTAAGTGGCCTTCAAGTCCATATACACACTGAAGACTACATACTGCATAACTATAAAGGGAAATATCTTAAAGCATCTATCTTGGATATCAGATCACATTTGATTCCCTCAACTTCCACTTCTAGTCCAAATAGAATAACAGGGGCCAGATTTACTCTCCTGCCTGAAACAACCAAGAAAGATAGACAAACTATATAAAATAACAGTTTTTAAGATACTGGATATCAGGCAAAAAAAGGGCAGTGATATCTGAGAGATGAAAAACAAATGACATAAGCCCTATGATTGCCCCAGGTTATTATTTTGAGAGACTTTCCAGGCCACAGAACAAGGAGAGGGAACAGAAGCAGAGAAAATTCCCTGTGTTAAGGAAATGGAGCTGAAAGTCCAGGGAGATCAAGTTGGCTAGAGTTCACAAAACAAAGTACCAGAGAGGAAAGAGCTACAGAGAAAGAACCCTGAAGAGTTGCAGAGGATATTTAGCAGAGTACTCATCAGTGAATGCATGTAAGTAAACTACTGGAGAAATAATTATCTGGTAGGATTACAAAGAAGAGTGCTCACACAGGGCTAGAATTAGTGCATATTACTACCAGTGATATTGGAAAACCTATAATTTATAGGTAAATAGGCACTCAGAAGGCATTTGCCTCAGTGGTGAGGAATAATGTCTTGAGTCTATATTCCAAACTAAATGTTATTCTTGTCCTGCCTAAAAAATCTTACATTGAAGACCTGGAATGACCAAAACTCTTCTTAATGGTAGCCCAGAGTAAAGTTCAAGAATATTTATAAGAATACAAAAATATCCAGCATTGAAAAAGGTAATATTCACATTTGATATCCAATCAAAAACAACCAGGCATGAGAAGAAGCAAGAAAATGCGTGCCATAAATGAGAAACATTAATCAAACAAAAGTGATTCAGAACTGACGTACATGTTAGAATTAGCAGAAAAGGATGTTAAAATAGTTATTGTAACTATATTTCATATGTTTAAAAAGCTGAGTAGAGACATGAATGATATAAAAAAAGATCCAAGTTAAACTTCTAAAGAAGAAAACTACAATGCTTGAGATTTAAAATTCACTGGCTGTGATTAGCAGCAAATTGCAAAATTTCACATCTCAGAAGAAAAAGTTAGTGGACTTGAAGACAATGCAATACAAACTCTTCAAAATGAAACAAACAGAAATTAGAATTTGAAAATGTGAAAAGAACATCAGTAAGCTCTGGAACAACTTCAAGAGAGTCCCAATATATGTGTATTTGAAGTACCCAAAAGAGTGGAGGCAGAAAAATATTTGAAGAAGTAATGGCTGAAAAGTTTCTAACTGTTGTTAATATCATACAAGCTTTGCTGTGAGGGAAAACAGAAAAATTGCTGTTTTCACAATGTTTGCTTGTACGTGTCAGTAAGAAAAGTGGCCATTTTGATCCCATGCAGTAGTAGAAGCAAATCAATTTTAACAACCGACTCTCTGAAGACAAATAAAATGAAAAAGTCCTGATTTGTCTTGGTGTATGTTTCCCATCATGGCCAATTTCAAGCTACTTGCTCACAAATTTTCTAAAAATGTAACAATAAGCTCTCATGAGCCTGTCCCAGCCAGCTTCAGCATACCACTGATTCTGTGCTATCAAAATGCGGGTATATAGTTATCTTATTCCTACCAAGTGGTTTTCTTTTGCAAAAAACATTTAGAACTGTTGTTTGGAATTTAAACTCTGAAAAATTATAGGGCACACATATGATCTAAGGGCTATAAATGAAATTGCTGTAACTTTGAAATGGGATTTCTAGTGGCACTCCACACCCCCTTCTTCCTTATTGAATAATTTAGCCTTTCTTTGGGCCTTAATAAACTAAGCACCTGCTGCCTGAATCAATAGAAATCTGATAGGACATTAAAATTTCACCATGGATATTGAGTATGCCTGCAGAAGATGAGAGGCCAGACCTTTTGGGATGTCCAGAGTGACTCTATTTGTTAAATTCTTGAAAGAAAGTTAGTGTAACTCTCATAGATTTTATCAACTTCCAGGTCATAGCAATTCGTCTCAGCCCTTTCTAACAGACTGGAACTAATGTGTAACACTGTTGGAGGGCAAATTAAGGTTTCTCATGATGATTTTTAAAGGAAATATTTATATAGACTGACTTCTTAATTAATTAATTGTTTACTTATATCTTTTAGTGTGTGTGGCAGGGAAGGAGAGTGGAGATGCTGCTGGATTAGATGTTTTGCTATTTTCAAATTATTGTTGGATAGGTACTAGGTGCTTTCACACATGCAATCTCATGTATGAAATGGGATAGTGATAATAAAAAGAAAATTGTGGGATTTCAGGCACCATACCTTAAAATTCAGGGAGATAAATTCTCATAACTGTTACTATTTTTTTTAGGGGGGGACACACTTTTATTTCTTCAGAACAAATGATTACATTCAAAACATACACATATAACACTTTAAAGAACTTATAAACCCTTCCGTGTCCTTCAGATCTGGAGTTCTCCCTCATAAGAATGTCACATTTCACAGAATTATATTTAAAAACACAGCCTGTACTCTCTGAAGGATGGCCAGGTACAAGGGCGCATTTGATCCTTGCATCAACTGTTACCTTTAAGTGACCACACATAATCCTGCATTTTCAGCCAATTCCTCTGGCCTATCTGGCATAAGACCAGCCTTAACCTTAGGACTTGACACACCACCCTCCCTTCAAACCACCTGTAACCTCCAAACAGTGAAATTTTTAAACTATAGTCTAACCTGACAAGAAACAAAAACGATCATGTCTCATCTGTAAGCTAGGTAAGAGAAGGGAGATAAGTCCTGATCTGAGTATGCAAGTTTTCTATTTAGTGTGTTAGGGAGTTGAGACCATATCATGCCATACATATTTTTAATAGATCTTTATTGGAGTATAATTGCTTCACAATACTGTGTTAGTTTCTGTTGTACACCAAAGTGAATCAGCTATATGCATACATATGTCCCCATATCCCCTCCCTCTTGAGCCTCCCTCCCACCATCCCTATCCCACCCCTCTAGATGGTCACAAAGCACCAAGCTGATCTCCCTGTGCTATGCAGATGCTTCCCACTAGCTATCTATTTTACATTTAGTAGTGTATATATGTCAATGCCAGTCTCTCACTTCGTCCCAGCTTACCCTTCCCCTCCCTGTGTCCACAAGTCCATTCTCTATGTCTACAACTTTATTCCTGCCTTGCAACTTGGTTCATCCGTACCATGTTTTGTTTTGTTTTGTTTAGATTCCATGTATATGCATTAGAATACAGTATTTGTTTTTCTCTTTCTGACTTACTTCACTTTGTATGACAGACTCTTTGTCCATCCACCTCACTACAAATAACTCAATTTCGTTTCTTTCTATGGCTGAGTAATATTCCATTGTATATATGTGCCACATCTTCTTTATCCATTCATCTGTTGATGGACACTTAGGTTGCTTCCATGTCCTGGCTGTTGTAAATAGTGCTGCAATGAACATTTTGGTACATATCTCTTTTTGAATTATGGTTTTCTCAGGGTATATTCCTAGTAGTAGGATTGCTGGGTCATATGGTAGTTCTATTTTTAGTTTTGTAAGGAACCTCCATAGTGTTTTCCATGGTGGTTGTATCCATTTACATTCCCACCAACAGCAGAGGAGGGTTCCCTTTTCACCACACCCTTTCCAGCATTTATTGTTTCTAGATTTTTTTTGATGATGGCCATTCTGACTGGTGTGAGGTGATACCTCATTGTAGTTTTGATATGCATTTCTCTAATAATTAGTGATGTTGAGCATATTTTCATGTGCCTCTTGGCCATCTGTATGTCTTCCTTGGTGAAATGTCTATTTAGGTCTTCTGCCTGTGTTTCAATTGGATTGATTTTTTGACATTGAGCTCCATGAGCTGTTTGTATATTTTGGAGATTAATCCTTTGTCTTCTGTTTCCTTTGTAAATATTTTCTCCCATTCTGAGGGTTGTATTTTTGTCTTGTTTATGGTTTCCTTTGCTGTGCAAAATCTTTTAAGTTTAATTAAGTCCCATTTGTTTATTTTTGTTTTTATGGGTATGTTCACCTTCAGTTGACACATGAAGAAACTGAGGCACAGAGGTTAGATAACACTTTGTCAATGTGTTAAGCATGTTACATGGATCACCTCCCTTAGTCGTCTCAATGACCCTTTGTAGACCTTTATGGTAGGTAATACAATTATTCACATTTTACAGTACAGATAAAGACATTGAGGCACAAAGAGCTTCAGTGATTTGCCCATGGTCACCTTGTAGCAAGTGTCAGTCTGGTTTCAGAGCCTTGTGCTTAAAAATTATGTCATATATTGATTGTCTCTCTCATAAGAGCACAAATGGAGTCTTCCCTTTGGGAATAGGAGATAAGGATTGAAGAAGAAACACCCAGTATTAGGGAAGGGGTGGGTGGGTTATAAACCTACTTTGGGCAAGCCAACTCTTGGTAAAATTGTGAATACAGTTTTTCTTTGTTGCTTCCTGACATCTCCCTCCACAATAGGCCCCCAGCACCAATCAAGACTCATTTTCATAGGCCCTACTCTCTAAAGCTCAAGGAGGTGGTAAAACAGTTTCTACAACATGGGGTCTCAATCCTCATTGGCTAGGTGGGACTCCTTATTTATTTTTAAATTCATTTATTATTTATTTATTTATTGGCTGCATTGGGTCTTTGTTGCTACATGTGGGCTTTCTCTAGTTGAGGAGAGAGGGGGCTACTTTTCGTTGCAGTGCATAGGCTTCTCATTGTGGTGGCTTCTCTTGTTGCGGAGCATGGGCTCTAGGCACGCGGGCTTCAGTAGTTGTAGCACACGGGCTTAGTTGCTCTGCAGCATGTGGGATCTTCCCAGACCAGGGCTCGAACCCGTGTCGCCTGCATTGGCTGGCGGATTCTTAACAACTGTCCCACCAGGGAACTCCTAGGTGGGACTCTTTAAACATTACATTAAATTGGTGAAATTTAGTTTCAATTTTTAAGCTTTCCAGGTGATTCTAATGTGTAGTCAGTGTTCAGAACAAATGTTGAGTCTTGGCTGCACATTGAAATCATCGAAAGCTTTTAAAAATTACCCAAGTGTCCAACTTCCAGGAATTCTGAAGTAACTGGTCTGGAGTTTGACTTTGACTCTGGGATTTCTATAAGCTCCCAAATGATACTAATGTAGATCCATGATTGAAAATCACAGATCTAGAGTTAGAAGACCTGAGATATACTACAGACTCCATCATTTAGTAGCTTGGGCTAATAACTTAATCTCACTGACATAGTTTCTTCATCTTAAAAATAGAGGAAAAAATAATACTTTCTGGGTTTATTCTGAGAATTAAATGAGATATGCCTTGTAATGGGTCACTATCTGGCACGTTTACGACTATAAAAAGAAAAACAGCTATAATAATAAGCTATTATGCAGGATAAAAACTATCTGATAAGCTAAATCCTACTAAGGAAATGGTCCTCAAACTGTAGCATGCATCAGAATCACCTGTAGGCTTGTTAAAACACAGATTGCCTCTCCCCACCCATTCTTTAGGTCTAGGGTGGGACCAATAATTTGTTTTTGTAACAAATTCCCAGGAGATGCTGCTGCTGCTGGTTTGAGTATTGCACTTTTAGAACCACTGTTTGAGCTTTAACAGTTTAAGTTTCCCCTTCAAAAGAGTATTGATGCTTTAATACACCCCAAGGATATTATTATGGTGGAACTTAAGATACTTCAGTTGACAGTAGGGACATATTCTGGGGCAGGAGACATCCTTGTAGGAAGCTGACTATTCCATTTCATTTTTAAAATTTTAACATTTTTTTTTTTTTACTTTGGGGTATAGTTTTACAGTGTTGTGTTACTTTCTGCTGTACAGTGAAGTGAATCAGCTATATATATACATATATCCCCTCTTTTTTGGATTTCCTTCCCATTTAGGTCACCACAGAGCATTGAGTAGAGTTCCCTGTGCTATACAGCACATTATCATTAGTTATATATTTTATACATATTAGTGTATGTATGTCAATCCCAATCTCCCAATTCATCCCACGCCCCCTTTCCCCCCTTGGTGTCCATATGTTTGTTCTCTACGTCTGTGTCTATTTCTGCCTTGCAAACAGGTTCATCTGTACCATTTTTCTAGATTCCATAATTTTAAGGTGAGTCCTTGTCAGCTTCTCTGCTGTTTCCCAAAGCAATGGACAGATCAGAGGCTGCTCTCAATGGGATTTTTGTAACAGAGTAGAGGAAGCTTTGGAAATTGTTTTTTTCTTTCTAGCACTATTTAATGAGAGCTGCCCTTTCCATCCCTTCACATTCCCCTTTAATTTGGAAACCGTGCTGTTAAAATGGCACACATTTATAGAAGGATTAAATTCATGTCTGAAAGTATGTTAAGGCTTGTAAAACACATCAAGATGGTTGGGATATGACTATTTCCCACGGAAAAGTGTCAGAGAAATTATGTTTTCCAGTATGACTGGGGAGATTATGACAAATAGACCAAAGATGGCAAATTTGTGCCCCAGTCTTGACGGCTACTGAAGTCCTCATTTCTGTGAGAGATGACACACTCTGAGATCAATGGGGAATTTGGCAAAGCATATCTTCAGCATACTCTTCCCACCTCTCCTTCTAGTGACTAACCAGTCCTGGCTTCCTAATTCTCCAACACTCTATTTCTGAGCAGTGGGCATTATCCATGTTAAACCTCACCCAAGTCAATGTCTATTTTTG
The DNA here is from genome assembly GCF_949987515.2 of Delphinus delphis. NCBI lineage: Eukaryota > Metazoa > Chordata > Mammalia > Artiodactyla > Delphinidae > Delphinus > Delphinus delphis. The sequence continues at coordinate 61,308,285 of NC_082704.1, read as the reverse complement.
ACTTAATTTCTATTTCTCTAATATCTGGCTATGCTGAATTTAGATACAGATATTCAATATGAGTATGTGAATGGCTGATACTGCTTAATGGGATATTTATTTCAAGGAATTTGTATGAAAAGAAGCAGCTCAAAGGAATGCATCAAATAGTGGAAAGCGAGGCATTGTGACTGATGGCAGAGTTTTGTTTGTTTGATTTGTTTTTCTTAAAGTTTTTTTTTTGATGTGGACCATTTTTAAAGTCTTCATTGAATTTGTTACAATATTGCTTCTGTTTTATATTTTGGTTTTTTGGCTGCAAGGTATGTGGGATTTTAGCTCCCCAACCAGGGATCGAACTCACATCCCCTGCATTGGAAGGTGACATCTTAACCACTGGACTGCCAGGGACGTCCCTGTTTTGTTTTCAATATGTGTGTGACATGGTGGGGGTGGGGGACTTTGAAACTTTTCTCACATATTCTCTCCATCCTTGGGAACAGGTAAGATAATTTGCTTGCTAGATGGTATTTGGGCAATAGGGGCCAATATTCTCTAAAGAGAAAAGAAAGTGGGGGAGAATCCTAGAAGCTTAGGACCACAGGTTGGTGGGTTTGACATGGAGAGATCACTCAATATCTTTGCTTCCAGATACTCTTCTATGAAACAAAGTTAATAATATCCTGCCCTGCTTTCTTCTTTTAGGGTTGTGAAAACGAATCTTTCATGGCACATGTGAAAGCATCCTGTAAATTAGTAGGTGTTAGAGAAATTAAAGTTTTTGAATAATGATTATGATGCTGAAAAAAATAATAATAAATCCTTGCCATATGAGTTTTAACAAATAAGATATCAACTAATTTGGAGGGGCCAGAAAACAATAGGTTGAATGTTAGTAAATTTTTCACTCTAGAAAAGTTATACTGAATTAATTTAAAAGTGCTTTTATTGATGCAAATTAATTTTAAAAAATTATCATTCCTCATATCCTAGAGCCAAGAAAGCCCACTGATTTGATGTGGATATAGCATATTTTCCAGGCATGTCCTTCTCTAGGTCTCAATGTCCCCATCTGTTCCATGAGGAGGAGGCCCAGACATTCATAGATAGCATGGTTTTCTGGGTATTCATAGGGAGGAAAGAAGCCCAAGATGAAGAAGGCTGCCACCGTAGCCTCCTCTCCTGTCCAGCAGGGGTAGCCCGAGGGCCAGAGAAGAAACAGTGACCCTTTGTAGAGGTCTGTACTCTGGAAGGAATCTACATGGAGAACCCTGAGCAGCTCACTACTGCCCCCTCCCAGTGAGCTGCTTTCAGTGGAAGATTCACAAGTTCTAAAGACACTCCAGGACAGTGAAACAGTGGTCCACACTGGCTCAAAGCTCCAGGCAGTAAGTATGAAATGATTGCTCAATCAATAGCAAATATTCCAAGGTCTTGAAATAATCCAGGATCACTTCTCTTTGAATCATCCACTGGGTAAAAGAAGAAGCTAATTTACAGGAGAGCGTCCCAGCCCTCGGCCACCATGTCCCAGTACTGAATTAAATGAGTAGAGACTGTTCATGCAGAGGCTTAACACAATGAAACTGTGTGTTCAACCTCAAAGGCCCTAAAGCCTGACATCCTCAGAAAAGTAGTGACTCCTAGCTGGTCAGACTCAGCTTCCATGATTATCCAGCACAACTTGTTCCAGGTGAAAAAGCAAAGGGCTGCAAAGAAGAGACGATCATCTCTGCATAAGGTGGGCATCAAGAGTAGTTCCATTGTTGCACTGGGGCTTAATTTAGGGAATGAGGTTGGTCAAGTGGGTAACAGAGGACCTGTTTCTAAAATTTTTATCTCCACATAAGCAAGAATAGGGATGCTTCAGACAGGGATAGCCTTATAAATAGATGCATTATAACCTCCCACTGAAAAATATCTTCTTGTAAGCCTTGCAATCATGCCCCAGATTCTACTGGCAGCGCTTGTGTTAAGCAGTGCTTGTGTTAAGCATTGCCCTCTTCCTAAGGCCTTAAAATGGAAAGCAGTGATTAAGAGCCAAGTTTCCAATTGGGACTCAGCTATTTACTAACTCTTCATCCTAGGTAAGTTGCTTAATTTCTCTAAAGTTCAGTTTCCTCATCTTAAAAACGGGTAAAGAATGGTATCTTCCTCTAAGGGTTGTTGTGATGATTATAGAGATAATATTATTAAGTGCTTGGCACATGGAAAATATTTTTTAAAATGGTAGATGTTATTATTACCTAAAATCCAAATTCTCTTGCAGGAGAGTTCCCAAAGTCTCCATGAGTGAGTTTGGCTGATTCCTCCTTTTCAGAGACAGTTTGGTAGAGTGTAAACACAATGGGCTTTGGATTCAGATGTGGGATTAAATCTGGGCTCTCTCACCCTAGCTCTGAGACTCCGACTAAGTTACTTTACCTGTCTGAGCTTCAGGCCCAGTCTGTTGTAAAATGGGGATTAACATCTCACTTTATGGGACTGTTGTGAGAATTATGAGATATTTGTGACATGCCTGGTACATAGTAAGTGCTCAACATGTTAATTCCTTCTTAGGAAAGCAATGGTCTCTGACACATGATGAGAGGGAGGGTGCTGAAAGTAGGGTGATGGGTGTTAAAAGGAAAGCGAGGAAACGAGACAAATTTATGCCTTCTGGGCTTGACCTGAGATTTGAGTACTCCACTATCAAGATAATGGAAAAGGTGTAAGGACCTAGTGACATAAAAATGTTAGTACACCATAATAAAAAATAAGTGACATGGTATAAGCATATATGGGCTTAAGGGTCAATGTACAGGACAGGGCATTTAAGGTGTTTCCCATTCTCACTGTATCCTTCTGAGGGTTTCCTTATCCTTTGGTGACCATCCCATTTAGCAGCATATAAAGGGCTTGTCAAATGGCATGAAAACTTTGCCCAGTAGGGGGCCTAGAGAGATGGTAACTGGCTGAGTCCATCAGATCCTCTCTTGAATTTGGTAGTGAGAAAGGAGGATTAGGGACATGGAAAACAGGAAAAGATTGGTTATGGCAATTATGGGTGCTGATTGAAGCCATAGAAACAGGCAGAGTAAGCTGATAATGGTGATCACCAAATGCTGTAACGTTAGGGGCAGGAGAAACATAATAGTTTCTGAGGGGAACTTTTAGTAGAGGTATTGATAATCCATCTCTCTTATTAGACTGCTAGAGCTACTGTTGTATCTTAAATATGTAAAGGTTCTAGTTACCTGTGAGGCCTGGTTGTATGGTTATCAAAATGGTGTACTGACCTCTGTATTTCTCTACATATTTTTATAATAAATCCTCTTTAGCAGACATGATCTAAGCTTATCTACGTTCCTTGCAAACTGAAAGAACTTAAATATTTTGGTGTGAATTTCAGCCCTCCCACTTACTAATTTATTCACCTGTAAAATGGAAGTGACAATTAAAAGAGTTAGGAGCATTTAGAATAGTGCTTGGCATACAGCAGATATTCAAAAAGTGTTAAATTACTAACATCATTACTTTGGACAAGACCTGAATTTTTGTTATTTGTAAAATGGGATTATATTCACTTCATGAGGTTGTTGAGGGGATTAAATGAAGTAACAGGTAAAACAGTAATAGTTATATACCCGGTACTTAATATATGTTGGTTATCATTTCCCTCCCCTCAAAAAAAAAAAACCTCTAAATGTTTTGAATCATCGAGCATCCATCTGGGCAGTATAAGTAAAGACAAGTTTGGGCCTTGTGCATAGTAAGTGCTGAAAAAATAGTTATTTAATGTGAAAATTTCCTACTTCAATGAGTGTTGCCATTTTGAACCTCTTTCTCACTCTCTAATCTCACACACGTCAGAAGAATTGGGGTGTCTCAGATATAGTTCTACTTGGAGATTTATAGCAACAGGAACGTTTTTCCATAGGGTCCAGGTCTTCTTGGTCAGTTAAAAGGAAGCAGGAGGTTGGGCTTCCCTGGTGGCGCAGTGGTTGAGAGTCCACCTGCCGATGCAGGGGACAAGGGTTCGTGCCCCGGTCCGGGAAGATCCCACATGCTGCGGAGCGGCTGGGCCCGTGAGCCATGGCCACTGAGCCTGCGCGTCCGGAGCCTGTGCTCCGCAATGGGAGAGGTCACAACAATGAGAGGCCCGCGTACCGCAAAAAAAAAATAAAAAAATAAAAAAGGAAGCAAGAGGGAGTAGATATGGGGATATATGTATATGTATAGCTGATTCACTTTGTTATAAAGCAGAAACTAACACACAATTGTAAAGCAATTATACTCCAATAAAAATATTTAAAAAAAGCAAGACAATTTCAAGTCCTTTACAAGTGGAATGGTGTTGCTATATTCACCCGAGCTAAGTAATGCCTCTTCTTTATGAAGCTTACAATGGGTGTAACATGAATGGGAATAATGAATTTAGCTTTCGATTTTCTTTCTTCTGTAAATAGGCAATTCCACCTGGAGGGCCTCAAAAATGCATAATGAGCTGGGAAATCTCTATAGATTTTGGTAATTGGAAATCTTTCTTTTCTTCTCATTACCTGGAAAAGTATCTTCCATCATCTTTCATTTAACCCCAGAATGGCTCTTAGACTTTGTTTGATTGAATCTAAATAAGAAATTATCAAGATTCCATATAATTGTTACTTCAAACCCAAATCCCTTTATAGAAGTAACATAAAATCACTGTGCGATGTTTTCCAAAAGTTTTAATCTTTTTCCTGCCAATGATTTCATGTCATTTTGATAAAGCAAAAGCTAAACATATCAAGCTCTGGCATGATCAAGTTTGAGTAAGATTTCTAAGAAATGGACACAGCATCATTTTATGAACCTTCACTTGGAACATGGGACCCAATTTTATTTTAATGACCAAGCAAGACATTGAATGAAGACATTTTTTCCTTCCCTAGGTTAGAGAACAAACATTAAACAGAATAAGTTATTTTACTAGGCATAAATTTTCCTTTAACATTCTATTTGGACTTTTCTAACTGAAGGCTGGAAGGCTTTTACCTGTCTGGCAGATGAAATAACTCATGAGTTAGTGGTTAATATATAAATTATTAAGCACCACAGGCACAACAGTCATTTATTTGTAGTGAGGCACTTTCAAGAACTTTGTACCTGCTAGTACAGTAGAGAAGTAGTATACTGACAAGAATATAGACAGTATCATCAGTAGGTAGTAGGCTGGATAGATTTTATTCTTGTAATTTTAGTCAAATGACTTTGACCAATATATATTTTTGCTTGGGAGCATTTCCCAGTGTGGAAGATGAAAAGCTTGATTATGAATACAACTTAGTTAACTTTGCAACAAATTGATTCCATTTGTTAACTTATGGAAAAACGGCTATGATTTCCAAACTGAAATATAAAATCATATTTTTCTGATAGCTCAAACTGGAGAAGAAAGAAATAGGAGAAGAAAGAACCAATCTTCACCTAGAACACCTATTTGTCTCAGGATGAACTACCCTCTAGTCAAGAATTTGATTAGTTGCTTTCACTGTCTCAGCAATAAAATCAGAAAATTATATATTGGGAATAGAATGTGGATGAGGTATAACAAGACTTCTCTTGTAATTCCAGTTAGAATCCAGTATAGTACAGTGCCATGAGCACTGAATTTGAAGTCAGACATATCAGTAATAAAATCCAAGCTCTGTTTCTCAGTTGCTGTATAACTCTTCACCATCTACTTCAACTATCAGCCTATTTTCCTGTTCTCTAAAAATTGGGATAACAATCATCCAACTGCTCACAGGATTTTGAGGATTAAATAAACCACAATATATCAAAGTACCCAGAACCATTCCTAACACATAGTAGATGCCCAACAAATGTGGTAGATCTGAACCTCTCTGGTCTCCTCTTCTGTAAAATGAGTTACGGGGTGGAATAGATGTTCTCTAGCTCTCCTGAGACAAAAGACTCTAAGACTCATAACATCTTAATACTGCATTTAGCAATCTTTTGGGTGAATAGTAGAAAACAGAAAAGAATGGAGGTAATGTACTGTACTACAGCAACTCACTTCAGTTTATGCAACCAGTGTACTCTAAAAAGATTTGTAGAAAGGGAATATAAGGCCCAGATGGGGGTAAGAGAATTATCTAAGTTAGAAGTCAGTATCAGAGCTAGAGCTAGAAATCCAAATCAATCACTGTAGATCAGATCTGGGGTTTTTTCCTCTACAGTCTACACTAGAGCCAATTTAAGACTCTCTTGGAACAGTTATTTACTAACAGTTATTTACTAACTTGAGCAAATCCACCGAAAACTAGGCTAGGTTTGTCTTTGGCAACCTATCAATCATTTTCTTATTTTCTTTATAGATAACTAGTACCCTTAAGACTCTCTTCAGATAGTCCATCCAGATGTCCTTTCCCATAACTTTCTAAATTGTAAAGCAAACTCATCTCTCATCATAATTTACCTGTTCTATCTCCTATTTGTTTCTTTGTAGCAATGACTGGTAATAAATTAGCAGTTAAAATAATCCAGCCCACAATGCTTACATAAGAAAGTGGAAAAGTTTTGGCATTGAGGCATATAGGAGCAGGGATATAATTTTTGTCAGGGGTCCTTTTTAAGATTGCTTTAAATAATAGCCACATCGTCTAAAGGGTGAAGGTGCAGCAAAATGTTTCTGAGCTTTTAACCTTATACATTTTACCAAATGATATAATCAAATACTTAGAAAAAAATCTGGAGAAAAAAATCTGGAGAAAAGTAGATTGATAGGGAACTAAAACTGAAGGTAAATGAAAGGTGCTGTGATGTCTACTTTTCATGATAGTATAGTTTGATGTGTTACTTTTCAATGATTGAATCACTTATCAAAGTAGAAATATAACTTGTACTAACAAGGTAAGAAAGAGTTCACAGTTTGTGGGGCTGTTGGTCTAAGAACAAATTGTAAGAAAGAAAAATTTATTATAAGATAATAAATGAATCCAAAAGCAAAACTTTGTGTCTATCAGAGAACAATAGTTTTAAAAGACAAATCTGATTTGGTTGTTAAATAAAACTATGAGCAGTTATCTTTAGATCAGAGTCATTTATATTTCTAGATGTAAGTAAGCCATATTTGCAATTTAACAATTTGCATTAAAGTCAAAAAAGAAAAAAAAATCAATCACTGTAGATCAGATCTGGGGCTTTTTCCTCTACAGTCTACACTAGAGCCAATTTAAGACTCTCTTGGAACAGTTATTTACTAACAGTTATTTACTTCCCACCAATGGAAAATAAGAAAACTCTATTTCACAGATATTTTAGTCTGTAATAATCTCTTCTATGCTTCTCTGGGATGTTCCAAATGTAATAAACTTACCCTTTAAGTAGAAAAGACAAAGCATCAATGATAAACAAAATGGAATATTACCACATTGAAGTCACATCATATAGTCAAATTATGAATTACCAAGAAAGTTAAATAGGTTTAACCCAAACATAGCAAAAAAGTAATTTCTCATTTCATTAACCAGTGAAAATAATCTTCATTTATACATGCTCTCTTTTACAATAGGAAACATTACATATGAATAGTGAGTACTTAGCAAAAAAACGAATTGATGGAAAAAGGATTAATCTCCAAAATATATAAACAGCTCATCCAGCTCAATATTAAAAAAACAAACAACCCAATCCAAAACTGGGCAGAAGACCTAAATAGACATTTCTCCAAAGAAGACATACAGATGGCCAAGAAGCACATGAAAAGCTGCTCAACATCACTAATTATTAGAGAAATGCAAATCAAAACTACAGTGAGGTATCACTTCACACCAGTTAGAATGCGCATCTTCAGAAAATCTACAAACAACAAATGCTGGAGAGGGTGTGGAGAAAAGGGAACCCTCTTCCACTGTTGGTGGGAATGTAAATTGATACAGCCACTATGGAGAACAGTATGGAGGTTCCTTAAAAAATTAAAAATATAATTACCATATGACCCAGCAATCCCACTACTGGGCATATACCCAGAGGAAACCATAATTCAAAAAGACACATGCACCCCAATGTTCATTGAAGCACTATTTACAATAGCCAGGTCATGGAAGCAACCTAAATGCCCATCAACAGACGAATGGATAAAGAAGATGTGGTACATATATACAATGGAATATTAGCCATAAAAAGGAACAAAATTGGGTCATTTGTAGAGACATGGATGGATCTAGAGACTGTCATACAGAGTGAAGTAAGTCAGAAAGAGAAAAACAAATATCATATATTAATGCATATATGTGGAACCTAGAAAAATGGTACAGATGAACCAGTTTGCAGGGTAGAAATAGAGACACAGATGTAGAGAACAAATGTATGGACACCAAGGGGGGAAAGCGGCGGGGGGGGGGGTGGGGGTGGCAGTGTGATGAATTGGGAGATTGGTATTGACATATATACACTAATATGTATAAAATGGATAACTAGTAAGAACCTGCTGTATAAAAAAATAAATTAAATTAAATTTAAAAATTAAAAGAAAAAGAGCCTCCAATAATTGCACTTTGAACGAAGAATGCCTAAACAGAGGTGCTCTTAATAGAATTTCATGAAATATTGGCATTCTTTCATGGATCAATCATACATTAAGTAAGGAAAAACACTTTACCTACTTAACCTAGATTAGTAGTACACTTTCTAAAATCTAACTTGGTCACTTCTCCACATTTGAGACTGCTACATCAGAAAAGTGCAGGCACATGTTAATTTGTTCATCTTAGTTGGGTAAAATATAGATATTCCTGGGGAGATGGCAAGTAGTACAGCTGGTCATTAAATACTTTCCCCCAAGAATCCTGGCCTTCAAGAGTCTAGTCTTCTTTACAATCTTATGAGTTTTCTGCCCACCCTGTATGTTATGCTCCTGACCTCCATTAGGCTGGAAGTTATTTGCATAGCTGGGCAAAACATTTTATTCCAATTTATTTATTTTCCACTTTATTTCTTCCAGTTATGAGAGTTGTTTAAGATAAAAGAATGAACACATTTAACCAGGACTTATAGTACAGTTGACCCCTGAACAACACAGGTTTGAATTGTGTGGGTCCACTTATACACAGATTTTTTCCAATAAACACTACAGTACTACACAACCTGTGTTTTGTTGAATCTGCGAATGTGGAACCACAGATACAGAGGGCCAGCTATAAAGTTATACGCAGATTTTCAACTGCAAAGGGGGCTTGAAACCCATAACCTCTACGTTGTTCAAGGATCAACAATAATTGTAACTTGAGTTGGTTCAATTTTGTTTTGTTATTTTTTGTTGGTTGGTTTAAAAACACAGGCCAAGATTTTTGAAAACCAATCAACAATTCTGTGAGAAATGTAAATGATGTTAAGGCCATGCAAATTAATCTCCTTTTAAAATACAACCTAACAAGGGTTGAGTGCAAATTGGGTAATCATTAAAAATGTGTTTCACTTTCATTTAAAAGTATGAAATGTTGAATTTCTTGGTGAGTCTTAACAGTGATATTTACCAAAGAGAAAAATATTTAATGAGCAAACCTTAATTTCTTTGATTTAATTTTGCAGATTTTTTATCAATGAAAAAATTTTTTATTTAAGGAATTCAATTAATAGTCATTAAATTACTAGGTAAAGATTCTCATAGTAATCTAAATTTAAAAGTTGATGAATACATATTAAAAGTCAACTGAATTTCTGCTTGAATAGCAAAAACAAACATAAAACACAAAAAGTAGCACTGTCCATTGTATGACGCTAAATGAGGTGTTTTTGGTTATGTAAACATATTAAGTAAACATATTTTCACTGTTTTTATTTTTATGCATCACATGTGAATGTAGACAGAGATTTAAAACTACCTTGAGTTAAAAAGAAACCAAAACTTTTATTCTATACTTTATTCTGTATAAAGTACTTTATTCTGTAGTACTTTGGTCCTAGATTTTTTAATGTAATTTTTGAGGAAGATATTTCATATACAACAAGTTAATGCTAGCTCAGTCTAAGACACCTACAAAAACCCGTCTCTTGCACTTTTCAACATAATATACAAAACTGTAAAATCTGTCAAGGTGGAAACTCTCTGGAATTAAAGTACTGGAAAGTACAGTAAGGTAAAAGAAAGCATTATATACAAATAGTGTTAAGCATTCTGTAATGTATGGCATTCTTATTGTAATTGGAGTGAAACTTATCTATACATACACAGAAAATATTTCAGAAGCCAGTGAAGTAAACAAAAGCGCCAGTTCTTTAAATTACACTTGATCACATAGACGAGCAAGTCTCTGTGATAGTTCATCCTGGAGAAAGCAAAAATTAAAAGTCACAGGGCTGTGACAAATATAAATCACTAATATTTTAAATAGCTCATATTCAAATAAGATTTAAAATCTTGTCTCAAAAATTCACACAAAAATATTAAGAATTTACTTTTTTTAAACATTTCAAAATAAATGGAGAACTTAATAGAGCAGAAGGCTATGAAGGGGAACAAATTCAATTGTTAAATGAAATATGCATGCAATGTCCATCATTAAGGAGTTAAAGGCTAATTACATCTTGCTTATTTACGATGATGTCATATTATAGTAGAAAAATACTCTTTATAATAGATAAAAGGAGAATATATTTGCTTATATATACATATAAATACCCATATATTTAATTCATTCATCAAGTTCATACAAATCAAGATAAAATCCAACTTCTACCTGTTCCATGGAAGTAACACCTGTGCCAAAACAACCTGTTTGACCTTGTGGTAGTTCCATACTGAGATCAAGGCTACAATTTTAAAATAATTAACATAAATGAATGTTAATATAAGCATTTTTCTCCTTATCTAATTATAACAAGCTTATAATTGTTATTATAAATTACAAAAACATGCTTATTGCAAATCTGAATATTCTACCTAGCATTTTACCTTAACTTAAATAAACATAATACTGGTTCAATTTTATAGATGCAAATAGAACTTAAAAATATTCTGGGACTTTCCTGGTGGTGCAGTGGTTAAGAATCCGCCTGCCAGTACAGGGGACATGGGTTCGATCCCTGGTCCTGGAATATCCCACATGCAGTGGAGCAACTAAGCCCCTGTGCCACAACTACTGAGCCTGCGCTCTAGAGCCCACGCACCCAGAGCCGGTGCTCTGCAACAAGAGAAGCCACCGCAATGAGAAGCCCTCGCATCACAACGAAGAGTAGCCCCCCCAACGCCGCAACTAGAGAAAGCCCGTGCACAGCACAAAGACCCAATGCAGCCAAAAATAAATAAATTAATTAATTCAAAAATACAAATTCTGGGCTTCCCTGGTGGTGCAGTGGTTGAGAGTCCACCTGCTGATGCAGGGGACACGGGTTCGTGCCCCGGTCTGGGAAGATCCCACATGCCACAGAGCGGGCCCATGAGCCATGGCCGCTGAGCCTGTGTGTCCGGAGCCTGTGCTCCGCAACGGGAGAGGCCACAACAGTGAGAGGCCCGCGTACAGCAAAAAAAAATAATAATAATAATACATATTCTGAATGTCCACCTTAGGAATTTTAAAGAGTTTTTGTTGAGTCCTAGTGGCAACCCATGTGGATGATAATCTTATGATAGAAAAGTGAATAAAATATAGGATAATGATCTGGTCATCTGAACAAAAAGAAAGACCAAAACAATGGTTATCCAATGTACTGAATTTACTGGAGATTACTATATGTCTTCTACTGTAAAGAAAATTAATGTGCCAAAAAAAGATAAAACAGGTTAGACATATGTAGCCTCAGGATCAATATCCATATCTAACATTTGAGCTAACTTCAAGTTCAGTGTTTAGATCCTGAGCTACCCTTGCTAGAAATCATTACTTGCATCTACCCATATAACTGAAGTTTAGAAAAGTTAAGTACACTTGCCCAAGATCACTCTAGTGACAGATAGGATTCAAATCCAGGTTTGTCTCCTTCCAAGGCCACGATTTTAATCTCCATTATAAATACTCCTGAGGATACAAACTACTCTTTCTGCCTGTCTCTAGACGAGTGTATGCCAACTCCAGTTTGAAAACACTACAGTGAATACAGTAACTTCATCATTAGGAGATTCTAGAGACAGATTGTTATTTAAAAGGTAAAGATATAGTATACTAAAATTTTGCTATACTTAAATATCTATAAGGATGGGTATTTCGACATCAATGGTTCTACCTATTTCTACTGCTCCAGTCACCACCCATTATTGACAGAAGTAATGACTCGATTTTGGCTCCCTACACTCAAGGAACATTTGTCATTGTATGGAGGCATTTTTGGCTGTCACACCTGGGGGGAGGGGTGATATTACTTGTGGGTAGATGCCAGGGACACTACTAAACATCCTACATACATAGGACAACCCCTAGGATTATTAGCCCAAAATGTCAACAGTGTCAAATTTGAGAAATCCTATTCTAAATCTTATAAAAAAGTTGTCTACTGAACTTGATTTCCACTGAGAGTCAGTAAGGCTGTGATACGGCAATATTCATTTTGAAAGACCTCCCTTGCTCTATTTTCAAGCCCAAACTTCTTATTTCGTCTTTGGTACAAAGAGAAACAAGTTTTTAGCCTCATATTAATAAAATGGAGTCTTTTTACACATGCCTTAGTCTCTCCTGCAATACTTAAAAATCATCCTTCTTACTAACTCCTTGTTGGATATGGGCTATATTAGATACTAACAAAGCAAAATAGTGTACCACCTACCCTCTGGCCCTGTTCTCAAATATTGCAAACCTGATTTATTAACCTAGGTTTTAACCCACTAATGAAAGATACAACAGTGAACTAAAGAGCTGGTAACTAATTAAGTTCTTTCTAATTAAGCATTAGTTTCAACACTAGAATAATATTAATCAACTCTATTTTCCAGGTGTCTTTAAGAACCTTATTTCAACCTATTACTCTACCTTTGAAGATAAAGCATAAAACTTTAGTATCACCCAGTTTTAATCTTTATCTTTGAAAAAATATTTTTAATTCTTTACTATAATGTTCTCTTGAACTAAGTAAAATACCAGAGAATACTGATATAACATGACTTCTGTAGCACTGATAATATTAGAGTCAAGTCATTCCCCTCAAACATGAAGAGCCTAAAATAAATAGCCTAACAGATACCCTATTTCTAATAGTTGGGCCAGAAAGGGTGTTAATTATTTACTTTTTTAAACAACAAATAACCATCTACAACAATAAAATGCTGCCATCTTTTGAACTCCTTGGATGTTTTGCACATATTGCTCAGTTTGCAGGACTCAAACTTGGCTTAAGACTTAATGGCCTGGGAAAGGCGGAAGATGACGGAAGAGTAAGACGCGGAGATCACCTTCCTCCCCACAGATACACCAGAAATACATCTACACGTGGAACAACTCCTACAGAACACCTACTGAACGCTAGCAGAAGACCTCAGACCTCCCAAAAGGCAAGAAACTCCCCAAGTACCTGGGTAGGGCAAAAGAAAAAAAGAAAAAACAGAGACAAAAGAATAGGGACGGCACCTGCACCAGTGGGAGGGAGCTGTGAAGGAGGAAAAGTTTCCACACACTAGGAAGCCCCTTCGCGGGCGGAGACTGCGGGAGGCGGAGGGGGGAGCTTCGAAGCCGCGGAGGAGTGCACAGCAACGGGTGCGGAGGGCAAAGCGGGGAGATTCCCGCACAGAGGATCTGTGCTGACCGGCACTCACCGTCCCGAGAGGCTTGTCTGCTCACTCGACGGGGCGGGCGGGGCTGCGAGCTGAGGCTCTGAGGCTCGGGTTTCCATTTTGGACGGAGCGCAGGGAGAGGACTGGGGTTGGCGGCTTGAACATAGCCTGAAGGAGTTAGTGCACCACAGCTAGCCGGGAGGGAGTCCGGGGAAAAGTTTGCACCTGCCGAAGAGGCAGGAGACTTTCCTTCCCTCTTTGTTTCCTGGGGCGTGAGGAGAGGGGTTTAAGAACGCTGCTTAAAGGAACTCCAGAGACGGGCGCGAGCCGCGGCTAAAAGCGCGGACCCCAGAGACGGGCGCGAGCCGCGGCTGAAAGCACGGAATCCAGAGACGGGCGCGAGCCGCGGCTGAAAGCGGGGACCCCAGAGGCGGGCGGGAGACGTTAAGGCTGCTGCTGCCGCCACCAAGGGGCCTGTGTGCGAGCACAGGTCACTCTCCACACCCCTCTTCCGCGGAGCCTGTGCAGCCCGCCACTGCCAGGTTCCCGGGATCCAGGGACAACTTCCCCGGGAGAACGCACAGCGCGCCTCAGGTTGGTGCAAAGTCACGCCGGCCTTTGCCACCGCAGGCCTGCCCCGCACTCCGTGCCCCTCCCTCCCCGCCGGCCTGAGTGCGCCAGAGCCCCCAATCAGCGGCTCTTTTAACCCCATCCTGTCTGAGCAAAAAACAGACGCCCTCCAGCGACCTACACGCAGTGGCAGGGCCAAATCCAAAGCTGAGCCCTGGGAGCTGTGAGAACAAAGAAGAGAAGGGGAAATCTCTCCCAGCAGCCTCAGAAGCAGCGAATTAAAGCTCCACAATCAACTTGATATACCCTGCATCTGTGGAATACCTGAATAGACAACCAATCATCCCAAATTAAGGAAGTGGATTTTAGGAGCAAGATCTATGATTTTTTCCCTTTTCCTCTTTTTGTGAATGTGTATGTGTATGCTTCTGTGTGAGATCTTGTCTGTATAGTCTTGCTTCCACCATTTGTCCTAGGGTTCTATCCGTCCATGTTTTTTTTTTCTTAATAATTAATTTTAATAACGTTATTATACTTTACCTTCTTTCTTTCTTTCTTTCTTTCTCTCTTTCTTTCTTTCCTTCCTTCCTTCCTTCCCTCCTTTAGACAACGAATCATCCCAAATTGAGGAGGTGGTCTCTGACAGCAAGATTTAGGATTTTTCCCCATTTACCTCTTTTAGTGAGGGTGTATGTGTATGCTTCTGTGTAAGATTTTGCCTGAATAGCTTTGCTTCCAACATTTGTCCTAAGGTTCTATCCGTCCCTTTTTTTTTTTCTAAATAAGAATTTTTTAATTCAATAACTTTATTATACTTTATTTTATTTTTACTGTATCTTCTTTCTGTCTTTTTTCCTTCTTTCCCTCCTTCCCTCCTTCCTCCCTCCCTCCCTCCCTCCCTCCTTTCTTTCCTTCTTGCCTTCTTTCCTTCTTTGCTTCTTTCTTTCTTTCTTCCTTCTTTCCTACCCTCCTTTCCTTCTTTCTTTCCTCATACTTCTACTAATTCCCTCTACTTTTTCTCCCTTTTCTCCTGAGCCGTGTGGATGAAAAGCTCTTGGTGCTCCAGCCAGGAGGCAGGGCTCTGCCTCTGAGGTAGGAGAGCCAACTTCAGGACACTGGTCAACAAGAGACCTCCCAGCTCCACATAATATCAAACGGCGAAAATCTCCCAGAGACCTCCATCTTAACACCAGCACCCAGCTTCATTCAACGACCAGCAAGCCACAGTGCTGGAAAACCTATGCCAAACAACTAGCAAAACAGCAACACAACCCCACCCATTAGCAGAGAGGCTGCCTAAAATCATAATAAGGCCACAGACACCCCCAAACACACCACCAGACGTGAACCTGCCCACTAGAGAGACAAGATCCAGCCTCATCCACCACAACACAGGCACTAGTCCCCTCCACCAGGAAGCCTACACAACCCACTGAACCAACCTTAGCCACTGGAGACAGACATCAAAAACAGGAGGAACTACGAACCTGCAGCCTGCAAAAAGGAGACCCCAAACACAGTAAGATAAGCAAAATGAGAAGACAGAAAAACACACAGCAGATAAAGGAGCAAGATAAAAATGCACCAGACCTAACAAATGAAGAGGAAATAGGCAATCTACCTGAAAAAGAATTCAGAATAATGATAGTAAGGTTGATCCGGAATCTTGGAGATAGAATGGACAATAGAATGGACAAAATGCAAGAATCAGTTACCAAGGACCTAGAAGAACTAAAGATGAAACAAGCAACGATGAACAACACAATAAATGAAATTAAAAGTACTCTAGATGGGATCAATAGCAGAATAACTGAGGCAGAAGAACGGATAAGTGACCTGGAAGATAAAATAGTGGAAATAACTACTGCAGAGCAGAATAAAGAAAAAAGAATGAAAAGAACTGAGGACAGTCTCAGAGACCTCTGGGACAACATTAAACGCACCAACATTCGAATTATAGGGGTTCCAGAAGAAGAAGAGAAAAAGAAAGGGACTGAGAAAATATTTGAAGAGATTATAGTTGAAAACTTCCCTAATATGGGAAAGGAAATAGTTAATCAAGTCCAGGAAGCACAGAGTCTCCCATACAGGATAAATCCAAGGAGAAATACGCCAAGACACATATTAATCAAACTGTCAAAAATTAAATACAAAGAAAGCATATTAAAAGCAGCAAGGGAAAAATAACACATAAGGGAATCCCCATAAGGTAAACAGCTGATCTCTCAGCAGAAACCCTACAAGCCAGAAGGGAGTGGCAGGACATACTGAAAGTGATGAAGGAGAAAAACCTGCAGCCAAGACTACTCTACCCAGCAAGGATCTCATTCAGAGTTGATGGAGAAATTAAAACCTTTACAGACAAGCAAAAGCTGAGAGAGTTCAGCACCACCAAACCAGCTTTACAACAAAGGCTAAAGGATCTTCTCTAGGCAAGAAACACAAGAGAAGGAAAAGACCTATAATAACGAACCCAAAACAATTTAGAAAATGGGAATAGGAACATACATATCGATAATTACCTTAAATGTAAATGGACTAAATGCTCCCACCAAAAGACACAGATTAGCTGAATGGATACAAAAACAAGACCCTTATATATGCTGTCTACAAAAGACCCACTTCAGACCTAGAGACACATACAGACTGAAAGTAAGGGGATGGAAAAAGATATTCCATGCAAATGGAAACCAAAAGAAAGCTGGAGTAGCAATTCTCATATCAGATAAAATAGACTTTAAAATAAGGACTATTAAAAGAGACAAAGAAGGACACTACATAATGATCAAGGGATCGATCCAAGAAGAAGATATAACAATTGTAAATATTTATGCACCCAACATAGGAGCACCTCAATACATAAGGCAAATACTAACAGCCATAAAAGGGGAAATCGACAGTAACACATTCATAGTAGGGGACTTAAACACCCCACTTTCACCCATGGACAGATCATCCAAAATGAAAATAAATAAGGAAACACAAGCTTTAAATGATACATTAAACAAGATGGACTTAATTGATATTTATAGGACACTCCATCCAAAAACAACAGAATACACATTTTTCTCAAGTGCTCATGGAACATTCTCCAGGATAGATCATATCTTAGGTCACAAATCAAGCCTTGGTAAATTTAAGAAAATTAAAATTGTATCAAGTATCTTTTCTGACCACAATGCCATGAGACTAGATATCAATTACAGGAAAAGATCTGTAAAAAATACAAACACATGGAGGCTAAACAATACACTACTTAATAATGAAGTGATCACTGAAGAAATCAAAGAGGAAATCAAAAAATACCTAGAAACAAATGACAATGGAGACACAACGACCCAAAACCTGTGGGATGCAGCAAAAGCAGTTCTAAGGGGGAAGTTTATAGCAATACAAGCCCACCTTAAGAAGCAGGAAACATCTCGAATAAACAACCTAACCTTGCACCTCAAGCAATTAGAGAAAGAAGAACAAAAAAACCCCAAAGCTAGCAGAAGGAAAGAAATCATAAAAATCAGATCAGAAATAAATGAAAAAGAAATGAAGGAAACAATAGCAAAGATCAATAAAACTAAAAGCTGGTTCTTTGAGAAGATAAACAAAATAGATAAACCACTAGCCAGACTCATCAAGAAAAAAAGGGAGAAGACTCAAATCAATAGAATTAGAAATGAAAAAGGAGAGGTAACAACTGACACTGCAGAAATAAAAGAGATCATGAGAGATTACTACAAGCAACTCTATGCCAATAAAATGGACAATCTGGAAGAAATGGACAAATTCTTAGAAATGCACAACTGCCAAGACTGAATCAGGAAGAAATAGAAAATATGAACAGACCAATCACAAGCACTGAAATTGAAACTGTGATTAAAAATCTTCCAACAAAGAAAAGCCCAGGACCAGATGGCTTCACAGGCGAATTCTATCAAACATTTAGAGAAGAGCTAACACCTATCCTTCTCAAACTCTTCCAAAATATAGCAGAGGGAGGACCACTCCCTAACTCCTTCTACGAGGCCACCATCACCTTGATACCAAAACCAGACAAGGATGTCACAAAGAAAGAAAACTACAGGCCAATATCACTGATGAACATAGATGCAAAAATCCTCAACAGAATACTAGCAAACAGAATCCAACAGCACATTAAAAGGATCATACACCATGATCAAGTGGGGTTTATTCCAGGAATGCAAGGATTCTTCAATATACGCAAATCTATCAATGTGATAAACCATATTAAGAAATTGAAGGAGAAAAACCATATGATCATCTCACTAGATGCAGAGAAAGCTTTTGACAAAATTCAACACCCATTTATGATAAAAACCCTGCAGAAAGTAGGCATAGAGGGAACTTTCCTCAACATAATAAAGGCCATATATGACAAGCCCACAGCAAACATCATCCTCAATGGTGAAAAACTGAAAGCATTTCCACTAAGATCAGGAACAAGACAAGGTTGCCCACTCTCACCACTCTTATTCAACATAGTTTTGGAAGTTTTAGCCACAGCCATCAGAGAAGAAAAGGAAATAAAAGGAATCCAAATCGGAAAAGAAGAAGTAAAGCTGTCACTGTTTGCAGATGACATGATCCTATACATAGAGAACCCTAAAGATGCTACCAGAAAACTACTAGAGCTAAACAATGAATTTGGTAAAGTGGCAGGATACAAAATTAATGCACAGAAATCTCTGGCATTCCTATATACTAATGATGAGAAATCTGAAAGTGAAATCAAGAAAACACTCCCATTTACCACTGCAACAAAAAGAATAAAATATCTAGGAATAAACCTACCTAAGGAGACAAAAGACCTGTATGCAGAAAATTATAAGACACTGATGAAAGAAATTAAAGATGATACAAATAGATGGAGAGATATACCATGTTCTTGGATTGGAAGAATCAACATTGTGAAAATGACTCTACTACCCAAAGCAATCTATAGATTCAATGCAATCCCTATCAAACTACCACTGGCATTTTTCACAGAACTAGAACAAAAAATTTTGCAATTTGTATGGAAACACAAAAGACCCCGAATAGCCAAAGCAATCTTGAGAACGAAAGAAGGAACTGGAGGAATCAGGCTCCCTGACTTCAAACTATACTACAAAGCTACAGTTATCAAGACGGTATGGTACTGGCACAAAAACAGAAAGATAGATCAATGGAACAGGATAGAAAGCCCAGAGATAAACCCATGCACATATGGACACCTTATCTTTGATAAAGGTGGCAGGAATGTACAGTGGAGAAAGGACAGCCTCTTCAATAAGTGGTGCTGGGATAACTGGACAGGTACATGTAGAAGTATGAGATTAGATCACTCCCTAACACCATACACAAAAATAAGCTCAAAATGGATTAAAGACCTAAATGTAAGGCCAGAAACTATCAAACTCTTAGAGGAAAACATAGGCAGAACACTCTATGACATAAATCACAGCAAGATCCTTTCTGACCCACCTCCTAGAGTAATGGAAATAAAAACAAAAATAAACAAATGGGACCTAATGAAACTTCAAAGCTTTTGCACAGCAAAGGAAACCATAAACAAGACCAAAAGACAACCCTCAGAATGGGAGAAAATATTTGCAAATGAAGCAACCGACAAAGGATTAATCTCCAAAATTTACAAGCAGCTCATGCAACTCAATAACAAGAAAACAAACAACCCAATCCAAAAACGGGCAGAAGACCTAAACAGACATTTCTCCAAAGAAGATATACAGACTGCCAACAAACACATGAAAGAATGCTCAACATCATTAATCATTAGAGAAATGCAAATCAAAACTACAATGAGATATCATCTCACACCAGTCAGAATGGCCATCATCAAAAAATCTAGAAACAATAAATGCTGGAGAGGGTGTGGAGAAAAGGGAACACTCTTGCACTGCTGGTGGGAATGTGAATTGGTTCAGCCACTATGGAGAACAGTATGGAGGTTCCTTAAAAAACTACAAATAGAACTACCGTATGACCCAGCAATTCCACTACTGGGCATATACCCTGAGAAAACCAAAATTCAAAAAGAGTCATGTACCAAAATGTTCATTGCAGCTCTATTTACAATAGGCTGGAGATGGAAACAACCTAAATGCCCATCATCGGATGAATGGATAAAGAAGATGTGGCATATATATACAATGGAATATTACTCAGCCATAAAAAGAAACGAAATTGAGCTATTTGTAATGAGGTGGATAGACCTAGAGTCTGTCATACAGAGTGAAGTAAGTCAGAAAGAAAAAGACAAATACCGTATGCTAACACATATATATGGAATTTAAGAAAAAAGATGTCATGAAGAACCTAGGGGTAAAGCTGGAATAAAGACGCAGACCTCCTAGAGAACGGACTTGAGGTTATGGGGAGGGGGAAGGGTGAGCTGTGACAGGGCGAGAGAGAGTCATGGGCATATACACACTAACAAACGTAGTAAGGTAGATAGCTAGTGGGAAGCAGCTGCATGGCACAGGGATATTGGCTCGGTGCGTTGTGACAGCCTGGAGGGGTGGGATAGGGAGGGTGGGAGGGAGGGAGACGCAAGAGGGAAGACATATGGGAACATATGTTTATGTATGACTGATTCGCTTTGTTATAAAGCAGAAACTAACACACCATTGTAAAGCAATTATACCCCAATAAAGATGTTAAAAAGAAAATTAAAACAAAAAGACTTAATGGCCTGATCATAGTAGAATTCTTTTGGAAGATCCTATTAAAAACAATTAAACATTTGATATATGCTGAACACAGACGGTACAGAGGAAACTTTTTAAACACTCCTGCCTCCCTCAGTCACCTTCCTTCATTTCTTATCACACACTAACCAAATCTATCTCCAGAGATTTTTAAGAAAATACTAAGATGATTGGAACAAAGTCATATTTTTATGAGCATGACAAAGAGCTGGATGTTCTAAAGGTCCTTGAAGCACTAAATTCTAGGGTCAAAAACCTAACTCTGACCATTGGTGATATTTTTATCCACATTACATAATTGTAGGACTTGTAGATATTAAATCAAGATTATTTCAAAAGCATCTCAATAATTTCTTACCCAGCTTCATCTGCCATTTCTTGAAGCAGCATATCCACCTGGTTCTAGAATAAAAAAATGAGAATTTGTATTTGAATGTTATTTGCTTTTTGGGTAGTTTTTGTTTCTGACCTAGCTTTAAAAAGGGGGAACTGATCTACAGTTTTTAAAAGAAAGTTTTAAAAAAAATTTTTACCACCAGAGGGAGCTGAATTATCTCATAAAATGATTTATTTATGAATAATGTTAAATTATAAAGCCTTAAACTATGAGGTTATGTGAAAAATATTCACAGTGATATTCACATATAATTTGAATCTGAGTAATGTAGCTCTCTAATGGAGCGAACCAACTTTGCTGGTATTTAAAATGTAACAGACTTAAATTTTAGATTAATCATAACTGTCCTTTCTGCTAGTTGATGCAAATTTGATATTAAGGATTACTTTTTAAAGTATCTAGAGATGAATAAAATATAAGTATTGAGATATTTACAACAGTACAGGAGTTCTCAGGGAATAGAGTCCAATTAATTAAAAAAAACTTGTTTTTAACTTATTTAAAATATTTTGAACATACAGGTAGGAGCTCTAAGACATAGTTACAGCTCTACCACAAGGTGCCAAATTTTAAGCAAACCTCTAATAATGTTGTTGGGCCTTAGTCTCTCTTGTCTTTCATTCACCTTCAAAATATAAAAAAGTTCAGAAAATAATAGATCAAATACTTCTGTGCATTTAGATTGTGTTGTTTTTACTTCATATCTAAAATACCATTATTTGTGTTTTTAAAATTTACTTAAATGGCATTATACTAAGTATACAATTCCGCAACTTGTTTTTTTAATTCAACCTTATAAGATCTAATTATATTGAGATCTAGAGCTCTAGTTCATTAACTTTCACTCCTGTATAGTACTGTAATATAAAATACTCTCAACTGTATTTATCCATTTTATTTCTGGACATTTAGACATTTTCCCCTAATTTCTCCTGATTATAGACAATAGTGCAATGAACATTCTTATGTAGAAGTATGTTTATACACATGTAGGTCTTTTGTGTATAAATTTAAAAATAGAAGTACTAGGTTATAGGTCACATGCATTTTCATATACTCTGATTTATTCAACAAATATTAACTGAGCACCTACTTTATGCCAGATATCATTTTAAGCGTTAGGGATACATCAGTAAACAAAAATAATTAAAAATATCCCTGCCTTCATTAAGCTTACATTCTAGTGTGTGCACATGAAAGGGAGGGGCAAATAAAAACTTTTTAAATTATGTGGTTTATTAGAAGGTGATATGTACAATGAAGAAAAATAAAGCAGGGATGGTAGATAGGGAGTACAGCGCTTGGTGGATGTGCCACTGGTGTACTTCTAAGTAGGATGATCTTAAAAGACCTCACTGAGAAAATGACATTTGAACAAAGAACTGAAGGAGGTGGGGGAGTGGGCAATGAGGATGAGTGCAAGACAGATGAAGAAGATTCAGGCAGAGGAACCTGCAAGTGAATGGCTTTGAGGAAGAAATGTACATGGTGTGTTTGAGAAATAACAAGGAAGCCAATATCTTAGTACAGTGATGAGCAATAATAGGAGATAAGGTCAGAGAAGCAGGATGAGGTAGATCCTAGAGGGCACTATAGGCCACCATAAAGAATTAGGCTTTTATTTTGAGAGACATGCAGAGCCACTGAAGGGTTCTGAGCAGAAGAATGACATGATCTGACTTGTTTTATCAGGATTGCTCTGGCTGCTATGTTAAGAATGGACTGTAGATATTACTGCATTGCTTTTCCAAAGTGAATATGCTAATTTAAATTCTAATTACTCATTAGCAAGGTATGAGAATTTGGGCATCTAAGCATGCCCATTTCTGTTGTAAATTTTGGTTGACTCTTTATGAAAAATGTTTTGTATATACTTGAATATCCCCAGCACCTAGCACAATACCTGAAACAGGAGAAGGTGCTTAGCAAATGTTAGGTGAATGAATCTCAAGATTTTTCAGAGCTAAAAGGCATTTAGATATCATCAAATCCAACCCTACATTTTACAGCTATGAATACTGAGGCCCAAGGTAGTGAGTATCTTAAGGTCCCAAACTTAATTAGTGGCAGAGTAGGGATTAGAAATCCAAGTGTCCTGACTTCAAGTCATTTTTCCAGTCCCCTTGTGTTTTCCTAATCTTGACCATAAAATCACCTGGAAACCACCTAAGGTGCCTGAATAAGAATCAGAAACTCTAGGACAGTGCTTCTCAAAATCAGGGCATAAATATCACCTGTAAATCTTATTAAAATGATTCCAATTCAATATATCTGTGGATAGGGTCTGAATTTCTGCATTCCTAATAAGCTCCCAGATGATACAGATGTTCCTGATTTTTGCACCACACTTTGGGGAAGCAAGGCTCTGGAGGAGGTATAAAAGTAATGACTAAATATATGCTCTCTATAAGACATATACTTGAATACTTTCTTCTTAACTCTAAAACATGAATATAAGCTTGTTCTCTTATTATTTACCTCTTAGTGAAAGGCATCACCTTCAGTAAAATTCTGATGGATGGCTATTGATTTTTCTCCTAACCTGTTTTGTAAATTATCCATATTATCATCTTATGTAGTGATAACAAGTTTTTTGTTTATTTGATGAACTATGTGATAGGTGCTGGGATCAAAAAGAAGATTGGTAATGATATAAATCTTCTATTTTAATATTCAAGTTTCACAAAATCTTTATTTCTGGCTCACATGACATCCAAACTAGTTTCAAATTTAATTTTCTCTGTAGCACATCTCTAAGTTGCAGATGCAACAACATCCTAGAAAACATCCTAGTTTTCTGAAAAATAATTCATCTTGTAATTTACTATTTGTTCATCTGTGATCTGTGCCTAATAACATACCTAAAGAGTAGGCAGGAAGCAGACTATCTGCAATGAGATGACTTAACTGGGGTTAGGATATTACCTAATACCCACTGGCCTCAGTGAGTCCCTAGTTCAATGCTTTTATCAATAAGGACCACTGGCAGCAGGGCAGAACCAAGTTCCATACTCTCTAGACATGTGACCTATAATAATTCTTAGAACTTCAAAACAAGATAGGAAATGTCATCTTCTAACATGTCCTTAGGAATCCAGGGTCAGAGCATAACTTCCTACTTGCATTTTGGGGATACACCATGTTTACTTCACATTCTAGAGATGATTTAGGTTCACAAAGCCATTATATTTTGAAGTTGGGTAATTTTTAAAAGTTAGTGTAAGTAGAGAAACTATTCTTACTTGTGGTGTTGTTAGGGTTGTAGTACTACTCATTGTGTCTTCCATTTGTTGCGTTTGAACATCCAGTGTTTCAAACTGCTGTTCAAATTTGTCCATCAGGGCAGAAATCTGCAAAAAGAAATATGGTCATAAGAAAAAAACTTACTCTGAAAAGATATTATCTGAACATCAATATATTTATTTATCTTTTTTACCTTTTCAAGGTTCATACTCCTCAATGTAGCATCCATAGACTTAACTACATTTGCCATGGACTTGGTTACCTATTGGGAGTATAAAAAAAGAAAAGACTGAGAATCCTATAATATAAACAACCTCAAAATTTATGTAGTTTCTTATATTACTTGTAGATCACCTTATAAAATTTATCTACCGTTTCCTTAACAGTAAAAGTACACTATGTATTTCTGGTTTAGGCATCGACTATCTTTTATCTTTGACTATTCATTGGAAGACAACTAATTAGACCTTAGCTGAAAAGCCACTGCCAAAATCGGTTTCCTCAGTAAGCATTTTGACTATCTTTCTCCTGCCCAGGAAGGCGAGTACCTTTGTAACACTTTGCAGTAGATTTAGATTTCTGACAATTCTTAATACCTCCAATAACTTAAATCAAGAGTTCCTATTATTTACAGATATTAAGGCTTACCTTGCCCATTGTAACTGCAGTTTGAACTCTGGCTGCCACAGCATCAACCCTAGCGCTCATTCTCAAGAAATTAATTGTTTGGTTCTTCTGGCGGATTGCATTTTCAGCATGTCTTGCAGCTTCTGTATTGCCTTTCTGAATGGCCTGTTTTAAACACAGCAAAAGTAAACAGTGAAGACAAACACCAAAATTAAATATAGGGAGCAAAAGTAGATATTTTAGAAAGAGGAAAACAATGCCCAACTAACATATTTTTAATATTTAAGAGCTTTTACAATTAGTATTTTTAGGAAATAAAAGGAGAATTTATAGTCCTTTAATTTTTTATTTATGACTAAAAGATATATACTCATTAACATTTTAAGAAATTAGAATATAAAGTTTAAAATTTTTCCCATAATCACTCAGCCATTACCACTATTAATATTTCAGTATAAAGTATTCCAAGTACGTAAACCTATTTATTGAAATATTACAATATAAATTACAAGAGTACTGTACATCAGAGCATACTGTTTTCTCACCTAATTAAAAATTTTTTAAGTCAATAAATATATAACTACATCATCACTCTAAAGACTGTGTTTAAAAAAAAAAAAGGCTGTGTTGTATGGATGTACCATTAATCAGGGCTTTCCTCGTGTGTGGTAAAAACACTACTGATAGTACATAAAATTATTTTAGATGTTACACAGACATAAGTATCTTCATTTTAATCATGCATTTATTTAAATGTATATCTGAAATGGATATGACTAGCACAGATCCATGCTTTCTGCTATACTGTAATAGCTATGGCAAGGTATGAAGTTAAAAGTCAATTTAAAGAAAAATGTTAAATAGCTCAGATGGTACCCCAGTATAGCAAAATCGATAGGGTACATAAGTGACTGAAATTAGAGCACATGGATCAGTTAAGATCCCTGTTTGCTGGGTATTTAGTTTGTTTCCAATTCTTCAATAATATAAACACCAATGTGATAAATACATTAGTATATGCAACCTCAAACACTTTCCAAGTTTTTTTCCCTAGTTAACATCCATAACTACATATAGCTACAATTTTTTTTCTTGTGATGAGAACTTTTAAGATCTCTTAGCAACTTTCAAATATATAATAAAGTATTATTAACTGTAGTCACCACGCTGTACGTTATATTCCCAGGACTTATTTTATAACTGATAGTTTGTACCTTTCAGCCATCTTCACCCATTTCACACACACCCACCCCCCACCTCCTTCCTCTGGCAACCACAAATCTATTCTCTTTATCCATGAGTTTTTTTTTTTAAGATTCCACATAAGTTAGATCACATGGCGTCTGCCTTTCTCTCTCTGACTTATTTCACTTAGCATAATATGCTCAAGGTCCATCCATGTTGTTGCAAATGGCAGGATTTCCTTGTTTATGGGTGAATAATATTCAACTTTATATATATATATATATATATATATATATATATATATATATATATTCCAAATTTTCTTTTTCCATTCATCCATTGATGGACACTTAGGTTGTTTTCATGTCTTTCTTAAAAAATTAATTTATTTTATTTATTTTTGGCTGCATTGGGTCTTCATCACAGTGTGCGGGCTCCTCATTGTAGTGGCTTGTCTTGTTGCAGAGCACGGGCTCTAGGCGTGCAGGCTTCAGCAGTTGTGGCATGTGTGCTCCGTAGTTGTGGCTCATGGGCTCTACAGCACAGGCTCGGTACTTGTGGCACATTGGCCTAGTTGCTCTGTAGCATGTGGGATCCTTCCTGGACCAGGGCTTGAATCCATGCCCCCTGCATTGGCCAGTGGATTCTTAAGCACTGCACCACCAGGGAAGCCCCGCATGTCTTGGCTACTGTAAATAATGCTGCAATGAACATGGGGGTGTATATATCTTTCTGAGTTAGTGTTTTTGTTTCCTTCAGATAAATACCCAGAAGTGGAATTGCTGGACCATTTGGTAGGTTGTAATTTTCACTTTTCAAGGAACATCCATACTGTTTTCCATAGTGGCTGCACCAGTTTATATTCCCACCAATAGTGCACAAGGGTTCCCTTTGCTCCACAACCTCTCCAACACTTTTTGCTTTTTGTCTTTTGTGTGTGTGTGGGGGGGGGTACGCAGGCCTCTCACTGTTGTGGCCTCTCACGTTGCAGAGCACAGGCTCCAGATGTGCAGGCCCAGCAGCCATGGCTCACAGGCCTAGCTGCTCTGCGGCATGTAGGATCTTCCTGGACCGGGGCATGAACCCGTGTCCCCTGCATTGGCAGGCGGACTCTCAACCACTGCGCCACCAGGGAAGCCACTTTTTGTCTTTTTGATGACAGTCATTCTAACAGGTGTGAAGTGATGTCTTATTGTGTTTTGATTTGCATTTCCCTGATGATGCGTGATATTGAGAACATTTTCATGTACCTGTTGGCAAATTGGTATGTCTTTTTATGAAAAATGTATATTCAGATCCTCTACACATTTTTAAATCAGATTGTTTGGTATTTTGCTTTTGACTTGTATAAATTCTTTACATATTTCAGATATAAACGCCTTATCAGCTGTATGGTTTTCAAATATTTTCTCCCACTCAGTAAGTTGCCTTTTAAATTTTTTCATGGCTTCCTTTGCTGCGCAGAAGCTTTTTTGTTGGATGAAGTCCCACGTCTTTAATTTTGCTTTTGTTGCCTCTGCTTTTGGTGTCGATTCCAAAAAATCACTGCCAAGACCAGTATCAAGGAGTTTACCATCTACGTTTTCTTCTAGAGTTTTATGACTTCACGTTTAAAGTTCAAGTCTTTAATCCATTTTGAGATAACTGCTGTATATGATGTAAGACAGTGGTCCAGTTTTATTCTTTTGCATGTGGCTGTCCAGCTTTCCCAACACTATTTACTGAAGAGACTGTCCTTTCCCCATTGTATATTCTTGGGTCCTTTGTTGCAAATAAATTACCATAAATGTGTGGGTTTATTTCTGATTTCTCTATTCTGTTTCATTGATCTACGTGTCTGTTTTTATGTCAATATCATGCTGTCTCATTTACCACAGCTTGGTAATATAGTTTGAAATCAGGAAGCATGATGTTTGAGCCTTGTTCTTTCTCAAGATGGCCTTGGATATTCAGAGTCTTTTGTGGTTCCATATAAATTTTAGGACTGTTTGTTCTATTTCTATGAAAACTGCCATTGGCATCTTCATAGGGATTGAACTGAATTTGTAGATTGCTTTGAGCAGTATGGACATTCTAACAATATTAATTGTTCCAACCCATGAGAATGGAATATCTTTCCATTTATTTGCATCTTCTTCAATTTCTTTCATCAATGTCTTATAGTTTTCAGTGTAGTCTTTCAGGTCCTTGGTTAAGTTTCCCTAGGTATTTTATTTTTAATGAAATTGTAAATAAGATTGTTTTCTTAACTTCTCTGATAGTTCATTATTAGTTATAGAAACACAACTGATTTTTGTATATTGATTTTGTATCCTGCAATTTTATTGCATCTGTTTATTCTCATTTTTTTTTGGTGGATTCTTCTATATATAATGCCATGGGTTTTTTATATGTAATACATGTTATCTGCTAATAGAGACAGTTTTACTTCTTCCTTTCTGATTTGGATGTCTTTTATTTCTTTTTCTTGCCTAATTGCTCTGGCTAGGACTTCCAGCAGTATGTGGAACAGAAGTGGTAAAAGTCGGCATCCTTATCTTGATCTTAGAGGAAAACCTTTTAGCTTTTTTTCCTTGGGTATGATGCTAACTGTGGGCTTGTCATCTATGGCTTTCATTATGTTGAGGTACATTCCCCCTACATCCACTTTGTTGAGAGCTGTTATCATGAATGAATGTTGAATTTTGTCACATGCCTTTTCTGCATCTATTGAGATGATTATATGATTTTTATCCTTCATTTTGTTAATGTGGTATATCACCCTGATTGACTTGTGGATGGTGAACCATCCCCACATCCCTGGAATAAATTCCATTTAATCATGGTGTATGACCCTTTTAATGCATTGTTGAATTTGGTTTGCTACTATTTTGTTGAGGATTTTTACATCTATGTTCATCAGGGCTATTGGCCTATAATGTTCTTTTCTTGTAGTTTCCTTGTCTGGTTTTGGTATCAGGGTAATGCTGGCCTCATAGAGTGAGTTTGGATGTGTCCCCTCCTCTTTAATTTTTTGGATGAGTGAATTTGAGGTTGACTGGTATTACAGTTGACCCTTGAACAACATGGGGCTAGGGGTGCCAAACCCCACTCAGTCAAAAATCCATGTATAACTTTACAGTTGGCCTTCTGTATCTACAGTTCTGCATCTGTGGATTCAACCGACCATGAATAGTGTAGTACTATAGTACATCTTGGTTGAAAAAAATATGTGCACAAGTGGACCTGTGAAGTTCAAACCTGTGTTGTTCAAAGGTGTACTTTAATTCTTTAAATGTCTGGTATAATTCACCGGTAAAACTATCTGGGCCTGGACTTTGTTTGTTGGGAATATGCATGTTTTAATACTGCTGTGCTTGCCTGAGATTTGAAAATTCAAAAATTATTTTTAGGTTATTTCTAATTTCCTCAATATACAAAAATGTAAGACCAAAATCTTTTTTATGCTTTCTCTTTCCTTGAAATAGTTGGGCTTATACTTTTAGAAAAGGATGATGCTAATACATCAATTTTAAGTATTTTTTCTTCTAACTCAGCCTATTTCTTTCTCCTTTTCTGAAAGTTTTCTTCCCATAAAGTTTTCTCTATTAAGAGCATAAAATACCCAAAGTGACTCAATTTAAGGGTAGGATATACGCTATTACCAAAGATCAGAGTAAGTTAATAAAATATTAAAGATAGATATAAAAATACACGTGTGCATAAAAGAGTTAACACAGCAAGCCTGAGTCTGCTGTCCTTCGAAACGTCTATTTGCAAGTTTGGCGTGTAACTAGCATCTAGGAACTTGGATTTGGGGAAGGTTTCCATCTTTCCCAGAACAGTTAAGAGTGGCTCACTGTGCCTAAACTCTTTATACAAACAATGTGGTTTATGCCAAACAATGGATTTCTTTCTGGGAGACTGGAATTTTGGTGTGTGCTAGGCAGAGGATCCCTGCGTGACTACCAATAAAAGCCTTGGACTCCCAGTCACAGGAGAACTTACTTGGTAGACAACATTTAACATATGTTGTCACAATTTGTTGCTGCAGGAATTAAGCTTCTCCTGTGTGTTTCCACTGAGAACTCTTGGAAGCTTAAGCCTGGATTCCTCCAGACATCGCCCCATGTGTTTTCCCTTTGTATCCTTTAGTGTAATATGTCATAGCCATGAGTCCAACTATATGCTGAGTCCTGTGAATCCTAGAAAATACACAATGCACAAGTCACAATATACATTAATTCTATGTACTATGTATATATAAAACTTATATTCAATGGAATATTACTCAGCCATAAAAAGAAATGAAATTGAGTTATTTGTAGTGAGGGGGATGGACCTAGAGTCTGTCATACAGAATGAAGTCAGTCAGAAAGAGAAAATCAAATACTGTATGCTAACACATATATATATGGAATCTTTAAAAAAATGGTTCTAATGAACCTAGGGGCAGGACAAGAATAAAGACGCAGATGTAGAGAATGGACTTGAGCACACGGGGAGGGGAAGGGTAAGCTGCAACGAAGTGAGAGAGTAGCACTGACATATATACACCATCAAATGTAAAACAGCTAGTGGGAAGCAGCCGCATAGCACAGGGAGATCAGCTGGGTGCTCTGTGACCACCTAGAGGGGTGGGATAGGGAGGGTGGGAAGGAGATGCAAGAGGGAGAGGATATGGGGATATATGTATACACATAGCTGATTCACTTTATTATACAGCAGAAACTGACACATGATTGTAAAGCAATTATACTCCAATAAAGATGTTAAAAAAATAAAAAACTTGGGCTTCCCTGGTGGCGCAGTGGTTGACAGTCCACCTGCTGATGCAGGGGACACGGGTTCGTGCCCTGGTCCAGCAAGATCCCACATGCCGCAGAGCGGCTGGGCCCGTGAGCCATGGCCGCTGAGCCTGCGCGTCTGGAGCCTGTGCTCCGCAACGGGAGAGGCCGCAACAGTGAGAGGCCCACGTACCGCAAAAAAAAAAACCAAAACTTTAGAGACTAAAGAAATTCAAATGAGCCAAAAAATGTGAAATATTATTCTGACATACAGGCTTTATACTTCTCAGTAACAGTGGTTCTGGCTACAAACCAAAGGACAGTCATTAGATCTAGGCAACAGAACAGTTAGGTAACAGCACAGTTATACTCTGTGTTATGAGCCATACTTGCACACATAAGTAGAAATAAACAAAAAAGCCATTATTAATTATGTCAGATAATAAATAATTTACTTAATAGATATTTGGCTTAAAATGCTAAAGCCAGTAATCCTTCTTCAATGTAAAATAAACTAAAACAACCACTCTTCCA
Organism: Delphinus delphis; assembly: GCF_949987515.2. Classification (NCBI taxonomy): domain Eukaryota; kingdom Metazoa; phylum Chordata; class Mammalia; order Artiodactyla; family Delphinidae; genus Delphinus; species Delphinus delphis. The sequence continues at coordinate 61,276,599 of NC_082704.1, read as the reverse complement.
TCATATAACTGTGCTCATTTCATGAGTTTAAAAAAAAGTAAAAAGATTAAAAATTACTTACCTTGGGGCTTCCCTGGTGGCGCAGTGGTTGAGAGTCCGCCTGTTGATGCAGGGGACATGGGTTCGTGCCCCGGTCCGGGAAGATCCCACATACTGTGGAGCAGCTGGGCCCAGGAGCCATGGCCATTGAGCCCGCGTGTCTGGAGCCTGTGCTCTGCAACGGGAGAGGCCACAACAGTGAGAGGTCCGCATACCACACACACACAAAAAAATTACTTACCTTTTTAATCTTGGCCTTTTCAGCCTTTTCTTCTTTATCACATTTCTTGGCATTCCTATTAAGTTCCTTTGCAGCAAACTTCAAGTTAAATAGGTGTTCTGAAATTATATGTTAAGGTTTAAAAAAAAAAAGTCATTTCCCAACCTAACTGAAAACAAGATGTTAAAATTATAAAACTTATAAGATTATGCTATTTGAACCAAATATTCACAAAGTATTTGAGGAAACAGAACAATTTTTATCTCTTCCACATTTCTTTTCTGTTAAAATTAAGTTAATTATTTTAAGAAATAATTTTAGAAGAAAATAAGTAAGAAAAAGAAATAAATAAAACTTAATAATTTTAAGAAACTTAATTATTTCTATTAAAGCAAACTGATGGTTATCAAGGGGAAAGGTGGGGGAAGGGATAAATTAGGAGTTTGGGATTAACATACACACTACTATATATAAAACAGATAATCAACAAGGACCTACTGTATAGCACAGGGAAATCTACTCAATACTCTGTAATAACCTATATGGGAAAAGAATCTGAAAAATAATATATGTATATGTTTAACTAAATCACTTGGCTGTATACCTGAAACTAACACAACACTGTAAATCAACCATACTCCAATATAAAATAAAAATTTTAAAAATTAAAGTAATGGCAAGAAAGATTAATTACAAAGGGAAAAAGAGCAACTTTATAGTAGAGAAACCTGGCAGATACCACCTTACCAAAGATAATATCACCAGTAATAAAACATTTCAACACCATTTACCTTCTGAAATGATGAACTGGGAAGAGTACAGCATACTTATACGGTGGTGTTGTCAAAAACATAACCTCAATTTACTCCAGAGAAACCGTCAGGGAATCCTATACTGAGAGAGACATTCTATGTAAGATATAACTGACCAGTGTTCTTGTCAAGCATCAAGTTCATGTAAAGCAAAGAAAGACTGAAGAACTGTTATAGAATGGAGAAGACGAAGGAGCCATGCCAACTAAATGCAATGTGTGATTGGATTCTGAAACAGAAAAAGGACATTAGGGGAAAAACTGGTGAAATCCAAATAAGATCTGTAGTTTAGTTAATATTGTAGTGATGTGGATTTCCTTCGGTTTATGATTATGTTTATGTAAGGTGTTAACATTAGGAGAAGCTTGGTAAAGGGAATAAAAGAAATCTCTGTACATTTCTGCAATTTCTCTTTAAGTCTAAAACTATTTTAAGATTAAACATTTTTAATTAAAAACGACAAAAATATAATGGGAATAAGACCCAAATAAGCAATATCACAAATCTTTCATTTTCATGACACAAGCAAAAACAAATATGAAGTAATGCACATGAATCTGACAAAGCAATGTGGATTATTTCAAAACCAACTGCTTTATATCATGATTAAATCACTATTAAGAATGATTCTATGTGTTTTCTACCCTTTAGAAAAAGGTAAAATCTATTTTTTTTAAACCCTGATTCTATATTTCTTTGGGACATTTATAAAGGATGCAGGGTTCATTTTTTTGAAAGGCACACATACACTATATAAAGAGCTAACTGTTAGTTTGATTATATCACTATCAGAAAATAAGCATTATTCGATTATTTACCAAAGCTAAACCATAAATTAACCTTGTTCATCTCTCAAAGGCTTCATGGTTTTAATTTAACACCTTATATTTAGGGATAATGAGAGGGATGACTTGCTACCATGAGTATTTTTCATCAACAACAGATATAACTAGAATTGTTAAGAAAACAAGTATATGTGTATGAATTTCTGGGTAGTTTTAATGTATCATATATGTTACATTTTTAAGTAAGATTTATCAATTTCAGCTAGGTAACTGAGAAAATTATAGCTCCTTTTATAAATAGGGTTTTTTAACCTAAGCACTACTGATATTTTGGGCTAGATAATACTTTGTTGTGGGGGATGTCTTATGTATTCTACGAAGTTTATAAGCATTCCTGGCTTTACCCACTAGATGACACTAGCAACCCCTCTGTTTTACGAATTACAATAACCAAAACTTTCTCCAGACATTGTCAAATGCTACCTGGGGAGGGGGGCAAAATCGAACCCTGCAGAGAACCTGAATCACTGAGATAGATGGAAATAAAGAAAAAGGTAATGATTTTTTTATTTTTCAAATCATCTCCCAAATAGAATTGCTGTCTCTGTAGAAAAAGTCACTATTGTTAAAAGCTGAAATAAGAAGCCAACTATTTTAGATGAAGTCATATAATTTATATATTCATTGTTGTTTTTAAAGAATGATTTCAGTTTCCCTTAAACCTGAAATTTACTACAAACTGCAGATACTGAGGACTGACTACCTACTATAGCCAACTCTAATTTAATATTAATGGTTAAGAATGATCATGATATAAAATATTAGCCAAAAATATTAATAGGAGATCCATTACTAAAGTCCATTTAATACCATAAAGCTTTTCCCCCTTCATCCTAAAAAGACATGAACCACTTCCATTAATATGGAGGCCTACACATTTATAATAACACCTTGAAATACTGGATAAACTACAACAAATGCCCTTTTAAATACAGAGCTTAGATTGTAAAAATGGAAGGAAAATCCTCAGGAGACAGAAACAAGGAGGAAGAAGTAAATATTAGTAGTAGGTAAGCACTGAAGCCCCTGAAGACAAAGTCCCCTATGGAGCCCATGAGATGAGACGCTGGAACTTAATTTTCTGAATAAACCTAAAACCTTGAAGGCTACAACATTAGCATAAGGGTGTCACAGAAAGAAGTCTTATCAGCTGGCAAAGGAAGATGAGATGACAAGGTTAACTGTCATTATGGGCCTTGGCTCACAGCTGGGGGTGGAGCAAACTAGATAAAAGAAAATTAGACAAAGCTGAGGAGAAAATTAGCAAACTGGAGAGACCCACATACAGCAAAAAAAAAAAAATTAGCAAACTGACTATAGATCTGAATTAAGATTAGAGTGAAAAAATAAGGTTAATATGAAAGAGAGGACAAGAAATAAAGAAAACAGAATAAAAAGGTCTAATATCTGCAATACCACAAAGATATAATAAAGACAATGTGCAAAATGTTACATTCAAAGAGATAATACTTGAGAGTCTTCCATAACTGATGAGAATAAAATCTTTAGACTCAAGAAGCACAAATAAACAAAAAATCAAACAAAAAAACAATCGCAAGCAGAACATATAAAAATCAATCCAGAGAGGCAGAGTCAAGATGGTGGTGTGGGAAGATGTGGAGTTAGCGTCCCCCCACAACTAGGGAGCCTGCCGGCCGCTGGTGGTATATTCTAATGCCCAAGGAGACAGGAGGAACCCCAGAGTGAACCAGTTTGCAGGATCTTGGTTCGCAAGCCTGGGGTTAGGCAGAAGCTACTGCGGTGGGAGCTCCAAGTCTGAAACACTGGACTAACAGAGAACTTCAGACCCCAGGGAATATTCACAGGAGTGAGGTCGCACAGAGCTCCCCATCTCAGCACCAAGACCCATCTCAGGTCTACCCAGTAGCCTACAAACTCCAGTGTTGGGAGCCTCAGGCCAAACAACCAGTAAAATAGCAGCACAATTTCACTCAAAAAAAAAAATAAGATGGCAAAAAATATGCCACAGATGAAGAAGCAAGGTAAAAATCTACAAGACCAAATAAATGAAGAGGAAATGGGCAATCTACCTGAAAAAGAATTCAGAGTAATGATAGTAAAAATCATCCAGAATCTCAGTAACAGAATGGAAGTACAGATTGAGAAAATACAAGAAATGTTTAACAAAGATCTAGAAGAACTAAAGAACAAACATAGATGAACAACACAATAACTGAAATGAAAAATACACTAGAAGGAATCAATAACAGAATAACTGAGGCAGAAGGATGAATAAGTGAGCTGGAAGACAAAATGGTGGAAATAACTGCTGAGGAGCAGAATAAAGAAAAAAGAATGAAAAGAATCCAGAACAAGCTCAGACATCTCTGGGACAACACTAAACGCAACAACATTTGAATTATAGGGGTCCCAGAAGACAAAGAGAAAAAGAAAAGGTCTGAGAAAATATTTGAGGAGATTATAGTTGAAAACGTTCCTAACATGGGAAAGGAAATAGTCACCCAAGTCCCATACAGGATGTCCCATACAGGATGAACCCAAGGAAAAACACACCAAGACGCATATTAATCATATTAACAAAAATTAAATTCAAAGAAAAAATATTAAAAGCAGCAAGGGAAAAACAAAAAATAACATATAAAGGAATCCCCATAAGGTTATCAGCTGATTTTTCAGTGGAAACTGCAGGCCAGAAGGGGTGGCAGGATATACTTAAAGTGATGAAAGAGAAAAACCTACAACCAAGATTACTCTACCCAGCAAGGATCTCATTCAGATTCAATAAAGAATTCAAAAGCTTTTCAGACAAGCAAAAGCTAAGAGAATTCAGCACCACCAAACCAGCTTTACAACAAATGCTAAAGAAACTTCTTGAAGCAGGAAACACAAGAGAAGAAAAAGACTCACAAAAACAAACCCAAAACAATTAAGAAAGTGGTCATAGGAACATACATATCGATAATAACCTTGACTGTAAATGGATTAAATGCCCCAGCCAAAAGACACAGACTGGCTGAATGGATACAAAAACAAGACCCATATATATGTTGTCTACAACAGACCCATTTCAGACCTAGGGACATATACAGACTGAAAGTGAAGGGATGGAAAAAGATATTCCATGCAAATGGAAATCAAAAGAAAGCTGGAGTAGCAATACTCATATCAGATAAAATAGACTTTAAAATAAAGACTGTTACAAAAGATAAGGAGGGACAGTACATAATGATCAAAGGAACAATCCAAGAAGAAGACAAAACAATTATAAATGTTTATGCACCCAACACAGGAGCACCTCAATACATAAGGCAAATGCTAACAACCATGAAAGGAGAAATCGACAGTAACACAATAACAGTAGAGGACTTTAACAATGGACAGATCATCCAAACAGAAAATAAATAAGGAAACTCAAGCTTTAAATGACACAATAGACAAGATAGATCTTATTGATATTTATAGAACATTCCACCCCAAAGTGGCAGAATACACTTTCTTCTCAAGTGCACACGAAACATTCTCCAGGATAGATCACATCTTGGGTCACAAATCAATCCTCAAAAAATTTAAGAAAATTGAAATCGTATCAAGCATGTTTTTTGACCACAACGCTATAAGATTGGAAATCAATTACAGGAAAAAAATTGTAAAAAACAAATACAAGGAGGCTAAACAGTGCACTACTAAATAACCAAGAGGTCACTGAAGAAATCAAAGAAGAAATTTTAAAAATTCATAGAAAAAATTGACAATGAAAACACAATGACCCAAAACCTATGGGATGCAGTAAAAGCATTTCTAGGAGGAAAGTTTATAGCAATTCAATCTCACCTCAAGAAACAAGAAAAATCTCAAATAAACAATCTAGCCCTACACTAAAAGCAACTAGAGAAAGAAGAACAAAGAAAACCCAAAAACAGTAGAAGGAAAGAAATCATAAAGAACAGAGCAAAAATAAATGAAATAATAAGAAAACAATAGCAAAGATCAATGAAACTAAAAGCTGGTTCTTTGAGAAGATAAACAAAATTGGTAAACCCTTAGCCAGACTGATCAAGAAAAAAAGGGAGGGGAGGCAAATCAATAAAATTAGAAATGAAAAAGGAGAAATCACAACTGACACTGCAGAAATACAAAGGATTATAAGAGACTACTACAAACAACTATATGCCAGTAAAATGGACAACCATGAAGAAATAGACACATTCTTGGAAAGGTACAATTTTCCAAGACTGAACAAGGAAGAATTAGATAATATAAACAGACCTATCACAAGTAATGAAATTGAAACCGTAATTAAAAATCTTCCAACAAACAAAAGTCCAGGACCAGATGGCTTCACAGGTGAATTCTATCAAACATTTAGAGAAGAGCTAACACCGATCCTTCTCAAACTCTTCCAAAAAACTGCAGAGGGAGAAACACTCCCAAATTCATTCTACAAAGCCCCCGTCACCCTGATACCAAAGCAGAAAAAGATACCACAAAAAAAGAAAATTATAGACCAATATCACTGATGAATATAGATGCAAAAATCCTCAACATAACACTAGCAAACAGAATCAAACAGCACATAAAAAGGATCAAAAACCATGATCAAGTGGGATTTAACCCAGGGATGCAAGGATTCTTCAATATATACAAATCAAACAATGTGATACACCACATTGATAAATTAAGGGAAAAAAACCATAGGATCTTCTCAATAGATGCAAAACAGCTTTTGACAAAATTCAACACCCATTCATGATAGAAATTCTCCAGAAAATGGGCATAGAGGGAACATACCTCAACATAATAAAGGCCATATATGACAAACCCACAGCAAGCATCAAACACAATGGTGAAAAATTGAAAGCATTTCCACTAAGATCAGGAAAAAGACAAAGATGTCCACTCTCACCACTCTTATTCATAGTTTTGGAAGTCCTGGCACAGCAATCAGAGAAGAAAAAGAAATAAAAGGAATACAAATTGGAAAAGAAGAAGTACAACTGTCACTGTTTGCCAATGACATGATAATATGCATAGAAAATCCTAAAGATGTCACCAGAAAACTACTAGATCTAATCAATGCATTTGGTAAGATTGCAGGATACAAAATTAATGCACAGAAGTCTCTGGCATTCCTATACACCAACAATGAAAAAAACACATAGAGAAATTAAGGAAACACTCCCATTTACCACTGTAACAAAAAGAATAAAATACCTAGGAACAAACCTGCCTAAGGAGGTGAAAGACTGGTACTCAGAAAACTATAAAGCACTGATGAAAGTAATCAAAGATGACATAAACAGATGGAGACATATACCATGTTCTTGGATTGGAAGAATCAATATTTTGAAAATGACTATACTACACAAAGCAATCTACAGATTCAATGCAATACCTATCAAACTACTTATGGCATTCTTCACAGAATTAGAATAAAATATCTTACAATTCATATGGAAACACAAAAGAACCTGAATAGCCAAAGCAATCTTGAGAAAGAAAAACAGAGTCAGAGGAATCAGGCTCCTGGATTTCTGACTATACTACAAAGCTACAGTAATCAAGACAGTATGGTACTGGCACAAAAACAGAAATATAGATCAATGGAACAGGATAGAAAGCCCAGAGATTAACCCACACACATATGGTCACCTTATCTTTGATAAAGGAGGCAAGAATATACAAAGGAGAAAAGACAGCCTCTTCAATAAGTGGTGCTGGGAAAACAGGACAGCTATATGTAAAAGAATAATGAACTTAGAACACTCCCTAACTCCATACATAAAAATAAACTCAAAATGGATTAAAGACCTAAATGTAAGGCCAGACACTATCAAACTCTTAGAGGAAAACATAGGCAGAACACTCTATGACATAAATCACAGCAAGATACTTTTTGACCCACCTCCTAGAGAAATGGAAATAAAAACAAAAATAAACAAATGGGACCTAATGAAAGTTAAGAGCTTTTGCACAGCAAAGGAAACCATAAAGACCAAAAGACAACCTTCAGAATGGGAGAAAATATTTGCAAATGAAGCAACTGACAAAGGATTAATCTTCAAACTTTACAAGCAGCTCATGTAGCTCAATATCAAAAAAACAAACAACCCAATCCAAAAATGGGCAGAAGACCTAAACAGACATTTCTCCAAAGAAGATATACAGATTGCCAACAAACACATGAAAGAATGCTCAACATCATTAATCATTAGAGAAATGCAAATCAAAACTACAATGAGATATCATCTCACACTGGTCAGAATGGCCATCATCAAAAAATCTACAAACAATAAATGCTGGAGAGGCTGTGGAGAAAAGGGAACACTCTTGCACTGTTGGTGGGAATGTAAATTGATACAGCCACTATGGAGAACACTATGGAGGTTCCTTAAAAAACTACAAATAGAACTACCATACGACCCAGCAATCCCACTACTGGGCATATACGCTGAGCAAACCATAATTCAAACAGAGTCATGTACCAAAATGTTCATTGCAGCTCTATTTACAATAGCCAGGACATGGAAGCAACCTAAGTGTCCATCAACAAATGAATGGATAAAGATGTGGCACATATACAATGGAATATTACTTAGCCATAAAAAGAAACGAAATTGAGTTATTTGTGGTGAGGTGGATGGACCTAGAGTCTGTCATACAGAGTGAAGTAAGTCAGAAAGAGAAAAACAAATACCGTATGCTAACACGTATATATATATAGAATCTAAGAAAAAAAATGTCATGAAGAACCTAGGGGTAAGACGGGAATAAAGACACAGAACTACTAGAGCATGGACTTGAGGATATGGGGAGGGGGAAGGGTAAGCTGTGACAAAGTGAGAGAGTGGCATGGACATATATACACTACCAAACGTAAAATAGATAGCTAGTGGGAAGCAGCCGCATAGCACAGGGAGATCAGCTAGGTGCTTTGTGACCACCTTGAGGGGTGGGATAGGGAGGGTGGGAGGGAGGGAGACGCAAGAGGGAAGAGATATGGGAACATATGTATATGTATAACTGATTCACTTTGTTATAAAGTGGAAACTAACACACCACTGTAAAGCAATTATGCTCCGATAAAGATGTTAAAAAAATTTCACATGAAAACAAAAACAAAACCTCGAGCAATCATCATCCTTAACAGTGAATAATTAGAATTCCTTTTAAAATCAGTACAGTCATCCCTCTGTATCCATGGGTTTGCATCTGCAAATAGAGGCCCAACTAAGAGATCTGCATATCTGCAGATCTGGGTATCTGTGAGGGGAGGGGGGTGTTGGAACCAATCCCCTGCAGATACCCAGAGATGACTGTAACAAGAAAGTGATCATGATATATATATATATATATATATACACACATACATACACACACACACATATTTTTTTAAATTAAGCATTGTTCTGGAGTCCTACCAAGCATGATAAGAAAAATAAAAGGTATATAGATTACAATGGAAATCATCAAAAAATCATTACTTGAAAATACCCATAGTCTCCAACCCAGCAATCCCACTCCTAGGTATATACCATAGAGAAACTGTCCCCAGCTGACACAGCAAATATGTACAAGTGATCATAGCAGTATTGTTTATAATGACAGAAAACCATGGAAACAACCTAAATGTTCATCACTAAATAGAATGGATAAATTGTATGATATTTCTACAATAAAGCAATTATACTCCAATAAGATGTTTAAAAAAAAAAAGTACAGATGTTAAAAAAAAAAACTACATAGAGGTGAAAGTGAAAATGACATAATGAATGAATCTGAAGAACCATCTTGAATAAAAAAGAAAACATTATACCACACACATAAAATTGGAAAATATGCAAGGCATTAATTATATCCTAAGAATGTACACGTATGTGGTCAAATATAAACAAATGCATGGAAATGATAAATATGAACTTTTAGACAGTGGTTGCCTTTGGTGGGGAAATAAGAGATGAGTTGGTAATGTTTTATTTCTTAAGCCCAGTGGCAGGTAACTGGTCTTTTATTCTTTTTTGTACTTGCTCTTGGGGAGGTGAGGATTAAAGTTACATGATTTTTGTAAAAAATTCATTTCAAATAAAAGGTTAGATTAGGAGTCTATAGTCCTATTCCATGAGATGGTATCCTTGCAATTTAAAAAAGAGGGTTGCTTGAAAATTAAAAGAAAAAAACCCAAAAGCATGTATTAAATAATACTGGTATATGGACAACACTGTTAGGAATGTGTAGTAGTATTATAACTTGGATACACTGAACCTGTTTGTGCTTGATATAAATTTAATATAAAATAGCTCTTCTCCAAGGCTGTCTTCAAACATTCTGGTCCTAAATTTTAAGTATACTCTGTGGAAACACTAATTTGAAATTTACAGTGTCAGTAGCTACTTACTCTGTATTCCCATGTTACTTTATATATGATGTACTTTTCTGTATTTCATTATAATTCTTTGTTTACATGTCTACTTCTTTAACTAGACTATGGACACCCTGAGAATATGGATGAACCCTAATTATCCTTATACCATCAGCTTAGTGCAGTGATTAACAGAAGTACTCAATAGTTTTAAGTAAATGAATAGTAGAAAAAATGTTTTGCAATGGTACCTGATATACTGGGGAAAAAGCATCACTGATGTTGGGCAAGAGGACTCAATTACACATATAAGCTTATGAATAAGTTTACACTAATACAATGATGTTTATTTCTGTAGTATATTAGGATTCTACATGATTCCATTCAGGAAAAAAAAGGGCTCTGTGGCTAAGAGTGAGAAAACCAATGTCATAGCAGATTCCAGACTTTTTTAAAAATCCTTGGACTGGTATAATTAACAGAAAGAATAGAGCAGCACCAAAAATGTAGGAAGGAGAGTCTCACAATAAAGGACGGCTTTTAAAATTGAAGATATTTGGTTTTGGAAAATACTTTTTACATGGTCTCTTCTTATTTTTCCCATTTTGACTCATAAATGTAGTGTAAAGCACATGATTCCATAGAGGTGGACTACATATCTTAGACTACCACCCCTGCCAAATATATTCATATGTGTCTATGTATCCCAGGCAACCTGTAAAACCAGTGTTTTTCTGATGATGTATCTTTTGTCCTAGGCCAGAAATCAAAACACTCCTCCGTCTAAAACCTTGCCTCTAACTCTCGGGTACCTTCTACAACCAGGGTAGGCGATTCTTAAATTCAGGTGCCTGCTATTCAAATAATCACCTTCTGTATACACTACAATAAGTGAATATCTTCTATTGCTAATGTGGAAAATAATGGCGTTGATTCAACCACTAAATTGAACTATGAACCAGAGTTGATATACTGTGAAATATTTTAGATATTTTAGTAAGCTGTAAATCCTTGGAGTATTTTTCTATTTGGAAAAAATAAAACTGGCAGAATAATCTCCTTCACTGACTAATCATAAATTCAATTTGGCAAAGTGGTTGCTATTAAGACAGTATTTATTTTTCTTTGCCAACTGAAAAGACAATGACTGAAATACTTTATTTTTGATGGATTGAAGGTTTAGAAGGCTGAACAGTAATACATATTAACATGTATAGAATAATGCATAAGGCCCTAAACTAGATCTTGGGTAATCCCAGGCTCCAGCAACTTGTGCTTCAGTGATGATGGCCTCCACCAGTTACCTGACTCTGTGTATTCACATACAGCTCCTTTGCCCAGTGTACCTTCTTCCTCCCCTCCCTACCATCTTCCTCTTAACCACTATGAGGTTTATTATACACCACCATGCTTGCTTTTTTGCTAACATAAACACTGACTCTGAAAAATTGGTCTCAAAGATCTCCATTAATGGCAGTAGATTTCCCTCCTCCTGCCAAAATCCATGCAAAAGGAAAACACTAACTCACTTAGCCCTTGGGATTGATAAATAAGTAAAATCAATGAATCATCTGAACAATTATTTCAAATTTTCAGAAAGTAGTATTCCCTACCTTCTAACTCTATAAAATTAAAATTTAAAACATTACATCATACAGGTGTACCTCTTTCTTTTTTTTTTTTTTTGCATAACGCGGGCCTCTCACTGCTGTGGCCTCTCCCGTTGCGGAGCACAGGCTCCGCACGCACAGGCTCAGCGGCCATGGCTCACGGGCCCAGCCGCTCTGCAGCATATGGGATCTTCCCGGACCGGGGCATGAACCCGTGTCCCCTGCATCGGCAGGCGGACTCTCAACCACTGTGCCACCAGGGAAGCCCAGGTGTACCTCTTAATAGGAAATATATCTATGAATAGACTTGCCTTCGAGAAAATCTAAGCTAGGTCCTCCCTAAAGTGATTGTGTTGATTCATGGTTTTCCAAACTCTTTTTAAAGCAAAAATCTCAAATGGAATGTCAATATATAGAAAGAGTAGCTCTGCATAACCCTAGGACTTGATCAAATATAACTGAAGTGCACTGTAAGTTCTGGAGGCACTATGGAAACGTGAACACACCAGAGACTTTGGAGCCGAGCTCAGATCCTTTACACTTACAAGCTCTGTAGTTTTCTTAGCTTTAATTGCCTGTTCTATAAAATGAGGACACTACCACCCGTCTTCCAGGGTTGTTTTGAGGTTTTGAGATGATATATAAAATCCCCAGCACAAAGTTTGGTACATAGTAGATGTTCAATAAATTGTCATTACCACCTCATGATTTAGATAAGTCACCTATCTTAACTGGGCAATACAGCTAGTCAGGGAATAAAAAAATCCCAATGTGTCTTTAAAACATTCTATGTTGGGCTTCCCTGGTGGTGCAGTGGTTAAGAATCTGCCTGCCAATGCACGGGACACGGGTTTGAGCCCTGGTCTAGGAATATCCCACATGCTGCGGAGCAACTAAGGCAGTGCACCACAACTACTGAGACTGCGCTCTAGAGCCCGCGAGCCACAACTACTGAGCCCACACATCACAGCTACTGAAGCCCACACGCCTAGAGCCCGTGCTCTGCAACGAGAAGCTACTGCAATGAGAAGCCCGCGCACCGTAACAAAGAGTAGCCCCCTCTCTCCACAACTAGGGAAAGCCCACACGCAGCAACGAAGACCCAACACAGCCAAAAATAAATAAATTTAAAAAGGAAAAAAAAAACATTCTGTGTGATTTCATTTAATAGCAATCACACTGCTGACAGGCAAAGGGGAGAAATCACCTATGCCTTAATAGATTATTGCTTTAAAATTTAAATAACAATCATTAGGGTTCCACATATTTAATATGCATACAGAAGGAAACCTTGCTCTAAGATTTCAATCTGCTTCCTCAAGAAAAACGGTTATAGTCAGTTTACTAGCAGAAATTCATAGTAGAACTCTTACGTCCTGCCTACCTCTCTGAAGTCAGTGGAGCAACTCCAAGGGAAAGTAAGTTATCCCAACATAGTAGGGCAGAAAGCTATTTGATTCCAAGTGCCAACAGTAGGATTTTACAATCCTTTACATAGAAGTAAAGGTTGAAAACAAAGGAGGTAAGAGGAAGGAATAAGAATGTTCTACTAGCACCTGCCTGCTCCAGAATAAAGCAGTGGTGCCATACCATAGATGGTTATTCATACATTTGATGAGAAAAAGTGGCATTATATACCCAACTTTCCTCTTTTTCAGCTCCCAGCATCTTCGTCATCCCTTGTGTATGTCTGGGAGGTAGAGTTTGGGAACACAGAAACTCAGGGAGATCTTCAGAATTGAAAGAAACCTTAGAGATCGCTTGTCAACTTCCCTCATTGTACAGATGTGAAAACTGAAGCCTAGAGATGGGTAATTAACTGTGAATAGAAGAACAAGAAGGAATTCAAAGCCAGCTCAACTCTTATTTCTCTTTTTGCATTTTAACTTTCATAGTGAATTGCTCAGAACTGATCCTCAAATAGCATCAAATGATGAACGATAAGCATTCCTTACATAAAATACTTCTTGTAAGACAACATTCTACTAGCAAGCCAGGACATACATTGTAAGACTACTGTCAGGTGATATTTAAAAAACAAAATTTGAACTATTATTAATATCTTGGTTAAAAAATCACAATACATTTGTCAACACTAGCAAAGCCTCAGAGACTCTGATCTGTAATTCTGCTTTAGGATGTAAAGCCATTCACAATGGAGAGCATTTTTAAGGTAGCTGGCAATTTTTGCCTATAACACAGTCTCATCTGTCTAGGTGACTACAAAAGGAGACAATGATACCAGTCCAGTTCACAACATCCCTTTCTTTACTCTTATGTCTACAGTACCTATTATCTACTTCGTTGCTTCTCAACCTTTTTCAGGTTAGAATCCCCTAGAGAAAGAGATGTCAGCGACAAATATTTTCCCCAGGAAAAGGCACATTGCCATACAGCATAAACTAACATGATATTGTAAAGCAAACATACTGTAATAAAAATTTTAAAAAATAAATAAATTTGGGTATTCCATCAAGTTGTTTAAAATGATATTGGATCTAATCCAACATAACTTCAGTGTATCTATCTGCCCAAGGACAGAAGTCACAATTACCATGCTAATTCAATTGTGTTAGCACATTTATTCTTCTTACATACTGTAACAATGAGATTTCTGCATTTCAAATAGGTGACAAATAAATGTTACTCAAGTTTCAGTTCAAGTTATTTATTTATGAAAGACAGGTCTGAGCCCATATGTCATTTTCTTCCTCTATACTCCAAGGAAAAGGTCTGGATTCTAAAAAAAGGACCAAGAGAACTAACCACTGCCAGACGGTATGAATGAAGTCCTCACTTCCTTTGATGGACTTAAGAGTAGTTACAGTTCATTTTTGTTATGTATTAAACTACTGATAATAGTACCATTAATTTTAATTATAGTCAGGCATACACACTTTTCAGTGAAAGAAAATTAGTAACTATCTTATTATTGGAAATCACATAGAGTAGGTTTTTAGGTGAGCAAAAGTAATTTGCATTATTAAAGTAGGAAATAAAAGCAGTTTTAGAGCTATTACCTCAAACCCTTCCAAAAGATCTGGCGAAAAAGATAGCAAATTGTACTCCACTTCTTAATACTTAACATGTTCAAAACTTCGTAATTTAGTAAGCCCTTACATTTCATTTTACCTTCACAAGAGCTTTATAAGGCTGACAGGTCAGTTAGTATGTTTACAGATGAGTAAACATTGCATAACAGAGGCTATATGAGTTGTTCTAACTCACATGTTTCTTAAAAGGCAGAACTGGGATTGGAAATTGATCTTCTGACTCATAATCCAGTGCTCTTTTATGATGGTGCTTTAATAAAAATCATCTAACACAACTACACTTCTATAAATTATATCCTTTAAACTGGGCCTTTTAGTCATCTACTCTGTTCATGAAATGACCTATTTCTGCACCTCCACAAAGGTTCACATTTTATTCTTGGTTTATCTTGGCCAGTTCAGCACCAAATATGTTACCAATATTCTCAGTACAGTTTACATAATTTAATACTCTCACCAAATGTCTTTCTATATTTCAGACTTACAAATTAATGAATGAAAATAGTTTCAATATGAGCTATCAGAGAATTTCTATGACCCAATTTTGTTATTTTGCTAAGTTTCATTCAATAGCAAGATATCAAAGTACTCTATTTCTGTAATGCCAATTTCTGGAAGAAGGACAGCGACATGAAAATCCTGTGATGGTATTTCACTTGCAAAAAACCACCTCATCCTTCAGTTCAGAGCTTCACACAGCTTGGTTCCTAACCTTGAACACATTGCTTAAGTGGTAACACAGGTGCAACTGATGGATTTTTGTGGCTTTAGGAAACTATGAGTTTCCTCACGTGCTAAATCAGATTATTAACAAGCAAGCAATCAACTTAGTTCGGAGGGCTGGTATTAAGAACTCATTACCAGTCACCTCCATCCAGAAAAAGGAAGAAGTTCCACAAAAACTATTTGCCCTCGTTACCCATTCAAAACCTATACCTCTGCCCCAAACCTCTGGCAAACTGTCGCCTGCTTCCACACCACTCTCCTTCGATTTTTCAGAAATGGATAAATTCCCTGAAAGAACAGGTGACAGTAGCCTTCAACAAGGGAGGGTTCGTGTTCAGTAATCTTCTCAAAGCAGCCCCACGTCCCCTGATTCAGGATGCTTGCGGCTACCAGGAAAACAACAACAAACAAAACAAAATAAGCTGCCAAAGCCTACCAATCGGAGTCAGAACCCTCACCACTCCTCAACTAGACCTAAAAGGTCACCACCAGGCACCTTCCAGGGCCCCAGGCCCTCCTCTCTTCCACCTCTTTAAGCCCTAGCAGCAACTTTTAAGAAAGGAAAGGATACTCTCCATATTCGACAGGGTCCCACGAGTTTTCTTGGGAGGCGACAGCCAGGGGCAGCGGCAAGGATTTGACTGCAGTGCGTTCGGAGCGCGACTCTAGTCCTGAGCTGCTGCCGGCCTGGCTCCTAGGTCCGCAATCCCACTTCCTGTTTCTGCGCGAAGAAGGCGGGGGTGGGGTGCGCGTGGGGGGATGGAGCCGTCCGCGTCCGAGGGGCGGAGCTGGGGCAAAGCCAAAATGGCTGCTGCTCTGAGAGGCGGATAGGGTGTGTGGCAGTCGCTTCCGTGCGTTGGGGGTTAGAGCGCAAGAGGTTAAGCCCCTCCCCTTCGTGTCCTTAGCTGCACCCAAGCCTAACCAGCGCCTAACGGTTTTCGTCACCCAGCTTACTTTTCTAGTTCTTTCTTTTGTCCTACTCCAAACTCTCTTTAACCTTCTGCCCCACCTCTTCCCTCAGATTTCACACTATCCTTGACCCCTCACTTTTGTTCTCAGAGCTTGTCTTACGGATGAAGGAAAAAGGTATAGGGCTTTTAAAGTACTTTAAAAAAAAGTTATAATCGTATGAAATAAGGGATTAGCGGGGTTGGTAGTTTTGAGTTGTGAGGTTCAATTAAAGTGTTAAAAAGGATATGATCCTAAAGTTTTTGGTTAGATGGGGAGGACGAAAAAAGTTAAGCCTAGGTTTAAGAGGTGAAGTTGCTGTGAAATATATATTCGTAATAAATAGTTTATTATTATTTTATAATAGATGGTGTAAAATATGAAAATTACTACCAAATCTTTAATGGACGGGAGGTTAATAGAAATGCTAAATAGCGGTTAGCATTTATATGTGAGTTATTAATATATCCAAAGGTAATTAATTAGACGCTGAATCTCTAGATTTATGGGAAGGAAGGGAATCTTTGGCGTTGGTGTCGCTGCATTTCAATTCAAAACTCTTAGACATTCCAAGAAAGAGCTCAGAGATAATACTTTGGGGGGGAAAATAGCTAGAATAATTATACCCTTATGGAGGAATTTTATAAGCTTGGCGTTTAAATTTTTCTTATCGTTAATATTTAAATATGTGGGGAAAAGAATGAGTAAATAATTGGCTAAGCCTCTTTTTACCTTTAGGATCATTTCCTGTTGAAAACTAAAATGGTTCAAAAAGCTAGTGTTTCACTCTTTTGTGTTGACTATTGGTAGGCTTCAGACTTATCGAATTATAAAACCCTTAATGCTGGAAAAACCTTTTTGAGTATAGTTCTGGGGAAGAACAATCTGTAAACCACATCCATAGATGAAACTGTATAAAGATTTTTATTTATATCTCTCCATATGTATATATTTGGGATGCAAGATTTACTTTTATGGAGACAGACAAAAGTTGACAGATTTCATTATTGTTTCATCACTTTCCATACTAGGTAAACAACTAACTGTATTTCACAGTTTGAGAATTCTTTTTTTGGTAAAAAGTTAAAAAAAAAAGTGTTTTAAAAAGTTCGTCCCTAGGTTTTTAATATGTGTTAACACAGCTCTTTCAATAAATCCACATGTTGACAGAACAATCCACTAAAGCTTAAGCATTTCCAAGTTTTATGTATTTTAGTTATATTCTTTTTTAAAAGAATAAGCCTTTTTTAAAAAGTGTTTTTAAAGTATTTTTGCAAATTGTAGAACTTCTTAGGTTGGGATCAGGTTTTTAGTAAAGTTAAAATCTGAAGAGATTTGTCCAGTTAGGAATTTGTTATTGCTGTCCATCTAAAGTAAAAAAAAAAAAATACATAGCCTATATCTTTGATTTACTAACCACTTAGAAGATTAAGAAGTTGTTTTTATTTTTATGAGTTCTAAACTAATTTTTACTCCAAAAATTGCCCTCATATTATTCCTTGGACATCTTATTTCTTAAAGTTAGATTTAATAATTCTTTTGATCTTAGGCACAGTAATAGAACTATTGAATGTATATGCATATTCAGTTGTAACTGCTGCTGTTGAAAGCAAAGAATTGAAATCTGTTAAAATCATAAACTTGTTTTATGACAGAGCAAATATATTACAGAGAAAGGAAATACATCAAATTTTAATTGTTTTATTAAACATTGAATGCCTATAAAACAATATTTGTAAAACATGAGTACAGAATAAACAAAAGCAATACAACAACCTCCTGTGACTTATCACCCATTATGAGAAAAGAAAATTACCATTCCCTATAAATTCCCTTATGTACTCCTTTCCTAATCACATTCCTTTCCTTCCCTCTTTCGAGGCAACTACTGTCTCAAATTTATATATATTTTCTCTGTTTTTTTAATAGTTTTACCAATAGTATTTGCATCCCTAAACAATATGTTCTTTAGTGTTGCATGTTTTTGAACTTTGTGTAAATGAAATCAGAACTTTTTCTTTCTTCTTTGACTTGCTTTTGTAACTCATCATAATGTTCCTTATTTGTGTTGCTACATGTAACCATAGTTCATTCATTTTCACTGAAATAGAGTATTCTACTGTATGAATATATCATAATTTATTCATCTATTCTCCTGATGGTGGTTATTTGGGTTGTTTCCACATTAATATAGCCTCTAAGAATATATTGGTGTTATATTAACACATACTCTGATTAAACACTAAGATCAATAACTTATTTTAGTCTCCTAAACATGTTAGTATGAAATATGGAAATGTTTAGTTTATCATAGTGATGATTAAGGTTAGTGTTTTTAAAGCCAGATGTAGTCTTTAAAATATAATTTTACTCTCTCACCCTAGGCACAATTATTCATTCATTGTTCATTGCATTTAGTCATATTTCCTGTTGTTTTGGGTTATCTTAGATATTGGCTTTGTTTCTTCCACTCTACCAGATTTAGTAATACCACCTACCCTGTCTAACCTAGATAGGCAACTACCTTTTTCTTCTTTCACTCTTAGAACAGGGCTATAGTGATAAAGATGATAGGTATAGGACCTCCCAAACTGTTCTTTTGGGACTTAGTTAACTCTAAATAAGAAGGTTTAACTGAAACAAAATAAGTCACATATTGATAAACTCAGATATGGTAAAATTCACCTATTGAAACTTAGGTGTGTTTTAAGAGATCTTGAATTTTTACTGGGATAATTGAGATGTAAAGAACCAATATAGTGTCTTAACTCAGCAGCTATTGAATGTGTTAAACTTCAGAATGAATGAAGCTAATGTGGTAATTATAATTCTCCCAGGAAATTGAGTTATTTTCATGATTCTTCATTCTTAGTTCTCTAAATATTTTGCAATCCATTGTATTACAAAGAACAAGGTTTCCTTTTTAAAGTTAAAAACATTTATAAAACAATTGCAGTTGAAATCTAAATTACTTAATTTTTAAAATTTAATTTAGGTTGTTTTGTGACAACTCAACAACGTTTTTGTTATATTTTAGCAAACAATTTCAAGATGATTAGAAAATTAAATGGTACATGACAGTTAAACTTTCCTTGAAGTAGAAAGAAAGGAATACATCAGAAAAGAGAATGGTGCATTATATAGTACCTCTCAAACTTTAGTGTTCTTGTTAAAAATACAGATGGTTGGGCCTCACCTCTATAGATTCTGATAGAATAAGTTTGTAGCAGGGCTCAGAAGTCTATATTTTGCATCTGTTTGTGTACTGGAAATGAAAATTCTAATATAGAGAAATATAAATCTTATTATTCTGCCTAAAATAACTCAATTTGGATGGAACTTCATGGTTTACAAAGTGCTTCTTATACATCATTTCGTTTGATACTTAAAGTAACCTGAGGCAAACTGTCAGGCATTATTATCCTTTTTACCAATTAAAAAAAAAAAAAGAAAAACAAAGCTCAGAGAGATTATATGATTTGCCTAAGCAATTGTTTGTTTGTTTGTTTGTTTTTTCCCGTACGCGGGCCTCTCACCGCTGCGGCCTTTCCCGCCGCGGAACACAGGTTCCGGACGCGCAGGCTCCGGACGCGTAGGCTCAGCCGCTCCGTGGCACGCGGGATTTCCCCGAACCGGGGCACGAACCCGCGTCTCCCGCATCGGCAGGCGGACCCCCAACCACTGCGCCACTAGGGAAGCTCCAGCCTGAGCAAGTTTTGAGCAAATGGAGTCTGTATTCAATTCAGGACCCTTTGATTCCTAATCCAGTACTTTTGAATGTACGTAGCAGATTGGCAAGGAAGAATCATGAATAAGACCACTTCTCCTTGCTTTCTATAGCTCAAGTACCCATTTAGCATAAGAGTAAAATGAAGAATTATTCCAGCTGGCTGGCAGTCTTTATAATTTCTATAAGCAGAGTATTCAGTTTCTTGGAAATCCTAGCAAGGTATAAACGAGGGTCTTTCCTGTTCATAATGGAAAAACTATTTTCCTAGGCAGACAAAGAACACCTTGCTGGTTTCATTGTTCTCCTGTGTTTTATTTGATTTTCAAAATTTCATGGTCTAGCACTCTTTAAGTGGCAGGTGAAAGAGATTAGAGCTATAGACGAGGTAAAGCTCTTTTAGCTGAGGCAAATAGAAGACGAGGTGGGAATAGAAGTTTAAAGACAAGAGGAATTGGTTTGAGTGGCTGCCATAGGTGACCTGAAAAATTATCCAGTTTATAATTAGGAAGTGAGAGATGAGCAAAAGGAGACAAGATGAGAATCTGAATGTAAGGTTTAAGTGAACAGAAAAATAATGAAAAAATAGTCTTGGGTAATTAGGAAAAATCCCTCCACATATTTACCATTTCTATATGTGATAATTTCTATTATTTCATTGTTATTTTAATAAGAAATGGTAATATTTGGTGATTGCAATGTATAGTTATCAGAAAGAACATTTCTATAGAAACTTTTATTGTAACAGAGCACTCAACACTAAAATTTCTCTTTGCCAGGAAATCTTTTTAAACTTGAATAATCAGTGAGTTGATTCTTAAAGGGTGATATTGTGAGAAAGAACAAAGCATTTGCTCTTATTAGAGATCTTTCCACTTAAGATGATTCCAAAATAGTTTTGAGAGTTGAATGATTCAGAAATTCTTTAATATAGGTGTAACTGTTCACAGAGAAATTAACTTTTTATTTTTCTTTTTTAATTGAAGTATAGTTGATTTATATTAGTTTCAGAAATACAACATAAGTGATTCAACATTTTATATATTATACTCCATTAATGTTACTATAAAATATTGGCTATATTCCCTGTTCTATACATTACACCCTTGTAGCTTATTTATTTCATGCATAGTAGTTTGTACCTCTTAATCCCCTTCCTCCATCCCTCTACCCAGTGTTAACCACTACTTTGTTCTGTGTATCTGTGAGTCTTTTTATGTTTTGAAGATTCCACTGCATATATATATATATATATATATATATATCTTCTTCATCCATTTGTTGATGGACACTTAGGTTGCTTCCATATCATGGCTATTGTAAATAATGCTGCTGTGAACATTGGTGTACATATACCTTTTTGAATTACTGTTTTCCTTTTCTTCAAATATTTACTCTGGAGTGGAATTGCTGGATCATATGGTAGTTCTATTTTTAGTTGTTTGAGGAGCGTCCATACTGTTTTCCATAGTGGCTATAAGCAATTTACATTCCCATCAACAGTGTATTAATGTTCTCTTTTCTCCACATCCTCTCAAACGTTTGTTATTTGTTATCTTTTTGATGACAGTCATTCTGACAGGTGTGAGGTGATATTTCATTGTTTTTTTTTGATTTGCATTTCCCTGATGATTAGAGTTGTTGAATATCTTTTCTTGTGCCTATTGGACATCTGTATGAGTTTTTTGGGAAAAATGTCTATTTAGCTCTCTGCCTATTTTTAATTATTTTTTGATGTTGAGTTGTATGAGCTGTTTATATATTTTGGATATAAATCCTTTATCAGACATATCAATTGCAAATATTTTCTCCCATTCAGTAAGCTGTCATTTCATTTTCTTGATGGTTTCCTTTGCTGTGCAATAGACTTTAAGTTTAATTAGGTCCCATTTGTTTATTTTTGCTTTTGTGTCCCTTTCCTTAGGTGACAGATCCAAAAAAATATTCCCAAGAATTATGTCAAAGAGTGTAGTGCCTATGTTTTCTTCTAGGAATTTTATGGTTTCTGGTCTTACGTTTAGGTCTTAAATCCATTTTGAGTTTACTTTTATATGGTTTGAGAAAATTTTCTAATTTCATTGTTTTACATATAGCTGTCCACTTCTCCCAGCACCACTTATTGAAGAGACTGTCTTTTCTCCATTGTATATTCTTGCCTCCTTTGTTGTAAATAATTGACCAAAAGTGCCTGGGTTTATTTCTGGGCTGTCTGTTTTGTTCCATTGATCTATGTGTTTGCTTTCGTGCCAGTACCATGCTGTTTTGACTACTGTAGATTTGTTGTATAGAATGAATTCAGGGGCGTAATACTTCCAGTTTTGTGCTTTTTTCTCAAGATTGCTTTGGCTATTCAGGGTCCTTTGTGGTTCTATATGAATTTTAGGATTATCTGTTCTAATTCTGTGAAAAAATGTCATGGGTATTTGAAAGGACTTGCCTTAAATCTGTAAATTGCTTTGGGTAGTATGGACCTTTTAATAATAATAATTCTTCCAGTCCATGAACACAGGATATCTTTCCATTTCTTTGTATCATCTTCAAGTTCCTTCAATGTCTTATAGTGTTTAGAGTGTAGGTCTTTCACCTCCTTGGTTAAGTTTATTCCTAGGTTTTTTTTTCTTTTTGATGCAATTTTAAATGGGATTGTTTTCTTGCTTCCTCTTTCTGATAGTTCATTATTAGTGTATACAAAAGCAACAGATTTCTGTATAATAATCTTGTATCCTGCAACTTTACTGAATTCACTTATTAGTTCTAGTAGTTTCTTGGTGGAGATTTTAGGGTTTTCTATATATAGTATTATGTCATCTGCAAATAGTGACAGTTTTACTTATTCCCTTCCATTTTGGATGCCTTTCATTTCTTTTTCTTTTCTGATTGCTATGACTAGGACTTCCAGTACTATGTTAACTAGAAGGGGAGAGAGTGGGCATCCTTGTCTTGTTCCTGATTTTAGAAGAAAAGCTTAGAAACTCATTTTTAATAAAGCTTTTCCTTATCTCTATTATTTTACCATCCAGGAGCTGTTTGAAAAAAACTCTTAAAAGAAGAGAAAGCAAAAATAAGAGACTTTTATCAGAAGAGCAGGTGAATGCAAGGTAAAAAGCAAACAAACAAAATACTAGCTCTCTTAAAAGACTATCCTCTACTCCTGTACCCCATTTTACTGGCCACAGAACCTATACACTTAGCTCCAGATACTACTTTTATTTAGTATTACTTTCTTACTACTTTTCATCCCAGATCAATTTTGGAATCTCAAGTCAAAATTCTGTCAAAGTCCTTCCCCTGGTTTTAGAAATTTATCTAGTGATTGTTTAAAACAGAGTTAGCATGCTTTGTACATTTTTCAAGTCCTCTATATTTTAGTACTTATATTCTTTGATTTTTGAATTTTATTTTCTTCAAAATCAACTATAGTGTGGTCCACTGTTCTTACCTCTAGATCAAGGTTTCTCAACCAGCACTATAAACATTTTGGTCTGGTCAATTATTTGGTTTTAGGGGCTGTCCTACATGTTGTAGGATGTTTAGTAGTATCCCTGGCCTCTACCCCTTAGATGCCAGTAAGCCCCTGCCCCTCAACCTGTGACAACCAAAAATGTCTCCAGAGATTGCCAAATATCCTCTAGAGGATAAAAATCACCTCCAGTTAAGAACCACTGCTCTAGCTCTAGAATGATCTAGTACTGCCTTTATATTAAACTGATAGACACACAATGACAGCAACAAAAACATCTTTACGCTTACTCTTTTTCAGGAATAACCATAGCAAGATCAAAGCAACATAACATCTCTAAGTTTCAAACCATTTTACTATAATTAGTAAAATTTATACCCAGGAAAGGATTTTTAAATCATTGCAAAATTTTTCACTTTGGAGGCAGCGGAAAGAGCAAGGCATTTGGAATCATTCAGAGCTGGGTTTGACTTTCTGGATCTTATACTGAATAGCTGCTTATCTTGGACAAGTTATTTAACCTCTTTATGTGTCAATTTCCTCAGTTGCAAAAACAGGGATAATAGTATTTATTTCCTAGGTTTATTGTGAGATTATCTTGAATGTTGGAATAGTTAGAATAGAGGCTCTCAGACAGTTAGACATAGTAACTAAGTAATGTCCTCTCTAGCCAAAAAACAAACAAAAACCAGAAAACAAAAACAAAACAAAACAACCCCTCCCCCCCAACAAAGAGTAAACATCATCAAGGAAAGTATCTGAAACAAAAGAGAAAACCATACTGACTGATTTAAAAGCATGCCTTTGGTGCTTGGAAAAATTTAGGCATTTATGTTAACCATTCCTTGAGAAAGAATTAATGTCAAGAGAAGGGCTAGAGAAAGACAGTTACAAGTGCCAGAGGGGCTTTGATCAGAATATACTTTTTAATATTCTTCTGTATAGAAACAATGGGTAAATGTTGATTGAGTCAGTGTGTACAATCATAGAGTGTATGGGTAGAGTAAATATGAATTTGCTTCTAGAATCTTGAGCAACTAAGAAGAGGTGATCTTTCTATGACTCATCCAACTCAATGTTAGAAGGAAGTAGTCATTGTTTTTTATTTTTAATAAGTTAAATAACAGTAAACATGCTTCTAATATTAAATGATTCTTTTTATAGTTTTAGAAATTTTATTTTTATGAGAAATTTTTTAATTAAAAAATATAAAGAATAATATAGTAAACACCTGTGTTTCCACCTCCTCCAAGAATGTACAGCAGTCAAGATTTTGTCACAATTCTTTCAAGTCCTTTTTAAAATAAAATAAACAATATAGATGAAGTTGAATTCTCCCTTTACCACACTTACTAATCTTATACTTTATACTCCCTCTTGAAGACAACTATTTTATGAGGTATTGTGTATCCTTTTACATGCATAAATATACATTCATGTATAATATACAATATTTTGTATATGTTTTTAAAATTTACATAAATATTACATATAGTATATGTCCAGGTTCCATACTTTTTTTTTTTGCGGTACACGGGCCTCTCACTGTTGTGGCCTCTCCCGTTGCGGAGCACAGGCTCCGCATGCGCAGGCCCAGCGGCCATGGCTCATGGGCCTAGCTGCTCCACAGCATGTGGGATCTTCCTGGACCGGGGCACGAACCCGTGACCCCTGCATCAGCAGGCGGACTCTCAACCACTGCGACACCAGGGAAGCCCCCAGGTTCCATACTTTTTACTCAGCATTGTTTTTGAGATCTATCTGTGTTGATGTATCTACATTTATATATATAATAACCCATCATATTAATATGCCACATTTTATTTATCTATTCCCCTCTTGATGGACATTAATAGACTGCTTTCATTTTTCTTTCAATTATAGGCAATGCTGCTGTGACTCACTGTGTCTCACTGTACACATTTGCAAGAGTTCTCTAAGGTATATACTGGAAGTGGAATTACTGGGACATAGGATAGAAATAGCTATTTTAAAATAAAAGAAGTACTATTTTATATGTTAAAAGGTTTTATGTACTGAGAAATGAAGATTCAAAAAGGAGTTAAATTTGCATGCATTTTGTGGAAGAGCTGGCTTTTATTTGGGAACTGGTGCCTTAGAAGCCAGACATGCCTGCTTATTTCAAGAACCATTCAATGAAATAGATTGCCTCCTGTGTGCTCAGCACTGCACAGCTGACATTATCAGTAGCAGAATACTGAGCTGGATGGACTCTGAGTCTGATCCAGAATGGCTTTTATTATGCTCTTATTCAGTCAGAAGGAAAGACTATCTATAGGACAAGATGAATGTATCAGGCAAAAGTCTACAAAGGATAAATATATCAGGTTAAGTGCCTATTTGATTTGCATAGCTCTGGTCTAGAAGGTTTGTCATATACTTCCATCCTCTCTGAACCTCACGGTTTTAAAGACAATTGTTAGTCAGTTGTAGCTGAGATATACTAAAACTTAACACTTCCATGTATATAGTACTTTCCTAAGATGGGTATTGGGTAAGGCATGTGAACATATAGAGGGAAATATACTTATGTATCACTTGATCCATGATAAAACTAGAATAAAAGAGGCAACCAGTTAAAAGACAAATTCTGATAAGAATGTAAAGAAAAATAAGAATTTATTTTTAAGTCAGGTCCTAAGCTGAAGCTTAATCAGAACTAGGCAATTATCCAGACAGAAAAAGTAATAACCTTCTATTTCTGTTTTTCAGATTTAATTCTTTGTCAAAAAGAAATCATCCAATATTTCACATCTATCTAACTGAAGTTCACTATTTGGAGGTAAGAGATAAAGTTTAAAGAGACACAAATTTATAAATTAGAGGAAAAAAGAGGGGTTATATAACTTGATAAAAACCATTTATCAGTTTGGTGTGAATTATGCCTTTCATTCTTTATTTCAGCCTTCAGATAACCCATCATTTAAGGTGCACTTATGAACAGGGTAGAAAGGATCATCTTGAAAATTCCCTTTGATAATTATATTAATAAATAAAGTATGATTTGCATAAATAGTTGTTCAGCTTTGGATAAAAGAAAAAAGATTATAGATATACATTTGACAAGCCTATGCTCCAATATATTATTCTTCTACATTTCTTTTGTTTGAAGTTGTATTACTCTATTAGTGTTCCTCTCTCCTTTGTTATTAACCTTTCTCTAATTTTGTTTTTTTGTTTTTTTTTTACTAATTTTTTTAAAAATTAGTAATTTTACTAATTTTTAAAAAAAATTACTCATTTTTTTTACTTTTTTTTACTAATTCTCATATTCATCCTCAGTACAACTCTTTTGGTTAATTTAAAAATTATGCTTGACCAAGGAATCTCAAGCTCATCCTAGATTTCTATACTTTAGATCCAAAGAGGTCTACTGGAATTCATAGGATGCATTGCAGTTAAGATGAAGATTTAGTTAATAGTCTTATGCCAGGTGCATGAGTGTATACGTGTCCTAGAAGCCCAGCAACTTCTAAAAAGATGCCCCTTAAAAATTTGGTATCATATATTCAGAATGATACAATCACTGTGGTAATTACACTGGTAAACAACTTTGGATACTTACATAAATTGTTATTATCTTCTTTTATGTATGCCTTACCTCATCTATTAATTTATAATCTTCTTTAGGACCAGGTTATTTTATTCCTTATATGATTTTGACCCCTGGAACCAACTGATTTACTTGCATATATTTGAAACTTGGTACGCTTTTAATGTTGATGAAGTTTTATTATTACTTTTAAAAATAGAATTATTCATTTCATTCAGAGAGCTGTCTTCATATCCAGTTACATTTTCTTTCTTTCTTTCTTTCTTTCTTATTATTTTTTAGACAGCAGGTTCTTATTAGTCATCAATTTTATACATATCAGTGTATACATGTCAGTCCCAATCACCCAATTCAGCACACCACCATCCCCACCCCACCCCCTGCGGTTTTCCCCGCTTGGTGTCCATAAGTTTGTTCTCTATATCTGTGTCTCAACTTCTGCCCTGCAAACCGGATCATCTATACCATTTTTCTAGGTTCCACATACATGCGTTAATATATGATATTTGTTTTTCTCTTTCTGACTTACTTCACTCTGTATGACAGTCTCTAGATCCATCCATATCTCAAAAAATGACTCAATTTAATTCCTCCTTATGACTGAGTAATATTCCATTGAATATATGTACCACAACTTCTTTATCTGTTCGTCTGTCGATGGGCATTTAGGTTGTTTCCATGACGTGGCTATTGTAAATAGTGCTGCAATGAACAGTGGGGGGGCATGTATCATTTTGAATTATGGTTTTCTCTGGGTATATGCCCAGTAGTGGGGTTGCTGGGTCATATGGTAATTATATTTTTAGTTTTTTAAGGAACCTCCATACTGTTCTCCATAGTGGCTGAACCAATTCACATTCCCACCAACAGTGCAAGAGGGTTCCCTTTTCTCCACACCCTCTCCAGCATTTGTTGTTTGTAGATTTTCTGATGATGCCCATTCTAACTGGTGTGAGGTGATACCTCATTGTAGTTTTGACTTGCATTTCTCTAATAATTAGTGATATTGAGCAGCTTTTCATGTGCTTCTTGGCCATCTGTATATCTTTTTTGGAGAAATGTCTATTTAGGGCTTCTGCCCGTTTTTGGACTGGGTTGTTTGTTTCTTTAATATTGAGCTGCATGAGCTCTTTATATATTTTGGAGATTAATACTTTGTTGATTTTTTTGCAAATATTCCTCCCACTCTGATGGTTGTCTTTTCGTCTTGTTTATGGTTTCCTTTGCTATGCAAAAGCTTTTAAGTTTCATTATGTCCCATTTGTTTATTTTTGTTTTTATTTCCAGTACACTAGGAGGTGGATCAAAAAAGATCTTGCTGTGATTTATGTCAAAGAGTGTTCTTCCTATGTTTTCCTCTAAGAGTTTTATAGTGTCTGGTCTTACATTTAGGACTCAAATCCATTTTGAGTTTATTTTTGTGTATGGTTTTAGGGAGTGTTCTAATTTCATTCTTTTACATGTAGCTATCCAGTTTTCCCAGCACCACTTATTGAAGAGACTTTCTTTTCTCCATTGTATATCTTTGCCTCCTTTAGCATACATTAGTTGACCATAGGTGCGTGGGTTTATCTCTGGGCTTTCTACCTTGTTCCATTGATCTATGTTTCTGTTTTTGTGCCAGTACCATATTGGCATGATTACTGTAGCTTTGTAGTGTAGTCTGAAGTCAGGGAGTCTGATTCCTCCAGCTCAGTTTATTTCCCTCAAGACTGCTTTGGCTATTCGGCGTCTTTTGTGTCTCCATACAAATTTTAAGATTATTTTTCCTAGTCCGTAAAAAATGTGATTGGTAATTTGATAGGAATTGCATTGAATCTGTACGTTGCTTGGGTAGTATAGTCATTTTCACAGTATTGATTATTCCAATCCAAGAACATGGTATATCTCTCTATCTCTTGGTATCATCTTTAATTTCTTTCATCAGTGTCTTATAGTTTTCTGCATACAGGTCTTTTGTCTCCCTAGCTAGGTTTATTCCTAGGTATTTTATTCATTTTGCTGCAATGGTAAATGGGAGTGTTTCCTTAATTTCTCTTTCAGATTTTTCATCATTAGTGTATAGGAATGCAAGAGATTTCTGTGTATTAATTTTGTATCCTGCAACTTTACCAAATACATTGATTAGCTCTAGTAGTTTTCTGGTGGCATTTTTAGGATTCTCTACGTATAGTATCATGTCATCTGCAAACAGTAACAGTTTTACTTCTTTTCCAATTTGTATTCTTTTTATTTCCTTTTCTTCTCTGATTGGCATGGCTAGGACTTCCAAGGCTATCTTGAATAATAGTGGTGAGAGTGGACATCCTTGTCTTGTTCCTGATCTTAGAGGAAATGCTTTCAGTTTTTCACCATTGAGAATGATGTTTGCTGTGGGTTTGTCGTATATGGCCTTTATTATGTTGAGGTAGGTTCCCTCTATGCCCACTTTCTGGAGAGTTTTTATCATAAATGGGTGTTGAATTTTGTCAAAAGCTTTTCCTGCATCTATTGAGATGGTCATATGGTTTTTATTCTTCAATTTTTTTAATATGGTGTATCAAATTGATTAATTTGCATATATTAAAGAATCCTTGCATCCCTGGGATAAATCCCACTTGATCATGGTGTATGATCCTTTTAATGTGTTGTTGGATTCAGTTTTTGCTAGTATTTTGTTGAGGATTTTTGCATCTATATTCATCAATGTTATTGGTCTGTAATTTCCTTTTTTTGTAGTATCGTTGTCTTGTTTTGGTATCAGGCTGATGGTGGCCTCATAGAATGAGTTTAGGAGTGTTCTTTGCTCTGCAATTTTTTGGAAGAGTTTGAGAAGGATGGGTGTTAGCTCTTCTCTAAATGTTTGATAGAATTCACCTGTGAAGCCTTCTGGTCCTGGACTTTTGTTTGTTGAAAGATTTTTAATCACAGTTTCAATTTCATTACTTCTGATTGGTCTCTTCATATTTTTTATTTCTTCCTGGTTCAGCCTTAGAAGGTTATATCTTTCTAAGAATTTGTCCATTTCTTCCAGGCTGTCCATTTTATTGGCATAGAGTTGCTTGCAGTAGTCTCTTAGGATGCTTTGTATTCCTGCAGTGTCTGTTGTAACTTCTCCTTTTTCATTTCTAATTTTATTGATTTGAGTCCTCTCTGTCTTTTTCTTGATGAGTCTGGCTAATGGTTTATCAATTTTGTTTATCTTCTCAAAGAACCAGCTTTTAGTTTTACTGATCTTTGCTATTGTTTCCTTTGTTTCTGTTTCATTTATTCCTGCTCTTATCTTTATGATTTCTTTCCTTCTGCTAAATTTGGGTTTTGTTTGTTCTTCTTTCTCTAGTTCATTTAGCTGTAAGGTTAGATTTTTTTACTTGAGATATTTCTTGTTTCTTGAGGTAGGCTTGTATAGCTATAAACTTCCCTCTTAGAACTGCTTTTGCTGCATCCCATAGGATTTGGATCGTCATGTTTTCATTGTCATTTGTCTCTAGGTATTTTTTGATTTCCTCTTTGATTTCCTCAGTGATCTCTTGGTTGTTTAGTAACGTATTGGTTAGCCTCCACGTGTTTGTATTTTTTACGTTTTTTTCCCTGTAATTCATTTCTAATCTCATAGCGTTGTGGTCAGAAAAGATGCTTGATATGATTTCAATTTTCTTAAATTTACTGAGGCTTGATTTGTGGCCAAAGATGTGATCTATCCTGGAGAAAGTTCCATGTGCATTTGAGAAGAAAATGTAATCTACTGTTCCTGGATGGAATGTCCTATAAATGTCAATTAAATCTATCTGGTCTATTGTGTCATTTAAAGCTTCTGTTCCTTATTTATTTTCATTTTGGATGATCTGTCCATTGGTGTAAGTGAGGTGCTAAAGTCCCCCACTATTATTGTGTTACTGTTGATTTCCTCTTTTAGAGCTGTTAGCAGTTGCCTCATGTATTGAGGTGTTCCTATGTTGGGTGCATATATATTTATAATTGTTATATCTTCTTCTTGGATTGATCCCTTGATCATTATGTAGTGTCCTTCCTTGTCTCTTGTAACATTCTTTATTTTAAAGTCTATTTCATCTGATACGAGTATAGCTACTCCAGCTGTCTTTTGATTTCCATTTGCATAGAATATCTTTTTCCATCCCCTCACTTTCAGTCTGTATGTGTCCCTAGGTCTGAAGTGGGTCTCTTGTAGACAGCATATATATGGGCCTTGTTTTTGTATCCATTCAGCAAGCCTGTGTCTTTTGGTTGGAGCATTTAATCCATTCACGTTTAAGGTAATTATCGATATGTATGTTCCTATGACCATTTTCTTAATTTTTTGGGTTAGTTTTTGTAGGTCCTTTTCTTCTCTTGTGTTTCCCACTTAGAGAAGTTCCTTTAGCATTTGTTGTAGAGCTGGTTTGGTGGTGCTGAGTTCTCTTACCTTTTGCTTGTCTGTAAAGCTTTTGATTTCTCTATCGAATCTGAATGAGATCCTTGCTGTGTAGAGTAATTTTGGTTGTAGGTTCTTCCCTTTCATCACTTTAAGTATATCATGCCACTCCCTTCTGGCTTGTAGAGTTTCTGCTGAAAAATCAGCTGTTAACCTTATGGGAGTTCCCTTGTATATTATTTGTCATTTTTCCCTTGTTGCTTTCAGTAATTTTTCTTTGTCTTTCATTTTTGCCACTGTGATTACTATGTGTCTCAGCGTGTTTCTCCTTAGGTTTATCCTGTATGGGACTCGCTGCACTTCCGGGACTTGGATGGCTATTTCCTTTCCCATGTTAGGGAAGTTTTCGACTATAATCTCTTCAAATATTTCCTCTGGTCCTTTCTCTCTCGCTTCTCCTTCTGGGACCCCTATAATGCGAATGTTGTTGTGTTTATTGTTGTCCCAGAGGTCTTTTAGGCTGTCTTCATTTCTTTTCATTCTTTTTTCTTTAATCTGTTCCACAGCGGTGAATTCCACCATTCTGTCTTCCAGGTCACTTATCTGTTCTTCTGCCTCAGTTATTCTGCTATTGATTCCCTCTAGTGTAGTTTTCCTTTCAGTTATTGTATTGTTCATCTCTGTTTGTTTGTTCTTTAATTCTTCTAGGTCTTTGTTAAACATTTCTTGCATCTTCTCGATCTTTGCCTCCATTCATTTTCTGAGGTCCTGGATCACCTTCACTATCATTATTATGAATTCTTTTTCTGGAAGGTTGCCTATCTCCACTTCATTTAGTTGTTTTTCTGGGGTTTTATCTTGTTCCTTCATCTGGTACATAGCCCTCTGCCTTTTCATCTTGTCTATCTTTCTGTGAATGTGGTTTGTTCCACAGGCTGCAGGATTGTAGTTCTTCTTGATTCTGCTGTCTGCCCTCTGGTGGATGAGGCTATCTAAGAGGCCTATGTAAGTTTCTTGATGGGAGGGACTGGTGGTGGGTAGAGCTGACTGTTGCTCTGGTTGGCAGAGCTCAGTAAAACTTTAATCTGCTTGACTGTTAATGGGTGTGGCTGGGTTCCCTCCCTGTTGGTTGTTTGGCCTGAGGCAACCCAACACTGGAGCCTACCTAGGCTCTTTGGTGGGGATAATGACAGACTCTGGGAGGGCTCACGCCAAGGAGAACTTCCCAGAACTTCTGCTGCCAGTGTCTTTTTCCCCACGGTGAGCCACAGCCACCCCCCGCCTCTGCAGGAGATTCTCCAACACTAGCAGGTAGGTCTGGTTTAGTCTCCCCTGGGGTCACTGCTCCTTCCCCTGTGTTCCAATGCACACACTACTTTGTGTGTGCCCTCAAGGAGTAGAGTCTCTGTTTCTCCCAGTCCTGTAGAAGTCCTGCAATCAACTCCCACTAGGCTTCAAAGTCTGTTTCTCTAGGAATTCCTCCTCCCGTTGTTGGACCCCCAGGTTGGGAAGCCTGACATGGGGCTCAGAACCTTCACTCCAGTGGGTGGACTTCTGTGGTATTGGTGTTCTCCAGTCTGTGAGTCACACACCCAGCAGTTAAGGGATTTGATTTTACTGTGATTGCACCCCTCCTACTGTGGCTTCTCCTTTGTCTTTGGATGTGGGGTATCTTTTTTGGTGGGTTCCAGTGTCTTCCTGTCGATGATTGTCCAGCAGCTAGTTGTGATTCTGGTGTTCTCACAGGAGGGAGTGAGAGCATGTCCTTCTACTCCACCATCTTGGTTCCTCTGTCAGAAGCAGTTTCAGGCTCTTTTTTGGCCCTCGTCTTCTGGTCCTCAAGCCACCACATGTCAGCCACTTCCACGCCCTCACAGTTTCTCAGTGGTGCCCGCTCACCCTACATATCTTTTATTGAAAGAGATATGCAAATGTTTGAGGAGTAAGAAATTTAGAACAGATTAATGGCTGAAAAGAAAAGAGAAACTCTTACGCTATCTTCAATAGCCAAAAATGTCTGTTAAAATCATGTTCCTCCTTAAGTGAATAGTATATCTAAAGTTGAGAACTCCCTGTTTAATACAAATATCAGATTCTTTAGATCTTAACATATTAGATACTTTTGATACCAGTCAGAAACTGAGCTTGAATCAGCATCCCACAGAATTAGCAGTGGAAAATACTCTCTTATGAACCTTAGATGTCTTTGGGCTGATAGTGATAAAAAAAATTATCAATTGTGGTGCTAGCAAGATTGTTCCTGATTTTACGAATGATATAATTACAACTTAATTGACTGATGATCCTGCAATTTTGCAGTTATTAAATATCATATATTAAAGTGCCCTTCTAGGATTTCTTGGGTGGCACAGTGGTTAAGAATCTGCCTGCCAATGCAGGGGACACGGGTTTGAGCCCTGGTCCGGGAAGGTCCCACATGCCGCGAAGCAACTAAGCCCTTGTGCCACAATTACTGAGCCTGTGCTCTAGAGCCCACGAGCCACAACTATTGAGCCCGCGTACCACAACTACTGAAGCCCACGTGCCTAGAGCCTATGCTCCGCAACAACGGAAGCCACCACAATGAGAAGCCCATGCACCACAACAGAGAGTAGCCCCTGCTATGGCAACTAGAGAAAGCCCCCACACAACAACAAAGACCCAACACAGCCAAAAATAAATAAATAAATAAATAAATTAGAAAAAGTAAAGTGCCCTTCTGGTTAGAATACCTTTCAAGAGAAGTGTGTCCTCCCTGACAACACAAGACAATTTTCATTATGAATTGCTAAAAAGAAGACCATGTCAAAATACCATGTTATTAAGTGTTACAGCAAGCAAGTCCTGTTTTATTATTATTTTTTAACTATATATGAAGCATTTTAGTGATAGAAAGAAATATAGTAAGAACTTTTAAATACTGGCCCTCTATAAAATGGAATAGACAAAGAACTATCTTCAAGCTTGTAATCATAGGAAAAGTTGCGATCAGAAACTTCACAGAGAGCACACCAATTTTTTTTTATTATTCAAACAGAAAGTCACAAAAATTATAATCATCCTCATCAGTTCACTCAGTCCCATGTAATTAATTTTTTTATCTTGATCTTTTGTTATCACTTTTATAAATTCATCAGTTTTCCATTAGAGTTCTGAAAATGCTTATTCATTCAGTTCAGCAGTATAGTCAGTTACCAGAGAGAACACACCAATTTTATTGCAACCAACAGTTTCCTTTTCTTCATGAAGCAGACCTATGTTTTTTGTTTTGTTTTGTTTTTTTGTTTGTTTGGTTTTTTTTGAGGTACGCGGGCCTCTCACTGCTGTGGCCTCTGCCATTGCGGAGCACAGGCTCCGGACGTGCAGGCTCAGTGGCCATGGCTTACGGGCCCAGTGGCTCTGCGGCATGTGGGATCTTCCTGGACCGGGGCACGAACCCGTGTCTCCTGCATCGGCAGGCGGACTCTCAACCACTGCGCCACCAGGGAAGCCCAGACCCATGGTTTTAATTACTTTTGGAGAATTTTTCTTTGTAGATAGGTTCTCCCCATAATGTCTTTGTACTAATGGCATAATAGGGGATATCTTTGTTGAATCTAATTAATCAGTTATCACACATTTATTGATACCTTCTATTTCCTCACACTCTGTATGAAAAAGAAATGTAAGACATGAATCCTGTTCTCAAGGAAGTTACAACTCAGTTGTAGGAATC
The DNA here is from genome assembly GCF_949987515.2 of Delphinus delphis. NCBI lineage: Eukaryota > Metazoa > Chordata > Mammalia > Artiodactyla > Delphinidae > Delphinus > Delphinus delphis. Next base: position 61,241,181 of record NC_082704.1, on the reverse strand, counting down.
AAACCAGCATATATTAAACAATTAGATAACATTAAGTGTTAACTTTGCAGGACTGGTATAGAAGAGATCATTGTTGATTAGAATGCTCAAGGTTTTATGGAAGACATTAAACTTAAAAGATTAGGATAGGCCAAGGGGAAAAGGAAAGTAATTCCAGATTGGTAGAATGACAATATTGAAGATACAGGGGTAAGGATTAATACCTATTTCCACTTCAGGGGTATGCCTGTGCTGGTTTAGTCAATAACTCCACCTTAAATCCTAACTGGGACACTATAAAACTCTAGTTTTTATATAATTAGGTACTGTATTTCTTGTTTATTCCATGGCATATATTCACTGACTGAAAACACTACCAATCAAAGAAGCATAGCAAGGATAATATCTTAGTACCACTTCCCCGGTTAACTCTGTCCTAAGTAGTAGAGGTTAAAGATGGCAATCTTTAAAGTATAGTTCAGCGCTGTATGATATTAAAATAGTTTTACAGGTTTCAGAACCAGATGAGTGAGACTGAGAAATCAGTTGTCCCTTGTTTATCAGTTGACATTTATGGCATCATTGCACTATTTTACACGTAAGCAAACATAAATCATTAGATATTTTACTGTATTATGTATAGTTACATCAACATTTTTATCACTTTGCACTTAATATAACACAAAAACAATGATGCCACAGTAAGGTCTCATTATTACTAAAGAACTCAGTGGCATGTGAATAATGAGACAATTTGCAAGTTGTGAATAAAACTGAGGTTGTTAGTATTGAAAGGTGTATTCTTTTCATTTGTTCTCTTGAATAAATTTTAAACTAATACCATCTTATTAGATGGGATATCAACTACCACACAATTCTAATAGAAGAGTGAAGGTGAACCCAATTTAGGCATTTGAACCAAAAGAAATACCATTTTCGTTCAGATATATTTGGAGAATATTTTGATTGTTTGAATCATTCATTTTTAGAAATTGATAGCATTGGTTCCTGTTCAGACTGGTTAACTGTATGTGATTTAAAGCAGAATTTTGCTGTAAACAAAATTAATTTTAGATGGTATAAACTAGAACTAGAAAACAGGTTTTAGTAAATCATGATTGTTTTCCTTTAAGTACAGAATAAAGTTCAACACAATTTCTTGGTCTTTGGAAGTTACCTAGGAAGATTGCAGATTGTTGTTTGCTCATGACATGGGAGAACGGTGTGTGACATTTGATAGTTTGTGTTCAGAAAGGTTACAGAGCAGTAGCTCAACTTCTCTGGATATTTGAGACAAAGATATGTACATTAGAAGAACCATTGATAATCCTACATATTGAAAAAATTTTGAAAATTTTAGTAGATCCAAATTAAGCAAAGTAGTTTTATGCAGTGTCTTTGGTATAGCTAACCTTCTGTAGATGTAGAATAGAATTATATAAAGTTAGAGATTCTAAGGCTTGTAGTGATCTAGTCCAACCCTTTCATTTTACAGAGGAGAAAACTGAGGTGCAAAGTGGTGAGGTGACTGCCAAGTCCCACACACAATATTAGAATCAATATTAAAATATAGATATCCTCCCTTCTAATCTAGTCCTTTTAGTTTTTCCTATAACATATTGCCTATATGAGACATAGTATGATTGGAAGGTTGTTGTTAAAGTAAATCTTATCACCATCCACTCATACACCAGAAATTTTCAATATCAGTGATTCTTATGTAATCCTGTTTTAATATTCCCTAAAGAGAATAACACATTATAGCCAGCAACTATTTAGCATGAATTAGTTTGTTAAGGGCTAAGTGCTTCAAAATCTAGAGGCAATAAAGCACAGGTAAGTTTCAGTACAGAAAGGAAAAAGGTCTGGAAGATGTAATGGTGTCCAGAAAGGGCAGGCCTGGGTGGGAAATTACACCTTGGTATCTCCTTAGGAGTAGGATAGGAGTGGAGCATTGAAAGAGGGTAGTATGTGGAAATGGGAAGTGGGAGTGGTATTGCACTTAACACAAAGTTCATTTCCTTCACAAATGAGAGAGGAGATAAGTAAGGGTTTAAGAGAAAAATAAAAATTAAAAAAAAGCAAAACCATTTGCACAACCAAAGTTTTTATTACAAGCACTGTCTCAAATATAGCCTGTTGGTTTGGACAAGCTGTGTGGCAGTAGGTTTAGGGAAAAGAACAGGAATGCTATACATAGAATTATATAACAATATATGAATGACTTTTTTTTCAATTAATAGAAGTGAATGAGACAACTATACAGGGCTTAATGGAAAAAAAAAAAAAACTACCCAAACAGCAAAAAGGGCAAGTTCCAAATTTTAGATTGAACGTATATTTGGAATGGGTGCTTGTTATTAAAGAGCCCGTAGTTGTATTTTGTATTTTTATACATATTTTTTTACTTGGATGTTACAAAGGAATGAACAACTGAACTTTTTTTTTTTTACCTAACTCCCCTTCCACTCACCATGATATTATGTTACATAACCCCTTTTCTTTTAAAAAAAATTAAAAGTTTGTTTCCAAAAAGGGAAAAAAATAATATGTTATTGTGCTCCTAAAAGTGAAGGAGAAAACTAATGGCATAAGCAAAGTAATGAAAGAAAGTGTTTTCTACAACAGAGTTTCATAGAAATGACTAAGAATACTGAATTTCAGTTCTCTCTAGCAAAATGGGTCTCAGATATGCTGCCTTTGTTTCCTTTATTTTAAAGAGAATATGTGGTCTATCTAAGTTTAAGAAATCCATTTCCTGGCTGGAATAGATTGCCTTATATTTTAACCGTGTGGGTCTTCATATATAGTTTTTATAGAATAATATAATTTGAAAATAAAATCTTATGGCATGGTATATAACTGAATGGTATTAGCTAAATGAATGAGCAAAAAAGAAATAGTTTGGTTCTCCTATTCTTTTCCCTTGGCTCTGACATAAGTACAATGAGTTGTCAGGGCATGCTATATATAATCAAAAATTTATTTCGTTTTACAAAATCAAGTTATCTACCTTTTTCTTTTTTTTTTTTTTTCTTTTTTTTTTTCCGGTACGCGGGCCTCTCACTGTTGTGGCCTCTTCCGTTGCGGAGCACAGGCTCCGGACGCGCAGACTCAGCAGCCATGGCTCACGGTCCCAGCCGCTCTGCGGCATGTGGGATCTTCCCGGACCAGGGAACAAACCCGTGCCCCCTGCATCGGCAGGCGGACTCTCAACCACTGCGGCACCAGGGAAGCCCTATCTACTTTTAATTACAGTGTTGATTTCTGTAATAATTGAAAAATGAAAAAAATTCAGTCTTGTCTGCTATTTTTTAATTGATGAAGTTATTGGTAAGTGGCTGTATTTATAGTGTGTGCCCTCTGTAGAAGGCCTTAAATATGACACTAGGCATTACTTATGTGGACTAATTAACTGGGTATAGGTCCTAAGCCAGAATTTTTTTCATAAACCTGCTACTATCCTGAGATCCCAGGTTTAGGTATAGCATATGACCCCACATGTCCTTAGTGAAATAGAGTGATGACTTCCAGGTATAGTAGATCTTCCTTATTCAATGGATTCCATATTTGAAGGTTCGCCTACTCGTTAAAATCTATTTGCAACCTCAAATCAATGCTTGCAGTGTTTTGTTTGTTTGTTTGTTTTCATACATTGCTGACATGAATAAAGCAGTGAAAAGTTTGATTTGCCCGAAATGCAGGTTTCTGGATGACGTCAAATAAGGCCTTATTTCAGCTCTCAAGTGTTCTTTTCATCAACTATTTAGTGCCACATTTTTTTGAGATTTTGTTGTTTAAAATGCCCCCAAGTGTAGTGCTAAAGTGTCGTCTCGTGTTTCTAAGCACAAGAAAACTGATATACGTTATAGAGAGAATACATTTGTTAAATAAGCTTCATTCAGGCAAGAGTTATGGTGCTGTTGGCTGTGAGTCAATACTAATTAATCAACCATATATGTATGTGTATATATATACACATACATATATAAAGGTTTGGTAAGACAGAAAAACATGCAAACAAGGCTATGTATTAATTGGTTGAGCAAAATGTTGTGACCAGAGGCTTGCAGAAATCTAATCCTTTATTTTCCCTAGGAATAATGGTTCATTATTTGCTAATTAAGTGTTTGTGGTGACTTTATGTAACATAATTACTGCAAATAATGAGAATCAACTATATGTATTCTTACTTTGTAGTGCTTTCGAATACATACAGAATACAGTAAGAATACATACAGAATCAATATACAGTTGATTCTGTATGTATTCTTAATGTGTTTGTAGTGCTTTCAATGGGAAATGGGTCTTCTGTATGCTTTTTAATTATCTCCTGGCCAATTGATGACGTATAGTTTCTCTGAATCTTTAGTACATCTGTGGAGTTATTTCTTCATTTTATATTTTGTCTTCTCAGGATAAAAAAAATATTTTTGAAGATCATTTTATTCAGTATGTCTTTGTCGTGGAATTAAATACAAATTATCCAAAAAGATTTAAATTTATAATGTTATGTGACCATGTATGTAAGCTGACTTGTGTCAGATGTTTTAAATATTTCATGTCATATAGTATAAATACACCTTTGAGCATGTGTCTACAGCAGTCAAAAAGGTCAATCATATTTTTAAAGTAAACATTTTTGTTCTCTTCTACTCCCTTCCTAGTAGTGGACTTTCAGCATTCCAAGAGTTTTGCCCTTGGCCTTCTTGATTCCCTCACTTTAGCTCTCTTGTGCCAGTTTTCTACATCTAACTAGCTCTTTGTCAACTGAGCCTGTCCTTCTTAGAACCTCTACCTTAAAAGACTAAAAATAATAATACAGCTATTTTTGGTCCAAGAGCTCCTTTTCTCTTCCTTTCATTCAGGAAATTCCCACAGCATTTGTTATGGGATTATGAAGTAAAACATGAATCAGCCAAATGCCTTAGACAATCCTTAATATGCAGTTAATCAGTGTCAGTACCCTCATATATTACCTTCATTATCAGAAAAAAGAATGACAGCATTTCTAGGTAAAGGTAAATACAAAAAGGTAAGATTGAATGAAAATTCCAAACCTGTCTCAAGATGGATAACATATGGATAAACATATATTGCTATGTGAACCAGTTTAGTTATGCAGTAAGATTTTCATTTTGCTTCAGCTGTTATTTAATAAAAGCCAGGTAATTATGATCAGGAATTTTGGAGGTGTTAAAAAGTATTAAACCATTGGCAATGTGAAGGAAAACATGGGTCTTTAAGATTCTTGTTTAACTTTTTAAAAAATTTTATTGGAGTATAGTTGATTTACAATGTTGTGTTACTTTCAGGTGTACAGCATAGTGATTCAACTATACATGTACAAATGTATTCATTCTTTTCCAGATTATTTTACCATATAGGTATTACAGAGTATTAGAGTCCCCTGTGCTATACAGTAAGTGCTTGTTGGTAATCTATCTTATATATAGTAGTGTGTGTATGTTAATCCCAAACTCCTGATTTATCCCTCCCAGACACCACGTTTCTCCTTTGATAACCATAAGTTTGTTTTCAGAGTCTGTGAATCTGTTTCTGCTTTGTAAATAAGTTCATTGGTATCATTTTTTTAGATTCCACATATAAGTGATATCACATGCTATTTGTCTTTCTCTGACTTACTTCACTTAGGTCCATCCATGTTGCTGCAAATGGCATTATTTCATTCTTTTTAATGGCTGAGTAACATTCCATTGTATATATGTACTACGTCTTCTTTATCCATTCCTCTGTCAATGGACATTCAGGTTGCTTCATGTCTTGGCTATTGTATACAGTGCTGAAGTGAACATTGGGGTGCATGTATCTTTTCAAATTATGGTTTTCTCTGGATATATGACCAGCAGTGAGATTGCTGGATCATATTTATTTTAACCAGCTTTAGCATTGCTTTTCTGTTCTTGACAAGCTTACAATAGGTACTTTGTTAATTGAATATCTTAAAATACTATGACATTTTAATACATAATTATTGAATTCATAATGCTGTGCATTCCTAACTTCTGACATGAACTTAGAAGGCCTTGAATATAAAACCAAAGTTTCTTATTACATTAACATCCTTAACACAAAATGGAGCATGATAGCCAGAGTTTGTTTGTTTCTTTCTCTTTCTTTCTCCCTTTCTTTCTTTCTTTTTTTCTTTCTTTCTTTCTTGGAGTAAAATTGCTTTACAATGTTGTGTTAGTTTCTGCTGTACAATGAAGTGAATCAGCTACATGTATACCTATATTCCCTCCCTCTTGGACCTCCCTCCCACCCCCGCATCCCACCCATCTAGGTCATCACAGAGCACCGAGCTGTGTTCCGTGTGCTATACAGCAAGTTCCCATTAGCTATCTATTTCACATATGGTAGTGTATTCATGTCAAACCTAATCTCCCAATTCGTCCCACCCTCTCCTTCCCCCTGTGTGTCCACATGTCTCTTCTCTACGCCTATGTCTGTATTCCTGCCCTACAAATAGGTTTATCTGTACCATTTTTCTAGATTCCACATATATGCGTTAATATATGATATTTGTTTTTCTCTTTCTGGCTTACTTCACTCTGTATGACAGACTCTAGGTCCATACACATCTCTAAAATTGACCCAATTTCGTTCCTTTTTTATGGCTGAGTAATATTCCATTGTATATATGTACCACATCTTCTTTATCCATTCATCCATCATTGGACATTTAGGTTGTTTCCATGTCCTGGCTATTGTAAATAGTGCTGCAATGAACATTGGGGTACATGTTTCCTATTGAATTATGCTTTTCTCATGGTATATGCCCAGCAGTGGGATTGCTGGGTTACATGGTAATTCTATTTCTAGTTTTTTTAAGGCAGCAAGAACATACAATGGGGAAAAGACAGTCTTTTCAATAAGTGGTGCTGGGAAAACTGGATAGCTACATGTAAAAGAATGAAATTAGAACACTACCTAACACCATACACAAAAGTAAACTCCAAATGGATTAAAGACCTAAATGTAAGACCAGACACTATAAAACTCTTAGAGGAAAACATTGGAGAAACACTCTTTGACATAAACCACAGCACAATCTTTTTTGACCCACTTCCTAGAGTAATGGAAATAAGAACAAAAATAAACAAATGGGACCTAATTAAACTTAAAAGCTTTTGCACAGCAAAGGAAACCATAAACAAGACGAAAAGGCAACCCTCAGAACAGGAGAAAATATTTGCAAATGAAGCAACAGACAAAGGATTAATCTCCAAACAGTCCGTGTAGCTTAATAGCATCAAAACAAACAACCCAATCAAAAAATGGGCAGAAGACCTAAATAGACATTTCACCAAAGAAGACATACAGATGGCCAAGAGGCACATGAAAAGATGCTCAACATCACTAATTATTAGAGAAATGCAAATCAAAACCACAATGAGGTATCACCTCACACCGGTCAGAATGGCCATCATCAAAAAATCTACAAACAATAAATGCTGGAGAGGGTGTGGAGAAAAGCGAACCCTTTTGCACTGTTGGTGGGAATGTAAATTGGTACAGCCACTATGGAGAACAGTATGGAGGTTCCTTAAAAATCTAAAAATATGACTACCATATGACCCACATAAACAGATGGAGAAATATACCATGTTCTTCGATTGGATGCTACTTATCTTTATCAGGAAGTCTTTAGTGCCTTCCTTCAGCCTGGCCTCATTTACTCTATCAAACAAAAATTCCTCAAAATTTCTTTCTGGTATGTAGGTATCACTCCAGAGTTTCTAGAGTAAGACTTGTTTTTTATATCATGACTCTGCCACCTTTGACTTCTGGAAAGTTAATTTCCTCATCTATAAAATTAAGATAGTTTTATTTTCTTCATACATCTGTTGTAAAGATTAAATGAGATAATATACTTTGCAGTATTTAGCAGACCACAAGAAACACAGCTAATGTTCAATAAAAAGTTAGTATTTTATTGTTGAGCAGCAGCAGTAGTAGAATAATTTTAACCGTAGTAATTGTTCTTATCACTATATTTTGTTTTGTCATAGCAATATGTTGTGTCATAGCAAATGTTAACACTTAGTTCACTGATTAATTCATAAGTCTCATTTTTGCTGTTTGATAGTTTCCCATGAGATTTTAAGAAAAGTTGAAAGTATTGTGACTTTCATTATTTATAAAGCTAAATAAGTTTCTCTAGTGGTGGGTGAGAGTGAGAGAGAGAGAGAGTGTGTGTGTGTGTATTCTTTATGGAATTTATTCCACAATCTTAATAATGGAAAAAGTGTTCTTATTGAGAAAATAGTACAAATGTTTTATTTTTCTAGCACTTCGGCTTTAACATAGATCTTATATCGTTTGCTGTATAAATTAACTTTAGGATTTTGCCCGTTTATTATAATGTACTTAAAGTAGTAATACTTTCCAAAAAAAGTAAAACATAGTATTTTTGTCTACAGTTTATTATTTCATTTTTTTGAATAAGGACTTTCTCAGTTATCCTTTGTCTCATAGAAGACACAAGAGCTAAATATTTTTATAGTGGCATACCACATATGCATTTTTCTAAAAGATATAGATATATATTCCATTTGATTTTTAGGAAAGATTAAGAGAATGGATGTCTGATTGAATGCTCACTGTGTATTTTCTCATTTAATCATCAAATAGACATATGAAGTGTATTATTACCCCCATTTCACAGATAAGAAAACTAAGGTACAAATATTAAGTAACTTATTCATCATAATGTAGTTTATAAATTATAGATACACATTTAAGCCCTGGTGTGTTAGGATTCTGAGACTATCATAATCTTTATCTGCTATATCATGCTGGTTTCATGGGAAACTATCAACATCGATGTGGATAGAAATTATATACAGTTTATAAATGAAAGATGAAAGACTTTAAGAATTTAACTAATTTACTCATGGTTCCATAGCTATTAAATGGCAGAGCTTGAATTTGAATTTATATCAGTTTAGTAATTCCAGAGCCTAAAATATATCATATTTTTTAACCCAGATAGCTGATGAGAAGTCATCACAATCCAGTAATTATTTGTATTGCTCATAATAATGTAACATGATACTCTTTATTGTGAATCTTAATATTTATCTCACATTAACAGTTCAATTCTGGGTAGAATCCTGATTTTATATCCCTTAGTTCATTTGACATAGTATAGAGATTAATAATACCTTAAGAAAAATGGTTCCAGAAGGATTCTCAAATATATCCAGAGGTTCTTTTGATTTACAAAATGTTTTGATTATTTTAAAACCCATTCAGTATTTTCCAATGTTGTTAAATGTGTTATGCATAGTAGTCAAAATGTCTTATGCACAATCATGAAACACCTGTTAAGCAAATCCAGTATAAAAGTACAAAAAAGTACAAAAAATACAGGAGATAGAGAATGAATGAATGAATTCCTAATACCCTTTATCCTTCTTGGCCTTGAAATTTGGAATCACAAAGTAAACAAGGCTAAAAGCATACCCAAGAAAAGTATAAGCTCTTTTAACCTGCTTTTCTTTTGATTACTGTGGATTTTTTTTAACATCTTCATTGGAGTATAATTGCTTTACAATGGTGTGTTACTTTCTGCTTTATAACAAAGTGAATCAGTTATACATATACATATGTTCCCATATCTCTTCCCTCTTGCGTATCCCTCCCTCCCACCCTCCCTATCCCACCCCTCTAGGTGGTTACAAAGCACGGAGCTGATCTCCCTGTGCTATGCGGCTGCTTCCCACTAGCTATGTATTTTACGTTTGGTATTTGTAGTGAGGTGGATGGACCTAGAGTCTGTCATACAGCGTGAAGTTAGTCAGAAAGAGAAAGACAAATACCGTATGCTAACACATATATATGGAATCTAAGAGGAAAAAATGTCATGAAGAACCTAAGGGTAAGACGGGAATAAAGACACAGACCTACTAGAGAATGGACTTGAGGATATGGGGAGGGGGAAGGGTAAGCTGTGACAAAGTGAGAGAGTGGCATGGACATAGATTACTGTGGATTTTAAAAGTCAGTAGAATTTTCTAGACTATCTATTTAAATGCCAAAGTATGTCTAGTGCTCTGATACACATTTGGTCTGTCATGTTTTCGTGCTTTCTGGCTTTCTGATATACTTGCTATTGTTGCATCACACTGACATTTCCCCAACCAGTAATTTAATTTTGACATATAAAAAATTGCTCAAGGTCAGATGGTCATTGAGGTATATGGTAATTTTCTGATATTCTGCATTTTCTGATTAAGGAAAATTATTCTGCTTGATAGTACAATATACTATTTAACAAGCATGACTATAACAACTGATAATAATAGCTAAAAAGGGATTCCCAGGCTAAATGTAAGCTTCTATAACTGTATTTTTGTTGGCTATAATTATCATTTACTATGGATTTCGTATAAAGAATGACAGTGAAAGGTTGAGGATAACAAGGATTTGAAGAATACACCTGCTAAAATAAGATTTCCCTTAAAAAAAAAGTAATGAGAGGAGTATTTTATTCACATTTTGTGGCAAGTACAGGCACCTAACAATATTTTCAAAGTGGCAAAGAATAGTGGTAAAAATTGATAATGTCTAGAGAGATCAAAAGATTTTAAAATATCAAATTGATATCAGAGAATCCACTTGGTACTAGAATAACAACAACAAAAATAGGGTATCAATAGGAAAACAAAGAAGTATTCAGAAGTAGCTATCAGCTTTTATTCAAATTTACCCATAAAGAGCAGGATAGGAATTAAACTGGACTACAAGTTAGAAGTGCCCAGGCTGAAAAACAAAAATATGATTGGAAAATATGGAAAGTCTTACATTTAGAAAGAACAATGGAAAACCCAGGTTCTTGGTGAAAAAGTCCAAAAGTTATAGGGATATAAATGCATATGATATGCTGAACCTGAGGCTTGATTTTCTAGATAGGCTCAGGAAAGAACATTTCCAAATTGAGGAGGCAAGAAAACAGGTATGAAACATGAAATAATGCCTTAACATTTGCTAGAATTATATGGACTAACTGGTCAATAAATGTTGATGGAACTTCATATTGAGGTCTGAGCACATAAAAATTGGGCAGGATAATAATCATAACTACATAGTTTGGTTCATCTCGTAACCAGAGAAATTAGATTCTAAAATTACTGATGTCATGTGTAAGGCTAAAAAGTCAAATGAATCAATAAGTATTTTGTAAGTATAAGTTAAGTATTTTCTAACTCTTGGTATAATCTAATGCAGCTTTGGAAAGTCGTTTTTGTAGGAATCAGCTCATATATGTAGCTGCTGTGGGGCTTGCTTTATTTAGTTGAACAGCACCATTTCAAGTTACACATTATGGTAATACATGGCATTCAGAATAAAAGGAGAAAGAATACTCAGAGCCTCCAAACTTGAAGCGATCTTAAAGACACAGTAGACCTCTGAACAGTGTGAGGATTAGAGATTCCAAACCCCCGTGCAGTTGAAAATCTGCATATAACTTTTGACTCCCCCAAACTTAATTACTAATAGTCTACTGTTGACCGGAAGACTTACCTATAATATAAACAGCCAATTAACACATATTTTGTATGTTATATGTATTATATACCATATTCTTAAAGTAAGTTAGAGGAAAGAAAATATTAAGAAAATCATAAAGAAAATACATTTACAGTACTGTACTGTATTTATCAATACCAAAGTTTAAGTTGTCTATTTACAAGATGAATCATCTGTTTGTTAGTACCCACATCAATGTTGTCTTATATGATAGAAAACACTGTAGATGTTTTACATATTACTAACACAAGGCATCAAAAGTGAAAAGATAATGTGAAACAGAAATTCATATTTATTTATAGGTATAACAGTTCATGCATTAATAATGAAGAAGCAGCAATATGATTGATTTATGGTTAGCCTAATAAATAATACAATTGCTTTACAGTAGCCTAGCCTGTACACTAAGGAATGAATCATTATAAAGTTTTTATGGCATACAGTATTACAGACATATTCATAATACAGTATTAGGAACATTGTTACATTTTTTTTAAGAACCACTTAACCATGATTATAGGCTGATATGCAGTTTCTACCATTGAGAGAGAGAGGCATACTGTAGCCTAAGGCTAAGTTAAAAATCAGTAAGGAAACTAACACATTATTAATGTTATATTAAATATCACTCACTTTATGCCTATGTAATGATAGGCTATCTACTTCAATACACATCATGCACATGATGTTCCACATGATGAATGCTTAGGCAATGATGATGTTGATGGTGACACAAAGATATCTCATACAGTTCTTGCCATACAGTTATTAGATTTTCACAGACACACATACACAACAGATAAATTTATTATCTGTATGAAATGATGATTATTTACTATTTATTAAGTGGAAGTGTATCATCACAAAGGTCTTCATTCTCATAGTCTTCATGTTGAGTAGGCTGAGGAGGAGGTAGAGGAAAGTTTGGTCTTGCTGTCTCAGGGATGGCAGAGGGGAAAGAGGTGGAGAAGGTGGAAAGGGAGGCAGGAGAGGCAGGCACACTTAGTGGTGTAATTATGGAAATACATCGTAATTTCTGTCTGACATTTTTCCATTTCTCTAAAAATGATTCTATTTGGTACCAATCCTTCTTCCACCGTTTGCTTTAGTTTCAGTGCCTGTATCATAGAAGGGTCCATGTTGTAAAGTAAGTCAAAAGCAGTCTTGAATAATCAGAACCTTTCTGCCAGATTGTCAAAATCACTTTGTTTTTTGGCACTGCTTTTTCTTTCTTTCTTTTTTTTTTTTTTTTTTTTTTTTTTTTGCGGTATTTGGGCCTCTCACTGTTGCGCCCTCTCCCGTTGTGGAGCACAGTCTCCAGACGCGCAGGCTCAGCGTCCATGGCTCACGGGCCTAGCCACTCCGCGGCACATGGGATCTTCCCAGACAGGGGCACAAACCCGTGTCCCCTGCATCGGCAGGCGGACTCTCAACCACTGCACCACCAGGGAAGCCCCGCACTGCTTTTTCTATGACTTCTTCCTCATCATCTGGCACTGGTTCTGAAGCACTCGTCTCCATCAAGTTGTCTTCTGTTAAGTCCTCTGGTGTGGTGTCTATCAGCTCTTGAATTTCTCCAAGATCCATATCTTAAACTCTTCACTCCCTATCTTGTTTGCCATATCCACAATCTCTTTCAAAATGTCCTTGATTGGCTCTGTCACAAATTCTGTGAAGCCATGCACAACATCTGTACACAGTATTCCATAGAGTGCCATGTGTAATGAGCCTTAAAGGTCCTTATGACCCCCTGATTTAGAGGCTGTTAGAGATGTGTTTGGGGGCAAGTAGACCACTTTGATGCTTTTGGTGTTGAATTTGTGGGGTTCTGGGTGACTAGGGGCATTGTTCAATATCAAAAAGAACATTAAAAGGCAGTCCCTTACAGCCAAGGTATTTCTTAACTTCAAAGACAAAGCATCAATGGAACCAATCCAGAAAAAGGGTTCTTATTGTCCAGGCCTTCTTGTACAACCAAAAGACTTGCAGCTGGTGTTTATCTTTTCCATTCAAGTCTCAGGGATTAGCAGCTTTATAGATAAGGGCAGTTCTGATCATAAACCCGACTGCATTTGCACAAAACATTAGAGTTAGCCTATCCCTTCCTGCCTTATATCTTGGTGCTTGCTTCTCTTCCTTACTAACAAATGTCCTTTGTGGCATTTTTTTTCCAGAATAGGGCACTTTCATCTGCATTAAAAACCTGTTCAGGCAAATATCCTTTCTCCTCAATTATTTTCTTAATGGCATCTGAGAACTCATCTACTGCGTCTTGGTTAGCAGAAGCTGCTTTTCCGTTATCTTGACAGTTTTAAGTCAAATCTCTTTATAAAATTATCAAACTATCCTTTGCTGGCATTAAATTCTTCAGCTTTAGCGCCTTCACCTTCCTTTTGCTTTAAGTTGCTATATAGTGACCTGGCTTTTCTTGAATCATGTTAAAGTCTATAGCTATGCCTTTCTTATAGCAATCCTGAACCACATAAAGACTGGACTGTCCATATGACATAAAAAGGTATTTCACAAAAAGTGCAAAGTTTTCATGCCTGCCAGTGTAGCTGCAGTCAAGTCTTCACAAGTTTCCATTAGTTTTTTTTTTTTACAGTGGTCCTTACATTGGATTCATTTATCTTGAAATGGCAGGCAACCACAGCTGCAAACCTCAATCTATGGTATATATAAAGAATTCAACTTTTTCTTGTGTGTCATTTACAAGGCTTTTCTTTGCTTCTTGGGAGCACTTCCAGCATCACTAGCCGCACTTTGTATGGATTCCATGGTGTCATTCAAGGTTTACGATATTGTACTAAACATGATGAAAAATATTCGAGACTCAAGAGAGATGACTTTTTACTGCAATATGCAATTTGCTGGAGAGAGGAGCTGCTCACATGGAAATTATTAGTGTCACACTGCCTTTTAAGTGGATACTGGCGACACTTGAGCTCACCTCAATAGCAACAGGAGGTGGCTATGAAATTATTACAGTAGTACAGTATGTAGTACAGTTAATTTATGCAGTTATGATTTAATACTACACCTTTACATTTGCTTACATTTCTTTTGACTGCAAATGGCACCATATATGAGCTGTGTGTGCATAAGTTTTGATAAATTTTAACTTTTTATAATAGATTTGTGTATATTTTATGGTAGTAAATGATAAAATAAACTAGTATATACATATATTTTATACATTCATGACATACCTAACTTTTTCTTATTTTTTCGATATTTCTAGGCTACATGGTTCATCTGAGAGTTTTTAAAAATCGTTGCAAATATCCAATAAATTTTCCAGTACATTTATTGAAAGAAATCCGTGTATAAGTGGACTCAAGCAGTTCAAATCCGTGTTGTTCAAGGGTCAACTGCACTCTGATTTAGCCCATTGTTTAGGTAATTCAGTAGCAATCTCATCTACAATGTGATCAGTAATCTTGTATAACAACAAAACAAAACAAAACTCTGTGGGCAATAGTTTTTCATCTTGATTATTTTCTACATTGTTTAATATCCTTGGCAGCCAAGTAGTCCTTTCTTTGTTTTGTACAGTACAACTTTATTTTAAATCTCTTTCTTTTCCTCTTGTCATTTGTTAAAATGGGGGAAAAGGAGCAGAAGCAAAAACAATATTCAGGTTATTTGCAAGTTTTCTTTGAGCTCAGCTAATTCAGGATCATGGCATAGTGTGTGTGTGTGTGTGTGTGTGTGCGTGTGTGTGTGTGCGTGCGTGTGTGTGTTCATGTGTGTGTAAATACATAATCTATCTTCCTCATAATCGAGAATATAATATAATGTATTTTTTCTCACCAACCAGGAAAATGGTCACAAGTCATTTTCTTAATTTTTAAAAATTCCTCATTAACATTATTCTTCTCCACTGTCCACAGCATTGATGAAATAGACACCTACTCACATGGTAAAAGCTCCATAAGGAGAGAAACACATGGCTATTTTGTCCACCACTCTATGCTCAGTGTTTAGCATTATTCTTGGCAAATAGAAGGCACTCAATAAGATATCTGTTGAATGAATAAAGGAATTTATGGCCCACTGCGTTCTGATTTTCTCTTCCACTACAGAAATTGCTATTGTTATTTATCACTGTTGTTATTTATCTAACTTCCAAGTCTGATGAACATTTTTTTAAACGTCTTATTTTACTAGGTAACACAACTTCATTTCACAATGTTGATTGCACTGTTGATTTCTCTTTGAAACTTTCTACTTCATAGCCCTCTTAAACAAACATTTTTATTGGCTCTCCTTGTACATATTTAACTGTATTTTCTCTATGTATTTCCTGGACTCCTCTTCACCATCTAAATGTAGGTATTCCCAGGATTCTGTTATGCAGCATTTTTCCTGATTTCACACTCTCTCCTTGGGTTAACTAATTTACAATTTATCTTCTGTTACCTATATAATGATGACTCAAAAATCTATATGTCTAGCCCACATTTCTCTCACTTTAGCTTCACACTCCATTATTCAACTCTTGCTGGATATCTCTGTCTCATAGGCACTTCAGCATATCTAAAATTGACCTCATCATTTTTCTCTCAAAAGAGCTCTTCATTCAGTATTTTCAGTCTCATTTAGAGACACCATTTACACCCAGTTACTCAAACCAGGATTTATCTTTTATTCCTCCTCCTTCATATTGTACATTTAATCAGTCACTAGGTCCTGCTGATTTGATATAACTATTTCTTGAATCTGTTCCTCCCTTTCTATTTCTACTACCACATAGTTCAGCCTCTCACCATCTCTTGTCTGAACTATTACAGCTTCATTCAGTCAGTCAGTCATTTTATTCAACAATATTTGCCTTACCTCTATTCTTATCCCTTTCAAATACATCTACTCTACAGCTACCAGGAAGCTGTGTCTGAAGCAGAAGTCTTATGATGCCACACCTCAGCTTAAAGCCCTTTAATGGTTCCCTATCATTTGCAGCATAAGATTCACTCTCTTTAACATAGTCACATAAGATCCATTATGATTAGGCCTCTTCCTTTCTCTTTTAGCCTTATATTCTACAATTATTTGCTTTATACATTGTTTTATACCAATCCAGAGCTTTGCCTCCAAATCCATATGATGCTATTTATCACTTCTGTGGATTTGCTTTGGACTTTATTCAGCCTGGAATTCCACCTTCTCTAAAACCAGAGTTTAAGACTCGGCTCAGATGTCATCCCTAGAAACCTTTTCATGGCCACCTCACTACCTCCTTGTATAATTATAGCATTCTTTGTACAGACAGATTGATTTATATTTTTTGGTTAGTGCTTCCCACTATATTGGACTTTTTGAAGGTAGTGACTCTATTTAACTTATATTTATCTGAGCCTGTTATAATAATTCATTTGAAGTACCACCTAGTGGTACTTCTCTAGGTGGTACTTCAAAAATATTTATTGTAGTCAGTTGATTTATTGTGTGTGTGTGTGTGTGTGTGTGTTTGGTTTTTTATTTAATTTTCTAAAACATTTTTATTGGAGTATAATTGCTTTACAATGTTGTGTTATTTTCTGCTATATAACAAAGTGAATCAGCTATATGTATACGGATATCCCCATACCCAATCCCTCTTGCGCCTCCCTCCCACCCTCCCTATTCCACCCTTCTAGGCGATCACAAAGCACCGAGCTGATATCCCTATGCTATGTAGCTGCTTTTATCTTTGCCAAAGCTATACCTTTGGGCAGTGATTCCCTAAGGAATCAAGAGCTTTGAGTCATTGCAGGTGATCTCTGTCTTTATTTGCAAAAAAACAAGAAAAAAAACTGACATAGTTTAAATAAAATCCCCAATACACAATTACTTAAAAGTGTTATTGAATTTTTCAAAATTATTATTATTATATAGTTATTCAGTTAGTGACACTGAACATGACAACTACTGTCATGTGGGATTCTGGGAATATTTTCAGTATTAAAAAGGGTCTTGGGCTTCCGTGGTGGCGCAGTGGTTGAGAGTCCGCCTGCCGATGCAGGGGACACGGGTTCGTGCCCCGGTCCAGAAAGATCCCACATGCCACGGAGTGACTGGGCCTATGAGCCATGGCCGCTGAGCCTGCACATCCGGAGCCTGTGCTCCGCAACGGGAGAGGCCACAACAGTGAGAGGCTCGCGTACCGCAAAAAAAAAAAGAAAAAAAAAAAAGATGTCTTCATACTCAGAAGCTTGGGGACTATTATCTTGTATTGTAAATCATGGAAAGCTGGAACTTACTCTTTTTTTTTTTTTACATCTTTATTAGAGTATAATTGCTTTACAATGGTGTGTTAGTTTCTGCTTTGTAACAAAGTGAATCAGTTATACATATACATATGTTCCCATATCTCTTCCCTCTTGCATCTCCCTCCCTCCCACCCTCCCTATCCCACCCCTCTAGGTGGTCACAAAGCACCAAGCTGATCTCCCTGTGCTATGCGGCTGCTTCCCACTAGCTATCTATTTTACGTTTGGTAGTGTATATATGTCCATGCCTCTCTCTCACTTTGTCACAGCTTACCCTTCCCCCTCCCCATATCCTCAAGTCCATTCTCTAGTAGGTCTGTGTCTTTATTCCTGTCTTGCCCCTAGGTTCTTCATGACATTTTTTTTTCTTAGATTCCATATATATGTGTTAGCATACGGTATTTGTCTTTCTCTTTCTGACTTACTTCACTCTGTATGACAGACTCTAGGTCCATCCACCTCACTACAAATAACTCAGTTTCAGAACTTACTCTTTATATTAACCTCTTTTTTCGTAAAAGACCAGTTACTGGCACTAATGAATGGTAATAATTAAATATTTATTATAGCTATGCTATTTCAGTCAGTGTTAATTGAGCTCTTATTTTTTGCCAGACCTTTCACTAGGTGCTATTGAGGGAACCCAGAGATATAAAAGGTATATGGACTTCCCCTTCTGTATACACAGTGATGATTCTGCTCCAGTTATCTCATAATATTAGATATGAGTGATTTGGAGGGCTTGGACTTTTCAAGTAGTGTCCTATTTTATTTGAATGCTGTTTTCGGAAGCTTAAAAAGGAAGTTTTTCATGGTATGAACATGATTCATTCTATGTTATGACTAAAAGGAAAGAAATGTTTCACAACAAATACAAATGTTCTCATTTGTTTATGTTTGTTTTTATTTCCATTACACTAGGGGTGGATCAAAAAAGATCTTGTTGTGATTTATGTCAAAGAGTGTTCTTCCTATGTTTTCCTCTAAGAGTATTATAATGTCTGGTCCTATATTTAGGTCTTAAATCCATTTTGAGTTATTTTTGTGTATGGTGTTAGGGAGTGTTCTAATTTCATTCTTTTACATGTGGCTGTCCACTTTTCCCAGCACCACTTATTGAAGAGACTGTCTTTTTTCCATTGTATATCCTTGCCTCCTTATGGGACCTAATGAAACTTAAAAGCTTTTGCACAACAAAGGAAGCTATAAACAAGATGAAAAGACAACCCTCAGAAAGGGAGAAAATATTTGCAAATGAATCAAAACACAAAAGATTAATCTCCAAAATCTACAAACAACTCATGCAGCTCAATATCCAAAAAACAAACAACCCAATAAAAAATGGGCAGAAGACCTAAATAGACATATCTCCAAAGAAGACATACAGATGGCCAAGAGGCACATGAAAAGCTGCTCAGCATCACTAATTATTAGAGAAATGCAAATTGAAACTACAGTGAGGTATCACCTCACACCAGTTAGAATGGGCATGATCAGAAAATCTACAAACAGCAAATGCTGGAGAGGGTGTGGAGGAAAGGGAACCCTCTTGCACTATTGGTGGGAATGTAAGTTGATACAGCCACTATGGAGAACAGTATGGAGGTTCCTTCAAAAGCTAAAAATAGAGTTACCATATGACCCAGCAATCCCACTACTGAGCATATACCCAGAGAAAACCATAATTCAAAAAGACACATGCCCCCCACTGTTCATTGCAGCACTATTTACAATAGCCAGGTCATGGAAGCAACCTAAATGCCCATCGACAGATGAATGGATAAAGAAGATCTGGTACATATATACAATGGAATATTACTCAGCCATAAAAAGGAACAAATTTCCTCTCTAGATCCATCTACATGTCTGCAAATGACCCTCTCTATTTTACATTTGGTAGTGGATATATGCCCATATCACTCACTCACTTCGTCCCAGCTTACCCTTCCCCCTCCCCGTGTTCTCAAGTCCATTCTCTATGTCTGTGTCTTTATTCCATGTTGATGGATTTCTCCTCTTTTTCTAAACCAGGGATTCTCAAGGTATGGCCCCTGGACTAGCAGTATCAACATCACCTAGAAAGTTGGAAATGCGCATTCTCTGATGCCGCTTCAACCTTCCCAATCAGAAATTCTGGGGGTGGGGTCAGCAATCTGTGTTTTGAGAAACCTTCCATGTGATTCTGACTCAAGCTAAATTTGAGAACGAGTATTCTAAATAAAACAGTTTCTGCCATTAGTACCATCATTCTTCTAGTCACCCAGTCTTGAAATCTTGAAGTTATCAAATCATGGAATCTTTGGATTTGGGTGAACTCTATAGAATCTTCTCATTATATAGATAAGGAAACTGAGGCACAGGAAGTTAAATAATTTGACCCAAGCCATATATCTAGTCCTCTCGGTTAACCATTGTTTCCTGATCTCCTGTATATATTCATCACCAACTGTGACTGATTCTAAAGTTATATTTGGTATCTCCCATTCTTCTGTTTTCCCATTACTGTCATCATGCTTCCTGGCTTTTACCTCTTACCCCATCTAATTCACTTTATGTATTGTTTCTAGATTAATCTTCACAACAAACATAATTTTTAACAGTCACTTTCATACTCAGAAAATTTAGTGTCTCATTGTGGCCTAACAATTATATTTTAAATCTATCTGCTACAGTTCTTCTAATTTATATAAACCAGTCTGGTTTACTCTTTGCCTCCCATGTGCCTGCCTGTGTATTCCATTTCTTTCCCTTTGTTACTATTGTTTTTCACATTCTATTTTCACTTGTATGTTTATAATTTTCCCTTCCTGGAACATTCACTCCATCCTCATTACCTGTTTATCAGAATTCTACCTTTTTTTCAAATTAAAACCTAAGGTCCACACCTAGAAGCCTTTTCTCATCACATCCAGTCTCTTCCTTCACTGAACTCTTATATTCATTTTCTGTGCAGTTCATTGGGTACTTAATTATATATACTACTTGCATTGCTAGTTGACTTTTCAGGTGTATATAAACTTATTTTGCTAGCTAACTTGTAAATTTTTTGTAGGCAAGGATAGCGCTTTATGTTTTCTTATGGTCCCTGAAGTGCTTAATGTAACAGGTGCTCAATAAGCTGGTGATTTGTAATATTGCAGAAATGATAACTTGATAAGTTTTGCTGCAATGAAAAATCCTAATTGTGTACCAGTGTAGAGCTATATTTTGTACAGTTTGTATATGTATATTTTCAGTCAGTTTAATTCAAGTGACCTTTTCACCCATTTGTTCTGTGATTATATTTGTTTTCTACCTCCTTTCTGTGCACATTTCTAGAAGACAAGAAAACTTTCTGTGAAAAACAATGTTTCTATGCTAATTTTTAGTGAAAGTTGATGTGGTAATTCAAGCATAGTATTTCTGAAAAAAAATAATAGAAACTTTTAATGACAAAAAATGTTGAAACTCAAATCTTTAGCCTACAGAGTTCTAAAAAAACATAGCCCTATTTTTAGAGTACTGGTATTTTTATTCTCTTAAGAATTTAGCTTTGTGTTTACTCATGTTTCTGGTGAAATGGAATAGCAGATTGTAATAAAGAAGGCAACAAATATTATGTGTCATATGTTGTTCACTTCTTATTTGATAGAAATAGGTTTTTATGCCTCTCTATATTAACTTGAATAACAACCATTTTCTGAAATGTTCACACTGTTGGGCTAGAGAAGAAATTTCAATGTTGATTTTTTGGAGGGTGGTATATGATAGATCTCTAAGACAGTTTGGTATTTTGCTACTTGTAATGATTAAAGTTTATGGCCTAATTGCTTATTCCACTGGACTTTAATTTTCCTCTCTTGAAAGAACAAGAGGTAAATAATCTACTCACTGTATTACAAATCCTTTTTTTTCTTTTTTGTTAATCTCAATTTATAAAATTAATAATGTGCTGAGAAGTTTCTTGTATCTTTAGAGTGTTGCAGTTTTCTCTCTATTATAATTAGAAAATAGTATATGCAACAAAAATATCTGCTAGAAATGGGTACGATCGGAGAGTTATTTCTTTTATGTAAACATTGATGGCTGAAATTTATCTTTTTGTTGAACATACCACTCTTCTTTGTGTATTTTAGTAACTTTTCATCCTCTCCTTCCAATTACTCCTGTCTTGCACATCTTTAAGTCAAACATTATTTTCAGACTTAATAGAATGTGCATTAGGTAAATGTGTCTTTAAAAACCTATTTTGAAATTGGCTATTATCGTTGTAGTCAGGCCTCAATTTTTTATGTGTTGATTATTTTGTGGATAAACTCCTTTCTTGATTTTAGCTTTCTCCATCTGTCATCATGTTATCATGTAGATTTCCTTTGCTGAGTAGCCAATGTATGCATATTCAAGGAATATAATTTAATTTTATTATTTCACCTAATCAGAAATTTCCTTAAAAAGATAAATCTGCTATCAAAAATCGGTAATATAAAGTCAAACATAGTAGTTATTAGGATTATCCATTGTTTTTAATTATCTGTTTCTTTTTACTCTCACACTAGCACTCATAATCAATAGTAAACAATTAACTTCCTATATCATGACACATATTTAATCATAGTGGGAAATTCAAGACAAGTTAAGAATATAGTGAGCAACTGAGTTTAGGAGAAGGCACCATCAGTAGGGCTGAAGACTATCATAGGGGCTGCTGGGGCCATTCTGCTTATTTTCCCATTTTTTCCAAGGGTCAACACTAGGTATTAGCAAGGATTTTAAGAAGAATATAATAGACCTACAAAGGTACTGAAAAAATTAACCGTTGTGTGTCCATCATAACTAAGAAATTGTTTCTTGTCAATAATTCAGTTTGTTCCACTATCTATTTTAGTAGAGAGCCTGACTCTCTCTGCAATCTTATCACTCATGTCTCTAAATAGCATAAAATGTTTTCCTCTTTAGCTGCTTCTTTTTCAAGCACAAATATTTACATTTATGTCAAATTCTGAAAATTAGTCTTAATACCTTCATTACAATCCATACCAGCTGTTTGACTTTAAACAAGTCATTTAACCTTTCTGAAACTCATTTTTTTCTGATGTAAATTGAAAGGATTACCTACTTTTGTACATATATACATGCCTGCTTTACACCCGCACATATACCCGCACACACACTCACACACACACACACACACACACACACACACACAGCTAACTAACACAGTATTTAAGGTACTGTTCTAAGTACTTTATATGTAGCTCATATAATCTTCAAAATAACCCATGAAGTGCAGATTATTCTCATTTTACAGATATTGAAACTTATTCAGAGGGACGCAAAATAAGTATCTTAAGGCAAAGCAGCTATAAGTGCTAGAACCTGGAAGTAAATCCAGTTAGACTTCAGAACCTCGCACCCACTTTTACTACTGTGTTATACTACCTCTTCAAAGCATTTTTAACTTTCCATTTGCCATGAATTTCTCCCTCCCTCCCCCTCCCCTCTTCCTTCCCCACTCCTCGTTCCTTATTTTTTTCTACTCCCCTCTCCTCCTCAGGTCTTACTTTTGTCTTGTATCTGTAATGTTATCCCCTTTCCTCTTCTTAGGTTTTGATTTCTCACTCCATACAACACTGGTTCAAAATTCTCATTTTCTAGGACATACTCCTTGGTAAACACCACCTTATTCTAAACACTCCTTCATGGATATTTATATAATGTTTTAGTACTTTATTACTTGGCTCATTTTTGTTGTTGTTTTTAATTGGATTTACATCATAGCCAGGTATATTTTTGCCTCATCTACAATTCATGTACTTTGTTTCCAAAAATGTGAAAAAAAAATTTAGTAGAATTATAATTTAACTTCATGGGGGAACTCACTAAAGAAACACATGGGGAAATATTTTCTAATATAATCACCCAGTAATTCATCTATTTTGTAAATATTTTGTTTGCTTAAGGAAGAACCAAACTATATATTTGTTTGCACCATATTTTGTGCAAACAGATATATAAACAGCATTTGACATTAATCTATGGAAATTTCTTAGAATGTACTATAGGTTGTGCTTTTAGTTGGATTTTATATGTTTCATCTTTTTTTAAGATGGAAGTATAGTTGATTTCTGTTTCATATCTTTTTTAAGGGCAAGAAATGGTCTATTTTTCTCACAAATCATTGGGCCTAGAAAATGGTATGAGCACATAGAGTAGTGGTTCTCACTCTTTGCTGCACATTAGAATCATCTGGGAGCTTTTAGTACTCTCAGTGGCCAGGCCAATTCCATCAGAATCTTTTCTAGGGGACCCAAGCATCAGTATATTTTAAAGCTCTGCAGGTGCTTGTTGCAGCAGGTGCTCAGTGAAAGCTGCTAACAAAGATAACTTGGATAAAAGGAATAGATAATTATAATGAAAAGTATTGGTATTTTTGCTCCCACGTACCTACGTTAAATCCCTGGTAGCTCATTAACTAACTTATTTTAGTCAAGTTACTCTTCTGAGTCTTGGTTTGTGCACTGTAAAATGGAAATAGTAGTAGTATATATCTCATGGGGTTGCTGTGAGATAAATGGGACAATATATGTAAAACACTGAGAATCGTGCCCTTGAATAATAATTGCTCAATACTAGCTTCCTCTTAATTCATAGATGTTTACTTCCTGTTAAAAATGAGGTTGGTCATTAATCATTAGAGAAAGGCAAATCAAAAGTACAATGAGATGTCATCTCACACCTGTCAGAATGGCCATCAAAAAAAAATCTACAAACAATAAATGCTGGAGAGGGTGTGGAGAAAAGGGAACCCTCTTGCACTGTTGGTGGGAATGTAAATTGATACAGCCACTATGGAGAACAGTATGCAGGTTCCTTAAAAAACTAAAAATAGAACTAACATATGACCCAGCAATCCCACTACTGGGCATATACCCTGAGAAAACCGTAATTCAAAAAGAGTCACGTACCAAAATGTTCATTGCAGCTCTATTTACAATAGCCAGGACATGGAAGCAACCTATGTGTCCATCAACAGATGAATGGATAAAGAAGATGTGGCACACATATACAATGGAATATTACTCAGCCATAAAAAGAAACGAAGTTGAGTTATTTGTAGTGAGGTGGATGGACCTAGAGTCTGTCATACAGAGTGAAGTAAGTCAGAAAGAGAAAAACAAATACTGTGTGCTAACACATATATATGGAATCTAAAAAAAAATGGTCATGAAGAACCTAGGGGCAAGATAGGAATAAAGACACAGACCTACTAGAGAATGGACTTGAGGATACGGGGACAGTGAAGGGTAAGCTGGGACAAAGTGAGAGAGTGGCATGGACATATATACACTACCAAACGTAAGATAGCTAGCTAGTGGGAAGCAGCCACATAGCACAGGGAGATCAGCTCAGTGCTTTGTGAGCACCTAGAGGGGTGGGATAGGGAGGGTGGGAGGGAGGGAGACACAAGAGGGAAGAGATATGGGCACATATGTATATGTATAACTGATTCACTTTGTTTTTAAGCAGAAACTAACACACCATTGTAAAGCAATTATACTCCAATAAAGATGTTAAAAAAAAGTAAAAAAAAAATGAGGTTGGTACTGTCACAATGCTGCCATCAGTATCATCATTTTGATGTGTTACAAAATAGAAGCTGGGTATAATCTAAGGATAGGATGCCCCCTTAGGTCATGGTTGGATAATAGCTGTCTGAGTATCATTGAATTACTATGCTATAACTGTTTGGTTGATAAAAGATTTTCTTTAACACATTTGCCAATATACAATCTTTTACACACAGGCTAAATTCATTGCTGTTTCTAAAATAAAAAAAAATATTTGATGAAATCCAAGGCAAATCTCTTTTTTTAATACTTTATAAAAGTAGTTCATGATATTTGTGTGTTTTCAGTGTTTGGGTGCACAATATCTTATTATCTTGGTGTCTTCATTTTAGGCTATAGACTTTGTAGAGCCCTGCAAAAAAAAAAAAAAACTGGAAAAACTCTACATATAATAATTGTTTAGTGAGAACTTAAATTCTTTCCTCACAGTTATTAAGATAACTGCAAACATTTCTTTTTTAAAAAATCCAGGCTGTTTCTTTGAGGGAAGAAAACTTCAAGCTGGTTAACTATCCTGTACTTCTTCTGTTTATAAAAGTGGTATCTACTGTGTTCTTGTCTTATATAACTGAATTATAATCAGCTTATGTCACAGCAAGGACCAGCATGTGAGCTACAAAGTCAGAGTGAGCAACACAATGACACACCTGTCAAACATATTGATCTCTATTTGTTCTCATATCAAATCAGCTAGTGCTGCAAATTTTCAGTGGGAGATATTTTCTAGCAAATGGGTCTGATTTTTGGTTTTCTTTTCCTTCTCTGATAGTGACATGGCAATGGCCGTACATCACTTAAGCAAATGAGGAAAATACATATTTTGGTCCCAGCCAAATGTATTGTAAGTGGAAATTTGAAACCTGAGGACTGGTTGGCTATATTTAATTAGTATGCAGTAAATCCCATAAGTTAGAATGCTGGGCAGTGAGTTATTTTGGTTAATGAAATACTGTGGTTAACTTTAAGTTACCACACATACCACTTATGGCTTATTATTTCTCAGAGAAATCAGTTATAGTAACATTTATCACAATAACTGTTTTAAACTTTATGGTGTGTAATTCAGAAGACATTTGAGAATTTAATAGGATCTCAGGATCGTAATCAACGTTAACTGATATATATGATGCCATAGATGTATAAGGTATAGCTGAAGCTATACTAACCCTATGACAGATGGTTACTTTTCTCAATAAGTCCCTGATATCAAATTCCCTTTCTGTCATTAACCTTTCGTGAAAAAGAATGTACAAAACATAATAATTCCAGTTGTTTTTAAAGATCTCAATGAACAGGGCTATACAGAATTTATTGTCTTTTCTCTTCCTAAATACCTTCTATTATTCATCTTATTTTACTCACAACATTACGTTACCCTTTCTTTGTGGGATTTTTTCTCACTTTATTCTCTGAATTTCTATCTTCTTTATTTCTATTTTGGTTCACTCTTTTTTTAAAAAAAAAATGACATTATTGGATGCTGGAGATGTTGACCTAAAACAAATGGACTGTAAGATATTTCTCCAGCAAAGATGGGCTTATTTGGGGTCAGCAGAGAATTGCAGTTTGGGGTCTGCAACAATGGAAGCCATGTGCAAGTTCCCTCATGGCAAGGGAAGGAGAACACTTTTATAGAGAGGAAAAGGAAAAGGGAGGGCTATAGTAAACAAAGAGTCTATGGCTTTTCATTGACCTAGTTCTTTCCAGGAAAGAAAAGGAGCCTTCTTCCTCCTGGGCTCTGCTGTTGTCACAGGCATGAGAGGTTTCCCTTCTGGTCTCCCAATTCAATTTAACTGAGGTTTCTGTTTATTCATTTTTTACACTTCCTCCTTTTGATCAAGATCTTCCTTGGAAAACATCGCTGATCAAGAGTCAGGTTTTCTAGTTTCAGCAGCTTTTTGTCCTTCAGTGTCTGTAAGGACCTTTCCTGGATGTAGTGTCTCATGTAGGAGGGAAAGTACACAGATTGGAAACCTAGTAAGGTCACATAGTAACAAGGAGGAGTAGGAGGGAGAACTCTCAGGTACTTTTAATCTAAAGTCCATATGTTAGTAAGATCATAGACACTGGAGGTCATCTGAAGTGTTATGCCATCATCAAAGGTTTGATGACAAACCTCCAACAGGTCTAGATATCTTGGGAAAGCTGTCTAATCAGATGCCATCTGCTTCAATACTGGGAAATCTTTACTTTCAGGTCACAGATGATATGCAGGTCCAGTCAGGGTTCAGTGCTTTCCTTATGGTGTCACATGAATCCCAGAGTCTCTTCTTTGGAGTTTGGTGGCACAAAGCTTGGTTAGTAGTACTTGATAGGGCCTTTCCTGGGATGTTGAAGAGAGTTCTTCTGGAGGTGTCTTTTCCAATAGACAGAATCTCTAAGTTGCAAGGTATGATGCTTAAGGTCTTCATCTCCCACACTGTGAAAAGATTGCTCTACCCAATTGTGGTGGTTTTTAATAGAAGCTATTAGGCCTTTGCAATATTGGGGTATCTCTCCTTTAACCAGCTGTGGGTCAAAAGAAGGAGGAGTCAAGTGCATTGGGCATCCTGTGACTATTTCAAACGGTGAGATTATATTAGTTCCAAAAGAGGTGAATCTGAGATTTTTAGAAGGACATACAGCACTGCTTTTGGCAAAAGTATTTGGAGGGCCTCTACAAATTTTGTCATTTGAGTCTAATAATGCCATAATTAAGGGAGTTAAACATAGTTAAAGTGTTGTAAAACCGTAAAAACAGTGTAAGACTTTTCAAAGTACCTGGCTAGTAAAATGGGTTCTTCCATCACGATGAAGTTTGAGAGGAGTTTTCCAGGTAGGGATGATCTTTTCCAAAAGGACTTTAACCACAGTAGTGGCATAGCCTGTCTGCAAGGAAAGGCTTCAGACTAGTGTAAAAACATACAGACCATATCTAAAACATATTTATATCCATTATATGGAGGAAGTTGTATGAAATCCATTTGCCAGAGCCTGAATGGTCCATTAGGCAGTTTTAAATATCCAGGAGTAGTATGAACAGGCTTCCCTGGATTGTACTTGGGACAAGTGGAACAAGTGAGGTAGGCCCTGTGCTATACAGTAGGTCCTCATTGATTATCTATTTTATATATAGTAATGTGTATATGTTCATCACAAACTCCTAATTTATCCCTCCCTCCCACCTTTCCCCTTTGGTAACCATAAGTTTGTTTTTGAAGTCTGTGAGTCTGTTTCTGTTTTGTAAATAAGTTCATTTGTATCATTTTTCTAGATTCCACATATAAATGATATCATATGATATTTGGCTTTCTCTGTCTGACTTCACTTAGTGTGATAATCTCTAGGTCCATCCATGTTGCTGCAAATGGCATTATTTCATTCTTTTTTATGGCTCAGTAATATTACATTATATATATATATATATATATATATATATATATATATATATATATATATATCTATCTCACAACTTCTTAAGCCAATCTCCTGTTGATGGGCACTTGGGTTCTTTCCATGTCTTGGCTATTATTTTATCAAATCAAAAATTCTCTTTATTAATTTCTTTTTTTTAACGGAGGATAGTCAGAGACTAAAAGTACCCATCATGTACAAAGTTTGGTATGAGGAAGCATTCAAGTGGCAGTTATTATTCTTACTGCTTCAAGAAGTGTTTTGTTCTTGTGGTTGTTTTGTGTGTGTGTGTGTGTGTATGTGTATGTGCTTTGATGAAAAACATGAGGAAATTTGTTTACATTTTAATTGCAATACTGTGCAGAAATAATCCAAAAATACTGGAATTTCATGATTTTTAGGATTCTAATCTTTTTAGATTATTAACAATGAATCCTGTATTGTAGAGAAGCTAAATGATAGTTTCTGCTAGAAGTAAAGGTTTCAATTTCTGCTGGATGGTATAATAGACAGAAACCCAGGAATGTCTAGATCCTGCTTTGCCAATTGCCCCTTCTCTTTTTTTTTTTTTTTTTGCGGTACGCAGACCTCTCACTGTTGTGGCCTCTCCTGTTGCAGAGCACAGGCTCTGGACGCGCAGGCTCGGCGGCCATGGCTCACGGGCCTAGCCGCTCCACAGCATGTGGGATCTTCCTGGACTGGGACACGAACCCGTGTCCCCTGCATCGGCAGCCGGACTCTCAACCACTGCGCCACCAGGGAAGCCCTCCCCTTCTCCTTATAGAGTTTCTCTGCAACCAACAACAAAGCAGAATGAGAATCAAAGTTTCTCTTTATTATTAGCTGGTCTAGCACCTGATACCCTACTGTAGGGCTATGCTGCATTCTGTGCTACAGCATGTGGTTTAGGATTAAGATTTTAGGACCAGTGGGGATAGTGACTCCTCTTTACCCTTGGAATTAAAATATTTGCATTAGCGATCTCAAATGGAAATATTTGAACCAGCACCCCATTTCTAGGTCTGGGCAGAAGCAAAAAAAATACAAAAATAAAATAGATGATAGAGTGTGTGAAGCAGATCACGTTTTAACTAAATTGTAGTATAGGGGAAATAGAAAGGAAGAGAGAAAAAATCTGCTCATCCTCTCTTAGGGAAGGTGACCTAAGCTAGATTTGAGGCAGGAAACTGGAGATAGAGATCCCACATTCAGGGATTCTGCATTGCATTAACATTAGAGGGCACAATTCACTTCCTAATCTATGAGAATGGTGTCATTTAGAGTTAAGCAATATGTGGGCATTTGCAAAACTGATCTTTTTCAAATTTATTGACCATTCACCCATTAGTACCTAGCACAATCTGGGGCCTACACTCTGAACATTCTGAGTAAGAGGGTGACCCAAACCAGGCTTAGCATGGGAAAAGGGAATTGGAGTCTTCTCCTCCTACAATTCCTAACCTAAGAAATTTGTATATGCAAATGTCAATGTACAGTACAGTAAAAGAGGATAATCCACCAGGAACTATGAAACTAGAAATCAAAATAGTAAAAACATGATAGCTCTGAATCTGAAGCTAAATGTTTTAGATGTTGTAAATGTATGATTCATTGTGTACCTGTATGCAGAGGTAAATATAAAGGGATTACAATGGTCAGATTTTTTATTAACTTACCAGCATGGTATTTTTGAATGTTGGAATGTTACTTTAAGTTCCAAACACATTTCCCCCTAAACTTCAGTGAAGTATAGAATATCCAGCCCCATTTTCAGCATTTAACTTAAGCTAATATTAGGAAAAATGCCATTTCCAGAAATTTTCTG
This sequence comes from Delphinus delphis, assembly GCF_949987515.2. Classification (NCBI taxonomy): domain Eukaryota; kingdom Metazoa; phylum Chordata; class Mammalia; order Artiodactyla; family Delphinidae; genus Delphinus; species Delphinus delphis. Next base: position 61,210,570 of record NC_082704.1, on the reverse strand, counting down.
GAAAACACTTTACAGGATCCAGTGAAGATGGCTATTTAATATAATCCAAATTGTTCTCTGTTATAGTCACACTTCCATTTTTTCCATCCCCTAATTTACCTCCTTAACAAAATCTATTATATGTTTTTATTATATTTACTATAATTACTATTATTATATGCTTTACTATCAAAGATGAATAAGCTAAGACTCCTGCCATTAAGGAGTACTGGGTATATTTCACTCTTTTCCCATCAAAAGATGTTTATAATTCATATTAAATGCAAATAACTGGAACACATGCTTTGAGGGTATGAATCCTCCACTGGACCATGAGGTACTTGAGGGCAGGGACTGGTCCTTATACATTCTCAAATTTACAGTGTCTGGACTATAGTAAATTTATGCTTTCAATCAGCATATATTTCTTGAGCCTCTACTATGTTCAGGTCAGTATTTTATTTGCTTGGGATACAGCAGTGAACAAAAAGTTTGCCCTTATTTTAACAGTATGGTGGTAGGTAATAAATTAGGTGAATGAAAAATATAGAATATTAGAAAGTAATACATGCTAAGAAGGAAATGGAAGGGAAAGGGAAAAAGGATGAGAGGTATGTGGAGTCAGGACAATTAAAATTTACAAAGGATAGCTAGGGAAAGTCTTACTGAGAAGGTGACTTTCAAGTTAAAACCTGAAGGAAGTAGGGGAGCAACCATGTGGATATATGGTTAAAGCATATTCCAGACCAGAGAACATTCTGAGGTGTTAGTGTGCCAGGCATGTTCACAGAAGAGCAAGAAAGCCAGTGTAACTAGAGTGTATATAAAAAGGAAGAGTAGTTGATGAGATCAGAGAAGTAATGGGGGGGGCCAAATCATATAGGTCCTTTTAGGTCATAGTCAATACTCTGCTTTTTATGGCGTGAAGCAGGAACCCACTAGAGGGTTTTGAGCAGAGAAGTGCATAAACAGACTTCCATTTTTTAAGGATTACTCTGGTTTCTGTATTTTTAAAAATTTGCAAGAATATTAAGGGTAGAAGGAGGGAGATAAATTAGGAGGCTATTTTGATAATCCAGGTAAAAGATAATGATAGTTTGGGCTTCCCTGGTGGCGCAGTGGTTGGGAGTCCTCCTGCCGATACGGGGGATGCGGCTTCGTGCCGCGGTCTGGGAGGATCCCACATGCCGGGGAGCGTCTGGGCCCCTGAGCCATGGCCGCGGGGCCTGCGCGTCCGGAGCCTGTGCTCCGCGGCGGGAGGGGCCGCAGCGGTGAGAGGCCCGTGTACCGCAAAAAAAAAAAAAAAAAAAAAAAAAAAAAAAAAAGATAATGATAGCTTGGACCAAAGTGGGAATGCAGAAGTGGTTTGACATCTGGTTTTATTTTGAAGGTAGAGCTCACAGCACTTGTTGATAAATGTAGGTGTGAGTGAAAGAGATGAGCTCATAATAGCACAGCTAACTGAGATGTAGGCAACTTGCATGAGGATATGTTTTGAGGTCTTGAACTCTATCATAAACTCAATTTTGAAATTGTTAAATATGAGAAGCATATTCAACATCAAAGTAATTATGCCAAGGAGGCAGTTAGATATACAAGTCTGCAGTTCAGGGTAGAGGTTGAGCCTGGAGATTTATATTGAGGAGCAGTCATCATATAGATGGTATTTAAAGCCATGAAACTGATACAGTTTCTCAAGGAGTAAAAGTAGCTTTAAAAAAAATCCTATCCCACCCCTCTAGGTGTTCACAAAGCACCGAGCTGATCTCCCTGTGCTATGCAGCTGCTTCCCAATAGCTATCTATTTTACATTTGGTAGTGTATATATGTCAATGCCATTCTTTCACTTCGTCCCAGCTTAGCCTTCCCCCTCCCCGTGTCCTCAGGTCCATTCTCTACGTCTGCATCTTTATTCCTGTCCTGCCCATAGGTTCTTCAGAACTTTTTTTCTTTTAGATTCCATATATATGTGTTAGCATGCGATATTTGTTTTTCTCTTTCTGACTTACTTCACTCTGTATGACAGACTCTAGGTCCATTCACCGCACTACAAATAACTCAGCTTCATTTATTTTTATGGCTAATATTCCATTGTATATATGTGCCATATCTTCTTTATCCATTCATCTGTCGATGGACAGTTAGGTTGCTTTCATGTCCTGGCTATTGTAAATAGTGCTGCAATGAACATTGTGGTACATGACTCTTTGAATTATGGTTTTCTCAAGGTATATGCCCAGTAGTGGGATTGCTGGGTCATATGGTATTACTATTTTTAGTTTTTTAAGGAACCTGCATACTGTTCTCCATAGTGGCTTTATCAATTTACATTCCCACTGACAGTGTAAGAGGATTCCCTTTCTCCACACCCTCTCCAGCATTTACTGTTTGTAGATTTTTTTGATGATGTCCATTCTGATTGGTGTGAGGTGATACCTTATTGTAGTTTTGATTTGCATTTCTCTAATAATTAGTGATGTTGAGCATCTTTCCATGTGTTTGTTGGCCATGTGTATGTCTTCTTTGGAGAAATGTCTATTTAGATCTTCCACCCATTTTTTGATTGGATTGTTTGTTTTGTTGACATTGAGCTGCATGAGCTGTTTATAGATTTTGGAGATTAATTCTTTGTCAGTTGCTTCATTTGCAAATATTTTCGCTAATTCTGAGGGGTGTCTTTTCCTTTCCTGTGCAAACAGTTTTGAGTTTAATTAGGTCCCATTTGTTTATTTTTGTTTTTATTTTCATTACTCTTGGAGGTGGGTCAAAAAAGATCTTGCTGCAGTTTATGTCAAAGAGTTATCTGTCTATGTGTTATAGTATCTGGACTTACATTTATATCTTTAAATCACTTTGAGTTTATTTTTGTATATGGTGTTAGGGAGTGTTCTAATTTCATTCCTTTGCATGCAGCTGTCCATTTTCCCCAGCACCACTTATTGAAGAGACTGTCTTTCCTCCATTGTATATTCTGGCCTCCTTTGTCATAGATTAGTTGACCATAGGTTTATCTTTGGGCTTTCAATCCTGATCCATTGACCTATATGTCTGTTTTTGTGCTGGTACCATAGTGTCTTGATGACTGTAGCTTTGTAGTATAGTCTGAAATCAGGGAGCCTGATACCTCTAGCTCCATTTTTCTTTCTTAAGCTTGCTTTGGCTATTCAGGGTCTTTTGTGTTTCTGTACAAATTGTAAAACCTTTGTTCTAATTCTGTGAAAAATGCCATTGGTTATTTAATAGGGATTGTATTGAATCTGTAGATCGCTTTGGGTAGTAAAGTCATTTTCACAGTGTTGATTCTTCCAGTCCAAGAACATGGTATATCTGTCCCTCTGTCTGTGTCATCTTTGATTTCTTTCATCAGTATCTTATAGTTTTCCATGTACAGGTCTTTTGCCCCCTTAATTAGGTTTATTCCTAGGTATTTTATTCTTTTTGTTGCAATAGTAAATGGGATTGTTTCCTCAATTTCTCTTTCTGATCTTTCATTGTTAGTGTATAGGAATGCAGGAAATTTCAGTATATTAATTTTATATCCTGCTACTTTACCAAATTCATTGATTAGCTCTAGTAGTTTTCTGGAGGCATCGTTAGGATTTTCTATGTATAATATCATGTCATCTGCAAAAGTGACAGTTTTACTTCATCTTTTCCAATTTGGATTCCTTATATTACTTTTTCTTCTTTGATAACTGTGGCTAGGACTTCCTAAACTATGTTGAATAATGTTGAATAATGTTGAATAATAGTGAATAGTGGTGAGAGCAGACACCCTTGTCTTGTCCCTGATCTTAGAGGAGATGCTTTCAGTTTTTCACCATTAAGAATAATGTTTCCAGGCTTCCCTGGTGGTGCAGTGGTTGAGAGTCCACCTGCCAATGCGGGGGACACGGGTTCATGCCCTGGTCCGGGAAGATCCTACATGCCGCGGAGTGGCTAGACCCGTGAGCCATGGCCATTGAGCCTGCACATCCAGAGCCTGTGCTCCACAACGGCAGAGGCCACAACAGTGAGAGGCCCACATACTGCAAAAGAAAAAAAAAAAGAATAATAATGTTTCCTGTGGGTTTATCATATATGGCCTTTATTATTTTGAGGTAGGTTCCCTCTGTGCCCACTTTCTGGAGAGTTTTTATCGTAAATGGCAGTTGAATTTTGTCTAAAGCATTTTCTGCATATATTGAGATGATCATATGGTTTTGATTCTTCAGTTCATTACTACTGTGTATCACATTGTTTGATTTGCATATGTTGAAGAATCCTTGCATCCCTGGGATAAATCCCACTTTTTCATAGTGTATGATCCTTTAAATGTGCTGTTGGATTCTGTTTGCTAGTATTTTGTTGAGGATTTTTGTGTTTATGTTCATCAGTAATGTTGGCCAGTAATTTTCTGTTTTTGTGATAACTTTGTCTGGTTTTGGTATCAGGGTGATGGTGGCCTTGTAGAGTGAGCATGAGAGTGTTCCTCCCTCTTCAATTATTGGAAGAGTTTGAGAAGGATGGGTGTTAGCTCTTCTCTAAATGTTTGATAGAATTCACCTGTGAAGCCATCTGGTCCTGGACTTTTGTTTGTTGGAAGATTTTTAATCACATTTTCAATTTCATTACTTGTGATTGGTCTGTTCACATTTTCTATTTCTTCCTTTTTCAGTCTTGGAAGGTTGTCCTGTTCTTAGAATTTTTCCATTTATTCCAGGTTGTCCATTTTATTGGTATATAGTTGCTCGTAGTAGTCTCTTATGATCCTTTGTATTTCTGTGGTGTCAGTTGTTACTTCTTTTTTATTTCTAATTTTACTGATTTGAGTTATCTTCCTTTTTTTTCTTGATGAGTCTGGCTAAAGGTTTATGAATTTTGTTTATCTCTTCAAAGAACCAGCTTTTAGTTTCATTGATCTTTGCTATTGTTTTCTTCACTTCTATTTCATTTTTTTCTGCTCTGATCTTTATGTTTCATTCCTTCTACTAACTTTGGATTTTGTTTGTTCTTCTTTCTCTAGTTGCTTTACATGTAAGGTTAGGTTGTTTATTTGAGATTTTCTTGTGTTTAGAGGTAAGATTGTATTGCTATAAACTCCCCTCTTAGAACTGCTTTTGCTGCATCCCATAGGTTTTGGGCCATTGTTTTTTCATTGTCATTTGTTTATAGATATTTTTTGATTTCCTCTTTGATTTCTTCAGTGATCTCTTGGTTATTTAGTAGCATATTGTTTAGCCTCCTTGTGTTTGTGTTTTTTACAGTTTGTTTTCCCTGTAATTGATTTCTAATCTCATAACATTGTGGTTGGAAAAAATGCTTGATACTATTTCAATTTTCTTTAATTTACAGAGGATTGATTTGTAACCCAAAATGTGATCTATCCTGGAGAACGTTCCGTATGCACCTCAAAAGAAAGTGTGTTCTGCTGTTTCAGACGGAATCTCCAATAAATATCAATTAAGTCAATCTGGTCTATTGTGTCATTTAAGGCTTGTGTTTCCTTATTAATTTTCTATCTTGATGATCTATCCATTGGTGTAAGCAGAGTGTTAAATTATCCCACTCTAACTGTGTTACTGTCGATTTCCCTTTTATGGCTGTTAGCATTTGCCTTGTGAATTAAGGTGCTCCTATGTTGGGTGCATAAATAGTTACAATTTTTTTTTTCTTTTTTGCAGTACGCAGACCTCTCACTGTTGTGGCCTCTCCCGTTGCGGAGCACAGGGTCCGGACGCACAGGCTCAGTGGCCATGACTCATGGGCCTAGCTGCTCTGTGGCATGTGGGATCTTCCTGGACTGGGGCACGAACCCGTGTCCCCTGCATTGTCAGGCAGACTCAACCACTGTGCCACCAGTGAAGCCCAAATATTTACAATTTTTATATCTTCTTCTTGGAATGATCCCTTGATCATTGTGTATTGTCCTTCCTTGTCTCTTGTATCAGTCTTTATTTTAAAGTCTAGTTTGTCTGATATGAGTATTGCTACTCCAGATTTCTTTTGATTTCCATTTGCCTGGTATATCTTTTTCCAGCCTCTCACTTTCAGTCTGTATGTGTACCTAGGTCTGAAGCACGTCTCTTGTAGACAGCATGTATATGGGTCTTGTTTTTGTATCCATTCAGCCAGTCTGTGTCTTTTGGTTGGTGCAATTAATCCATTTACATTTAAGGGAATTATCGATACATATGTTTCTTTTGCCATTTTCTTAATTGTTTGGGGTTTGTTTCTGTAGGTCTTTTTCTTTTCTTGTGTTGCCCACCTAGAGAAGTTCTTTGAGCATTTGTTGTAAACCTGGGTTGGTGGTGCCGAATTCTCTAAGCTTTGGCTTGTCTGTATAGCTTTTGATTTCTCCATCGAATCCAAATGAGTGCCTTGCTGGGTAGAGTAATTTTGGCTGTAGGTTTTTCCCTTTCATCACTTTAAATATATCCTGCTATTCCCTTCTGACCTGCAGAGTTTCTGTTGAAAAATCAGCTGATATCCTTATGGGGATTCCTTTGTATATTATTTTTGGCTTTTCCCTTGCTGCTTTTAATATTTTTTCTTTGAATTTAACTTTTGTTAGTTTGGTTAATATATGTCTCAGCATGTTTCTCCTTGGGTTTAATCTGTATGGGACTCCCTGTGCTTCCTGGACTTGGGTGACTATTTCCTTTCCCCATTAGGGAAGTTTTCAACTATAATCTCTTCAAATATTTTCTCAGACGCTTTCTCTTCTTCTTCTGTGATCCCTGTTATTCAAATGTTGGTGCATTTAATGTTGTCCCAGAGGTCTCTGAGACTGTCCTCATTTTGTCTCATTATTTTCCTTATTCTTCTCCATGGCAGTTATTTCCACCTTTCTATCTTCCAGCTCACTTATCTGTTTTTCTCACTCAGTTATTCTGCTATGGATTCCTTCTAGTATATTTTTCATTTCATTTAATGTGCTGTTCATCACTGATTGCTTGTTCTTAATTCTTCTAGGTCTTTTGTAAACATTTCTTATATCTTTTTGATCCATGCCTCTATTCTGTTCCTGAGATCTTGAATCATCTTTACTATCATTACTGTGAATTCCTTTTCAGGTAGATTACCTATTTACTCTTCATTTATTTGGTCTTGTGGGTTTTTACCTTGCCCCTTCATCTACAATGTATTTCTCTGTTGTCTCATTTTGTCTAACTTTCTGCATTTGTGGTCTCCTTTCTGCAGGCTGCAGGGTCATAGTTCCTCTTGCTTCTGTTTTCTGATCCCTGGTGGATGAGGTTGGTCCAGGGTCTTTTGTAGGCCTCCTGGGAGGAGGGACTGGTTCCTGCACTCCTGTGGGTGGAGCTTAGTCTTTTCCCTCTGATGGGCAGGATCTCGTCATGTGGTGTGTTTTGGGCTGTCTGTGATCTTAGTACGACTTTAGGCAGCCTGTCTGCTTGTGGGTGGGGCTGTATTCCTGTCTTGCTGGTAGTTTGGCATGAGGTGTCCAGCACTGGTGCCTGCAGGCAGTTGGGTGGAGCCGGGTCTTGGTGTTGAGATGGATACTCCAGGAGAGCACATGACAATTAATATTCCCTGGGCCTGGGAATTCTCTGGTGGTACAGCATCCTGGATTCAGCATTTCCACCCTGGAGGCCCAGGGTTGACCCCTGGCTGGGGAACCAAGAACCTGCAAGCTGCATGGTGCATCCATAGAAGAAAGGAAAACAAAGGAAAAGAAATGAAACAACAAAACCCCAAGACAAATAGCAAAATCAAAAACAAACAGCAGCAACAACACAATAAAAAGGAAGAAAGAAAACAGACAAACCAAACCCAAGATAAGTGATAAAAAGAAAACCAAACAAACAGAAACAAAGAAACGGACTACAAAGGCAAAAAACCCCACAAAACAGGGCTTCCCTAGTGGCGTAGTGGTTAAGAATCTGCCTGCCAATGCAGGGGACACGGGTTGAAGCCCTGCTCCTGGAAGATCCCACATGCCATGGGGCAACTAAGCCCATGCATCACAACTACTAAGCCTGCACTCTAGAGCCCATGAGCTACAACTACTGAGCCTGAGTGCCACAACTACTGAAGTCCGTGCACCTAGAGCCTGTGCTCTGCAACAAGAGAAGCTACCCAATGAAAAACCCATGCACTGCAATGAAGAGTAGCCCTCACTCACCACAACTAGAGAAAAAAGCTCGCATGCAGCAACAAAGACTCTAGATGCGAAAAATTTTAAAAATAAATAAATAAATTTATTTTTAAAAGTAATAAATAAAACACATAGAAACAATCAAAAAAAGAACAAAGACAAGAAAAAACACAGAACAACAAAAAAGTAAATAAAAATAGAAAAAATATATTAAAAATAATATTAAAAAAATAATAAAAACATCAACTGAACAAAATGAAACAAGCAACAAAGGAATAATAGTAATAAGAATGTTTTCCTGGCGCCTCCTCTGTCAGCATCCTTGCTCCCACAGTGAGCCACAGCCATCCTCCACCTCCCCAGGGAGCCCTATAATACCTCTAGGTAGGTCTTTGGACCTGCTGTGGGCACTGTGGGGACAGCTCATAATCTGACCTGGCCCAACTCTCATGCGTACTTGCCCCCAAAGTCCACTGATTTTAATGCTAGACTGGTCTCAGTTTTAGGAACACTTGTTGTCTATTCAGATATTTCAGAGATGTAGGATTTACCAAGCCGATCGTGTTGATTTATCTGTGGCTATGCAACTGCACAGAGATATTTCAGTTCCTCTTCCTTAGTCGCACCACCCCTGGGGCTCAGCTTTGGTTTTGGCCCCAAGTCTGCATGTTTGCCACCCTTAGGTATCTATTCCCTGCCCAGGCGATAGTGAGTGAAAGCAGTGGCTGATTGGGGCACACTTACTCAGGCCAGGGAGGGGTACGTTGGCCACAACTGGGGTGTGCACAAAGTGCCTGCAGCAGCAGTGACCAGCAGATAGTTGCAACAGACTGGGGCATGCTCACTCTGGTGGGAGTCCCTCCCAGTGCTCGCGGAGGCATGGACTGGTGTGTGGGGGCTGTAGTGGCCCCACCTCTTATGTGCCACTCAACAATGACACCTCGTTTCCTAGGCAGACCATGTTTCCTCTAGGGCATTCCAGGCCATGGAGCCCCTCACTCCTGTTCCCTCTGTTGTATCTGTGCAGCCAGCAGTGGTCCTCTCCCCAGATCTGCTCTCTCTCTCTTTTTTTTTTTACATCTTTATTGGAGTATAATTGCTTTACAATGTTGTGTTAGTTTCTGCTGTATAACAAAGTGAATCAGCTATATGTATACATATATCCCCATATCCCCTCCCTCTTGAGCCTCCCTCCCACCCTCCCTATCCCACCCATCTAGGTGGACACAAACCACTGAGCTGATCTCCCTGTGCTATGCAGCTGCTTCCCACTAGCTATCTATTTTACATTTGATAGTGTATATGTCAATGCTACTCTCTCATTTCATCTCAGCTTCCCCTTCCCCACCACCCCCATGTCCTCAAGTCCATTCTCTACGTCTGCATCTTTATTCCTGTCTTGCCACTAGGTTCATCAGAACCATTTGTTATTAGATTCCATATATATGTGTTAGCATATGGTATTTGTTTTTCTCTTTCTAACGTACTTCAATCTGTTTGACAGACTCTAGGTCCATCCACCTCACTATAAATAACTCAATTTCATTTATTTTCACAGCTGAGTAATATTCCATTGTATATATGTGCCACATCTTCTTTATCCATTCATCTGTCAATGGACATTTCGGTTGCTTCCACTCTCTTAACCCCACACTTTAGCACTCAGCCCCTGCCAACATTGGCAGATTCACATCTCAAGCAGGGGCACCCAGGGCTGATTCTGGAGGAGGCTTTGTGATGGGCAGCACTCAGGACCTTGGAGCCTACATGGGCAGAGGCGGCCTTGGCTTGAGGGGTGGGTGAGCCTGCTCAGATGGGTGTCCCTCCCAGTACCCACGGAGGCTGAAGCCAGCGGGTGGTGAAGGGGGTTGCAGTGATGGCTCCACCCCTTGCACACCACTCAACAATGACGCCTTGTTTCTATGGTGTCCCGGGCTTCCTCCGCCAACTTTCCCAGTCATGGAGCACCTTACTCCTGTCCCTTTGGGCTGTCTTTTCACAGCCAACAGCTGTCCCTGCCCTGAGTCCATGCTCCAAACCCCACTTTCCAACACCCATCCCCCCTCTGCAACAAGAGACACATGACTCCAGCTGGGGTGCACAGGGCTGCGACACAGACCATGAGCGCAGTTTTTACCTTGACCTGCCTTCCACAGACTGTCCGCTGCATTCCCCTTTGATCCCCTGAAGGTCTCTCTGTCCCAGCTACTTTCTCCACCATGTGGGGAGGTTTTTGAGTGCGGGAACCTCTCCTCACCTTCAGCTTCCTGCCAGAGTTACTGGTCCCTTTTTTGATTCCTCTTTTCTTTTTTCTTTCTTTCATCTTACCCAGTTGTGAGGGGATTTTTCTTGTCCTTTTATGTGTCCGAAGTCTTCTGCTAATGTTCAGCAGGTGGTCTGTGAGAACTGTTCCATTTGTAGATGTATTCTTAATGTACTTGTGAGGAGAGATGAATTCCGCATCCTCCTATTTCATCATCTTAAATGGCCATGCCTTCTTTTTGGAATTCAGTGTATTTATTAGTCCTCTTCTTGGTTCCACTTTTGAAGAAATTCACAGTCCAAAGAAAGTGTTGCTTCAGCATCCCCAGGAGAAGCTCTGGTCCAAGTTCTGATTGGAATTCCAGGCGAGGCTGCTTGCTGAGCCCTGCCTACTCTACCTATGCTGGGAAGCCCTCAACTGCCTCTGCAGCCAACCATTCAACTGAATGTCTGTCCCACAGCTTTTGAATGCACCATTTTCTATCATATTCTTTCTCCCTCTCCTCATCCTTCTTCCCCTCTTTTTGTCCTCCCTTCCCTCCACCCCACTGTGTTTTAGTTTAGATAATTTCTATTCATCTGTCTCCAAGTTCACTGATTCTTTTCATAAATATATATTATTTATATTTGAATCTCTTTCTGTTCTATTGTTTTCTCTTTCCTTTTTTTTAACTCATAATTATTTGCTTTATAATTGAACAGAATGTATAGGACAGAAGAGACTAGTGTAAATCATATTTATGCCTGGAAATGAGCATGTCTCTTTGGTTAGGCCTTTAGTGTTGGGAATTTGAAATAATCTAATCAGGAATTGAAGTGGGTGTGAAATTTGGTCTTGCTGTGATTATTCTCAGTGTACCACCTGCTTCAAATTCCTCTAGATCCCTTGTGCTTAGGTGAGTGCTACATTGCTGGGCGATTTTTCCAGTGTTCATATCACACCTTCAGCTTTAGCCTTTCTTTGTGGTCCTGTGCTTCAGAGAAGGTACTTCTCCACATTTTTACTTGAAACATGACTCTGCTGATGGGGGCAGGTGAGGATATTCTCTATTGTCTTGTTTTAGGTTCTGTCCTCCATAGGCCCTGTGCCCCTGGTTCTCCTGAAGAGGGCTTTCTCAGTGATCTAGCCCTTTTCCCAGTGTTAGAGGTTGTTTTTGTTTTGTTTTGTTTTCTATTGCTTTCCTCTAGCCACAGTGGGTCTTCAACTGTGCCCTAGGGATGACAAGGTTTGCTGTCCTTCCCCTAGCAACTTAGGCTTTTGTTCCAGAAGGTAAAGTGTTCTGGGCAGAGATTCATGTTTTTCCCACATTGGTAACCACTCCTTTCCCCCAGGTCTATACCATGAGGTAGGCTTTCTCTGGTCTCCTGCCCTGCCCTCAATGTTTTGTTTTGTTCCTGTTTATTGCTGTTGTTTTTTATGGGAAGCCATAGAGGTTTGTGGAGAAAAGCCTGCAAGTTGGGTTAGAGCTCTCCATAGTCTATAGATCTCAAGGGTTCTATATTTTCATGCTAGCTCACATACAGCCTTCAGCAATTTGTTAAAAAAATATATCTGAACTTTTCCCTGCTTGTATGGCAGCCTATTACCCTCCCATGTACTTCTGCAAATTAGCCAGTGCTCATGTTCCATTCTTGGAAGCACCTGTCTTTCCTTAGATTTCAGGCCTGCTTGTTGCCCTGTGACCTTGACTCTCTGATAGGTTCATGGAAATTTATAATTGTGTATATTATCCAGTTTATCTTATTGTAACAGTGGGAATGATTCTCTTTCCAATTTTCTGCATACCAAGTGGAAGGCAAAATAACCCCTACAATGTTTTTGTTAGAATAATAAGATCTAGCGATATGTAAAAGTTGTGGAAAGAATGTAAAAATCACAGAAAGTAGAGCAAACATAGCTATAATAGAGCACATTTGGACAGTTATTAGGAAATTAAAAGGAAAAGAAGATAGAGAAATTAAGATTTTTTTGTTATAAAGTGTAAATGCTTTAAGCCTTAGTGATATAAAAGTGATGGCATAGCTAATAACAAGCATGAGTGAGATAAAATGTCAGTATGCTAATTTCATTATCTTTCATAGCATGGAATCAATAAATTCCAATAAAGTTAAAATAAGTAGTTAAAAATACAAAAATATTTTAATGTCAATGTAGTAGAGTTGTTTTACTTTAGAAGAATCTTAAAAGCTAGTCTACATTGCTGTCTACTAAATTAAAATTGATTTAATATTTTATTATAAATAATATTATAATATCCTTTTGTAGTAAAATCATTTATTTCTAACTTTCCATATGATATATGCACAGAGAGAACAAAGTGCTTCAGATTGTGTTTTCTCAAATTTTAGCACTGGTAGGATTCAAGATAATTTGTTTCTATCCTATTTGCAATTTTTACTGTTGCTTAAATATTTTTAAGTGAATATGTATCATTTTTACTAAAAGGAAGTCAATGTGCTTTAAAAAATCAATTAAATGCATTTTGAGTAAAAATTAAACTGTCGATTACTTCTTAGAGTTTAAAAATTGAATCTGCCACAAAAATCAGCAAGATAACAATGTGAAATACGTTTAATACACTGTTAATTACCTACTAATATGCTATTATTTTCCTTTCTTAAACCAGGAATTTCTGACAGTTTTACATGGAGTCTTATGTTTCAGAGACCTTAGTATCCTTTACTAGCAGTACTTCTCATTGAATTTAAGTAAATGTCTGTGTACTTCCTAATAGCACAGGGTTCTCAACCTTGACACTACTAAAATTTAGGCTGCATAATTCTTTATTGTGGGAAGCTGCCCTGTGCTTTGTAGGATGTTTAGAACATCCCTAGCCTCTACCCCCTATGTGCCAGTAACAATCCCCTGTCCACTATTGTGACAACAAAATATATCTCCAGACATTGCCAGATATACTCTAGGGGGCAAAATTACTCCTCGTTGAGGACCATGTAATAACAACACTTTAGAGGAACTATTCATTTTTCCCACAGCTTTAATAATTGAAGAAAAGTTATGGGATTTTATCTCACTGACTCTAATCAGCCATAAATAATTAATAAGCTCTTGCCCCAAATCTTCCTCTGACCTTATTGTATGAATCATTATACTTTTAATTTACCATCATATATCTTGCTGTTTTCATGCTTTATTTTCCCCCAGTAGATTATAAGATCTCCGAAGTCAAGAATGGTCATCTACTTCATATATACATAACCTTGCCTTGTACCTTATGCATTATATGACTTCAGTAAATGCTTATAGGTTTAAATCAACCTATTCTTATTGAGAAAAGCATTGTGCTAGGCCTTGAAGAGCATACAAATATGGGAAAGCCTAGTCTGCTCCTTCAAGAAGCATATTAGGAACAGAACTAAAATAAATATATTAAAAATTAGTAGAAAGGAGAATATGCTAAAAGCCATAAGAAAGATACAAGCAAATGCCAAAGGTAAGAGAGATCAGGAAAGGCTTCAAGGACAAAATGGGTTTTGAAATGGGCCTAAAGGATGGCTGTTAGGCAGGTTTATGGAGAGTAGAGGGTAGAGAAGGGTTTTTATAGGCATAGTTTAAGGGAAGCGTTGAGGAACAAATTACTGGAGATAGAAAAGCTTAAAAGTATGTTTTGGAAATAGCAAGAAATGATGATATAAAACCTATTGGATCTTTCTTGATTAAAGTCATATTCTATTTTTTATTTCTGCCAGACATAAAACATCTTTATCATCAAAGAAATCATGGTGTTCTATGTAAGGGATTTGTATTAATTTGCTGGAAGTTTTATTAGTATAGTGAACGTTTGGAATAATGTTAAAGCAAAGGGGTTCTTATGCAGCTTTATTTTCTATCTTAAAAATGAAAGTTATTTAAAGTTATCATTTATGAGTTTTATACAGTTTTTCTTTCTGTTTGTTTATTTCATTTTGAATTATCACTGTACACAGTGAACTATGATTTTATATTTACTAAATATTTTCTGTTCATTTTTCCGTCCCTTGTAATGTGAGTTTGCTCATCCAAGTGGCAGTAGAGAGTTATATAGCGCTGGCATATAGATGAATTGGGGAAGAGAAAATAGCTATTAAATTGTAGTTACCCTTTTCCCATAGGAACAACAACAAAAATCTTCCTGTTCAATAAAAATATTTAAAATTTCATTATGTAAAGCATACAGTAACCTAAATTAAGCTTTGGGTGCAAATAAAAATCAATGGGAAACTCATGCTTTTAGATTGTCCTTTTGAGTAGCTCTCAAAGTGTAGTCCAAGGACCCCTAAGAGGCCCCAAGATCTTACTGGAGATCCATGAAGTCAAACTGTTTTCATAATACTAAAACATTATTTTCATTATGCACTATGTTGACATTTTCACAATGGTACAAAAACAACAACTAAAACTACTATTGCCTGAGCATGAATCAAAACACTGGTACTAAACTATAGTAGTAGTAATTTATATTCTTCACCACAATGCACTCAGAGGGGGAAAAGAAGCCAGTTTCACTTAATGTCTTTGATTAAGCAGTAAAAACTATTAATTTTATTTGATCTAGACCTTTGAATATATATCTCTTTAATTGTACAACAGAATGGAAAGTAGGCAGAAAGCACTTCTTCCTCACACCAAGTATGGTGGTTGTCTCCACATAAAGCACTTAGAAGACTGTTTGCATTGTCAAA
Organism: Delphinus delphis; assembly: GCF_949987515.2. Taxonomy (NCBI): domain Eukaryota; kingdom Metazoa; phylum Chordata; class Mammalia; order Artiodactyla; family Delphinidae; genus Delphinus; species Delphinus delphis. The sequence goes on along the minus strand of NC_082704.1, from coordinate 61,195,551 downwards.
CTTTCCTAGCTGCTTTTTTCATGGAATACCATTTTTATTTGAAAGAACTAGTAACAAACTATGGTTATTCTGATTTGGTTATTTGACATATTTTTTTCAAAAATGAATGACTTGAGGCTTTCACTTCAAAGAAGACAACTGATGGTATTCATTAGCAATGCCAAAATGTAAGTTTTCAAGCGAAAATTGGAATTTTGGAATTAAAAAATAATTCTCAGTTTTCAGATTTACAATATTGCATTAGTTTCAAGGTGTACAGCAAAGTGATTCAGTTATACATATATTTTTCAGATTATTTTTATTGTAGGTTATTACAAGATACTGAATGTAGTTCCCTGTGCTATATGGTGAATCTTTGTTGCTTATCTATTTTATATAAAGTAGTTGTTATCTGTTAATCCCATACTCCTAAATTATCCCTTCCCCCTCCTTTTCCCCTATGGTAACCACAAGTTTGTTTTCTATGTCTGTGATTCTGTTTTGTATATACATTCATTTGCATTATTTTTAGATTCTACATATAAGTAATATATAATATCTGTCTTTCTCTATCTGACTTCCTTCACTTAGTATGATATTCTCTAGGTACATCCACGTTGCTGCAAATGACAATCTTTCATTCTTTTTATGGCTGAATAATATTCCATTGTATATATATACCACATCTTAAAGCAATCATCTGTTGATGGGCACTTGGGTTGTTTACATGTCTTGGCTATTGTAAATAGTACAACTATGAACACTGGGGTGCATATAGCTTTTTAAATTAAAGTTTTTTATCTTTTTTGGATAAATGCCCAGGATTGGGATTGCTGGATCGTATGGTAGCTCTAGTTTTAGTTTTTTAAGGAATCTCCATACTGTTTTCCATAGTGGCTGCACCAATTTACATTCTCACTGAAAGTGCACAGGGGTTCCCTTTTCTCCACAACCTGTCCAATATTTATCGTTTGCAGACTTTTTGATGATAGCCATTGTGACGGGTGTGAGGTGATACCTCCTTGTGGTTTTGATATGCACTTCCCTAAGAATTAGAAGTGTTGAGCATCTTTTCATGTGCTTGTTGGCCATCTGTATGTCTTCTTTGGAGAAATGTCTATTTATCTTCTGCCCCTTTTTTGATTGGGTTGCTTGATTTTTTGATATTGAGTTGTATAAGCCATTTGTATATCTTGGATATTACGCCCTCATCAGTCACATCATTTGCAAATATTTTCTCCCATACCATAGGTTGTCTTTTCATTTTGTTGATGGTTTCCTTTGCTGTGCAAAAACTTTCATGTTTGATTAGGTCCCACTTGTTTATTTTCACTTCTATTTATTTTGCCTTGGGAGATTGATCTAAGAAAATATTGCTACGATATATGTTTTAGAAAGTTTTGTCTATTTCATGTCTCATATTTAGGTCTTTAAACCACTTTGAGTTTATTTTGGTATATCGTGTGAGGAAGTGTTCTGATTTCATTGATTTACATGTAGCTGTCTGCCATTCCCAACACAACTTTTTTTTTTTTTCTAACATCTTTATTGGAGTAAAATTGCTTTAAAATGGTGTGGTAGTTTCTGCTTTACAACAGGGTAAATCAGCTATACATATACATATATCTCCATATCTCCTCCCTCTTGCATCTCCCCCCCACCCTCCGTATCCCACCCCTCTAGGTGGTCACACAGCACCAAGCTGATCTCCCTGTGCTATACGGCTACTTCCCACGAGCTATCTATTTTATATTTGGTAGTTTATATAAGTCCATGCCACTCTCTCACTTCATCCCAGCTTACTCGTCTCCCACCCAATGTCTTCAATTTTGTTTCTTTTTATGGCTGAGTAATATTCCATTGTATGTACATACACATCGTCTTTATCCATTCACCTGTCGATGGACACTTAGGTTGCTTCCATGTCCTGGCTATTGTAAATAGAGCAGCAATGAACATTGTGTTACATGACTCTTTTTGAACTATGGTTTTCTCAGGGTATATGCCCAGTAGTGGGATTTCTGGGTCGTATGGTAGTTCTATTTTTAGTTTTTTAAGGAAGCTCCCTACTGTTCTCCATAGTAGACTTATCAATTTACATTCCCACCAAAAGTGCAAGAGGGTTCCCTTTTCTCCACAACCTCTCCAGCATTTATTGTTTGTAGATTTTTTGATCATGGCCATTCTGTCTGGTGTGAGGTGATACCGCATTATAGTTTTGATTAGCAATTCTCTAATGATTAGTGATGTTGAGTATTCTTTCATGTGTTTGTTAGCAATATGTATATCTTCCTTGGAGAAATGTCTATTTAGGTCTTCTGCCCATTTTTGGATTAGGTTGTTTGTTTTTTCTTTTTCATATTGACCTGCATGAGCTGCTTGTAAATTTTCGAGATTAATTCTTTGTCATTTGCTTCGTTTGCAAATATTTTGTCACATTATGAGGGTTTTTGCTTGTCTTGTTTATGGTTTCCTTTGCTGTGCAAAAGCTTTTAAGTTTCATTAGGTCCCATTTGTTTATTTTTGTTTTTAAGTGCATTTCTCTAGAGGTGGGTCAAAAAGGATCCTGCTGTGATCTATGTCATAGAGTGTTCTGCCTATGTCTTCCTCTTAAGGGTTTTATAGTGTCCGCCCTTGCATGTAGGTCTTTAATCCATTTTGAGTTTATTTTTGTGTATGGTGTTGGGGAGTGTTCTAGTTTCATTCTTTTATATGTAGCTGTCCAGTCTTCCCAGCACCATATACTGAAGAGGCTGTCTTTCCTCCATTGTATATTCTTGCCTCCTTTATCAAAAATAAGGTGACCATATGTGTGTGGGTTTATCTCTGGGCTTTCTATCCTGTTCCAATGATCTATATTTCTGTATTTATGCCAGTACCATACTGTCTTGATTACTGTAGCTTTGCAGTTTAGTCTAAAGTCCAGGAGCCTTTTCCCTGCAGCTCATTTTTTCTTCCTCAATATTGCTTTGGCTATTCAGGGTCTTTTGTCTTTCCATACAAGTTGTGAATTTTTTTGTTCTAGTTCTGTGAAAAATACCATTGGTAGTTTGATAGAGAGTGCATTGAATCTGTAGATTGCTTTGGGTAGTATAGTCATTTTCACAATGTTGATTCTTCCAGTCCAAGAACATGGTATATCTCTCCATCTGTTTGTATCATCTCTAATTTCTTTCATCAGTGTCTTATACTTTTATGCATACAGGTCTTTTTTCTCCTTAGGTAGGTTTATTCCTAGGTATTTTATTCTTTTTGTTGCAGTGTTAAATGGGAGTGTTTCCTTAATTTCTCTTTCAGATTTTTCATCATTAGTGTATAAGAATACAAGAGATTTCTGTGCACTAATTTTGTATCCTGCTACTTTCCCAAATTCATGGACTAGCTCTAGTAGTTTTCTGGTAGCATCCTTAGGATCCTCTATGTATAGTATCATGTCATCTTCAAACAGTGACAGATTTACTTCTTTTCTGATTTGGATTCTCTTTATTTCTTATTCTTCTCTGATTTCTGTGGCTAATATTTCCAAAACTGTGTTGAATAATAGTGGTGAGAGTGGGCAACCTTGTCCTGTTTCTTATCTTAGAGGAAATGGTTTCAGATTTTCACCATTGAGAATGATGTTGGCTCTGGGTTTGTCATATATGGCCTTTATTTTGTTTAGGTAAATTCCCTCTATGCCTACCTTCTGGAGGGTTTTTATCATAAATTGCTGTTGAATTTTTCAGAAGCTTTTTCTGCATCTGTTGAGAGCGCATATATTTTTTCGACTTCAATTTGTTAATATGGTTTATCTCATTGATTGATTTGCGTATATTGAAGGATCCTTGCATTCCTTGGATAAACCCCACTTGATCATGGTGTATGATCATTTTAATGTGCTGCTGGATTCTGTTTGCTAGTATTTTTGTTGAGGATTTTACATCTATGTTCATCAGTGATATTGGCCTGTAGTTTTCTTTCTTTATGACATGTTTGTCTGCTTTTGGTATCCGGGTGATGGTGGCCTCATAGAATGAGTTTGGGAGTGTTCCTCCCTCTGCTATATTTTGCAAGAGTTTTAGAAGGAAAAGTATTAGGTCTTCTCCAAATGTTTGATAGAATTCACTTGTAAAGCCATCTTGTCCTGGGCTTTTTTTTTGTTGGAAGATTTTTAATCACAGTCTCAATTTCAGTGCTTGTGATTGGTCTGCTTATATTTTTGATGACTTCTTGGTACCTGGTTCTTCTGAGAAGGTTGTGCTTTTCTAAGAATTTATCCATTTCTTCTAGGTTGTCCATTTTATTGCCATATAGATGCTTGTATTGATCTCTCATTATCCTTTGTAGTTTGCAGTGTCAGTTGTTTCTTCTCTGTTTTCATTTCTATTTCTATTGATTTGAGTCTTCTCCTTTTTTCTCTTGATGCATCTGGCTAATGGTTTATCAATTTTGTTTATCTTCTCAAAGAACCAACCTTTATTTTTATTGATCTTTGCTATTGTTTCCTTCTTTTCTTTTTCATTTATTTCTGATCTGATCTTTTTGATTTCTTTCCTTCTGCTAACTTTGGGAATATTTTGTTCTTCTTTTTCTATTTGCTTTATGTGTAAGGTTAGGTTGTTTATTTGAGATGTTTCTTGTTTCTTAATGGAGGATTTTACTTCTATAAACTTCCCTCTTACAACTACTTTTGCTGCATCCCATAGGTTTGGGTCGTCGTGATTTCATTGTCATCTGTCTCTAGGTATTTTTTGATTTCCACTTTGATTTCTTCAGTGATCTCTTGGTTATTAATTAGTGTATTGTTTAACCTCCATATGTTTGTATTTTTTACAGATTATTTCCTGTAACTGATACCTTGTCTCATAGCACTGTGGTCAGAAAAGATACTCGATAAAATTTCAATTTTCTTAAATTCACCAATGCTTGATTGGTGACCCAAGATACGATCTATCCTGGAGAGTGTCCCATGAGCACTTGAGAAGAAAGTAGTGTATTCTGTTGTTTTTGGATGGAATATCCTATAAATATCAATTAAGTCCATCTTGTTTAATGTATCATTTAAAGCTTTTGTTTCCTTATTTATTTTCATTTTGGATGATCTGTCCATTGGTGAAAATGGGGTGTTAAATTCCCCCACTATTATTGTGTTACTGTCGATTTCCCCTTTTATGGTTGTTAGAGTTTGCCTTACATATTGAGGTGCTCCTATGCTGGGTGCATAAATATTTAAAATTGTAATATCTTCTTCTTGGATTGTTCCCTTGATCATTATGTTGTGTCCTTCTTTGTCTCTTGTAATCATCTTAATTTAAAGTCTATTTTGTCTGGTATGAGAATTGCTACTCTGGCTTTCTTCTGATTTCCATTTTCATTGAGTGTATTTCTTTATCCCCTCACTTTCAGTCTGTACATTTCCCTAGATATGAAGTGGGACTTTTGTAGATAGCATATGCACAGGCCTTGTTTTTGTATCCATTCATCCAGTCTATGTCTTTTGGTTGGTGCAATTAATCCATTTACATTTAAGGTAATTATCAGTATGTATGTTCCTATTAACATTTTCCTAATTGTCTTGGATTTGTTTTTGTAGGTCTTTTTCTTCTGTTGTGTTTCGTGCCTAGAGAAGTTCATTTAGCATTTTTTGTTAAGCTGGTTTGATGGTGCTGTATTCTCTTAGTTTTTGCTTGTCTGTAAAGGTTTTAATTTCTCTGTCGAATCTGAATGAGATCCTTCCTGGGTAGAGTAATTTTGGTTGTAGGTTTTTCCCTTTCATCATTTAAATTTGTCTTTCCACTCCCTTTTGGCTTGCAGAGTTTCTGCTGAAAGATCAGCTGTTAACCTTATGGACATTCTCATGTATATTATTTGTTGTTGTTCCCTTGCTGCTTTTTATATTTTTTATTTGTGTTTAATTTTTGATAGTGTGATTAATATGTGTCTTGGCATGTTTCTCCTTTGATTTATCCTGTGTGGGACTCTCTGTGCTTCCTGAACTTGATTAACTATTTCCTTTCCCATATTAGGGAAGTTTTCAACTATAATCTCTTCAAATATTTTCTCAGATCCTTTCTTTTTCTCTTCTGCTTCTGGGACCCTTATAATTCGAATGTTGGTTCATTTAATGTTGTCCCAGAGGTCTCTAAGACTGTCCTCAATTCTTTTCATTCTTTTTTCTTTATTCTGCTCTGCAGTAGTTACTTCCATTATTTTATCTTCCAGGTCACTTATCCGTTCTTCTGCCTCAGTTATTCTGCTATTGATTCCTTCTAGAGAATTTTTAATTTCATTTATTGTGTTGTTCATCATTGTTTGTTTGCTCTTTAGTTCTTCTAGGTCCTTGTTTAACCTTTATTGTGTTTTCCCCATTCTATTTCCAAGATTTTGGATATGTTTACTATCATTAATCTGAATTCATTTTTAGGTAGACTGCTTATTTCCTCTTGATTTGTTTGTTCTGATGGGTTTTTACCTTGTTTCTTCATCTGCTGTGTGTTTCTCTGTCTTCTCATTTTACTTAATATGTTTGGGGTCTCCTTTTTGCAGGCTGCAGGTTCATAGTTCCCATTGTTCTTGGTGTCTGCCCCCAGTGGGTAAGGTTGGTTCAGTAAGTTTCAAAGGCTTCCTGGTGAAGGGGACTAGTGCCTGTGTTCTGGGGGATGAGGCTTGATCTTGTCTTTCTAGTTGGCACGACCACATCTTGTGGTGTGTTTTGGGGTGTCTGGGACCTTTTTATGACTTTAGGCCACCTCTATGCTAATGGGTGGGGTTGTGTTCCTGTCTTACTAGTTGTTTGGCACAGGTTGTCCAGCACTGTAGCTTGCTGGTCGTTGAGTTGAGCTGGGTCTTATCCTTGAGATGGAGATCTCTGGGAAAGCTTTCACCATTTGATATTACATGGACTTGGGAGGTTTCTGGTGGACCAGTGTCCTGAACAAGGTCTCACACCTCAGAGGCACAGGCCTGACATCTGGCAGGAGCACCAAGACCCTTTCAGCCACACGGCTCAGAAGAAAAGGGAGAAAAAAGGAAAGAAAGGAAGAAAAAAAATAAAATTAAAATTAAAAAATAACTTTTTAAAATTTAAAAAATTAAAAAGTATTTAAAAAACAGAAGAAGCAAAGCAGAGAGCAACCAAACCAAAAACAAATCCACCAATGATAACAAGCTCTAAAAACTATACTAAATACAAAAAACAAAGAAACAAAAAAGAAATGGGCAGGCAGAACCCTAGGACAAATGGTAAAAGCAAAGCTATACAGACAAAGTCACAGAAGGAAGCATACATATACACACTAACAAAAAGAGAAAAAGGAAAAATATATATATATAAAGGAGGAAGAGAGCTACCAAATCAATAAACAAATCTACCAATGATAATAAACTCTAAATACTAAACTAAGATAAACATAAAACCAGAAAGAAATTAGATGCAGAAAGCAAACCTCAAGGCTACAGTTGCTCCCAAAGTCCACCACCTCAATTTTGGGGTGATTCGTTGTCTATTCAGGTATTCCACACATGCAGGGTATGTCAAGTTGATTGTGGAGATTTAATCCACTGCTCCTGAGGCTGCTGGGAGAAATTTCACTTTCTCTTCTTTGTTCACACAGCTCCTGGGGTTCAGCTTTAGATTTGGCCCCGCCTCTGCATGTAGGTCGCCTGAGGGTGTCTGTTCTTCACTCAGACAGTACAGGGTTAAAGTCGGACCTAATTAGGTGGCTCTGGCTCACTTAGGCTGGAGGGGAGGGTGGGGTACAGAATTCAGGGTGAGCCTGCAGCGGCATAGGTCTGCGTCTGCATAGGTCTGCATGACGTTGCAACAGCCTGAGGCATGCCATGTGTTCTACCGGGGAAGTTATCCCTGGCTGTGGTGGGCTGCATAGGCTCCTGGGAGGGGAGGTATGGATAGTGACCTGTGCTTGCACACAGCCTTCTTGGTGGTTGCAACAGCAGCCTTAGTGTTTCATGCCTGTCTCTGGTGTCTGCACTGATAGCCACAGTTCACGCCCATCTCTGGAGCTCCTTTAGGCGGTGCTCTGAATCCCCTCTCTTCACGCACCCTGAAACAATGGTCTCTTGCCTCTTAGGCAGATCCAGACTTTTTCCCGGCCTCCCTCCTGCCTAGTTATGGTCCACTGGCCCCCTTCAGGCTGTGTTCATGGATCCAACCCCAGTCCTCTCCCTGGGATCTGACCTCTGAAGCCCAAGCCTCAGCTGCTAGCCCGCACCCATCCCAGTGGGTGAGCAGACAAACCTCTCAGGCTGGTGAGTGCTGGTCGGCACTGATCCTCTATGCAGGAGTCTCTCTGCTTTGCCCTCTGCAGCCCTGTTGCTGCACTCTCCTCTATGGCTCTGAAGCTTCCCCCCTCTGCCACCCACAGTCTCAGCCCACGAAGGGGCTTCCTATTGTGTGGAAACATTTCCTTCTTCACAGCTCCCTCCCAGAGATGCAGGTCTCCTCCCTATTCTTTTGTCTCTATTTTTTCTTTTTTCTTTTGCCCTACCCAGGTACGTGGGGAGTTTCTTGCCTTTTGGGAAGTCTGAGGTCTTCTGCCAGCGTTCTTCAGGTGTTCTGTATGAGTTGTTCCACATGTAGATGGATTCCTGATGTATTTGTGAGGAGGAAGTTGATATCCACATCTTACTGCTCTGCCATCTTGAAGGTCCCCCCCCAACAAGGTCCCCCCCCAACACAACTTATTGAAGAGACTGTCTTTTTTTTTTTTTTTTGCGGTATGCGGGCCTCTCACTGCTGTGGCCTCTCCCATTGCGGAGCACAGGCTCCGGACGCGCAGGCTCAGTGGCCATGGCTCACGGGCCTAGCCACTCCACGGCATGTGGGATCTTCCCAGACCGGGGCACGAACCCGTATGACCTGCATTGGCAGGCGGACTCTCAACCACTGCACCACCAGGGAAGCCCAAGAGACTGTCTTTTCTCCACTATATATTCTTGCCTCCTTCGTTGTAGATTGACTGTATGTGTGCAGGTTTATTTCTGGGGTCTCTATTCTGTTCCATTGATCTATATATCTGTTTTTGTGCCAATATCATGCTGGGTTTTTTTTAACATCTTTATTGGAGTATAATTGCTTTACAATGGTGTGTTAGTTTCTGCTTTATAACAAAGTGAATCAGTTATACATATACATATGTCCCCATGTCTCTTCCCTCTTGCATCTCCCTCCCTCCCGCCCTCCCTATCCCACCCCTCTAAGTGGTCACAAAGCACTGAGCTGATATCCCTTTGTGATGCAGCTGCTTCCCACTAGCTATCTATTTTACATTTGGTAGTTTATATATGTCAATGCTACTCTCTCACTTCGTCCCAGCTTACCCTTCCCCCTCCCTGTGTCCTCAAGCCCATTCTCTACATCTGCATCTTTATTCCTGAATCCTGGACTATTTTGTCTATTACTCTACTCATTAATTTACTTTATAACTTGTTCTCTATGTTTTTTTCACATGAATCTTGGGCCCTTCTGATTTTCTTTACATTCTTTTGAGTGAGAGTTAAATGAGTTAATTAAAGCACTTAGTACCTGACACACTATAAGCATTACATAATTTTTAGTTATTGTCACCATTTAAATACATGTTTAAAAATTATACACTTAGTACGTTAAAGTTTAAAAATCTATATTAAGTATTACATATCACGAAGTGTCATGCAATGTCTATATTTTTCCCTTAGAAAATCTACAGATATATTTTTCTTTTCAAATTAAGCTCTGTTTAACATTATTTTTATATACTTGGTTTATACTCTTAGATCTAATTCAAAAATTGTTTCTTCTTTTTTTTACATATATTATAGTACCAGAAAAAAAACTAAAGAAAAACAAGCAGGTATCTTGTTTTATCTTGGCCCTTCTAAAATGTACTTAGTCTCTTCTCTCTATTATACTGCAAAATGACATACATGGGCTCTCCAAAACATATCCTATGGATCATTGGCTTTGACAACTGATTTGCTTCCTATATCTATTTGCTTGCCTATCTTTTCAATTTTTATATTTTTATTAAAAACAGTTATAGGATGATTTCTATAAACTGGACATATTGTAACAAGACACTATGTTGGGAAAAACTTTGTCTTTTAAAATGGTTTTGTATTAATCTTTGGTATTCCACACAATTATCAAATGCTTATCAACGACCATAATTTTTAACTGTTTGAGGATTTTTGAAACACTGTTCATTTGGGGGATAAAAATTAAATAGAAAATATTTCCCCAAAGTCTGTATTTCAAAAATTACAGCTTAATTTTGATTTCACATATAGATAGTTACAATAAAACAAAAGTATTTACCTATCTGCATATATCTGTATGGGTTATTTATTTACCTCTACTATGTTTTATTAAAGTCAAAGTAACTTGAGGAATGTTTTTAATCCTTAATATTGTTTTACTTGAGATTTGGGATTCAGAATTGCCCCATATAAATTGTTCATTTGAAAATACTCTTAACTATAAGAGCATTAATGATGCAACAGTAATATTCTTGGTCTCCTGGCAACGGTATCCATGTGGTTGTGGCAAGTGAGGTGCAGAGAATGTGGGGAGATCAGTTGATGGGGAACTAATGGAGAAGGAAATTAGTCTTCAGAGTCGGAGGTGTTAAATTCAATAAAGTGTGCTAGCAAAAGCATGGTGAGAAATCCTATAGAAAAGGAATTTTGTTACTTTTCCTTTTAGTTTTAACTATAAGTAGACATTGAAATTACATTTTATTCAGAAACTGATTTTATTTGACTAAAATATATATACTGACTTCCTTAGAAAATTAACTCTTTTATTAATAATTGTGTCTATATGGCTGTGGTAAAGTTGAACTTAATGTGCTGAAGAAAGCATCAGTAATTATTTTAATATTTTATTTTCTGTGCTGAGTAAACAGTAATAAATGGGAGATGTAATATAACTGATATGTTGATGTAGTATCAAGAATTATGTTTATTCACAACTCCAAGGTAAGGGAAATACAAAATCTCCTAGATTAATTGACTAACACATTGACATCTCAATAAATAGCCTGATAGTGAATGATTTTCAAAATTTAACTTCAGACATTTCTAAAATGAAGTATTAAAGGTCTGTACCTCTTTTTTTAGATATCAAGTATGTTTAACTACTACATATCAGTGAATGAAAATTATAACCAGATAATCAAGTATGTTTACATATATATGTATATATATATATGTGTGTGTATTTTTTCTTTAATCCTGAACTTCATTTTGAGATTTTTTTTCTTCCATAAAGCACTCATTAGTTATCCTTTTTTTAATAGAGTCTTTGAGTACCTTAAAAGTGAACTCTATTTTATGCTAGTAGAATAATTTAATGCAAATAAAGTTTAGAAATAATAATCAGATTAATACATTTAATATTACCAATCATAAACTTAGTAGATTTCATTAAAGTAATTGTATTTTAAACTATCAAAGACTGCACTTTGAAATTGTATTTTTAAGGAATGCCATCCACCTGTTTTCACTTATGAGAAGTGGCTATAGATATGGGAAATATCATAAGGACCTAAATATTTCTAGCAAAACAGAGAACAGAATGTATTAAAGTAAGGGAGGGAACTCCTCATGATAAACAGAGTTAAGGATAAAAAACACTAGAGAAAAGCCACTTGTTTCAGAAAAACTGCATTCCGAATTTAAGTTTGTGTTCATGTTGGCAATGATTAAAGAGGTGGGGGAGGAGTTACTCATTTGTGTGTGCGGGGGAAGTTGGATGGGTGGAAGGTAGAAAAGACACAGTCAAGACACTATTTGTGGGAATGAGAAGAAATCTCCCTCCCTCCCATTGCAGGAAGGGAGAAAAGGTAGTATTATTCCACTGGAGAAAGTTCAGCACTAAAGGAAAAAGGAAAGTAGTGGAGAGATCGCCAGCCTGGGGAAAGTGGAATTTATGACTCAGTACTACAGACCACCTTAAATCGTGTGACCACAGGTTACCATGGAAATGGTTTTATGCTACAGGGCGGGTTAAGCCTGGGAGGAAGGGAAGTCTGTGGAGTGGATGAGTTGAACTAGAGAAGTGTATTGGGGAAAGTCATTTCAGCACCCAGTTGCCTTTGGACAGCAGCGGTTCAGCGGCCCTGGCAGCTGTTGCAAGTGCTGGCTCTCTGTGTTCTCTTTCCTTTCTTCCTTAATTTCGTTTTCTTTTTTCCTTCTACCCTTATTTCTTCCTTTTTATTTTAATTTCTGCATTTTTATTTTTCTCTATTTGCCACCCCTCCCCTTCTCCTGTGTGCTTACCAGCAGGCCCCCTCCAAAGCTTCACTCTAGCGCCACATAACTGCCTCCTTCTTTAGTTGCTCCTTGCCTGGATGAATTTGAAGAGAGCAGCAGTTGGTGAAGTGAGTTCTTACAGCCTGCCAGAGGGTTCGGTGAGGGGAGAGGGGGAGAGATGCTAACAGAGATTAAAAAAAAAAAGCTGAGGCTTTTTCCTCGAGCATTCCGGTGAGTTCCTACGTCCCTGTTTCTTCAGATAGTGTTGCTGAGTCATGTGGAAGGTGTATATGGTGTTGGCTCTAATTCGGAAGGCCCCTTCAGTCTCCAGAGAATCCTTGATCCCTTGAGTGTTGGCAGGGTTATCCACAAAAGGGTAAGAGATCTGGAATGACTCAGGGAATACTTACCTGGTTACTGGGTTATTCCGAGAGTCATGAGGAGCTGAACAGGGTCCAGTGCAGAAGGGATGGTGCTTTGGTCTCACTACATAGTTTTAGCTCACAGCTTGCCCAGAAGCCTGTTGCACTTTAGAATCTTCTCAGTGATATCCCCACCCAGTCACTCCCTCCAAAGGGAACTGGAATTCTCTCTAGTCAGCTCCCCTCACTGAGATTAATGGCAATTTGGAGAGGCAGCAAGTCTTTTCATTAGGTACATCAGAAGTAAAAGAAGCCTGATTTGGTGGCTGTTGAATTTGCATAGCTATCAACCTCCACCAGCCATGTAAGAAACTAGGAGAATGAGGATGGAGGCAGTGCTGCTGCAAGCTCTCACACTTCCCATGGTAACGGATTGGTGCTAAAACTAAAAGGAGTTGGGAGACGATTTCCTTAGAACAGTGCACACTTTTAACACTTAAAAGCAACAAACAATATACACAACAACACAAAAAAATTAAAACAAACACAAGAAAGTGTATGTATGTGGATTGGGGCAGAGGGAAAGAAAGTGATAAGATTTCTCAGGGATTAGGGGCAGAGGTTTAACCGAGGGAAGACAGTTCCTTTTTTTTTTTTTTTTTAACATCTTTATTGGAGTATAATTGCTTTACAATGGTGTGTTAGTTTCTGCTTTTTATTTATTTATTTATTTTTTGCGGTGCACAGGCCTCTCACTGCTGCGGCCTCTCTTGCTGCGGAGCACAGGCTCTGGACGCGCAGGCCCAGTGGCCACGGCTCACAGGCCCAGCCGCTCCGCAGCACGTGGGACCCTCCCGGACCACGGCACGAACCTGCGCCCCCTGCATTGGCAAGCGTACCCCCAACCACTGCGCCACCAGGGAAGCCCCTAGTTTCTGCTTTATAACAAAGAGAATCAGTTATACATATACATATGTTCCCATATCTCTTCCCTCTTGCATCTCCATCCCTCCCACCCTCCCTATACCGCCCCTCTAGGTGGTCACAAACCACCGAGCTGATCTCCCTGTACTAAGAGGCTACTTCCCACTAGCTATCTATTTTACGTTTGGTAGTGTATATATGTCCATGCCACTCTCTCACTTTGTCACAGTTTACCCTTCCCCCTCCCCATATCCTCATGTCCATTCTCTAGTAGATCTGTGTCTTTATTCCTGTCTTGCCCCTAGGTTCTTCATGACCTTTTTTTTTCTTTATTTTCTTAGATTCCATATATATGTGTTAGCATATGGTATTTGTTTTTCTCTTTCTGACTTCACTCTGTATGACAGACTCTAGGTTCATCCACCTCACTACAAATAACTCAGTTTTGTAATATTCCATTGTATATATGTGCCACATCTTCTTTATCCATTCATCCGATGATGGACACTTAGGTTGCTTCCATGTCCTGGCTATTGTAAATAGAGCTGCATTGAACATTTTGGTACATGACTCTTTTTGAATTATGGTTTTCTCAGGGTATTTGCCCAGTAGTGGGATTGCTGGGTCATATGGTAGTTCTATCTTTAGTTTTTCAAGGAACCTCCATAGTGGCTGTATCAATGGCCATCATCAAAAAATCTAGAAACAATAAATGCTGGAGAGGGTGTGGAGAAAAGGGAACACTCTTGCACTGTTGGTGGGAAGGCAGTTCGTTTTAAGCTTCTGAGCATCATGCCTTTAAATTCAGAGCTGCTCCTCTTTGGGACCTTTGTGTTCTTTTCTCTAGGTGCCTGGCATGTTTATCTTTATTGTCCCAATGCACTTTTCACCTGAGCTTTTCCACTCAAAAGACATTCTTTTAGCATGGTACTACCCATATATAAGAATTTCACGAACAAGTTATTTCCCTATTCATCAATGGCAGGAAACTGAGAATTCATGTAAATTCTCAGTCAGTAAGAGCACTGACTTTTAGAATGGGAAATGGATCTAAGCATAATATTTGAGAGAAATCGTTCATGAAAGGAAGAATCCATTGATGTGGCAAACTTCACTGTCTCAAGGAATTGCCACAAGCACTCCAACTTTCAGCAGTCACCACACTTTATCAGTCAGCAGCCATCAACACTGAGGCAAATGATTCATTGTAGGCTCAGATGATGGTTAGCATTTTTTATCAATAAAGTATTTTAAATTAATGTATGTACATTGTTTTTTTAGACAATGCTATTGTACACTTTAATAGACTACAGACTAGTGTAAACACAAATTTTACGTGCACTGGGAAACCAAAAAATTATGTTACTCACTTTATTGCAATATTCACTTTATTTATTTATTTATTTATTTATTTATTTATTTATTTATTTATCTATTTATTTTAATAAGACACACCTAGCTTCTCATTTGACTTCAAATCTTTATTTATTTCTCCCTGCATTGTTGTCTCTGTTCTAGCTCTAAGACCTCAGTGTGAAGGAGGAGTGGCTTCTTCATGCCCCCCCGCCCTTTTTTTTTGGCCACACCACTTAGCTTTTGGGATCTTAGTTCCCTGACCAGGGATTGAACCCAGGCCCTTGGCAGTGAGAGCATGGAGTCCTAACCACTGGACCACCAGGGAATTCCCAATATTCACTCTATTTTGGTGGTCTGGAACCAAACCCTCAATGTCTCTGAAGAGTGCCTGTAATCTGAAATATTCTATGGAGTTATCTCTCTCTGTGAAGGGATATCTGTTTGGATTTGGTGGCCATTCTAAGCATTGCCTTAAGATTATGTAGGTAGATGTTGTAGGCATTCAGAAAAGGTAATATGCATAATTACTGTGGACTCAAGATAGCTGAGATATATAGATAAATTGTTGGTATGTAGTGATAACTGCAAAATGCTCATCTTTCAAGGAAAAGTGAGATAAAAGTACATTAATTTTAAATCTCAGTCCTATCGATATTATGACTATTAGAAATAGACTTCCACTTTTAATTTGCATTCTCTGTAATCAGGCAACAAAATCACTGGAGCTCTCTATTGTTACAGAGATCACTTTTATCCCATTTGAAGCAACTCACTTTGCCTTTCACTGCTTTTATTATCTCTGACTGGTATCATGTGCTTTGAGTTAGCACCATAAACAAGCAAGAAAAAATGTTTTCTGCTGGGAATTCTTTTTTTTTTTTTTTAAGTCTTGGGAATTTTTTTTAAAAACATCAAACCTGACTTAAGATACTTTGGTTAAAAAGATTTTTTAAAATTTATTTATACATAGCTATTGCAATACTTTATTCCTTCTACAATTACTCCTGTACTCCCCAGCAATTATTAAATCAAAAGAATATGGTTTAGGGGCTTCCCTGGTGGCGCAGTGGTTGAGGGTCCGCCTGCCGATGCAGGGGATGCGGGTTTGTGCCCCAGTCCGGTAAGATCTCACATGCCGCGGAGCGGCTGGGCCCGTGAGCCATGGCCGCTGGGCCTGCACGTCCGGAGCCTGTGCTCCGCAACGGGAGAGGCTGCAGCAGTGAGAGGCCCTTGTACTGCAAAAAAAAGAAAAGAAAAGAAAAGAATATGGTTTGAGTAGCCAACAACTCGATTGACGTCACTATATTTGTGAAAGGCAAAAGTACAAAACAGTAGACATCTTACATTTTTTAAATCACAGAGCCAGACACAAAGTATTGACCATGATGGCTTATATGTTCATTGATATCCCAGTCAGTATTTTATTAAATTTTCTCTCAGATTTGAATGAGTCGGATATCAATAAGAGTTTTCTCTTAGGTTAATGTAATACTTCACTCTTTTCTTTTGACAGGGTGAAAATAATGTGGGACATTTCTGTGAGATGATTAATGCTTGTTTCATAGATTTTCTTTTAATTTAGTGCATTATACTATGAATGTTGGCTAGGGTATTCTACCATCTTATTGAATACCACATGGAAACATCAAAGTAATATCATTTGTAATCATAATGTTTTCTTCTTGATATACAAAAATACTACTTTTTTTCTGAAATAGGTATCTGTATTTTTAAAGGAATAATGGTTGTTTGTGAGTAAACCATTGCTTAATTAAATACTGCATTGTCACTTCTTACCATTTCTCACAGACATTAACATTCTTTCTTGGAAACAAATGCAGTATACTAGATAAAATATCCAACACCTTTTTCCAGTCAGCAAATAACACTTCTTTGGACTGGTAAAATATATATGATCAAAAACTCTTTGTTGGGCTTCCCTGGTGGCGCAGTTGTTGAGAGTCCACCTGCCGATTCAGGGGACACAGGTTCGTGCCCCGGTCCGGGAAGATCCCACATGCCGCGGAGCAGCTGGGCCTGTGAGCCATGGCCGCTGAGCCTGCACGTCCAGAGCCTGTGCTTTGCAATGGGAGAGGCCACCACAGTGAGAGGCCCACATACGGCAAAAAAGCAAAAAACAAACAAACAAAAAAAAAAAAAACCAACTCTTCGTCTGTTTATCTATATGTAGGCATATGTGTATATGTCTTAAGTGTTCCTAAAGCACAGGAGTCCGTTTCTATATATCATCATTTATGATAGATAGTGGTACAAGTTAGACTTATATTTTAGAATTATAATACAAACTTTTTAAAGATTTTCTATTACCTTTAATGTTTATTTGAAAAAATAATATTGGACTGTTACAAGGTAAAAATAGGAAGTCTAGATGTTTAAAGGAACATTCACTTTGATCAGAATTATCTACATTATTCAATGTAATGCTTTAAATTAAATAGAAATAGCCAAATTCTATGAGGGACTAGTTATTGCTATTGAGACTACTGTTCCTTTACTCTTCTTTCTGAGTTTATTTTAGATTAATGATTATTAAGTGTGGTTCTCTTACCAGCAGCATCAACATTACCTTGGAAGTTGGTAGAAATGCAAATATTCAGGCCCTACCTCCAACCCGAAGAAGAAACACTGGAGTTGGGACCCAGAATTCTATGTTTACAGATCCTCCATGTAATCCTGATGTATCCTAAGTGTGTGTGCGCGTGTGATATATGTATGTGTGTATGTGTGTGTGTGTGTGTGTGTGTATATATATATATATATATATATATATATATATATATATATATAATTTGTAGGACTACTGGCCAGCAGTCATCATATTACTTGTATATAACATTATTAAATGACTCTATTATTACTTGCTTTTTTCTCCCTGCATTCCTGGTTGATTCATGACTTTATTTAGTGATCAGATGAAAATTCTTATCTTCACTGAAGGATCCACTGAATCATCATATCAATTCAACTATAGTGCATCCTTGAAACTATTCCTTCAAAGTAAATCTTAAGTCTTTTTCTCTTTGAAAATAACATTCTAATATTAATACAAATATGAAAACGATGGCTAAGTTCTTCATTTCCCATACAGTAGTGGTAGGGGGAATAATTATATTTTATTATATGAGTATCTATTCACAGTCCTTTGTGAAATCTTGGCAACTCACTCATTTTACCTTGCATTACCAGGTGAATTTAACCCACTGAATAATGGAAACCACTTTGTTTTGAATTCAGTGTTTACTAAAGTTGGATACACTAATATTAGTTAAGTTAGATGTAAAAAGTGGTAGCTTTAAGGATAAGTAAATTGCAAGAAGGCAGAGAGTCAGAACAAGATTTATATGCTCTGTTAAAATAGTGAACTACTGCTGATCCTCATATTTGGAGAATAATTAGGAATTTCAGATTTTGGGCTTCTGTTTGGGCTTCTGTGGCAAATTATTGAAGAATTTCTGCCTTGAATTTGAGTTATTAGTCCATGAACATATACCTCATGCTCAATAAATACACTTTCAGTAACTAAGAATTGTACTGTGCTCAAGACAGAAACATAAGCAATATTGATGGCTTTGTTGGAGTTTTCAAACTTCTAATATGATAGTCATCCAAAGTCTATATTTAGCCATGCTTTCTGGTTCATCAAATCAAATCAAATTTCCCGACAAGTTTTGTTACTTTTTTGTCTTTGATATAAAGTATTTGATTCTGCTATATGAGGTGTGACAGTTAAATGCTGAACCATAATCTACACATGAAAGATAAATCATTATTTTAATGTTATATTTGAAATTTGTACTTATAGCATTAATTGATATTGTACATTATGTGAAAATGAATAGTAGATGTGCCAAAGAAGCATAACATTACTCTCAAATCTTGATTATCCATGTTAATAGAAGTGAGCATTAGTGGAAGTGTGTATAGATTTCAGATCAATATAAGTGACATATTTATTCCATTCTGACATATATTTCATTATATTTTGTGTGCTCATATATGTGTGTATGTGTGTCTGTATCACAGATTTATTATCATAGATAATAATGTGTGTATCATAGATGTATTTTTATAATTATTTTCCTAAGTCTATTTTTAAAAATTCTAATTTGCATTTCCTGTGCATGAAGCTGTAGAGGTGTTCAGTGAGATGGTGGCTCAGAAATCTTTGGTTGTTAATGAGGTATTAATTCAATAGAAAAATAAGCTTGATTTAAAAAATAATTGTATGTAGTTATAGCTAAAGAAAGGTAAAAATACTAACTGGTTTTTAAAGCCCTGATTTTGAACAATTAAGTAATATATTGCTCAATCTAGGACACAGGTTTCCCACATCCTAGCAAGTTGGCTTCACTGTTACCTTTTTTAACAAGAAATACTAGGCCTGAAATATTCTATATGTGTATTTTTTAAAGCTCTCTAGATAATTCTGAAGACCATAAAGTTTGGGTATCATTAACATAGGTAATTAAGCATCAACTAGATAGTTGCACAATTATGATCAGTTTTCCTGCACCACTTTCCTATTATAAAGTGAAGTTAAACTTTGGACCTCTTTCTTTTTTTATTTTAATTTTACTGGAGTATAGTTGATTTACAATGTTGTATTAGTTTCAGGTGTACAGCAAAGTGATTCAGTTACACATATACATACATTTATTCATTTTCAGATTCTTTTCTCATATAGGTTACCACACAGTATTGAGTAGAGTTCCCTGTGCTATACAGTAGGTCCTTGTTGGTTATCTATCTTATATATAGTAGTATGTCCATGTTCATCCCAAGCTCCTGATTTATCCCTCTCCACCACATTTCCCCTTTAGTAACTATAAGTTTGTTTTCGATATCTGTAAGTCTGTTTCTCTTTTGTAAATAAGTTCATTTGTATTGCTTTTTAAATTAGATTCCACATACGAATGATATCATATGATATTTGTCTTTCTCTGACTTACTTCACTTAGTATGATAATCTCTAGGTCCATCCATGTTGCTGCAAATGACATTATTTGATTCTTTTTTATGGCTGAGTAAAAATCCGTTGTATATATGTACAACATCTTTATCCATTCTTATGTTGATGGACGTTTAGGTGGCTTCCATGTCCTTGCTATTGTAAATAGTGCTGCAGTGGACATTGGGGTGCATGTATCTTTTCAAATTATGGTTTTCTCCAGATATATGCCCAGGAGTGGGATTGCTGAATCGTATGGTAGTTCTATTTTTAGTTTTTTAAGGAACATCCATACTGTTCTTCATAGTGGTTGTACTAGTTTTACATTCCCACCAATGGTGTAGGATGGTTCCCTTTTCTCCACACCTTCTCCAGCACTTATTGTTTGTAGACTTTTTGATCATGGCTGTTTTGACCAGTATGAGGTGATACCTTGTAGTTTTGTTTTGTATTTCTCTAATAATTAGTGATGCTGAGCATCTTTTCATGTGCCTTTTGGCCATTTGTATGTCTTCTTTGGAGAAACTGGACCTCTTTCTCATCTTTGCAAGATCTTACTGTGATTCTATCCAGGAAACAAAATTATGTCCCTTCCTTTCCTCTAATATCTATGAGAAGATTCAACATATAAAGCAAGGCTTATGATTTCTTGATCTGAAAGGTACCTTTTTGATAAAGGACTCCTGCTTTCTGGCAATTAGAAAGTTAAATTATTCATATTTTAGATGGTTTTATTTGCACATAAAGGTCCTGGAAACTTCTGTATGGAAAAGAATTTGGTAACTTCAGTAATGTCAGTATGACAATGTAAATGATCTCCTTTATTTTCAGATCATTGGTGATTAGAAGTATCGATTAAATGGGGATTGTAGGCCTGGGATTAGGCCATTGAATTTTTTTTTGTTTTTTTGGCCACACCACGTGGCTTGTGGGATCTTAGTTCCACGACCAGGGGTTGAACCCGTGCCCTTGGCAGTGAGAGCATAGAGTCCTAACCACTGGACCACCAGGGAATTCCCTAGGTCACTGAATTTTTAACTTTTAGCTAATATTGACACAGGAAATTTGCCATTAAGGAAAATAAAATTTCCATTTGCAAAAGAAATTTGCATATTAAAAAGGAATTTGGGAACTTTTTTCTATAACAATTAAAATTACATAGTTTATATGTGATATTTCTAAAATATTTATTAGGTAAATGATTGAACTCCATAAAGTCTTACATGAAGCCAGCCAATGTTATTAACTATTACTTTTCCAGATGGAGAATTTGAGGATAACAAACTTTATTAGCTTCAAATAATTCAGTGATAATTCCAGGAAATTAATTAGAAAATAAGCATGCCAGTTCTTATTGCATATTCTATCCTTCATGTAGCATTTTGTTCTTTCCATTGTCCTAAAGACACTATAAAGATCATTTCACTTGACGGATGAATGACCAAAATCCAACAACCTGATGTGTAGTCAGTTCAGTTCATTCATCTTTAAGGATTGATTTGGATATTGACATAGCTGATAAAACTGTATGAACTTTGGCAATTAATGTGGCTTAAAATGAAACACATAGCACATTATATGGGCCATTTCATCACATAATAAAAATAAATACTCTAATTCATATACATGGGGATTTCATATAGAGAAACAAAACAGGTTTAGCCTTCTCACTGACAGATCTGCCATTGCTTAATTGGCCTTTTGCAAAATTCTTGGGCTGTCAAAGTTGGTTTTACAGATGTGAAATAAGATGATTCTCTTTGCTCTAGTTCTACTGGGGAAATGTAGAAATATACAACACCAAATTCTAAATATTTATATTCTGTTCTAATGGCTCTCTAGATAAGCAAAATATGAATACTATCTATACAAATCTGTCATAAGCTTTGTATAATTTTTATTTCTGGAATTCAGGAAAGAGTGCCTAAACCCAGAGCTACATCCATAATGAACTTTACTTACTAGATTTATTGCTTAAATAGCTTAAGAGTATTTGAAGGTCCATGTAATAACTGTAATTGTACCTAATTATATAATAGTATAATTATATTTAATTATATTTATAGTGTCTATAATTTTAGCTTCCTAATATTCCCCCAACTGTAAAATTTTCTGAGCATGTCATATTACACATCAGCAGAAAACATTTTTTTAAATTAGGAATCTTATGCTTTTGTATATTCTTGCTCATTTTGGAGACAAATTTAGTAACACTATTTGTTTTCTATTTTAAAATGACATTCATTATTTCCTTTAACCAACAATTCTTTAAGGGCTACCAGGAACATAGAGGAGGTGTTGCATTAGGTACTCTCCTTATCCTCAAGCAATTCAAGGAATTAATAATCTAATAATGGACTTCAGTAGCATTCTTTAAAACAAGAGCAGTAATATATATAAAATTTAATAATAGAATGCTCTGATGCTTTTGGATTAAAGATGCTATATATTGCTTTTAAACATTATGCTGTTCAGTCAATTGGGTCTACCACACACAGACATGCTATCTGATCTCACTTTAAATTCATGACAGTTAACCTCAATTATGTGCTCTGATTATCTCATGAACAAAATTTATACCACCAAACAAATATACTTGTTATAGTACTTACATGAGGAAAGATTGAGAAAGGCCACCGTTTCACATCAAAAATAATTCCAACTCTAACAAATCCCTGAGAATGTCTGTTTACATGCACCAATCAATCTAACAAATTTGATATAATCATAGTGCTTTTATTTCACTTATAGATTTGAACACAATTAGATACATTGATAATTTACTGCCTAATATTAGTTTGATTTATGTTGAAGGTAAGTCTATTTTTTACTTTTCATATGCTTTAGCTGTAACACTGATATCAAGATGCTAAATTTCTTCTCAATATTTTGCTTACTTTCTAGTTGACCTACTGACTTCATAATGTCTGAAATCAGATTCAGCAATCTCACTTGGGATCAAGTTATAACACTGCATCAAGTGTTAGATGAAGTAATTCCAATTCATGGAAGGGGGAATTTCCCCACATTGGAGGTGAAACCGAAAGATATCATTCATGTTGTGAAAGATCAACTGATAGAGCAAGGAATTATTGTTAAAGATACCCGATTGAATGGTTCCACAGCAAGTTACATACTTGCAAGCTACAATGGCATGAGCTATAAGGATCTGGATGTTATTTTAGGTATTGAACTACCAAGCGATCAGGAATTTCAGCTTGTTAAGGATGTAGTTCTAGGTTGCCTACTCGACTTTTTACCAAAAGGTGTTAAAAAGGAAAAGATCACCCTAAAGACTATGAAAGAGGCTTACGTGCAGAAAATGGTCAAAGTTTGCAATAAGCATGATCGTTGGAGTCTTATCTCTCTTTCTAATAACACTGGGAAGAATGTAGAGCTAAAATTTGTGAATTCACTCAGACGACAATTTGAATTTAGTGTAGATTCCTTTCAAATTATCTTGGATCCCATGTTAGATTTCTACAGTGACAAAAGTGGTACGCTAACCAAAGAATTATATCCTGTTGTGGTAGCTGAAAGCATGTATGGAAACTTCCAAGAAGCAATGACACACTTGCAGCACAAGCTTATATCTACCAGAAAACCTGAAGAAATTAGAGGTGGTGGCCTTCTGAAATACAGTAACTTGCTGGTTCATAACTTTAAGCCAGTTTGTGAAGCAGAAATCAAGACCCTAGAACGTTATATGTGTTCTAGATTCTTCATTGATTTTCCTGATATAGAAGAACAGCGAAAGAAGATTGAATCATACCTCTACAACCATTTCATAGGTGAAGAAAAGAGAAAGTATGACTACCTCATGACCTTGCATGGAGTTGTGAATGAAAGCACTGTTCTCCCCATGGGTCCTAAAAGAAGACAGACCCTCAATATGATCACCCTTATGGCTTTAAAAGTACTTGGAGAACAGAATATCCTACCTAATACAGGCAAGGTAACTTGCTTTTATCTGCCTGCTCCATACCTTGCTGCTTGGGGAGGGTCCCCTACGTATTATGTAACATCTGTACTACCACCTACATTGTTTCAGCCATACCACCCACTACACTTTCATGTGCCAAATGGTATGGCTTTTAAAAAAACACAGTAGAAACTTTGCTTTAATTAAACACCTCTTAAAAGCAATTTTCCAATTTCCATAAAATTTAAGCTCTATTTTTATTTTTATGCAGTTACCAACAATTTTTCATCAATTATAGCTTAAACCATCACAGTAAATACAATATCATCTGTGAAATGACCTCTTTAAATGATTTTCAAATGTTATCAATTATCTATAACAACTTTCAAATGTTGTGGACCACTTAAAATGATTTTTAAGTCTGACTGACTACTTATGACTTTCAAATTTTCTATGACAAATACATTAGAGATGCCTGCAACTTTGATTACATTACAAAAGAACAGACTCATATTTTAAAATCCAGATGTACAGTAAAGACCAGTGCAAACATTTTTGTATTCAGTCAATTCCTTTGTTACCTTTACTTAATTTTTTGCTAGTGAATATTACCATCAATGAATTTTCAGTGCCTAACAACAATGCCTAATTTCAAAGACAACAGATTCAGAAGATATTAAAACCCTGGACTTTGTAAGCATATATTTCGTTTCTCAATTGAATTGGGTTAGATACAATATCCTACTATAGTTTGAAGGAACACTGAAAAAATGATCCTGGAAAACATTGGCCATTAGTAATTTATCAACTATCAAATAAGTTGACTTGTGGATCTGAAGAATAGTACTGTCCAGCTGGACAGCCAATACTGTGACCACTTATACAGATTTCTTCATTTTCCCCCAAACAAGTTGAAAAGAATGAAAATGACCAACTCTGAATGTGAAAGTTTTCTATCATCATCTGTTAAAAAGAGACTCTACATGTCAAACAGCAAAAAGCAGGCAGAGGTTTTTAGCTATTGCATTTACTATTTTTATGACCGACTTGACCAACATCTTAATATGTGGAGACGTTCAATGTTAGTAAGTGAGAATATTTTCATTACTAAATGAGGCTTTTTTCCATCTTGCCTTTCCAAAGATCAGTTTCTAACACGACACTCAAGTGCCTCATCATATGAGATTTTGCATAATGCTGTAATTTATTCAACAATTGTATATGTTCATCATGTATCTGAATATCTACTCACAACATCAGATATGCAGCTAGCAAATCTTCCAGTGGGATTAAAACTGTATTTTCTTCCTGTAATGAAGAAAATAATCCATGACCAAGATTACCTGGGATGACAGAAGGGGAGGAGCTGTCCTGAATGAATATAGATAAGATCATCAGATAACTTCACTATTTTTGCTTGCTTCTAATTTTTTATGAGTTTCCATCTCAGTTTTCATTGACCGTCACAAGGTTTTCCATCACAACATGATCCAACAGGCATATTCTGAGAATTTGTCACTTATAGACTGTGCTTAATCTGTCCTCTCTATATTACAGTATTGGACAAAAGAAGTACACCAAAGATGGCATTTTCAAATAACCAATATTTATGAAATGTTTTATACCACAGTACCACTGGCCATCAGTATATGAATATATATATATATATATATATATATATATATATATATATATATATATATATATATATCTCATAACCGTGAAGCTTTAAAACATTGTATGGATTCACTTCCTTGCTTGGGACAAATAAAGAATTTTAAAATGCTATATTAAAGAGAAAATTCAGTCATCTATCAGTATAATGTATGGGCTAAAAATGATTGATCTTTCTGCCCTAAGTATACTGTTTAGTTTTCAGTTAATGAGAGTGTGTCTTTTTTTTTAACATCTTTATTGGAGTATAATTGCTTTACAATGGTGTGTTAGTTTCTGCTTTATAACAAAGTGAATCAGTTATACATATACATATATCCCCATATCAATGAGAGTGCTTCTACATAAAACTGAAGGATTTTATGCTATATTAACAGTACCAACAAATTTACAAAAGATATAGGAAAAGTATTTAAGAATAAAAGAACTATGATAGTGATGAGTCAGGGGTAAAGGTTCAGTATTTTCCAGAGTAGCATTTTATGCTGAACAGCAGAATTTTGAAGCTATTTGGAAACATCTTACCATCCATGTGCTCCCTTAGTTTCCTTTGGTCCTTTTGAGAATTTGAACTCCTTCCCTAAAAAGCAAATCCCCTATGGTATTCTCCTGATGGGAAAATGGCCTGAAAGCTATATGCTTCCTCCTACCATGTCAATCATGTGTTTCCATTATAGCAAAGAAGCTCAGAATTGGCATTTTAAAAGTTCAGATTTTTCTCAAGAGAGAGAATCCAAACTTGTTGAAGGGAATGGTATCACTAAAGAGAAAGCTATAGCTTTACCTATCATGGCTTTCTTTCTGTTGATACCATCATCAAGCTAGGCTGTCCTCTTTGCTCCCAACTCAAGCAGAAAAATATTTATCTTCTATAGTGTATGAATATATCTCCAAGATTAGGCTAGTTGGGTTGAGAAGCACTACTATCTCATTCTGTTCATTAGGATAATAAATGGAATTTTTTAAATGAGTGCTAGCCTCTTGTCCTAAAGGAGCTAATAGAAGTTAGTTAAAAATATAACTCTATAGCATGTCATCCCATTACAAGAGAGAAATGATGCTGTCTTTTCTTATTTTATTTTATACAATTCAAGACTGAGTCTTGGCTCAGGAGTTTTGTTTTGTTGTTGTTTTTTTCCCTCCAGAAACCTAACCAAAACCAAAAAAAGAAAAACCTTTTGATATACTTCTAGCATTCATATCAGTGGGACATATTTGGTGTCAGTTATTGGTACATATTTTTAAAAACTAAAATATTCTTGCATTTCACAAATATTCACGTTATTATCAAAGTTTCACTACTAGAGTATTTGTAACTTTTAAATTCAGAGTTATTCTAATAGAGACTGATGTCCAGTTTAGTCAAAGAAAACTGAAGAGAAGGATTAAGTATTGTTTTAAATGAGAGCCCAGCTAAATTAAAGACAAAATATCAGAGCTAGAAAAGTTGTGAATATCTTTTTAAAAAGTGGGAAAGCTCCTGGACCCAAATTCCTTTTTTTGTATTATCTCAGAAAGGCTCTATTAAAGTACCTCCAAATTGAAGTGATTTTAAAATTTGCCTTTAGTCACCTTTTTGTTTTAGACATTGATAAAGATATCAATATGCAAAACTCCTGAGATCTGATTAAAACTCCTTTCATTCGATGGATCTATTATCTGAAAATATTCACCCAATTTTAAAAATATAAATTAAAGTGTATAATTGAGAAAATTTTTGAAGTTTAAAGATTGTAATGCTTTTCAAAATTATATCAATATATGAATACAGCAGTTCCATTTATAGAAGATTTTTTTAAAATAAGTAACTCTGTAAATTAACATTGCAACAGGATTGGGAGATATGTGGGACTACAGTTTGGTAAACTTTTTTTTTTTTTTTTTTTTTTGGTGGTACGCGACCCTCTCACTGTTGTGACCTCTCCCGTTGCGGAGCACAGGCTCCGGACGCGCAGGCTCAGTGGCCATGGCTCACGGGCCCAGCCGCTCCGCGGCATGTGGGATCTTCCAGCACCGGGTCACGAACCCGTGTCCCCTGCATCGGCAGGCGGACTCTCAACCACTGCACCACCAGGGAAGCCCTGGTAAACATCCTTATGAAGTCCATTTCGGCAAGGCATAAAACCCGACATTTTAACCTGCTTTGGGATTCATTTGCTTTACCATTATAAAAGAAATACATTAATGTTTTGTTTTCAGTTCTGCTATTATTTTAGTGGTTCTATTTTATATATTATAATGATAAAATTTATGTAATAAGTATAGGAAATTGTATTGCTAATCCACTGCTTCATTTATGAACATATTTTCAGCATGTGTAATTGGAGGCAGCTAATTTGTTGGAACATCAGCTCTTAAGTTTTCCTTGAATTTTTTGAGTTTGAGCAAAATATACTATTTTGAATATATGCTGTCTGGAAACCAATTTAACATGTAACAGGTGATCTTTAAGCTCAACTCATTGTACTTTTTGTTTTGCTTTGCTTTAATATGGGGAACTGTAAGGTTATTTTTCACACAGTTGTTGTGTCTACATGGATTGTATTAGTGTTTGAAACAGCAACAGAAACGCTTTTTGTTTAGATTTAGCCCTTGAAAGAGCAACAGAAAATTTATAAATGACTTTGTTGTATTGGGTTGGCCAAAAAGTTCGTTCGAGTTTTTGGTACCATCTTATGGAATGACCCGAACGTACTTTTTGGCCAACCCAATACATGTGCTTTTTATGACCCTTCAAAATAAAAAGAAATCAAACTCCCTATTCTAGAAAAATAATACTATATTGATATACCTCTCAGTACTTTATGGCCAAGATGTTAACCCCTATAAATGCATAAGCAGCTTTCCCAAGAGAGAAATATCTTGAGAGGGCCCTCTTGGAAAATTCTCTCTCATGACTCCTAGTTAAAAGTGATGGATTGACTAACCCTGTTAAATCCAACTCAAGTAGTTTCATGATGATTTATGAAAATTTACATTTTATACATTCTAGACTGGTGATAGTATTTGAACCATTCTTTAAAATTCTAATAAGTAGTCCATTTCCCTTATAAATAAAGAATGACCAAGTCACACTTGGTCCTTTGGCTCAACTAGAGAACCCAGAAGCCTAAGATTGAATCCTGTTTCAGCACTGATGCAGCCCTGGAGAATCAGTAGGGGAGATTTGGTCACCATGAAAATGACAGTAGAGCATGGTATGAGGTTCAGACTACTATATGATTCAGCAATTTTACTTTTATCATAGGACAACATTTAAAACAAACACTTTTCTATATAGAATGTGGCTTCAATCCCAAATGAAAAAATGATATTGTAATATCTTCAGCTTGTAAAACTAGAGTTAAAAAGGGAATTCCATGCATTTGTAGTAGTGACTTCTAAAATGTTTCTTTAAAATAAAAACCGGTATTAGCCATTGAGGTTTAAAATTTCTGCTTAAAATTTTTTTACAAATGTTCACCTTTCCCCAATAAAATTGAATAGTCAACCCAAACATATATTAGTGGATATTTGAATAAAGAGGATTGAAAATAATGTTCTTTAAGCCTTACAAGTGACCTCCTTGAACAAAATGATTTTTACAAAAATGATTTTCTTTACTGTTTTGTTAAGTTTTCTAGGGTAGCTTTGGGACACTTAAGATTAAATGCCTCCAAAAAGCAATGGTTGCTCAGACAGTGAACGCCAAATAACTATTGTCTCATTGCAATTCCTCCAGATTTATTATCAGGTAAAATTCTTTCAGATAGTGTCAGCAGGTAAAAAATGTAAATTAACAGTTTGTAAGGTGAAAAATCTTCTTTTAAAAGCACCTAAATACATTTTTAAAATAAAAGGCATCATCTTCTAGGTAAATAATATATATACTGAAATAGAAACCATGGCAGGGAGGTTATGTGCTTTAGAAATGCAGAGAACTATATTTAATATGCTGCAATAGACTCATATGAAATTCAGTAACCGTTTATTTAGTCAAGGAGTGTACCTCTGAATAAGAGATGTACAAATTGTATTCCTGACAGTTTACAAAAGGGGGCACATTTCCTGACAAGTTTTTAATTCCTGAAGTTTTTCTTCTACCTTCTCCTCGTTTACAAAAATGACATCTTTCTGTGCTCACAGTGATAAGGTGCAAAAAAATGAAGTCTAGGGGCAATTTATTACTGTTTATATTACCAAAAGATAAAATGACACTGTTCCAAGTTTAGTTCTTAGTGAGAGGAGAGCCTGGAAATATCAGAATTATTGACTCAGGTAGGATTGTGATGGTAGATGTTCCCATTTTAGAGAATAAAGTTTTCATATGTGCTTTGTGGAGAATCCAATTTTAGGATCTCTGATTTTTCAAGATGTCTCTTAACTAGGATGTACTAACAACACTTTGATTCAAAGGCCATGATTCTAGAGATAAACACACACTTTTCCGTTGTTTAAGAACCCTGAAATTCTAAGCAACTAAATGTGAAGAAATCACTTACATGGCTTACTGTATCATTCAGAGTTCAGACTGGAATAAATTATAAATTAACTTTTTTAGTAAGAAATAGTCAACATTATTTTAAACATTGTTATGTGCTCTTGTATAATTCTTGGGAATTTTTTAAAGTTAGATGAGAAGTTGCATTTTAATTAGTACATGTAAAAATTTTAAGTCAAACCAATTAAACTGTTTTAAAATCAAAACCCCGTATCAATTTAGATTTCATGCATAAAATTATATTTAAAAGTATACAAACTTACAAAATTTTTAAATTCCTACAGAATTAATGCCATGTTAAAATATAAAACTATTAAGATTCACCTTCATTAATTACAATGCAGTATCACATTTATTGAAAAATTTTAGTATATTTTATGTATTTCACTCAAAAATCTTAAGCATTTTCCAATAAATATTGGAAATAACCTGTTGGATTATCTTCATTTCCCAGATTTCAATCCATTATGATTTGATAGTATTGTCCTATGACTATCTTTTCCAATTTGTCTTTAAGTTCCCAGTTTACAAATGACATGTTAAAATATAGCAAACTCTTACTTGCTCTTTAAATAAATATATTCTTCCATTTTAAAACAAATCCCATATATGTACTTTAATACATAAATCTACATTAACCCACACACTGCTACTAGATTTAATTGAAAAATAAAGTTCCCTTTGAACAGTTGTGACTAATTGTTTCATCTCACGTAGTCCCTGTTTAGATTGAGTGAAATCGGTATTAGTAACTTTCTTCTAGTTGGAAAAGCATGAGCAAGAAGAAAGCTTTAACATTCTTCTGGATGTTTAATGAGTGTCTCAACCTACAAAACAAAAAATTTAGGTAATTACCAAGATAATTAAGACCAGAAACATATCATTAAGTAATGAACAAGGAAAAGTGAACCTAAATTTTTATGATCCAAGTCATTCAATAACTGCAATTATCCCATAGAGATCAGACCAAAAATAACTATTAGATATGAAAAAATCCTACAATATCATTTCACTAGATGTAAAACAATTAATCCAATAAAGAATAAATTTAAAATTAAAATAAATCTTTGAAAGCTTAGCAAACAAATTGAATCTATAAGCATTTATCTTAAAGATGTGTTTCAGGTTTCAGCTAATTCAAATCCAATTGTTTAGCATTACAGAAAATATCAGTGAAAGGACTTGTAATCACTGAGTGGGAAATGAAATAGAAACATCAAAATGTAATTACCCAGCAACGAGGAAAATTACTGATATGATTTCCTACACTACTTCAAGACAGACCTACATTTTAACATTAAATATTTCAGCATTTTAGGAAAGCAGTGAATATAATTATAGCCTTATTAATACAAATGTTTTAGGTACCTTTTTAGCATTATGGTTCACACGACAAATTTTAATCTATTACTGCAAAATTTTTGAAGTGTTCTTAAGAACTTACTGTGTTTCTGTAAATGAAAATTTCAAGAGTATTAATGGAGTGTCTAAGAGATGACAGAAATGTCCAGAACTGAGTGAAATGTGCATTTTCTTAACATCTTTATTGGAGTATAATTGCTTTACAATGGTGTGTTCTTTTCTGCTTTATAACAAAGTGAATCACTTATACACATACATATATACCCATATCTCTTCCCTCTTGCGTACCCCTCCCTCCCACACTCCCTAACCCACTGCTCTAGGTGGTCACAAAGCACCGAGCTGATCTCCCTATGCTATGTGGATGCTGTCCACTAGCTATCAGTTTTACATTTGGTAGTGTATATATGCCCATGCCACTCTCTCACTTTGTCCCACCTGACCCTTCCCCTCCCTGTGTCCTCAAGTCCATTCTCTAGTAGGTCTGTGTCTTTATTCCCGTCTTGCCCCTAGGTTCTTCATGACAATTTTTTTTTTAGATTCCATATAAATGTGTTAGCATACAGTATTTGTTTTTCTCTTTCTGACTTACTTCACTCTGTATGACAGACTCTAGTTCCATCCACCTCATTACAAATAACTCAATTTCATTTCTTTATATGGCTGAGTAATATTCCATTGTGTATATGTGCCACATCTTCTTTATCCATTCATCTGTTGATGGACACTTAGGTTGCTTCCATGTCCTGGCTATTGTAAATAGAGCTGCAATGAACATTCTGATACATGACTCTTTTTGAATTATGGTTTTCTCAGGGTATATGCCCAGTAGTGGGATTGCTGTGTCGTACAGTAGTTCTATTTTTAATTTTTTGAGGAACCTCCATATGTTCTCCATAGTGACCGTATCAATTTACATTCCCACCAACAGTGCAAGAGGGTTCCCTTTTCTCCACACCCTCTCCAGCACTTAATGTTTGTAGATTTTTTGATGATGGTCATTCTGACTGGTGTGAGATGATATCTCATTGTAGTTTTGATTTAAATTTCTCTAATGATTAATGATGTTGAGCATTCTTTCATGTGTTTGTTGGCAATCTGTATATCTTCTTTGGAGAAATGTCTCTTTACGTCTTCTGCCCATTTTTGGATCCGGTTGTTTTCTTTTTGATATTGAGCTTCATGAGCTGTTTGTAAATTTTGGAGATTAATCCTTTGTCAGTGGCTTCATTTGCAAATATTTTCTCGCATTCTGAGGGTTGTCTTTTCATCATGTTTATGGTTTCCTGTGCTGTGCAAAAGTTTTTAAGTTTCATTAGGTCCCATTTGTTTATTTTTGTTTTTATTTCCATTACTCTAGGAGGTGGTTCAAAAAGGATCTTGCTGTGATTTATGTCATAGAGTGTTCTGCCTATGTTTTCCTCTAAGAGTTTGATAGTGTCTGGCCTTACATTTTCGTCTGTAATACATTTTGAGTATATTTTTGTGTATGGTGTTAGGGAGTGTTTTAATTTCATTCTTTTACATGTGGCTCTCCAGTTTCCCAGCACCACTTATTGTAGAGACTGTCTTTTCTCCATTGTATACTCCTGCCTCCTTTATCAAAGGGAAGGTGATCATAAGTGTCTGGGTTTATGTCTGGGCTTTCTATCCTGTTCCATTGATCTATATTTCTGTTTTTGTGCCAGTGCCATACTGTCTTGATTAATGTAGCTTTGTAGTATAGTCTGAAGTCAGGAAGACTGATTCCTCCAGCTCCGTTTTTCTTTCTCAAGATTGTGTTTGCTATTCAGGGTCTTTTGTTTTTCCATACAAATTGTGAAAAATTTTGTTCTAGTTCTGTGAATATGCCATTGGTAATTTGATAGGGATTGCATTGAATCTGTAGATTGCTTTGGGTAGTATAATCATGTTCACAATGTTGATTCTTCCAATCCAAGAACATGGTGTATCTCTCCATGTATTTGTATCATCTTTAATTTCTTTCATCAGTGTCATAATTTTCTGCATACAGGTCTTTTGTCTCCTTAGGTAGGTTTATTCCTAGGTATTTTATTCTTTTTGTTGCAATGGTAAATGAGAGTGTTTTCTTAATTTCATTTTCAGATTTTTCATCATTTGTGTATAGGAATGCAAGAGATTTCTGTGCATTAATTTTATATCCTGCTACTTTACCAAATTCTTTGATTAGCTGTAGTAGCTTTCTGGTAGCATTTTTAGGATTCTCTATGTATCATGTCATGTCATCTGAAAACAGTGACAGCTTTACTTGTTCTTTTCTTATTTGGATTCCTTTTATTTATTTTTCTTCTCTGATGGCTGTGGCTAAAAATACCAAACCTATGTTGAATAAGAGTGGTGAGAGTGGGGAACCTTGTCTTCTTCCTGATCTTAGTGAAAATGTTTTCAGTTTTTCACCATTGAGGATTATGTTGGCTGTGCATTTGTCATATATGGCCTGTATTATGTTGAGGTAAGTTCCCTCTATGCCTACTTTCTGGAGGGTTTTTATCATCAATGTGTGTTGAATTTTGTCGAAAACTTTATCTGCAAATATTGAGATGATCATATGGTTTTTCTCCTTCAATTTATTAATATGGTGTATCACATTCATTGATTTGCCTATATTGAAGAATCCTTGCATTCCTGGGAAAAAACTGACGTGTTCATGGTGTATGATCCTTTAATATGCTGTTGGATTCTGTTTGCTATTATTTTGTTGAGGATTTTTGCATATATATTCATCAGTGATATTGGCCTGTAGTTTTCTTTCTTTGTGACATCTTTGTCTGGTTTTGGTATCAGGGTGATGGTGGCCTCATAGAATGAGTTTGGGAGGGTTCCTCCCTCTGCTATATTTTGGAAGAGTTTGAGAAGGATAGGTGTTAGCTCTTCTCTAAGTATTTAATAGAATTGCCCTGTGAAACGATATTGTCCTGGGCTTTTGTTTGTTGGAAGATTTTTATTCTTTTTTCGGTACACAGGCCTCTCACTGCTATGGCCGCACAGGCTCAGCGGCCATGGCTCACCGGCCCAGCTGATCCACGGCATGTGGGATCCTCCCAGACTGGGGCACATACTCGTGTCCCCTGCACCGGCCGGCAGTCGCTCAACCACTGCGCCACCAGGGAATCCCTTTTGGAAGATTTTTTTTTTTTTTTGTGGTACACGGGCCTCTCACTGTTGTGGCCTCTCCCACTGCGGAGCACAGGCTCTGGACATGCAGGCCCAGCGGCCATGGCTCACGGGCCCAGCCGCTCTGCGGCATGTGGGATCTTCCCGAACCGGAGCACGAACCCGTGTCCCCTGCATCGGCAGGCAGACTCTTAACCACTGCGCCACCAGGGAAGCCCTAAGTGACACTCTTAACCCCTCTCCTCGTGCACTAGGAAACAAAGAGGCAAGAAAATGTCTATTGCCTCTCAGCCAGTTCCAGACTTTTCCCAGGACTCCCTTCTGGCTAGCTGTGGTGCACTAACCCCTTCAGGCTGTGTTTACTCCGTCAACCCCAGTCTGCTCCCTGGGATCTGTCCTCCGAAGCCCGAGCCTCAGCTCCCAGCGCCCCCTCCCCGGCAGGTTAGCAGACAAGCCTCTTGGGCTGGTGAGTGCTGGTCGGCACTGATCCTCTGTGCAGGAATCCCTCCACTTTGCCCTCTGCACCCCTGTTGCTGCACTCTCCTCCATGGTTCCAAATCTTCCCCCCTCCACCACCCGCAGTCTCCACCCATGAAGGGGCTTCCTAGTGTGTGGAAACTTTTCCTCCTTCATAGCTCCCTCCCACTGGTGCAGGTCCTGTCCCTATTCTTTTGTCTCTGTTTTTCCTTTTTTCTTTTGCTCTACCCAGGTACGTGGGGAGTTTCTTGCCTTTTGGGAGGTCTGAGGTCTTCTGCCAGTGTTCAGTGGGTGTTCTGTAGGAGTTGTTCCACATGTAGATGTATTTCTGATGTATTTGTGGGGAGGAAGTTGATCTCCACATCTTACTCTTCCACCATCTTGAAGCTCCTCTCTAGATGACTTCTTAACCCGTCAAAATGTGCATCTTTGCTTTCATGTTGACTATATGTTAACTCCAATTAATGTTAACTCAGATTAGTTTTTTTTTTTTAGCCATGTTATTGCTCATTATATAGTTCTAACTGAGACATATATACACTATTTTGGAAAATGTATTTTACTGTTGACAAAAATTTAATGTTATATGAACAGTGCAGGGGTTTTTTGGTAGAAACTACTTTTAAATGAATTATACCACGATAATTGTATCTCATTATTTACTTAGTAGCTCTTATACCTGTTTCATTTGCTTCGTCTCATGCTTTTGTACAGTTTGTTGAAAAAGCACTGTAGAGATTATTAGATTAAATGAGTTTTTGAAGTAAAATCACTGTGAAACATGCAGCGATGTACCAACTGAAAAATAGGTAAATGCCTATTATTTCATATACCACCAAATTAATTTTTTGCAGTGTGTTCAAAAAAGTACTTAGAAATGAACTTTACCCTTGAATTTGTACAGAATTCCTATTAATAGTGTGAAGGGACTGACCATCAGTATATTATGGTCTATATAATTGACTTTAACCTTTATAATAGATTAACTGACAGATAATCCCATTTTCATAGCTTAATTATATAAAAAGTGTGTATTCATTCATTTCCAAAACTTCATTTGTGTTTACATTGGTAAAATGTACTTATCCTCTCCTCCCTCTCAAATAGATGGTACCTACAATACATTGGATAAGAACATAATTGGTGGTGAAGTGAATAAAATGGCAGTATTACTCAAGGAATTGAGTCAAACGATATGACACTGTATTGAATCCTCCTCCCAAAACACACACACACACACACACACACACACACACCAGCACCATAGAGTTAGCTGAGCCAGATAGTGTCTCAATTCACCTCTGTATGCTGATCACATATCCAAACAATGATCTTAGTGATCACTCTTTGGAGTGACAAATAGGTTAGAATACAGCATGTATTAGAAGAATAAAGAACTGTGGTAAAAATGATTGGAGAGATGAAATTCCACTTGATATGGTTTGCTTGAAGTTTCTACAGCTATAGCAACAGCCTAGCATCTCTAGAGGATTAAGTATCTTATGTGAAATATGAAGCAAGATATCAGTAAATACCCTTATGCTAAAAATCACATATTTTCTCTACATAATGTAAGTTATCAGATGACTAAACCTTAAGCTAAAATAGATGATTACAAGGAAAGAACAAAATGACCCACTGACACAATCAAGACAGCTTTTTAATCCTTTAATATGCAAGGATAAATTGTGCCTTCTCTGTTACTTCAAACTTTACCAGAAAGCATATATACTATACACACATAAAAATAGCCAACTTTAAATTTGGTAACAAACAGTGACAAAAAACAAATGCAAGCCAAAAATATTCCTATTTTTGTCCCACAGTGTTTTGCTTGTAAATGTGCCAGTTAAATCATGGGTGATAAAAACCACCATTATATTAATATAGTATATTTTACCAAGCACTGTAACATTATATCATTATTAAACATAGAAACGAGATTGGTAGAAGTGAGATTCATTTACTTTGAGATGCCTGACAGTGATGCCATTAAAGTACATACATATTACAAAATTTCTTATTGGACTTGGTGATTGCTGTACTTGTCCTCTACCAACATTATTTCCAATAGTAAAACAAAGTGGAGACACACTATTGTTCTATCTGCTCTCATACCCACCTAAATCAGGTCTGGTCCTTAGTAGGAATATCTAAAATTATCTACTTGCATGATTTCTTCAAAGGTATACTTTGTTCATTTTTTCCTAAAACTTTAACCATATTTTCACATATTTAAAAATAAAATTGTAAAGGCATAAAAAGATGATGAGTAGCAGTATATTTCCCATTGCTGCTCACATTACATGTTGTCCTTCCCAGCTGCTTCCATATTCATCTTTCATATCATGTGTTATTACAGAATGTCCATTTCTAAAATCACAATTAGTTGCTATGGAAAGAATTACAACATTAAAATATAATTTGAATAATGTGATCAAACAGAAAATTGAGTCTCCTGTAGAGTATACATATATCTGTGAATGGGCTCCACATTTCTTTTAGCTATATTACAGACTCCCTTCCCCCACATCCACATATACAAGGATATGAAAATGTAGCAGGTACTTTTGATATACATGTCATGGAGGAAAATCACCTCTTCAGTTTCAAAGGGAGACTGAAAACTGCTATATATGATAATGGTCTTAGGTTATAATTAAAATATTTCGTTGAAACTGATCATTTTTTCTAGGCACACAGAGATAGGGATAAGACAGTGGCTGAGCTGAGAGGCATTACCAACTAATATTATAGAAAATTGGTTAAAAAAAAAGAGAAAGGAAATCAGGGAAGGCCCCTAAGAGTAGTTCTATGGGAAGTTAATTATCATATTCTTATAGGTTTCTGATACCTTTGTAGATTCTAAAGGAGACTCAAAATCACCTGAATAACACTCGTTTGAGCATGTCTGGGTATCTTCTTGCAAAACTCATTCAAATATCACTATCTCTGGATTGGTGACTTCCTTCATCCATCTCAATGCCTAAGTGAAATAACTTTGAACATCCCCATTGGGGATGTCCTCAGGGTAATTGTTAAGCATGGTTTTATCACTCCCTTCCAAAGACTCAAGCCCCTATGCATTTGAATCTGTACCCTAGCACTCCCCTCCACACTTCACCCAGCTCATACATATGTACATCCTGATGTGATTTCCCCTCCATAGGCTGCACTTAATATACACCTCCATAAAAATATTAGTGGCCCATGGTATCATCTCCTGTCATGTTAATTCTTTTAACTTTTCTTTACTTGTACAAAATGTCCAGGGTGAAGTCAGTAAAAATGGTGGAGTAAGGACTTCCAAATATTAAATTATTGATAAAAGCAATGAAGAATGCAAAGATTGTTGGAGTTAACCTTTTCAGAACCCTTGAAATTATCCAGAGGCTTGCAGCAACACAGAGAGAAAAATGGTTGAATCTTAGTAAGAACATAAGTTTTGTGGCTTTTAAAAAAATAGACAATCTTTAAGAGCATTTGTAGATTCACTGCAAAATTGAGTGGAAAGTGCAGAGAGCTCCCACATATCCGCTGCCCGTACACATGTCCAGCCTCCCCTGCTGTTAACATCTGCACCAGAGTGATGCATTTATTAAAATCAATGAACCTACATTGACATACTATTACCAGCCAAAGTTATAGTTTATATTAGAGTTCAACCTTGATGATGTACATTCTATGGATTTGGACAAACTTAAAAGACATGTTCCCACCATTATAGTATCATAAAGAATAGTTTTGTGTACTCGGCCTATTTATCCCTCCCTCCCCCTAAACTCTGGCAACCACTGATCTAACTGTCCCTAGTTTTGCCTTTTCCAAAATGTCATATGCTTGGAATCTTACAGTATGTAACTTTTCAGATTGGCTTCTTTCACTTAGTAATATGTATTTAAGTTTCCTCCATGTCTTTTCATGGCTTGATAGCTCATTTCTTTTTAAACATTGAATTATATTCCATTGTCTGCATGTGTCACAGTTTATCCATTCAGGTTTTGGCAGTTATGAATAAAGCTGCTATAAATATCTGTGTGCAGGTCATTGAGTGAACAAAATTTTGAGTAAATACTAAGGAGCAGGTTTTCTGGATTGTTTGGTAAGAATATGTTTTTTTTTTTAAAGAAACTTCCAATCTGTCTTCCAAAGTGGATGTACCATTTTGCATTCCCATGAGCAATGAATGCAAGTTCCTGTAGCTTCACATCAGGGCCATCATTTGTTGTTGTCAGTGTTTTAGGGTTGTGCCATTCTAATTGGTGTGTAGTGATATCTCACTGTTTTAATTTGCAATTCCCTAATGATATGGTGTTGATTATCTTTTCATTGCTTATGTGTCATCTGTATATCTTCTTCGGTGAGGTGTCTGTTCAGATCTTTTGTTCAATTTTTTAATCAATTTTTTAAAATGTTCTTCCTGTTGAGTTTTAAGATTTCTTTGTTTATTTTGGGTTACAGTTGTTTATCAGATGCTTTTTACAAATATGTTCTCCAAGTCTGTGGCTTGTCTTCTCATTCTCTTCACAGTATTTTTCACAGAATAGAAGTTTTAAATTGTAATGAAGTCCAGCTTATCAATTATTTCTTTCATGGATTTTGTATTTGGTACCTTTGGTGTTGGATCACCAAACACAAGGCCAACTACATTTTCTCTTGTGTTGTCTTCTAGGATTTTTATAGTTTTGTGTTTTACATTTAGATCTATTATACATTTTGAGTTAATTTTTGTGAAGAACATAAGATCTGTGACTAGATTAATTTTTTTGCATGTGGATATCCAGTTTTCTAGCATTATATGTTGAAAAGGCTTTTCTCCATTGTACTGCCTTAGCTCCTTTGTCAAAGGTAAGTTGACTGTATTTGTGTGGCTCTACTTCTGGGCTCTCTATTCTGTTTCATTGATCTATTTGTTCTTTTGCCAATACCACACTGTCTGGATTAATATAGCTTTATAGTAGGTCTTGAAGAATGGTGGTGATAGTACTCTAACATTTTTCTACTCCTTCAAAACTGTGTTATCTCTTCTGGATCTTTTGTCTCTGCATATAAATGTTAAAATCTGTTTGTCAATATCCACAAAATAATTTGCTGGGATTTTAATTGGGATTGCATTGAATTTAGAGGTCAAGTTGGGAAGAACTGACAGCTTGATAATATTGAGTCTTCCTATCCATAAACACGGAATATCTCCTCTTTTTTTTTTCTTGATTTCTCTCATCAGTTTCATAGTTTTCCTTGTACAGATCTTGTACACATTTTGTAAGAATTATACCTAAGTATTTCCTCTTTTGGTGCTAATATAAATGGTATGGTGTTTTTAATTTCAAATTTCACTTGTCCATTGCTGGTATATAAGGAAGTGATTAACTTTTATATATTAAACTTTCTATCTATCAACCTCAGTATAATCACTTATTAATACTAGTTTTTAAAATATTGATTCCTTTGAGTTTTCTACATAGAAAATCATCACATCATCTGCAAACAAAGACACTTTTATATCTTCCTTCCCAATCTGTATATCTTTTATTTTATTTTCTTGTCTTATTCCATTAACTAGGAGTTTCAGTAAGATGTTGAGAAGCAGGGGTTAGTGGGGACATCCTTGACTTGTTTCTGATCATAGAAGGGAAGAGTCTAATTTCTCACCATCAAGTATGATGTTAACTATACGTTTTTTGAAGATATTCTTTGTCAGTGGAGGAATTTCCCCTATATTCATAGTTAACTGAGAGTTATTATCATGAATATATGTTGTATTTGCCAAGTGCTTTTTCTACATCTATTGATATAATCATGTGATTTTTTTTCTTCTTTAGCCTGTTGATGTGATGGATTACATGAATTAATTGTCACATGTTGAACTAAACTTGCATACTTGGAATAAATCCCATTTGGTCATGGTATATAATTCTTTTCTTTTTAAACCACTTTATTGAGGTATTATTGACATACAAAAAGCTGTACATATTTCACATGTACAAAATGATGGGTTTGAAGGTAAATATACATCCATGAAACAATCACCACAATCTATGCCATAAAAATACCCATTATCTTCAAAATCTTCCTACCACCGTCTTTATTATTTTCTTTTAAGTAAGGCTTTTAGGAGTGAGTCAGTTTTCCTGGGTCTCTCCCATGTATACATCTTATTAAACTTTGTTTGATTTTCTCATGTTACTTTTCTTTCAAGAACTCTTAACATAAAATCTACCCTCTTAGCCAAATTTTGTCTACAACACACTGTTGTTTATTATAAGTACTGTGCTGCACAGTAGACTTCTAGTTCTTGTTTGTCTTATATAATTAAAATTTTATACCATTTGAGTAATACCTTCTCATGTCTCCTTACCCCAGTCCCTGACAGCCACCATTCTCCTTTCTGCTTCTATGTTTGATTATTTTAGATTCTTCATATAAGTGGTATCATGTAGTATTTGTCCTTCTGTGTCTAGTTTATTTCAGCTATCAATGTCCTCAACATTCATCCATGTTGTCACGGATGGTGAGGTTTCCTTCTTTTTTTAAGGATGAATAATATTCCATTGTTTGTATTTGCCATATTTTCTTTATCCATACATCCATCAAATGGTCATTTGGGTTGCTTCCATGTATTGCTTATTGTAAATAATGCTGAAATAAACATGGGAGTTCAGATATCTCTTAGGGATACTGATTTAAATTCCTTTGGATATAGAACCAGAACTAAGTTTTCTGGATCATATGGTAGGTCTATTTTTAAGTTTTACAGTTACCACCATCCCGTTTTTCATAGTGGTTGCACCAAATTACATTTCCACCAACAGTGTATAAGGGTTACCCTTTATGCACATCCTCAACCATGCTCTATTTTTAAAAAAAATAATAGCCATTCTAACAGGTGTGAGGTGAATATCTCACTGAGGTTTTGATTTGCAATTTCCTAATAATTTATAATGTTATGTACCTTTTTTCATATACCTGTTAGTCATTTGTATGTCTTCTTTGGAGAGATGTCTATTCAAGTCCTTTCCCCATTTTTTAAATCAGATTATTTGGTTTTTATTGTTTCTTTGTTTGCTATTGACTTATAGGTGTTCCTTATATATTTTGGATATTAACCTTTTATCAGGTATGTGGTTTTCAAATAATTTTTTCCCATTCCATAGGTTACCATTTCATACGTTTATTGTTTCCTTTGCTGTGCAGAAAGTTTTAGATTTCCAGGATTCAGTCTTCATAAGTTGTATGTTTTTAGGAACTTATCCATTTCTTTTAAATTATCTAGTTTGGGGAGAAGGCGGAAGATGGCGGAAGAGTAAGACGCGGAGATCACCTTCCTCCCCACAGATACACCAGAAATACATCTACACGTGGAACAACTCCTACAGAACACCTACTGAAGGCTGGCAGAAGACCTCAGACCTCCCAAAAGGCAAGAAACTCCCCAGTACCTGGGTAGGGCAAAAGAAAAAACAGAGACAAAAGAATAGGGACGGCACCTGCACCAGTGGGAGGGAGCTGTGAAGGAGGAAAAGTTTCCACACTCTAGGAAGCCCCTTCGCGGGCGGAGACTGCGGGAGGCGGAGGGGGGAGCTTCGAAGCTGCGGAGGAGTGCACAGCAACGGGTGCGGAGGGCAAAGCGGGGAGATTCCCGCACAGATGATCGGTGCCGACCGGCACTCACCAGCCCGAGAGGCTTGTCTGCTCACCCGCCGGGGCGGGCGGGGCTGCGAGCTGAGGCCGGAGCGCAGGGAGAGGACTGGGGTTGGCGGCTTGAACATAGCCTGAAGGGGTTAGTGCACCACAGCTAGCCGGGAGGGAGTCCGGGGAAAAGCCTGCACCTGCAGAAGAGGCAGGAGACTTTTCCTTCCCTCTTTGTTTCCTGGGGCGTGAGGAGAGGGGTTTAAGAACGCTGCTTAAAGGAACTCCAGAGACGGGCGCGAGCCGCGGCTAAAAGCGCGAACCCCAGAGACGGGCGCGAGCCGCGGCTGAAAGCGCGGACCCCAGAGACGGGCGCAAGCCGCGGCTGAAAGCGCGGAATCCAGAGACGGGCGCGAGCCGCGGCTAAAAGCGCGGACCCCAGAGGCGGGCGGGAGACGTTAAGGCTGCTGCTGCCGCCACCGAGGGGCCTGTGTGCGAGCACAGGTCACTCTCCACACCCCTCCTCCACGGAGCCTGTGCAGCCCGCCACTGCCGGGTTCCCGGGATCCAGGGACAACTTCCCCGGGAGAGCACACAGCGCGCCTCAGGCTGGTGCAAAGTCACGCCGGCCTTTGCCACCGCAGGCCCGCCCCGCACTCTGTGCCCCTCCGTCCCCGCCGGCCTGAGTGCGCCAGAGCCCCCAATCAGCGGCTCTTTTAACCCCGTCCTGTCTGAGCAAAAAACAGACGCCCTCCAGCGATCTACACGCAGTGGCAGGGCCAAATCCAAAGCTTAGCCCTGGGAGCTGTGAGAACAAAGAAGAGAAAGGGAAATCTCTCCCAGCAGCCTCAGAAGCAGCGGATTAAAGCTCCACAATCAACTTGATGTACCCTGCATCTGTGGAATACCTGAATAGACAACCAATCATCCCAAATTAAGGAAGTGGACTTTAGGAGCAAGATCTATGATATTTTCCCCTTTCCTCTTTTTGTGAATGTGTATGTGTATGCTTCTGTGTGAGATCTTGTCTGTATAGTCTTGCTTCCACCATTTGTCCTAGGGTTCTATCCGTCCATGTTTTTTTTTTAATTTTTTTCTTAATAATTAATTTTAATAACCTTATTATACTTTACCTTCATTCTTTCTTTCTTTCTTTC
Organism: Delphinus delphis; assembly: GCF_949987515.2. Classification (NCBI taxonomy): domain Eukaryota; kingdom Metazoa; phylum Chordata; class Mammalia; order Artiodactyla; family Delphinidae; genus Delphinus; species Delphinus delphis. The sequence goes on along the minus strand of NC_082704.1, from coordinate 61,151,894 downwards.
CGTCCTTCCTTCCCTCCTTTAGACAACGAATCATCCCAAATTGAGGAGGTGGTCTCTGACAGCAAGATTTAGGATTTTTCCCCATTTACCTCTTTTAGTGAGGGTGTATGTGTATGCTTCTGTGTAAGATTTTGTCTGTATAGCTTTGCTTCCAACATTTGTCCTAAGGTTCTTTCCGTCCTTTTTTTTTTTTTTCTAAATAAGAAGTTTTTAATTCAATAACTTTATTATACTTTATTTTATTTTTACTGTATCTTCTTTCTTTCTTTTTTCCTTCTTTCCCTCCTTCCTTCCTTCCTCCCTCCCTCCCTCCCTCCTTTCTTTCCTTCTTGCCTTCTTTCCTTCTTTGCTTCTTTCTTTCTTTCTTCCTTCCTTCCTACCCTCCTTTCCTTCTTTCTTTCCTCATACTTCTACTAATTCCCTCTACTTTTTATCCCTTTTCTCCTGAGCCTGTGGATGAAAAGCTTTTGGTGCTCCAGCCAGGAGGCAGGGCTCTGCCTCTGAGGTAGGACAGCCAACTTCAGGACACTGATCAACAACAGACCTCCCAGCTCCACATAATATCAAACGGCGAAAATCTCCCAGAGACCTCCATCTTAACACCAGCACCCAGCTTCACTCAACGACCAGCAAGCCACAGTGCTGGAAAACCTATGCCAAACAACTAGCAAAACAGGAACACAACCCCACCCATTAGCAGAGAGGCTGCCTAAAATCATAATAAGGCCACAGACACCCCCAAACACACCACCAGACGTGAACCTGCCCACTAGAGAGACAAGATCCAGCCTCATCCACCACAACACAGGCACTAGCCCCCTCCACCAGGAAGCCTACACAACCCACTGAACCAACCTTAGCCACTGGAGACAGACATCAAAAACAGGAGGAACTACAAACCTGCAGCCTGCAAAAAGGAGACCCCAAACACAGTAAGATAAGCAAAATGAGAAGACAGAAAAACACACAGCAGATAAAGGAGCAAGATAAAAATGCACCAGACCTAACAAATGAAGAGGAAATAGGCAGTCTACCTGAAAGAGAATTCAGAATAATGATAGTAAGTTTGATCCGAAATCTTGGAGATAGAATGGACAATAGATTGGACAAAATGCAAGAATCAGTTAACAAGGACCTAGAAGAACTAAAGATGAAACAAGCAACGATGAACAACACAATAAATGAAATTAAAAGTACTCTAGATGGGATCAATAGCAGAATAACTGAGGCAGAAGAACGGATAAGTGACCTGGAAGATAAAATAGTGGAAATAACTACTGCAGAGCAGAATAAAGAAAAAAGAATGAAAAGAACTGAGGACAGTCTCAGAGACCTCTGGGACAACATTAAACGCACCAACATTCGAATTATAGGGGTTCCAGAGGAAGAAGAGAAAAAGAAAGGGACTGAGAAAACATTTGAAGAGATTATAGTTGAAAACTTCCCTAATATGGGAAAGGAAATAGTTAATCAAGTCCAGGAAGCACAGAGAGTCCCATACAAGATAAATACAAGGAGAAATACGCCAAGACACATATTAATCACACTGTCAAAAATTAAATACAAAGAAAACATATTAAAAGCAGCAAGGGAAAAACAACAAATAACACATAAGGGAATCCCCATAAGGTTAACAGCTGATCTCTCAGCAGAAACCCTACAAGCCAGAAGGGAGTGGCAGGACATACTGAAAGTGATGAAGGAGAAAAACCTGCAGCCAAGACTACTCTACCCAGCAAGGATCTCATTCAGATTTGATGGAGAAATTAAAACCTTTACAGACAAGCAAAAGCTGAGAGAGTTCAGCACCACCAAACCAGCTTTACAACAAATGCTAAAGGATCTTCTCTAGGCAAGAAACACAAGAGAAGGAAAAGACCTATAATAACGAACCCAAAACAATTTAGAAAATGGGAATAGGAACATACATATCGATAATTACCTTAAATGTAAATGGACTAAATGCTCCCACCAAAAGACACAGATTAGCTGAATAGATACAAAAACAAGACCCTTATATATGCTGTCTACAAGAGACCCACTTCAGACCTAGAGACACATACAGACTGAAAGTAAGGGGATGGAAAAAGATATTCTATGCAAATGGAAGCCAAAAGAAAGCTGGAGTAGCAATTCTCATATCAGACAAAATAGACTTAAAAATAAGGACTATTAAAAGAGACAAAGAAGGACACTACATAATGATCAAGGGATGATCCAAGAAGAAGATATAACAATTGTAAATATTTATGCACCCAACATAGGAGCACCTCAATACATAAGGCAAATACTAACAGCCATAAAAGGGGAAATCGACAGTAACACATTCATAGTAGGGGACTTAAACACCCCACTTTCACCCATGGACAGATCATCCAAAATGAAAATAAATAAGGAAACACAAGCTTTAAATGATACATTAAACAAGATGGACTTAATTGATATTTATAGGACACTCCATCCAAAAACAACAGAATACACATTTTTCTCAAGTGCTCATGGAACATTCTCCAGGATAGATCATATCTTAGGTCACAAATCAAGCCTTGGTAAATTTAAGAAAATTGAAATTGTATCAAGTATCTTTTCTGACCACAACGCCATGAGACTAGATATCAATTACAGGAAAAGATCTGTAAAAAATACAAACACATGGAGGCTAAACAATACACTACTTAATAATGAAGAGATCACTGAAGAAGTCAAAGAGGAAATCAAAAAATACCTAGAAACAAATGACAATGGAGACACAACGACCCAAAACCTGTGGGATGCAGCAAAAGCAGTTCTAAGGGGAAAGTTTATAGCAATACAAGCCCACCTTAAGAAGCAGGAAACATCTCGAATAAACAACCTAACCTTGCACCTCAAGCAATTAGAGAAAGAAGAACAAAAAAACCCCAAAGCTAGCAGAAGGAAAGAAATCATAAAAATCAGATCAGAAATAAATGAAAAAGAAATGAAGGAAACAATAGCAAAGATCAATAAAACTAAAAGCTGGTTCTTTGAGAAGATAAACAAAATAGATAAACCACTAGCCAGACTCATCAAGAAAAAAGGGAGAAGACTCAAATCAATAGAATTAGAAATGAAAAGGGAGAGGTAACAACTGACACTGCAGAGATAAAAGAGATCATGAGAGATTACTACAAGCAACTCTATGCCAATAAAATGGACAATCTGAAAGAAATGGACAAATTCTTAGAAATGCACAACCTGCCAAGACTGAATCAGGAAGAAATAGAAAATATGAACAGACCAATCACAAGCACTGAAATTGAAACTGTGATTAAAAATCTTCCAACAAAGAAAAGCCCAGGACCAGATGGCTTCACAGGCGAATTCTATCAAACATTTAGAGAAGAGCTAACACCTATCCTTCTCAAACTCTTCCAAAATATAGCAGAGGGAGGACCACTCCCTAACTCCTTCTACGAGGCCACCATCACCTTGATACCAAAACCAGACAAGGATGTCACAAAGAAAGAAAACTACAGGCCAATATCACTGATGAACATAGATGCAAAAATCCTCAACAAAATACTAGCAAACAGAATCCAACAGCACATTAAAAGGATCATACACCATGATCAAGTGGGGTTTATTCCAGGAATGCAAGGATTCTTCAATATACGCAAATCTATCAATGTGATAAACCATGTTATCAAATTGAAGGAGAAAAACCATATGATCATCTCAATAGATGCAGAGAAAGCTTTTGACAAAATTCAACACCCATTTATGATAAAAACCCTGCAGAAAGTAGGCATAGAGGGAACTTTCCTCAACATAATAAAGGCCATATATGACAAGCCCACAGCAAACATCATCCTCAATGGTGAAAAACTGAAAGCATTTCCACTAAGATCAGGAACAAGACAAGGTTGCCCACTCTCACCACTATTATTCAACATTGTTTTGGAAGTTTTAGCCACAGCAATCAGAGAAGAAAGGGAAATAAAAGGAATCCAAATTGGAAAAGAAGAAGTAAAGCTGTCACTGTTTGCAGATGACATGATCCTATACATAGAGAACCCTAAAGATGCTACCAGAAAACTACTAGAGCTAATCAATGAATTTGGTAAAGTGGCAGGATACAAAATTAATGCACAGAAATCTCTGGCATTCCTATACACTAATGATGAAAAATCTGAAAGTGAAATCAAGAAAACACTCCCATTTACCATTGCAACAAAAAGAATAAAATATCTAGGAATAAACCTACCTAAGGAGACAAAAGACCTGTATGCAGAAAATTATAAGACACTGATGAAAGAAATTAAAGATGATACAAATAGATGGAGAGATATACCATGTTCTTGGATTGGAAGAATCAACATTGTGAAAATGACTCTACTACCAAAAGCAATCTATAGATTCAATGCAATCCCTATCAAACTACCACTGGCATTTTTCACAGAACTAGAACAAAAAATTTCACAATTTGTATGGAAACACAAAAGACCCCGAATAGCCAAAGCAATCTTGAGAACGAAAGAAGGAACTGGAGGAATCAGGCTCCCTGACTTCAGACTATACTACAAAGCTACAGTCATCAAGACGGTATGGTACTGGCACAAAAACAGAAAGATAGATCAATGGAACAGGATAGAAAGCCCAGAGATAAACCCATGCACATATGGACACCTTATCTTTGATAAAGGTGGCAGTAATGTACAATGGAGAAAGGACAGCCTCTTCAATAAGTGGTGCTGGGAAAACTGGACAGGTACATGTAAAAGTATGAGATTAGATCACTCCCTAACACCATACACAAAAATAAGCTCAAAATGGATTAAAGACCTAAATGTAAGGCCAGAAACTATCAAACTCTTAGAGGAAAACATAGGCAGGACACTCTATGACATAAATCAAAGCAAGATCCTTTCTGACCCACCTCCTAGAGTAATGGAAATAAAAACAAAAATAAACAAATGGGACCTAATGAAACTTCAAAGCTTTTGCACAGCAAAGGAAACCATAAACAAGACCAAAAGACAACCCTCAGAATGGGAGAAAATATTTGCAAATGACGCAACCGACAAAGGATTAATCTCCAAAATTTACAAGCAGCTCATGCAACTCAATAACAAGAAAACAAACAACCCAATCCAAAAATGGGCAGAAGACCTAAATAGACATTTCTCCAAAGAAGGTATACAGACTGCCAACAAACACATGAAAGAATGCTCAACATCATTAATCATGAGAGAAATGCAAATCAAAACTACAATGAGATATCATCTCACACCAGTCAGAATGGCCATCATCAAAAAATCTAGAAACAATAAATGCTGGAGAGGGTGTGGAGAAAAGGGAACACTCTTGCACTGCTGGTGGGAATGTGAATTGGTTCAGCCACTATGGAGAACAGTATGGAGGTTCCTTAACAAACTACAAATAGAACTACCATATGACCCAGTAATCCCACTACTGGGCATATATCCTGAGAAAACCGAAATTCAAAAAGAGTCATGTACCAAAATGTTCATTGCAGCTCTATTTACAATAGCCCGGAGATGGAAACAACCTAAGTGCCCGTCATCGGATGAATGGATAGAGAAGATGTGGCACATATATACAATGGAATATTACTCAGCCATAAAAAGAAACGAAATTGAGCTATTTGTAATGAGGTGGATAGACCTAGAGTCTGTCATACAGAGTGAAGTAAGTCAGAAAGAAAAAGACAAATACCGTATGCTAACACATATATATGGAATTTAAGAAAAAAATGTCATGAAGAACCTAGGGGTAAAGCAGGAATAAAGATGCAGACCTCTTAGAGAACGGACTTGAGGTTATGGGGAGGGGGAAGGGTGAGCTGTGACAGGGCGAGAGAGAGTCATGGGCATATACACAGTAACAAACGCAGTAAGGTAGATAGCTAGTGGGAAGCAGCTGCATGGCACAGGGATATTGGCTCGGTGCTTTGTGACAGCCTGGAGGGGTGGGATGGGGAGGGTGGGAGGGAGGGAGACGCAAGAGGGAAGACATATGGGAACATATGTTTATGTATGACTGATTCACTTTGTTATAAAGCAGAAACTAACACACCATTGTAAAGCAATTATATCCCAATAAAGATGTTAAAAAAAAAATTATCTAGTTTGTTGGTGTATAATTGTTCATAGTAATGTTTTATGATCCTTTATATTTCTGTGGTATCAGTTATAATGTCTCTTCTTTCATTATAATTTTATTAACTTTAGTCATCTCTTTTCTTAGTTATTTTAGCTAATGGTTTGTCAATTTTATCTTTAAAAAAGTCAGTTTATTTTTTTGTCCTTTGAGTCACTATTTCATTTATTTCTGCTATAATCTACATTTTTTACTTCCTTCTGATAGCTGTGGGCTTAGCTTTTACTTATTTTTCTAGTTCCATGAGGTGTAAAGTTAGATTGTTTTATTATTTTTATTAATGTAGGCATTTATTTGTATATACTTCCCTATTAAAACTGCTTTTGCAGCATACTATAAGTTTTGGTATGTTGCATTTCCATTTTTGTTTGTCCCAAGATATTTTTTTGATTTCTTCTTTAACAAATTGGTTGATCAGAGTGTTTTGTGTTGTTTAATATGCATATATTTGTGAATTTTGGGGCTTTTCTCCTGTTATTTATTTCTAGTTTTATACCATTGTTGTTAGAAAATATACTTGATATGATTTCAGTCTTAAATTTGTTAAGACTTGTTTTGTGACCTAAAACATGATCTATCTTGGAGAATATTCTGTGGACACTTGAGAAGAATGTGTATTCTGCTGCTGTTGAATGTAATGTTCTGTATATATCAGTTAGATCTGTTTGGTCTAAAGTATAGTTCAAGTCCACTATTTCCTTATTTGTTTTCAGACTGGATGATCTATTCGTTATCTATTCATTGCTGAAAGTGGGTTATTAAAGTCCCCTACAATTATTGTATTGTTGTATATTTTTGCCTTCAGATCTGTTAATAATTTTTTAATATATTTAGGTGTTCTACTATTGTGTACATATATATTTACAATTGTTATATCCTCTTGATAAGTTGACCATTTTATAATATATGATGACCTTCTTTGTGTCTTGTTACAGCTTTTGACTTAAAGTCTATTTTGTCTGATATAAATATAGCCACCCCTGATCTCTTTTGCTTTCTGTTTTTACGGAATATTTTTTTCTATCTTTTCACTTTTAGCCTATGAACATCCTTATAACTGAAGTGAGTCTCTAGTAGGCAGCATATAGTTGATTCTTCTTTTTTTATTCATTCAGCTACTCCATGAATTCTAATTGATGCATTTAAACCATTTACATTTATAGTAACATTGATAGATAAGAACATACTAGCAACATTTTCTTACTTATTTTCTATCTTGTAGCTTTGTTGTTTCTTTCTTCCTCCCTTGCTGTCTCTGTGAATTGATGCTTCTTTGTAATTGCAGCTTTGATCCTTTTCTCTTTATCATTTGTGTAGCTTTATAGGTTTTGCCTTGTGATCACCACAGAGCTTTCATAATACATCTTATAATAGTCTATTTTAAGCTGAGAACAAATTAACTTCAACTACATAAAAAATTTCTACACATTTACTTGCACTCAGCCACATTTTATATGTGTACTAATTTAAATATTTTTATATTGTTTATCCATTAACAAAATATTGTAGCTATAATTATTTTTAATACTTTTGACTTTTAATCTATATTCTGGAATTCAAATTAATTTATACACCACCGCTGCAGTATTATTTTGAATTTGTCTATATATTTCCCTTTACCAGTGAATTGTGTAATTTCATATGTTTTCATGTTACTATGAAAGGACTAATGTCCTTCCATTTCAGCTTGAAGAACTTCCTTGAATATTCCATTTAGAGGAGGTCTAGTGGTTATAAATTCCCTCAGCTTTTGTTTGTCTGGAAAAGTTTTTAACTCTCTTTAATTTCTGAATGACAACCAAGTGTTCTTAGTTGACAGTTTCTTCTTTGAGCACTTTGAATATATCATCCTACTCTCTCCTGGTCTGCAAGATTTCTCTTGAGAAATCTGCTGAGAGCCTTATTGGGGTTCCCTTGTATGTAATTAGTCTTTTTTCTCTTGCTGCTTTCAAAATCCTTTCCTCATCTTTGATTTTTGAGAGCCTGATTATACTGTCTTGGTGCAGATCTCTTTGGGTTAAATCTATTTGTGAATCTTTGAGTTTCAGTACCTGGATATACCTGGATGGCCATATCTCTCCCTACATAGGGAAGTTCTCAGCTATTATTTCTTTACATATGTTTTCTGTCTCTTTCTCTCTCTCTTCCTTCTGGGACTCACATAATGCAAATATTGTTTCTTTTGATGGTGTCCCACAAGGCACACAGACTTTCTTCACTTGTTTTCATTCTTTTTTCTCCTCTGATTGGATAATAGCAAGAGATCTATCTTCAAGTTTTCAGAATCTTCCTTCTGCCTGATTGGGCCTGATGTTGAAGCTCTCTTGCATTTTCCATTTTCTTTATTATTTATTTCTATTTTTTTAATTTTATGATTTATATCTCTGTTGAACTTATTTTGTTCATACATTGTTTTCCTGTGTTCATTGAGTTGTCTATCTGTATTCTTTTGAATCTTGCTGAACTTCCTTAAAATAATATTTTGAATTCTTTTTTTCAGGTAACATGCAGATCTCTATTTGGGGGGATCAATTATTGGAAAATTATTGTGCCCCTTTGATGGTGTCATATTTCTTTGCGTTTTTGTGTTCCTGATGGCTTTGCATTGATATCTGCACATTTGAGGAAGCAGTCACCTCTTCTAGCCTCATCAGACTGGCTTTGGTGGAGAAAGACTTTCACTTGAAGGTGACCATGGGCCCCAACTGGATAGGGTGCAGCATCTCTGTTTCATGGGGAGACACAGTGGTGTAGTCTTCATGTAGCTCTATCAGCTGAGGTAAATGTTGGTGAAGACTGCAGAGGTCTTCTGTGGCCTAGGCTGCAGAGGCCCTGTGAATGGCAATGGCAGCTCAGGCTATTGAGGTTCTTGAAGTAGGAGGCTGCTGGGGTCCACTTGTTCAATAGTTTTCCTGTGAGAGGAATTTATATCTATTGGGAGAAATCCCTCTTGGCACCAAGTCTGGTGTGTTGATACCCAGAGCTATAGCACAGCTGGTTTCCTGTCATCAGGCACATGTGGAACTACCACATCACCTGAGTTCTGGGGCACAGTTGCGCTTGCTTTAGCAATGGTGTGGCTGTCTGGGTGTGGGCATAGGCAGATATGCTATGAAACTGGGGTCTGGATCACTGGTGCTTGATACAGTGACTCAGGCCGGGGAGGGGGTGGTACATAGCAGCAGCACTGGCTGTGGAATGACAGGGTGAAGCAGTGGCTTGGGCCCAGGACCCAGGATACAGTAGTGGTACAGTCTGGTGATGTTGTGTCAAGTCCCAACTTTAACCTCAAGGTGAAGTGGAAGATGGCCTGGTTATGGAGTGTCAATGTCCCAACTTTGGCCCCAGGGGCTAGTCTCATAACAACAACAGTATGTCCTTGGTGATGGCCTATTAAAGGTCACACGTCAGGACATAGTGGGTCAGATGTAGAGCAGTGACAACACAACCCTGGTAAGGGTAGGTCAAAGCCTAACCTTAGACCTGGGCGTGGGTTTCAGAGAAGTAGCAGCTACACCCCAGCAATGATGGATCAAAGCCATGATCTTGGGCACAGGGTTGGAACTCATAACAGCAGTAGTGTACACTGGTAGTGTCAGGTCAAAGTGGGACTTGGGTCCTGGGGAGCAGGGCACAGAGCAGTGACAGTACAGCTAGATACTTGCTGATCAAAGCTGCAACCTGGGATCTGGGGGTGGGACTTGGAGCAGGGCAGCTCCAGTACCATAGATGGTGAGGTGCTGTGGTGTACTGATCCTGGAGAGTGGAGCACAGCAGCAACTAGAACCCCTGGGGACAGGTCTCTCTGCAGTGTTATCTCCAGCCCATAGGAGGAGATGTAGTGGCAGGGACTCTGGACAGCTCCATCAGCTGGGATTAGCATTGGTGAAGACTGTGGGAGTCCTCAATAGAAAAAGCTGCAAATGACCACTGTGGTGAGGCTTGCTAGGGTAAAATCCTTTTGAGGGACTCCCTCCTTGCTCTGAACTGCTGTGGACTCAAGGATGAGAAGACATAGATAAAATGCTTCCTATACTTTTCTATGTGACCATCCTTAGGTTTTGAGCTCTGTAAGGTTTCTGTTGCTTCTTCCTTGTATTCCAGAGTTTTATTTCCAGAGCTATTTTCATTGCTTTGTAGTTGTTTATTTGTTTCTGTGGGGAAGACAAGTATTGTGATCTCCTAGCCCTCCATCTTGCTAATTAACTTACCCTGCCAAAAGTTTTTGAATGTTGTGTTTTTGTTATGCTTGTTTTGAGCTATTTTCTAACTTCTGCTATTTTCTCTTTGACCTAATGATTGTTCAAGAGTGTATTATTTAATTTCCATTTATTTGTGACTATTTCTATTTTCCTTTTACTCCATTGTGGTTGGAAAAGACACTTTAAATTATTTCAATCTTCTTAAATTTGTTAAGACTTGTTTTGTGACCTAGCATGTAAAATATTCTGGAGAATGTTTCATGTGTGCTTGAGAAGCAAGTGTATTTTGCTGCAGCTTGTTGGAAAGATCTGTATATGTCTGTTAGGTTCATTTGTTCTATAGTGTTGTTCAAGTTCAGTGTTTCTTAACTGAATGTTTTGTCTGGATGATCTATCCATTATTGAAAATAGGGTATTGAAATCTTCTACTATTATTGTATTGCTATCCATTCTCCCTTCAGATCTCTCAATGTTTGCTTTATATATTTAGGTGCTGTGATATTGTGTGCATGTATGTTTATAATTGTTATAGCTTCCTGGTGCTGAATTGGCCCTATTATCATTATGTAATGATCTTCTTCATCATTGTGAAAGTTTTTGACTTAAAGTCTACTTTGTCTGATGTAATATGGCCACTCCTGCTCTCTGAGTTTCCATTTTCATGGAATAACTTTTTCTATCCCTTCACTTTCAGGATATGTGTGTCCTTACATCTGAAGTGAGTCTCTTATAGATAGCATATAGTTGGAATTTTTTCCCAGTGGGAGAAGTCAGGCTGAGGAGATCTCTCTCAGCACTGTGCTATGACAACTTGGGGGAGTGGTGACGTGGGTCAGATTAAACTGTTCTTCTTACACTTTTAATGTGTCTTTTCTTATTTCTGTGCTCCATGGGGGAGCCATAACCTCTCATCTGGATTCAAGAACTTTTATAAAGTTTTTTCTTCATTTCTGGAAGGTTGTTATGTGTGGGTATTTTTTGGGGGGGAAGAAGGTTGGTACCTCCTATTCCACCATATTGCTGACATTACTGCCTGTATAATTATTTTTATATACTATTGGATTCAATTTGCTAATATTCTGTTGAGGATTTTTGCATCTACGTTCAAGAGAGATATTGTTCTGTAGTTTTCTTTTCTTGTAATATCTTTGTCTGCTTTTGGTATTAAGGTTATGCTGACCTCATAGAATAAGTTAGAAAGTAAAGGCATCCTGGTTTTATTGCATTTTGCTTTATTGCACTTCACAGATATTGTGTTTTTTACAAATTGAAAGTTTGTGACAACCATATGTCAATCAAGTCTATTGGCACCATTTTTCCAACAGCATTTGCTCACTTCTCTGTGTCACATTTTGATAATTCTTGCAATATTTCAAACTTTTTCATTATTATTCTATTTATTATGGTGGTCTGTGATCAGTGATCTTTGAGGTTACTACTATGACTTGCTGAAGGCTCAGATAATGGTTAACAGATTTTAGCTATAAAGAATTTTTAAATTAAGGCATTTTTAGACATAATGCTATTGCACACTTATTAGACTGCTGTATAATATAAAACATAAGTTTTATATGCACTGGGAGACTAAAAATATTGTGTGACTTGCTTTATTGCAATATTCACTTTGTTGCAGTAATCTGGAACCAAACCCTTAATATCCTCAAGGTATACCTCTATTTCCTCTGTTTCTATTTTGTGGAAGAGATTGTAGAGAATTGATATAATTTCTCCCTTAAATGTTTGATAGAATTCACCAGTTAATCCAGTGGGACTGATGATTTCTGTTTTAGAATATTATTAACTATTGATTCAATTGATTTGATGGATATAGGCCTATTCAGATTGTCTGTTTTTTCTCATGTGAGTTTTAGCAGATTGTATCTTTCAAGGAATTGGTCCTTTCCATCTAGGTTATCAAATTTGTGAGCATAGAGTTGTTCTTAGTATTCCTTTGTTATCCTTTTAATGCTCATTGGATTTGTAGCAATGACCCCTCTTTCATTACTAATATGAGTAATATGTGTCTTCTCTCCTTCTTTTCTTAGTTAGCCTGGCTAGAAGCTAATTGATTTCACTGATCTTTTTAAAGAACCAGCTTTTTTTTTTTTTTTTTTTTTTTTTTTTTTGCGGTACGTGGGCCTGTCACTGTTGTGGCCTCTCCCGTTGTGGAGCACAGGCTCCGGATGCGCAGGCTCAGTGGCCATGGCTCACGGGCCCAACCACTCTGCAGCATGTGGGATCTTCCCAGACTGGGGCATGAACCCGTGTCACCTGCATCGGCAGGTGGACTCTCAACCACTGCGCCACCAGGGAAGCCCAAGAACCAGCTTTTTTATTGAGTTTATTTCTCTATTGATTTCCTGTTTTAGTTTCATTGATTTCTGCTGTAATTTTATTGTTCTTTTCCTACTTACATTGGATTTAATATGCTCTTCTTTTTCTAGTTTTCTAATGTGGAAGTTTGAATTATTGATTTTTAAATGTTTCTTCCTTTCTATTATATGCATTTAATGGTTTTTAAAAAACCCTCTAAGCACTGCTTTAGTTCATCTCACAAATTTTGATAAGTTGTATTTTCATTTTACTTTACTTCAAAATATTTTAGGGCTTCCCTGGTGGCGCAGTGGTTGAGAGTCCGCCTGCCGATGCAGGGGACGCTGGTTCGTGCCCCGGTCCGGGAAGATCCCACATGCCGCAGAGCGGCTGGGCCCGTGAGCAATGGCCGCTGAGCCTGCGCATCCGGAGCCTGTGCTCCGCAATGGGAGAGGCCCGCGTACAGCAAAAAAAAAAAAAAAAAAAAAAAAATTAAACATTCTCTTGATAAATGTTCACTCATGTATTCATTTTTTCATGGTTTAATTCATTTGGCAATCATTTATTGGTGCTGATTATGTGCCAGTTATTATACTATAATACACTGTGAAGAATTAGTGGATTACATTCCCTCAAGGAGTTCACTATCTACTGGGGAAAATGAGGCATGTGTATACGGAACAATAATACAAGGTGAAATGGTATGTTCTATGAGAGAAGGACAATATTCCATGGGCATTCCAATGAGTTAGAGGTCACTTGTAACTGGGAAACATCTAGGAAATCCTCATGCATGAAGGTGATTAAATGTATACCAAGGAACTACTAGAAATGACTTGAAAAGATGAGCAAGGCTTCTTACCCCAAAACGTCTTCCTGCAATGTGAGTTTACTGTTGGACTTTTACAGAATTGCTTATATAATAATATTTTTCTAACATTGACAGTGCCATGAAAATCATGCTCTCTGCAGATGACATACACGAATATTATTGTGTCCTTGTATTTATTTGCTTTCATGAGGAGAGAGTCACCTTTGGGATTCCTAAGGCCACTGTCATGGTTGCTGTTCTCACAACTCCTTAATGTATTATGACAAATAATGTGATTTAGCTGCATGTTTGGAAAACATATATAATCATTTTATTTTCTTTGAAAATACATAACTCAAAGATGTCAATTATCTATTTCTCATGAACTCAGCTTGAGCCTCTATGATATTCTTGATGAAGGGTATAACTTATAGATGAAATAGTCTTTAGTCTAGCAGAAGTTGTTGATACCTCATTCTATAACTCCTTGGTCTACCTCTGAGTTCACTTTCAGCCTCAAATCTCCTCTATGCTAAGAGACAAACAGCTTATGTATCTTTGCTTCTCTGCCTGAGGGCATTCTTTTAAAACAGGATAATTTGCTTATCCCACAGCCAGTTTCCTCAATTTAGGGACTATTGAAATTTTAAGCCAGATAATTCTGTGTTGTGTGGACTGTCCTGCACATTGTAAATTGTTGAGCAGCATACCTGGCCTCTACCCACTAGACACCAGTTACACCCCTCTCCCCAGTCATGACAACTAAAACCATTTCCAGACATTTCTAAATGTCCCCTGGAGGGAAAAATTGTTCCAGATTGAGAATCAATGGCCCAGAAGCAGAACAGTCAGAAATGCATGGGAGTTAATGCCTTCAGGGACAACCCTCAACTAGTGAGGAAAGCAAAGTTGGTTCCCTGTTCTTCAGTAGGACAATTCTGAGGCAAATCATACAAAAGTCCTCAGAAAATCCCCAACAAGATTGAGCCCCAGTTACCCATAGTAGTACCTGCTCATTAATGCATATACTATGGGTTTTTCTTCCTTCTATGTCTCATTTTTCCACCTCCTTACTTGTGTTTCCTGGGATCACCTCTCAAATGATGCACCTACATCAAATTTTTTGTCCCTGGAACTGATTTCATAAAACCCTAAGAATGCATCTTGATTGCATTATTAAGGTCTATTAAGATCACTTTTTAGTTGATTCCCATATCTAATGAATTTGGCATGAATTACAGATATTCATGTGAGGCTTTTTCTCCTTCAGAAAAATGTCAAATCACTGGGTCATTTGGAAGGCTGTGCCCTCATACTTTCTACAGAGGCATGGTTGTGAACTCAGACATATTTGTCTATCTCCTTTGATCCTTGAATTCTAAATAACTCCTTTAACAATTCAAAGTTGTTTCCAGAGATTCCAATTAAAGTAATGAAAAGATGTAATAAATGGTACCAGTATTGCCATAGAGCTTATTGGTCGCAACTATTAGGGAGAAAGGAGAGTGCTTGGACCAAGCCAGGATCAGTGTGGGCAGAGACTAGGGTTCAAAAAACCAAGTCTAAAAAACTCTGACAAACTTAGGTATGATCTAGCCCAAGGTTACTGTCTGGGAGGTATCTGATTAAAGGAGCAGATATTGATACTTTGGTTCATATATATGTTCCAGGATAAATGGAGACTCTAGATTATCTGTGATGAGACTTGCCCATGTATTAGAAATTATATAAAAAAGTAGAACCTAATCCCAGTTAAAAGGGCTAGATGAAAGGATCAAACTGTTCAGACTTGTCCCTAGGATTTAGGGCTAGAATCATATTCACATGGAAATCAAAGCGTTCTGAACACGTGGAACCTAGGAAAACAGGTCAGGATTTCAGGTTAGATAAGGAAGCAGCAGCTTAATATTTCCTTAGCCCCCCAGAGGGCAAAGCCTATTCTTGAGGCTGCTAGTAATTGGAGCAAAAGACAATTTCTAGACCCCAGTGCAGAGAGAGTGGGACTCCTGTTGCAGCTGACCTTACTATTATTGTTCCAGGGTCTATTTGGGGCTGAGTCTGTGGTGGTAGCTTGGGCTAGATTAGTGTAGGCAAGGATGGTTAAAAGGGAATCTAACTCATTTTAAGTTGGTAACAGGAAGACTTTCCAGCTAAAATGAAACTGTGAGAAGTGGCAAGCTTCTTAAATAACATCAGAATATAGTTCAGAGAAATTCTCAGAGCATCCACTTATTTCTTTTCTACCTATAGACATTTACAGACTCATTCGATTGAACGACAGTATTTTGTGAACCTGTAGAGGGGGAAAAACTTGCATAAGGAATGAACTCATGGAGTGCATTAGCTAATTAATAAGGAAGTGGCACATATAATATACTATATAATGGCTGATATTTATTAATAGGATGCTGAGCAAGGCTTGACATTTTCTACAGACCTCGGTGCCATCCAAAATTTGGTTCAATCCTTTTATCGGCAGAGGATCATCAGGAGTTGATATATTCTCCATACTGGATGCTATTATTTTCCAGTGACTTGGTATAATGTTTTCTGCTGTCATTACATCCATGTCCCTGACTAAATGAGTTATTATTCCCATTTCTTCTAAGTCTTCTCATATACATCAAATAGAGCTCACAACTCTTCATATAAATGATAGTACCAGTAGAAGAGAAAAGACTAACACCAAATTTTCCTATGTTTGGATCAATCTCCTTTCTGAGTGGCTACTATTTTTTAAGCCATTAAGAATTGCTGCAAGGGACATTTTCTTAATTAATTAATTAATTGATTGATTGATTATTTATTTATTTTGACTGCATTGGGTCTTTGTTGCTGCATGCGGGCTCTCTCTAGTTGTGGCAAGCGGGGGCTACTCTTCATTGTGGTGCATGGGCTTCTCACTGAGGTGGCTTCTCCTGTTGTGGAGCACGGACTCTAGGTACCTGGGCTTCAGTAGCTGTGGCTCGTGGGCTCTAGAGCGTAAGCTCAGTAGTTGTGACACATGGGTTTAGTTGCTCCTCGGCATGTGGGATCTTCCCGGACCCATGTCCCCTGAATTGGCAGGCAGATTCTTAATCACTGCACCACCAGGGAAGTCCTGGACATTTTTTAACATGAGCAAACATTGCTTGTGTTTGCTCATGTTTGATTAGCAAACCAATTTGCTTCTGCATCAAGTGACCTGGGGAAGTCATTCTTCACTTGTTTCCAAACAAGAAAGATAGGACAAAATATTTTCTGACACTGAAATCAGCTCATGGTCAAGGGAAGTGGCTATCAGAAAGGATGCGACATTTTCTTCCAAATATATTCTGCTTTTCCTCATTTCTATTTTTGCAGATCTTACTCTGCAGTATAATATTTCTCTCTCTAGGAGATGTGGAGAATATATCTGAGTGTGCAATCTGGCACTGATGAAATTGCCCCCAATACATACTGTGAACATGGGAGGGGTAGAATCAATTTGCAGGCAAGGGTTGGGGAAAGAGAAAGTCCTACAGATGGTCTTAAAAGCGAAGCTCCACACTTTGTTGGGGTGGAATGACCAATACTATTGTAGACACAGGATGATTAGAGTGTGGTAGGAAGCTGACACTTATTGAACACTTCCAGTAACCCAGGCACTGTGTTAAGCACTTTACATATATTATCTTAGTTGATGCAAGAATCAATACTATAGCTGTTGTCCTTATTTTACAGACAAGAAAACTAAATGTGTGGTGTGAGTTGGGGGTGGATTGGAGTGATTGAGAAGCAGATTTTTCTGGCTCCCTACCCATCTAGGTGTTGCCTTGCCTATGGGGCAATGCCCAGTCACCTTCCAAACCAAAGGAAATGGAAATTCAGCATTTGAACAGAAAAAGAAGAAACAATCTAGAAACCCAAATCTGAAAAAAAGAGTTAGATTAATGTATCCCTTTGATGTAGAAGTTTCCTCCTCATCTCAAACCCTTCCCTAAGATCTTTCACATGAGTAAAAGCCAACATAATAAAAAGGGTGCTACTTTTATTTTTCAGAGTAGTAAGTTCTGTCCAAAAACAAGTAATGCTATTTGAAATGAGATTATTTCCTATTTACTTCTGATAAGATTAAAATAAACTTTAAATTTTCCATGCAAAAAACACTCGTTGGTCACAATGATTTTCTCACTCAACCCAGTATAGTTCAAGTTCAGTGCTACTGACTTTCTTCAGCTTCCTAAAGTTTCCTCAGCTAGTATGTCAGAACAGTGATGTAAGAATTCCCCTTGCATTTTGTAGAACATCTTATGCAAATAATTACCAAGATTAACAAATTCTTCTCTATCTATGAAGAATTACCAAGATTAACAAATTCTTCTCTATTTGCAAGCCATTTTTTCATAGCCTGAAAAGACAGCCCTTCTAAACGTTTCTTTTAATCAATACAAGATGCTCCTAAGGGCACTGCCTATTTTGACCAGCTTGAGAAGCCTAACTGTAAGCTAACATTTTTTTAAATAGATCTTTATTGGAGTATAATTGCTTCACAATACTGTGTTAGTTTCTGTTGTACACCAGAGTGAATCAGCCATATGCATACATATGTCCCCATATCCCCTCCCTCTTGCGTCTCCCTCCCATCCTCCCTATCCCACCCCTCTAGGTCATCACAAAGCACTGAGCTAATCTCCCTGTGCTATGCTGCTGCTTCCCAACAGCCAACTATTTTACATTCAGTAGTGTATATATGTTGATGCTACTCTCACTTTGCCCCAGCTGCCCCCTCCCACCCTGTGTCCTCAAGTCCATTTTGTGTGTCTACATCTTTATTCCTGCCCTGCAAATAAGTTCATCAGTTCCTTTTTGTTTTTAGATTCCATATATATGCGTTAGAATACAGTATTCCTTTTCCTCTTTCTGACTTAGTTCACTCTGTATGACAGACTCTAGGTCCACCCACCTCACTACAGATAACTCAATTTCATTCCTTTTTATGCCTGAGTGATATTCCATTGTATATATGTGCCACATCTTATTTATCCATTCATCTGTTGATGGACATTTAGGTTTCTTCCATGTCCTGGCTATTGTAAATAATACTGCAATGAACATTGTGGTACATGTTTCTTTTTGAATTATGATTTTCTCAGAGTATATGTCCAGTAGTAGGATTGCTGGATCATATGGTAGTTCTATTTTTAGTTTTTTAAAGAACCTCTGTACTGTTTTCCATAGTGATTCTATCAATGTACATTCTCACCAACAGTGCAGGAGGGTTCCCTTTTCACCACATCCTTTCCAGCATTAATTTTTTTAGATTTTTTCATAATAGTCATTCTGACCAGCATGAGGTGGTACCTCATTGTAGTTTTGATATTCATTTCTCTAATAATTAGGTGATGTTGATCATCTTTTCATGTGCCTCTTGGCCATTTGTATATCTTCTTCACTTTCAATTCATCCCAGCTTACCATTCGCCCTACCCATGTCCTCCAGTCCATTTTCTACATCTGTGTCTTTATTCCTGTCCTGATGCTAGGTTCTTCAGAACCATTTGTTTCTTTAGATTCCATATATATGAGTTAGCATACAGTATTTATTTTTCTCTTTTTGACATTTCACTCTGTATGACAGATTCTAGGTCCATCCACCTCACTACAAGTTATTCATTGTGGTTTTGATTTGCATTTCTCTAATGATTAGAGATGTTGAGCATCCTTTCATGTGTTTGTTGCCCATCTGTATATCTTCTTTGGAGAAACGTCGATTTAGGTCTTCTGCCCATTTTTAGATTGAGTTGTTTGTTTTTTTGATATTGGGCTGCAGGAGCTGCTTCTATATTTAGGAGATTAATCTTTTGTCAGTTGTTTCATTTGCAAATATTTTCTCCTATTCTGAGGGTTGTCTTTTCATATTGTTTACGGTTTCTTTTGTTGTGGAAAAGTTTTAAGTTTCATTAGGTCCCTTTTGTCTAATTTTTGTTTTTATTTCCGTTACTCTAGCAGGTGGATCATAAAACATCTTGCTGTGATTTATGTTATAGAGTGTTCTGCCTATGTATTACCCTAAGAGTTTTGTAGTGTCTGGACTTACTTTTAGGTCTTTAATCCATTCTGAGTTTATTTTTGTGTATGGTGTTAGGGACGGTTCTAATTTCATTCTTTTACATGTAGCTGTCCAGTTTTCCAAGCAGCCCTTATTAAAGAGGCTCTCTTTTCTCCATTGTATACTTTGCCTCTTTTGTCATAGATTAGGTGTGGATAAGTGTGTGGGTTTATCTTTAGGCTTTCTATCCTGTTCCATTGATCTATATTTCTGTTTTTCTGCTGGTACCATACTGTCTTGATTACTGTAGTTTTTTAGTATAGTCTGAACTCAGGGAGCCTGATTCCTCCCACTCTGTTTTCTTTCTCAAGATTAGTTTGACTATTCGGGGTCTTCTGTGTTCCCATAAATATTGTAAAATTTTTTGCTCTAGTTCTGTGAAAAAGGTCATTGGAAGTTTGATAGGGATTGCATTGAAACTGGAGATTACTTTGGGTAATACTGTCATTTTCACAATGTTGATTCTTTCAATCCGAGAGCATGGTATACCTCTCCATATATTTGTATTGTCTTTGATTTCTTTTTATTTTTAACATCTTTATTGGGATATAATTGCTTTACAGTGGTGTGTTAGTTTCTGCTTTATAACAAAGTGAATCAGTTATACATATACATATGTTCCCATATCTCTTCCTTCTTGCGTCTCCCTCCCTCCCACCCTCCTTATCAAACCCCTCCAGGCGGTCACAAAGCACTGAGGTGTTATCCCTGTGCTACGCGGCTGCTTCCCACTAGCTATCTACCTTACGTTTGTTAGTGTATATATGTCCATGCCTCTCTCTCGCTTTGTCACAGCTCACCCTTCCCCCTCCCCACATCCTCAAGTCCGTTCTCCAGTAGGTCTGTGTCTTTATTCCTGTCTTACCCCTAGGTTCTTCATGACATTATTTTTTCTTAAATTCCATATATATGTTTTAGCATACGGTATTTGTCTTTCTCTTTCTGACTTACTTCACTCTGTATGACAGACTGTAGGTCTATCCACCTCATTACAAATAGCTCAATTTTGTTTCTTTTTATGGCTGAGTAATATTCCATTGTATATATGTGCCACATCTTCTCTATCCATTCATCCGATGATGGAAACTTAGGTTTCCATCTCCGCACTATTGTAAATAGAGCTAAAATGAACATTTTGGTACATGACTCTTTGAATTTTGGTTTTCTCAACGTATATGCCCAGTAGTGGGATTGCTGGGTCATATGGTAGTTCTATTTGTAGTTTGTTAAGGAACCTCCATACTGTTATCCATAGTGGCTGTACCAATTCACAATCCCACCAGCAGTGCAAGAGTGTGCCCTTTTCTCCACACCCTCTCCAGCATTTATTGTTTCTAGATTTTTTGATGATGGCCATTCTGACTGGTGTGAGATGATATCTCATTGTAGTTTTGATTTGCATTTCTCTCATGATTAATGATGTTGAGCATTCTTTCGTGTGTTTGTTGGCAGTCTGTACATCTTCTTTGGAGAAATGTCTATTTAGGATTTCTGCCCATTTTTGGATTGGGTGGTTTGTTTTTTTGTTATTGAGCTGCATGTGCTGCTTGTAAACTTTGGAGATTAATCCTTTGTCAGTTGTTTCATTTGCAAATATTTTCTCCCATTCTGAGGGTTGTCTTTTGGTCTTGTTTATGGTTTCCTTTGCTGTGCAAAAGCTTTGAAGTTTCATTAGGTCCCATTTGTTTTCTTTTGTTTTTATTTACATTATTCTAGGAGGTGGGTCAAAAAGGATCTTGCTGTGATTTATGTCATAGAGTGTTCTGCCTAGGTTTTCCTCTAAGATTTTGATAGTTTCTGGCCTTATATTTAGGTCTTTAATCCATTTTGAGGTTATTTTTGTGTATGGTGTCAGGGAGTGATCTAATCTCATACTTTTACATGTAGCTGTCCAGTTTTCCCAGCACCACTTATTGAAGAGGCTGTCCTTTCTCCACTTTACATTCCTGCCTCCTTTATCGTAGATAAGGTGACCATATGTTTGTGGGTTTATCTGTGGGCTTTCTACCCTGTTCCATTGATCTATGTTTCTGTTTTTGTGCCAGTACCATACTGTCTTGATTACTGTAGCTTTGTAGTATAGACTGAAGTCAGGGAGCCTGATTCCTCCAGCTCCATTTTTTGTTTTCAAGATTGATTTGGCTATTCAGGGTCTTTTGTATTTCCATACAAATTGTGAAATTTTTTGTTTTAGTTCTGTGAAAATGGTCATTGGTAGTTTGATAGGGATTGCATTGAACCTGGAGATTACTTTGGGTAATACTGTCATTTTCACAATGTTGATTCTTGCAATCCGAGAGCATGTTATACCTCTCCATATATTTGTATTGTCTTTGATTTCTTTCATCAGTGTCTTATAGTTTTCTGATTAGAGGTCTTTTTTCTCCTTAGGTAGATTTATTCCTAGGTATTTTATTCTTTTCATTGCAATGTAAATGGGAGTGTTTCCTTACTGTCTCTTTAAGATTTTCCATTGTTAGTGTATAGGAGTGCAAGAGATTTCTTTGCATTAATTTTGCATCCTGCTACTTTACCAAATTCATTGATGAGCTCTAGAAGTTTTCTGGTACATCTTTAAGATTCTCTATGTACAGTATCATGTCATCTGGAAACAGTAACTGTTTTACTTCTTTTCCAATTTGGATTCCTTTTGTTTCTTTTTCTTCTCTGGTTGCTGTGGCTAAAACTTCCAAAACTATGTTGAATAATAGTGGGGAGAGTGGGCATCCTTGTCTTGTTCCTGATCTTAAAGGAAATTGTTTCAAATTTTCACCATTAAGAATGATGCTGGTTGTTTGTTTATTGTATATGACCTTTATTATGTTGAGGTAGGTTCCCTCTATGCCCACTTTCTGGCGGGTTTATATCATAAATGAGTGTGGAATTTTGTTGAAAGCTTTTTCTACATCTATTGAGACTATCATATTATTTTTATCCTTCACTTTGTTAATCTGGTGTATCACATTGATTGATTTGCTTATATTGAAAATTCCTTGCATTCCTGGGATAAACACCACTTGATCATGGTGTACGATCATTTTAATATGCTGTTGGATTCTGTTTGCTAGTATTTCGTTGAGGATTTTTGCATCTATGTCCATCAGTGATATTGGCCTATAGTTTTCTTTTTTGTGATATCCTTATCTGGTTTTTGTGGCATGGTGATAGTGGCCTTGTACCATGAATTTGGGAGTGTTCCTCCCTCTGCTATATTTTGGAAGATTTTGAGGATAGGTATTACCTCTTCTCTAAATGTTTGATAGACTTCACCAGTGAAGCCATCTGGTCCTGGGCTTTTTTTTGTTGGAAGATTTTAAATCACAGTTTCAATTTCAGTGCTTGTGATTGGTCTGTTCATATTTTCTATATCTTCCTGGTTCAGTCCAGAAGGTTGTGCATTTCTAAGAATTTGTCCATTTCATCCAGATTTTGTCCATTTTATTGGCATAGAGTTGCTTGCAGTATTCTCTCATGATCCTTTGTATTTCTACAGTGTCAGTTGTTACTTCTCCTTTTTCATTTGTAATTGTGTTGATTTGAGTCTTCTCCCTTTTTTTCTTCATGAGCCTGGCTAATGGTTTACGAATTTTGTTTATCTTCTCAAAGAACTAGCTTTTAATTTTATTGATCTTTGCTATTGTTTCCTTCATTTCTTTCCCTTTGTTTCTGATCTGATCTTTATGATTTCTTTCCTTCTGCTAACTTTGTTGTTTTGTTGTTGTTGTTGTTCTTTGTCTAATTTCTTTAGATGTAAGATTAGGTTACTTATTTGAGATTTTTCTTGTTTTTTGATGTAGGATTGTATTGCAATATACTTCCCTCTTAGAACAACTTTTGCTGCATCCCATAGGTTTTGGGTCAGCCTGTTTTCATTGTTATTTGTTTCTAGGTATTGTTTGATTTCCTATTTGATTTCTTCAGTGATGTCTTGGTAATTTAGTAGCATATTATTTAGCCTCTATGTATTTTTATTGTTTACAGTTTTTTCTCTGTAATTGATATCTAGTCTCATAGCATTTTGGTCAAAAAAGATACTTGATACAATTTCAGTTTTCTTAAATTTACTGAGGCTTTTTTTGTGACCCAAGATATGATCTATTCTGGAGAATGTTCCATGTGCACTTGAGAAGAATGTATTCTGTTGGTTTTGGATGGAATGTCTATTATATATCAATTAAGTCCATCTGGTCTAATGTGTCATTTAAAGCTTGTGTTTCCTTATCAATTTTCTGTCTGGCTGATCTGTCCATTGGTGTGATTGGGGTGTTAAACCCCCACACTACTTTTGTGTTACTGTCAATTTCCCCTTTTGTGGCTCTTAGAATTTGCCTTATGTATTGAGGTGCTTCCATGTTAAGTGCATAAATATTTACAATTGTTATATCTTCTTGGATTGATCCCTTGATTATTATGTAGTGTCCTTTGTCTGTTGTAATAGTCTTTATTCTGCAGTCTATTTTGTCTGATATGAGTATTGCTACCCCAGCTTTCTTTGGATTTCCATTTGCATGGACTATCTTTTTCCATCCACTCACTTTCAGGCTGTATGTGTCCCTTGGTCTGAAATGGGTCTCTTGTAGACCACATACATACATTCTTTTATTTGTATCCATTCAGCTAGTCTGTGTCTTTTGGTTGGAGCATTTAATCCATTTACATTTACAGTAATTATTAATATGTATGTTCTATTACCATTTTTTAATTGCTTTGGGTTTGTTTTTGTAAGTCCTTTCCTTCTCTTGTGTTTCCTGCCTAGAGTAGTTCCTTTAGCATTTGTTTTAATGCTGGTCCTGTGGTGCTGAATTCTCTTAACTTTTGTGTGTCTGTAAGGTTTTAATTTCTCCATTGAATCTGAATGAGATCCTTGCTAGGTAAGTAATATTGGTTGTAGGTTCATCCCTTTCATCACTCTAAATATGCCCTGCCATTCCCTTCTGGCTTGCAGAGTTTCTGCTGAAAGATCAGCTGTTAACCTTATGGGGATTCCCTTGTATATTATTTGTTGTTTTTCCCTTGCTGCTTTCAAATTTTTTCTTTGTATTTAACTTTTGTTTGTTTGATTAATATATGTCTTGGCAAGTTTCTCCTAGGATTTATCCTGTATGGGACTCTCTGCACTTCCTGGACTTTACTTACAATTTCCTTTCCCATGTTAGGGAAGTTTTTGACTACAATCTCTGCAAATATTCTCTCAGATCCTTTCTTTTCCTCTTCTTCTGTGACCCCTATAATTCGAATGCTGGTCCATTTAATATTGTCCCAGAAGTCTCTGAGACTGTCTTAATTTCTTTTTATTCTTTTATCTTTATTCTCAGCAGCAGTTATTTCCGCTATTCTACCTTGCAGGTCACCTCTCCGTTCTTTTGCCTCACTTATTCTGCTATTGATTCCTTCTAGAATATTTTAAATTTCATTTATTTTGTTGTTCATCATTGTCTGTTTGCTCTTTAGTTCTTCTAGGTCCTTGTTAAGCATTTTGTATATTTTCTCTGTTGTTTTTCCAAGATTTTGGATCATCTTTCTATCATTACTCTGAATTCTTTTTCAGGTATACTGCCTATTTCCTCTTCATTTGTTTGGTCTGGTGGTGTTTTACCTTGCTCCTTCGTCTGCTCCATATTTCTCTGTCTTCCCATTTTGTTTAACTCACTGTGTTTTGGGGTCTCCCTTTCACAGGCTGCTGGTCCATAGTTCCCAGGTTTTTTGGTGTTTGCCCCCAGTGGGTGAGGTTTGTTTGTTTGCTTGTGTAGGCTTCCTGGGTGGGGGTGACTGGTGCCTGTGTTCTGGTGGGTGGGACTGGATCTTGTCCTTCTGGTGGGCAAGGCTGCATCTGCTGGTGTGTTTTGGAGTGTCTGTGAACTTAGTATGAAGTTAGGCAACCTGTCTGCTAAGGAGTGGGTTTGTATTCCTGTCTTGCTAGTTGATTCGCATTGGGCGTGCAGAACTGGAGCTTCCTGGCCATTGGGTGGATCTGAGTCTTAGTGTCGAGCTGGCAATCTGTGGGAGAGCTCTCTCTGATTAATATTATTTGGGGCTGGGGGGTTTCTGGTGGTCCAAAACCCCAGACTCAGCTCTCCCAACTCAGAGGCTCAGGTCAGACACTGGCTGGAGCATCAAGACCCAGCCAGCTGCACAGCATGGGAGAAAAGAAAAACGAACAGACAGAACCCCAAAACAAATGGTAAAAGTAAACAGAAAAAATCACACAAAGAAACATACACACACACACTCACATAAAGGAAAAGAAACAACAAAACGAACAGACAGATCCCCAAGACAAATGGTAAAAGCAAAACTGAACAGACAAAATCACACATAGAAACATATACACACACACTCATAGAAAGAGAAAAAAAAAAGGAAGAGAGCAACCAAATCAATAAATAAACCCACAAATGAAAACAAGCACTAAAAACTAAAATAAGATAAACATAAAACCAAATCAAACACAGAAAGCAACCCCGAAGTCCACAGTTGCCCCCCGAAGTCCACAGTTGCCCCCAAAGTCCACTGCCTCAATTTTGGGAACATTTTTGTCTCTTCAGGTATTCCACAGATGCCAGGTTTACCAAGCAAATTACAGGGATTTAATCCACTGCTCCTAAGGCTGCACGGAGAGATTTCCCTTTCTCTTCTTTTTTCGCAGAACTCCTGGGATTCAGCTTTGGTTTTGGCCCTGCCTCTGCATGTAGGTTGCCCTCAGGCTTCTGTTTCCTGCCCAGAGAGGAGGGGCTTAAAGCAGCTGCCGATTAACGTTCTCTTGCTGACTCATGCTGTGGAGAGGGAGGAGTATGGTACTTGTAATTGGGATGTGGGGACTGTCTGCAGAGGCAGAGGCTGGCGTGAAGTTGCAAAAGCCTGAGGCACTCCTGGGGAAGTTGGCCCTGGATCACAGAACCTTGACAGTGGTGTGCTGCACAGGCTCCTGGGAGGGTGTGAGTAGTGACTTGCACTTGCACACAGGACCCTTGGTGGCACCAGTGGCAGTGGTAGCAGTCTGTGCCTGCCTCTGTGATCCGAAATGATAGCTGTGGCTCACGCCCATATCTGGAGCTTGCTGAGGAGGTGCTCCGCCATCTGTGGGCACACGGAGCAGGAAGACCCTCTCCTTGTCCACCCTGAAAATTGTCTCTTGCCTCCCTGGCAGGTCCAGACATTTTCCCGGATTCTCTCCAAGTTAGCTGTGCCACACTATCCCCTTTCAGTCTGTCTTCACACAGCCAACCCCAGTCCTCTCCCAGGGTTCTGAATTCTGAAGCTGAAGCCTGAGCTCCCAGCCCCCACCCACCGCGGTGGATGAACAGACAAGAGTCTCAGGCTGATGAGTGCTTGTTGGCACCAATCATCTCTGCAGGAATCTCTCTGCTTTGCCCTCTGGACCCCTGTTCCTGCACTCTCCTCCATGGCCCCAAATCTTCCCCCCCACCAGTGAAGGGGCTTCCTAGTGTGTGGAAACTTTCCTCCTTCATAGCTCCCTCCCTGAGGTGCAGGTCCCATCCCTATTCTTTTGCCTCTGTTTATTCTTTTGCCCTACCCAGGTACATGGGGGAGTTTGTTGCCTTTTGGGAAGTCTGAGATCTTCTTCCAGCGTTCAGTAGGTGTTCTGTAGGAGTCCTTCCACATGTAGATGTATTTTTGTTGTATTTGTGGGGAGGAAGGTGATCTCCACATTTTACTCCTCTGCCAATTTGAAGGTCCAGAGTCATTCACATTTCACCTTTATGATTGTTGTTATATGTGTGTACCACCTGTACTAAAATTACCTAAAACTTTTCCTTTAAGTAAACATTTTTAAAATTTTAATCAGTGTTCAACAACTACATTGATGAGTATAAATCTGTAGAGTACAAGTAGAACCAACTGTATTATTTTTAAACTCCCATTGTTGCTTTAATCTGTTCCATGGGTTATATCTTAACTTGCCCTTGGATGAAATTTTAGGCAACTGTTTTTTTCTGTCAGTCTTGAATAATAAAAATGTACCTGGTCACTTTTAATCACAAATCAGACTCACCAACAATCTTATCAGTTATTTTAGTCATTTAAATATCCCAGAATTTTCAATAGTCCAAACTATAACATTTCCATAAAGTTAAACTCCCCCCACCCCCGAACCAGCTCTAACCTGCATCAGATTTGAAGTTTTTGGTACCATTTTGATCTGATGTTTGTTTCCTCTGAGCTTGTTGGGTGTTTAAAACTGATTCACTTATTTATTTTTTTTACATCTTTATTGGAGTATAATTGCTTTACAATGGTGTGTTCATTTCTGCTTTATAACAAAGTGAATCAGTTATACATATACATATATTCCCATATTTCTTCCCTCTTGCATCTCCCTCCCTCCCACCCTCCATATCCCAACCCTCCAGGCGGTCACAAAGCACCAAGCTGATCTCCCTGTGCTATGCAGCTGCTTCCCACTAGCTATCTACCTTACGTTTGTTAGTGTATATATGTCCATGCCTCTCTCTCTCTTTGTCACAGCTTACCCTTCCCCCTCCCCATATCCTCAAGTCCATTCTCTAGTAGGTCTCTGATTCACTTTTTGGTGGATTGTTTCCATGGGTTCTTGGGCAATGTCCCTCATAGTGCTACAACTTTGGAATGGGTCTCCTAAAATGATTCAGGTCACCTTTCATCTGTGGGGTTCACATCTGTCCCAAAGTAATTGAAACTCATACTTTTGTCCCACCATAGGTGACAAGATATTTGACTGCCAGTGCAGCCCTCACCTCCCCATCACTACACTGCTTCTTTTCTAGCTTTTAGACTATATACTTTTTAAGCTGTTAATCAGAACATAGTTTTATATTCACCAAACTTTAGGGGACACATAAAATTCTCTGAGTGATGTTCCTGAAGCCCTTTTCACAAGGTCTGATGAGATGAAGGGAAAAAATCCCATAGTACTTCAACAACTTTCTCCAAAGAAATTCCTTCTCCAGTTCTCTTCCTATTCAACTATTTTATGTGCTGGAGGTGGTGTGTAGAAATAAAGGTTATAAAACTGATTTCCAGCCACCTCCACTGTAAGCTACATATGCTTGCTTTAGAATCCACTAGGTGCATATTGATACTTATCATTTACTTCTCAAGTTTTGAGGCTTCAGCAAAAAATGGAACATAGAGAGCTTTGTTTTAACATCTTGTTACAAATACATTTAGAAACAAATGTTATATCACGACCACAAATGTATAATAAAACCAGAATCACTTACTATAAAGGGAAAGAAACTATAAAGGGAAGAATAAGAAAGCAGTTATTACATTTTTTAATAAAACTTAAACAATGAGATATACATAAAAATAAATACTTAATTTACAAAAATTCAGAGTAAAGTTAATTCCTTGAAGAAAAGAATGGAGCTATTTGTGATACATTGGTAACAAAGCAATATTTGTTTAGATGTTGTTCAACTTGAGATGAAGATGAATCTCTATATCAATTAGATTTTTTTTTCATTTTGATGATATCAACAACAAACACCCAACCCACATATCAGAAAGGGCAATATAATAGAGGCCTCAAGGGAAGGAAAACTAACAAATTTTAGCATTTCAAATGACTTCTTTTCTCCCTCCAAGTACTAGAGTTTTCCACTAAGGCCTGACAAAGCTTTCACTAGGGCAAATGATCAAGGCTGAGGTGAGGATCCTGTGGCTTAACCATTTATTTTTTGTTTACTTGACTCCTTGCACTGCTCCTGGTTGTAGAAGAACATGATGCCTTGTGTGGTCAAAGTGCTGTTAACAGAACATAGGCATTCACCCCTACTGGGCTAAATACTCAATGATGCTTCCAGAAGGGAGACAACTGACCAAGACTCAGGGAAGAAGAATCTAGAGTCTCTTCAGTGTATTCAGCAGGAAGTCCAAATATTCTTTTGTATATCATGCAAAATCATCTCATATACCACCAGTAGTACATGTACCACATCATAGGAAATATTTTCTAATATCATGCTGTTTTCTCCATGAAGACTTTATTGTTTTTCCCAGGAAGTTAAATTTGTTACTTTCTAATGTCTTATAGCACCTTTTTCAAACTTCATTGGATCACTTATCACATTACTGTAATTATTTTTTATGTGTCTGCTTCCTCCACCAGCTTGTAAGTATTTTGAGAGCAGGACACTATGTTCTACTCATCTATGTATTGCTAGTATCTAACACAATGCCTGGTCTTTTAACTGTTTATTGAATAAGTGACACGAACAATATTGCATGTTATAGAGGTGGTGGTGGATGTAATCAATAGACTTCATTAAATTAGTGTTTAAGCTAGGCTCTAGGCTAGATAGTGGTGATAAACTGGTGAAAATCAAGACATGGATGTCTGTCTGTATGGGGATCACAATCTAGTTGGAGAGGAAAGACAAGAAATTAGTAAGCAAGTGAAAGTATACATAATTGTAAATTGTAATAATTTGTTGGTAATAACTGAAAGGGGGGGAGTGAATCACAAAAACATAACTACTCTATATAAGACAGTCAGGAAAGGTCACTTTGAGGATGAGACCTAAGGAGTCACTGTGGACTAAGTGATTTCAAAGAGTTCTCAGTACTGGGTATATTTCCAATGGTAGATTGAAGAGAGTAGCCAATGGGAAGCCACTGAAATTTATTGAGCAATGCGTTGCAAGATTAACCATGCAAAATAAAATTCCAAGTATTTGAGACTAGAATTAAGAACACAAGCATTAATGCATTAGTTTAGGAATGATAATAAGGAGGTAAAGTAGAATAGTAGTAATGGAAATGGAGAGGAGTAGGTGGATATGAGAGACACTTAACTCAGCAAAAATGGAACCACATAGAGGAAAGGGCACAGACATGGATGTTAGGAACCTGGGTTCTAGTCCTGGAACTACTGTGCAACTGTGGGCAAGGTACATCTTAGTTTCCCAATTTATAAAAATAAAAGGTTTAAATTCTGTAGCTAATACTGCTAGGTGATCCCCAAACACATTTGCTTTACATTCTACAACAATAAATTAATTTCCATCTTATCTTGCAGTTAGGTGTGACCAGCTAACCAAGTTCTAGCTAATGAAATACAGACAGAAGTGATATTTGAAATTATTCTTTTAGTCCTGGGTCATTAAATCTCCCTAGTCATAATTTTTCGTGCTTTTTCCCTTTCTCTACCAGGTTACTGTGGGTTTTTTGCATAACAAACCACCCCAAAAATTAATGGCTTATAACAACGAGTTATTTAGCTCACTACTCTTTGGATCCACAATTAGGGCTGGGTTAAGCTGGATAATCCTTCAGGTCTTGACTAGACACACTCATGCATCTGTGTTCTGCTGCCAGGTTGAATGAGGGTTACCTGAGCTAGGATGATCTTGGTTCAGTCATCTTGACTTTATTCCATATGATCTTTCATCCTCTGTCACACTAGTCCAAGCTTATTCACAAGGTAGATAGGCAAGATTCCAATAGAACCAATGGAAATGCACAGTGCCTTTTGAGGCCTCCATGTGGAATAGGCATATCATTATGTCTTCTGCATTCTATTAGCCAAAAGAAGCCATAGGATCAGATCAGTAGTATCAAAATCTATGCCTCTTGTGCACCTATCTCCCACAGTGGCCAGTCTGCAACCTTGGTAGGGGTCTACACCTCTACACCATATTTCAACTTTAAAAGCCTTTGGTATGCCATTTGCGATCATTTCCATGCATGTGCAGCCCAGAAGTGAGCCTTGGATTTCACAGGCAGCTTCAGGGGATCTCTTGATTGAACCCCCTCTTTTGTGTAATTTCCCCCACACGCAGTAGCTCCCAGGGATCCTCTTTTCTATGCTCTGGCTCAAAAGCTATAATTTTAGCCTCCTCATGCTGCCATGCATTTCCACAACTGATTTCATCTCCAAGGAAAAAGTTGCAAGAAGAAAGAGAGAAAAAGAAAATGGGTACTTCCACCTACACTCTTAAAACTACAGGTATATTTTTTCCTAATTCTTTTGGTCAGGGAGAAAGATACTTTTCTTTTTCTCAGAGCATTTGGTGCCTATAAGGCCATGGATGCCTTACCTATACTATCACAGGAGTGCAGCTTGAAGTCTGGGACTTTCCAGTAAACAAACACACAAATAAAAACCAAAAATGAAAATTTCCCCACTGTCTCAATCCCACAACTGAGTCACCCCTATTTCCGGCCCATCTCATAGACATCTGACCATAAAAAGAATGTTTCTTTGGAGATTTTTATATTCCTGGAAGCTGTACAGTCCCAGCATTCAAGCCAAGTTTAATTAAGACTGAGAGATATGGTAGGAAAAAGAAAGGAAAATCACCATTGTATCTATCCTTCTTCAAGTTTTGATTTCTCTCCCAATCTTCCTGTTGTACTTATTTCCCACAGTCATAAGAGACTTGCCTCATGTATTAAGTCGAGAGATTTTACATGTAATACGTGGGGGATATAGTGTGAAATGTATTCACACCATCTTAATTGTAACCGTATTATTACTTATGAGAAGTCTTCTGTTAGTATACTTAGGGTTTCTTTATAGGTAATGTGTCTTTCTCCGTTTATTTATTTTTACATATTTATTGGAGTATAATTGCTTTACAATGGTGTGTTAGTTTTGGCTTTATAACAAAGTGAATCAGTTATACATACACATATGTTCCCCTATCTCTTCCCTCTAGCATCTCCCTCCCTCCCACCCTCCCTATCCCACCCCTCTAGGTGGTAACAAAGCACCAAGCTGATCTCCCTGTGCTATGCGCCTGCTTCGCACTAGCTATCTATTTAACGTTTGGTAGTGTATATATGTCCATGCCAATCTCTCGCTTTGTCACAGCTTAACCTTCCCCCACCCCATATCCTCAAGTCCATTCTCTAGTAGGTCTGTGTCTTTATTCCTGTCTTACCCCTAAGCTCTTCATGACATTTTTCTTTCTTAAATTCCATATATATGTGTCAGCATACGGTATTTATCTTTCTCTTTCTGACTTACTTCACTCTGTATGACAGACTCTAGGTCCATCCACCTCACTACAAATAACTCAATTTCGTTTCTTTTTATGGCTGAGTAATATTCCATTGTATATATGTGCCACATCTTCTCTATCCATTCATCCGATGATGGAAACTTAGGTTGTTTCCATCTCCGCACTATTGTAAATAGAGCTAAAATGAACATTTTGGTACATGACTCTTTTTGAATTTCGGTTTTCTCAGGGTATATGCTCAGTAGTGGGATTGCTGGGTCATATGGTAGTTCTATTTGTAGTTTGTTAAGGAACCTCCATACTGTTATCCATAGTGGCTGTACCAATTCACAATCCCACCAGCAGTGCAAGAGTGTGCCCTTTTCTCCACACCCTCTCCAGCATTTATTGTTTCTAGATTTTTTGATGATGGCCATTCTGACTGGTGTGAGATGATATCTCATTGTAGTTTTGATTTGCATTTCTCTCATGATTAATGATGTTGAGCATTCTTTCATGTGTTTGTTGGCAGTCTGTATACCTTCTTTGGAGAAATGTCTATTTAGGTCTTCTGCCCATTTTTGGATTGGGTTGTTTGTTTTTTTGTTATTGAGCTGCATGAGCTGCTTATAAATTTTGGAGATTAATCCTTTGTCACTTGTTTCATTTGCAAATATTCTCTCCCAATCTGAGGGTTGTCTATTGGTCTTGTTTATGGATTCCTTGGCTGTGCAAAAGCTTTGAAGTTTCATTAGGTCCCATTTGTTTATTTTTGTTTTTATTTCCATTTCTCTAGGAGGTGGGTCAAAAAGGATCTTGTTGTGATTTATGTCATAGAGTGTTCTGCCTAGGTTTTCCTCTAAGAGTTTGAATGTTTCCAGCCTTGCATTTAGGTCTTTAATCCATTTTGAGGTTATTTTTGTGTATGGTGTCAGGGAGTGATCTAATCTCATACTTTTACATGTAGCTGTCCAGTTTTCCCAGCACCACTTATTGAAGAGGCTGTCCTTTCTCCACTGTACATTCCTGCCTCCTTTATCAAAGATAAGGTGACCATATGTGCGTGGGTTTATCTCTGGGCTTTCTATCCTGTTCCATTGATCTATATTTCTGTTTCTGTACCAGTGCCATACTGTCTTGATAACTGTAGCTTTGGAGTATAGTCTGAAGTCTGGGAGCCTGATTCCTCCAGCTCTGTTTTTCGTTCTCAAGATTGCTTTGACTGTTCAGCGTCTTTTGTGTTTCCATACAAATTGTGACATTTTTTGTTCTAGTTCTGTGAAAAATGCCAGTGGTTGTTTGATAGGGATTGCATTAAATCTATAGATTGCTTTGGGTAGTAGAGTCATTTTCACAATGTTGATTCTTCCAATCCAAGAACATGGTATATCTCTCCATCTATTTGTATCATCTTTAATTTCTTTCATCAGTGTCTTATAATTTTCTGCATACAGGTCTTTTGTCTCCTTAGGTAAGTTTAGTGTATAGGAATACACTATACTTTATTAGTGTATAGGAATGTCAGAGCTTTCTGTGCATTAATTTTGTATCCTGCTACTTTACCAAATTCATTGATTAGCTCTAGTAGTTATCTGCTAGCATCTTTAGGGTACTCTATGTGTAGTATCAAGTCATCTGCAAACAGTAACAGCTTTACTTCCTATTTTCAGATTTGGATTCGTTTTATATCCTTTCCTTCTCTGATTGCTGTGGATAAAACTTCCAAAACTATGTGGAATAAGAATGGTGAGAGTGGGCAACCTTGTATTGTTCCTGATCTTAGTGCAAATGCTTTCAGTTTTTCACCATTGAGGACGATGTTACCTGTGGGTTTGTTATATATGACCTTTATTATGTTGAGGAAATTTCCCTCTATGCCTATGTTCTGCAGTGTTTTTATCATAAATGTGTGTTGAGTTTTGTCAAAAGCTTTCTCTGTATCTATTGAGAGGATCATATGGTTTTTCTCCTTCAACTTGTTAATATGGTGTGTCACGTTGTTTGATTTGAATATATTGAAGAATCCTTGCATTCCTGGAATAAACCCCACTTGGTCATGGTGTATGATCCTTTTAATGTGCTGGATTCTGTTCGCTAGTATTTTGTTGAGGGTTTTTGCATCTATGTTCATCAGTGATATTGGCCTGTAGTTTTCTTTCTTTGTGACATCCTTGTCTGGGTTTGGTATCAAGGTGATGGTGGCCTCGTAGAAGGAGTTTGGGAGTGTTCCTCCCTCTGCTATATTTTGGAAGAGTTTGAGAAGGATAGGTGTTAGCTCTTCTCTAAATATTTGATAGAATTCGCCTGTGAAGCCATCTGGTCCTGTGCTTTTGTTTGTTGGAAGATTTTTAATCACAGTTTCAATTTCAGTGCTTGTGATTGGTCTGTTCATATTTTCTATTTCTTCCTGATTTAGTCTTGGAGGTTGTGCATTTCTAAGAATTTGTCCATTTCTTCCAGGTTGTCCATTTTATTGGCATAGAGTTGCTTGTAGTAATCTCTAATGATCTTTTGTATTTCTGCAGTGTCAGTTGTTACTTCTCCTTTTTCATTTCTAATTCTATTGATTTGAGTCTTCTCCCTTTTTTTCTTGATGAGCCTGGCTAATGGTTTATTGATTTTGTTTATTTTCTAAAGGATTCAGCTTTTAGTTTTATTGATCTTTGCTATAATTTCCTTCATTCCTTTTTCATTTATTTCTGATCTGATTTCTATCATTTCTTTCCTTCTGCTAACTTTGGAGGGGTTTTTTTTGTCCTTCTTTCTCTAATTGCTTTTGGTGCAAGGTTAGGTTGTTTATTCAAGATGTTTCCTGTTTCTTAAGGTAGGATTGTGTGGTTATAAACTTCCCTCTTAGAACTGTTGTTGCTGCATCCCATAGGTTTTGGGTTGTTGTGTCTCCATTGTCATTTGTTTCTAGGTATTTTTAATTTCCTCTTTGATTTCTTTAGTGATCACTTCGTTATTAAGTAGTGTATTGTTTAGCCTCCATGTGTTTGTATTTTTTACAGATCTTTTCCTGTATTTGATATCTAGTCTCATAGCATTGTGGTCGGAAAGGATACTTGATAAAATTTCAATTTTCTTAAATTTACCAAAGCTTGATTTGTGACCCAGGATATGATCTATCCTGGAGAATGTTCCATGAGCACTTGAGAAGAATGTTTATTCTGCTGTTTTTGGATGGAATGTCCTATATATAACAATTAAGTCCATCTTGTTTAATGTATCATTTAAAGCTCGTGTTTCTTATTTATTTTCATTTTGGCTGATCTATCCACTGGTGAAAGTGGGGTGTTTAAGTCCCCTACTATGAATGTGTTACTGTCGATTTCCCCTTTTATGGTTGTTAGTATTTGCCTTATGTATTGAGGTGCTCCAATGTTGGGTGCATAAATATTTACTATTTTTATATATTCCTCTTGGATCGATCCCTTGATCATTATGTAGTGTCCTTCTTTGTCTCTTCTAATAGTCTTTATTTTAAAGTCTATTTTGTCTGATATGAGAATTGCTACCCCAGCTTTCTTTTGGTTTCCATTTGCATGGAATATCTTTTTCCATCCCTTTATTTTCAGTCTGTATGTGTCTCTAGGTCTGAAGTGTGTGTATTGTAGACAGCAGATATATGGGTCTTGTTTTTGTATCCATTCAGCCAATCTGTGTCTTTTGGTGGGAGCATTTAGTCCACTTACATTTAAGGTAATTATCGATATGTATGTTCCTATTCCCATTTTTTTAACTGTTTTGAGTTTTGTATTGTAGGTCTCTTCCTTCTCTTGTGTTTCTTGCCTAGAGAAGTTCCTATAGCAGTTGTTGTAAAGCTGGTTTTGTGGTGCTGAACTCTCTTAGCTTTTGCTTGTATGTAAAGGTTTTAATTTCTCCATCAAATCTGAATGAGATCTTTGCTGGGTAGAGTGGTCTTGGTTGCAGGGTTTTCTCCTTCATCACATAAAATATGTCCTGCCAGTCACTTCTGGCTTGCAGAGTTTCTGCTGAAAAATCAGCTGTTAACCTTATGGGGATTCCCTTGTGTGTTATTTGTTGTTTTTCCCTTGCTGCTTTTAATTTGTTTTCTTTGTATTTAATTTTTGACAGTTTGATTAATATGTGTCTTGGCATATTTCTCCTTGGATTTATCCTGTATGGGACTCTCTGTGCTTCCTGGACTTGATTAACTATTTCCTTTCCCATATTAGGGAAGTTTTCAATTATAATCTCTTCAAATATATTCTCAGTCCCTTTCTTTTTCTCTTCTTCTTCTGGAACCCCTATAATTCGAATGTTGGTGTGTTTAATGTTGTCACAGAGGTCTCTGAGACTGTCCTCAGTTCTTTTCATTCTTTTTTCTTTATTCTGCTCTGCAGTAGGTATTTCCACTATTTTATCTTCCAGGGCACTTATCGGTTCTTCTGCCTTAGTTATTCTGCCCTTGATCCCATCTAGAGTATTTTTAATTTCATTTATTGTGTTGTTCATCATTGTTTGTTTCTTGCATTTTGTCTATTCCATTTCCAAGATTTTGGATCAACTTTACTATCATTATTCTGAATTCTTTTTCAGGTACACTGCCTATTTACTCTTCATTTGCTAGGTCTGGTAGGTTTTTATCTTGCTCCTTCTTCTGCTGTGTGTTTTTATGTCTTCTCATTTTGCTTATCTTACTGTTTTTGTAGCCTCCTTTTTGAAGGGTGCATGTTCGTAGTTCCCGTTGTTTTTGCTGTCTGTCCCCTGTGGCTAAAGTTGTTTCAGTGGATTGTGTAGTCTCCCTGGTGGAGGGGACTAGTGCCTGTGTTCTGGTGGATGAGGCTGGATCTTGTCTTTGTTGTGGGCAGGTCCACCTCTGGTGGTGTGTTTTGGGGTGTCTGTGGGCGTATTATGATTTTAGGCAACCTCTCTGTTAATGGGTGGGGCTGTGTTCCTGTCTTGCTAGTTGTTTGGCATAGGGTGTCCAGCACTGTAGCTTGGTGATGTTGAATGAAGCTGGGTGCTGGTGTTATGATGGAAATATCTGGGAGATTTTCGCCGTTTGATATTACGTGGAGCTGTGACGTCTCTTGTGGACCAGTGTCCTGAATTTGGCTCTCCCATCTCAGAGGCTTAGAACTGAGTCCTGGCTGCAGCCCCAAAAGCCTTTCATCCACACGGCTTAGAATAAAATGGAGAAAAAGTAGAAAGAAAGAGAAAAAGAAAGAAAGAAAGAAAGAAAGAAAGAAAGAAAGAAAGAAAGAAAGAAAGAAAGATAGGAGGGAGGGAGGGAGCAAGGAAGGAGGGAAGGAAGTAAAGAAAGAAAGAAGATAAAATAAAGTAAGGTAAAATAAAATAAATGTATTAAAATTAAAAATAATTATTAAGAATAAAACATTTTGAGAAAAAGAAAATAATGGACGGATAGAACCCTAGGACAAATGATGGAAGTAAACCTATACAGACAAAATCTCACGCAGAAGCATACACATACACACTCAGAAAAAGTGTAAAAGGGGAAAAAATAATAAATCTTGCTCTCAAAATCCACCTCCTCATTTTGGGATGATTCGTTGTCTATTCATATATTCCACAGAGGCAGGGTACATCAAATTGATTGTGGAGTTTTAATCTACTGCTTCTGAGGCTGCTGGCAGAGATTTCCCTTTCTCTTCTTTGTTCTCATAGCTCCAGGGGCTCAGCTTTGGATTTGGCCCTGCCTCTGCGTGTAGGTCGCTGAGGTCATCTGTTCTTCTCTCAGACAGGACGAGGTTAAAATAGCAGCTGCTTTGGGGACTCTGTCTCACTCAGGCCAGGGGGAGGGAGGGGTACAGATGCGGGGTGAGCCTGTGGCAACAGAGGCCTGCATGACGTTGCACTAGCTTGAGGCGGGCCGTGTGTTCTTCCGGGGAAGTTGTCCCTGGATCACGGGACCCTAGCTGTGGTGGGCTGCACAGGCTCCCGGGAGGGGAGGTGTGGATAATGACCTGTGCTCGCACACAGTCTTCTTGGTGGTGGCAGCAGTAGCCTCAGCGTCTTATGCCCATCTCTGGATCTCCTTTAAGCAGCGTTCTTAATCCCCTCTCCTCGCGCACCAGGAAACAAAGAGGGAAGAAAATGTCTCTTGCCTCTTCGGCAGGTCCAGACTTTTCCCCAGACTCCCTCGCGGCTAGCCGTGGTGCACTAACCCCCTGCAGGCTGTGTTCATGCCACCAACCCCAGTGCTCTCCCTGTGCTCTGACCGAAGCCCAAGCCTCAGCTCCCAGCCCCGCCTGTCCCGGCGGGTGAGCAGACAAGCCTCTCGGGCTGTTGAGTGCAGGTCGGCACCGATCCTCTGTGCGGGAATCTCTCCGCTTTGCCCTCTGCACCCCTGTTGCTGTGCTCTCCTCCGTGGCTCCGAAGCTTTCCCCCTCTGCCACCCACAGTCTCCGCCCACGCAGGGGCTTCCCAGTGTATAGAAACCTTTCATCCTTCACAGCTCCCTCCCACTGGTGCAGGTCCCGTCCCTATCCTTTTGTCGCTTTATTCTTTTTTCTTTTGCCCTACCCAGGTTTGTGGGGACTTTCTTGCCTTTTGGGAGGTCTGAGGTCTTCTGCCAGCGTTCAGTAGGTGTTCTGTAGGAGTTGTTCCACGTGTAGATATATTTCTGGTGTATCTGTGGGGAGGAAGGTGATCTCCGCTTCTTACTCTTCCGCCATCTTCCTGTCCAGCCTCTCCCTGGTTTTTTTTAAGGTTCTTTTGACTTTGAGTTCTGTGACTTCACTAATATGAGTCTAGATTTGAATTTTATTTCATTTATCACTCTCAGAACTCGTACTTCTGGAATGTGAGGATCCTTAGAGTTTTTCAACAATGAAAATTCTTAGCCGTTACCACTTTGAATATTATCTCTCAGCCATTCACTCTATTATTTTCCTCCTGGAACATTAGTCTTATGAAAGACCTTCTCATTCTATTTTTCATGTCTCTTAACTTCCTGTTCAGATGTTTCATCTCTGTATCTTACCTTGCCACATTTTGGGTATCTTATATGCCAGAAATTAAGATAGGCAATTAATATACATTATTTCATTTAATTGCTATAACAACATTAAATGTAGGTATTCTCATTTCTTTTTTCTTTATAGGAGCATAATTGATTGAAAATGTGTCAGTTTTAGGTGTACAGCAAAGTGATTCAGTTATATATATACATGTATCTATTATTTTTCAAGTTATTTTCCCATATAAGTTATTAGAGAATATCGATCAGACTTCCCTGTGCTATACAATAGCTCCTTGTTGGTTATTTATTTTAAATACAGCAGTGTGTAATGTCAATCCCAAACTCCCAATCTATCCTCCCCCTTCCCCCTTCCCCCGGTAATCATAATCTCATTCTGTAAGACTGTGAGTCTGTTTCTGTTTTGTAAATATATTCATTTGTATCATTTTTTTAGATTTCGTATATAAGTGATATCATATTATATTTGTCTTTCTCTGTCTGCTTACTTCACTTAGTATGATAATCTCCAGGTCCATCTATGGTCCTGCAAATGGCATTATTTCATTATTTTTAAAGGCTGAATAATATTCCATTGTATATATGTAGCAC
Source organism: Delphinus delphis (assembly GCF_949987515.2). Taxonomy (NCBI): domain Eukaryota; kingdom Metazoa; phylum Chordata; class Mammalia; order Artiodactyla; family Delphinidae; genus Delphinus; species Delphinus delphis. The sequence continues at coordinate 61,111,850 of NC_082704.1, read as the reverse complement.
ACTTTCTTTTCTTTTCTTTTTTTTCATGGTTCAAAAGAATTATTAACTTTTTAATTAAGGTAAAATCAACATACAATATTATATTAGTTTCAGGTGTGCGATCTAATGATTCAATAAGTGTATACATTGTGAAATGATCACCACAATAAGTGTTGTTAACATCCATCATCATATGTAGTTACAAATTTTTTTATTGTGATGAGAACTTTTAAGATTTACTCTCTTAGCAACTTTCAACTATGCAATACAGTATTATTTTTTTAATTAATTTTTATTGGAGTATAGTTGCTTTACAATGTTGTGTTTGTTTCTACTGTACAACAAAGTACATCAGTTCTATGTATACATACATCCCCTCTTTTTTGGATTTCCTCCCCATTTAGGTAACCACAGAGCATTGAGTAGAGTTTCCTGTGCTATACAGTAGGTTCTCATTAGCTATCTATTTTATACATAGTATCAATAGTGTATATGTGTCAATCCCAATCTCCCAATTCTTCCCACCACCACCCCCTTTCCCCCTTGGTATCCATATATTTATTCTCTACGTCTGTGTCTGTATTTCTGCTTTGCAAATGAGAGCACCTATACCATTTTTCTAGATTGCACATGTATGTGTTAATGTACAATATTTGTGTTTCTCTTTCTGACTTACTTCACTCTGTATGACACTAAGTCCATTCATATCTCTACAAATTATGCAATTTCATTCCTTTTTGTGGCTGAGTAATATTCCACTGGCAATACAGTATTATTAACTGTAGTTGTCGTGCTGTACATTATATTCCCATGACTTATTTATTTTATAACTGGAAGTTTGTACCTTTTGACTACCTTCACCTATTTCAGCCACCCCCCACCTTGCCTCTGGCAACCACCTACCTGTGTTCTGTATATACAAGCTTGGTTTTCTTTGTTTTTTTGTTTTCTGTTTTTTGTTCTTAATTCCACATATAAGTGAGATCATGTAATATTTGTCTGACATATTTCACTTAGATAATGTCCTCAAGTTCCATCCATTTTGTACACATGGCAAGATTTAGTTCTTTCCTATGGCCAAATAATGTTCCATTGTGTATGTATGCACCACAGTTTCTTTATCCATTCATCTGCCAATGGACACAGGTTGTTTAAATATCTTGGCTATTATAAACAATGCTGCAATGAACACCTGGGTGCATAATATCTTTATCCTTTATCTGTCAAAGGACATTTATGTTGCTTTCATGTCTTAGCTATTGTAAACAGTGCTTCAATGAACATTGGGATACATGTAGCCTTTTGAACCATGTTTTCCGTATATATGTCCAGGAGTGGGATTGCTGGACCATATGGTAGCTCTATTTTTAGTTTCTTAAGGAACCGGCATATTTTTCCCCATAGTGGCTGTACCAATTTACATTCCCACCAACAGTGTAAGAGGGTTCCCTTTTCTCCACACCTTGTCCAGCATTTATTGTTTGTAGACTTTTTGATGATGGTCATTCTGACTGGTGTGAGGTGATACCTCATTGAAGATTTGATTTGCATTTCTATAATAATTAGTGATGTAGAGCATCTTTTCATGTGCTCTTTGGTCATCTGTATGTCTTCTTTGGAGAAATGTCTATTTAAATCTGCCCATTTTTTGACTGAGTTGTTTGTTTGTTTGATATTGAGCCGATTGTGCTGTTTATAAATTCTGGAGACTAATCCCTTGTCAGTCATGTAATTTGCAAATATTTTCTCTCATTCTGAGAGTTGTCTTTTCATTTTGCTTATGCTTGCCTTTGCTGTGCAATGCTATTGAGTTTAATTAGATCCCATTTATTTTTTGTCCATTACTCTAGGAGATGGATCAAAAAAATCTTGCTATGATTTATGTCAAAGAGTGTTCTGCCTATGTTTTCCTCCAAGAGTTTTATAGTATTCAGTCTTACATTTAGTTCTTTAATTCACTTAGAATTTATTTTTGTGTATGGTGTTAAAGAATGTTCTCATTTCATTTTTTTAAGTAGCTGTCCAGTTTTCCCAGCACCACTTATTGAAAGGCCTGTATTTCCTCCATTGTATAGTTTTGCCACATTTGTCATACATTAATTGACCATAGGTGTGTGGGTTTATTTCTGGGCTGTCTATCCTATGCCATTGATCTGTATTTCTGTTTTTGAGCAAGTACCATACTGTCCTGATTACTGTAGCTTTGTAGTATAGTCTGAAGTCAGGAAGCCTGATTCCTCCAGCTCCGTTTTTCTTTCTCAAGTTTGTTTTGGCTATTCAGCGTCTTTTGTGTCTCCATACAAATTTTAACATGTTTTGTTCTAGTTCTGTGAAAAATGCTGTTAGTAATTTGATAGGGATTGCATGGAATCTGTAGATTACCTTGGGTAGTATAGACATTTTGATGGTATTGATTCTTCCAATCCAAGAACATGCTTTATCTTTCCATCTGTTTGTGTTGTCTTTGATTTTTTTTATCAGTATCTTATAGTTTTTGTAGTACAGATCTTTTGTCTCCTTAAGTAGGTTTATTCCTAGGTACTTTATTCTTTTTGATGTGATGGTAAACGGATTTGTGTTCTTAAATTATCTTTCTGATCTTTGTTGTTAGTGTATGGAAATGCAACAGATTTCTCTGTATTAATTTTGAGTCCTTTAAATTTACTGAATTTATTGATGAGCTGTGGCATTTTTCTGATAGCATCTTTAGGATTTTCTATGTATAGTATCATGTCATCTACAAACAGTGACAATTTTAATTCTCCTTTTCCAATTTGGATTCCTTTTATTTCTTTTTCTTCTCTGATTGCCTTGGCTAAGACTTCCAAAGCTATGTTGAATAAAAGTTGTGAGAGTGGACATCCTTTTCTTATTCCTGATCTTAGAGGAAATGCTTTCATATGTTCACCATTAAATATGATGTTAACTGTTGGTTTGTCATATATGGCCATTATTATGTAGAGGTATGTTCCTTCTATGTCCACATTCTGGAGAGTTTTTATCATAAATGGTGTTGAATACTGTCAAAAGCTTTTTCTGCTTTTATTGAGATGATTTTATTCTTCAATTTGTTGATGTGGTGTATCACACTGATTGATTTGCAGGTATTGAAAACTCCTTGCATCCCTGGCATAAATCCCACTTGATCATGGATATATGTTCTTTAAATGTATTGTTGGATTAGGTTTGCTAGTATTTTGTTGAGGAGTTTTGCACCTATGTTCCTCAGTGATATTGGCCTGGATTTTATTTATTTTTTTGTATCTTTGTTTGGTTTTGGTATCAGGGTGATGGTGGCCTCATAGAATGTGTTTGGGAGTTTTCATTTCTCTGAAATTTTTGGAATAGTTTCAGAAGGATAGGTGATTACTCTTCTCTAAATGTATGACAGAATTTGCCTGTGAAGCCATCAGGTCCTGGGCTTTTATTTCTTGGGAGTTCTTAAATCACAGTTTCAATTTCATTGCTTGTGATTGGTCTGTCCGTATTTTCTATTTCTTCCTGGTTCAGTGTTGAGAGATTGTACCTTTTTAAGGGTTTGTCCATTTCTTCCAGGTTGTCCATTTAATTAGCATATAGTTGCTTGTAGTAGTCTCTTATGATGATTTGTATTTCTGTGGTGTCTGTTTTAACTTCTCCTTTTTCATTTCCAATTTTAACAATTTGAGCCCTCACCCTCTTTTCTTGATGAGTCTGGCTAAAGGATTATCAATTTTGTTTATCTTTTAAAAGAAACAGCTTTGGGGCTTCCCTGGTGGCGCAGTGATTGGGAGTCTGCCTGCCAATGCAGGGGACACGGGTTCATGCCCCGGTCCAGGAAGATCCCACATGCCGCGGAGCGGCTGGGCCAGTGAGCCATGAACACTGAGCCTGTGCGTCCAGAGCCTGTGCTCCGCAATGGGAGAGGCCACAACAGTGAGAGGCCTGCATACCGCAAAAAAAAAAAAAAAAAAAAAAAAAAAGAACCAGCTTTTAGTTTCATTGATCTTTGCTATTTTTTGCTTAGTCTCTATTTCATTTATTTCTGCTCTGATCTGTATGATTTATTTCCTTCTACTAACTTTGGGTTTTTTTGTTCTTTCTCTAGTTGCTTTAGGTGTAATGTTAAGTGGTTTATTTGTGATTTTTCTTGTTTCCTAAGGTAAGATTATATTACTATAAACTTCTCTCTTAGAATTGCTTTTGCTGCATTCTATAGGTTTTAGATAATTGTACTTTCATTTTCTTCTGTCTCTAGGTAATTTTTAATTTCCTCTTTGATTTCTTCAGTGATCCATTTTTTGTTTAGGGGCATATTGTTTAGCCTCCACATGTTTGTGTTTTTTAAGTTTTTTTTTTCTCCTTCTAGTTGATTTCTACTCTCATAGCATTGTGGTCAGAATAGATGCTTGACATGATTTCAATTTTCTTAAATTTACTGAGGCTCACTTTGTCACCCATCATGTGATCAATCCTGGAGAATGGTCCATGTGCACTTAAGAAGAATGTGTATTCTGCTGCTTTTGGATGGAATGCTCTACAAATATCCATTAAGTCCATGTGGTTTAATGTGTCATTTAAGGACTGTTTTTTTAGTTGATTTTCTGTCTGGATGATCTGTCCATTGATGAAAGTGGGGTGTCCCCTCCTTCCTTCCCTCCCTCCCTCCTTCCTTCCTTCCCTCCCTCCTTCTTTCCTTCCTTCCATGCCCCCCCCCTTCTATCTCTCTCTCGGTCTCTCCCTTTGTTCTTTCTTTTCCCTTGTTCCCTCTCTTGGGATAAATATATCCCTGCAAACTGAAGGAAACTCTGAGGTGATGGTACTTCCAGCTGTAGACTCCAGGAGACATGGTTGGGCTGACCTGAGTTAGGGGGTGCTGCTTGGCACCTTGGAAAAAGAGAAGCAGAGGCTGTGTTGTGCCCCAAACATCTGGGGCTGTTGATGCCACCCAGGCAGTGAACTGTTCCATAGGAAAAAATAGGCTGCAGGAGTGGACAGTGTTAGAACTGCCACCTCGGGATCGAGCAGTTCTCAGCATAAATAGAGCAGCATATGGGCCTCTTAGTAACACCCTGGACCTCCTTTTATCTTAGAACTTCTCACCATTTCATCATTGACATGTTCTGGTCACAAAAGAAGACAAGAAAGTCAATATCTTTGGAGGGTTCAGATCTATCCAGACTGTTTCCCAGAACTCATGGATAGGTGGTGTATGCCACAAGATGTAAAGAACCACTCAAGAAAAATCAGTGCCTGGATGGAACAGCTGAGAACAAACACCTCAAAAGCTATTCCTCCTGGCTCCTGCAATGACATACCTATTTCTGTTGGGGTTTTGTGGAGATGGGTTGGGCTGCTGATTAAGGAAGGGTTATACAATCTTAAAATTAGTGAAATATTTTTTTAAAAAAAGAAAGAAGATGGGGTGGTTAAGTCTTCACTATTATTGTGCTGCTGTCAATTTCTCCTTTTATGGCTGTTAGTATTTGCCTTATATATTGGGGTTCTTCCATGTTAAATGTATACATATTTACAATTGTTACATCTTCTTGGATTGCTCTCTTTATCATTATGTAGTGTCCTCCTTTGTCTCGTGTAACAGTCTTTATTTTAATATCTATTTTGCTGATATGAGTATTGCTACTCCAGCTTTTTTTTGATTTCCATTTTCATGGAATACCTTTTTCCATCCACTCACTTTCAGTCTGTATGCGTCCATGGATCTGAAATGGGTCTCTTCTACACAGCATATATATGGGTCTTGTTTTTGTATTCACTTAGCCAGTGTATGTCTTTTGGCTGGAGCATTTAATCAGCTTAAATTTAAGGTAATTATTTATATGTATGTTCCTGTTGCCATTTTTCCTAATGGCTTTGGATTTGTTTTCATGGGTGTATTTTTCCCCTTCCACTTTTGTTCTTTTCTCTTGTGATTTGATGCCTATTTTTAGTATTTACTATCTTTCATCTTTAGTGCTTAGTGTTTTGATTCCTCTTTCTTTTTTTGTGTGTATCTATTTTAGATTTTGGGTTTGTGTTTTTTTGGGGTTTTTTTGAGGTACGTGGGCCTCTCACTGTTGTGGCCTCTCCTGTTGCGGAGCACAGGCTCCGGATGCACAGGCTCAGTGGCCGTGGCTCATGGGTCTAGCCACTCTGTGACATGTAGGATCTTCCCGGACCGGGGCACGAACCCATGTCCCCTGCATCAGCAGGCGGACTCTCAACCACTGTGCCACCAGGGAAGCCCGGGTTTGTGCTTTTGATATAACAGTATGTATATAAACACAGTTGTTTTAACTTGCTGGTCTGTTCATTGCAAACGCATTTCCAATATTCTACATTTATTTTCCCCTCTTCTCTCGATTGCTACTTTGATAAGATATTTGTGTGTGAATGATTTCTTACCTTTACTGTATGATTTCCTTTACTGGTGAGCTTTTCCGTTCATAATTTTCTTGTTTCTAGTAGTGGTCTTTTCTTTTCCGCTTAGAGAAGTTCCTTTAGCATTTGTTGCAAGGCTGGTCTGGTGGTGCTAAGTTTTCTTACCTTTTGCTTAACTGGAAAGCTTTTGATTTCTCCACTGAATCTGAATGAGAGCCTTGCTAGTTAGAGTGTTCTTGGTTGTAGGTTCTTCCCTTTCATCACTTTAAATATGTCGTGTCACTTGCTTCTGGCCTGCAGAGTTTCTGCTGAGAAAACAGCTGATAACTTTACCAGAGTTTCTTTGTATGCCATTTATTGCTTTTCCCTTGTTGCTTTTAATATTTTTTTGTTTGTCTTTATTTTTTGTCGATTATACTGCTATGTGTCTTAGTATGTTACTGTTTGGAATTTTCTGCACTTCCTGGATTTGGGTGGCTGTTTGCTTTCCTATATTAGGGAAGTTTTCAGCTATTAACTCCTCAAATATTTTCATGGGGACTTTTTCTCTCTCTTCTCCTTCTGGGACCCCCCCATAATGCAAATGTTGTCCCAGAAGTCTCTTAGATTGTTTTCATTTCTTTTAATTCTTTTTTTCTTTACTCTGTTCCATGATGTGATTTCCACCATTCTGTCTTCCAGCTAATTTATCTGTTCTTCTGCCTCAGTTATTGTTCTATTGATTCCTTCTAGTGTATTTTTCATTTTAGTTATTGTATTGTTCATCTCTGTTTGTTTGTTCTTCAGTTCTTCTATGCCTTTGTTAAACATTTATTTTACCTTCTCAATCTTTTCCAAGATTGGATCATCTTCACTATCATTACTCTGATTTATTTCTCCAGTAGATTTCCTATCTCACTTCACTTAGTTGTTCTTCTGGTGTTTTATCTTGTTCCTTCATCTGGTACATATTCCTCCGCTGTCTCATTTTGTGGAACTTTCTATAATTGTGGTTTTCATTCTGCAGGCTGCAGGACTGTACTTCTTCTTGCTTCTGCTCTCTGCCCTCTGGTGAATAAGGCTGTCTAAGAGGCTTGTGCAGGCTTCCTTGTGGGAGGGACTTATACCTGCCCACTGGTGTGTGGAGTTGGGTCTTGTCATTCTAGTGGGCAGGGCCATGCTCAGTAATACTCTAAGAAGCCTGTCTGCCGAGGGATGGGGCTGTGTTCTCACCCTGTTTGTTGTTCAGCCTGAGGCGTCCCAGCACTACAGCCTACAGCCTGTTGGGTTGGGCTCTGTCTTGGGGAGGAAATGCCAGCCTCCAAGAGGGCTGACACCAATGAGTACTCCCCAGAATTGCCACATTAAGCCCCAGCTTCCCCATACCTCTGCAGGAGACTCTCCAAAACTAACAGGTAGGTCTGGCCCATTCTCTTATGAGGTCACTGCTTTTTTCCCTGGGTCCTGGTATGCATGAGACCTTGTGTGTACCCTCCAAGAGTGAAGTTTCTTTTCCCCTAGTCCTGTGGAATTCCTGTGATTTAACCATTCTGGTCTTCAAAGCCAGATTCTCTGGGGTTCTCCTCCTCCAGTTGCCAGACCCCCAGCCTGGGAAGCCTGTCATTGGACTCAGGATTTTCACTCCTCTGGGAGAACTTCTGTGGTGTAAGTATTTTCCAGATAGAGGGTCACCCAGCTGGTATGTATGGGATTTGATTTTATTGTGATTTTACCCCGCCTACCATCTTGTTGTGCCTTCATGGTCTTTGGATGTAGGGTATGTTTTTTTTTTTGGTAGGTTCCAGCACATTTTTCTTGGTGGTAATTCAGCAGTTACTTGTGTGCTTTTTTTTTCTTTTCTCTCTTAGCAACATTCAAAAATGCAATGCAGTACATTACTAAATATAGTTGCCATGCTGTATATTATATCACCAGGACTTATTTATTTACTTATTTATTTATTTATAAAATAATATCAGTAATTTTAATCTTTTTTTAAAATATCTTCAGTGATACATGGTATTTCGTTTTTTAAACATATTTATTGGAGTATAATTGATTTACAATGGTGTGTTAGTTTCTAATTTATAGCAAAGTGAATCAGCTATACGTATACATATAACCTGATATCTCCTCCCACTTGTGTCTCCCTCGCATACTCCCTATCCCACCCCTCTAGGTGGTCATAAAGCACCGAGCTGATCTCCCTGTGCTATGTGGCTGCTTCCCACTAGCTATCTATTTTGCACTTGTTAGTGTATATATGTCCATGCCACTCTCTCACTTCTTCCCATCTTCCCCTTCCCCTTCCCCATGTCCTCAAGTCCATTCTCTACATCTGTATCTTTATTCCTGTACTGCCCCTAGGTTCTTCAGAACCATTTTTTTTCTGAATACATATATATGTGTTAGCATACAGTATTTGTTTTTCTGTTTCTGACTGACTTCACTCTGTAGACAGACTCTAGGTCCATCTATCTCACTACAAATAACTCAATATCATTTCTTTTTATTGCTGAGTAATATTCCATTGTATATATGTACCACATTTTCTTCATCCATTCATCTGTTGATGGACAGTTAGGTTGCTTCCATTTCCTGGCTACTGTAAAGAGCTGCAATGAACATTGTGGTACATGACACTTTTTGAAATATGGATTTCTCAGGGTATATGTCCAGTAGTGGGTTCCTGGGTTGTACGGTAGTTCTATTTTTACATTTTTAAGGAAACTCTATACTGTTCTCCAGAGTGGCTGTATCAATTTACATTCCCAGCAACAGTGTAAGAGGGTTCCCTTTACTCCACACCCTCTCCAGCATTTATAGTTTGTAGATTTTTTGATGATGACCATTCTGACTGGTATGAGGTGATGATTGTAGTTTTGATTTGCGTTTCTCTAATGATTAGTGATGTTGAGCATCCTTTCATGTGTTTGTTGGTAATCTGTATATCTTCTTTGAAGAATTATCTATTTTTGTCTTCTGACCATTTTTGGATTGCGTTTTTGTTTTTCTGATATTGAGCTTCATGGGCTGCTTGTAAATTTTGGAGATTAATGTTTTGTCAGTTGCTTCACTGGCAAATGTTTTCTCCCATTCTGAGGGTTGTCTTTTCATATTGTTTATGTTGTTTTCCTATGCTGTGAAAAAGCTTTTAGGTTTCATTAGGTCCCATTTGTTTATTTTTCTTTATATTTACATTTCTCTAAGAGGTGGGTCAAAAAGGATCTTGCTGTGATTTATGTCATAGAGTGTTCTGCTTGTTTCCTCTAAGAATTTGATAGTGTTGGGCCTTACATTTAGGTCTTTAATCCATTTTGAGTTTATTTTTGTGTATGGTGTTAGGGAGCTTTCCAATATCATTCTTTTATATGTAGCTGTCCAGTTTTTCAAGCACCACTTATTTAAGAGGCTCTCTTTTCTCCATAGTATATTCCTGCCTCCTTTATCAAAAATAAGGTGACCCTAAGTGTCTGGGTTTATCTCTGAGCTTTCTATCCTATCCTATTTTCTATCCTATCTTATTTTCTATCCTATTTTTTCCATTGATCTATATTTCTGTTATTGTACCAGTACCATACTCTCATGTATACCGTAGCTTTCTAGTATAGTCTGAAGACCGGGATCCTGATTCCTCCAGCTCCGTTTTTCTTTCTCAAAATTGCTTTAGCTATTTGGGGTCTTTAGTGTTTCCATACAAATTGTGAAAGTTTTTGTTGTAGTTCTGTGGAAAATGCCATTGGTAGTTTGATAGGGATTGCATTGAATCTGTAGATTGCTTTGGGTAGTATAATCATTTTCACAGTGTTCATTCTTCAAGTCCAAGAACATTGTATATCTCTCCATCTGTTTATATCATCTTTAATTTCTTTCATCAGAGTCTAATACTTTTCTGCATACACGTCTTTTGTCTCCTTAAGTAGGTTTATTCCTAGGTATTTTATTCTTATTGTTGCAATGGTAAATAAGTGTGTTTCCTTAATTTCTCTTTCAGAATTTTCATCATCAATGTACAGGAATGCAAGAGATTTCTGTGCATTAATTTTGTGTCCTTCTACTTTACTAAATTCATTGATTAACTCTAGCATTTTTCTGGTAGCATTTTTAGGATTCTCTATGTATTGTATCACGTCACCTGCAAACAGTGACAGCTTTACTTCTTCTTTTCTGATTTGCATTTCTTTTATTTCTTTTACTTCTCTGATTGCCCTGGTTAAAACTTCCAAAACTATGTTGAATATTAGTGGTGAGAGTGGGCAACCTTGTCTTGTTTCTGATCTTAGTGGAAGTGGTTTCAGGTTTTCACCATTGAGGACAATGTTGGCTGTGGGTTTGCCATATATGGTCTTTATTATGTTAAGGAAAGTTCCCTCTATGCCTACTTTCTGCAGGGTTTTTATCATAAATGGGTGTTGAATTTTGTCAAAAGTTTTCTCTGCATCTAGTGAGATGATCATACAGTTTTTCTCCTTCTATTCGTTAATATGGTTTATCCCATTGATTGATTTGTTTATACTGAAGGATACTTGCCTTACTGGGAGAAACCCCACTTGATCATGATGTATGATCTTCTTAATGTGCTGCTGGATTCTGTTCGCTAGTATTTTGTTGAGGATTTTTGTATCTATCTTCATCAGTGATATTGGCCTGTAGTTTTCTTTGTTTGTGACATCTTTGTCTGGTTTTGATATCAGGGTGATGGTGGCCTCATAGGGTGAGTTTGGGAGTGTTCCTCCCTCTGCTATATTTTGGAAGAGTTTGAGAAGGATAGGTGTTAGCTCTTCTCTAAATGTTTGTTAGAATTCACCTGTGAAGCCATGTGGTCCTGGGCTTTGGTTTGTTGGAAAGTTTTTAATCACAGTTTCAATTTCAGTGCTTGTGATTGGTCTGTTTATATTTTCTATTTTGTCCTGATTCTTGGTTCTGCCTGGAAGGTTGTGCTTTTCTAAGAATTTTTCCATTTCTTCCAGGTTGTCCATTTTGATGGCATGTAGTTGCTTTTATTAATTTCTCATGATCCTTTGTATTTCTGCAGTGTCAGTTGTTACTTCTCCTTTTTCCTTTGTAATTCTATTGATTTGAGTCTTCTCCCCCCCTTTTTCTTTTGATGAGTCTGGCTAATGGTTTATCAATTTTGTTTATCTTCTCAAAGACCCAGCTGTTAGTTTTATTGATCTTTGCTGTTGTTTCCTTCACTTCTTTTTGATTTATTTCTGATCTGATTTTTATGATTTGTTTCCTTCTGCTAACTTTGGGGGTTTTTTGTTCTTCTTTCTCTAATTGCTTTAGGTGTAAAGTTAGGTTGTTTATTTGGGCTGTTTCTTATTTCTTGCGGTAGGATTGTATTGCTATAAACTTACCTCTTAGAAGTGCTTTTGCTGCATCCCATATGTTTTGGGTAGTCGTTTATTCATTGTCATTTGTTTCTAGGTATATTTTGATTTCCTCTTTGATTCCTTCAGTGATCTCTTGGATACTTAGTAGTGTGTTTTTTAGCCTCCCTGTGTTTGTATTTTTTCAGTTTTTTTTCCTGTAATTGATATCTTGTCTCATAGTATTGTGGCTGGAAATGATAGTTGATACCGTTTCAATTTTCTTAAATTCACCAAGATTTCACCTGTGACCCAAGATATGATCTATCCTGGAGAATATTCCATGAGCACTTGAGAAGAAATTGTACTCTGTTGTTTTTGGATGGAATGTCCTACAAATATCAATTCATTCCATCTTGTTTAATGTGTCATTTAAAGCTTGTGTTTCCTTATTCATTTTTATTTTGAATGATATATCCTTTGTTGAAAGTGTGGTGTTAAAATCCCATACTATGGGGGCTTCCCTGGTGGTGCAGTGGTTGAGAGTCCGCCTGCCGATGCAGGGGACACGGGTTTGTGTCCCGGTCCGGGAGGATCCCACATGCCATGGAGCAGCTGGACCCATGAGCCATGGCCACTGAGCCTGCGCATCCGGAGCCTGTGCTCCACAACGGGAGGGGCCAAAACAGTGAGAGGCCCATGTACCGCAAAAACAACAACAACAACAACAACAAAACAAATCCCATACTATGATGGTGTTACTGTCAATTTCCCACTGTATGATTGTTAGCATTTGCCTAATGTTTTGAGGTGCTCCTATATTGGGTGCATAAATTTTACAATTGTTATATCTTCTTCTTGGTTTATTCCTGTGATCATTAGGTAGTGTCCTTCTTTGTCCCTTGTAATAATCTTTATTTTAAAGTCTATTTTATCTGATAGGATAATTGCTGCTCCAGCTTTCTTTTGATTTCCATTTGCATGGAATATCATTTTCCATCCCCTGACTTTCAGTCTGTATGTGTGCCTAGGGCTGATGTGGATCTCTTGTAGACAGCATATATACGGGTCTTCTTTTTATATCCATTCAGCCAGTCTGTGTCTTTTGGTTGGAGTGTTTAATCCATTTACATTTAAGGTAGTTATCGATATGTATGTTCCTATTGCCATTTTCTTAATTCATTTTAGTTTGTTATTGTAGGTCTTTTCCTTCTCTTCTGTTTCCTCCCTAGAGGAGTTCCTTTAGCATTTCTTGTAAAGCTGGTTTGGTGGTGCTGAATTCTCTTTGCTTTTGCCTGTTTGTAAAGCTTTTAATTTCTCTGTTTAATCTGAATGGGATCCTTGCTGGGTAGAGTAATCTTGGTTATACATTTTTCTCTTTCATCACTTTAAATATGTCTTGCCACTCACTTCTGGCTTGTAGAGTTTCTGCTGAAAGATCAGCTGTTAACCTTATGGGGATTCCCTTGTATGTTATTTGTTGTTTTTCCCTTGCTGCTTTTAATATTTTTTCTTTGCATTTAATTTTTGATAGTTTGATTAATGTATGTCTTGGCGTGTTTCTCCTTGGATTTATCCTTTATTGGACTCTCTGTGCTTCCTGGACTTGATTGACTATTACCTTTCCCAATTTAGGGACGTTTTCAACTATAATCTCCTCAAATATTTTCTCAGTCCCCTTCTGTTTCTCTTCTTTTTCTCAGACCCCTATAATTCGAGTGTTGGTGCATTTAATGTTGTTCGAGAGGTCTCTGAAACTGTCCTCAATTCTTTTCATTCCTTTTTGTTTATTCTGCTCGGTGGTATTTATTTCCACTATTTTATCTTCCAGGTCACTTATCTGTTCTTCTGCCTCAGTTATTCTTGTATTGATTCATTCTAAAGAATTTTTAATTTCATTTATTGTGTTGTTCATCATTGTTCGTTTGTTCTTTAGTTCTTCTAGGTCCTTGTTAAATGTTTCTTGTATTTTCTCCATTCCTTTTCCAAGATTTTGGTTCACCTTTACTCTGATTACTCTGAATGCTTTTTCAGATAGACTGCCTATTTCCTCTTCATTTGTTTGGTCTGGTGGGTTTCTACCTTGCTCCTTCATCTGCTGTGTGTTTCTGTCTTTTCATTTTAGTTAACTTCCTATGTTTGGGATCCCCAATTTGCAGCCTGCTGGTTCGTAGTTCCCATTGTTTTTGCTCTCTGCCCCCAGTGGCTAATGTTGGTTCAGTGGCTTCTGTAGGCTTCTTGGTGGAGGGGACTGATTCCCGTTTATTGGTGGATGAGGCTTGATCTTGTCTTTCTGGTGGGGAGGATGGTATCTGGTGGTTTGTTTTGAGGTTTCTGTGACCCTGTTATGATTTTAGGCCACCACTCTGCTCATGAATGTCATTGTGTTCCTGTCTTGGTAGTTGGTTGTCATAGGGTGTCTATCACTGTAGCTTACTGGTCATTCAGTGGAGCTGTTTCTTCGCATTGAGATGGACATCTCCTGGAGAGCTTTCTCTGTTTGATATTACATGGAGCCAGGAGGTCTCTGGTGGACCAATGTCCTGAACTCGGCTCTCCCACCTCAGAGGCACAGGCCTGACACCCAGCCAAACACCAAGACCCTGTCAGCCACACGGCTTAGAAGGAAGGGGAGAAAAAAAGAAAGAAAGAAAGAAAAAATAATATAATATAAAGTTATTAAAAAATATTAAAATAATTTAAAAGTATTTAAAAAAAGAAAGAAGAGAGCAACCAAACCAAAAAACAAATCCACCAATGATAAGAAGTGCTAAAACCTATACTAAAAAAAAATAGACAGACCATCCTAGGACAAATGGTAAAAGCAAATCTATACAGACAAAATCACACAAAGTCCACCACCTCAGTTTTGGGATGATTCATTGTCTATTCAGGTATTCCAGATATGTAGGCTACATCAAGTTGATTGTGGAGACTTAATCTGCTGCTCCTGAGGCTGCTGGGAGAAATTTCCCTTTGTCTTCTTTCTTTGCACAGTTCCTGGGGTTCAGCTTTGGATTTGTCCCTGCCTCTGTGTGTAGGTCTCATGAAGGCATCTGTTCCTTGCTCAGACAGGACGAGGTTAAAGTAGCAGCTGATTATGGGGCTCTGGCTCACTCAGGACAAGGGAGGGAGGGGTAAAGAATGCAGAATTTGGGGCAAGCCTGTGGCAGCAGAGGCCAGCATGACGTTTCAACAGCCTGAGGCATGCCGTGTGTTCTCCTGGGGAAGTTGTCTCTGGATCACAGGACCCTGGCTGTGGCAGACTAAACAGGCTCCCAGGAGGGGAGGTGTGGATATTGATATGTGCTTGTACACAGGCTTTGTGATGGCTGCAGCAGCATCCTTAGCATCTCATGCACATCTCTGATGTCTATGCTGATAGCCATGGCTCGTGCCCATCTCTGGAGCTCATTTAGATGGTGCCCTGAATCCCCTCTCTTCACCCACCCCAAAACAGTGGTCTCTTGCCTCTTAGGCAGGTCCAGACTTTTTCCCAGACTCCCTCTTCCCTAGTTGTGGTGCACTAACCCCCTTCAGGCTGTGTTCTAGTTGTGGTTTTGTTGTTTTTGTAAGAAGAGTTGAGCTCACGTCCATTTACTCTGCCATCTTGAAACTTCTCCTGTATTCTCATTTCTATTTTACCAATATATTATTCTTCTATGGCTGTTATAACAAAGTATTACTGACTGGATGGCTTAAACAAGAGAAATTATTTTTATCAGTTTATGTAGGTTGCAGTTTGAGATCAGGGTATCAGTATGCTTAGTTTCTGATGAGATGTCTCTTCCTGGCTTATGGACTCCACATTCTTACTGTGTTCTCATATCGTGGAGAGAGTTTGAGTTCTTTGATATCTCTTATAAGGGCACTAATCCTATTGGATCAGGGCCTTAACCTAATGACTTCATTTAACATGAATTACTTCCTTACTCTAAATAAAGCCACATTGGGGATTAGGTCTTCAACACATGAATTTGAGAGGGACACTGTTAGTCCATTGCAACCACTGAGGAAACAGATCCAAAAGGGTAAAGTGGTTTGTCCAAGCTTAAAAACCGAAAGAGTCAGAGTCTTTAATAAATCAAGATCTTCTACTGTGGTGGAATTGCAATATTTTAGCATAATTTTATCATATTTTTATAAAAGCTAGGACAAGTCTTGCTTAAACTTGAATTTAAACTGTGCTTTTTTCTAAAAATTAAAGTAATATGTGCTCCTTATATATAAAGCACACAAAAGTTAAATAAAAAAGAAAAAAAGTATATCATCCATAAACCCACTATCCATAGGTGTTAATATTTTAGCATTTTTTTCTTAAGAAATTTAATTTTTACTGTGCAGATTTTATTTACATTGAATTCATACTTCATATATAATTTTACTTCCCATAACTTTTATTTAACATCACACCATAAGCATTTTCAAAACTTATTTTATTTCTTTATAAACACAATCATTATGGCTACTTAATATTTAATCATATAAATATCACATAATTTCAAGATGGTGGAATAGGAGGACATGGAGTTTGCATCTCCTCACAAGTGCACCAAGAGTGCACCACAGTGGTTCTCACAGAACACCTGCCAAACATTGATGGAGGACCTTGGACACCTAGGGGGATGGGAGGAGTCCCTGTGCAACTGGCCCAGGAGTCAGGCCTGAACTTCTGTGGTGGGAACACCAAGTCCGAGCTGATGGAATAACAGAGAACTTAAGGCACCAGGGAATATTAATCTTTGTGAGTTCTCCTGAAGGTCCTCATCTTGGCACCAAGACCTCGCTCCACACAGCTGCCTGCAAGCTCCAGAGTGGGACACCTCAGGCCAACAACCAGCCAGACAGGAACACAACCACACCTATCAAGAAAATGAGATGACAGAGAATATGTTACAGACAAAAGAACAAGGTAAAAACCTACAAGACTAGGCAAACTACATGAAAAAGAATTCAGAGTAATGATAGATGATGCAAAATCTCAAAAATAGAATGGAGGCATAGACTGAGAAAATACAATAAATGTTTAACAAGGACATTGAAGAACTGAAGAACAAACAAACAGTGATGAATAACACAATAACTGAAATGAAAAATACACTAGCAGAATAACTTACTTTTTTGTGTGTGTGGTACACGGGCCTCTCACTGTTGTGTCCTCTCCCATTGTGGAGCACAGCCTCCAGACGCGCAGGCTCAGTGGGCATGGCTCACGGACCCAGCCACTCCGCAGCATGTGGGATCTTCCCAGACTGGGGCACAAACCCGTGTCCCCTGCATTGGCAGGTGGACTCTCAACCACTGCGCCACCAGGGAAGCCCTAGCAGAATAACTTGAGGCAGAAGAATGAATAAGTGAACTGGAAGATAGAATGGTGGAAATAACTGCCAAGGAGCAGAATAAAGAAAAAAGAATGAAAAGAAATAAGGACAGTCTCAGAGACCCCTGGCACAAAATTAAACTCAACAATATTTGATTTATAGGGTTCCCAGAAAAAGAAGAGAAGGAGAAAGTGTCTAAGAAAATATTTGAAGAGATTATAGTCAAAAACTTCCCTAACTTGGGAAAGGAAATAGCCACTCAGGTCCAGGAAGCACAGACAATCCCATACAGGATAAACCCAAGGAGAAACACACAAAGACACATATTAATCAAACTATCAAAAATTAAATACAAAGAAAAAATATTAAAAGCAGCAATGGAAAGGCAACAAATAACATACAAGGGAATCCCCATAAGGTTATCAGCTGAGTTTTCAGCAGAAATTCTGCAGGCCAGAAGGGAGTGGCAGGATACATTTAAAGCAATGAAAGGGGAAAACCTATAATGAAGATTACTCTAACCAACAAGGATCTCATGCAGATTCAACAGAGAAACCAAAAGCTTTACAGGCAAGCACAAGCTAAAAGAATTCAGTGACACCATACCAGCTTTACAACAAATGCTAAAGGAAATTCTCTAGGTAGGAATCACAAGAGAAGAAAAAGACTTACAAAAACAAATCCAAATCAATTAATAAAATGGTAGTAGGAACATACATATCGATAATTACCTTAAATATAAATGGATTAAGTGCTCCAACCAAAAAACACAGACTGGCTGAATGGTTACAAAAACAAGACCCGTATATATGCTGTCTACAAGAGAGCAACTTCAGATTTAGGGACACATACAGACTGAAAGTAAGGAGATGGAAAAAGATATTCCATTAAATTGGAAATCAAAAGAAAGATGGAGTAGAAACACTCATATCAGACAAAATAAACTTTAAAATAAAGACTGATACAAGAGACAAGGAGGGACAAAATATAACAATCAAGGGATCAATCCAAGGAAAGGATATAACAATTGTAAATATTTATGCACCCAACATAGGAGCACCTCAATACATAAAACTTATACTAAAAACCATAAAAGAGGAAATTGACAGTAACACAATAATAGTGTAGGACTTTATCACCACACTTACACCAATGAACAGTTCAGCCAGACAGAAAATTAATAAGGAAATGCATGCTTTAAATGAAATGTTAGACAAGATATACTTAATTGATATTAATAGTACATTCCATCAGATAGAAGCAGAATAAATTTTTCTCAAGTTCACACTGACCATTCTCCAGGATAGATCACATCTTGGGTCGCAAATCAAGCCTCAGTAAGTTTAAGAAAATTGAAATTTTATCAAGCATTCTTTTCCAAACACAATGCCATGAGATTAGAAATCAATTACAGGAAAAAAATGTAGAAAACACAAACACACAGAGGCTAAACTTTATGCTACTAAATAACCAGGAGATCACTGAAGAAATCATAGAGGAAATAAAAAAATACCTAGAAACAAATGACAATGAAAACATGATGACCTGAAACCTATGGAATGCAGCAAAACAGTTCTATGAGGGAAGTTTATAACAATACCATCCTACCTCAAGAAATAAGAAAAATTTCAAATAAAAGACTTAAGCATACACCTAAAGCAACTCTAGAAAGAAGAATTAAAAAAAAACGGAAGTCAATAGAAGGAAAGAAATCATAAAAATCAGGGGAAAAATAAATGAAATAGAAATGAAATAAACAATAGCAAAGGTCAATGAAACTAAAAGCTGGTTCTTTGAGAAGATAAACTAAATTGATATACCTTTAGCCAGAGTCATCAAGAAAAAAAGGAAGATGACTCAAATCAATAAAATTAGAAAAGAAAAAGGAGAAATTTCAACTAACACCACAGAAATACAAAGGATCATGAAAGACTACTACAAGCAAATATATGCCAATAAAATGGAAAACCTGGAAGAAATGGACTAATTCTTAGGTACAACCTTCCAAGACTGAACGGGGGAGAAATAGAAAATATGAACAGATCAGTCACAAGTAATGAAATTGAAAACGTAATTTAAAATCTTCCAATAAACAAAAGTCCAGGACCAGATGGCTTCACAGCAAATTATATCAAACATTTAGAGATGAGCTAACACACACCTTTCTCAAACTCTTCCAAAATTTGCAGAGGTCATAACACCTCCAAACTCATTCTATGAGGCCACCATCACCCTGATACCAAAACCAGATAAAGATATCACAAGAAAACTACAGACCAATATCACTGATGAACGTAGAATAAAAATGCTCAACAAATACTAGCAAACAGAATCCAACAACACATTGAAAGAATCATATATCATGATCACATGGAATTTATGCCAGGGATGCAAGGATTCTTCAATATATGCAAATCAATCAATGTGATACACCATATTAACGAATTGAAGAATGAAAATCATATGATCATCTCAAAAGATGCAGAAAAAGCTTTTGACAAAATTCAACACCCATTTATAATAAAACCTCTCCATTGTGTGAGCACAGATGGAACCTACCTCAACATAATGAACGCAAGCCCACAGCAGACATCATTTTCAAAGGTGAAAAACTGAAAGTGTTTCCTCTATGATCAGGAACAAGACAGGGATGTCCACTGTCGCCACTATTATTCAGCATAGTTTTGGAAGTCCTAGCCATGGCTATCAGAGAAGAAAAAGAAATAAAATAAATCCAGATTGAAATGGAAAAATTTAAACTGTCACTGTTTGCAGAACTGATAATATACATAGAAAATCCTAAAGATGCCACCTGAAAACTACTAGAGCTAATCAATGAATTTAGTAAATTAGCAGGATATACAATTAATACACAGAAATCTCTGGCACTCCTATACACTAACAGCAAAAGGTCAGAAAGAGAAATTAAGGAAACAATCCCATTTACCATTGCAACAAAAATAAGAAAATACTTAGGAATAAACCTACCTAAGCAGGCAAAAGACCTGTACCCAGAATACTGTAAGATACTGAGGAAAGGAATGAAAGATGACACAAACAGATGGAGAGATATACCATGTTCTTGGATTGGAAGAATCCGTATTGTGAAAATGACTATACTACCCAAAGCATTCTACAGGTTCAATGCAATTTCTATCAAATTACCAATGGCATTTTTCACAGAATTAGAAAAAATATTTTGCAATTTGTATGGAAATACAAAGGACCCCGAATGGCCAAAGCAATCTTAAGAAAGAAAAACGGAGCTGGAAGAGTCAGTCTCCCTGACTTCAGACTATATTACAAATCTACAGTTATCAAGACAGTATGGTACTGGCACAAAAGCAGAAACATGGATCAATGAAACAGGATAGAAAGCCCAGAGATAAACCCACACACCTATAGCCACCTAAGGAGACATGAATATACAATGGGTAAAAGACAGTGTGTTCAATAAATGGTGCTGTGAAAACTAGACAGCTACATGTAAAAGAATGAAATTAGAACACTCCCTAACACCATACACAAAAATAAACTCAAAATGGATTAAAGACCTAAATATAAGGCCAGACACTATAAAACATAGGCAGAACACCACTCTTTGACATAAATCACAGCAAGATCATTTTGACCCAACTCCAAAATAATGAAAATAAAACAAAAATAAACAAATGGGACCCACTAAACTTAAAAGCTTTTGCACAGCAAAAGAAACCATAAACAAGACTAAAAGGTGACCCTCAGAATGGGAGAACATATTTGCAAATGAAGCAACTGACAAGGGATTAATCTCCAAGATATACAAACAGCTTATGCAGCTTGATATCAAAAAAAAACAAACAAAAAGCACCATCACAAAATGGGCAGAAGACTGGAATAGACACTTCCCTAAAAGGAGACATACAGATAACCAAATGGCACATGAAAAGATAGGTGCTCAACATCACTAATTATTAGAGAAATGCCAATTGAAAATACAATGAGATATCACCTCACACCAGTGAGAATGGACATCATCAAAATCTCTACAATTAATAAATTATGGAGAGGGTGTGGAGAAAAGGGAACCCTCATACACTGTTGCTGGGAATGTAAATTGATAGAGCCACTATAGAGAACAGTATGGAGGTTCCTTAGAAAACTAAAAATAGAACTACCATATGACCAAGAAATCCCACTCTGGGGCATACACCCTGAGAAACCATAATTAAAAATATATATATATATATATATGCACCCCAATGTTCGTTACAGCACTATTTACAATAGCCAGGACATGCAAGCAACCTAAATGTCCATCAACAGAGGAATGAATAAAGAAGATGTGGTAAATATATACAATGGTATATAACTCAGCCATAGGAAGTGACGAAATTGTGCCATATGCAGAAATGTGGATGGACCTAGAGACTGTCATACAGAATGAAGTAAGTCGGAAAGAGAAAAACAAATATCATATATTAATGCATATATGTAGAATCTAGAAAAATGTACAGATGAACCTATTTGCAAAGCAGAAATAGAAACACAGACTTAGAGAACAAGTGTATCAACACCAAGGGGGAAAAGGGGGGTGGAATAAATTGGGAGATTGGGATTGACATATATACACTATCATGTATAAAAGAGATAACTAATGACAACCTACTGTATAGTACAAGGAACCCTACTCAGTGCTCTGTGTTGACCTAAATGGGAAGGAAATCCTAAGAGGAGGAGATATATGTATATGTATCGTTGATTCACTTTGCTGTAGAGCAAAGACTAACACAACATTGTAAAGGAACTATACTCCAAGTTTTAAAATGTCCCATAATTTATTTAACATCTTCCTTTGTTAGATGATTTTACTTTTCAATTTAACATTCTTCTTAATAATGCTATGATAAACAAAAGTAGTTTTGCAGACAAATATATCTATCCATCTGTAATTATATGCTTAGGATAAAATCTTGGATTTTGGAATTTTATAGTGTAAATGTAGAACAACACATTTTTAGCCATGTCTGCCCTTGAACACTTTAAGCTGCAATCATTGTATCCTTTGTATGTTGACTGTCCTCTTACCTTCAACACATTGCAATCAGGAAGGAGAATTAGTGGGTTACATGGGCAGAGCAAAAGGAACAGTCCTATTTTTGCAATAAATCTCTGTCCCTTATCTAGCATGGCTTAAGACTAACTTGGGAGAGCACAAAATTACTGCATCTATAAGAAACAAGAGCATAAATCTACCTGAAGGACCCATTGGCATTTGGAAGCAGCAGTGTCAAAAGTCTTCAGAATAAGTAGTTGTAGCCACCCCTGCAGGACTGCCTGATACATTGTGTGGAGCCTATAGAGGAGTTGGAGTGACAACATTGATTCCCAGGAGTGGGAGGCACAAAAGACAAGGGCTGTCTGCTACCACCCCCATCACTCTTGACTGGAGGCAGCACTGCAGTTAGAACATGGACGGATGGGAACCAATGCATGAGCCTACACATGTGGTTCAAGCCCAAGGGTTGTTGTTGGACTTTCAGTAGCCCAGAGCTATGAACTTTTCACATGTCTTTCATGAGAATAATCCCAAATCAACATGTCATCACCATCGTGGTAGCCTAGTGTCATTCTGTCCCACGAAAGAAATACAATGTTAACCAGACGATCCACTTACCAAACCACCCACCTGGAATTGGAGCCTGTTCCTGAGGGTCCTGGAAAATCCCCAGAGATGTACATCTTGGAGCCCTCATAGTCAGAAATTCTGAAGATCCCTGAGGCATCTAGCCATGTCCATGTGTGGAATAAATAGGGTACCCTGAAGGGATAAAACAGGGACTAGGACCCATGCAGGTCTTATGTAGGCTTTGGGTGCAGAGTTCACATAGCGCTATCAATTCAGCTAGCCCCGGCCATGAGAAGAGGACTTGGGAAATTTGGGATAGGAATCTGGCGTCCTGGATATACATGGGACCAAGCTGGGCTCAGGACACCTTGTTTGGATGGCTCTGTTTGTCCAGTAGTTTTTAGGTCCTGGAGGGTTTTTTTTTTAATTCCTAGAAAGGCACTGCAAAGTACAGGGCCCTATATGGTGTGCGGCCTAAGGCAGGATCTCCCTTTGCCCAGATCTAAAGGAAGTACTAATAATTTGGAGCCAACATACAAACACCTTTAATGGTTTTGTGATAAATCATCCTCTGGATGGACTGTAGGCATTGTGACTTCCAAAAACAGTGTATGAGAGGCTCATATTATAATCTTCTGGTTTTTCTTTTAGCTTCCTTTTTTCTACTGCTGTTTCTGCAGAATCAGAACCTTCATCCCAACATGTGGATAGCTTGGGTGAATATTATGATAGGAACAGAACTTCTCAAAAATAAATTCATCTCTCTCTTTTATTAAGGCTTTTCAAAAACTTTGAAAAAAAGCAAGAAATAAGCTTTCCTTCTAGGAATTTAAAGGAGAAAAATAAAACTTATCATTGGCACGTGTTTTAATAATCAAGACCATGCAAGTAAGCTAAGCCCCTCATTTTTGCTTCAAAGACCCCTTTCACCCACTGCCAGGGTTCTCTGAAAATGCTGATTGAACATGCATCAAGTATTGTATTCTTTGCTGTTTTGGGAACACTCTTTAATTAGTGTCCCCAGTGTAAGAACAATGCCTTCTCTGTCAGTGGCAGCCTAGGAATGTGTACCTTTCATATCCTAAATGCATTAGCACAGTCTGTGTCTTATCTCTGCTGTTTCTAAATGCTCAGAAGGTATATCCAGGAAAATTGATGTAACGAACCATTTCCACTTCAGTTTGGATGTCTGGCATGGTGAACTCCAGCCAAAGGAGATTTAGAGATACAGACCCTCAGTAGCCAGATATTACCATTGACAAGATGGTGAAGTGTGTAAAGTATGCTCTGCCTCTTCATTCTAACCCAACTAGTCACCCAGTTCTTGCCTGCCCTCTTCCTTCCTAACCCTGTCACTTATTCTAGTCTCAGGAAAGGCTCTGTTTACTGATAATAACGGATCAGGTTTAGAATACAGACCTGCTTCATATGGTACAAAGGGAATAAACCTGGGGCTTCCAGAAGTTCTACCCCATAGGGAAATGTTTTCTATGGCTATGCCAAAAGTCTACATATGTATCCATACTAGTGGCTATATTGCTAGTGCAGGAGTGAAGTGGAATTGGGGCAGTATGCCTACCATCAACAAGGCCCTTGATTGATTTTCAATGAAACTGTCTCTATTTGAATAGATCTTAAACCATGGTGAGGCTTATAGATTATTGCCTTAAATTCCCTACCATGGCCTAGTAGGCCTAACAGTCTGGCTCCTGTCTGATTTTCCAGCCTCATCTTACACCATATTCCATTTCACTCAATGTTCCTTCCACTTAGGCCTTCTTTTTAGTTTCTTAAATGGATTATGCTTTCTCTTAATCCCAGGGCCTTCACATATGCTGTCCTTTCTGCTTGGAATGAGCTTTTATTTCTCCTTACCAAGTTAACACCTACTTATTATCTCAGTTCAAAGTTAACTTCCTTGGAAAGCCTTCCTTGACCCCAGACACTATGACAGCATCCTCTGTTAAATGAGCTTTTGTCACACTTATTATTCTTTCATAGCTCTTACCAAAAGTTGTAATTATAAACCTATTTGTGTGACCATTTAAATAACTATAGTTTCTCCCTCTTATAACATATTCTATGAGGGTAGAGAGCATGCCATTTTTGTTCATCATTGTGTCCCCACAAATTAACACTGTCAGACATATATTAGGCATTTATATTAATGAACAAATGACAAGTTTTTGTATTGGCTTCCTTCAAATCCGTCCTATACATTAATGCCATCTTCACCTATATAATTTAATAATTTAAACATCCTTTGCATACAAAATTTCAGGTATTTTCCACTGCTTACAAGATAAAGTTCGAACTCCCTAGCATGGCTTATAGGTTTTCCTCACCTGGTTCCTTCCTCCCTCTTCAGCCTCATACTCCAGTGATTTTTTTAACTCCTTGTGGTTCTTGCTGACACCATATCCCTCTTCTTCTGCCTGGAATTCTCTTGCACTATCCCTGCACTTAATGCATCCTTGTTCCCTAAGATTCACTTCAAATGTCATTTCCTCCAGAAAACCTTCTCTGATAACTCAATTTGATTTAGATGCTCCCTCTACTATGCTAACACTTTGCATTGTCCCCAACCCCATTTTAACTGGCCTAAGTTTTCCTCTTTTGTGCCATAATTGCATCCTGTGCACACTCCAATTTGAGCACTTAAAAGTTGTGAACTGTTATGGTATCTATATAGCAGGGATTGTAGAGATTTAAGAGGGAATAGGCTTTGACTCAGACCTGTGTTGAACTCACTTTCATCTCACTTGGGAGCACATTAACTCAGTTTCCTCATCTATAAAATGGGAGATAGTAACATTATTTGACAAAGGGGGAAGTTGTAAGGAATAAATGAGATACTAAATGAAAATCACCTTGTGTATAATTGCTGGCATAAAAATTAATAAACAGTAACCAATAAGTGGTAGCCTAGAACCTGGCAAGAGATAAGTGCAATAATGAGTCAGTGAATTAAAAGTTCTAATTTGTACTATTTGTCAATATCTGCAGTGTTAATACTCCCATCATTTCAAGATTATGGGAAGAAATGGACAATGAGCTCTCTCAAGCTGGTAGGATCTGACTCACTACAGCACAACACAAACGAATATTTGTTGAAGGGAACTATTTCAGTGGAGGGGGTGTTCCTCTTCCTTTTCAAGGATGATCTCTCTGCCAGTACCCTCCTACTTCCTCCAAACCTTATTCGTTTTAAGTATTTCCTCTTGTACCTTTAAGCATTCCCTCCCTCTTGGATCCTTATCCTCTAACTACAAATACGTATGCCTGCCCTATACTTTGCAAGTTTTATTTCTTCTCTTACACTCCCCTAAACCTCATAATGTCTCTCTTATACATAGATTTGATAAGTGTGTTTTAGTCATCCACTAAGAGTCAAGCACTGTGCTAAGCACCTGCCTTGGATTTGAACTAAGAATAAAACACAAACTCCTTACCTTGGCCTCCTGTGTCCTATATGATATGACCTCTACTTATCTCTCTGATCTCATATCTTATTACATTTCCTCCTGCACACTAGGCTCTTTACCAGTCATCATTCATGACAATTTCTTTCCTTCCTTATGGACTTTGCACATTCTCTTCCTTTTGCCTGAAAATAACTTTCATAATTTTTTTTTCTTTTTACACTTTATGTCTCAAACACCATATCTGCTCCTGAGAAAGTTTTCCCCTGAAGACCTTATTCAAGTATGTTGGCACTGTCTTCTCAGTTACAGAGTTTCATAGCACTCTTCTCTTTTGGTTCACAGCTTACCACATTTTGTAAGGAAATAATTCTGTTTGTAATTTTTCGTTTAATGTCATTATTTCTAGCTAGACAATGACCTCCAGGAGGAAAGTAACCACTGCATATCTATCTTTTAGCATAATGGCTAGTGATACTGAGTGAATAAATGAATGAATGAAAGAGTCATTATATTACATTAAGCTACAGATATTTTCTTGTTCTGTTAGAAAATGTAAATTCTGTTTTCCTCATCTATAAAATGTGGATAATATTAAATGATCTCCTGAAATCTATTCTGGCCCCTCCAATATTTACATCACAGTCCAGCCAGGATAATATTTTTAAAAACAAATTTGATCAATATGTAGCCCTGATTTAAATATTTTAGTGGCTTCCTATTTCTCTTGTGATTTAAATCTAATGAGGTATAAAAAAAACTTGAATGTTCATATCACTATCTAGCTTAGTATTCACATCTCATCTCATGTTCTCTCTTGTTTTCTCTGCTTCAGCATTAGGCGTCCCTTCAATTCTCAGGATGCATCATCATGCCTTTTGTACTATTCTTCCCTCTATTGGGATGAGCATTCTCTGAACACATCCCCACTCCTTTTTATTCTTTAGCTCTTAGCTCAGTGATCACTTCCACAGAGAAGCCTTCCCAGATGCTCCAGTCTGTCAGCCCTTTCTCTATGCTTTCATAGAACCGTATTTTTTCCTTTAAGAGGGCCTATTTGTTTATAATTTTATATTTATTATTGTGTTTAAATGATCAATGACTGTCTCCACCAACATACTGTGAACTCCATAAAGCAATATTGTACAAATCAAGAGATTAATGGCGTGGTTTTATTAGGGAAGGTATAAAACCTACCTGTCTTAAAGGGCTACTGTAAGGGTTAAATGTTATAATACTTCTTACAGAATTTTAAGTAGTATAAAGTATGTTATAAAATTTAAAATATTATTTTAAACTTAATGTACAAACTAAGGTTAAATGTGGGTATAAGACAGATATATCAAAGGTGATAGAAAACATATCCAGGGAATCAAATTTTACCTCTCTGAAGATATTTCTATGTTGTTTTCCAGATATTTGTCTAAGAGCTACAGTTACTTCCCTTTGATCTTCAGGTTAATTGCAAGGGTTTGGCATATTCCTGGATTGTTTTCAGGGCCATAGTGGAATAAAACACTAAGATGCACTGCAAGAATCCCAGTATTCAAAGCAAGCATCTTGGAGTCATCAGTTTCTTCCTGAAATACTTGATTCAGTTGTGCGTAAGAAGAGGAGAGGGAAAAAAATGTCCTGAACCATGTCATATTGGGAAATATTTAAGAAATTTGAGGAGTTTATGTGGCCAAGATAGTGGAGTTGGAAGACGCTGAGCTCACCTCCTCCCATGGGCACACCAAAATTACAGCTATTTATAGAGCAACTCTTTGTGAAAAAACTATCTGAAAACTAGCAGAAAAAAATTTCCACACCTAAAGGTAAAAAAAAAAAAAAAAAAAAAAAAACAGAGAGATTGGGTATGAAGAGCAGAGACATGGTAAGTCAGGACCCACACCCCCAGAGAAGTGACCCAAAAACAGGAAGATAATCACAATTGCAAAGGTTATCATTGAGGAGCAAGGGGTCTGAGCGCCACATCAGGGTCTCCAGACTGGGGAGCTTGCACTGTGAAGACAAGCCCCCAGAATGCCTGGCATTGAAAGCCAGTGAGGCTTGCATATGGGTGAGCTTGAGGGCTGTAGGAAACAGACTCCACTATTAAAGAGCACATGCAGACACTTACATGTGCCGAGTCCCAGTGCAGAGGTAGTATTTGAAAGGAGCCTGGTCTTACAGCCAGCCACCAGGGTAACATTGCCCTGCCAAGCAGTAAGCCAGCAGCCACTTCATGAGGCAGGGCCTGGAAGCCACCCTGGTTGGGACCAGCTTTGCTTACGAGCACATCAGAAGCAGTCAGTCCCACCACAAAAGAAAGGCCCATGATGCCCACATAGGGGGCAAACTCAGAGCATATGACACAGGTGATGAGAGGGAAGTATGCTGCTGAACCCCGTAAGATGTCTCCTATGTAAGGCCACTTCTCTGAGATTGGGAACATAACTGACCTACCTAATACTTAGAAATAAACGCAGAGAATTAGGCAAAATGAGGAGGCAGGGGAATATGTTTCAAATAAAGGAACAAAACTACAGAAGGACTAAGCAATGTGGAGATAAGCAATGAACCCAAAAAAGAGTTCAAGCATCATAAAGATGCTCAATGAACTCTGGATAAGAATGGATACATACAGTGAGAATTTTAACAGAGAACTAGAAAATAGAAGAACTAAGCAGAGCAGAAGAATATAATAACTGAAACAAAAAATACACTAGAAGGACTCAACAATAGATCAGATGATAGAAAGGAATGGATCAGAGAAATGGAACAGAGTAGGGGAAATCACCCAAGCTCAACAGAAAACAGAAAAAGTAATTTTTAAAAATGAGGAGAGCCTACAAAACCTCTGGGACAAGATCAAGCATACTAACATTTACATTAGAGGGGTCTGAAGAGAGAGGAGAAATGGGGAGAAAACCTTTTCAAAGACATATTTGAAAACTTCCCTAAACTAGGAAAGTAAACAAACATGCAGGTCTAAGAAGCACAGGGAGACCCAAACAAGATGCACCGAAAGAGGTCCACATTAAGACAATTATAATTAAAGTGACAAAAAATAAACATAATGAGAGACTCTTAAAAGTAACAAGGGAAAAACAATTGATTACATAAAAGGAAACTCCCATAATACTATCAGCTGACTTCAACACAAACACTGCAGACCAGAAAACAGTGCCATAATATATTTAAAGTGATGAAAGGAAAAAAATCTACAACCAAAAGTACTCTCACCAGCAAATCTACCATTCAGCTTTGAAAGAGAGAAACAGAGTTTTACAGGCAGGCAAAACTAAAATAGTTCGTCATCACTAAATCAGCTGTACAAAAAAACTTAGAGGGACTTCTCTGAGTGGGAAAGGAAACACCACAATTAGACCTGATACTTATGAAAGAAAAAATATCTCATTGGTAAAGGTAAACACAAAGTAAAGGTAGTAGATCAACCACTTATAAAGCAGGTAAGAAGGTTAAAGGTCAAAAGTAGTGAAAGCATCTATATCCACAATAAATAGATAAGGGATGCACTAAAAAAAGATGTGATATATGAGGTTAAAAATGTGAAACTTGGGAGGTGAAGTAAAAATTCAGAGTTGTTAGAATGTGTTCACACTTAAGAGATTATGTTATTATCAACTTAATCATTTATATGTATGTGTATACACATGTATATACATGTGTGTGTGTGTGTATATATGTGTGTGTATATATATATATATATATATATATATAGTTATACCTAAACCTTATGGTAACCACAAACCTAAAACCTGGAATAGTAACACACTAAAAAATAAAGATATTGGAGCATAACACTAAAAAATTGTTATCAAATAAGAAGAGAACAAAAGAAGACAGGGTAAAAAACTACAAAAAAACAAGAAAACAATTAAAAATGGCAATATGTACAAACTATAAATAATTACTTTAAAAATAAATGGAGGGGGCTTCCCTGGTGGCACAGTAGTTGAGAGTCTGCCTGCTGATGCAGGGGACATGGGTTCATGCCCTGGTCCGGGAAGATCCCACATGCCACAGAGCAGCTGGGCCCATGAGCCTGTGGCCCAGCTCAGCTGGGCCTGCTGAGCCTGCGCATCCAGAGCCTGTGCTCTGCAACAGGAGAGGCCACAACAGTGAGAGGACCGTGTACCACAAAAATAAATAAATAAATAAAATAAATAAGTAAATAAATAAATAAAAATGGAGGGCTTCCCTCGTGGCGCAGTGGTTGAGAGTCCGCCTGCTGATGCAGGGGACACGGGTTCATGCCCTGGTCCGGGAAGATCCCACATGCCGTGGAGCGGCTGGGTCCATGAGCCATGGCTGCTGAGCCTGTGTGTCCAGAGCCTGTGCTCCACAATGGGAGAGGCCAAAACAGTGAGAGGCCCACATACTGCAAAAAAATAAAAAAAAAAAAAGAAATAAATAAATGTACTAAATGTTCTAATCAGATGTATGGTGGCTGAAAGCATGAAAAGCAAAGACCCATATACATGTTGCCTAGAAGAGACTCACAGCAGAGATAAAGACACACACAGATTGAAAGTGAAGAGATGGAAAAAAGTATTCCATGCAAATGGAAACAAAAGGAATGCTAGGGTAGCAATACTTACATCAGAAAAAAATAGACTTTATAACACAGACTATAACAAGAGACAAAGAAGAATGTTACATAATGATAAAGAGATCAATCCAACTAGTAGATATAAAAGTTGTAAATATATATGCACCCAACAAAGGAGCACCTAAATACATAAAGCAAATATGAACAAATGTAAAGAGAGAAATTGACAGTAACACAAAAATGATAATTTAACACCCAGCTTACATCAATGGACAGAACATCCAGACAGAAAATCCATAAGGAAATATTAGCTTTAAATGACACCTCAGACTATGGACTTAATGGAAATACGTAGAACATTTCATCCAAAAGCAGCAGAATATGCATTCTTTTCAAGTGCACATGGAACATTCTTCAGGATAGATCACATGCTAGGTCACAAAATAAGTCTCAATATATTTAAGAAAATCAAAACCATATCAAACATCTTTTCTGATCACAACATTATGAGACAAGAAATCAATTACTAGAAAAACAAACTGCAAAAAACACAAACGAACATATGGAGGTTCAACAGTATAATACTAAACAGCCAATGAGTTATTGAAGAACTCAAAGAGGCAATCAAAAAATACCTGGAGA
Source organism: Delphinus delphis (assembly GCF_949987515.2). NCBI lineage: Eukaryota > Metazoa > Chordata > Mammalia > Artiodactyla > Delphinidae > Delphinus > Delphinus delphis. Next base: position 61,080,669 of record NC_082704.1, on the reverse strand, counting down.
CAAAGGAAAATGGAAAGAGAGCAATCCAAAATCTGTGGGACACAGCAAAAGCACTTCTAAGAGGGAAATTCATAACTATATAAGCCTACCTCAGGAAACAAGAAAAATCTCACATTAACTCTCTAACCTACACCTAAAGGAACTAGAAAAAAAACAAAAATAATAAAGATACAAGCAGAAGTAAATAAAACAGAAACTAAAAAAGCAATAGAAAAAGATTAATGAGACTAAGAGTTATATCATTAAAAGACAAACAAATTTAATAAACCTATAGCTAGACTCATCAAGAAAAAGACAGAGGACCCAAATATATAAATCCAGAAATTAAAGAGGATAAATTACACCTGACATCACAGCAATACAAATGGTCATTAGAGATTACTATAACCAATTATATGCCCCCCAACTTTAAAACCTACAAGAAATGAATAAATCCCTAAGAAAGTACAATCTGTACAGACTGATTCAGGAAGGAATAGGAAATATGAATAGAGACATTACCACTAATGAAATTGAATCAGTAATTTAAAAAAAAAAAAACTCCAAACAAACAAGTCCAGGGATAGACAGCTTCACAGGTGAACTCTATCAAACATTTAAAGAAGAGTTAAAACCTATCCTTCTCAAACTATTCTAAAACATTAAAGAGGAAGGGATGCTTCCAAACTCATTCTATGAAGTTAGCATCACCCTTATACCAAAACCAGACAAAGATGACACAAAACAAGAAAATTATAGGCTGATATCATTGATGAACATAGAGGCAAAAATCCTCAACAAAATATTAGCAAACTGAACTCAATACATTTAAAGGATCATACACTATGATCAAGTGAGATTTATTCCAGGGATACCAGGATGGTTAAATATCCACAGATCAATCAATGCAATACACCACATTAACAAATTGAGAACTAAAAATCATGATCATATGTCAAAATGTTTTGACAAAATTTAACATCCATTTATTATAAAAGCTCTCACAAAGTGGGTTTGGAGGGAGCATAATTCAACATAACAAAGTCCATATATGACAAACCTACAGCCAACATCATACACAATGGTGAAAAGACAAAATCATTTCCTCTAAGATAAGGAATAAAACAAGGATGCCCACTGTCACCACTTTTATCCAACATAGAATTGAAAGTCCTAGCCACAATGATCCAACAAGAAAAAGAATTAAAAGGAACTAAATTGGAAAGGATGAAGTAAAACTGTTACGTTTTGCAGATGACATAATACTATACATAGAAAATCCTTCAGATGCAACTGAAAAACTACTGTAACTGATAAATGAATTCGGTAAAGTTGTATAATACAAAATTAATATAGAGAAATCTGTTGCATTTCTATACACCAACAATGAAATATCAGAAACAAAAATTAAGGAAACAATCCCATTTACCATAACAATAAAAATAATAAAATACTAGGAATAAACCTACTTAAGGAGACAAAAGACCTGCACTACAAAAACTATAAGACACTGATGAAAGAAATCGAAGGTGAAACAAACAGATAGAAAGATAAACCATGTTCTTGGATTAGAAGAACCAATATGGTCAAAATGACTATACTACCCAAGGCAATCTACAGTTTCAATGCAATCTCTATCAAAATAACAGTGGCATTTTTTTTCACAGCACTAGAACAGAGATCCAAGAAATAAACCCACATTTATATGGGTAATTAATCTTTGACAAAGAAGGCAAGCATACACAATGGGGAAAAAGCAGCCACTTTAATAAATGGTGCTGGGAAAACTGGATAGCTACATGAAAAGAATACAACTGGATTAATTTCTCACACCATATACAAAAATAAATTCAAAGCCTTTAAAGATATAGATATAAAACTTAAAATCAAAAACTGTTAGGAAAAATATATGGGCATACACCCTTTGACATTGGTCTTAGAAATATTTTTAAAAATAATGTTATGTAAGCAAGGGAAAAAAGCAGAAACAAATAGGACTACATCAAATTTAAAAGCTTTTGCATAGAGAAAGTAACTATCAACATAACAAAAAGGCATCCTATTGAATGGAAGAAGTTATTTGCAAATGATATTACTGATAAAGGGTTAATATCCAAAATAAACAAAGTACACATGCAACTCAACATCAAAAAGACAAATAACTTGGGACACAGAGCAAAGATGGTGGCATGGGAAGCAGTGGGGTTTGCATCTCCCCAAAACTAGGGCATCTGGCAGACACTGGGGACTTTGACACCCAAGGAGACGGGAGGAACCCCCAAGTGAACTGCTTGTAGGATCGAGGTTCACAAGCTGGGGGTGGGGCCAAAGCGCTTGTGGTGAGAGTTCCGAGGCCAAACCACTGGAAAAGCATAGAAACTCACACCCCAGGAAGTATTCATTCTGAGTGAGGTTTCTCAGCGGTCCTTATATTGGCACCAAGAGCCAGCTATGCCCACAGCCTACAAATTGCAGTGTTGGAAGCCTCTAGCCAAACAACCAGTAAGACAGGAACACAATCCCGCTCATCAAAAAAAAAAAAAAAATGAGATGGCAAAAAATATGTCACAGATGAAGGAGCAAGATAAAAATCTACAAGACCAAATAAATGAAGAGGAAACAGGCAATCTACTTGAAAAAGAATTCAGGATAATGATAGTAAAGATGATCCAGAACCTCAGGGAAAAAAATGGAGGCACGGATTGAGAAAATACAAGAAATGTTTAACAAACAACTAGAACTAAAGAACAAAAAGACATGAAAAACACAATAAGTAAAATGAAAAATGCAATAGAAGGAATCAATAACAGAATAACTGAGGCAGAAGAACAAATAAGTGAGCTGGAAGACAAAATGGTGGAAATAACTGCCAAGGAGCAGAATAAAGTAAAAAGAATAAAAAGAATTTAAGACAACATCAGAGACCTCTGGGATGATACTAAACGCACAAACATTCGAATTATAGGGGTCCCAGAAAAAGGAGAAAGAAAGAAAAGATCTGAGAAAATATTTGAAGACATTATAGTCAAAAACTTCCCTAACATGGGAAACAAAATAGTCATCCAAGTCCAGGAAGTGCAGAGAGTCCCATACAGGATAAATCCAAGGAGAAACACACCAAGACACATATTAATCAAGCTAACAAAAATTAAATTCAAAGAAATAAGCAGAAAGGGAAGAGCAAAAAATAACATAAAAAGGAATCCCCATAAGGTTATCAGCTGATTTGTCAACAGAAACTATGCAGGCCAGAAAGGAGTGGCAGGATATACTTAAAGTGATGAAAGGGAAAATCCTACAACCAAGATTACTCTACCCAGCAAGGATCTCATTCAGATTCGATGGAGAAAACAAAAGTTCTTCAGACAAACAAAAGCTAAGATAATTCAGCACCACAAACCCAGGTTTACAACAAACTGCTCTAGGCGGGAAACACAAAAGAATAAAAAGACCCACAGAACAAAAACAAAGCAATTAAGAAAATGGTAATAGCAACATACATATTGATAATAACCTTGAATGTAAATTGATTAAGTGCCCTAACCAAAAGACAGAGACTAGCTGAATAGATACAGAAAAAAAAAAAGAAAAAGAAAAAGAAAAACCTATATGTACTGTCTACAAGAGACACACTTCAGACATAGGGACACATACAGACCGAAAGTGAGGGGATGGAAAAAATATTCCAAGCAAATAGAAATCAAAGCAAGGCAAGAGTAGCAATACTCATATCAGACAAAATAGACTGTAAAATAAAGACTATTACAAGGGACAAAGAAGGACACTACATAATGATCAATGGATCAATCCAAGAAGAAGATATAACAATTATAAATATTTGTGAACCCAACAGAGGAGTACATCAATACATAAGGCAAATGCTAACAAACATAAAGGGGAAATCGACCATAACACAATAATAGTAGGGGATTTTAACACACCACGTCTACCAATAGACAGATCATCCAAACAGAAAATAAATAACGAAACACAAAATTTAAATGACACAATAGACCAGACAGATTTAATTGATATTTATAGAACATTCCACCCAAAAGTGGTAGAATACACTTTCTTCTCAAGTGCACATGGAACATTTCCAGGATAGATCATATCTTGCATCACAAATAAAGCCTCGAAAAATTTAAGAAAATTGATATCATATCAAACATCTTTTCTGACCACAATACAATGAGATTGGAAATCAGTTACAGGAAAAAAAAACTGTAAAAAACACAAATACATGAAGACTAAACAATACACTACAAAATAACCAAGAGGTAACTGAAGAAATCAAAGAAGATATAAAAGAATACATAGAAGCAAATGGCAATGAAAACACGATGACCTAAAACCTATGGGATGCAACAAAAGCAGTTCTAAGAGGGAAATTTATAGCAATTTGTCCTCGCCTCAAGAAACAAGAAAAATCTCAAATAAACAATCTAACGCTACACCTAGGGAAAGAAGAACCAAGAAAACCCAAAGCCAGTGAAAGGAAAGAAATCATAAAGATCAGAACAGAAATAAAAGAAATAGAAACAAACAAATGAACAAAAATAGAAAAGATCAATAAAACTAAAAGCTGGTTGTTTGAGAAGGTAAACAAACTTGATAAACCCTTAGCCAGATTCATCAAGAAAAAAAAGGGAGAGGATGAAAACCAATAAAATTAGAAATGAAAAAGGAGAAATCACAACTGACAAGGCAGAAATACAAAGGATTATAAGAGACTACTGCAAACAACCATATGCCAATAAAATGGACAACCATGAAGAAATGGATAAATTCTTGGAAAGGTACAATTTTCCAAGACTGAACCAGAAGTAATTAGAAAATATAAACAGACTTATCACAAGTAATGAAGTTGAAACTATAATTAAAAATCTTCCAACTAACAAAACTCCAGGACCAGATGGCTTCACAGGCAAATTCTATCAAACATGTAGAAAAGAGCTAAAACCAGTCCTCAAATTCATCAAAAAATTGCTGAGGGAGGAACACTCCAAATTCATTCCATAGAGCCCCCATCACCCTGATACTAAAACCAGAAAAAGATATCACAAAAAAGAAAATTATAGACCAATAACACAGATGGACATAGGTGCAACAATCCTGAACAAAATACTATCAAACAGAATCCAGCAACACATTAAAACAATCATACATCACGATCAAGTGGGATTTATCCTGGGGATGCAAGGATTCTTCGATATACGCAAATCAATCAATGTGATACACTATATTAACAAATTAAGGAATAAAAACCACATGATCATCTCAATAGATGCAGAAAAAGCTTTTGACAAAATTCAACATCGATTTATGATAAAAATGCTCCAGAAAATGGGCATAGAGGAAACCTACCTCAACATAATAAAGACCATATATGACAAACCCACAGCAAACATCATACCCAATGGTGAAATACTGAAAGCATTTCCACTAAGATCAGGAACTAGACAAGGAAGTTCACTCTCACCACTCTTATTCAACATAGTTTTGGAAGTCCTAGGCACAGCAATCAGAGATGAAAAAGAAATTTAAAACATACAAATTGGAAAAGAAAAAGTAAAGCTGTCACTGTTTGCCAAAGACATGATACAATACATAGAAAATCCTAAAGACACCATCAGAAAACTACTAGAACTAATCAATGAATTTAGTAAGGTTGCAGGATATACAATTAATGCACAGAAATATCTGGCATTCCTATACACTAACAGAGAAAAATCTGAAAGAGAAATTAAGGAAACACTCCCATTTACCACTGCAACAAAAAGAATAAAACACCTAGGAATAAACCTTCCTAAGGAGACAAAAGACCTGTATGCAGAAAATTATAAGACACTGATGAAAGAAAGTAAAGATGATACAAAGATGGAGAGATATACCATGTTCTTGGATTGGAAGAATCAACATTGTGAAAATGACTATATGACCCAAAGCAATTTACAAGTTCAATGCAATCCCTATCAAACTACCAATGGCATTTTTCACAGAACTAGATCAAAAAATTTCACAATTTGTATGGAAACACAAAAGACCCCGAATAAGCCAAAGCAATCTTGAGAAAGAAAAATGGAGCTGGAGGCATCAGTTTCCCCAACTTCAAACTATACTACAAAGCTACTGTAATGAAGACAGTATGGTACTGGCACAAAAACAGAAATATAGATCAATGGTACACAATATAAATCCCAGAGACAAACCCACACATATAAAGTCACCTAATTTACAAGAAAGGAGGCAAGAATGTACAAATGGAGAAAAGAGAGCCTCTTCAATAGTGTTGCTGGAAAACTTGACAGCTACATATAAAAGAATGAAATGAGAACACTACATAACACCATTCACAAAAATAAACTCCAAATGGATTAATGACCAAAATATAAGACCAGACACAATAAAACTCTTAGAGGAAAACATAGGAAAAACTCTCTTTGACCTAAACCACAGCAAGTTATTTTTTGACCCATGTCCTAAAGTAATGGAAATAAAAACAAAAATAAACAATGGGACCTAATGAAACTTACAAGCCTTTGCACAGCAAAGGAAACCATTAACAAGAGGAAAAGACAACCTTCAGAATGGAAGAAAATATTAGCAAATGAAACAATGGACAAAGGATTAATCTCCAAAATATACAAAGAGCTCATGGTGCCAAATATATATAAATAAAGACCCAATTAAAAAATGAGCATAAGACCTAAATAGACATTGCACCAAAGAAGACATACGGATGGCCAAGAGACACATAAAGAAGACATACAGATGGCCAAGAGGCACATGAAAAGATGCTCAACATCAGTAATTATTAGAGGAATTCAAATGAAAACTACCATGAGGCATCACTTCATACTTGCCAGAATGGCCATTATCAAAAAATCTAGAAACAATTAGTGGTAGAAAGGGTGTGGTAAAAAGGGAATCCTCCTGCACTGTTAGTGGGAATGTAAATTGATACAGCCACTATGGAGAACAGTATGGAGGTTCCTTGAAAAACTAAAATTAGAACCATGTGATGACCCAGCAATCCCACTACTGGGCATATACCCTGAGAAAACCATAATTCAAAAAGAGACATATACCCCGAATTTCATTGCAGCACTATTTACAATAGACAGGACATGGAAGCAACCTAAATGTCCATTGACAGATGAATGTATAAAGAAGATGTGGCACGTATATATAATGGAATATTACTCAGCCATAAAAAGAAATGAAATTGAATTATTTGTAGTGAGGTGGAAGAACCTAGAGTCTGTCATACAGAGTGAAGTAAGTCAGAAAGAGGAAAACAAACACCATATTCTAACACACACACATATATATATATATAGAATGTAAAACAAAATGGTACTGATGAACATAGTGGCAAGGCAGGAATAAAGACATTGACATAGAGAATGGACTTGAGGATATGGGGGTGGTGGGGGAAGCTGGGGCAAAGTGAGAGTAGCACTGACACATATACACTTCCAAATGTAAAATAGATAGCTAGTGGGAAGAAGCAACATAGCACCGGGAGACAAGGTCAGGGCTTTGTGATGACATAAAGGGGTAGGATAGTGAGGGTGGGAGGGAGGCTCGAGAGGGAGGGGATATGTGGATATATATATGTATGTGGCTGATTCACTTTGTTGTACAACAGAAACTAACACAACATTGTGAAGTAATTATAGTCCAGTAAAGATGTATTAAAAACAAAACAAATAACACAGTTGAAAAATGAACAGAGAAACTGAATAGATATTTTTTCAAAAGAAGACCTAAAGATGGCCATCAGGCACATGAATAGATGCTCAACATCACTAATTGTCTAGAATATGCAAATTGGGCTTCCCTGGTGGCACAGTGGTCGAGAGTCTTCCTGCTGATGCAAGGGACACGGGTTCGTGCCCCGGTCCGGGAAGATCCCACAAGCCACGGAGTGGCTGGACCCGTGAGCCATGGCCACTGAGCCTGCGCATCCAGAGCCTGTGCTCCACAACGGGAGAAGCCATTACAGTGAGAGGCACGCGTACCACAAAATATATATATATATATATATATATATATATATATATATATATATATATATATATATGCAAATCATAACCCCAATGTGATATCTCCTCACACTTGTTCATTTTCAAAAAACAAAAAATAACAACCGTTGGAAAGGATGTGGAGAATAGAGACCCCTTGTGCACTGTTAGCAGGAAAGTAAATTGGTACAGCCATTATGGAAAACATGACAGAGGTTCATCAATAAATTAAAGATAAGAGTAGGTGGAGACAAGATGTGGAGTAGAAGGTCATGAGCTCTCCACATCTTAATAAAACCCCAAAATCACACTTAACTGCTGAACAACCACTGACAAAAACACTGAAACATATGAAACAATACAGCCTACATCCAAAAAAAAGAAGAAGCCACAATGCAAAGGTAAGAGGGGCACAATTGGATAAAATGAACTCCCATACCCACCATTGGGCAAGAGAGCTGAACGTGACCAATCAAAATTTTATATGATCCATTTCTGCAACCTTATGTAATGATGAAAGACTTTTTTCAGAAGTGATATGTAGGTCATAGCATAAGATCATGGAATAGACTTAAGATACTGGGATGGATTCTTGACTAGCAATAGAGTGCATGATACAAGTCTGTATATGAAGGTTTCTTCAGGGACTAGTTTAGGTAAGAAAGAGTGCTTTAGCAGAATATAGTGAAATACTGACAAAGGCCCTCATAAAGTTTTGAAATCATTGACTCTCTTCTCAGGCTATACTATCATGCATGGCATGCACAGTGAACTGAGGGGAGGAGAAAAGATGGTGGAGTACAAAGATGTGAGCTCACCCCATCTTTTGAAAACGCCAAAATCACAACTAACTCCTGAACAACCACTGACAAAAAAATGGTAGAACCTAACAAAAAAGATACCCTAAGTACAAAGACAAAGATAAAGCCACAACAAGACAGAAGGGGCACAATCATGATAAAATCAAATCCTATACATGTCAGGTGGGTGACCCACAAAGTATAAAATAGTTATAATGCAGAAGTTCTCTCACAGGAGTGAAAGTTCTCAGCCCCATGTCAGACACCCCAGACTGGAGTTATGGCATTGGGAGGAGGAGCCACCAGAGTATCTGGACTTGAAGGCCAGTGGGGCTTGACTGCAGGAATTCCACATGACTGAAGGAAATAGAAACTCCACTCAAGGGGTTTTACAGTCTTGTGTGCACCAGGACCCAAGGAAAATAGTGGTGACCTCATAAGAGACTGGGCCAGACTTACCTGCTAGTATTGGAGTGTCTCCTTGGAGGTGGGTGGCAGCTATGGCTCACTGCGGGGACAAAGACACTGGTGGCAGCAGTTCTGGGAAGTATTCATTGGCATGAGCCCTCCTGGAGGCCACCATTTCCTCCCCAAGATCTAGGCCCACTAAGCAACCTGTAGGCTCCAGTGCTGGGATGCCTCAGGCCAAACAAAAAACAGGGCGGGAACACAGCCCCACCCATAATCATATAGGCTGCTTAAAGTCTTCCTGAGTAAACAGCTGCTTGACAAACATACTTCCCACACACAGCCCTCCCCACCAGAGGGACAAGACACAGCTCCACCCACCAGTGGTCAGGTACCAGTCCCTCCCACCAGGAAGCCTGCACAAGCCTCTTAGATGTCCTCATCCACCAAGGGGCAGAGAGAAGAAACAACAACTACAACCCTGCATCCTGCAACATGGAAACCAATCAGAAAAAAATTAGAAAAAAATGAGATGGCAAAGGAATATATCCCAGATGAAAGAACAAGATAAAACACCAGAAGAACAACTAAGTGAAGTGAAGATAGGCAATCTTCCTGAAAAATAAAAAAGAAATTCAGAATAATGATAGTAAAGATGATCAAAGATCTTAAAAAAATAATGGAGGCACAGATCAAGAAAAAACAAAAGAAGTTTAGCAAAGACCAAGAAGAACGAAATAACCGACAAACAGAGATGAACAATACAATAACTGAATTGAAAAATTAAAAATACACTAGAACAAATCAAGAGCAGAGTGATGGAGGCAGAAGAACAGATAAGTGAGCTGGAAGACAGAATGGTGGAAATCACTGCTGTGGAAGAGAAGAAAGAAGAAAGAATGAAAATAAATGAAGAAAGCATAAGAGACCTCTGGGACAACATTAAATACACCAACATTCATATTATAGGGGTCCCAGAAAAAGAAGGGAGAAAGGACCTGAGAAAATATTTGAAGAGACAATAGCTGGAAACTTCACTAACATGTTAATGGAAACAGTCACCAAAGTCCAGGAAGTGGAGAGTGTCCCAGGCAGGATAAGCCCAAGGAGGAGCATGCCAAGACAAAGACTCATCAAATTGAAAAAACTAAAGACAAATAAAAAATATTAAATGCAACAAGCGAAAAGCAACAAATAAAATGCAAGGAAATTCCCATGAGGTTATCAGCTCAATTCTCAGCAGAAACTCTGCAGGCCAGAAGGGAATAGCATGATGTATTTAAAGTGATGAAAGAGAAGAACCTACAGCCAAGAATACTTTACCCAAGAAGGCTCTCATTCAGAGTCAATGGAGAAATCAAAAGCTTTACAGACAAGCAAACCTAAGAGAATCCAGTACCACCAGACCAGCTTTGCAACAAATGCCAAAGAAACTTCTCTAAGTGGAAAAGAAAAGGCCACAACTAGAAACAAGAAATGTACAAATGGGAAAGCTCACTGGCAAAGACAAACATACAGTAAAAGTAGGAAATCATCAACACACAAATATGATATCAAAATCAGCAATTGGGATACGATGAGAGTACAAATACAGGATATTGAAAATGCATTTGAAATTAAAACACCAGCAACTAAAAACAATCTTGTTTATATAAAGACTGCTATATTAAAACCTCATGGGAGCCACAAAAAAATCTACAATAGACACACACAAAAAAAGAAAAAGGAATTCAAATGCAACAATAAAGTTAGTCATTAAGTCACAAAGGAAGAAAACAAAAAAGGAAGAGAAAAAAAACAGCTACAGAAACAAATCCAAAACAAATAAGAAAAAGGCAATAAGAACATGCAAATCGATTATTACCTTCAATGTAAATGGATTATATGCTCTAACCGAAAGACACAGACTGGCTGAATGGATACAAAAACAAGACCAGCATATATGCTGTCTACAAGAGACCCACTTCAGATGTAAGGACACGTGCAGTGTGAGAGTGAGGGGATGGAAAAGGTATTCCATGAAATGAAAATTGAAAGAAAGCTGGAGTAGCAATACTAATATCAGACAAAATAGACTTTAAAATAAAGACTGTTACAAGAGACAAAGGGTACTACATAATGATCAAGGGATCAATCCAAGAAGAAAATATAACAACTGTAAATATATTTGCACCCAACATAGGAGTGCCACAATATATAAGACAATGCTGACAGCCATAAAAGGAGGAATTTACATTAACACAATAATAGTGGGAGACTTTAACACACCACTTTCATCAATGGACAGATCATCCAGATTAAAGATCAATGTGTTAAATCACAGGCCTTAAATCACACATTAGGCCAGATGGACTTAATGGATATTTATAGATAATTCTATCTAAAATAGCAGAACATACATTCTTCTTAAGGGCACATGGAACATTCTTCAGGGGTGATCATATCCTGGGCCACAAAGTGAGTCTCAGTAAATTTAAGAAAACTGAAATCATACCAAGCACCTTTTCCAACCACAAAACTATAAGATTAGAAATCAAGTACAAGAAAAAAACTGTAAAAACACTAACATGTGAAGGCTAAACAACATGCTACTAAACAACAAACGGATCACTGAAGAAATCAAGAGGAAACTAAAAAATACCTAGAGACAAATGAAAATGAAAGCATGACAATCCAAATCTATGGGACGCAGCAAAAGCAGTTCTAAGAGGAAAGTATGTAGCAAACCTATCTTACTTCAGGAAAAAAGGAAAATCTCAAACAACATAACATTAAACCTAAAGCAACTAGAGAGAGAAGAGCAAGCAGAACAAACAAAACCCAAAATTAGTAGAAGGAAAGAAATCACAAACATCACAGCAGAAATAAAAGAACTAGAAATGAAGAAACATCATCCTCATTCTATGAGGCCACCATCACCCTGGTACCCAAACCAGACAAAGATAGCAGAAAAAAAAGAAAATTTCAGGTCAATATCTCTGATGAACATAGATGCCAAAATCCTCAACAAAATACTAGCAAACCAAATCCAACAATACATTTAAAGGATCATGCACCCTGATCAAGTGAGATTTATCCCAGGGATGCAAGGGACTTTCAACATCTGCAAATCAATCAGTGTGATACATCACATCAACAAATTGAAGAATAAAACCATATGACCATCTCAATAGATGCAGAAAAACTTTTGACAAATTTCAACACCCATTTATGATAAAAATTCCACATGAAGTGGGCATAGAGGGAACATACCTCAACATAATAAAGGCCATATATGAGAAACCTACAGCTAACATCACACTCAATGGTGAAGAGCTAAAAGCATTTGCTCTAAGATCAGGAACAAGACAAGGATGTCCACTCTTGCCATGTTTATTCAACATAGTTTTGGAAGTGCTAGCCATAGCAATCAGAAAAGGAAAAAGTAGTGGAAATACAAATTGGAAAAGAAGAATTAAAACTGACACTGTTTGCAGATGACATGATACTATACATAGAAAATTGTAAAAGTGCTACCAGAAAACTACTAGAATTCATCAATAAATTTGGTAAAGTTGCAGGATACAATATTAATACACAGAAATCTATTGCATTTCTATACACTAACAACAAAAGATCTGCAAGAGAAATTAAAGAAACAATCCCATTTGCCATGCATCTTAAAGAATAAAATACACAGGAATAAGCCTATCTAAGGAGGCAAAAGACCTATACGCCCAAAACTGTAAGATGCTGATGAAAGAAATCGAAGATTACACAAACAGATGGAATGATATACCATGTTCTTGGGTTGGAAGAATGACCATTGTCAAAATGACTGTACTACTGAAGGCAATCTACAGATTCAGTGCAATACCTAGCAAATTAAGTTTGGCATTTTTCACAGAATGAGAAGAAAAAACTTATAAATTCTATGGAGACACAATAGACCCTGAACAGCCAAAACACTCTTGAGAAAGAAAAATGGAGCTGGAGGAATCAGGCTTCCTGATTTCATAATATACTACAAAGCTACAGTCATCAAAACACTATGATACTGGCACAAAAACAGATTATAGATCAATGGAACAGGATAGAAAGCCCAGAAATAAACCCACATACCTATGGTAAATTAATCTACGACAAATGAGGCAAGACTATACGATGGAGATAGTCTCTTCAATAAATGGTGCTGAGAAAACTGGACAGCTACATATAAAAAAATGAAATTAGAACATTCTTTAGCCCCATACACAAAAATAAACTCAAAATGGATTAAAGACCTAAATATAATATCTGATACTATAAAACTCTTAGCAGAAAACACAGGCAGAACACTCTTTGACATAAATGACAGCAATATCTTTTTTGAGCTGTCTTCTAGAGTAATGGAAATAAAACATGAATAAACAAATGGGACCCAATTAACTCAAAAGGGTTTGCACAGCAAAGGCAACCATAAACAAAAAGAAAAGATAACCCACAGAATGGGAGAAAATATTTGAAAACACTACGACTGAGAAGGGATTAATCTCCCAAATTTACAAGCAGCTTATATGGGTCAATATCCAAAAAACAATCCAATCAAAAAATCGGCAGAAGACCTAAATAGACATTTCTCCAAAGAAGACATACAGATGTTCCGGAGGCACATGAAAAGATGCTCAACGTCACTAATTATTACAGAAATGCAAATCAAAACTACAATGAGATATCACCTCACACCAGTCATAATGGCCATCATGAAAAAATCTACAAACAATAAATCCTGGAGAGGGTGTGGAGAAAAGGGAACCCTCTTGCACTGTTGGTGGGAATGTAAATTGATACAGCCACTATGGAGAACAGTATGCAGGTTCCTTAAAAACTAAAAATAGAACTACCATACGACCCAGCAATCCCACTACTGGGCATATACCCTGAGAAAACCATAATTCATAAAGAGTCATGTACCACAATGTTCATTGCAGCTCTATATACAATAGCCAGGACATGGAAGCAACGTAAGTGTCCATCGACAGATGAATGGATAAAGAAGATGTGGCACATATATACAATGGATTGTTACTCGGCCATAAAAATAAATGAAATTGAGTTATTTGTAGTGAGGTGGACGGACGTAGAATCTGTCATACAGACTGAAGTAAGTCAGAAAGAGAAAAACAAATACCGTATGCTAACACATATATATGAATCTAAAAAAAAAGTTTATGAAGAACCTACGGGCAGGCCAGGAATAAAGATACAGAGAATGGGCTTGAGGACATGGGGAGGGGGAAGGGTAGGCTGGGATGAAGTGAGAGAGTGGCATGGACATATATACACTACGAAATGTAAAATAGATAGCTAGTGGGAAGCAGCCACATAGTACAAGGAGATCAGCTCGGTGCTTTGTGACCACCTAGAGGGGTGGTATAGGGTGTGTGGGAGGGAAGGAGATGCAAGAGGCAGATATGCAGATATATGTATATATATAGCTGATTCACTTTGTTATGAAGCAGAAACTAACACACCATTTTAAAGCAATTATACTCTAATAATAATGTTTTAAAAAATTAAAAATAAATAAATAAAAAAAAGAAAAGTGAACCGAGAATATGGGAAGTGCCTATGCATTTGCATAGTGCAATAGTCGGGAAGAAACAAAAGGTTATACTGGATGACAGCAGAGCTCTATATACTAATGGGCTAATAAAATTACCTTGAGATTATAATCCAGGTATATATAATATAATTTTCCTCATCACCAAGTCATGATGGGATGGGCTGCATTATTTTAATAGTTTAGGGAACTGTTAGTGTTTATCTTGTGCACAAGAATTTAGACCTTTCTGGAAGAGAAATAGTGTAATTCTATAGGACAAAAAGACATGCTGAAATGTGATAATGCAGCTAAGAATAGAAGCACACTGGAGAGCATTTACATGAATATTAAAGGGGAGAAAGGCTGAAAAGATATTGCATAAGTACTGTAGAGACTGCCAGGTGGAGGAAATGGATGAGGTAATCCTGATGCTAAGGATAAAACATGCACTGAAGATAAGGGCTCAGAAGTGTAGTAAAGGAGGGTTAAAGAGTAGGCATTTGACTATCTGTATATCTGCTGAAGCTTCATTCAGTGAAACACTGTATTTGGTAATATCTAGACTTACCTTATTGACAAATGTCTCCTTGATAGTAAAAAAACAAAACAAAATGAAGTTGGTTAGCTGCTATCTTGGCATTGATTTTGACTTAAAAAGAGAATTTGATTGGTCACTTGGAAGAGTCAGAAAAATCATTAGAAAGCCACTCATCCATTTTATAGTTTGGGATAATCAGAACACAGTAAAAAATTTATTCTAGAGAGAACTTGACTCAAAGATTGCTTGACTTGTAGATTGGTATTAACTTGTTATGAGGATCCTTGTATTCTGTCGAGGATCCTATCCTTGATACCTGCCCTGTTCTATCCCATATTTTGTAAATGACATGATTGGAGATGTTTAAGGAGTGCTGATCAGATCTTGGAAAAGATACAAAACTGAAGGGCTTTGTTCAATGACAAAATAAAAATCGAAAATAATTGAGATGGGCTGACACAATGAACTATTAAATCCTACATTTGATTCTTGAATTCCAACTCCACAATACAAGTGAGGAAGTTGTGAATCATGGAAAAAGGCAATATGTTTAGTATGAATCAAAAATGGGGTGTTCTGTCAAAAGTAAAATATAATAATATGTTGCATTAGTAAAAGTATAGACCGTATAATAAGGGAAGTGATATTCTTCTTCTATCTACATTGGACATATCACAACAGGAATATTGTTTTCAGTGCTCAGAAGACATTTTAAGGAGCCACTGACAACATATTCAGAAGTGCATGACCAGGTTGGTAAGTGAAATTGACATCTATGAGGAAGGTCTGAAATATTAGGGTATGGTGAACCCAGAGGGGGGAAAAAAAATCTTCCAGAGGATACATAATTATGGTTGCTATTTACTAATAACTACAACCAAGGTACTCTGCTAGATACTTTCCGTATACTATATAATTCTCAAAACAACCCATGATACAAGTCTTATTATCTCCATTTTTCAAAAAAGGGCATAGGTACATAGAGGTTAAGTAGCTTGTCCACGTTTATGCAGCAAGGTAGTGGTAACACTGGGATTGGAACTGAGGTCTTTCGAAGACTAGAAACTAAGGCATTTCCATCATACTACAATCCCCTCCTTCCCCTTCCTACCACCACTATTTTAAAGTAACTGCAGTAAATATAAATTTATATTATCATAACTTTGTTTGTTGAGGATCCACAACATACTAAGCATTAAGCAAGCATGATAAACAGTTTACTTCACTACTTTTCATAAAAATTCTATGAGGTAGATTTTATCATTATATTATAAGAGGGTTGTTTAGACCAAGGTGATTATGCTTCACTTTACTTTTCAAAGAGCCTAAGTTTTCTTATCTAAAATATGTTCCATTCAGTATGCCTCTCACAGATTTCCTATGAGGTAATAATAATGAGATACTATCATCCTCAGTTTAAGGATAAAGAGACTGAAATTTGGAGAACTGAAGATGAGATGATCAGGAACAAGGGATCTGAATTAGTTTCAGAATGAGAGAGAACTCTCTACCGATTAAGCTGTCCAGAGATGGAAGCTCTCCTAACAAGGATATTCTAAGTTTGATATAATTTCATGATTCAATCAATGACAATATGGACATTCAATATCTCATTTTTCTTTTATAATTCTTTAAGGCCCTTAAAAAGTATAATGAAGATATAATCTCTGAAAACCATTTAGAAAGTCTGACTGTGGATGTGACAGAGTTAGCAATACTCACCAAATATTCTATCTGCTCTTCTATACTTCCCAGTCTCCTTGCAGTTAGGTAAGGCCAAGTATCTAGTTCTAGTCAATTGGCTGTGAGAAAAATGAATGTGTGGTTTTCAGGCTGAAGCTATGAAATGTTCCTGTGTGATGTTCCAATGCTTTCCTCTCCTGTCACTTTTGATCATCATAACCATGTAAAGCTATAAGAATTAAACAGACTGATACAACATTGTAAAGCAACTATACTGCAATAAAAATTAATAAAATAAATAAAAAATAATAAAGAAGACTGAATATTTACTGGATTCTTAGTTCCTGTGTGTGAACAAAAATAAACATTTGTGTATTAAGTCACTGACATTTGTATATTTGCTTATTACCACAACATAGCCTGTTCTATCCTGGCTAAGGAAAATAATTAAGATTCTTCTAGGCCCTTATACTGTGCCAGGAATTGGAATAATTACTTTATATAAATTATCTCATTTCAATTTTTGAATAATCTTCTATTATACTATTATTCTATTATAGTACATATTACACAATTGAGAAAAATTATTTACATAGAGGTAAAAAGCTTAACCAAGACACACAGTCAATAAGTAAGTCACTGAACTCAACTTGGAAAACAACCAATGCAGTCATGAAAGTGATATTTCAAAGCTTTTATATTCACATAGAAAATATCTATGATATAATATTTGTGAAAGAGGTAAACGATATACAGTTTGCTTAAATTTTAAAAACAAATATAATGAAGATGAGAAGTATATATGCTAAAATGTTAATAATGATGATATATGGGTGGTGATCTTATGAGTGATGTTATTTTCTTTTTTATGGCTTATAAAACAGGATATAGAGTCCAGAAATGGACCCACTAATAAATAGTCAATTGTTTTATGACAAGAGTGCCAACAAAGAAAGAAAAGTTTTTTCAACAAACATTGCTGGATCACCTGGATACCAATATAGAATAAAACATATATATTGACCATTAGAGCACACCATAAACAATGAGTAACTTCAAGTGAACCATAGTCCCAAATGTAAAATTGAAAATTATAAAAAATTTTGTAGGAAAACATAAAAAAAACCTTTGCCCCCTTGGGGATAGGTAAAGGTTTTCTTGCTAAAACACACCAAAAAAGCAAAAGCGTAAAATTAAAAATTGATAAACTGGACCTCATCAAAGTTAGGAAAATAGAAAGTTTTGCTATTGAAAAAAAAATCAAGAAAATAAGGCAACCACAGATGGGGAGATTATTTGCAAAACTTATATCTGATAAAAATTTTATCTAGGTAACAAGAACTAATAATAATAACTAATATTATATTTATGTAACTTTATATAACTATATAATTATAATTTAATAGTTATTATTATTATACTCCATTAAAATGGGCAAAAAGTTTGAACAAACACTTTTTAAAGGAAGATACACCAATAGCCAACACGCACCTAAAAATATGCTCCACATCATTACTCATAAGGAAATGCAAATTAAAATCCCAGGGAGATACAACATCATACCCACAAGAATCACTATAATAAGAAAGACAGCAATGTTAAGTGTTGGGTTAGGAATGGGAGAAACTTCAACTCTCATACATTGCTGATAGGAATGCAAAATGGCACATACACTCTTGCAAAGAATTTGGCAGTTTGTACACAAGTTACATACATCTATCATACAAGCCGACCGTGTGTTATGAGTATCCGCCCAACAGTAATGAAAGCACATGACAAAGACTTGTTTATGGATTTTCATAGCTTTATCATTGCAAAAATCTGGAAACAACCCAAGTATTCATCGAGTTAATATTTATGCAAATTGAATTTATCCATACCATGGCACACTATTCAGCAAGGAAAAGGAATAAACTATTGATATGTGTGACAACATGAATGAATCTCAAAATCATTGTGCCAAGTAAAAGAAGCCAGACAAAAAATAGTACATACCATATAATTTCACTTGTATAAAATTATAGGAAATGCAAACTAATGACTATAGTGGCAGAAAACCACTATAAAATTCTGAGGCAGATAAAATTCTGAGGCAGAAGGGATCTTAGACCTTATTTCAAACTCTTTGTTTTAGAACTTTGGAAACTGTTGCCTAAAGAAAGGTAGAGACTTGCTGAAAGTGTGCATAGCAGGTCAACAACAAAGCTAAAGATAGAATACAGATTTATTTCTTTCTAATCATGTGTTTTTTCTACTATCACATATTATAAAATGGCTGGAAAAACACACAGAAAGTGCGATTATTGCTGGTTGAGGAAATCATGTCAGTTTTATTACTAGCTTATTACTGATTTAGTCAAGTATGTTTCTCTTTGTACAAGCAAGTGGAAGATTAAGCCATTTTGTCTAGCAGCAGAAAATTTACCTCATGGAGCTACTTAGGTAGATTATTGAAGACCTGGATTGACTAATGGAATAAGAAATTTGTCCAATTTCTGATCCTTTCAGCTTCTGATGTCAATCCTTTTACCTAATAAGCAATAAAGAAAAAATATATATCCTTTGGTATCAGCTTTGAATTTAGGCACATTGTTAAGTTAGAATTCATTTCAGGCAATTATGGAAATGTAGCTGTGATTTGGATGTCATTCATAGATACATATCTCAGTGCATGGACTTTGGACAGTTGACTTGGAAGCTAGTCATCTGGAACCTTTGTGTTTTCTGCCTAAGAGTTCTCCCACTGAAGCAGCTTCCACTGACTCACTGGAGACAGTGCTTACAAATCAAAGTTCAGAGCTGGCCTTGTGTAGAATCAGAGTAAGTGACTGCCATAAAGTGTTTTGGGGGCTTCTCTGGAGAACTCCTCAGCAAACCTCTCTTCTTTTGTCCTCACATTATATATGAATTATATATATATATATATATATATATATATATATATATATATATATATATTAGAGGCTGAGGAGGTTTGAGGAGGTTGCTTCACATATTAGAGGCTGCAGCTCAGGGTTCAAACAAGTCATTTGATTCTGAAGCTGGTAGAAGCTTCTCTATGTCATAGGTTTCTATGTTGTGGGCAAGATTGTCCTTAGGGGTGTTCATCTTGTTGGCTTTAGGGACTATGGACTTGGTGACATTAGAATGACAAGGCTTGGTAACTTTAAGGACAGTGGCTATAGAATTATAACAATGGTGGGGTTGAGACTGGCAGGGTTGAGGCAGAGAGCCTTTATAACCTCTGCCCAAGGGTTAATGCATTGTTTCAAGCCGTTCAAGTTGCATTTTTTGGCAAAATGTATGTTCTTCAGGGACTTTGAGTTGACTCAAATTAGAGATTTGTATGTCTTTGAACTGGCCTTTCAAATTCTATTTCTGAACAATTTCTAGGTATGATCAAGGATGTTGTAACTCGGTTTTTATTTTATTTATGTCTTTGAATCTTTTGGAACTTCAGTTCTTAGGGGAAGGAGTGGGGAAGGGCAGAGAGAGATTTAGACAGAGAGAGGGAGACATTAATTGAAATTACATTTTAATCATTCCTTAAGCAAATTTAATCTAATACTCTCATCATTATTCCATGCAAGTTTTCTCTCATGTATTTTTACTTATTTCTCCCTTTTATCCCTATTTTCCTCCTTTTTTATACTCAGGTCTTTACTGTGTTTAATGAGTATATTTTTATTTGTAGATGCTCTTGCAAAATGTGTATGATTTTGTGTGAATGTAATTTTATTTATTCAAATGCTTTTATATTACATATCTTTTTTTCACATTCCTCATTAGCAATGGATTTTTAAGATCCATCCTGTTGCTTATGTGTGTATCTTATCTGTTGTTTATAACTGTGATAATAGTGCATCATATGTATCCATCACAATTTACTTATTGTCTTATCCTTGGTTCCTCTGAATGCAGGGCCCAAGACAAAGGCTTTGCATGCAGGTGTTTTCTATTGGATTGTGATAACAGGGAACAGGTGTAAGCAACAGGAGGTGTGATATAATGAAGAAAGGAAAGCCAATACAAGAATATGTTGCTGAGTTGGTCACAACTGTTGATAACTGGTGCTTTATCCTGTCGGACCTTCTGAGGACCCTTATGAAATTTATATTTTAAGAACCATCTACCCATGGTAGACAAAATAAGGAAGAATTTTATCCATAGGCTTCTGTTCTCCATTGTCAAGGTTGATCTTATGGACTATAACTCACCTGCACTTCACAATTGCATATGGATGAGTGTCAAGTGGGGTTCAGTGGCTGTCTCACACTGTAGATTGTGAGAAACCCTAGGACAGGAAATGATGGTTACACTGAATGGCCATGAGGAAAGGCAAATATCAGATCGTACATGAATAAGACCAGTCAAATCCTATATGGACCTCATTGCCACAGTAGTGGCTAGAATAAGAGATGAGGATGGGTGGATTGAGTTAGTGTACAAGAGGTGTCCAATATACCTGTCATCTAACCCAGCAATGGTCATCTAGATTTTCCCCCCTCAACTACAAACAATGCTGCAGTAAACATCTTTGTGTATGCCCCTTATGAATTGTATGGATATTTCCCTGGGTAAATATGCCCAGGGGAGGAATTACCAGATGAAAAATTATACATATACTTAATTTGATGAAATAGTGTCAGAGTGCTCTTCAGAATGGCTGCATAATCCTACATGCCAACAAGCAGTACATGAGGGTTCCATTGTCCTCATATGGAATCATCCTGCTTTCTAATTTCAGTCAGTTCAGTGGGTGTAAAGTGATATTTTGCTGATTGTAACTTGTGCATTTTCATTGCTCTGATTATAACTATGTTTGGACATCCCTTCATATATAAGCTTGTTAAGACTTTAGAATTTCTTCTCTAATTAATTCCTCATCTTCCTAATTAGGATTGTTATCTATTTCTTGTTACTTGCAGGATATTTTATGTACAAATATTTTGTAATTTTTAAAAAATTTTATTGGAGTATAATTAATTTACAATGCTGTGTTAGTTTCAGTTGTACAGCAAAGTGTATCTCTTATACAAATACATATATCCAATCTTTTTTAGATTCTTTGCCCATATAGGCCATTGCGGATTATTGAATAAAGTTCCCTGTGCTATATAGTAGATCCTTATTCGTTATCTATTTTATATATAGTAGTGTGTATATGTCAATCCCAATCTTCCAATTTATCACTCCCCAACACCTTACCACCCAGTAACCATAAGTTTATTTTCTACATCTGTAACCATTTCTGTTTTGCAGATAAGTTCATTTGTGGACTTTTTTTCTAGATTCCACATATGAGCAATATCATAGGATACTTGTCTTTCTCTGTCTGACTTACTCTACTCAGTATGAGAATCTCTAGGTCCATCCATGTTGCTGCACATGGCATTATTTTTTATTTTTCATTGCTGAGTAATAGTCCATTGTATATATGTACCACATCTTCTTTATCCATTCCTCTGTTGATGGACATTTAGGTTGCTTCTCTGTCCTGGCTACTGTGAATAGAGCTTCAATGAACATTGGGGGTGCAGGTATCTTTTCAAATTATGGTTTTCTCTGGATACGTGCTCAGGAGTGGGATTGGTGAATCATGTAGTAGCTCTATTTTCAGATTTTTAAGGAACCTCCACACTGTTCTCCATAGTGGCTGTACCAGTTTGCATTCTCACCACATTGTAGGAGGGTTCCCTTTTCTCCACACCCTTGCCAGCATTTATTATTGTAGATTTTTTGATGATGGCCATTCTGACCAGTGTGACTCATTATAGTTTTGATTTGCATTTCTCTAATAATTAGTGATCTTGAACATCTTTTCATGTGCCTCTTGGCTATCTGTATGTCTTCACTGGTGAAATGTCTATTTAGATCTTCTGCTTATTTTTTGATTTCTTTTTAATTGAGCTGCATGAGCTGTTCATATATTTTGGAGTCTCATCCCTTGTCGGTTACTTCATTTGCAAATATTTTCTCCCGTTCTGAGGGTTTTCTGTATGTTTTGTTTATGGTTTCCATTGCTGTGCAAAAGCCTTTAAGTTTAATTCAGTCCAATTTGTTTACTTTTTGTTTTTATTTTCTTTACTGTAGGAGGTGGATCGAAAAAGATCTTGCTGCAATTTATGTCAGAAAGTCTTCTCCTTATGTTTTCTTCTAAAGGTTTTATACTACCGGGTTATATTTAGGTCTTTAAGCCATTTTGAGTTTATTTTTATGTAGGGTGTTAGGGTGTGTTCTACGTTCATTCTTTTACATGCAGCTGTCCAGTTTTTCCAGCACCGCATATTGAAGAGACTCTCCTCTGTCATAGACTACGTGACCAGAAGTACATGAGTTTATCTCTAGACTTTCTATCCTGTTCCATTGACCTATATTTCTGGTTTTTATGCCAGTACCACACTGTTTTGATGATTGTAGCATTGTAGTATAGTCTGAAGTCAGGGGGCCTGACTGCTCCAGCTCCATTTTTCTTTCTCAAGATTGCTTTGGTTATTCATGGCCTTTAGTGTTTCCAAAACATTGTAGAATTTTTTAGTTTTAGTTCTGTGAAAAATGCCCTTGGTAATTTGATAGGAATTGCACTGACTCTGTAGATTGCTTTGGGTAGTACAGTCATTTTCAAAATATTGATTCTTCCAATCCAAGAACATGGTATATCTCTCCAGCTGTTTGTGTTTTCTTTGATTTCTTTCATCAGTATCTTGTAGTTTTCTGAGTACAGGTCTTTTGCTTTCTTCGGTAGGTTTATTTCTAGGTATTTTATTGTTTTTGATGCAATGGTAATTGGGATTGTTTCCTTAATCTCACTTTCTGATCTTTTGTTGTAAGTATATAGGAATGCAAGAGAGTTCTGTGTATTAATTTTGTATCTTGCAACTTTACCAAATTCATGTATAAACTCTAGTAGTTTTCTGGTGCTGACTTTAGGATCTTCTATATACAGTATCATGTCATCTGCAAACAGTGACAGTTTTACTTCTTTTCCAATTTGGATTCTTTTATTTCTTTTTATTGTCTGATAGGCGTGGCTAGGACTTCCAAAATTATGTTGAATAAAAGTGGCAAGAGTGTACATACTTATCTTGTTCCTAATCTTAGAAGAAATGCTTTCAGCTTTACACTATTGAGTATGATGTTAGTTGTATGTTTGTCATACATGGCCTTTATAAAGTTGAGGTAGGTTTCCTTTAAGCCCACTTATGGAGAGTTTTATCGAAAATGGGTGTTGAACTTTGCCAAAAGCTTTTTCTAAATCTATTGAGATGATCATACAATTTTTATTCTTCAAGTTGTTAATGTGGCGTATCACATTGATTTGATTGAAGAATTCTTGTATCCCTGGGATATATTGTACTTGATCAGGGTGTATGATCTTTTTTATGTGTTGATGGATTTGGTTTGCTATTACTATGTGGAGGATTTTTATATCTATGTTCATCAGTGATATTGGCCTGTAATTTTCTTTTTTGTGATATCATTGTCTGGTTTTTGTATCAGGATGAAGGTGGCACATAGAATGAGCTTCAGAGTGTTCCTTCCTCTGCAACTTTTTGGAAGAGTTTCAGAAGGGTAGATATTAACTCTTCATTAAATGTTTGATAGAATTCGCCTGTGAAGCCATCTGGTCCTGGACTCTTTGTTGGAAAATTTTAATCACAGTTTCAACTTCAGTACTTGTGATTGGTCTGTTCATATATTCTATTTCTGCCCGGCTCAGTCTTGAAGGTTGTTTCTTTCTAAGAATTTGTCAATTTCTTCTAGGTTTTGCATATTATTGTTTTATAGTTGCTACTAGTAGTCTCTTATGATCCTTTGTATTCTGTGGTATCCATTGTAACTTCTTTTTCATTTCTAATTTTATTGATTCAATCCCTCTACATTTTTTTTGATGAGTCTGTGTAAAGGTTTATCAATTTTCTTTATCTTTACAAAGAGCCAACTTTTAGTTTCATTAATCTTTGCTATTGTTTTCTTCATCTCCATTTCATTTATTTCTGCTCTCATATTTATGATTTCTTTCCTTCTTTTAACATTGGGTTTTGTTGTTCTTCTTTCCCTAGTTGCTTTCAGTGTACTTACAGGTTGTTTATTTGAGATTTTTCTTGTTTCTTGAGGTAAGATTGTATTGTTACAAACTTCCCTCTTAGTACTGCTTTTGCTGTGTCCCATGGGTTTGGCATTGTCATCTCTCTCTCGGTATTTTTTTAATTTCCTCTTTAATTTCTTCACTGATCCATTGATTATTAATAACATATTTGGCCTCCATGTGTCTGTATTTTTCAGAGTTTTTCCTGTAATTGATTTCTAATCTCATAGAGTTGTGGTCAGAAAAGAACTTTGCTATGATTTCAATTTTCTTAAATTTACTGAGGCTTGATTTGTGATCCAAAATGTGATCTATCCTGGAGAATGTTCTGTGTGCACTTGAGAAGAAATTGTATTCTGCTGCTTTCAATGGAATGTCCTATGAATATCAATTAAATCTATATGGTCTAATGTGCCATTTTAGGCTTGTGTTTCCGTATTAATTTTCTATCTGGATGATCTATCCATTGTTGTAAGTGGGGTGTTGAAGTCTCACCCTATTATTGTGTTACTGTCAATTTCCCTTTTTATGGCTGTTAACATTTGCATTATATATTGTGGTGTTCCTATGTTGGATGCATATACATTTACAGTTGTTATATCTTTTTCTTGGATTGATATCTTGATCATTATGTAGTGTCCTTCCTTGTCTCTTTTAACAGCCTTTATTTTAAAGTCTATATTGTCTGATATGAGTATTGATACTCCAGCTTTCTTATTATTTCCATTTGCATGGAATATCATTTTCCATCCTCTCATTTTCAGACTGTATGTGTCCCTAGGTTTGAAGTGAATCTCTTGTAGACAACATATATATGGGTCTTGTTTTTGTATCCATTCAGTCAGTCTGTGTCTTTTGGTTGGAGTACTTAATCCATTTACATGTAAGGTAATTATTGATGTATATTTTATTTCACCATTTTCTTAACTGTTTTGAGTTTGTCTGTGTAGGTCTTTTTCTTCTCTTGTGTTCCCTGTCTAGAGAAGTTCCTTTAGCATTTGTTGTCAAGCTGGTTTGGTGATGCTGAATTCTCTTAGCTTTTGCTTGTCTGTAAAGGTTTTGATTTCTCCATCAAATCTGAATGAAAGCCTTGCTAGATAGAGTATTCTTGGTTGTAGGTTTTTCCCTTTCATCACTTTAAATATACCCTTCCACTCCCTTCTGGCCTGCAGAGTTTCTGCTGACAAATCACATGATAACCTTATGAGGATTCCCTTGTATGTTATTTGTTGCCTTCCCCTTGCTCCCTTTAATATTTTTTCTTTGAATTTAATATTTGTTAGTTTGATTAATATGTGTCTCATTGTGTTATGCTTTGGGTTTTTCCTGCATGGGACTCTCTTCACTGCCCTGACGTGAGTGACTATTTCCTTTCCTTTATTATTTAAGTTTTTGACTATAACCTCTTCAAATATTTTCTCGGACAATTTCTCTTACTTTTCTTCTTTGGGGACCCCTATAATTCAAATATTGGTGTGTTTAATGTTGACCCAGAGGTCTCTGGGACTGCCCTCATTTCTTTTCATTCTTTTTTCTTCAGTCTGTTCCATGGCAATGATTTCCAGTATTCTGTCTTCCAGCTCACTTACCTGTTCTTCTGCCTCAGTTGTTCTGCTATTGATTCCTTTAAGTGTATTTTTCATTTCATTTATTGCATTGTTCATCACTGTTTTTTAATTCTTTAGTTCCTCTAGGTCCTTGTTAACACTTCTTGTATTTTCTCTCTCTGTGCCTTCATTCTATTTCTGAGATCTTGGATTATCTTTACTATCATCACTCTGAATTCTTTTTCAGGTAGATTGCCCATCGCCTCTTCATTCAGTTGGTCTTGTCGTTTTTTACCTTGCTGCTGCATCTGCAACATATTCCTCTGTCATCGAATTTTGTCTAACTTACTGTGTTTGTCTTCTTCTTTCTGCAGGATGCAGGGTCATAATTCCTCTTCCTTCTGGTGTCTGCCCCCGATGGAAGAGGTTGGTCCAGGGACTGGTGTAGGCTTCCTGATGGGAGGTGTCTGTGCTCTGTTAGGTGAAGTTGGGTCTTGTCCCTCTGTGGGCAGAGCCATGTCAAGGGACATGTTTTAGGGTATGTTAGCTTAGTTCGACTTAGGCAACCTGTCTGCTGATAGGTGGGGTTGTTTTCCTCTCTTGCTGGTTGTTTGGCCTGAGGAGTCTTGCACTGGAGCTTGCAGGGTGTTGGGTGGAGTCAGGTCTGTTGCCAAGATGGGGACTTCTGGGAGAGCTCACACCGATTAATATTCCCTGGGGCCTGGAATTCTCTGGTGGTCCAGTGGCCAGGACTCAGTGCTCCCACTACAGGGGTTCAGGTTCAACCCTCGGCCAGGCAACCAAAATCCTGCATACCATGGGGCATGGCCAAAATAAAATATAAAAAGAAAAAACACAAAACAAACAGACAAAAACAAAGACAAAAAATAAAACCAAACAAAACTAAAAATAAAGAAAACAAAAAAGAAAACAACCAAACAAATGAAAATCAAAACAACTAAACAAACAATAAGAAGAAAACTGACAAAACTAAAAACCAGAACACAGAACAAAAACAATAAAAAAAGAAACGAAAACAAAAATTAACACACGAAAATGACAAGGACAAAAAATATGAAAGAGAAAAAGAAAACAAAAATCAAAGAAAACCAAAAAATAAATACAAAAACACAATAAAAAGAAACAAAAAATAAATAAATAAAATAAAAATAGAAAAATAAAAAAATATATATATAAATTAAAAATTTTAGAAAATTAAAACAATAACAACAAAACAAAACAAACAAACAAAAAATTCCCTAGGACTTCTGCTATCAATGTCCTTGGCCCCATAGGGAGCCACAGCCAACCCCCACCTCCCCAGAAGGCCCTCCAAGACCTCTAGTTAGGTCTCTGGACATGGTGTGGGCACTTTGGGGGCAGCTCAGAATCTGATCTGGCCATACTCTCACATTTACTGCTCCCAAAATCCACAGCTGCTAAAGATAGGCCCATCTCAGTTGTGGGAGAACTCATTATCCATTCAGATAATTCTGTAGGCATTGGATATACCAGGCTGATCACAGGGGTTTAATCCAAGGCTTGTGCAGCTGCATGGAGAGATTTCATTTCCTCTTTCTTAGTTGCACAGCTCTTGGGGTTCAGCTTTGTTTTTGATCCCACCTCTGCATGTGAGCCACCCTCAGGCATCTGCTCCCCACCCAGGCACAAAGGCCACAACTGACTGAGGCATGCTTGCTCACTTCAGTGTGAGGGGCAAGAGTTTGGGGCTGACTTGGGCACACGTGCTTGCTGAGGCAGGAGGGGGATAAAGTGGCAATGACTTGGGTGCATGTGCTCGCTCTGTTGGGAGTCCCTCCCATTGCCTGCAGAGGCAGGGGCTGGCATGTGGGGAGAGAGAACATGATGGCAGCCCTGCCCCTTTCACGCCACTCAACAATCATTCCCCATCTCCAAGGCAGACACTGCTTCCTCCAGGAGAGTTCTGCGGAGCTTCTCACTCCCATCCCTTCAGGTCATCTCTGTGCAGCCAACAGCAGTTCCCTCCCTAGGTCTACTCTCCTAATCCCATGCTTCAACACCCAGCCCCCACCAGCACTTTTGGGCACCTGTCTCAGGCTGGGGCTAGCACAGCTGTGGCGCAGACCATCTATGCACATCTCACTCTGTCCTCCTTGCCACAGACTGGCTGCTGCACTTTCTTCTGATAGCCTCTCTAGCTCCCACTCTATTTCAGCATATTTCGCCACCAACGAGGGCACCTCCCCAGTTTCAGTAACCTCTCCTCTCCTTCAGCTCCCCCCAAGGTGTGTGGGTACTATCTCATTTCCTCTTTTTCTTTCCTTTCTCTCCTTCATCCTACCCAGTTATGCAGGGAACTTCTCTTGTCCTTTTAGGTGTCCAAGGTCCTCTGCAAGTGTTCAGCAGGTGCTCTGTGTGAATTGTTCCACTTGTAGATGTGTTCTTTTTTTTTTTTTTTTGTGGTACGTGGGCCTCTCACTGTTGTGGCCTCTCCCATTGCAGAGCACAGGCTCTGGACGCGCAGGCTCAGTGGCCATGGCTCACGGGCCCAGCCGCTCCACGGCATGTGAGATCTTCCTGGAACAGGGCACGAATCCGTGTCCCCTGCATTGGCAGGTGGACTCTCAATGACTGCGCCACCATGGAAGACTTGTAGACGTATTCCTGATGTACTTGTGGGCAAAAGTGAACCCCAGGTCCTCCTATTCCACCATCTGGACCTTGACTCCCCATACTTTGTAATTTTTAAACATTGCAAATAAGTTATCTCATTCTCTTATCTGCCAATTACTTTGTTCACAGTGTCTTTCATTGACAGGAAGGGTTACCTTTTCTCCACATCCTCACAGACACTTATCATTTCTTTCTTTTTTTATTGAAGTATAGCTGATTTATAATATTATATTAATTTTAGGTATACAGTA
Organism: Delphinus delphis; assembly: GCF_949987515.2. Taxonomy (NCBI): domain Eukaryota; kingdom Metazoa; phylum Chordata; class Mammalia; order Artiodactyla; family Delphinidae; genus Delphinus; species Delphinus delphis. The sequence continues at coordinate 61,051,126 of NC_082704.1, read as the reverse complement.
TATTGATTTTGTATTTTTATAGATTATACTCAACTAAAATTTATTACAAGATAATGGCTATAATTCCCCATGCTATACAATATACCCTTGTTGTTTATCTACTTTATACATAATAGTTTGTATCTCTTAATCCCATACCCCTAATTTGCCCCCTCACCTTCTCTCTACCCATTGGTAACCATTAGTTTGCTTTCTATATCCAAGAGTCTGTTTCTGTTTTGCATATGCCTCTGCTTGTACTATTTTTAGATTCCACATATAAGTGATATCATACAGCATTTTTCTTTCTCTGTCTGACATTTCAATAATCATAATATTCTCTAGGTCCATCCATGTTGCTGCAAATGTTAGAATTTCTTTGTGGTTGAGTAATATAGCAGTGTGTGTGTGTGTGTGTGTGTGTGTGTGTGTGTGTGTGTACATATGTACACATATATATGTACACACACACAGATATATATAATATTCTTTATCCATTTATCTCCTTACATATCTTGGCTATTGTAACTAGTGCTGATATGAATATTGGGATGCATGTATCTTTTCTAATTAGTGTTTTCAGTTTTTCCAGATATATATCCAGACTTGCTAGATAATACAGTGGTTCTATTTTTAGTTTTATGATGAACCTCCATAACGTTTTCAACAGTAGCTTGTTCAATATACATTCCCACCAACAGTGTTTGAGGGTTCCCTTTTCTCCACATCCTCTGCAACATTTGTTATTTCTAGACTTTATGATGATAGCCACTTTGACAGGTGTGAGGTGAGATCTCATTGTTATGATTTGCATTTCTCTAATAATTAGCAATGTTGAGTGTATTTTCATGTGGCTGTTAACCATCTGTAGGTCTTCTTTGGAAAAAAAGTCTAAGTCTTCTGCCTATTTTTTTTTATTGAGTGGTTTATTTTTGATGTTCAGTTGTATGAACAGTTTATATGCTTTGGATGTTAACCCATTATTGGTCATATCATTTGCAAGTACTTTCTCACATTCAGTTGATTGTCTTTTCATTTTGTCAATGGTATCTTTCACTCTGCAAAGCTTTTTTTTTTTTTTACGGTACATGGGCCTCTCACTGCTGTGGCCTCTCCCGTTGCGGAGCACAGGCTCTGGACGCACAGGCCCAGCGACCATGGCTCACGGGCCCAACCACTCCGCGGCATGTGGAATCCTCCCGGACCAGGGCACAAACCCCTGTCCTCTGCACCGGCAGGCGTACCCTCAACCACTGCGCCACCAGGGAAGCCCCTCTGCAAAGCTTTTAAGTTTAATTTTTCCATTTGTTTGTTTTGCTTTTGTTTCTTTTTTTTTTGCATTACATGGGCCTCTCACTGCTGTGGCCTCTCCCGCTGTGGAGCACAGGCTCCGGACGCACAGGCCCAGCGGCCATGGCTCATGGGCCCAGCCACTCCACAGCATGCGGGATCCTCCCAGACCGGGGCACAAACCCGTGTCCCCTGCACCGGCAGGCGGACCCTCAACCACCGCGCCACCAGGGAAACCCTGCTTTGTTTCTTTTCACTTAGGAGACAGATCCATAAAAATGTTGTTATGATTTCTAATTTTATTGATTTGATACTTCTACCTTTTTTTCTTGATGAGTCTGCCTAAGGTTTATTAATCTTTTGTCTTTTCAAAGATCCAGCTTTTAGTTTCATTGATCTTTTCTATTGTTTCATTCATTTCTATTTCCTTTATTTCTGCTCTTATGTTTATGATTTCTTTCCTTCTACTAACTGTGTGTTTTGTTTGTTCTTCTTTCTCTAGTTGCTTTAGTTGTAAGGTTAGGTTATTTATTGTGATTTTTCTTGTTTCCTGAGGTAAGATTGTATTGCTATAAACTTCACTCTTAGAACTGCTTTTAGTGCAACCCATAAGTTTTGGATCATCATGCTTTCATTTTCATTTGTCTCTATTTTTTTTATTTCCTCTTTGATTTCTTCAGTGATCCATTTGTGATTTAGTAGCATATTGTTTAACCTTCATATGTTTGTGTTTTTCTACAGTGTTTTTCTTGTTTCTCTTATCTCATAAAGTTGTGGTTGGAAAAGAAGCTTGATATCATTTCAATTTCCTTAAATTTACCAAGGTTTGCTTTGTGGCCCATCATGTGATCAATCCTAGAGAATGTTCCATGTGCACTTGAGAAAAATGTGTATTCTGCTCCTTTAAAATGGAATGTTCTATGAATATCAATTAAGTCCATTTGGGCTAATGTGTCATTTAAGGCCTGTGTTTCCTTATTGATCTTCTATCTGGGTTATCTGTCCACTGATGAAAGTGGGGTGTTAAAGTCTCCCACTATTATTGTGTTAATGTCGATTTCTCCTTTTAAACTTGTTAGCATTTGCCTTATATATTGTGGTGCTTCTATATTGGATGCATATATATTTGTAATTGTTATATTTTCTTGTATTGATCCCTTGATCATTATGTAGTGTCCATCTTTGTCTCTTGTAACAGACTTTATTTTAAAGTCTATTTTGTCTGATATGAGTATTGCTGCTGCAGCTTTCTTTTGATTTGCATTGGCATCAAATATCTTTTTCCATCCCCCCACTTTCAGTCTGTATGTTTCCCTAAATCTGAAGTGGATCTCTTGTAGACAGTGTATAAATGGGTCTTCTTTTAGTATACATGTAGCCCCTCTATGTCTTTTGGTTGGAGCCTTTAATCCATTTACATTTAAGGTAATTGTCAATATGTATGTTCTTATTCCTATTTTTTTTTTTTTTGTGGTACATGGGCCTCTCACTGATGTGGCCTCTCCCACTGCAGAGCACAGGCTCCAGACGTGCAGGCTGAGCGGCCATGGCTCCCAGGCCCAGCTGCTCCACAGCATGTGGGATCTTCCTGGACCGGGGCACGAACCTATGTCCCCTGCATCAGCAGGCGGACTCTCAACCACTGCGTCACCAGGGAAGCCCTGTATTCCTATTTTGTTAATTGTTTTGGCTTTGTTTTTGAAAACCTTTTTTTCCCCTTCTGCTTTTGTTCTCTTCCCTTGTGGCTTGATGTCTATCTTTATTGTTGTGTTTGGATTCCTTTTTCTTTTTGTCTGTGCATCTATTGTAGATTGTTTGCAGTTCTCATGAGGTTTTCTGTTTTTAATATATGTATTTATTTATTTATGGCTGTGTTGGGTTTTTATTGTTGCATGCTGGTTTTCTCTCATTGCAGAAAGGGGGGGACTATTCTTCATTGCAGTGCATGGGCTTCCCATCGCAGTGGCTTCTCTTGTTGCACAGCATGGGCTCTAGGCACGCAGGCTTCAGTAGTTGTGGCACGCAAGCTGAGTAGTTGTGGCTCACGGGCTCTAGAGTACAGGCTCAGTAGTTGTGGCTCATGGGATTAGTTGCTCCATGGTGTGTGGAATCTTCCCAGACCAGGGCTCAAACCTTGTCCCCTGCATTGGCAGGTGGATTCTTAACTACTGCACCACCAGGGAAGTCCCCCATGAGGTTTTGACATAGCAGTCTATATATGTACAAGATTGTTTTAATTAGCTGGTCTCTTACTTTCCAATGCATTTTCAATATCCTGCATTTGTACTCTTTTCTCACGATTGCTGGTTTTGATATTATATTTGTTTCTGTGTGATTTCCTAACTTTGCTTTATGTTTCCCTTTACCAGTGAGCTTTTCCATTCATAATTTTCTTGATTCCAGTTGTGCCCTTTTCTTTTCTGCCTAGATAATTTCCTTTATGATATGTTGTAAAGCTGGTTTGGTGGTGCTGAATTCTCTTAGTTTTGCTTGTCTGTAAAATTTTTGGTTACTCCATCAAATATAAATGAGAGCCTTGTGGAGTAGAGTATTTTTTGTAGGTTTTTCCCTTTCATCACTTTAAATATATCATGCCAGCTCCTTTCTGTCTTCCAAAGTTTCTGCTGAAAAATCAGCTGACAACCTTATGGGTATTCCCTTGTACATTATTTGTTGCTTTTCCTCTGTTGCTTTTATTTTTTTTTCTTTGTCATTAATTTTTCTCACTTTGATTAATATGTGACTCATCATGTTCCTCCTTGGGTTTGTCTTGTATGGAACTCTCTGTGCTTCCTGGACTTGAGTGAAGTTTCCTTTCTCATGTTAGAGAAGCTTTAGGCTATAATCTCTTCAAGTATTTTGTCAAGCACTTTCTCCCTCTCTTCTCCTTCTGGGATTCCTTTAATGCAAATTTTGATGCATTTAATGTTGTACCAGAGGTCTCTGAGTCTCTCTTCATTTCTTTTCTTTCTTTTTTCTTTATTATGTTCTGTGCCAGTGATTTCTACCATTCTGTTTCCACCTCATTTATTCGTTCTTCTGCCTCAACTTTTCTGCTATTGATTCCTTCTAGTGCATTTTTCCTTTCTGTTCTTTTATTTTCATTTCTGTTTGTTTATTCTTTAAACCTTCTAGTTCTTTTTAAAACATCTTTTGTTTCTTCTCAGTCTGTGCCTCCATTATTTTTCCAAGATCTTGGATCATCTTTACTATCATTAGTCTAAATTATATTTCATGTAAGTTGCCTATCTCCACTTCATTTAGTTGTTCTTGTGGCGTTTTATCTTGTTCCTTCTTCTGGAACATATTTTTCTACCATCTCATTTTGTCCAACTTTCTGTTCTCTTTCTGCTGGCTGCAGGATCATACTCCTCTTGCTTCTGGGGTCTGCCCCTTAGTGGGTGAGTTTTTTCCTAGGGTTTGTGCAGCCTTCCTGATTGGAGGGACTTGTGCCAGCCCACTGGTGTGTGGAGCTGGGTCTTGGCCCTTTGGTGGGTAGGGCCATGTTAAGGGGAGTGTTTAGAGGTGGCTGTGAGCTTGGTACAGCTTTAGGCAGCCTGTTGGCTGATGGGCAGTTCTGTGTTTTTATGCTTCGAGTTGTTTGGCCTGAAGCATTCTAGCACTAAGCCTGTATGCTGTTGGTTAGGGTCATGTCTTGATGCCAAAATGGCGACCTCTGGGAGAGCTCACGTTGATCAATATTCTCTGAGACGTCTGCCACCAGTGTCGTTACCCCTACAGTGAACCACAACAGACCTCTGCCTCCCCAAGAGACCCTCCAAATTCATAGGTAAGTCCAGCCCAGTCTCCTATGGAGTTACTGCTTTTTCCTGGGTCCCAGTGTATGTGAAACATGTGTACGCCCTCCAAGTGTGGAGTCTCTTTTTCCCCCAGTCTTGTGGAGCTCCTGTACTCAAGTCCCACTGAACTTGAATGCCAATGTTCTAGGGGCTCCTTGTCCTAATGCTAGACCTTCAGGCTGGGGAGACTGACATGGGGCTCACAACTTTCACTCTTATGGGAGAACCTTTGTGATAAAATTATTTTCCTGTTTGTGGATTGCCTTCCTGGGTGTATGTGCTTTGATTATTTCATGAAAGCACCTCCCTACCATCTCCTTGTGGCTATTTCTTTGTCTTTGAATGTAAAATATTTTTGGTAGGTTACTCTCTTTTTTGTTGATGGTTGTTCAGTCGTTAGTGGGTTGTTTTTTTTTTGTTTGTTTGTTTTTTATGAGAGTGGGTGAGCTCAAGTCCTTCTACTGTGCTATCTTTTCCAGGATCTAGGGGATGCCTTCAGTTTGAATGCTTGCTGTCTCTTTCCTCAATGTGTGCTGGCTATTATTCCCTTGATATGGGGTATGCAGGTGCAGTGGCTGTTGCACACTCCTCGGACAACAGGGTCAGCACTTGGCACCTGCTGGCAGGTCTCCTAGGGATGGCTGAAGTCCACATACACCTGGGAGCAGAGCTTGGCACCTGCTAGTGGGTCTCCTAGGGGTGGCCACAGTCCACACACATCCAGAACAGCTAGGGCAGGGCTCAGTGGCTGCTCACAGGTCTCCTAGGGGTGGCTGCTGACCACACTCTCTCAGGACAGCACTTCTGTGGAGCACGGGATAGTGGCAGCGACTTGCACCTGCACCTGGATATCCTGTGGGCAGTGTCCTGTTGCCTGGGGTTGCTCACAGGTAAATAAGCTCTTTTGGTGGTCCCACACATTTCCTTGTGAGCCTCCCAATAATGGCGGCTTGCCTCTCTGGTTGACCTTGGTTTCTTCAGAGAACCCCCTCAGTTGCCAGAGTCCAGACTCTTCAGCCTGTCTCCATGCAGCCAATCCTTGTCCTCTCCCTAGGTCTGACCTATGAAACCTGAGCTTCAGCACCCAGCCCTTATACACACTAACTAGAAAAACATTTAAGGCTGTGGAGAGCCAGGCAGTGGTGCCAACGTTCTGTGCATGTTACTCTCCATTTTGCCTTCTGCAAATCAACTGCTGTGCTCTCCTCCTAGACTCTGCAGCTCCCCCTCTGTCCAGCCTGATCTCTTAGTGAGAGGACTCCCCAGGATGTGGGAACATTTCCTCCTTCACATTTCCCTCTTTGGGGTACAGGCCCTGTCCTTTTCTTTTTCCTTTTGTCCTACCCAGTTACGTGGAAATTTTCTTGCCCTTTCAGAAGTCTGAAGTCTTTTGCCACCATTGAGTAGCTGTTATGAGTGAATTGTTCAACTTGTAGATGTATTTTGAATGTTTTTGTGAGATAGAGTCAGCTCCCTGTTCTATTCCTCCATTATCTTCATCCTCCTCCCATCCCATAGATTTCGGAAATTTGAGTTTTCATTTTCATTTCCCTCAAGGTATTTTCTGATTTCCTCTTTGATTTTGTCATTGACCTGTTGGTTTTTTAGTAGTACATTGTTTAATCTCCATGTTTGTTTGTTTGTTTCCCATTTTTCTTTCTATATTTGATTTTTAGTTTCCTACACTTGTGGTCAGATAAAATGCTTGACATGATTTCTATTCTCTTTTCATTTTTAAAAACCTTTATTGGAGTATAATTGTTTTACACCGTAGTCTTAGTTGCTGCTCTATAACAAAGTGAATCAGCTATACATATACATACATCCCCATAATCCCTCTCTCTTGTGTCTCCCTCCCACCCCTCTAGGTGGTCACAAAGCACCAAGCTGATCTCCTTGTGCTATGTGGCTGCTTCCCACTAGCTACCTATTTTACATTTGTAGTGTATATATGTCAATGCCACTGTCTCAATTTGTCTCAGCTTACCCTACCCCCGCCCTCAGTCCACAAGTTCATTCTCTATATCTGCATCTTTATTCCTGTCCTGCCCTTAGGTTCTTCAGAATCATAATTTTTTTAGATTCCATATATATGTGTTAGCATACTGTATTTGTTTTTCTTTCTGACTTACTTCTGTATGACAGACTCTAGGTCCATCCACATAACTACAAATAACTCAATTCCATTTTTTTTAATGGCTGAGCAATATTCCATTGTATATATGTGACACCTCTTCTTTATCCATTCATCTGTCAATGGACACTTAGGTTGTTTCCATGTCCTGGCTATTGTAAATAGTGATGCAATGAACATTGTGGTTCATAAGTCTTTTTGAATTATGGTTTTCTCAGGGTATATTCCCAGTAGTGGGATTGCTGGGTCGTATGGTAGTTCTATTTTTAGTTTTTTAAGGAACCTCCATACTGCTGTCAATAGTGGTGTATCAATTTACATCCCCACCAACAGTGCAAGAGAGTTCCATTTTCTCCACACCCTCTCCAGCATTAATTGTTTGTAGATTTTTTGGTGATGGCCATTCTGACTGGTGTGAGGTGATACCTCATTGTAGTTTTGATATGCATTTCTCTAATGATTAGTGATGTTGAGCATCCTTGTGTTTGTTGATGATCTGTATATCTTCTTTGGAGAAGTGTCTATTTAGGTTTTCTGCCCATTTTTGGATTGGGTAGTTTGTTCGTTTGATATTGAGCTGCATGAGCTGCTTGTATATTTTGCAGATTAATCCTTTGTCAGTAGCTTCATTTGCAAATATTTTCTCCCATTCTGAGGGTTGTCTTTTCATCTTGTTTATAGTTTCCTTTACTGTGGAAAAGCTTTTAAGTTTCATTAGGTCCCATTTGCTTATTTTTGATTTTATTTCCATTGTCCTAGGTGGTGGGTCAAAGAAGATTTTGCTGTGATTTATGTCATAGAGTTTTCTGCCTATGTTTTCCTCTAAGAGTTTTATAATGTCTGACCATACAGATAGGTCTTTAATCCATTTTGAGTTTATTTTTGTGTATGGTGTTAGGGAGTGTTCAAATTTCATTCTTTTAAATGTAGCTCTCCAGCTTTCTCAGCACCACATATTGAAGAGGCTGTCTTTTCTCCTGTGTATATTATTGCTTCCTTTATCAAAGATAAGGTGACCATATGTGTGTGGGTTTATCTCTGGCCTTCCTATCTTTCCAATGACCTGTATTTCTGTTTTTGTGCCAGTGTCATATTGTCTTGATTGCTGTAGCTTTGAAATATAGTCTGAAGTCATGGATCCTGATTCCTCCAGCTCAGATTTTCTTTCTCAAGACTGATTTGGCTTTTCAGGTATTTTATGTTTCCATACAAATTGTGAAATTTTTTGTTCTAGGTCTGTGAAAAATGCCATTGGTAGTTTGTTAGGGATTGCATTGAATCTGTAGATTGCTTTGCTTTGGGTCGTATAGTCATTTTCACAATGTTGATTCTTCCAATCCAAGAACATGGTGTATCTCTCTATCTGTTTGTAACATCTTTAATTTCTTTCATCAGTGCCTTATAGTTTTCTGCATACAGGTCTTTTGTCTCCTTAAGTAGGTTTATTCCTGGTTATATTATTCTTTTCATTGCAGTGGTAAATGGAAGTGTTTCCTTAATTTTTCCTTCAGAGTTTTCATCATTAGTGTATATGAATGCAAGAGACTTCTGTGCATTAGTTTTGTATCCTGCTACTTTACCAAATTCATTGATTAGCTCCAGTAGTTTTCTGGTAGCATCTTTAGGATACTCTATATATGGTATCATATTATCTGCAAACAGTGACAGGTTTACTTCTTCTTTTCCAGTTTGGATATCTTTTATTTCTTTTTCATCTCTGCTCTATCTAATACTTCCAAAACTATGTTGAATACTAGTGTGGGAGTGGGCCACCTTGTCTTGTTCCTGATTTTGGAGGAAATGGTTCAAGTTTTTCACCATTGAGAATGATGTTGGTTGTGGTTTTGTCATATATGGCCTTTATTATGTTGAGGTAAGTTCCCCCATGCATATTTTCTGGAGAGTTTTTATCGTAAATGGGTGTTGAATTTTGTCAAAAGCTTTCTCTGCATCTATTGAGATTATCATATGGCTTTTATCCTTCACTTTGTTAATATGGTGTATCACATTGATTGATTTGCATATATTGAAGAACCCTTGCATTCCTGCCATAAACCCCACTTGATCATGGTGTATGATCCTTTAAATGTGCTGCTAGATTCTGCTTGCTAGTATTTCATTGAGGAATTTTTGCATCTATGTTCATCAGTGATATTGGCCTTTAGTTTTCTTTCTTTGTGACATCCTTGTCTGGTTTTGGTATCAGGGTGATGGTGACCTCATAGAATGAGTTTGGGAGTGTTCCTCCTTCTGCAATATTTTGGAAGATTTTGAGAAGGATAGGTGTTAGCTCATCTCTAAATGTTTGATAGAATTTGCTTGTGAAGCCATCTTGTCCTTGGCTTTTTTTTGCTGGAAGATTTTTAATCACAGTTTCAATTTCAGTGCTTGTGATTGGTCTGCTCATATTTTCTATTTCTTCCTGTTTCTATCTTGGAATGTTGTGCTTTTCTAAAAATTTGTCCATTTCTTCCAGTTGGTCCATTTTATTGGCATATACTTACTTCTAGTAACCTCTCATGATCCTCTGTATTTCTGCAGTGTCAGTTGTTACTTCTTTTTCATTTCTAATTCTATTGATTTGAGTCTTTTCCCTTTTTTTCTTGATAAGTCTGGCTAATGGTTTATCAATTTTGTTTATCTTCTCAAAGAACCAGCTTTTAGTTTTATTGATCTTTGCTATCATTTCCTTCATTTCTTTTTCATTAATTTCTGATCTGATCTTTATGACTTCTTTCCTGTTGCTAAATTTGGTGTGATTATTTGTTGTTGTTTTTCTTTCTGTAATTGTGTTAGGTGTAAGTTTAGGTTGTTTATTTGAAATTTTTCTCTTTTTTTTGAGGTAGGATTGTATTGCTATAAACGTCCCTCTTAGAACTGCTTTTGCTGCATCCCATAGATTTTGGCCCGTCATGTTTTCATTGTAATTTGTTTCTAGGTATTTTTTGATTTCCTCTTTGATTTCTTCAGTGACCTTTTTATTATGGAATAGTGTATCATTTAACCTCCATGTGTTTGTATTTTTTACAGTTTTTTTCCTGTGTTCCTCTGGTGGTGTGTTTTGGGGTGTCAGTGAGCTTATTTTGATTTTAGGCAGCCTCTCTGCTAATGGGTGGGGTTGTGTTCCTGTCTTGCTAGTTGTTTAGCATGGGGTGTCTAGCACTGGAGCCTGCTGGTCGTTGAATGTAGCTGGGTCTTAACGTTGAGATGGAGATCTCTGGGAGAGCTCTCGCTGATTGATATTACATGGGGCCAGGAGGTATCTGGTGGTCCAATATCCTGAACTCGACTCTCCCACTTCAGAGGCTCAGGCCTGACCCCTGGCTGGATCACCAAGACCCTGTCAGCCACAGAGCTTCAAATATTCTTCAGTGTGTTCTATGAGTTAGTTTTCCATTCTGTTGTGTCAAGGAGTTTTCCTTCTTCATATTTTACAAAGAAGTCTCCCTTTTTTCTTTCCCTTTGTGCTTTCTAGTTTCACTCGCTCATTTGGTGCTGGAGGCCCAAGACTCACACCTGGCTCTTCAGACCAGACTCCATAGTGCAAAATCGATTTTTATCCTCTTAAACTTGTTGAGACTTGTTTTACAGCCTAGCATGTGATTTATCCTGGAGAATGTTTCATGTGGGCTTAAAAGAATGTGTATCTGCTCTGTTTCTGGTTGTAATGCCCTATAGATATCTATTAAGGTCCACTGGTCTATTGTGTGATTAAAAGCCACTGTTGCCTTATTGATTTCTGTCTGGATGATCTGTCCATTGATGTAAGGGTAGTGTTAAAATTCCCTACTATTCTTGTATTATTGTCAATTTCTCCCATTATCTTTTCAGTATTTGCTTTATGTATTTAGGTGTTCCTTTATTGGATGCTCATATATTAATGAGTGCAATATTCTCTTATGTTTTATTGATCCATTTATCATTATATAATGCGTCTGGTTGTCTTTTCTTATACCCTTTGTTTTAAAGTCTGATTTGCCTTATATGAAAATTGCTACCCTCAATTTCTTGTTTCCGATTGCATGAAACATTTTTTCCCATTCCATCACTTTCAGTCCATGTGTGTGTATTTAACTCTTAAGTGATTCTCTTGTAGGCAGCATATTGAAAGGTCTTGATTCTTCGTACAGTCAGACACCCTATATATCTTTTGTTTTGCGTGTTTAGTCCCTTGACATTTAAAGTAATTATTGTTGGGTATGTATTTGTTGCCATTTAATTACTTCATTTTCAATTGTTTTTGTAGCTCTTCTCTGTTCATTTCTTCGGTTTCTTCCCTTGTGGTTTGATGATTGTCTTTAGTAGTATGCTTGTGTTCCTTTCTTTTTGTTTTGTGTGTATCTATTGTAGGTTTTTTATTAGTGATTACCATGGGGCTCATGTATATTGACACATAATTATATCTACTTGTTTTTAGTTTCAAGCACATGATGAACAATCTACATTTCTTACTCCCCTCCACTACATTTTGTTGTTTTGATATCATATTTTACATCTTCATGCTTATCCTTTCACTGTTCATTGTAGTTACAGTTGATTTTTACAAGTTTTGTCCTTTAACCTATGTACTGATTTACTGAAGTGGTTGATCTTCAATCCTTACTCTATATTTGCCTTTCCTAATGCGATTTTCCCTTTCATATAGATTTTTACTCTTTTCTTCATTTATGGAAGATCCTTCAATATTTATTTTAGGCTAAGTTTAGTATTGATGATTTTTGTTTTCTGCTTGTCAGACACTGTCTTTATCTTTCCTTCTATTCTAAATTATAATCTCACTGGGTAGATTCTCCTAGTTTGCTGGGGTTTTTTTTCCTTTCAGCATTTTGTATATATCATGCCACTCTCTTCCAGCATGCAAAGTTTCCGCAGAGACATCTGCTAATAGCTTTATGGGGATTCCCTTATATATGACTCTGTTTTTCTCTTGCTGCCTTTAGAATTTTCTCTTTATCTTTAAATATTACCATTTTAATATTGATATGTGTTCATGTGGGTCTTTTTGGCTTCATCTTTTCAAGACCCCCTGTGCTTCCTGTACTTGGATATCTGTTTCCTTCCTTAGGTTTTGGGAGTTTTCAGCCATAATTTCCTCAAATACATTATTGATTTCCTTATCTCTTCTCCTTAAGGAACCCCTATAATGCAAATGTCACTGACACTTATCTTTTACCATTTAGGTAATACCCATTCTAAGGTGTGAGGTTTATCTCATTATGATTTTGACTTCCATTTCCCTAATGATTCATAATGTTAAGCATCTCTTCATGTACTGGTTGGCCATTTGAATAGGTTCTTTTGAGAGTGGCTATTTATATCTTTTGCCCATTTTCAAATTTTAATTATTTGGGTTCTTACTATTGATTTGTGTGTGTTCCTTATATACATATTGGACATAAACTTTTTCAGATATATAGTTTTTAAATATTTTCTCACATTTGGTAAGTTTCCTTTTCATTTTGTTGATTTTTTTTTTCTCTGCAAAAGCTTTTTACTTTTATGTCATCCCACTTGGCAACTTTTGCTTTTGTTGCCTGTGGTTTTGGGGTCATAGCAAGAAATCATTGCTGAAGGCAATGTCAGGCAGATTTTCCCTATGTTTTATTCTAGGAGTTTTATGGTTTTAAGTCTTATGTTTAAGTCTTTAATCCATTTTGATTTGATTTTTGTGTACAGTGTAAGATAAGTGTCCAATTTCATTCTTTTGTATGTGGATATCCAGTTTTCACAGTATCATTTATTCAAGAGACTATCTTTTCCCCAATAACCTGTATATCACTTTGTGTAGTATGACCATTTTAATAATATTATTTTTTCTAATCCATGAATATGGGGTGTGTCCTTTTATATGTGTCCTCTTTCATTTCCTTCATCAGTGCTTTATACTTTTCAGTGTACAGTTATTTTATCTCTTTCATTAATTACTAAATGTTTTAATCTATTGGGTATTTTTGTAAATGAGATTGTTTTCTTAATTTCTATTTTGATTAGCTTGTTATTGATGTATAGAAATGCCACTGAATTTTTTCATGTTGATGTTGTATCCTGCAACTTTACTGAATTTGTTTGTTTATTCTAACAGTTGTATGTGAGTGTATGTGTGTGTGTGAGTGTGTGTGTGTGTAGTGTAGTGAATGTTTAGAGTTTTCTATGTATATAATCATCTCGTCAGCAGAGATAATTTTAATTCTCTGCTTTCAATTTTTGATACATTTTATTTATTTTTCATTGTCTGATTGCTCTAGCTAGGACTTCCAGTACTACTTTGAAAAACAATAGTGAGAGTGGGAATCTTTGCTTTGTTCCAGGTCTTAGAGGATGAGCTTTCAGTTTATCCCCATGAACTATAATGGTAGTTGTGATTTTTTTCATACATGGCATTTATTGTGTCGAGGTAAGGTCTTTTTGTACATGTATCACTGAGAGCTTTCATCATGAAAGGGTGTTAAATTTTGTTAAATACTTTTTCTACATCTACTGATATGACCATATGGTTTTTATTCTTCATTCTGTTCATGTAGTATATTACATTGATTAATATTTATATGTTGAAATATCCTTGCATCCCAGAAATAAATCCCACTTGGTCATGTGAATGACCTTTTTAATATGCTGTTGAGATGATTTTGCTATTATTTTATTGCGGATTTTTCCATCTAAGTTCTTCAGGGATTCTGACTTGTAGTTCTTTTTTCTTGTGGTGTCTCTATCTGGCTTTGGAATCAGGGTAATGATAGTTTCATAAAATGAATTTGGGAGTGTTCCTTCTTCTGTTTTTTGAAAGAGATTAATAAGGTTTTGTATTGTATTAGTTCTTTAAATGCTCGGTAGAACAAATCCTGGTCCTGGGATTTTCTTTGATGGGGTGTTTTTGATCTTTGTTTCTTATTGGTTTGTTCAGGCTTTCTATTTCTTCTTGAATAGGTCTTTTAGGTTGTATGTTTCTAGGAATATATCTGTTTCTTCTGGTTTACCCAACTTGTTGGTGAATAATTGTTTAAAATAGTCCTTTATGATCTTTTTATTTCCATGTTATCTGGTGTAATGTCTCCTCTTTCATTTCTGATTTTACTTTACTGATCTCTCTTTTCTTCTTTTGTAGTGTAACTAAGAGTTGTCTATTTTGCTCATCTTTTTAATACACCAAATCTTATTTTTCTTGTTTTTTTCCTAAAGTTTATCTATTTTCTATTACACTTATTTCTGCTTGAAACTTTATTATTGAATATTATCTTCCTTATGCTAACTCTGGATTTAGTTCTTCTTTTTTATAGTGTCTGAAGTTATAAAGTGAGATTGTTGAATTGAGATCTTTCTTCTTTTTAAATGTAAGCATTTAACACTATAAACTTTCCTCTTAGCACTATTTCTGCTGCATCACATAATTTTAGTGGGTTGCATTTGCATTTTTGATAGTTTTGAGGTATTTTTTAAAATTTTCTTATTTTATTTTTTTAACATCTTTACTGGAGTATAATTTCTTTACAGTGATGAATTAGTTTCTGCTATATAAAAAAAGTGAGTCAGCTATATGTATACATATATCCACATAAACCTTCCCTCTTACATCTCCCTCACACTGTCCCTATCCCAGCCTTCTAGGTGATCACAAAGGACCAAGCTGATCTCCCTGTGATACACAGCTGCTTCCCACTAGTTATCTATTTTAGATTTGGTAGTGTATATTCGAACATGACACTCTCTCACATCATCTCAGCTTACGCATCCCCCTCCCCCTGTCCTCAGGTCCAATCACTATGTCTGCATCTTTATTGCTGTCCTGCCCTTATGTTCTTCAGACCATTTTTTTTTAGATTCCATATGTTTGTGTTAGCATATAGTATTTGTTTTTCTCTTTCTGAATTACTTCACTCTATATGACAGACTCTGGGTCAATCAACCTCATTGCAAATACCTCAATTTCTTTTCTTTTTATGGCTGAGTAACATTCCATTGTATATATGTGACACATCTTCTTTATCCACTCATCTGTCGATGGACACTTAGGTGGCTTCCAAGTCCTGGCTGTTGTAAATATTGCTGCAATGAACATTGTGCACATGACACTTTTTGAATTATGGATTTCTCATGGTATATGCCCAGTAGTAGGATTGCTGGGTCATATGGTAGTTCTATTTTTAGAATTTAAGGAATCTCCATACAGTTCTCCATAGTGGTTGTATAAATTTACATTCCCCCCAACAGTGCAAGAGGGTTCCATTTTCTCCACATCCCCTCCAGCACTAATTGTTTGTAGATTTTTTAATGATGGACATTCTGACCAGTGTGAGGTGATACCTCATTGTGGTTTTGATTTGCATTTCTCTAATGATTAGTGATGTTGAGCATCCTTTCATGTGTTTGTTAGCAATCTGTATATCTTCTTCCGAGAAATGTCTATTTAGGTTTTCTGCTGACATTTTGATTGGGTTTTTTGTTTGTTTGATATTGAGCTGCATGAGTTGCTTGTATATTTTGGAGATTAATCTTTTGTCAATTGCATTGTTTTCAAATATTTTCTCCCATACTAATGGTTATCTTTTCATTTTGTTTATGGTTTCCTAGGATGTGCATAAGATTTTGTTACATTAGGTCCCATTGATTCATTTTTGATTTTATTTCCATTTCCCTAGGAGGTGGGTCAAAAAGTATCTTGATGTGATTTATGTCATACAGTGTTCTGCCTATGATTTCCTCTAAGAGTTTTATAGTGTCTGGCTTTACATTTAGGTCTTTAATACATTTTGAGTTTATTTTTGTGTATGGTGGTAGGAACTGTTATAATTTCATTCTTTTACATGTACATGTCCAGTTTTCACAGCACCACTTATTGAAGAGGCTGTCTTTTCTCCACTGTATATTCTTGCCTACTTTGTCAAAGATAAGGTGACCATATGTGTGTGGGTTTTTCTCTGGGCTTTCTATCCTGTTCCATTGATCTGGATTTCTGTTTCTGTGCCAGTACCATACTGTCTTGATTGCTGTAGCTTTGAAATATAGTCTGAAGTCCAGGAGCCTGATTCCTCCAGGTCCGTTTTTCTTTCTCAAGATTGCATTAGCTATTCGGAGTCTTTTGTGTTTCCCTACAAATTGCAAAATTTTTTGTTGTAGTTCTGTGAAAAATGCTATTGGTAGTTTGATAGGGATTGCATTGAGTCTGTAGATTTCTTTGAGTAGTATAGTCATTTTCACAATATTGATTCTTCCAATCCAAGAACATGGTATATCTCTCTATGTGTTTGTATCATCTTTAATTTCTTTCATCAGTGTCTTATAGTTTTCTGCATAGAGTTCTTTTGTCTCCTTAGGAAGGTTTATTCTTAGGTATTTTATTCTTTTTGTTGCAGTGGTAAATGGGAGTGTTTCCTTAATTTCTCTTTCAGATTTTTTGTCGTTAGTGTATAGGAACACAAGAGATTTCTGTGCATTCATTTTGTATCCTGCTACTTTACTAAATTCACTGATAAGGTCTAGTAGTTTTCTAGTAGCATGTTTAGGATTCTCTGTGTATTCTATCATGTCATCTGCAAACAGTGACAGTTTTACTTCTTCTTTTCCGATTTGGATTCCTTTTATTTCTTTTTCTTCTAATTGCCATGACTAAAACTTTCAAAACTATGTTGAATAATAGTGGTGAGAGTGGGCAACCTTATCTTGTTCCTGATCTTAGTGGAAATGGTTTCAGTTTCTCACCATTGAGAATGATGTTGGCTGTGGGTTAGTAATTTATGGCCTTTATTATGTTAAGGCAAGTTCCCTCTATGCCTACTTTCTGGTGGGTTTTTATCATAAATGGGTGATGATTGTTTTTGAAAGCTTTTTCTGCATCTATTGAGATGATCATATTGTTTTTATCCTTTAATTTGTTAATATGGTTTATCACGTTTTTTGATTTGTGTATTTTGAAGAATCCTTGCATTCCTGGCATAAACCAGGAGTTTTATAGTATCTGGTCTTACATTTAGGAGTAACGCATTTTGAGTTTATTTTTTTTTGTACAATGTTGAATGTTCTAATTTCATTTTTTTACATGTAGCTGTCCAGTTTTCCCAGCACCATTTATTGAATACATTGACTTTCCTCCATTGTATATTCTTGCCTCCTTTGTCATAGTTTAATTGACCACAGGTGCATGGGTATGCTTCTGAACTTTCTATCCTGTTCCATTGATCTATATTTCTGTGTTTATGCCAGTATCATACTATTTTGAGGTCTGTAGCTTTGTAGTTTAGTCTGAAGTCAGGGAGCCTGATTCCTCCAGGTCCGTTTTTCTTTCTCAAGATTGTTTTTGTTATTTGGGTCTCTTCTGTGTCTCCATACAAATTTTAAGATTTTTTATTCTAGGTCTGTAAAAAGGGCCTTGGTAATATGAGAGGGATTGCATTGAATCAGTAGATTGTATAGTCATTTTGACAATATCAATTCTTCCTGTCCAAGAACATGGTATATCCTTCAATCTGTTGTGTCATCTTCAAATTCGTGCATCAGCATCTTATTGTTTTTGGAGTACTGGTCTTTTGCCTCCTTAGGTATGTTTATTCCTAGGTATTTTATTGTTTTTTTCTTTTCTGTTGTTGTTTTTATTAATTAATTAATTTATTTTTGCTGTGTTGGGTCTTCATTTCTGTGTGAGGGCTATCTCTAGTTGTGGCAAGCACGGGCCACTCTTCAAAGCGGTGTGCAGGCCTCTCACTGTTGCGGCCTCTTTTGTTGTGGAGCACAGGCTCCAGACATGCAGGCTCAGTAGTTGTGGCTCATGGGTCTAGTTGCTCCACGGCATGTGGGATCCTCCCAGACCAGGGCTCAAACCCGTGTCCCCTGCATTAGCAGGCAGATTCTCAACCACTGTGTCACCAGGGAAGCCCTATTGTTTTTAATGCAGTGGTGTATGGGATTGTTTCCTTGATTTCTCTTTCTGATCTTTTGTTGTTAGTGTATAGAAATGCAAGAGATTTCTGTGTATTATTTTTGTATCCTGTAACCTTACTAAATTCATTGATGAGCACTAGTAGTTTTCTGGTAGCATCGTTAGGATTTTCTATGTGTAGTATTATGTCATCTGCAAACAGTGACAATATTACTTCTTCTTTTCCAATTTGGATTCCTTTTATTTATTTTTTTCTTCTCTGATTGACGTGTCTAGGACTTCCCAAAGTATCCTTGTCTTGTTCCTGATCTTAGAAGAAATGCTTTCAGCTTTTCACCATTGAAAATGATGTTTGCTGTAGGTTTGTCATATATTGGCCTTTATTATGTTGTGATTTGTTTCCTCTGGTCCCACTTTCTGGAGAGTTTTTATCATAAATGAGTATTGAATTTTGCCAAAAGATTTTTCTGCATCTATTGATATAATCATATGGTTTTGATTCCTCAATTTGTTGATGTGCTGTATCACATTGATTGATTTGCAGGATAGTGATATTGGCATGTAATTTTCGTTTGTGTGGTACCTTTTTCCTGGTTTTTGTATCAGGGTGACCGTGGCCTCACAGAGTGAGTTTGGGAGTATTCCTTCCTGTGCAATATTTTGGGATAATTTCAGAAGGATAAGTGTTAACTTTTCGCTAAATATTTGATAGAATTCGTCTGTGAAGCCATCTTGCCCTGGACTTTTGTTGGGAGGTTTTTTTTTAAGTTGTTTTTTGTTTTGCTTGCACCCCATAACATGTGGGACCTCAGTTCCCTGACCAGGGATCAAACCCACATCCCCTGTATTGGAAGTGTGGATTCTTAACCACTGGACTACCAGGGAAGTCCCTGTTGGAAATTTTTAAATCACAGTTTCTATTTCAGTACTTGTTATTGACCTGTTTATATTTTCCATTTCTACCTGTTTCAGTCTTTGGAGTTTGTATCTTTTTAAGAATTTGGTCATTTCTTCCAGGTGGAAGGCTGTCCATTTTATTGACATACAGTTGCTTATACAGTCTTTTGTGATCCTTTCTATTTCTGTGGTGTCTGTTGTAACTTCCTCCTTTTTATTTCTAGTTTTATTGACTTGTGTCCTCTCCCCTTTTTTCTGGATGAGCCTGACTAAAAATTTATCTATTTTGTCAAAAAAATAAGCTTTTAGTTTCATTTATCTTTTCTATTGTTTTCTTCATTTCTGTTTCATTTATTTTTGTTCTGATCTTTATGATTTCTTTCCTTCTATTAAGTTTGGGTTCTGTTTGTTCTTCTTTCTCTAGTTGCTCAAGTTAGGTTATTTATTTGTGATTTCTCTTTTGTTTCCTGAGGTAAGATTGTATTTCTATAAACTTTCCTCTTAGAAATGCTTTTGCCATATCTATTGGTTTTT
Source organism: Delphinus delphis (assembly GCF_949987515.2). Lineage (NCBI taxonomy): Eukaryota > Metazoa > Chordata > Mammalia > Artiodactyla > Delphinidae > Delphinus > Delphinus delphis. The sequence goes on along the minus strand of NC_082704.1, from coordinate 61,031,625 downwards.
GATCATCATACTTTCATTTTCATTTGTCTCTAGGTATATTTTGATTTCCTTTTTATTTCTTCAGCAATCATTTGTTGTTTAGTAGTATACTGTTTAACCTCTACATGTTTGTGTTTTTTTATATTTTTTTTCTTGTAGTTGAATTTTAATGTCATACCCTTGTGGTCAGAGAAGATGCTTGATATGATTTCAATTTTCTTAACTTTACCAAGGCTTGCTTTGTGGCCCAGCATGTGATCACTCTTGGAAAATGTTCCATGTGCACTTGAGAATATTTTATATTCTGCTTTCAGATGGAGTGCTCTATGAATATCCATTAATCCATCTGGTCTAATGTGTCATTTAAGGCCTGTGTTTCCTTATTGATCTTCTGTTTGTGTTATCTGTCCATTGACAAATTTTAGATGTTAAAGTATCCCACTATTATTGTGTTAATGTAGATTTCTCTGTAGATTTGTCCTTTATGGCTGTTAGCATTTGCCTTATATATTGGAGTGCTGCTATGTTGGGTGCATATATATTTACAATTTTATATTTTCTTCTTGGATTGATCCCTTGATCATTATGTACTGTCTGTCTTTGTGTTTTGTAACAGTCTTTATTTTAAAGTCTATTTTTACTGATATGAGTGTTGCTAGTCCAACTTTCTTTTGATTTCCATTTGCACAGAATAACTTTTTCCATCCCCTCACTTTTGGTATGCATATGTCCCTAGGTCTGAAATGGGTCTCTTGTAGACAGCATATTTACGGCTCTTGTTTTGTATCCATTCAGCCAGTCCATGTCTTTTGGATGAAGCACTTAATCCATTTTCATTTGATGTAATTATTGATATATATGTTTATGTTGCCATTTTCTTAATTGTTTTGGGTTTGTTTTGTAAGTCTTTTTTCTTCCCTTTCTCTTTTGCTCTCTTCTATTGTGATTTGATGAATAACTTTAGTGTTGTGCTTGGGTTTCTTTTTCTTTTTGTGTGTGTGTATCTATTGTAAATTTTTCATTTGCAGTTACCATGAGGTTTTGATATAGCAGTCTATATATAAACAACATTGTTTTAACTTGCTGGTCTTTTAATTTCAAAGGCATTTCCAGTATCCTGCATTTGTACTCTCCATTTCTCACAATTGCTGGTTTTGATATCAGATTTGTGTGTGGATGATTTCGTACTTTTACTGTATATTTGCTTTTATTGGTGAGCTTTCCATTCATAATTTTCTTGTTTCTGGTTTTGGCCTTTTATTTTTTGCTTAGAGAAGTTCTTTTTGCATTTGTTTCAGGACTAGTCTGGTGGTGTTAAATTCTCTTAGCTTTTGCTTATCTGTAAAACATTTGATTCCTCCATCAAATATGAATGAAAGCATTGCTGGGTAGAATATTATTGACTGTAGGTTCTTCCCTTTCATTACTTTAAATATATCATGTCACTCCCTTCTGACCTGCAGAGTTTCTGCTGAGAAATCAGCTGATAGCCTTATGTGAGTTCCCTTGTATGTTTTTTGTTTCTTTTCCTTGTTGCATTTAATATTTTTTCTTTGTCTTTAATTTTTGTCAGTTTGATTACTATGTGTCTCAGCATGTTCCTCTTTGAGTTTATCCTGCCTGGGACTCTCTGAGCATCCTGGCCTTGAATGAGTCTTTCCTTTCCCATATTAAGGAAGTTTTCATCTACTATCTCTTCAAATATTTTCTCAAGTCCTTTCTCTCTCTCTTCTTTTTCTGGGACCCCTATAATGTGAATGTTGTTGTGTTTAATGTTGTCCCAGAGATCTCTTAGGCTGTCTTCATTTCTTTTCATTCTTTCTTATTTCTTCATTTCTGCAGCAGTGATTTCCACCATTCTGTCTTTCAGCTCACTTATCTGTTCTTCTGCCTCAGTTATTCTGCTATTGATTCTTTCTAGTGTATTTTTTAATTCAATTATTGTATTGTTCATCTCTGTTTGTTTGTTCTTTATTTCTTCCAGGTCTTTGTTAATCATTTCTTGTATCTTCTCAATCTGTGCCTCCATTCTTTTTCTGAGATCTTGGATCATCTTCAGTATCATTACTCTAAAGTCTTTTTCCAGTAGATTGCCTATCTCTACTTTACTTAGTTGTCCTTCTGGGGTTTTATCTTGCTCCTTCATCTGGGACATATTCCTCTGCTATCTCATTTTGTCTAACTTTCTATGATTGAGGTTTCCATTCCACAGGCTGCAGGATTATAGTTCTTCTTGCTTCTCCTGTCAGCCTTCTGGTGGATGAGGCTGTCTAAGAAGTTTGTGCAGGCTTCCTAGTGAGAGGGACTGGTTCCTCCTCACTGGTTTGTGGAGCTGGGTCTTTTCTCTCTTTAGGGTAAGGCTGTGCTCAGGAATACTTTAAGCAGCCTGTCTGCTGATGGGTGGGTCTGTGTTCCCACCCTGTTTGTTATTTGGCCTGAGGCATCCCAGCATTGGAGACTACAGTCTCTTGGGTTGAGCTAGGTCTTTGGTGGTGGTGGGGGGGGAATGGCAGCCTCCCAGAGGGCTCACACCAATGATTACTTACCAGAACTGCCACTGCCAGTGTCTTTGCCCCCAAAATGAGCCACAGCTAACCCTTGGCTCCACGGGCACCCTCCAATACTAACAGGTAGGTCTGATCCAGTTTTTATTAGGCCACTGCTTTTTTCCCTCAGCCCTGTTGCACACAAAACCTTGTGTGTGCACTCCAAGTGTTAAGTTTCTCTTTCCCCCAGTTCTGTGTAATTCCTGGGATCAAACATCACTGGCCTTCAAAGCCAGATTCTCTGGGACTCCTCCTCCCTTTTCCAGACCTCCGAGCTGGGAAGCCTGATGTGGGGTCAGGACTTTCACTCCTGTGGGATAACTTCTGTGCTATAATTATTTTCCAGTTTGTGGCTCGCCCACCTGATGGATATGGATTTGATTTTATCACAATTACATCCCTCCTATGATCTCATAGTGGCTTCTTCTTTGTGTTTCTCTATAGGGTATCCTTTTTGGAAACTTCCAGACTTTTTTGGTTGATGGTTGTTCAGCAGTTAGTTGTAATTTTGGTGTTTTTGTAAGAAAGTGTGCACTTATGTCCTTCTACTCTGCCATCTTACAATTTCCCTTCAACTAGATTGTATTTATTTTTATACTTTGTTTAAAAAACTAAAGAGTCTTTTACCAAATGAGTCTCTAATTGTTGGAAAGTTGGGTGGGAATAATAACATATATAATTGTTGTTTGTGACTCATGGAAAGTGACACATTTTGAATGCTTTGTTTCTGGTCTTATTCTTTCTAAAATATTGTTCCTTAAAACACACCCATTATTATACTAACAGTCCCTAATGAGTGAAATAAACAGATTGAGAGAAGATGAGTTATATGTCATATAGTTTATATTAATAAGAAGATGCTTTGACCTAAGCCAGCAGCATTATTTGAATTTATGATGAAATTCATGCTACTGAGAGTGAGGGTCCTATCTTCATATGAATAAACTGCTAAGACTGCTACCATGTGACCTTTAACTTCATTTAGAGTTCAACAGGAGGAAGATTTCCAAGTAAAATCTCTTTTGGAATGGTGGAATATTTTATATAAAAGTCAGAATCCTAGATATGTAAAAATTAAAAACATAGAATTAAATAAAATGTCCATCAACACAAGACTGCTTAAATAAATGGTAAATTCGCACAAAATTCTCTACAGTTGTTTAAAAAGAAAGGTGGATCTATAAGTGCTGGTATGAAAAGATATCCAACACATTTTATTAAGAAAGAAAATATGAGACAAAGAACAGTGTGTATATCATATGACTTGACTTATTTCAGGAAAAAGACTATGTATTGCATATGCATAAAATATTTCTAGAAGAATAAAAAAGAAATCGTTAATTGGTCATGATTAACTCTGAAGAATGGAACTAGGAAGGAAGATAAGGAGGCTGACTGCAATATTTCATGTGTACTTGTTACATTTATTCAAAAGAGATGAGAGAGAGACAGTGACAGAGACAGAGAGACAGAAAAGAAAAGAAGACAAACTACAATATAGAGCCCAGGCTCAAAAGATTCAATAGTTTTGATATAAGAATGAGTGATGCTGTTTCCAGTTGTTCTCATTTGGAAGTATGACTATTAGAATCATAGGGGCCATAATATAACTTAGTCCAAATTCTTCATTGTGTGGATAAGTAAACCAAAGTCCAGAGAGAAAACAAATTGCTCAAGGTTATACACAGGCAAAATAAGTCAAAGCAGAACAATAATTCATGTTTTCTGATTCCCAGTTGTGATCTGTTTCAGAGGTGTTTTTAGTGTAGTGAACACTTTTAACATTTATCATCATTAACCCACTTGTATTTGATAAAACCTGAAATTCTCTAACAATGAGAAAACGATGTGTTTCAGAGAGATGACATTTTCCCCAACATGGCAGTGGGAATGATTTCCCAGTAGTGAGTGTTAAAACAATTAAACAAAAGGCCATTTGACTGAGGTGGCTTTAATACCTTGGTAGCCTATGTAAACAAACCAAAACTTAAGCCAAAGTCAATGCACTAGAATCCAAGAAAGTGAAACTTAAAGTTTCCATTCTTTAAGTTTCCAACTTAAAGAATCCAAGAAAGTGAAACAACCAATTACAGCCAACTAAGCTTTCCCAACTACTTAAGCTATAACCAATAAAATAATTTCCTTGCTTTGCTTCAATGTCTTCACTATAATAAAACCTTGCCTGAAATCCTGTTAGTGGATTACTCCTAACCACCTTTTGTTAGGAAATTGCCATGATATTTTATTGTCTTATGCCTTCATTTCTTGCCTTACTCTTAATTAGGAAACTATTCAAAAGTGTAATTTACCCCATTCTTGTTCTCATTGGAACCACTTTTAGCAATTTCTACATTTCCTTTCAAAAATACTCTCTTTATATGCAAGCCTAGATATTCTAACAGCTATAAGAAGCAATGCAAGATTTCTATGACTAATTACAAAAAAGTTTATTTCTTGCTCATGGTCCAGTACAGTGCGTGTGTGTGTGTTCATGCGTGTGTGTGTTGAGGGGGACTTACATATCATGTAATAAAGGGCTTTATTATGTAGTCAATTATTCAATCTCTCCCCCTCCCCACCCCCCCTCTCTCTCCCTGTCTCTCTCTCTCTCTTTATCTCAGTCTCTTCATTGGGATCTGTTCTTTTCAAATTTACTTAAAAGATTAATATATAGAAAACATAATATGGGACTACTCATTTTGAAGTAAGCATATAGAGTCTGAAACCACATTTGTGCTTACCCTTCATTTGTAGCAATACCTGAGGCACCTTCATAGAACTCTATGGTTCCATGGAGCAGTGTCTGAAAAACACTGGCCTAGATACTACCTGGAGATAGGCTTCATACAAGAAATATATCAGAGGGGGTTAGTTTAGACTGTGAAGGCTTCCCAGAAGAATAGATAATTATCCTGGGTAGGATTTAGAGGATCAGAAGAGGCAATTCAACACTGAGGAGAGAAGGTAATATGAGGGAAAACCTAGAGACATGGAATAAGCACTGCATGTACATCAGCCAATGAGTGTAGTTCAGACAGGGGAGAAGTAGAAGCTAAGAATAGATATTTTGGCCCAGCTCAGACTATGTACGACCTTTGAATACAGGATGGGGAAAATGGATTTCAGCCTGTGAGCAGTGGCAAATTAGTGATGAATTGAATGAAGAATAATATGCTAAAAGTAATATTTATAGGAGGAAAGGGAGTCAATAAAGAAGATTCTGTTGCAGAAATCCACAAACGAGGTGTCAGTGCCTTGGATTAGGGTGATACCAGGAAAAATGGAGAAGAAAAACTATCATTTAATTCATCATAATTTTATTGATTACCTTTTAAGTGGACAGAAGATAGCATGTAGCATTAGAAAGAAGGAAACAGGAGGTCCCAGAGATCTTTTAATGAGTGAAAAGCAGAGGATAATAACTGAAGAGGACTTCAAAGTTTTCAGAATGAATGATTAAGAGAAAAAAAAGAATTATTATAAATTAAGTCTGTTTTAATTTCTTAATTTCCTGGGGAAACATTCCCTATCATCACTTGCCCATGGGGAGTATCTTTTCATGGAACATCAGGGGTTACAGTCATTAGCCCTGAATTTGAGTTCTGGCTCCATGATTTGCCACTTTCATGGCCCTGCATAATTAAAAGGTTGACTTTTAAGATTATGTGTCTACCTCAGAGTGAAACTTACATGGAAGGTGCTTGTTGGAGTTCCTGAGAACAGAAAGTAGGAACTCACCATCATTACAGGAATAGGTTGTTATGCAGTTTTTGTGCCTATACCCTAATGAATAATTGTTTATGTAGATGATTTAGGTCTGAAATTTGCATTCATTGAAATATAACACCAGGTAGTAAGGTTATAGGGAAGCTGATATATTGCTCTTGTCTATTTCCAATCCATGCAGGCTGCTCATACTTAGAAGAACCTGATACTGGTTGAATGGTCAATTTGCTTTATGCCAGTTTACAATAAAGTACTCATATCACTGAATTAAAAATGTACAATTTATTTTTATTAGCCTCATTTTGGAGATTAATAAACTGAGGCAAATAGCAGTAAGAAAATTTGCCCTAAATCACAATAGCTTCAATACTGTAACTCGATTAAAGCAGTCTTGCTTAACTTACCTAGGTCAATGCATTCATTTTATATCTAGGCAGAGCAAGGTCTTTCCTCCATGTAGGACTTGAGGAGCAACAGTTGACCCATGAGGCTCCAAGTATTCTGCTGGCATACCGATGTATGGAAATTTTATTATTAGAGTCATGTCTTTGGTGTAAAGGATTGTCTCCAAATGACCTCTGTTAACTATGTGCAGATGGTACATGTCTCATCCAAATCTATTATTTCCATTAATACATCAACATGAATTCGTTTATTAAATTATTCAGTTACTTAACAGAGCTCTGAAGAAAAAAAACAACATGACACTGATATGTTTTAATGAAGTGAGTAGAAGAGTATATTGATTTACTATGGCTGCCATAACAAAATACCATAGAATGGGTGGCTTAAATAAAAGAAATTTTTTGTCTCACAGTTTTGGAGGCTAGAAGTCTAAGATCAAGATGTTAGCAGGATTGTTTATTTTTACAGCTTCTCTCCTTGACTAGTACATTATGGTCATTTTCTGCCTGGGCCTTCATATGGCCTCTCCTCTGTGTGTGTCTGTACCCTAGTTTTCTCTTCTTATAAGGACACCAGTTGTATTGGACTAAAGCCCACCTCAGTGACCCCATTTAACCTTACTTACGTCTTTAAAGATAACTGGTCTCTAAATACAGTCACATTCTGAGCTAACTGGGGTTAGGACTTCAACATATGAATTTGGGGGAGTACACAATTTAGCCCACAGTGAAGAGAAAGAACAAAATCTGGAGCAAAGCTTGGCATACTACTCTAGAAAGAGCTATTCCTCTGGAAGCTGTGAGAAAGCACAAAGTGTCATGTATATCCTGGGTGCTTATTTGGATGAACAGAAAAAGATCACTGAAGATCAATTCCACGTGTGTAAGACCCTGCCATGAGCTAGTAAGGCTGGATTGATTCTTGGAGGGCACAAATAAATTCTTTTGCAGCTCTGTTGAATTTGCCTATTAAGAGTCTTTTGGAGTTTTTGTAGCTAAGATACTTTGATAGTGTTTTGCTTGACCGCAATGAGTGCACAATAAATGTTGCAAGATGATAATAGTGCAAATAGACTTCCTTCTATAACTCATTAATTGCTCATTACTCCAGATTACACCACCTGTATTACAACCAATTGTATTAGATATTACTACTATGGGCTTTGTTTTTCAACCTTCACAGCTGGAAACTCACCTGATGTTTTTCCAAATGATGGCAAGGTCAAGTTTTCTCCTTTTATCTACTTATTCATGTCTGTTTCTTTCAGAAATTATCCTATTACTGCTGGGTAAAGTACTTCCTAATGGTTCAACATTCTCAAAGCAATCGATGTAATACAGCATATTAACAAAAGAAAAGTAAAAAAAACACACGATCAGCTCAATAGATGCAGAAAAAGCATTTGACAAAATTCAACATCCATTCATGATAAAACCTCTTATCAAAGTGGAAATAAAGGGAACATATCTCAACATTAAAAAAGTCATTTATGACAAACCCACAGCCAATATAATACTTAATGGTGAAAAGCTAAAAGCCTTCCTGCTAAAATCTGGAACAAGAGAAGGATGTCCACTCTCACCACTTCTATTCAACATAGTATTGGAAGTCCTAGCCAAAGCTATGAGATAAGAAAAATAAATAAACTGTATCCAGATTGGAAGGGGAAATTGTCATTATATGCAGATGACATGATATTATATACAGAAAACCCTAAGGACTCCACACAAAAACTACTAGAGCTAATAAATGAATTCAGCAAAGAAGCAGGATACAAGATTAACACTCAAAAATTGGTTGCATTTCTTCACACTAACACTGAAATATCAGAAAGGGATGTACAAAATACAATACCTTTTAAAATAGCACCAAAAACATGAAATACGTAGGAATAAACCTGACCAAGGAGGTGAAAGACACATATTCTGAGAACTATAAAACATTAATAAAGGAAATTAAAGAGGATTCAAAGAAATGGAAAGGCATGTCATACTCTTGGATTGGAAGAATTAATATTGTTAAAATGGTAGTACTACCCAAAGCAATCTACAGACTTAATGTGATCCTTATCAAAATACCCATGATATTTTTTACATAACTAGAACAAATAATCCAAAAATTTATATGGTACCATAAAAGACCCAGAATTGCCAAAGCAATCTTGAGGGAAATAAACAAAGCAGGAGGCATAACTCTCCCAGACTTCAGACAATAGTACAAAGCTATAGTAATCAAAACAGTGTGGTATAGGTACAAAAACAGACATACTGATCAATGGAAAAAATAGAGAGCCCAGAAATAAACCTACACACTTATGGTCAATTAATCTTCAACAAAGTATTCAAGAATATAAAATGGGGAAAAGACAGTCTCTTCAGCAAGTGGTGCTGGGAAAGTTGGACAGTTGCGTGTAAATCAATGAAGTTAGAACACACCTTCATGCGATACACAAAAACAAACTCAAATTGGCTTAAAGACTTAAACATAAGACATAACACCATAAAACTCCTAGAAGAGCGCATAGGCAAAACATTCTCTGTCATAAATTTTACCGATGTTTTGTTAGGTCAGCCTCACAAGGCAATAGAAATAAAAACAAAAATAAACAAATGGGACCTAATTAAACTTAAAAGCTTTTGCACAGCGAAGGAAACCATAACAAATGAGAAAACCTATGGAATGGGGGAAAATATTTGCAAATGATGTAACAGACAAGGGCTTAATCTCAAAAATATACAAATGGCTCATACAACTCAACAACAAAAAAACAAACAACCTAATCAACAAGTGGGCAGAATACCTTAAGAGACATTTCTCCAAATAAGACATACAGATGACCAGTAGACACAGGAAAAGATGCTCAACATCACTAATTATTAGAGAAATACAAATCAAAACTACAATGAGGTACCACCTCACACCAGTCAGAATGACCATCATTAGAACTTCTACAAACAACAAATGCTGGAGAGGGTGTGGAGAAAAGGGAAGCCTCCTACACTGTTGGTGGAAATGTAAGCTGGCACAGCCACTATGGAAAATATTGTGGAGGTTCCTCAGAAAACTAAAAATAGAATTACCAGATAATCCAGCAATCCCACTCCTGGGCATATACACAGACAAAACTATAATTCAAAAAGATACATGCACCCTTATGTTCACAATAGCTAAAGCATGGAAACAACCTAAATGCCCATCGACAGATGAATGGATAAAGAAGATGTGGTACACATATACAATGGAATACTACTCAGCTATAAAAAAGAATGAAATAATGACATTTGCAGCAACATGGATGCAACTAGAGATTATCATACTAAGTGAAGTTAAGTCAGAAAGAGAAAGACAAATACTATATGATATCACTTATACATAGAATCTAAAATAAGGCACAAATGAACCTATCTATAGAACAGAAACAGACTCACAGACATAGAGAACAGACTTGTGGTTGCCAAGGGGGAGAGAGGAGGGGGGTGGGTGAGGGAAGGATTAGGAGTTTGGAATTAGCAGATGTAAACTATTATATATAGGATGGATAAACAACAAGATCCTACTCTATAGCACAGGGAACTATATCCAATATCCTGTGATAAACCATAATGGAAAAGAATATTAAAAGTGTCTATATGTGTATAACTGAGTCACTTTGCTGTACAGCAGAGATTGGCACAATGTTGTAAATCAACTATACGTCAATAAAAAAATGAAAAAGGAATACATAAACAATTTTGATGTCAGTCACAGGGCAGAATCTAGGAGATAAATAGGTACAGTTACAGTGAAATTAGAAGTTATTTACTCCAGGAACCTTGTCTGTATTGCTGGTTAATCATCCCGAATTTTGTTTTTGCAGGCCAGAATAGTCTCCACCTCTGGGTAAAATGAAACAAGTTTATTCAGCAGTAAAACAAACACAATACATCGATAGTTAAAGGAACAAATATGAGGCTAGTAGATCAAGCAGATAGTAGGTCAGGCTTATCTAATGTGTTGATAGCTAAATTAAGTAGGGTAGCTACACTGGGTTTGGGACAATTACTAGTTCATATGTTGCTTTTGTGAAATTTAGAAAAGAGACATTATTTTTCTCAGGAAGACATACCCCACATCAGGTTATGTGAACATAAAGTGAGCTAGACTTTAGCCACTACTCATTCATTTAGCTGAGTACTTTTGTGCAGTGAACAACCTTCCAAACTCTATGTGAAGACCTTGATTGAGTATGTTTATTTGTTTGTCAGTTATTTCTCAATCTCAGAATATTGTTCAATTTCAAAGGCATCTATGTTTGCCATCATGGTATCCCTTTTCTATAAATTTTCCATATCAACAATGGCCTATCCCATCCCTTCCAGGCCTACTTTTGGGGGAAGTGTCCTATAAATATCCTGGTAGAGGGAATTTCCTGGCAATCCAGTGGTTAGGACTCTGCACTTTCACTGTCAAGGGCCCAGATTCAGTCCCTGGGCAGGAATTAAGATCCCACAAGCTGTACAGCCTGGCAAAAAATAAAAATAAAAAAGTAAATTAAATTAAATTTTAAAAATATCCTAGTAGAAAGAGTTACTGAGTATATGGAGCAAGATAGGGACAAGTACAAAAATGAATGAGAATAAATATCAGAAAAATAGTATATTAAAAAAACTATATTTCAACCATTCTAGGAACATTTTAGGGTGCTATAAACTGGAAAGATACTAAGAAAGTAGCACAATTCCCTACTCTAAGGAAGAGATACCGGTTACTCTGTTATTTAGTGACATGTTCCTTTACAGATGACTTGAAAGGTCATCTTGGTTTCTGAGGGCTAGGAAATCTTTCTGATTGGATAGAGTTTTGATCTCTAGATAAATAGAGGGTCAAGGTGAGGCCTGAAAAGAAGAAAGGAAGCTGGCTAAATTATTTAGAGTTTACTCAGAGACCTGGGATTAGGGGTGAAGGAGAGAGTAGACCTTTGGATTAATATCTAGGGTTCACAACCTGTGTATCAGGAACCTAAGCTTGGTGGAGGGGATGAAGGAAGGTATGGTGATCCAATGCTTTTCCTTTCAGTTATTGTCTCTTTTCCAGGTACCCTGGGCCCTGAGGCTATGATGCGCCCTTCCTCAAAAAGTGAAGCAAATAACGATGAATAGACGTCATTAAAAGTTAAGCAAGAGAAATGTTGTTACCCAAGGGCAGTAAAAAGAGATTTTAAGGCAAATGTGGGACTTTTGGGGATCTTCATATAGCTATGTAAGGCTGGTCCTGCCTCTAAACATAGTAAATGTTTTTATACACTCTTAACAGTACAGTGGGCAAAAAAAAATGGACCCTTCAGTTTGGGTTGAGCCTTTGCATATGAATAGCTGTGTGCCATGGGTAAGTCATTTCTTATCTCTTGACCTAGTAAAGGGTTCTGGTGAGGGGGAGTTGGAATAGAACACAGGTCCCAAACTTGTGGCCTATAGAGAGCACGACAATATGGTTTGTTTTACCCAGTACAGTCATCAGTTTCAGCAGTTGTCCCAGTGTCATGCTCATTTAGTGATTCCTTTTATTCTGAAAGTGCTCCAGTTTCGTTGGTTACTCTACTTTCTATTAGCAAATCTTTATGTATTTTGTTTGGCCCATCAAATGCTTATAAGTGTTTCTTAAATTAGTAGCCAGCATCATTTAAAACTTAAACAGTTTCATGCCAACTAGATTCTCTGACCTAGTGTTACCTCATGGCAAAAATCAGATGTAGTTGAGTAGTGGCTCCCAAATTTATATGGAGTTTACATTCTTTAATAGGTTTACTTTACTTATTTATATAAACTGCTTGGCCCTTTTACACACATGAGTTTTCAACCCCTGGACCAGATTACCTCCAAAACTATTTCTTTATCTACAATTTGCTTTTGTAAAGCTTTCTTCACACTGTAAAGCTTCCAGGTAAATTTACAAGCTGTACTTATCAAAACATGAAGACCCTCAGGGATAGATGATTCTGCTGGGGAGGGGATAGACAAGATGAATGAGGAGACTTTTGCAGGCAAAGAATAGAGAGAAGTCATAATATCCTGGAGGACATGAAGGAGGGAGTGAAGCTAGTAATATTTTGAAGAAAAAGAGCATTGTCTTGTTGAAACATAAGTATGATCCCATTTACATAATAACAGCATATATATAAATGTATTATATATGTAAATACATGGACAAAGATGTGAAAGTATACAAAGCTAAATGATAGCAACCATTATATGTCAGAAGGATGTGAGGAAACAGGAATCAGGAGAGTGGAGGTCAATGGGAACTTTAGTACTTTAGTAACATCTATTAAAAAATTTAAGAATCTGTGTGTTCTATGATCCAGTAATTCTACTTGAATAAAGTGTAAAAACATGAATAATGGCATACTCTTTACAACATAGAATAATAGTTATACTAGAAAAATAATAGTTATAAAAGAAAAAATCTTAAAAACTACATATCAATCAAATGGAAAATGGCTTATAAAACTATGCTATGTTCATAAAATAAAATACCAAGTAGATTTTGTTTTCATAATTTGGTGTGTCTGTATATACTAAACTGGAAAGATATTCAGAACAGTGTTGTGTATAAAAACATAATTTCAGAACAATATGTAGTGTATACCATTTATGAAAAAATCTTCATAAAAAATAACACGTTTTTATGTATGGAAATGCATAGCCCAGAGTCTGTAAAAATATTTTCCAGACCTAACAGGGGTGACTCTATGTAGGAAATGAGATGGGGGGGAATGGGTAATGATGAAGAGATCTTGAATTTCTAACAGTGAAAATATAATTCTCATGCAAAATTGAAAAAAAACCAAATAATTATATACGCACATTAAATACAGCTGATACAAACTAAGGCAAAGCTTGTGGTTGAAAACTGGTCACTCTGATTTTATTAGACACCCAGTTCCCCAACCTCTGGATGAAACTCATTGAACTAGCCCCATATTCTTCTCCTCTGCAGTCTCCCCCTGCCTTTCTGTGGTCCTTCAGCACATGAATTATTAGGTATTTTAACAATTCAGATATCACCATCAATTAACTGATCAAATTAGTGAAAGACATCTCACTTAGTAATTATACTGAAAATCCTGATATCCAGATTTGACCAATCCAGATTATGACATTTAGTAAATTGGCTTTAAAAAAGTGGGATGCAATCCTTCCTGGTAGACCTTTGGAGAGGTACAATTGGGACTGTATTCTCTTAATGAAGTCATTAAATCCTGTGACCTCCATCTGTTTTGAAGTGCACACATATATCTGATTTGAGAATGAGGTTATCTTTGAATGCAAGTCCCTCATGTGTGTCCAGACAAAAACTCAACTCCCCTCTCAACCTGTTCAAACACACACATACACACATCATCTTAGGGCTATAAATGATTCAGTAATTTTTATACCAAACAGGAATAGTATACAGGTAAAACTAATACACACACACACACACACACACACACACACACACACACACACACACAAAGAATTAGAATCAAGTATTATAATTTTTTTTTTATTTTTCCAAGGCAGCAGTCTCTATTACAGCCAGCCACCTGAGAAATTTAATCACATTAATTTCTAAATTACCTCACTACTAAAGAAACACAATTTTGTATTTATTGGGAAAATAGCATAATTAATCTCTTCCACACCAAAGTTCGCTTTGAAAAAAAAAATCCTAACTTGATAGCATGTTTCTCAGACAGAGAGAAAATTTACACAGAGAATGAATAGAATGAGATTGAAAGAAGACTAATGTTACCTTCTTATGTCTCACAATGGTGTAAAAATGAAACTCTTGTCTTGCAGGGAAACCCGAGTTTCCCTTATCCTAGGAGATTTGAAGAATTTGAAGCTCCTGTAATAAAGTTCTCAAAATGCTATCATAACTCAATTTTGAGGGCCTTGCTAGAGGTAGGTCAGTTCCCTTTGTTGAGAAGCCAATTAAGTCCACACCCTCCACTACATAACATATCAGACTCTCACACTCTAGGTCACTATAAATTAACCCTTATTGCCCCAGGACCAGGTACCAGACAACCAGCAACAGCCCTTAGGCCCAAGAGCCTGCTGAAATTTTTCAAATTAGCCACTCCTAACCCCCCTTGACTGTTCCTTTGTGCAGAAACCACAATAAAGACACTTCCCCACAGTTCTCCTCCCTCCCTTTGTCTCATGACCAACCAACTCTTGTGCTTTTCCTGACTTGCTCTGTGTGGTGTGTTGCATTCTCCCCAGGAAACTAAGAGTAGTACAATTGTAAAACTCTTTCCAGCTTCTCTCTCGTGGTTTGTGCCTGGACTCACAATAGCTCAGCTAAGGTAATATGATCAAAACAATGGGGTAATATGATCAAAAGAATTGGCACATCCAGCAAACTTGTTTGGCCCCAGACAACATAGAGTGCTGCTAGGCTGCTTTTGGCTTAGTAATTAAGTATGCCAAACAGTGGAGGTGGCAAGATAAGGCACTGCCTGCCATCGGCCAGTGTGCTTTGTTGACTGCTGCACTGTGTGCTATTTGTTTTGGGTTTTGACATCTTTTCCCATGCTAAGATGAGGAGTTTCTACCGCCTAAGTGCAGGTTAAGCAATCTCACCTACTCACTGATACTTAAGTGTCCAGGAGTTGAGGGGCTCATACTAACTACCTCTCTTTTGGAGCTGAGGTACATGGACCTCATGCCATGGAACAGCCTGATCAGCCAACACAAGTAGCTGGGCATATTTGACTCAAAATCCTGTTTCTTGTTTCCTGACATAGTAGAGCAGTGGGAGACTGTCCAGAGATCACCTGGAATCCCTGGGTAGTACATGGTGCTAGTGTGGGGGCACCCCCTTCCTAGGATTAGATATGGTACCTCAGACAAAAACAGTGTCATTGGGTAGCTGTTTCCTGTATTGTTGCTTAAATTCAGTCTGTCACTGTCCATCCCCAGACCTAGTGGGCTGTCAAGACACACATTGATGGAGACCAGCAGCTCCAAATCTTATGAAGTGGGAAAAGACAATTTTTCCCACACTCGTTAAGTTCCTGGATGAAGTCTCCAAACGCTTAGAATAATGTAAAACTCCAAGTCAGTGTGCCTCACCACTACTCATTATCGAGAACAAAAGGCCTAGCAGACTTCGCTAGAAATAGGGCCACCATTGCACTCCTGGAAGCTGACTTCGACTCCTTCTAGGTTGACTTGGATGCCCTGGTATGGGAGGCAACCACCTACAAACAGGGCCACTTGGGACCACCAGGAATATATCCAGAAGTTTATTTGGTAAACACCCGAAGGGTAAAAATGATCGGGAACAGATAGAAGACTGAAATAGAGCTTAGAAATATTATGTGCTTAGAAATACAGGCTATTTTTTTAAAAATCTGCTCAAAATACGATGAAAAAGGGACTGATGACTCATATAAGGAGGCTAAAAGCCCTGTGCATCCTATGGGAGGCAGCAAAAGCAGTTCTAAGCAGGATGTTTATAGCAATACAGTCCTACCTCAAGAAACAAGAAACATCTCAAATAAACAACCTAACCTTACACCTAAAGAAATTAAAAAAGAAGAAGAAAAAAACCCAAAGTTAGCAGAAGGAAAGAAATCATAAACGTCAGATCAGAAAAAAATGAAAAAGAAAAGAAGAAAACAATAGCAAAGATCAATAAAACTAAAAGCTGGTTCTTAGAGAAGATAAACAAAATTGATAAACCATTACCTAGACTCATCAAGAAAAAAAGGGAGATGACTGAAATCAACAGAATTAGAAATGAAAAAGGAAAAGTAAAAACTGACACTGCAGAAATACAAAGGACCATGAGAGATTACTACAAGCAACTATATGCCAATAAAATGGACAATCTGGAAAAAAATGGACAAATTCTTACAAAAGCACAACATTCCAAGACTGAACCAGGAAGAAAATGAAAATGTAAACCGACCAATCACAAGCACTAAAATTGAAATTGTGATTAAAAATCTGCCAACAAACAAAACCCCAGGACCAGGTGGCTTCACAGGCGAATTCTATCAAACATTTAGAGAAGAGCTAACACCTATCCTTCTTAAACTCTTCCAAAATAAAGCAGAGGGAGGAAAACTCCCAGACACATTCTATGAGGCCACCATCACCTGATACCAAAACCACAAAAAGATGTCCAGAAAAGAAAACTACAGACCAATATCACTGATGAAGATAGATGCAAAAATCCTCAACAACAATCTAGCAAACAGCACATTAAAAATATCATACACCATGATAAAGTGGGGTTTATCCCAGAAATGAAAGGATTCTTCAATATATGCAAATCAATCAGTGTGATAAACCATATTAACAAAGTGAAGGATCAAAACCATATGATAATCTCAATAGATGCAGAAAAAGTTTTTGACAAAATTCAACACCAATTTATGATAAAACTCTCCAGAACATAGGCATAGGGGGAACTTACCTCAACATAATAAAGGCCATATATGACAAACCCATAGCCAACATCATTCTCAATGGTGAAAAAGAGAAACCATTTCCTCTAAGATCAGGAACAGAACAAGGTTGCCCAATTTCACTACCATTATTAAGTATAGTTTTGAAGGCTTTAGCCACAGCAATTAGAGAAGAAAAAGAAGAAAAAAAAAAGGAATCCAAATCGGAAAAGAAGTAAAGCTATCACTGTTTGCAGATGACATGATACTATACATAGAGAATCCTAAAGAAGCCAGCAGAAAACTACTAGAGCTAATCAATGAATTTGGTAAAGTAGCAGGATACAAAATAAATGCACAGAAATCTCTTGCATTCCTATACACTAATGAAGAAATATCTGAAGAGAAAGTAAGGAAACACTCTCATTTAACATTGCAACAAAAAGAATAAAATACCTAGGAACAAACTACCTAAGTAGACAAAACACTTGTATTCAGAAAACTATAAGACTCTGATGAAAGAATTTAAAGATGATACAAACAGAGGGAGATATATACCATGTTCTTGGATTGGAAGAATCAACGTTGTGAAAATGACTCTACTACCCAAAGCAATCTACAGATTCATTACAATCCCTATCAAACAACCAATGGCATTTTTCACAGAACCAGAACAAAAAAATTCACAATTTGTATGGAAACACAAAAGACCCCGAATAGCCAAAGCAATCTTGAGAAAGATAAAAGGAGCTGGAGGAATCATGTTCCCAGACTTCAGACTATACTACAAAGTTACAGTAATAAAGACAGTATGGTACTGGCACAAAAACAGAAGTATAGATCAATGGAACAGGATAGAAATCCCAGATGTTTACCCACACACATATGGTCACCTTATTTTTGATACAGGAAACAAGAATATACAATGGAGAAAAGGCAGCCTCTTCAATAAGTGGTGCTTGGAAAGCTGGACAGCGACATGTAAAAGAATGAAATTAGAACACTCCCTAACACCATACACAAAGATAAACTCAACATGGATTAAAGACCTAAATGTAAGGCCAGAGACTTTAAAACTCTTAGAGGAAAACATAGGCAGAACACTCTATGACATAAGTCACAGCAAGAACCATTTTGACCCACTTCCTAGAGAAATTGAAATAAAAACAAAAATAAACAAATGGGACCTAATGAAACTTAAAACTTTTGCGTGGCAAAGGAAACCATAAACAAGCCGAAAAGATAATCCTCAGAATGGGAGAAAATATTTGCAAATGAAGCAACTGACAAAGGATTAATCTCCAAAATTTATAAGGAGCTCATGCAGCTCAATATCAAAAAAGAAACAACCCAATCCAAAAATGGGCAGAAGACCTAAATAGACATTTATCCAAAGAAGATATACAGATTACCAACAAACACATGAAAGGATGCTCAACATCCCTAATCATTAGAGAAATGCAAATCAAAACTAAAATGTGGTATCACCTCACACCAGTCAGAATGGCCATCATCAAAAAGTCTACAAAAAATAAATGCTGGAGAGCGTGTGGAGAAAGGGAACCCTCTTGCACTGTTGGTGGGAATGTAGATTGATACAGCCACTATGGAGAACATGTGGAGGTTCCTTAAAAAACTACAAATAGAACTACCATATGACCCAGCAAGCCCACTACTGGTTATATACCCTGAGAAAACCATAATTCAAACGGAGTCATGTACCACAGTGTTCATTGATACACTATTTACCATAACCAGGACATGGAAGCAACCTAAGTGTCCATCGACAGATGAATGGATAAAGAAGAGGTGGCACATATATACAATGTACTATTATTCAGCCAAAAAAAAAATGAAACTGAGTTATTTGTAGTGAGGTGGATGGATCTAGAGACTGTCATACAGAGTAAAGTAAGTCAGAAAGAGAAAAATAAATACTGTATACGCTAACACATATATAGGGAATCTAAAAAAAAAAAAGGTCTGAAGAACCTGGGGGCAGGACAGGAATAAAGACGTAGACATAGAGAATGGACTTGAGGACATGGGGAGGGGGAAGGGTAAGCTGGGACGAAGTGAGAGATTGGCATGGACATATATACACCACCAAATCTAAAATAGAAAGCTAGTGGGAAGCATCTGCATTGCACGTGGAGATCAGCTCATTTCTTTGTGACCACCTAGAGGGGTGAGATAAAGAGAGTCTGAGGGAGACTCAAGAGGGAGGAGATATGGGGATATATGTCTATGTATAGCTGATTCACTTTGTTATAAACAGGAACTAACACACCATTGTAAAGCAATTTTACTCCAATAAAGATGTTTAAATTTGTTTTTAAAAAATATGGTATATACTTACAATGCAATAGTATTCAGCCTACCATAAGACCCAGCCATCCCACTACTGGACATATTCCCTGAGAAAACCATAATTCAAAATGAGTCATGTACCACAATGTTCATTGCAGCTCTATTTACAATAGCTAGGACATGGAAGCAACCTAATTGTCCATCAACAGATGAATGGATAAAGAAGATGTGGCACATATATACAATGGAATATTACTCAGCCATAAAAAGAAATGAAATTGAGTTATTTGTAGTGAGGTGGATGGACCTAGAGTCTGTCATACAGAGTGAAGTAAGTCAGAAAGAGAAAAACAAATACCATATGCTAACACATATATATGGAATCTAAAGAAAAGAAAAAAAAAGACCATGAAGAACCTAGGGGAAAGAAGGGAATAAAGACACAGACCTACTAGAGAATGGACGTGAGGACACAGGGAGGGGGAACGGTAAGCTGGGACAAAGTAAGAGAGTGGTAGTGTATATATGGACATATATACACTACCAAATGTAAAATAGATAGCTAGTGGGAAGCAGCTGCATAGCACAGAGAGATCAGCTCGGTGCTTTGTGACCAGCTGGAAGGGTGGGATAGAGAGGGTGGGAGGGAGGGAGGCGCAAGAGGGAAGAGATATGGGGATATATGTATATGTATAACTGATTCACTTTGTTATAAAGCAGAAAGTAACACACCATTGTAAAGCAATTATACTCCAATAAAAACGTTAAAAAAAGTAATGAAATTCTGACATATGCTACAACATAATGTGACTTGAAGACATTATGCTAAGTGAAATAAGCCAGGCACAAAGGGCAAATATTTTATGATTCCACTTATATGAGGTACCTACCTTAGTCAAATACACTGAGACATAAAGTAGAACGTAAAGTTGTTAACAGGGGCTGAGAGGAGATAGGAAAGGGGAGCTATTGTTTTTCCGGTGCAGAATTTCAGCTTTTGGGATGCTGAAAATTCTAGAGATGGATAGTGGTGATGGTTGCACAGTGTGAGTGTACTTACTTAATGCTTGCTCTAGACGGAATGTTTGTGTGCCCCTAAAATTCATATGCTGAAACCTAATGCCTAATATGATGGCATTTAGAGGTGAGGTCTCTGGGAAGTGTTTAGACCATGAGGGTAGAGTCCTGATGAATGGGATTAGTGCTTTATAAAAGAGACCCTAGGGCTTCCCTGGTGGCGCAGTGGTTGAGAGTCCGCCTGCCGATGCAGGGGACACGGGTTCGTGCCCCAGTCCGGGAAGATCCCACATGCCGCAGAACGGCTGGGCCCGTGAGCCATGGCCACTGAGCCTGCGCGTCCGGAGCTTGTGCTCCGCAATGGGAGAGACCACAACAGTGAGAGGCCCGCGTACCGCAAAAAAAACCAGAAACCCTAGAGAGCTCCCTCACCCTTCTACCATGTGAGGACACAGAGAGAAGATGGCTATCTATGAAGAAAGAAGCGGGCTCTCACCAGACACTGAATCTGCCAGTACCTTGATTTTAGACTTCCCAGCCTTCAGAACTGTGAGAAATAAGTTTTGTGTTTATGAATCACGTTTATACTACTTTGTTAAAGCAGTCCAATGGGCTAAGACAATGACATTGAACAGTATGCTTAACAATGGTTAAAATGGTAAATTTTATGTTATATTTATTTTATGATAATAAAAAAGAATATATAAAAAAAGAAAGAAAGAAAGTTATACCTTGAGTTTGCATTAAATTTAAATGTAGCATCCCCTATAATCTTAGGGAAGTAAGTAACTAAATAGAGTAAAAAGGGATATGCCTCACTTAAATTATAGCCTTGCCTAAATTTTCCATGTCATAGTACCAATGCCCTAAAATATGCCATATTAGGCATAGATTCTCTAACACAATAAGTTAAAATTAAATTAAGTCTTTGGCAATTACAAATTGGCTTGATAAAATGGGATCCCCATGACTCCTCAAGTAAAATAATTAATATGGCCTAATGTAGGTTAAAATAGGGCCTTCAAAGATTAAAACTTATTATATAAGAGATAATAAAGGCATGAATAGCCCAACTTTGCCTGTTCTTAAGGATATATATATATATAAACGTATATATATATATATATATATATATCACCTTACAATGTATTACTGAAACTTTAATATTGTGATCCCATTCATTAAGTACCCCCTACCAAACACTCAATATTATTAAAATTACTGACTCTATCCATCCGCTATTCATTCAGTAAATATTGTCCTATTGCAGAGTTGGCTAATATGTTCTGTTTAGTGCCTATTTCAAGAGCATCTCAGCTTGAGTTTGCCTTTACAATACACCTTACCTAGGCTAACCATGGCGGTACCTCAGCAGCTTTCCCATTGCACACGATCTTTGCAGACAAGATCTTAACTGCATCTACTTTTATCCAGGAGCACAGGTAAGATGATACATTTATATCTTCCTCTGAGGAGAAGATTTGACATATTCATTAAGGTTATAGAAGTCTAACATCATTTAGTCCATTTTGGATTGTGATGACAACGTATTCCTTATTTACAGATTTTGCTTAATCTCACTGATGCTGCAATTTATCTCATAGTCTCCTTCATTGTAAAGGCTTTGGCAACCTCATTTCATGGCTCATTGTTCATGTCTCTGGACCACCTGTGATGCCCATAAGTTATTCAGTGGTTTCTGAGACAAGAAACTGCCTCTCTGGGCTCCACGCTGTACACCTGTATACAACTAAAACATAATTACTGACTACATACTTAGCTCTCCTGGAAATAGAGGCTCTCAAATCTCTGAGCCTGTAACTCTCCATACCCAGCTTCCCATTATAATTTGAGCCATGAAAGCAATACCCCACAAGCTCAGCAGAATTACTGGGGCCTCTTTATTACAGGAAGGAGCCAAACCTGTGCCCTCTGGCAATATTCTACCTGTAGGAGGTGGTGGTCTCCCCTATCTTTAGTTCCTTGCCAGATGTCATGATGCTTGAAGAGGTCACCCCTCCCTCATACTCCTTGGCAACTGGGAAGCCCATTGGGATTAACTAAATGAACAAAAATGGGAGTTCATAGACAGTATTAAAAGCATTGCCACCATCATAAATGATGTAGCTCAGTGGAATATTTCTGCTTTTCATTCATTAACTAGGATATCCCTGATAAAGGACAGGACCCAAGAGTCAGCACAATTGGACAAAGTTCAAGCAGTCATTTTAGCACAGCCCTGGCCAACAAATGGCCCCATTTTCACATTTATTAAAAACTGTTAGACCATTGCCCAAGGGTTATCACATTCAGGATAGAGAATTCTGGAAATCTCTTACCTTATAGATACCCAAAATATAAAATATAAATCAAGGTTACATATGTCTCTACATATACAAAGGCCACAATATAATGCCTTGCCACAATATTCCTTATCCCTTTCAGATTACAGATGGTACTGATAATAACCAACGCACACATTATATTTCTCAGAACATATAATGATAGGCTCTTTATAAAGACATTCAATAGAACTTTCCTGTTCTTGATAGACCTCAGATACCCAATTTAATTGAGAGATATAATAGTCTACACAAACAATTCCTTTTCGTATTCCAGTTTGGCAAATGGACCCCTTAATGGGGCTCTATCTTGCCCTAGGCCTTAATATCTCTTAAGACCCCTTGGCTGACTCCCACCTCATACCCACTTCAAAAAATAACCTTTCTCATTGCCTTTTCCTATATTTAAAGGCCATGTATGTAGAGACTCATTATATATGCGGCCGTTTAATAATGTTTCCTCCTAACTTTACAAATTTTCTATCTTTTCCCTATACTATAAGAGCTGGAAACCAGTTGAAGGTGTCTAATCTCCTGGGACCCATTAACCATAGATTTGCCACAGACCAAGCAACTGCCCATCTGATATGGGACCCATTTTAGTCTAAACTTCCACCATCCCCCACCCTTCAAATGAACTTCCTGAATATTCAAGTTATAAGGGCAGATGATTAATCTGTGATCTCTATATGATCCTCTCCAGGAAATTAAAATTAGTATCCCAAGGCTATTCCCTCAGACAGTATGGACTACCAAAAAGGAAATAGAAGACTCTACTTAGTAAACAAACACATTTGGAGAAAATAAAATCAACACCATATTCCATAATATGGAAACAAGACAACTTGCACTTGGTAATAATACATGCTGGAGGAAAATAAATATCAGAAAACAAAGTCTTTAAAGTGTAGTTTCACACCACTTTGTTGAATTTAGGGTTTATTCCTATTGATCTGGGTGCTTTCATTGGTTTGAAAGCCAGAGGCCCAAGCCCTTCGAATAAGTTATTGTTTCAACCAGATATGGCAAATGCTGAAGCCAACATACCTTTGAGTTTGGTTAGTACAAGTTCTACAACACAAAGACCTCATGAGCTTGCCCATCACCAAAGAAATTAAGAACTGAATAAAACAAAAACAAACAAATAAAAAACACCCTATTAAAACCACACACTTCCATCAGGCCATAAAATTTAAAATATTTGCAACAGAAGTCCTCTCTTCACCTATCTGGGCAAAACTTTGGTCTATGTTTCTTGAGATCCACGTCTGTTTAGCTTATGATCCTGGTATACACCTTGTTCTCCACCAAAACGTATAGCTCTACACTTCCATGGCTAAAGGGAAATCTGGTCAAGGTTACTGTTCACTGTGCCATTCTAAAAATTATTGGAGATTACTGCTTTCCCCAGGAAACAACTGTTTCATATCAGTCAGCTCTTCCATCACCGAGCACAAAAACACCCACTCCCCAGTGCCTTTTATCTGCTACCCCCATCCAAGCTTTTCACCATGACCTTCAGCCCAGTGTCTCCAAACATGACCACTACAACCACTCCTTCCTTTTGGTTACACACAAATACTCCTAATCTTTACATAGATTTTACTTAACTATCAGTTCACATGCTCCAAAAACATAACTACCAGACCTGTCACCTTGACTTAAGAAACACACCAATATATTATTGCCAAAATATATATGTAAAACCCATACTTTTAACGCACTTTACAACTCTACCAAGATATTTTTAGAGACACCAGAAATTTCAAATCAGTTTTCTCGGCTAGTGCCATGTAAATGGAAACCTTATAAGCTAGCCTACAAGGACTCCTCATACATCAACTTGTGTTCTTCCTTTTTACTCTCATAATAAAATGTTTTCTACACTTTTTAGGGTAACTTACAGTCTACTCCCTAAAAGTCTACCCTACTATCCAGGCCACCCAAATGCCCCCAAATAATCTAGCTCAAAACTGATGTCAAGAAATCAAGTGGTCATTTGTATTATAGTTTCTAAAAGCCTGCCTTGACTCAGTTTTGAGATCCTGGCTAGAGGCCAGTTTTCCTTCTTGAGCAGCCAGTTAAGTTCACACCCCACAACCACCTCCCATATTGGGCTCTCACAGTCTGGGTCACTCTACACCTGCTCTAATCTCTCCAGGGCCAGGTTCTAGACAACCAGGGAGAGCCTCTATGGCTAGAATCTGCTGAAATTCTACAAATAAGCCAATCCTGAACCTGCTTACCCTGCCTCACTTGTTCCTGCAGAAAACACAATAAAAAGCACTTGCTCATAGTTTCCCTCCTTCCTTCTGGCTAATGACCACCCTGGTGCTTCCCCTGGGTTGCCCTGTGTGGTGTGCTGTGTTCTCTCTATGGAACTATGTGTAACAAAACTGTAAAACTCCTTCTGATTTTTCTCTCTTGATCTGTGTCTGGTCTCACCATTCCTCACCCAAGGTAATATGTTTAAAACAGGGCCTAATTTCACCTGGGCTGTGTAAGTCTTTATTCCTGTAGTTACCATTTCCTTATAGGAGAAGGAGAAGGCAATTTTTTAACATATTGGGAAAACTTCTATTACACCTCCCATCTTTCCCTGTTCTGAGAGATTTCAGAGAAATTTTAAATAGCATTTTGTTTTCCCATGGCATATATTGGATTGAGTAACAATGATCTATTTTTATATATTTTTAAAATCGAGGTATAATTGACATACAACATTATATCAGTTTCAGATATACAAGGTAATAATTAGATATTTGTATATATTGCAAAATTATCACTACAGTAAGTCTAGTTAACAGCCGTCACCATACAGTTTCATATTTTTTTCTTGTGATGAGAACTTTTAAGGTCTACTCTCTTAGCACCTTTCAAATATGCAATACAGTATTATTAACTATAGTCACCAGTTGTATACTACATCCCCATGATTTATTTATTTTATAGCTGGAAGTTTGCACCTTTTGACTCCTTTCATTCATCTTGCCCACTTCCTCTCCCCGCCTCTGGCAACCACCAATCTGTTTTCGGTATCTATGAATTTGTTTGCTTGTTTGTTTAGATTCCACATATAGTGATATCATACAATATTTGTCTTTCTATGTCTGATGTATTTCAGTTAGCATAATGCTCTCAAGGCAATATCCTTTCAAATGGCAAGATTTCCTTCTTTTCTTACAGATGAATAATATCCCATTGTATGTGTGTGTGTATATATATATATATATATATATACACACACACACACACATAGATATATGTATATACATATACACATATATACATATTTTATTCACTCATCCGTAGACGGGCACTTGGATTGATCCCACCATGTCTTGGCTATTATAAATAATGTTGCAGTGAACATGGGAGTGCATGCCATTTTGAATTAGTGTTTTCATTTTCTTTGGATAAATACCTAGAAATGAAATTGCTGGATCACATGGTAGCTCTATTTTTAGTTTTTTGAAGAATCTGCATATTCTTTTCCATACTGGCTGCACCAATTAACATTCCCACCAACATGTACAAGGGTTCCCTTTTCTCCACATCCTTGCCAACACTTATTATGCCTTATCATTTTGATAATAGCCATTCTAACAGGTATAAGGTGATATCTCATTGTGGTTTTGATTTGTATTTCCCTGTCGGTTAGTGGTGTTAAGAATCTTTTTATGTGCCTGTTGGCCATCTATATGTCTTCTTTGGAAACGTGTCTATTCAGATCCTCTGCCCATTTTAAATTGAATTGTTTGGGGTTTTGCTATTGAGTTGTATGAGTTCTTTATATATTTTGAATATTAGCCCCATATCAGGTACATGATTTGTAAACATTTTCTCCCATTTAGGAGGTTGCTTTCTCACCTTCTTGATTATGTATTTATTTTTATTATATTTTTTCAAAGCAAAGCATACACAAGGTTTCAAATGAAATAATTTAGAAGGAAAATAAAAACATTCCATTGTTTCACTCTCTCATATCAAGAAACAATCACTTTCAACTCTTTTTTTATTTGTTTCTACCATTAGTTACTGCCCAAACTCTAAATAATGTTTCTACTATATTGTTTTTTTCTTTTTTTAAAAATTGTGTAGACTTCTTTACATGATAGTTGGGAATTTGACTCACTAGAATATCCCATGTTCTCTTTTTCATCTGAACAATATAGTTATAATAATATTTTAATTTTCCTTATTTGTTCCTTTTGTAAATTTAAGTAATATATTGCCTTTATTCCTTATTATATAAACTTGACTTCTCACATTATAAGATCAAGCTATGATCAACACTTTTACCTACCATTTCTTCTCTAATTTCCACATTTATTCTACATCCACATACATTTTATCCAGTTTTATTGAGATATATTTGACCCACAGCACTGTATGAGTTTAAGATATACAGCATAATGAATTGTCTTACATATATTGTGAAATGATTACCACAATAAATTCAGTTAACATCCATAATCTCATAAAGATACAAAAGAAAAAAGGAAAAAACGTGTTTTTTCTTGAGATGAAAACTCTTAGGATTCACTCTCTTAATAGCTTTCATATATACCATATAGGGTGTTAATTATAGTTATCCTGCTGTACATTATATCTCTATTACTTATTTATCTTACACCTGGAATTTTATACCTCTTGGCGTTCTTTATCCAATTTCCCCTCCCTCATCCCTTGCTTCTGGAAACCACAAATTTGACCTATTTTTTTTAATAAATTTATTGGGTCTTTTGCTTTGTTTTATTTTATTTATTTTTTTTCTGATTCTACACATGGTTGAGATTATATAGTATTTGTCTTTATCTGTCTGACATTCCACCAAGCATAATGCCCTCAAGGTCCATCCATATTATCACAAATGTCAGGATTTCCTTCTTTTATGGCTGAATAATATTACACTGAATGAATATATAAAATTATATGAATATATAATATATATAATCAACTTATATATCCATTCATCTGGCAATGGACACTTAGGTTGTGCCCATGTCTTGGCTATTGTAAATAATGCTGCTTTGAACATGGGGGTGCTGATATCTCTCTGCATAGTGATTTCATTTCCTTTAAACATATTCCCAGAAGTGGAATTGCTGGATCATATGGTAGTTCTTTTTCTAACTTTTAAAATAACTTCATACCCTTTTCCACAGTGGTTGTACCTATTTACAGTCCCATCAATAGTGCACAAGGTTTCCCTTTGAGTAACAATGACCTCTGTGGAGGATGAGAGTGGTGTATGTTGTATTGCTACTATTTCTAACTGATGGACAATGGAGATGGAAATAATGAAAGATTAATATGTTTTGTGACTTTACTATGTGAATAGAACCCACAGAAGTTATGTAATTAGTCCATACACTCAGGTATGCAATCATTCTAACATTTATTTGTTCATTTTAGTTTTACACAAATAAGAACCCTCATTCCACAGGACGGTGTGAAATCCAATACCAGTTGTTACTATTTCCATTTCTCTTCTCCTCAAAGATGGTACAAGGCCCACATTCTTATGAAAGGCCAGTTCATTAGGAAATGCAAAACATTCATATACAACCACTCTCCCACTCTCATTTCAGGCTTGAGGCACCAGTATCCTTACTGTGCCTAAGGGAGTCAGTACTTACAGACCAGATTTCTTAGGTCCACCAAGAAAGTCACCTCTTTGAGATTTTGGTACCTCTCTGGAACACTGACAAAGGGGAACATGGGTACCCACCTCTTACAGGGCTCTCCAGCTTCCCAAATCTTCCCAGTCACTGAGAAATTGTCACCCCTGTTACCCTCCTTTGCTCTCCAACACTTCAACCTGTCTTACATTTAGCAAAAAGCACTTCAATGTCTCTGGACAAATACCACCAGTACTTGCTTTGTAAAAAAACACAAACAAAAAAATTACAAAGTCAAACATTGAAAGAGAGAAGGAAAAACAACTAGGATTTGAAATACAAATTAATGTCTTAATAAATTATCCTGCCACATTGAGCCTAATAGTTACATCAGAGAACAATTTAGTAGAGCTATTTAGCAGGGCTTGAAGACATGGGCTGGGGTAGGAATGGGGAAATCAAACAAAAAGGCTAGTCTTTACAGGGTGAAAGGCAGCCTTGAGTTACTGTAATTTTCTTCACATTAAATGTCAGTCTTAGCAAATTTTTGAGATGAAAATATAAGAAAACTTGTCATCGCTTTATAATCAATAAGCTAGTTCACATTTCTGGCAGTCACACCTTCTTTACTAGCCAACTAACAACCTGAACTTGTTAGACTCATGAAAGAATCCAGTCAGAGGACAAGCCATTGAACATAATTTCTTTTGTGGATTTCCACTTGCAATGATATGCTTGTCCTGGGAGGATGTTCACAAACATCAGACTGGTACACAGGGTTGCAAAGCTCTGACAACTGCTGAGTGTGATCTAGAGGCAGGGAAATGATATCAATAGCTTCAAGAGTGTTTTATCCAGGACAGCAGGCCTTGGAGAACTATTCCCAGATCTACATAAAATTTGACAACTCCAAACAAAGGGACAGTATAATAAAGATAGGTGAATATTCCTATTTGTTTATAACTGACTTAAAAATTCAAGTATGTCACCGTAAGTTGAGAGCCAGTATCATTTCTGAAATCAAGAAAATTTCATTCATGGTTGATTTCATACATTGTAAGAATTATCAGTCCTACAACTTGTGGCTATAATTTTCTTTGTTTTTGAAAGTGCAGTTATCACAGAGAAAGGACATTAAATTAACTAAATTGCAGATATTCAAGTAACATCATTGTTGGAAACAAGACTTTCAGTTTCCCTTTGGCAAAGGTAAAATAGAAAATGATAATTAAATTATTAATTCATCTACCCTTTCCTACCCTCAACTTCTTCATCATAAGGCCAAATTCTAACACAGGAGTCTGATCTATGACATCTGCAACCTGTTGTCATTGCTAGGGAAATCCATGTTCTCAGAAAGATCTCTTCTCAGAAGCACCAGTTCTAAAAAGCCAGCTCACAAAATAGTCTGAGATTTTCAGCTTTAAGATTCTTCTACTGATGTCTTTACCTTCACCTCTGTACTTAAACTGCCTCCTGTTATTGATATTCTCTCCAGAAACACAAAACACTGGTAGATGAGAGAGAGAGAGGGAGAATTTCTTCCTCAAGTAAGTAAGTGAGGCAATTTTCAGTCTTCTTATCTATTGATAGAATTCATTTTACTGAATATAACAGAAGGAAATGTGAATGCTTAATTTGGAGAAAAGAGCTAGGCATGTCTACTACTTCTTAGATGGGTAACATTAGCAAACGTCTTAACTTCTATCTGCAGTATGGGAACAAAAACAATATTTCCTATATAATGGAGCTATTTTGAGGGTTTAATAGTACACAGGCTAAAAGCACGGCATAGTAAACATCAATAACTACATTTTTATTCATATTGTTAATAGGCTTACTGTGTTGATTTTAGGGTAAGATTGTCAAGAACTTTTTAAGGGAAACCTTCAGAAAGCTGAACTTACCAGCATCATAAGTGCCACCTATATTTTGGTGTTCCTGCTTTAAACATAATAGTAGCCTAGACGAACCTACATGGTATTTTTTAATGTTTCTTCAAATATAGCCTAGGTCTTACAACTATATCAAATTACCTCCATTTTGCTGTCATTTCTTTGACTCCGAAAATAGGAACCTAACATCTTGACTCTCATATCTCATATCCGACACAAGACAAATTCCCAAGTTCTCATTTTTAAAATAAATTTAACATATTACCTAAATTTGTTCAACACAAAAGGAAATGGCCCTCTCCTTTTTGAAAAAAACACACTTCTGCAGAAGGTATATCTAATTACATTGATTCCAAAAGGACCACATGTTCCCTTTTCTCCACACCCTCTCCAACATTTATTTTTGTAGATTTTTGATGATGGTCTTTCTGACTGGTGTGAGGTGTTACCTCACTGTATTTTGATTTGCATTTCTCTAATGATTAGTGATGTTGAGCATCCCTTCATGTGTTTGTGGCAATCTGTATATCTGCTTTGGAGAAAGGTCTATTTAGGATTTCCGCCCATTTTTGGATTAGGCTGTTTGCTTTTTGATATTGAGCTGCATGAGCTACTTGTATATTTTGGAGATTAATCCTTTGTCAGTTGCTTAGTGTGCAAATATTTTCTCCCATCCTGATGGTAGTCTTTTTGTCTTATTTATGGTTTCCTTTGCTATGAAAAAGTTTTCAGTTTCATTATGTCCCATTTGTTTATTTTTGTTTTTATTTCCATTTCTCTAGGAAGTGTGTCAAAAAGGATCTTGCTGTGATTAATATCATAGAGTGTTCTGCCTATCTTGCACTGTTGGTGGGGACATAAATTGATACAGACACTATGGAGAACAGTATGGAGGTTCCTTAGAAAACTAAAAATAGAACTACCATATGACCCAGCAATCCCACTACTGAGCACATACCCTGAGAAAACCATAATTCAAAAAGAATCATATACCTCAATTTTCATTGCAGCACTACTTATAATAGCCAGGACATGGAAGCACCCTAAGGGTCCATCGACAGATGAACAGATAAAGAAGATGTGGCACATATATACAATGGAATATTACTCAGCCATAAAAAGAAATGAAATTGAGTTATTTGTAGTGAGGTGGATGGACCTAGAGTCTGTCATACAGAGCGAAGTAAGTCAGAAAGAGAAAAACAAATACCGTATGCTAACACACATATATGGAATCTAAAAAAAAGAAAAAAATGGTCATGAAGAACCTAGGGGCAGCATGGGAATAAAGACGCAGACCTACTAGAGAATGGACTTCAGGACATGGGGAGGGGGAAGGGTAAGCTGGGACAAAGTGGGAGAGTGGCATGTACATATATACACTACCAAATGTAAAATTGATAGCTAGTGGGAAGCAGCTGCATAGCATAGGGAGATCAGCTCGGTGCTTTGTGAGCACCTAGAGCAGTGGGATAGGGAGGGTGGGAGTGAGATGCAAGAGGGAGGGGATATGGTTATATATGTATTATAGCTGATTCACTTTGTTATAAAGCAGAAACTAACACACCATTGTAGAAAAATAATAATTAAAAAATTCAAAAATAAAAAAACTTAAAAAAAATAAAGGCATTATAAATTTAAAAAATAAGAAAGAAGATGTGCCACCTATATACAATGGATTATTACTCAGCCATAAAAAGAAACGAAATTGAGTTATTTCTAGTGAGGTGGATGAACCTAGAGCCTGTCATACAGAATGAAGTAAGTCAGAAAGAGAAAAATAAATACCGTATATGCTAACACATATATATGGAATCTAAAAGAAAGAAAAGGGTCTGAAGAACCTGGGGGCAGGACAGGAATAAAGACTCAGACGTAGAGAATGGACTTGAGGATATGGGGAGGGGGAAGGGTAAGCTGGGACAAAGTGAGGGAGTGGCATGAATATATACACTAACAAATATAAAAAAGATACCTAGTGGGAAGCAGCTGCATAGCACAGGGAAATTAGCTTGGTGTTTTGTGTCCACCTTGAGGGGTGGGATAGGGCAGGTGGGAGGGAAACTCAAGTGAGAGGACATGTGGGGATATATGTATATGTATAGCTGATTCACTTTGTTATACAGCAGAAACTAACACACCATTGTAAAGCAATTATATTCCAATAAAGATGTTAAAAAAAATCAGGGAAAATGGGATCTAAGTACAAGTGCAGCTAAAACAGGATTAACCAGGAGTTGATAAAGTTGAAGCTTAGTATATGTTTGAAGGTTTTCATAGTAAAGTTTCATAGTGAACTTTTTCTGAAATAAATAAATAAATAAATAAATAAATAAATAAAAGGACTGCATATGGTGAAGAAAGGAGAACAAAATCCCTTATCTTACTATGATTCAATTTATTATCTAACATGTTGAGTTGAAATATGCTCTTTTTTAATTCTTTCTGTTTTTGGAAAATAAGTGAGCCAATTAAAATACTCTGATTTTATTTACATGGAAAAAAGCAACAGACTGAGAAATTAACTATCATTTAGCACTTTCAGCACTGTCTTCAGGAAACATAATACACATTAGAACACTTGCTTCTGTGGCAGTACTGAGGTGGTGATAGCTAAGCCTAAAAAAAAATCATGATAATGTCTCTTCTACCACTTTCCTTCTTTATATGGGATACACAGGACATGAGTGATTTACAATTTTCTTATGGATATCCCAGGGATTAGATTCTAGTAATATTCTATGGTCAAGGGGCTTCATTGATTTAGATTTTTAAACTCTGAGTATATGTAGAAGAGAAGGACAGCTTTTTTTCTTGCATCATCCCATCCCCCGAACAGCATTGTTCAGTTCTAAGAAGGAACTTCCCAGCTAGAACGAATTCCTCTAGCCAGGAAAGGAAGAGTGTGGTGACAGACCAGATTCTCCAGCCTTTCAGGACACTGCACAAAGGTTTTGCTTTGGTTTCACCTCACCCAGACCAGCAAAGTCAAGATGTATAGAGCCGGCTAGGAACAAGGAAGAAAATCAGGGGCTATTATTAATATACTTGCAGGAGGAGCTATTATGGTTTATAAAGACCTTCTCTGCAGACAAACTCAGCAGATTTCACCAGTGATGAAGCCAAGAGCCAGCAGAGCTTCTGTAGACTCCCTGCAGATTTTGCTAGCATTTGGTCCTCAGGTATTCACATTTGCTAATGCCAGCCACCTGAGTCCTTCCCCACTCCCTCCCCTCTGCCTCTACAGAAGCCCAGAGCATGCACAAGCAGGCATCCCAGGCATCTGCAGATGCATGAATTCAAGAGACCAGCCTATACACCCCCTATCTGATGCCCACTGCCATGACTGCACTCAGGATTAACCTCTCCAGCTACACATCTGCACATTTCCAGTTTGATGTCTGTGATTGGCCTTCACTGCAGGATGCATGCCCAGGGGAAGTGTGTGCAGCCATAGGAGAGCACACCAACAACCAGCGTCACTGCAGCTGTTGTGGACCTGGATCAGTCACTGGCTTCTGTCACTGCATGGCATCAATGCATATACATGCAGCTAACATTTCCAGCTGTGCAGTTGCATGCCTCCAGATGAATCCCCATTAGTGACTTATGCTGAAGCATGTATGCCTGGAGGGAGAGTGTAAAGCTACAGGAGAACATGCTGACAGCCAGGGCTTCTGCAACTTCCAGAGAGCATAGTTGTCCCTGGCCCATGTTATTTGTCCTGGGCCTCATTACTACATGTGTATCTGCAACTTGCTGCTGCCACTACATAGGCATCAGCTGGCCTCCACAGCTAAGTGTGTGTACACAACTGGCTCTGGCTACCACTGCTGCCTGCCCTGGTTTCTAGCTGCTAGACTTAGATGTCTAAGGATGTCAATAGCCCTTGAAGCCACTATGGTCCCCACACAGTGCTTGACAAGGACTACACAGTTGTCAATGCTGTGGACTGCAGTGGCCTGAACAAAAGAGACATCAGGCCCTACTAGGCCTGGTGCCATCAAACACCCTCAGATTTGTTCCACTGAACCACTAGAAATCAAGCCATAACATGATCCAGCATACTCCCATCCATAGGTAAAAGGTTTCCCTTACCAAGTTCAGTTTATAAAGTCTGGAAGAGGTGAGGGCTTCTTCAAATGTGCAGACACCTTTTCAAAACTACAGAGATCAAGACAAATCAAAGAAACATGACATCACCAAAGAAATACAGTAAACCTCCAGTAACTGGCCTCTAGAAATTAATATCCAGGGATTTACCAATAAAGATTTCAAAATAATTGTTCTAAAGATGGTCAGAGAGCTGCAACAGAATACAGGTAAACAATTTAGTGGACTCAGGAAACCAATACAAGAATAAAATGAGTTCAACAAAGAGATAGAAAACATAAGAAGGAAAGAAAGAAAAATTTTGGAGGTGAATAATACAATTACTGAACAGAATAATTCAGTAGAGATCTTCAAAATAGAGTCAAACAACAGAAGAAAGAATCAGTTAGCTAGAAGACAGATCAAATGAAAGACCAATTCAATCAGATAAGCAAAAAGAACAAAAAAGTAAAGGAACACAGAAAGCCCAGAGGACTTATGGGACACCATCAAAAGAAATAATATATGCATACCTAGAGTCACAGAGAAAGGAAAATGGGGGTAACAGTAGAAAACCTATTTAAAGAAATAATGGCTTAGAACTTCCCCCCAGGAGAAATTTGGATTTTCAAGTTCATGAAGTAGACATGGGTCACACTGAAATTTCCATCCAAAATGATTTTCTTCAAGCCACATTATAATAAAACTGTCCAAAAAAAAAGAAAAGAGAATTTTAAAAGCAACAATAGGGACATAATCTCTCATACAAGGGAACACTCATAAGGCCAGCAGCAGTTTTCTCATCAGAGACCTTGCAGACCAAGAGAGAATAGGATGATATATTCAAGGTGCTGAAAGAAAAAAACAAAACAAAACAAAACAAAACAACCTGCCAACCAAGAATACGTTAGCCAACAATGAAATGAAAGTGAGATAAAGACTTTCTCTAATAAACAAAAGCTGAGGGAATTCT
Organism: Delphinus delphis; assembly: GCF_949987515.2. NCBI lineage: Eukaryota > Metazoa > Chordata > Mammalia > Artiodactyla > Delphinidae > Delphinus > Delphinus delphis. The sequence continues at coordinate 60,996,293 of NC_082704.1, read as the reverse complement.
TCACCACTAGACCTGCTTATAAGAATGCTGGCAGGAGTTTTTCAGACTTAAAAAAAAGGATGGCAATTGGTAACATAAAAAACATTGGAAAATAAATAACACATTGGTAAATGTAAACATATAGACAGATTATGAATACACTAATCTTGTAATATGGTGATGTGTTAACTACTTAATTATAGTATAAATGTTAATGGACAAAAGTATTAAAAATAACTATACCTTGCACTCCTATGTTCATAGCAGCACTATTCACAATAGCCAAGACATGGAAACAACCTAAATGTACATTGACAGATGAATGGATAAAGAAGATGTGGTACATATATACAGTGGAATACGATGCAGCGATAAAAATGAATGATATAATGCCATTTGCAGCAACATGGATGGACTTAGAGATTATCATACTAAGTGAGGTAAGTCAGAAAGAGAAAGACAAATACTATATGACATCACTTATGTGTGGAATCTAAAATGTGACACAAACGAACCTATCTACAAAACAGAAACAGACTCACAGACATAGAGAACAGACTTGTGGTTGCCAAGGGAGAAGGAGGGTGGGGGAGGGATGGATTGGATGTTTAGGGTTAGCAAATGCAAACTATTATATATAGAATGATAAAAAAACAAGGTTCTACTGTATAGCACAGGGAGCTATATTCAATAGTATGCGATAAACCATAATGGAAAAGAATATAAAAAAGAATATATGTAAATCAATCAATAAATTTTTAAAATAAATTTTAAATAATTTAAAAACATATACCTTCAACAATTTGTTAATAGATAGACAATATAAAAAGATATAAATCCTGACATCAAAAACATGAAAGGAGAGGAATAAAAGGATAGAATTGTTGTATGAGATTGAATTTAAATTGTTATCAGTGTAAAATACACTGATACATATATCATATATATATCATATATATATGATGTTTTATGTATAACTCATGGTAACCACAAAGGAAAAACCTACAGTAGCTTAACAAAAGATAAAGATAATGAGTAGGGAACCAAAACATTCCACTGCAGATAATTATCAATTCACAAAGAAAAGCAGCAAGAGGGAGAGAAAGGAACAATGGAACTACAAAACAACTATAAAACAATTAATAAGATGGCATTAGTAAGTCCTTGCATATCAACAATTACTCTTAATGAAAATGGATTAAATTATCTAATCAAAGGCATTGAGTGGCTAGATGAATAATAATAAAAATATACCTAACAATATGGGGCCAAAAGGGACTCACATCAGCTTTAAAGATACACATAGGTTCAAAATGAAAGAATGGAAGAAGATATTCCATCAAGTAGAAACTAAAAGAAAGCAGGGTAGCTATACTTGTATCAGATAAAATAGACTTTAAACCAAAATTGGTAACAAGAAACAAAGAAAGTCATTGTGTAATAACACTAGGGTCAATTCATCAAGAAGATATAATAATTGTAAATATACATACACTCAAAATCAGAGCTCCTAAATGTATTAAGCAAACACTAACAAATCTGAAGGAAGATATAGACAATATAATAACAGTAGGAAATTTTGAAACCACACTTTTGACAATGGACAGGTCATTCTTACAGAAAATCAATGAGGAAACTTTGGACTTGAATCTTACTTTAGACCAAAAAGAATATATATATATATATATATATATATATATGTATGTATGTGTATATATATATGTATGTGTATATATATATGTATGTGTATATATATATGTATGTGTATATATATATGTATGTGTATATATATATATTCTTATATATGTATATACACACATATATGTGTGTTTGTGTGTGTGTATGTGTGTGTATACATACATTCTGTCAACAGCAGCAGAATGCATACTCTCCTCACAAACACACAGAACATTCACCAGAAGAGATCATATAAGTCACAAAACAAGTCATAACAAATTTAGAAAGATTCAAATCATACCACAATGGTATGAAACTATAAATCAATAACAAGAAAGAAAGCTACATCAGAAATATGTGAATATTAAAGAAAAAAACCTAAACAATCAATTTGTCAAAAATAAATTAAAAGGGAAATCAAGAAGTGTCTTGAAACAAGTGAAAATAGAAGCACAACATATCAAAATCTATGGTATTCTGCAACAGCAGTTCTGAGAAGGACATTTATAGTGATCAACACCTTCATTAAGAAAAAAGAGAAATCTCAAATAAACAATTTACCTTTACACCTCAAGGAACTAGAAAATCAAGGACAAACTAATCCAAAAGTTAGCAGAAGGCAGGAAATAATAAAGATCAGAGCAGATACAAATGAAATAAAAACCAGAAAAACAATAGAAAAGATCAACAAAGTAAGAGCTAATATTTCAAAAAGAATCAAAGTTGACAAACCTTTAGCTCCACTAAGTCAGAAAAAAAGAAGACTCAAATAAAACCAGAAATGGGACTTCCCTGGAAGTCCAGTGGTTAAGACTCCATGTTTCTACTGCAGGAGGCACAGGTTTGATCCCTGGTCAGGGAACTAAGATCCCACATGCTGTGTGGCATGGCCAAAAAATAAAAATAAATATTAAAAAAATAATAATAAAATAAAATCAGAAAAGAAAGAGAAGACATTACATTGATATCACAGAAATACAAAGACTAATGAGAGACTATGATGAACAAATATATGTGAGCAAACTGGATAACCTAGAAAAAAAAGGATAAATTCCTAGAAATATACAACTCATGAGTAGTGAATCATAAAGGAATAGATAATGTGAACATATCATTAAAAAGTGAGTAGGTAGAATTAGTAACACATAAAAGCCAAGAGCCAGATGGTTTCACTTGTAAATTCTATCAAACGTTTAAAGAAGAATTAACCAAGTCCTTTTCAAACTCTTCGAAAAAAATTAAAGCAAAGGGAACACAACCAAACTCATTTTAGGTGGCCTGAATTACCTTAATATCAAAGCCAGATAAGTAAAAAGAAAATTACAGACCAATGTCCTTCATAAACATAGATGCAAATATTCTCAACAAAATATTAGCAAACCAAACTCAAAACAAGTTTAAAAGATTATACATTAAGATCAAGTGGGATTTATCCATGGCATGCAAGGATTGTTCAACATACACTAATCAATAAGTATGATACAACAGATTAAAAAAGAGCTGCATAGCACAGGGAGATCAGCTCAGTGCTTTGTGACCACTTAGAGGGGTGGGATAGGGAGGACAGGAGGGAGATGCAAGAGGGAGGAGATATGGGTATATATGTACATGTATAGCTGATTCACTTTGTTATAAAGCAGAAACTAACACACCATTGTAAAGCAATTATACTCCAATAAAGATGTTAAAAAAATGAGTGATAAGAATCACATGGTCATCTCAATAGAAGCAGAAAATGCAATTGACAAAATACAACATTCTTTCATGATAAGAACTCTTAACAAATAGAGTACAGAAGGAACATACCTCAACACAATAAAGGCCATATATGGCAAACTCTCAACTAACATCATAATAATTAAACTTAAAAGCTTTTGCATAACATAGGAAACCACTGACAAAACAAAACAGACAAACTACTGAATGGGAGAAAATATTTGCAAATGATATGACCAATAAGGGATTAATATCCAAAATATATAAAACACTAATACAACTCAATATTTAAAGAACAACCCAATTAAAAAATTAGCAGAAGACCTGAATAGACATTTTTCCAGAGAAGACATACAGATGACATAAAGGCACATGTAAATATGATCAACATTGTTAAGTATAAGAGAAATACAAGTCAACACCACAATACTATATCACCTTACAACTGTCAAAATGGCTTTCATCAAAAAACCACAAATAACAAATGTGGGCAAGAATGTGGAGAAAAGGGAACACTTGTACACTGTTAGTGGGAATGTAACTTGGTGCAGCTACTGTGGAAAACAGTATGGAGGTTCCTCAAAATACTAAAAATAGAACTACCAGAGGATTGAGTAATTCCACTTCTTGGTATATATCTGAAGAAAACAAAAACAGTAATTCAAAAAGATACAGACACCCCAATGTTCATAGCAGCTTTATTTACAATAGCCAAGATATTGAAGCAACCCAAGTGTCCATCAACAGATGAATGGATAAAGAAGATGTGACACATATATACAATGGAATACTACTCAGCCATTAAAAAAAGAATGAAATTTTACCATTTGCAACAACACAGATGGACCTGGAGGTTATCATGCTTAGTGAAACAAGTCAGACAGAGAAAGACAAATATTCTATGTTATTACTTGTATGTGGAGTCTAAAATAGAAAGCAAACTAGTGAATATAACATAAGAGACACAGACTCACAGATACAGAGAACAACTAATGGTTGTCAGTAGGGAGAGAGAAGTGGGACAGGGCAAGATAGGGATGGGGATCAAGAGGCACTAACTGCTATGTATAAAATAAATAACCTGCAAGAATATATTGTACCGGGCTTCCCTGGTGGCACAGTGGTTGAGAGTCCACCTGCTGATGCAGGATATGCGGGTTTGTGTCCCAGTCCGGGAAGATCCCACATGCCGCGGAGCAGCTGGGCCCATGAGCCATGGCCACTGAGCCTGCACGTCCAGAGCCTGTGCTCCACAATGGGAGAGGCCACAATAGTGAGAGGCCCACATACCACACACAAAAAAGAATATATTGTACCACATAGGGAATATAGCAAATATTTTATAATAACTATAAGTGGAGTATAATCAAAATTTTTGAATCACTATTTTGTACAGCTGAAGCTAATATTATGTTGTAAATCAAATATACCTCAATAAAAAGTAATTAATTTATTAATTAAAAATAATCATATGATCATCTCAATAGAAACAGAAAAACACTTGACAAAATACAATATTCTCTCATTATAAGAACTCTCAAGAATTAGGGTAAAGGAGGAAAATATGTCAACATAATAAAGGCCATATATGACAAACTCTCAGCTAACATCATACTCAATGATGAAAGAATGACAACTTTACCTCTAAGATCAGGAGAAAGAAAATGGTGCCAATTCAACATAGTACTGGAAGTTGTAGCTAGAGCAATCAGGCAAGAAAATTAAATGAAAATCATCCAGATCAGAAAAAAGAAGCAAAACTGTCTTTGATAGTAGATGATATGATCTTACACAAAAAAATCCTAAAGATTCCAACAAAAATTGTTAGTACTAATCAATAAATTTTACAAAGTTGCAGCATATAAAACTAACAGGCAGAAATGACTTGTGTTTCTATATACTAACAACAAAATATATGAAGAAGAAATAAAGAAAACAACCCCATTCACAATAACATTAAAAACAATGAAATATTTAGGAATAAATTTACAAAAGAGGGAAAAGTCTATACACTGAAAACTACAAGACTTTGTTGAATAACATTGAAGGAGATGTGGAAAAATATCCTATGTTGCAGAAGATTTAATATTGTTAAAATGTCCATACTGCCCAAAGCCATATAGATTCAATTCAATTCTTGCCGAAATTCCAATGTCATTTTTCATAAAAATAGAAAAAAAACCCTATAATTTGTATATTGCTACAAAAGACCCTGAATAGCCAAAGAAATCCTGAGAAAGGACAGATCTGGAGGTATCACACTTCCTGATTCAAACTACATTATAAACCTATAGTAATTAAAACAGCATGGTTCTGGCATAAAGATAGACACATACATTAATGGAACAGAATAAATAGCCCAGGAACACACCATTGCAGATATGGTCAACTGATGCTTAATATATATATATATACATATACAATGGAATATTATTTAACCAAGAGAAAAATGAAATCCTACCATTTGCAGCAACTTGGATGAACCTTGAGGACGTTATACTAAATGAAATGAAACAGACAGAGAAGGGCAAAAACTGTATGATAGCACTTATATGTGGAATGTAAAAAAAGCCAAAATCAGAGAAACTAGAAGTAGAGTAGTGGTTACCAGGGAAAGGGTGTAGGGAAAATGCGGAGGTAATGTTCAAAAGGCACACAAACTTCCAGGCATAAGATTAAAATTTTCTGGGAATCTAGTGTATAGCATGGTGGTGATAGTTAATAATACTGTATTATATACTTGAAAGTTGCTAAGAGAGTAAATCTTAAATCTTCTCACCACAAAAATGAAGTGGTAATAATGTGACAGGATGGAGGTGTTAGCTAATGCTATTATGGTAATCATTTTGCAATATATAAGTGTATCAAATTAACACATGTACACCTTAACCTTGCACAATGTTATATGTCAATCATATCTCAATAAAGTTGGTTAAAAAAAATCTGGTTTCATGTCATTATATCTTACGCAGTACAATATTCCTGAAATTTATTAGAGGAAATTTGTTCAGTAGTGACAAGCAGGTAGTCTTTGGAGAACATAGAATATGTAGTTTGAAAGAAGTTTCAGAGGATGTTTAACTCACGGAGAAATAAAATGTTTAAAGGTTATGGCACCAAAATATCTTTGTAGTAAAACACCCTTCTTACTGCCCCCTTTTCCTACATCAGTAATTAGTGTTAGTTGCACATTAAAATCCTTTGAAGACTTTTTTAAAAAATACTGATGCCAGAACCTCAACTTTAGACATTATGATGTAATTGGTATGGGATGTGGCCTGAGCATTGTTATTTTTCTTTTGATTTTAGTAAATCCTTAGTAATTATAATAGGAAGCTCAACTGAAGAGCCACAGACCTACAGCATACTCTAATATTTCATGTGAGGGCCTTTTGGGTCAGCTGTTGACTTCTAAACTATTCCTTACTGCTCTGCAGGTCTCTGAGCAAACACATCCTGATCATTTTTCCTTCTATTCCTTTGTACATGTTCTTCTCTAAGCTTGTCATGCTTTTCCAGCTTTCTTTCTCTGGGCTGTAACTCTTTGCCAAGTTTAATAAATACGTATTTCCCCTGAGGAATCTTCTTTTGTCTGTCAATGCAAAAATACACACTTCCTTGTTTATTTTTCTTATAGTGTCTTTTAAGGTAGTGATCACACTGTGATGATTTACTTTGGGCTTCCTGAACTAGACTGTGAACTCCTTGAAGAGAATTCTGTTGTATTTATATCTATAACATCCAATGGTTTAGACTCTTAGTCAATGCTCAACAAATGCTTGGTAAATAAATGAATATTGAATCTTTCTAATTACGGGCAATTTAATATTACCCAAGATAGACCATTCTATCTTTTCAATAACTTTATTGGGATATAATTCAGATATTATAAAATTCACACATTTAAGTGTATTCTTCGGTGTTTTTAGTATATTTACAAGGTTGTGCCACCATCACCACAATACAATTTTAGAACATTTTTATCACTCCAAAAGGAAAGACCACATTCTTTAGCAGTCATTTCCCATTCCCACTTCTCCACCTGAGCCACAGATAGCTATTGATTTACTTTCTGTATGTATAGATTTGCCTATCCTGGACATTTCATATAGACTTATAAAATAAGTGACATACAATATATAACTGGCTTCATTTTCAAAGTTTATGTGTATTTTAGCATGTATCAATAATTCATTCCTTCTTATTATTGAATGTTACTCCATTATATAGATATGTCACAATACATTTACCCATGACTTGAGTCATAAAAAAAGAGTCAAAGCTCCTCAACCAATTCCCAGACTTGAGCCAGTTTACAGACTTGAACCCCTTGAATAAAAGGGAAGTCATGTTCCCTTGAAGTAAGAATCTGCTATACTGCAAAAAATTATACTGTTAAATTTTATCTCAGTCTTCCCCAAAGCAGCTTATGTTTTCTTACAGGGTGCCTGTGCATTAAGGAAAAGAAAATCAGACTTTTTGTGGGTTACTGAACACAGGCTCTAAACTGACACTCATTCTAGGAGACCCAAATTGTCACTGTGCTCCACCATTCAAACTAGAGGCTTATAGAGGTCAAGTGATCAAGTCCATCTCCAAGTGGGTCCATTGTGTCTCCGAAACCATCTTCTGGTTATTCCCCAAGTTTTGGAATGCATAATTGGATTTTGGAATTCAGCAACTGGCAGAATCTTGACATTGGTTCCCTAATCTGTGGAGTAGGTACTATTATGGTAGGAAAGACAAAGTGGAAGCCGCTAGAACTGCCTTCCCCTAAGAAAATAGTAATTTAAAAGAAATAACATATTCATAGAGGGATTACAGAAATTAGTGCCAACATCAAGGACCTGATGAATGTAGGGGTGGTTATTCCCACCACATTCCCATTTAACTTGCCTATTTGGCTTGTGAAGAAAATAGATGGATCTTTGAGAATGTTAGTGGATTATTATAAACTTAGTCAGGTGGTCATTCCAACTACACCTTCTGTTCCAGTGTGATTTCATTCCTTGACCAAACTAGCATATTACCTGGTACTTGGTATACAGCTATTGATCTGACACATGCTTTTTTCACAATAAGTATTACTAAATACCACTAGACACACTTGCATAGCCAGCAGTGTACCTTCACTGTTCTACCTCAAGATTATATCAACTCTCTAGTCCTATGTCATAATTTAGTTTGCAGGGATCTTGATCACCTTTCACTTCCACAATACATCACACTGGTGCATTTATATTGATGATATTATGCAGATTGGACCTTAAGAAGCAACAAGTAGAAACTACTCTAGATTTACTGGTATGACATTTGAATGTCAGAGGGTGAGAAATAAATCTAACAAGAATTCAGGGGCCTTCTACCTTAGTGAAATTTATTGGGGCCTAGTGGTGTGGAGCATGTTGAGACATCCCTTCTAAGGTTGAGGATAAGTTGTTGCATCTGACCTTGTCTAACAACAACAACAAAAGGAGCACAATGCCTAGTGACTCAAACAGTGGAGTATTTAATAATCAAATTGACAGGATAACTCATTCTGTGGATATGCAATCAGCCTCTAACCCACACACCCCCAAATTGTCCAATGGGTTTGTTAAAAATGTGGTCATGGTGGCAGGGATGGAAGTGATCCATGGGCTTAGCAACATGAATATGCACTCACCAAGGCTGACTTGGCCACAGCCACTACTGAGTGCCCAGTCTGCCAGCAGTAGAAACTAACACTGAATCTTCAGTATGGCACACTTCCCTAGGATGATCATCTAGTTACCTGGTGGCAAGTTGATTACATTGGACCACTTCCATCATGGAAACAGCAGCATTTTTTTCTTACTGTAATAGACACTCTGGATAATCATTTGCCTTCCCTGCATGCAAAGCTTCTTCCAATATTACCATCTGTAAACTTACAGAATGTCATCCACTATCATGGTATTCCATACAGAATTGCTTTTGATTGAGGGACTCCCTCACAACAAAGCAGTGTGACATTAGGCCCATGCTCATAGAATTAACTGGACTTACAATTTTCCTCAGCATCCTGAAGCAGCTGGCTTAATTGAAAGGGGGAATGGTTTTTTTGAAGACTTAGTTAGATGGCATTACAGATAGATGGCATTACTTTGCAGGACCAGAGCAAGGTTCTCTAGGAGGCTGTATGTGCTTTGGATCAGCTTCTAATATGTGGTACCATTTGTCTTATAGCCAGGATTCACAGGTCCAGGAATCAAGAGGTGGGAATGGTAATGGTACCACTCATTATTACCACTAGCGATCGACCAGCAATTTTTTTCTTCTTGTTTCTTGACCTTATGCTATGCTGACTTAGAGGTCTTAGTTCCAAAGGTAGAAGTGGTTACACCAGGAAACACAAAAATGATTCCATTGAAATGGAAATTAAGATAGCCACCTTGCCTCTTTGTGTTCTCATGCCTCTGAAGCAACAGACAAAGAAGGGAGTTATTTGCTTTCTGGGGTGATTAATCCTCATTACCAAGGAATACAGATACTACTACACATGGAGATAAGAAAGAATATTTGGAACACATGAGCTCCTTTAAGATGTCTCTTAGTACTACCTATAGTAAGTAATGTCTTGTGGTTGTACACCTGAAACTAATATAATATTGTAAATCAACTATACTTAAATAGAAAAAAATAGAGTCAATAGAAAACTATAATGGCCCAATTCAGACAAGACTACTAATGGCCCAGACCCTACAGGAATGAAGGATTGAGTCATGCCATAAGAGACATGACCAGCTAAGTTGCTGGTGGAAGGCAAAGAGAATAGGAAATAAATAGTGAAAGAAGGTAATTGCAAATACCAGTTATGACTATGTGGCCAGTTATAGAACCACAGACTATATTTGTTATAAGTATTTCTGCCTGCCTGCAGATTTCAAACTTGTCAAACCACATAATTGTATGAAGAAATTCCTTAACATTCTCTCTCTCTCTCTCTCATAGACTATATATTACATGATATGAATATTATCTATACACCAGTTGGATATATTTTACCTTCACTTATTCCTTCCTTAAAGTTCTTCCTTACTTTATGTAGATCTGAGTTTCTGATGTATATTATTTTTCCTCTCTCTAAAGAAATTTTTAAAACATTTATTGCAGGGCAGATACACTGTCAATAAATTACATCAGATTTTGTTTGTCTGAGAAAGTCTTTATTCCTCCATCACTTTTGAAGGATAATTTTGCAAGATATAGAACTTTAGGTTTGTGGGGGGGCATTTCTCTTAACATTTTAAATGTTTTACTTTACTTTCTTCTTGCTTGCACGGTTTCTGAGGAGAAGTTGGATGTAATTCTTATCTTTGTTTTTCTATGGGTAAGGTGATTTTCCTCCTCTGGCCTTCTTCAGAATTTTTTTCTTTATCTTTAATTTTCGGTATTATATGCCTAGGTGTAGATTTTTTGACAATTTTCCTGCCTGACGTCCTGTGAACTTTCTGGATCTGTGATTTGATGTCTGATATTAATTTGAGAAAAAATTTAGTCATTATAGTTTCAAATATTCCTCCTATTCATTTTTCTCTTTCTTCTCCTTCTGGTATTCCTATCACAAATATGTTACACCTTTTGTAGCTGTCCCACAGTCCTTGTACATTCTGGGATGTTTTTTTTCCAGTCTTTGTTCTCTTTCATTTTCAGTTTTCAAGATTTCTATTGATATACCCTCTAGCTAAGAAATTCTTTCCTCAGCTGTGTCCAGTCTACTAATAAGCCCATCAAAGGCATTCTTAATTTCTGTTACATTATTTTTTATCTCCAACATTTCTTTTGGTTCTTTCCTAGGATTTACATCTCTCTACTTACATTGTCCATCTGTTCTTACCTGCTATATCTACTTTATCCATTAGAGACCTTAGTACATTAATCATAGCTGTTTTAAACTCCCAGTTGATAATTCCAAAATCTCTGTCATGTCTGGTTCTCCTTGCTCTGTCTCTTCAAAATGTGTATTTTGACTTTGGTATTTCTTGTGACTTTTTTTCTTGGTTGCTGAATATGTTGTACAGGTTAAAAGGAACTGCTGTAGCTAGAACACTAAATTTAAACATGGTACCCTTATAATCTTGGGATAGTTACCAAATATAAAATAAAGAACAAATGCCTTACTTTAGCCATTAGAACTATTATATCCACTAAATTTCCCTTAGTCATAGCAGCAATTGCATAAAATATCACATACTGGGTATGGATGCTCTGATACAATAAGTAACAAATTAAAATTAAGTATTTGGCACTTACAAACTGGCTTGAGAGAGTGGGACTCCCATGTCTCCCTAAGTTAAAATAATTAATTGGCCAAGTAAAATTAAAATTGCAAAAGACCTCAAATAGCCAAAGCAATCTTAAGAAGAACAAAGCTAGAGGAATCATAATCCTTGATTTTAAACTATACTACAAAGCTATATAATCAAAACATTATGGTATTGGCATAAAGACAGACACATAGATCAAAGGAACAGAACCCAGAATTAAATCCATGCATATAAGGTCAATTCATTTATGACAAAGGAGCCAAGAATATACAATGGAGAAAGAACAGTCTTTTCAATAAATGGTGTTGGGGAAAGTGGACAACTACATGCAAATGAATCAAACTGGGCCATGATCTAACACCATACACACAAAAAATCACTCAAAATGGATTAAAGACTTGAATGTAAGACCTGAAATCATAAAATTACAAGAAGGAAACAGGCAATAACCTCACTGACACTGATTTTGACAAGGATTTTTTTGGATTTGACACCAAAAACAACAAAAGTAAAAATAAACAACTGGGACTACATCAAACTAAAAAGATTCTGCACAACAAAGGAAGCCATCAACACAATGAAAAGGCAACCTATGGAATAAGAGAAAATATCTGCAAATTATGTATCTGATAAGAAGCAAATATTCAAAATACATAAAGAACTCACACAACTCAATAGCAAACAAAACAAACAGACAATCTCATTTAAAAATGGGCAAAAGATACAAAGAAGGCATAGAGATGTCAAATAGATACATGAAAAGATGCTCTAACATCAATCTTCATCAGGAAAATGCAAATCAAAACCACAGCGAGATATCACCTCACACCCTTTCAAATGATTATTATCAAAAAGACAACAAATAACAAGTGTTGGTGAGGATGTGGAGAAAAGGGAACACTTGTGCATTATTGATGGGAATGTAAATTCATGCAACTACTATGGAAACAATATGGAGGTTATTCAAAAAATATAAAATAGAACTACTGTTAGATCTTGTAATTCCACTTCTGGTTATCTAGCTGAAGAAAATGAAAACACTAATTCAAAACGATATGCACTCCCATGTTCCTTGCATTATGTACAATAGCCAAGACATGGTGGGATCAACCCTGGTGTCTACCGATGGACGAATGGATAAAGAAAATGTGAAATACACACACACACACACACACACACACACACACACACACACACACACACACAGAGGAATATTATTCAGCCATAAAAATAATAAAATATTTCCTTTTACAACAATATGGAGGGACCTTGAGGACATTATGCAAAGTGAAATATGTCAGACAGAGAACGACAAATACTGTATGGTCTCACTTACATGTGGGATCTAAAAAAATGAGCTTATAGAGGTGGGCAGTGGAGGTGGGCAAAATGGGTGCAGGGGGTCAAAAGGCACAAATTTACAGTTATAAAATAAATAAATCATGGATATGTAATGTACAGCATTGTGACTATTTAAGAAAACAAGAGAGTCTTTGAGGATTGAAACATAATGTATACAACCTAATGAGTGAAGAGATAATTATGGCCACTCTTCTATTTAACAGTCCAACATTACCTCTTTCAACTCTGGAAAGAATGAGTGGTGTCCCACAGTGTATTACTGAAACCTTAATGTTGTGGTCCTATCCATTAAAGTCCCATACCAAATACTCAATAATATGATAATTACTTACTCCATCTAAATAGCAAAAGGAAAATATTTTGTTATTAAAAATTTGGCTGAAGTTTTATTCATTGCTTATTTCAACAGTCTCTCAGTTGCAGTTTACCTTAACCTCTGACAGGAAAAAAAAATATCTCTTTGTCAGGCTACATATGGGGTACATCAACAGCCTTGCCATCACACACAGTCTCCGCAGGCAAGATACTAATTCTCTCCACCTTCCTCCAGAAGCACAGGTATGACATTACATTGATGACATCTTCCGCCTAGGGGATTCATTTGACACACTCATTAAGGATGAAACAATACAAAATTGCTTGCAAAAATGGGATGATCCATTGCTCCACACACAGTGCAAGGACCTGCTATCTTGATTAAATTCCTGAAAATTATTTGGTAGACCAATGGTTGTTTCATCCCTGATGCTGTCAAGAAGCAGTTATTGAATCTCAGCACCCCCAACATATTTTAGGCTTATTTAGTCTATCAAGGCAACATATTTGCAAATTTCATTTAATCTCACTTATGCACTGTCAGATTGTCCCACTTTGGGACTCCCTCCAATGAAAGTATGCAAGAAGTACTCTTATTAGTGCCCCCAGAGACTCCTTCATTTTAGAGGTTTTAGCAACATTTTCATATGCCTCATGATATCCTTACATTGTCCATGGGCTTTTGATGTAAGAAACTGCACTCCTCAGTTTGAGCTATACATTACAGTGGGAATTACTAGATACATACTAGGCTCTCCTGGAAATGGAGGATCTCACAGGCCCTGAGCCTGAGAACCTTCATACCTAACTCCCTCTTATGCCTTCGGTCACAGAAACAGTACCTCACAAGCTTAGCACAACTACTTAGTCATCTTTGGTACATAATGGAACCCAAACTGGACCCTCTGGCATATTCCACATGTAGAAGGGTGTATCCTTAGCTATCCTAGTGCCTTGCCAAATGCCACAATGATGGAGGAGGTCACCCTTTTCCAGATCCCCTGGTTACTTGGGGAGCCCCTTGGGGGCAACCAAGTAAACATTAATAGGAGTTCATATGTGATGTAGCTCAGTAAAATATTACTGCTTTCCATCTCTTAACTAAAATGTCCCTGATACAGGTTAGGACCCAAAGGCCAGCACGATTGGCCAAACTTCAGGCAGTCATCTTAATACTAGATGCCTTGGCAACAAATGGTCCCATTTGCACATATTTACAAACTCTTAGGCCATTTCCTAAGTTTCCCCCATTTCCGTTAAATGACTCTGGAAAGTTCTTGCTTCACAGATACCCAAATATAAATAAAGATAATACATGTCTATACTTACTGAAGCCAAAATATAAGGTCCCATTAGGTCAATCTTCATCCATTTCAGAGTTCCAGATAGTATTTATGTGACCAAGTCACATTCTCAGTTCCAGAATGCTGGGCTATTGAACAAGGCATTCAATGTAGCATTCACCTTCCTTACAGGCCTCAAGCTGCAGGCCTCAAAAATTATAATAATGCCTTCCTCAAACAAGTTTAAATGAAATTACATGAAACAAGTTGTGTTTCAGTTATCAGTTAAACATAAAGGATGAATTGTAATGAGAAATTTGACACCATTTTTTGATTATGACTACTGACAGCTTTTAGACTTCACTCCCTCTCCTTCACCTTGTACTCTACCTCTGGATAAACTGATAAGAATGCTTCAGTGCTTCTTTCTTAGGGACCAATGTGAGATTTAAACCATGAAATCCCCTTCCCATACACAGGAACACTTACCCCTATTGCTAATTGCAATAAAGGCCCCTAGCCAGTCTTTTTTCTTTGCCCTCTCAAACCATTTTTAACCTCCTTGAGAGACCTGTCTTAGTCTTCCCAGAGATCACAATTATTTACGTAATAAGTTTTTCATGTCTTTGTGTCTGTGTGTGTGGTCTCTCAGTCTCCACATCCAAAGCAAAACTTGGGTGGGGAGCCATCTGCCTCTGCCGATGATCATAACACATATGGATGCTAGATTTGAACTACCTGGGTTCAAGACCCAGCTCTATGATTGACTAAATACATAATCTTGGGCAAGCGTATTAATATTGCTGAGTCTTGGTTTTCTCATCTGTAAAATGAAGATAACAAAGATGCCTATTCCATACAATGAGAAAAATATACGTATGTATATCATGTAGCATAATTTCTCACAGTGAGGACTCAAGAAATGTAAACCATTACAGTTATTATTTTTGTTGTTATAGAAAGTAAAAACAGACTTTCTCCTTCCCTCAAAATATCATGCATGGATTTTTTGTGAGCACTTTCTTTGTTTATCTAGAAATCATTCAACTTCTGCCCTTAGAATGTAAGCTGGAGGTTAAGATAAAGCAGGTTTATACTATTCAATCAGTCATTTAGCAGCTAGTTGTGGGAGTGGACAAAGAGATAGGACATGTGTTTTTTTATATATACATATATTTCTTTTTATAAGCACTCCATTGGAATCAGCCATACTGAATCAGGAAAACAGCCTAGCACATTTGGAGAATTTCCAAATGGTATATTGATAAGTCAAGTTAGAGGACCTTGCTCTCTTAGAAAGAATAATTAGCTTCCTCTACCTTTCTTATATTTGGCTTAAAGTATATCATATTTGGAAAGAAGTTTTCAAGTTTTTAAAATGTTTTTAGCTTTTTTTTTCCTTTACTGTTAGCCAGATTTACTGGTCTGATTTTATGCCTTATTTTTGTTATTCATTGTTCTGCTGGCAAGTTGACCTAAGAAACTTTATACATACTGCTTTTCTGCTTTTTAATGTTGTAGAAAGACCTGAAAGTAGCACTTTACAGATCATGTTTTTATGTTACCAACCTGTTTATGTAATTTTATTTTATCTTGAAATTCAAATATTTATCAAAATGTGTGAAATCAGTATTATTTGATCTTAAACAATTTGTATTTCTGGATTCAGAACTTTGTAAACTATAGAAAATGTTCTTCTATTGTATTTGTGTTATTGTCTTTATTATTTTATTATTGGACCATTCTTGTGCAATATCTTTAGTTCTTAAATCTTTTTTTAAATTAAACTATAGTTGATTTACAATGTTCTGTTAGTTTCTGGTGTACAGTAAAATGATTCAGTTATGTATATATATTCTTTTTCAGATAATTTTGCATTATAGGTTATTACAAGGTATTGAATATAGTTCCCTGTGCTATAAAGTAGGTCCTTGTTGTTTATCTGTTTCATATGTAGTAATGTGAATATGTTAATCCCAGACTCCTAGTTTATCCCTCCCCCTCCCCTTTCCTCTTTTGTAACCATAAGTTTATTTTCTATGTCTGTGAGTCACTTTCTGTTTTGTAAATAAATTCATTTGTATCATTTTTAAGATTCCACATATAAATGATATCATATGATATTTGTCTTTCTCTGTCTGACTTACTTCACTTAATCTCTAGGTCCATCCATGTTGCTGCAAATGTCATTATTTCATTCTTGTTTGACTGAGTAATGTATATACATATATATGTATATATATACCACATTTTCTTTATCCATTCATCTGTCGACAGACATTTAGGTTGCTTCCATATATTGGCTATTGTAAATAGTGCTGCTATGAACATTGGGGTACACATATCTTTTCAAATTAGAGTTTTCTCTAGATATATGCCTAGGAGTCGGTTGGTAGGATCATATAGTAACTCTGTTTTTAGTTTTTTTTTTTTTTTTTTTTCAGTACGTGGGCCTCTCACTGTTGTGGCCTCTCCCGTTGCGGAGCACAGGCTCCGGATGCGCAGGCTCAGTGGCCATGGCTCATGGGCCCAGCCACTCCACGGCATGTGGGATCTTCCCGGACTGGGGCACGAACCCGTGTCCCCTGCATCGGCAGGTGTACTCTCAACCACTGCGCCATGAGGGAAGCCCTCTTTTTAGTTTTTAAAGGAGCCTCCATACTGTTTTCCATAGTAGATGCACCAGTTTACATTCCCACAAAAAGTGTAGAAGAGTTCCTTTTTCTCCACACCCTCTCCAGCATTTATTATTTGCAGTTATTTTAATGATGGCCACTCTGACTAGTGTGAGGTGATACCTCATTGTAGTTTTGATTTTCATTTCTCTAATAATTAGTGATATTCAGCATCTTTTCATGTGCCTGTTGGACATCCGTATATCTATTTTGGAGAAATGTCTATTAGGTCTTCTGTCCATTTTTTGACTGTTTTTTTTTCTTTTTGATAATATCTTTAATTCTTATGAGGGCTTTTATTCTTATGTGTATCTAATATAGTCTCTCAATGTTTTAATCTCTTTGTATATTAAGGAGAGCAATTTTTTTAACATCTTTATTGGAGTATAATTGCTTTACAATGATGTTTTAGTTTCTGCTTTATAACAAAGTGAATCAGTTATACATATACATATGTTCCCATATCTCTTCCCTCTTGCATCTCCCTCCCTCCCACCTTCCCTATCCCACCCCTCTAGGTGGTCACAAAGCACCTAGCTGATCTCCCTGTGCTATGTGGCTGCTTCCCACTCGCTATCTATTTTACGTTTCGTAGTGTACATATGTCCATGCCACTCTCTCACTTTGTCACAGCTTACCCTTCCCCCTCCCCATATCCTCAAGTCCATTCTCTAATAGGTCTGTGTCTTTATTCCTGTCTTACCCCTAGGTTCTTCATGACCGTTTTGTTTTGTTTTTCCTTAGATTCCATATATATGTGTTAGCATACAGTATTTGTTTTCTCTTTCTGACTTACTACACTCTGTATGACAGACTCTAGGTCCATCCACCTCACTACAAATAACTCAATTTCATTT
Source organism: Delphinus delphis (assembly GCF_949987515.2). Taxonomy (NCBI): domain Eukaryota; kingdom Metazoa; phylum Chordata; class Mammalia; order Artiodactyla; family Delphinidae; genus Delphinus; species Delphinus delphis. Next base: position 60,978,141 of record NC_082704.1, on the reverse strand, counting down.
CTGTTTATGGCTGAGTAATATTCCATTGCATATATGTACCACATCTTCTTTATCCATTCATCCAATGATGGACATTTAGGTTGCTTCCATCTCCTGGCTATTGTAAATAGAGCTGCAATGAACACTTTGGTACATGACTCTTTTTGAATTATGGTTTTCTCAGGGTATATTCCCAGTAGTGGGATTGCTGAAGGAGAGCAAAAATTTGATAGCAGTATATATTAAATAGCTTTTTTCTGTTTATGATTTAATTTTGCATATTTTTTGAAATTTAGAATAATTAAATTATTATTAGTCTAATATTTATATTTCTGTACTATGGCTTCTTCTTTTCCTTCATGTTTTACTTTTCTACAGGTTATGTATTACAACTTTGTGTGTGTGTGTGTATGTGTGGTGACAAAACACTATAAATAACTTAAGGATAAATCTGTAGAAGACTGGTTAAAACTATTGCACATTTACTCAGTCAGATACTCTGCAGTTTCAAAAAAATAATGAGAAATATATCTATGCATTGAAATGAAAATATGTCCAGAATATACTCAGGAAAAAAATCATAACATCACACCAAAACACTAATGTGTAATAGAGTGTATAAAATACTTCATTTGGGAAAGAAAAGGTTGAAAATAAAATATAGACTTGTATTTGTATGGGCATAAAGAAGCACTGCAGGAAAATGAAAACTAATAAATGTAGTTAGGGTTATCAGGAAAAATGAGGTAGAATGAGACAGAGGTGGAAACAAAGCTTCTCATTATAATTTCTCCTTATTCTCTTTATTATTTTTTTTAATTTTTAACCATATGAATATACTACCCAATTAAAATAAGAAGAAAATTAATTAATTAAACATTAAAAAAAATCCTTCACTATGTTCAAAATTGAATTCATGATCTGCCCCCAAACCTGATCTTCATGAATTTTTCCCATTTCAATTAATGGCCACTCCATTCTTCTAGTTTCTCAAGTCATTTTTTTTTTCACTGTATGCGGGCCTCTCACTGTTATGGCCTCTCCCATTGCAGAGCACAGGCTCCGGACACACAGGCTCAGTGGCCATGGCTCATGGGCCCAGCAGCTCCGTGGCATGTTGGATCTTCCCAGACCAGGACATGAACCCATGTCCCCTGCATCGGCAGGCAGACTCTCAACAACTGCACCACCAGGGAAGCCCTCTCAAGTCATTTTGAGTGCCATCCTTGATTCCAATGTCTTGTCTACCAACAAATCTCCTAGATTCTGCCTTCAAAATTGTGGGGTCCAGCTCCTTGTTAAAAAAACCTGTGTGTGAAGAGACTGATCAAGATGGCAGAGAAGTAGGACATGGAGTTCAACTTCTTCCATTAAAACATTGAAAATACATCTATTAGTGGAAATATTCCCACAGAACGGCTACTGAGCGCTGACAGAAGACCTCAGGTAGGACAAAAAGAAAAAGAAAAAGGAGTCTGGATGGGGCCTGCACCCCAGGGAGAGAGCTGTGAAGGAGGAAAGGTTCCCACACTCTGGAAAGTCTCCTCACCAATGGAGAGGTCAGCCTGGATGGAGGGCGAGCTTCAGAGCCTAGGAGGAGAGAGCAGCAATTGGTTTGTGGAAGGCAAAATGAAGAGTAACCTGCACAGAGGGTCAGCACCACCACCCTGTGCTTCCCAACCTGAAATATTCCTCTGTCAGTGGGGGTGGTGGCTGGGTACTGAAACTGAGGCTCTTCTAGTCAGACCCAGGGAGTGGACCAGGGTTAGATGTGCAGAAACAGCCTGGAGAGGCTGGGCTGTGGCAACTGAGGGTGTACTCAGAAGCCGGGGTCCACCAGAGAAACAGGGCACCATTATTGGGAGGTGCATGAGGAGAGGGGTGGGACCACCAAAAGAGCTTCTTTCCCTGTGAGTGCTCCCAGACAACAGGACACTGCCTACAGGAGCTCCGGGGTCAAGCCCGAGTGACGGCCACCATTTTGAGCTCCAGAGACAGCCACTGGTGACCTCTTCCATACCCACAGGAAGACACCAGGCACCACACCCCTTGTCCTGGGAGGGCATGTAAAGCATCCTCCACTAGGAAATCCACCAGTGGGTGCCAGGACCTGCCCCCACTGACCTGGTAGGGCACAGACAGCTCTGGCCACTAGGAAATCTTCCAGCAGGTCCCAGGCCCTGCTCCCACTGACCCAGAAGGGCCCTGGTAACTGCCATAACTAGGAATTCTGCCAGCAGACCTCAGGACCTACCCCGGCTGACACTGTAGAGTTCAGATAGCTCCTGCCACTAGGAAATCCATCAGTTGGCCCTGGGACCTGCTCCCACTCTCCCAGTATGGTTCAGATCACTCTGGCCACTAGGAAATCCACTAGTGGGCCCCAGGACCTGCCCCCACTATCTCTGGAGGGCACTGATAGCTCCCACCACTAAGAAATCTGCCTGAAGATGCTGGGACCTGCCCTGCTCTCCTGGGAGCATGCAGAGAGCTAGCACCACTAGGAAATCTGACCAGAGGTGGGGTGGAAATCACAGCTGAGCCCCTGAGGCTGTGTGACTACAGAAAAAGAACTGAAATATCTCCTCGTGGCTGCATGTATAGAGGAGTTACACCTCCACTGACAACTTCCTAAATTCAGTGCCTGCAAAACCTCTGAACAGAAAACAAATGCTCCTGCAGCTGAGACAAGTCTGGCTTTAGAAGCTATGGGCTTTGTGGGTGCATACACATAGGGGTTAGGCCAGGCCAGAGTATGAGCTGCAGTTTATGACTACTGCAGTCCTGGGACCTGACTTCAGTGGATCTGTGCCAGTGGCCTAGTGACAATAACGCCTGAGAGTCAACAAGAACAATTGCTGGCATACACATGGTTAAGGTGAGACTGAAAGAAGTGCCAGCAACAGTGAAATTTGTGTGCCCACACATTAGGTGAAAGGGGACACAACAGAGCACACTCACATGTGAACAGTTCCAGAAAGGGAATACTCAGTGGCTTCCCTCCAAGTGGGAGTGATCCAATCCCACATACCTCACAACACAGATCAGAAACACAGCTAAGAAACAGATCTGGCAGCCTCTCCTTCAACAATTAGGGAACAGACCCTGACCCTGACAGGGCAGTGACAACCACAGAGCAAAGGGGAGACCCTGCTCAATATCTAGGGCAGGCTCTGGTCACCAAAACACCAGTCAAACCCCCTATCAAGGGGAAAATGGCCAGTATAAAGTGAAGAAAGTGGTGGCAGTCATCCATACTAAAATAGACCTCGCACCATAAAAAAATAAATAAATAGACCTACACAGGTCACACGGGGACATTCCCACATAAAAATTGCCCTCCAAGACAGTCTGAGGATCTGGCAATGGGAGGGAGAACCTCCAGAGCATTTAGCCTATAAGGCCTGTGGGGCTTCAGTGAAGGAGCTCCATAGAGTTGGGGGAAACAGAGATTCCACTCTTGGAGTGTGCACACAAGGTCACACATACACTGGGACACAGCACAGAGAAGCACCTCTATAGGAACCTGAGCTAGACCTATTTAGGGGTTTTGTAGTGTCCCCTGGGGAGGCAGGAGTTGACTGTAGCTCACTCTGAGGGCACAGGGACTGGTAGCAGAGATCTCAGCACATATGAATTGGTGTGAGCTCTCCTGAACATCCCCACCTTGGCACAAAATCCTGGCCCCACCCAACATCCTGCAGGCTCCAGTACTGGGATGTCTCAGGCCAAACAACAAGCAACACAGAAACACAGCCCCACCCATCAGAAGACAGGCTGCCTAAAGTCATACTAAGCTCATAGCCATCCCAAAACATACCACCTGACACAAACCTGCCCACCAGAGGGGCAAGACCCAGATCCACCCACCAGAGGACAGATAAATGTCCCTCCCAGTATGAAAGCTGTATAAGCCCCTGGACCAACTTCGACCACCAGAGGGTAGTCATCAGAAGTAAGAAGAAAAATGATCCTGCAGCCTGCCGGAAGGAGACCACAAGCACAGTATGTTAGACAAAATGAGATGACAGAGAAATATTTTGTAGATAACGTAGCAAGATAAAAACTGACAAGAAAAAATAAACAAAGATGAGATAGGCAATCTACCTAAAAAAGAATTCAGAGTAACGAGAGTAAAGATGACACCAGATCTCGGAAAAAAAAATGGAGGCACGGATCAAGAAAATGCAGGAAATGATCAACAAGGACCTAAAATAACTAAAGAAAAAACAAACACAGATGAACAATACAATAACTGAAAAGAAAAATACACTAAAAGGAATCAATAACAAAATAACCATGGCAGGAGAACGGATGACTGAGCTGGAAGACAGAAGTGTGGAAATCACTGTTGTGGAATAGAATAATGAAATAAGAACTAGAAGAAATGCAGACAGTCTCAGAGATCTCTGGCACAACATTAAATGCACCAATACTTGAATTATATGGGTCCCAGAAGGAGAAGAAGAGGGAGAAAGGGCCTGAGAGAATATTTGAAGTGATTAAATTGAAAATATCCTTAATCTGGGAAAGGAAGTAGTCACCAAAATCCAGGAAGGGCAGAGAGTCCCATACAGAATAAACCCAAGGAAGAACACGCCGAGACACATATTAATCAAACTAACAGAAATTAAATACAAAGAAAAATATTAAAAGCAACTAGGGAAAAGCAACAAATAACATACAAGGGAATCCCTATAAGGTTTTTAGCTGAGTTTTCAGCAGAAACTCTGTAGGCCTGACAGGAGTGGCACAATATATTCAAAGTGATGAATGGGAAAAGCCTACAGCCAAGAAACCCTACCCAGCAAGACACTCATTCAGATTCAATGGAGAAATATAAAGCTTTACAGACAAGCAAAGACTAAGAGAATTCAGCACCACCAGACTAGCTTTACAACAAATGCTAAAGGAACTTCTCTAGGCAGGGGGAAAAAAAAGAGGTCACAACTAGAAACAAGAAAATCACAAACAGGAAAGCTCAATGGTAAAGGGAAACATACATTAAAAGCAGGAAATCATCCATACACAAAGATGATATCAAAATAAGCAACTATGAGAAAATGAGAGTGCAAATGCAGGAAATGGGAATTGCATTTGAAATTATGAGAACAGTAACTTAAAACAACCTGGTGTATATAGAGACTGATTTATCAAAATCTCATGGTAAATGCAAACGAAAAAAACTACAATAGATACACACACAAGAAAGAAAAATCAACCCAAACACAACACTGAAGATGGTCATCAAACCACAAAAGAAGAGAACAAAAGAGGAAGTGAAGAAAACGATCTACAAAAACAAACCCAAAACAATTAAGAAAATGGCAATAGGAACATACATATCGATAATTACCTTAAATGTAAATGGATTAAATGCTCCAAACAAAAGACACAGACTGGCTGAATGGATACATAAGCAAGACCTGTATATATACTGTCTACAAGACACCCACTTCAGACCTAGGGACACATACAGACTAAAAGTGAGGGGATGGGAAAAGGTATTCCATGCAAATGGAAATCGAAAGGAAGCTAGAGTAGCAATACTAATGGTTTCACAGGTGAATTCTATCAACCGTTTAGAGAAGAGCTAACACCAATCCTTTTCAAACTCTTTCAATATATAGCAGAGGGAGGGACACTCCCAAACACATTCTATGATGTCACCATCACACTGGTACCAAAACCAGACAAAGATGCCATGAAAAAAGTAAACTACAGGCCAATATCACTGATGAACATAGATGCAAAAATCCTCAACAAAATACTAGCAAAGAGAATCCAACAGCACACTAAAAGGATCATACACCATGATCAAGTGATGTTTATCCCGAAATCCAAGGATTCTTCAATAAACACAAATCAATCAATGTGATACACCATATTAAGAAGGATAAAAACCATATAATCATCTAAATAGATGCAGAAAAATCTTTTAACAAAATTCAAAACCCATTTATGATAAAAACCCTCCAGAAGGTAGGCATAGAGGGAAATTACCTCAACATAATAAAGGCCATATATGACAAACCCACAGCCAACATAGTTCTCAATGTTGAAAAACTGAAACCATTTCAACTAAGATCAGGAACAAGACAAGGTGTTCACTCTCACCACTATTATTCAGCACAGTTTTAGAAGTTTTAGCTACAGCAATCAGAGAAGAAAAAGAAACACAAAGAATCCAAGTTGAAAAAGAAGAAGTAAAGCTGTCACTGTTTGCAGATGACATGATACTAAACATATAAAATCCTAAAGATGCTACCAGAAAACTATGAGAGCTAATCGATGAATTGGTAAAGTAGCAGGATACAAAATTAATGCACAGAAATCACTTGCATTCCTATACACTAATGATGAAATATCTGAGAGAGAAATTAAGGAAACACTCACATTTACCATTGCAACAAAAAGAATAAAATACCTAGTATTAACCCTACCTAAGGAGACAAAAGACCTGTATGTGGAAAGCTGTAAGACACTGATGAAAGTAATTAAAGATGATACAAACTGATGGAGGGATACACCATGTTCTTGGATTGGAAGACTCAGTATTGTGAAAATGAATATACTACCCAAAGCAATCTAAAGATTCTATGCAATCCCTATCAAATTACCAATGGAATTTTTCACAAAACTAGAACAAACATTTCACAGTTTGTATGGAAACAAAAATAACCCCGAATAGCCAAAGCAATCTTCAGAAAGAAAAACGGAGAAGGAGTAATCAGGCTCCCAGACTTCAGACTATATTACAATGTTACAGAAATCAAGACAGTATGGTACTGGCACAAAAACAGAAATATATATCAATGGAACAGGATAGAAAGCCCAGGGACTAACCCACACACATATGGTCAGCTTATTTTTGATAAAGGAGGCTAGAATATATAATGGAGAAAAGACAACCTCTTCAATAAGTGGTGCTGGGAAAAGTGGACAGCTACATATCAAAGAATGAAATTAGAACACTCCCTGACACCATACACAAAAATAAACTCAGGATAGATTAAAGACCTAAATGTAAAGCCAGACACTATAAAACTTTTAGAGGAAAGCATAGGCAGAACACTCTATGACATAAATGACAGCAAGAATCTTTTTGACCCCCCTTCCAGAGAAATGGAAATGAAAACAAAAATAAACAAATGAGACCTAATGAAACGGAAATTTTTTTCGCAGCAAAGCAAACCATAAACAAGACCAAAAGGCAACCCTCAGAATGGGAGAAAATATTTGCAAATGAAGCAACTGACAAAGGGTTCATCTCCAAAATATACAAGCAGGTCATGCAGCTCAATATCAAAAACCAAACCACCCAATGCATAAATGGGCAGAAGACCTAAATAGACATTTCTCCAAAGAAGATATAGTGATTGCCAACAAACACATGAAAGAATGCTCAACATCACTAATCATTAGAGAAATGCAAATCAAAACTACAATGAGGTATTATCTCGCACCAATCAGAATGGCCATCACCAAAATATCTACAAACAATGCTGGAGAGGGTGTGGAGAAAGGAGAACCCTCTTGCACTGTTGGTGGGAATGTAAATTGATACAGCCACTATGGAGAACAGTATGGAGGTTCCTTAAGAAAACTAAATATAGAACTACCATATGACCCAGTAATCCCACTACTGGCATATACCCTGGGAAAACCATAATTCAAAACATGTCATGCACCACTATGTTCATTGCATCTCTATTTACCATAACCAGGACATGGGACCAACCTAAGTGCATCGACAGATGAATGAATAAAGAAGCTACGACACCTATATACAATGGAATATTACTCAGCCATAAAAATAAACATAATTGAGTTATTTGTGGATGGACCTAGAATTTTTCATACAGAGTGAAGTCAGAAAGATAAAAACAAATACCATATTCTAACACATATATATAGAATCTAATAAAAATAAAATGGTTCCAAAGAACGTAGGGGCAGGACAGGAATAAAGACGCAGATGTAGAGAATGGACTTGAGGGCACAGGGAGTGGGAAGGGCAAGCTGGGACAAAGAGAGTGGCATGGACATATATACACTACCAAATGTAAAATAGATAGCTAGTGGGAAGCAGCCGCATAGCACAGTGAGGTCATCTCGGTGCTTTGTGACCACCTAGAAAGGTGGGATATGGAGGGTGGGAGGGAGATGCAAGAAGGAGGAGATATGGGAATATATGTATATGTATAGCTGGTTCACTTTGTTATAAAGAAGAAACTAACACACCATTGTAAAGCAATTATACTCCAATAAAGTGTTAAAAAATAAAATAAATTAAAAAATAAAAAAATGATTGTTCCAGCCCCTTGAGGTAAATTTAGAACTATAAATTATTTATGCTTACTAAATACATTCATATAATTGAGACAGAGATTCTTAAAGCTTGAGTTAAGCATTATTTGAAATGGAATAAATGGCCTTGCTAAGTTCAGAATTTCGATATTAATTGTCTTCAAGAAAATTTGTAAAAAACTAGCATAAGTGCTATCTGTGCTTAATAGTCAGTAGTTTTGGTTTATTTGAGCAAATTAAGAAAACTGTAAAATATTTAGAGTGGAGCATGTGCTGACAGTTTTCTTGGAAAAAATATCGTGTTTAATTCTAAAAAAGTAAAAAAGCCAAATATTATAAATTAGTTAATTAAATAGAATAAGACAATAGACATTTATTTTTACTTTAGTTGTATTTATTTGTTTACTTTTCATCCATCTAAACAGCCTCACCTGGTCTTATTCACCAGAACTATATCCTATAGCTTTATGACGGATCAGGATACTACTTGCTTCAATTACAGGAATCTCCATTTTGGCTTTGGGTACACATTGTTCTTTAGTTTTGAATAGCAGAACACGTTTTCTAATTGCTTCCATCAAGGCCCTCTTTGCTTTATTGATCATCCATAGAGTTGATGGAGGAAATTGCTTTAAACCAGGACAAACTACAGCTGATGAAGATCAGGAAACTGATAGAGCCCAAGGGCTTGATATGGAAGATGGTGATTGTAGGAAAGTAAACAGTGATTATAGAGTGGAAGATTTTGTTGAATTCAAACTTGGTGATATTGGGTGTGGTGTAATCAAATGTCCTGTTGGTTGTGCAACTGAAGATCTTGGTAACTGTAAACTGAAGATCTTGATGACTGTGTATCTAAACATCCTGATAATTGGACAAATGAATGTCTTGTTGACTGGGCAACTGAATGTTTTGATGATGGAATTAAAGATATTGATGTTTGTGGACCTGAAGAAACTGATGGTAGTGGAACTGAACTTTGTAGTATTTGTGGAGTTGAAGATATTGGTAATGGTGCAGTTGAAGATGTTGATGCTGGTGGAACCACATATTTTGGTGGTGGTGGAAGTGAAGATCTTAGTCTTGATGGAACTGAAGATCTTGGTGATTTTGCAACAAAAAGTCTTGATTTTGCAGATGAAGGTCTCACAGCTTGAAAAGCTGAAGATCTTGGTAATTGTACAACTGAAGCAGAGTCAGTTAGATTTGCAACTTCAGCCCTTTATTGAAATCTAGGTGAAGTTACTGAAGAAGGAGATAAAGGTGGAGGCATTTCCTGATATTCACTTTGTGGGACTAGATCATCTGGTATCAGTTCATTATATTGGAAAATTTCAGGTATTGGAGGAGAGAACTCTGTTTGAGGTGGTGTAATTAGAAGAGCTGCATCAAGAGTAGTCTGAAGGCAATCAGGAGGTGGTGATGCTGCTGGATTCCTGAAAACAGTTGATGTAAGTTGAGTTGGGGAGTGTATTATTGAGGGAATACTTATCCTCTTTGAAGCTCTTAATAGAGCTAACCAATCAGGTGGTAGTGGAGGTGGTGAATTTGGTGCTGTGGGACTCACAAACACCTCTGTTTTAAGATGAGTTTGAGGTTGGGATTGCAACTATTCTCCCATTCCAGTTCCATAATTGATATAGCTATGTGAATGCTTCACATCACCAGATCCATGCATTGGCTGTTGTAGAGGGCAGGATAACACTTTTTCTACAGGTTTTGTTAGAAGTTTACTGATTTCACTAAATAAGAAGGTGGAAAATGTACTTTCAGATGGTTGATCTACATATGAATGAGAGGTCTCACTACAAGCATCTGCGATATGGTCCACTGTAATATTATCTTCTATCAATTGACTTTGAGGCACACATTCTATCTCAAAGGGATAATCTAGGTGCTTCTTTTGCTTGAAATTCCCTCCCTTTTGTTTTTCTTTTCCAGATATAATCTTTTTTTAGAAACTTCAAAACAATATGAAGCAGGATAAATCTTTAAACTTTCTCTATTATCTTGGCAGTAATGAGCAGGCATAGTAAGAGTTGATGTCTGTACACAAGCATCATGTTTTTCACATATTTTAACAAGTATGGAAGAGTATACAGGCTGTGTTTGAAAAACTGTACTTCGAAACATTTTCCTTGATTTTCTAACTTGCAAGGACACTCCTTCATTTGGATCCTTGTGGGTAATGCCATCAGTTAACTGGATTACACTCTGTTGTAAAGTCTTAAGTTTGAAAGAGATGCTATCAATCTCTTTGGTTAGTTCCCCAAATAAGTATTCAGCATATTTATTTAGATCATTTACTTGTCTAGCTATATTGTTTAAAGATGTCTGGATTACATAAACTAATTCATCTTGAATTTTTCTGGGCATTGCTGATAGACTCAGATGCCCTTCATCTTTTTCTTCATTTAACGACATTTTAGATTAGTGTTAGGTCAATAAAAAAGTTGAGGGAGCACCCCTGCCTCACCCACTTTTGAGCATCCACTGTGCTTTTCAGATCTGCTGCAAGCTTCACAGGGTTTTGAACTTTGCCAGCAACATCTGGCAATTGGCAGACGCTGACTGTATGTGAAAATAAAAGCTCTTGCCTCCAGTTTTTGAGCTGTAGTAACCTGGCAACTAAGCTCTGTGTCAGAAGCTTAAGGTTGCCCGAGCAGTGAGAGAACAATGCCTTCAAATCATTGCCACGCCCCTCTGGTCGCCCTCTCTAGAACTAGTTTCACAGAGATGGAGAGAGACCAGCTGGAGAGGAAGAAAAAAAGCTATAACCTAACCTCTCATTTAATGTTTCTCTAAGTGTGACCCTAGAGTTGAAAACAGACTATCCCATGTGACCACCAGCTTATTTCATTGACTTCAAGTAACATTTTTCTCTCATCTGATTCCAAAAATTATCTTCCAGTTGAAATGTTTATTCTGAGCCCCGTTTGGATATCACACAGCCATCTCAATCTTGTACTTTGGTATCTTATTCTACCCACCCCTGCCTCTCCTCCCTGCATCTCTTATTCCTGAATATGGCAAGTCCATCCATCCAGTTACTCATGTCAAAAATCTGGTAATTAACTCTGTCCTCGACACTTCTCTTATTTCCACACCCAGTCTACAATATGGTCAGTTCTATTCCAAATTATATCCCAAAATGTATCCACTCCTCTCCACCTACCTTACCACTAGTAGAGTAAATTTCACACCATCTTCCACCAGAATGACCAGAACAGTCTCCTAAATATTTTCCTGATCCTCTCTTTTCCTCTTCCAATCTGCTTTCCTTCCTCATTCCATCCATGTGTCCATTAATCCATGTATTCATTTTAAAATATTCAATCTGGAAAGACCTCTGAATAAGATGACAGAGTATAGTCAAATGACAAAAAAAAAATCATTGAAAAATAAGTGATATGGACAAAAATGAATTTTAAAATGAAAAAATAAATACTTCAGCACTATAAAAAAATAAGGGGCATAATCTCCTACCATGCATTCTGGAAATTTTTGTCCAAGGATATATAGACCAGGGATTTTAGCTACTGGCACATAACTTCTATCCACATTGCTTGAGGAGTGGTTCAATAATGGGGCTGAGGGGTGGTATTGGGTGCAAGAAAGTGGACTGCATTTGGGAAAGTGTCACTCATACCTCCTAATCTATAAGGAAAGAGACTGAAAAAGGCAAATGAGTTTCCTGGATGAAAGGTAGAAAGTGTCTCTCCATCCTCCATACTTCCATACTGACACAGAGTTAAAAAAAAATGTCAGTACTCTTTAGCTGGGAGAAATATGGGAAAGAGAAGGCAGAAGGTCTTAAACAATCAGACCTAATTAGCTGTAACAATAAGAGATTTACCAAATTTGAGGATATAATACAGATAACTATGAAGTGAGTGGGTAGCCATTTGGGAAAAGGCACAAAGAAAGTGTCAGTATAAATCTGTCTCCCCAACTATGGGCTAATAGTACCTTGGCCAACCACCAAAACTATAACATCATGGCTTCAGAACAAAATATAAGTATTATAAACTTGAAAATATACATTTAGTACTATAAAGAAAAAAATTGGGAGATAAAACACAAAAGTTTAAAAGTTGTAATCATGTTAATTTTTTTTCATTTTTATAGCAAAAATCGAATAGATACCTAAATCTAGAGACAGAGGTTCAAATATAATATAAAATGATAACTATAACTATTCAGTTATGCAGCAATGTTTTTAAGTGCTAGCATGTGCTATTCATGGGAGAGAGAAATTTCCACCCAGATATAAAATCATATGCAAATACTCTGAGGCAAGAACTAAAATATCCTGAATGAGACACTGCAAGAGGGCCTGTGGCTAAGAAATGGTATGAAGTGAGCTTTGAAGGATTTATAAATCTTATATTTGAAACACATGATAAAAAGTTTGGGTTTTAATCTGAGGATCAAGGGAATCCATTGAAGGATTTAAGCAGAGGAGATATGTGATCCATATTATTTTTTGAAAGCTCACTGTAGCTCCTGGGCACAGAGTGGATTGTGGAGTGTTAAGAGTGGAGGCAAGGAAACCAGTTGCAGTAATCCATGCAAGAGATGATAGTGGATGTATCAGGACTGTGTTAGTGGTAGAGATGGTGAGAAGTGACTTCATTCAAGGTGTATTTTGGAGAGGAAGAGTAAGTTTGTGACAAAGGATGTGGAAATAAAGTGTAAGCAATAAGAATAGTCAGGTGTTCTGAGGCAAGTTTAGGCCTGAAGATGAGCATTTTGTAGTTATTAGTATGCAGATTGTGTTTAAACCCATGGAACAGAATGAGAAAATCTAGGATGAAAGTACAGGTAGAAAAAATAGTTATATCCTTCAATTATCATAAGGCATATAAACATATATTTTAAAAAAATAAATCATAAAAGATGTAGCAAAAGCTAAAAAGCTAAAATATGAAGAACAGTAATAACATAAAATCATGATAGAATTAAGAAAAGTATATTTCATATCAACAAATTTCAATGGTATAAACACATTTATTAAAATCAACAGTGAAGTGTTTGAAACATCAGGGATACAGTAATGAATAGTACAGGTAAAGTCTCTGTCCTCATGGGGTTCACATTCTACTGAATGTGAGTAAAATAAGTAAGTAAATCGAAATATAATATAACTTCAGATGGTGATATGTTCTATCAAAGAATATAGAGCCAGTTGAGGAGATAGATGACTATTAAGTTAGGCCTCTCTGAGGAGATAATATTTGTAGAGAATCTTAAATTCAAGTTACAAGAGGGATCTAAAGCAATGACTCAGAAAGATGACAGTAAAAGTATAGGCATCAACATAAAGAAAGTTGTAGGTATAATATTGATGTCAACCAAAATTGAGTTTATATACAAGTTAAACAAAACATAGGAGAAATGCTTCATTAAAAGTATAATTCAAAATGAATTTCTAAAGGTTATGATATTATATAGAAAATAGCACAACATTAAAATACATCAAGAAAAAATGGAATAAATACCAAAAAAAATAGAAACACAATTGACAAAATTTGGAGAGAATCCAAATAAATAAACTGAATAAAGCTGGTCTAATAGGTCTATATCAATCCTTGCTGCCTGATATCAGAAAATGCACATTTTTAATTTTTTAAAATTTAATTTTATTTATTTTTTATACAGCAGGTTCTTATTAGTTATCCATTTTATAAATATTAGTTATATATGTCAGTCCCAATCTTCCAATTCATCACATCTTTTTTACTTAATAATGGATATTTACATATATTGGGCCACTACAAAAATCTCAATAATTAAAAAAATATACAAAAACAATAAAGACTACATTATTTTTAATACTTTCTTATTATATAATCACGAGTATTTATTTTCTATATTTTAATGCCATTATTTTCTCATATACATTTATTACAGTAACAGCTTCATTGTGCAGTTAACACTAAAATATTATGGATTGACCTGTAGCCCCACATAGTGCTTTCTCCCTTTAAATCATTTTTCTGATGTTAATATGATTATTTCTGGGTTCTTTTGTATCATATACTTTATATTTTTACTTTAAGAGCCTATATAACATAGTGATTAAGAGCATATGTTTTGAAATCAGTCTGCCTGGATTAAAATAAAAATTATGTCACTTGATAGTCCTGGGACCTAAGAAAATTTTCTCATCTTTTCCATTCCTCAGTTCTGGTTTGTTAAATGGTGTGAAAATTGCACCAATCTCATAGAGCTGTTCTGAGAATTAAAGTTAATTCATTCATGGAAAGCATTTATGAAGAGTGTCTGCCACATAATGAGCCCATACTAAATGTTAGCTATTATTATTACTTTCATTCTTTATGAGTCATAGTGTGTCTCTTGATAGAATGAAGTAATATTTTTGACCATTTTTTCTTATAATTGAGGTTTCAAAGATTTATATTTATTTTTATAATACTTATATGGTTAGACTTAATTGTGTTAGCTTTTTCAATATTTTCTGTTGATGAATGCCTTCATTTGAGTTATTATCTCTTGTCCTTTGATTTCAAATTTGAAGACTCCTTTAATAGTTCTTATACAGCATATTTGCTAAAAATGAATTATCCAAGGTTTTTTTTATTTTTATTTTTTATTTGAGAACTCTTAGTTTCTCCTTCAGAAGGAGAAATTTGGTATGGAATTATTTGTTGACTTTTTTTTTCTGTCAGTATTTTGAATGTTATCTGGCCTCCACTGTTTCTGATTACAAATCAGCTGTTGAGCCTCATCCAAGAGAGGACAGACAACAGAAGCAAGAAGAATTATAGTCGTGCAGCCTGTGGAACGATACCCACATTCACATAAAGACAGACAAAATGAAACAGCAGAGGACTATGTACCAGAGGAAGGAACAAGATAAAATCCTAGGAAAACAACTAAATGAAGGGAAGATAGGCAATCTTCCAGGAAAAGAATTCAGAATAATGATAGTGAAGATGATCCAGGACCTCAGAAAAAGAATGGAGGCAAAGATCGAAAAGATGTAAGAAATGTTTAATAAAAACCTAGAAGAGGAAGGCGGAAGATGGCGGAAGAGTAAGACGCGGAGATCACCTTCCTCCCCACAGATACACCAGAAATACAACTACACGTGGAACAACTCCTACAGAACACCTACTGAAGGCTGGCAGAAGACCTCAGACCTCCCAAAAGGCAAGAAACTCCCCACGTACCTGGGTAGGGCAAAAGAAAAAACAGAGACAAAAGAATAGGGACGGCACCTGCACCAGTGGGAGGGAGCTGTGAAGGAGGAAAAGTTTCCACACTCTAGGAAGCCCCTTCGCGGGCGGAGACTGCGGGAGGCGGAGGGGGGAGCTTCGAAGCTGCGGAGGAGTGCACAGCAACGGGTGCGGAGGGCAAAGCGGGGAGATTCCCGCACAGAGGATCGGTGCTGACCGGCACTCACCAGCCCGAGAGGCTTGTCTGCTCACCCGCCGGGGCGGGCGGGGCTGCGAGCTGAGGCCGGAGCGCAGGGAGAGGACTGGGGTTGGCGGCTTGAACATAGCCTGAAGGGGTTAGGGCACCACAGCTAGCCGGGAGGGAGTCCGGGGAAAAGCCTGCACCTGCAGAAGAGGCAGGAGACTTTTCCTTCCCTCTTTGTTTTCTGGGGCGTGAGGAGAGGGGTTTAAGAACGCTGCTTAAAGGAACTCCAGAGACGGGCGCGAGCCGCGGCTAAAAGCGCGAACCCCAGAGACGGGCGCGAGCCGCGGCTGAAAGCGCGGACCCCAGAGACGGGCGCGAGCCGCGGCTGAAAGCGCGGACCCCAGAGACGGGCGCGAGCCGCGGCTGAAAGCGCGGAATCCAGAGACGGGCGCGAGCCGCGGCTGAAAGCGCGGAATCCAGAGGCAGGCGCGAGCCGCGGCTGAAAGCGCGGAATCCAGAGACGGGCGCGAGCCGCGGCTGAAAGCGCGGAATCCAGAGACGGGCGCGAGCCGCGGCTGAAAGCGCGGACCCCAGAGGCGGGCGGGAGACGTTAAGGCTGCTGCTACCGCAACCGAGGGGCCTGTGTGCGAGCACAGGTCACTCTCCACACCCCTCCTCCGCGGAGCCTGTGCAGCCCGCCACTGCCGGGTTCCCGGGATCCAGGGACAACATCCCCGGGAGAGCGCACAGCGCGCCTCAGGCTGGTGCAAAGTCACGCCGGCCTTTGCCACCGCAGGCCCGCCCCGCACTCTGTGCCCCTTCGTCCCCGCCGGCCTGAGTGCGCCAGAGCCCCCAATCAGCGGCTCTTTTAACCCCATCCTGTCTGAGCAAAAAACAGACGCCCTCCAGCGATCTACACGCAGTGGCAGGGCCAAATCCAAAGCTTAGCCCTGGGAGCTGTGAGAACAAAGAAGAGAAAGGGAAATCTCTCCCAGCAGCCTCAGAAGCAGCGGATTAAAGCTCCACAATCAACTTGATGTACCCTGCATCTGTGGAATACCTGAATAGACAACCAATCATCCCAAATTAAGGAAGTGGACTTTAGGAGCAAGATCTATGATTTTTCCCCCTTTCCTCTTTTTGTGAATGTGTACGTGTATGCTTCTGTGTGAGATCTTGTCTGTATAGTCTTGCTTCCACCATTTGTCCTAGGGTTCTATCCGTCCATGTTTTTTTTTTTTAATTTTTTTTCTTAATAATTAATTTTAATAACCTTATTACACTTTACCTTCGTTCTTTCTTTCTTTCTTTCCGTCCTTCCTTCCCTCCTTTAGACAACGAATCATCCCAAATTGAGGAGGTGGTCTCTGACAGCAAGATTTAGGATTTTTCCCCATTTACCTCTTTTAGTGAGGGTGTATGTGTATGCTTCTGTGTAAGATTTTGTCTGTATAGCTTTGCTTCCAACATTTGTCCTAAGGTTCTTTCCGTCCCTTTTTTTTTTTTTTCTAAATAAGAAGTTTTTAATTCAATAACTTTATTATACTTTATTTTATTTTTACTGTATCTTCTTTCTTTCTGTCTTTTTTCCTTCTTTCCCTCCTTCCTTCCTTCCTCCCTCCCTCCCTCCCTCCTTTCTTTCCTTCTTGCCTTCTTTCCTTCTTTGCTTCTTTCTTTCTTTCTTCCTTCCTTCCTACCCTCCTTTCCTTCTTTCTTTCCTCATACTTCTACTAATTCCCTCTACTTTTTCTCCCTTTTATCCTGAGCCTGTGGATGAAAAGCTTTTGGTGCTCCAGCCAGGAGGCAGGGCTCTGCCTCTGAGATAGGACAGCCAACTTCAGGACACTGATCAACAAGAGACCTCCCAGCTCCACATAATATCAAACGGCGAAAATCTCCCAGAGACCTCCATCTTAACACCAGCACCCAGCTTCAATCAACGACCAGCAAGCCACAGTGCTGGAAAACCTATGCCAAACAACTAGCAAAACAGGAACACAACCCCACCCATTAGCAGAGAGGCTGCCTAAAATCATAATAAGGCCACAGACACCCCCAAACACACCACCAGACGTGAACCTGCCTACTAGAGAGACAAGATCCAGCCTCATCCACCACAACACAGGCACTAGTCCCCTCCACCAGGAAGCCTACACAACCCACTGAACCAACCTTAGCCACTGGAGACAGACATCAAAAACAGGAGGAACTACAAACCTGCAGCCTGCAAAAACGAGACCCCAAACACAGTAAGATAAGCAAAATGAGAAGACAGAAAAACACACAGCAGATGAAGGAGCAAGATAAAAACCCACCAGACCTAACAAATGAAGAGGAAATAGGCAGTCTACCTGAAAGAGAATTCAGAATAATGATAGTAAGGTTGATCCGAAATCTTGGAGATAGAATGGACAATAGATTGGACAAAATGCAAGAATCAGTTAACAAGGACCTAGAAGAACTAAAGATGAAACAAGCAACGATGAACAACACAATAAATGAAATTAAAAGTACTCTAGATGGGATCAATAGCAGAATAACTGAGGCAGAAGAACGGATAAGTGACCTGGAAGATAAAATAGTGGAAATAACTACTGCAGAGCAGAATAAAGAAAAAAGAATGAAAAGAACTGAGGACAGTCTCAGAGACCTCTGGGACAACATTAAACGCACCAACATTCGAATTATAGGGGTTCCAGAAGAAGAAGAGAAAAAGAAAGGGACTGAGAAAATATTTGAAGAGATTATAGTTGAAAACTTCCCTAATATGGGAAAGGAGATAGTTAATCAAGTCCAGGAAGCACAGAGAGTCCCATACAAGATAAATACAAGGAGAAATACGCCAAGACACATATTAATCAAACTGTCAAAAATTAAATACAAAGAAAGCATATTAAAAGCAGCAAGGGAAAAACAACAAATAACACATAAGGGAATCCCCATAAGGTTAACAGCTGATCTCTCAGCAGAAACCCTACAAGCCAGAAGGGAGTGGCAGGACATACTGAAAGTGATGAAGGAGAAAAACATGCAGCCAAGACTACTCTACCCAGCAAGGATCTCATTCAGATTTGATGGAGAAATTAAAACCTTTACAGACAAGCAAAAGCTGAGAGAGTTCAGCACCACCAAACCAGCTTTACAACAAATGCTAAAGGATCTTCTCTAGGCAAGAAACACAAGAGAAGGAAAAGACCTATAATAACGAACCCAAAACAATTTAGAAAATGGGAATAGGAACATACATATCGATAATTACCTTAAATGTAAATGGACTAAATGCTCCCACCAAAAGACACAGATTAGCTGAATGGATACAAAAACAAGACCCTTATATATGCTGTCTACAAGAGACCCACTTCAGACCTAGAGACACATACAGACTGAAAGTAAGGGGATGGAAAAAGATATTCCATGCAAATGGAAACCAAAAGAAAGCTGGAGTAGCAATTCTCATATCAGACAAAATAGACTTTAAAATAAGGACTATTAAAAGAGACAAAGAAGGACACTACATAATGATCAAGGGATCGATCCAAGAAGAAGATATAACAATTGTAAATATTTATGCACCCAACATAGGAGCACCTCAATACATAAGGCAAATACTAACAGCCATAAAAGGGGAAATCGACAGTAACACATTCATAGTAGGGGACTTAAACACCCCACTTTCACCCATGGACAGATCATCCAAAATGAAAATAAATAAGGAAACACAAGCTTTAAATGATACATTAAACAAGATGGACTTAATTGATATTTATAGGACACTCCATCCAAAAACAACAGAATACACATTTTTCTCAAGTGCTCATGGAACATTCTCCAGGATAGATCATATCTTAGGTCACAAATCAAGCCTTGGTAAATTTAAGAAAATTGAAATTGTATCAAGTATCTTTTCTGACCACAACGCCATGAGACTAGATATCAATTACAGGAAAAGATCTGTAAAAAATACAAACACATGGAGGCTAAACAATACACTACTTAATAATGAAGAGATCACTGAAGAAATCAAAGAGGAAATCAAAAACTACCTAGAAACAAATGACAATGGAGACACAACGACCCAAAACCTGTGGGATGCAGCAAAAGCAGTTCTAAGGGGGAAGTTTATAGCAATACAAGCCCACCTTAAGAAGCAGGAAACATCTCGAATAAACAACCTAACCTTGCACCTCAAGCAATTAGAGAAAGAAGAACAAAAAAACCCCAAAGCTAGCAGAAGGAAAGAAATCATAAAAATCAGATCAGAAATAAATGAAAAAGAAATGAAGGAAACAATAGCAAAGATCAATAAAACTAAAAGCTGGTTCTTTGAGAAGATAAACAAAATAGATAAACCACTAGCCAGACTCATCAAGAAAAAAAGGGAGAAGACTCAAATCAATAGAATTAGAAATGAAAAAGGAGAGGTAACAACTGACACTGCAGAGATAAAAGAGATCATGAGAGATTACTACAAACAACTCTATGCCAATAAAATGGACAATCTGGAAGAAATGGACAAATTCTTAGAAATGCACAACCTGCCAAGACTGAATCAGGAAGAAATAGAAAATATGAACAGACCAATCACAAGCACTGAAATTGAAACTGTGATTAAAAATCTTCCAACAAAGAAAAGCCCAGGACCAGATGGCTTCACAGGCGAATTCTATCAAACATTTAGAGAAGAGCTAACACCTATTCTTCTCAAACTCTTCCAAAATATAGCAGAGGGAGGACCACTCCCTAACTCCTTCTACGAGGCCACCATCACCTTGATACCAAAACCAGACAAGGATGTCACAAAGAAAGAAAACTACAGGCCAATATCACTGATGAACATAGATGCAAAAATCCTCAACAAAATACTAGCAAACAGAATCCAACAGCACATTAAAAGGATCATACACCATGATCAAGTGGGGTTTATTCCAGGAATGCAAGGATTCTTCAATATACGCAAATCTATCAATGTGATAAACCATATTAACAAATTGAAGGAGAAAAACCATATGATCATCTCAATAGATGCAGAGAAAGCTTTTGACAAAATTCAACACCCATTTATGATAAAAACCCTGCAGAAAGTAGGCATAGAGGGAACTTTCCTCAACATAATAAAGGCCATATATGACAAGCCCACAGCAAACATCATCCTCAATGGTGAAAAACTGAAAGCATTTCCACTAAGATCAGGAACAAGACAAGGTTGCCCACTCTCACCACTATTATTCAACATTGTTTTGGAAGTTTTAGCCACAGCAATCAGAGAAGAAAAGGAAATAAAAGGAATCCAAATTGGAAAAGAAGAAGTAAAGCTGTCACTGTTTGCAGATGACATGATCCTATACATAGAGAACTCTAAAGATGCTACCAGAAAACTACTAGAGCTAATCAATGAATTTGGTAAAGTGGCAGGATACAAAATTAATGCACAGAAATCTCTGGCATTCCTATATACTAATGATGAAAAATCTGAAAGTGAAATCAAGAAAACACTCCCATTTACCATTGCAACAAAAAGAATAAAATATCTAGGAATAAACCTACCTAAGGAGACAAAAGACCTGTATGCAGAAAATTATAAGACACTGATGAAAGAAATTAAAGATGATATAAATCGATGGAGAGATATACCATGTTCTTGGATTGGAAGAATCAACATTGTGAAAATGACTCTACTACCCAAAGCAATCTATAGATTCAATGCAATCCCTATTAAACTACCACTGGCATTTTTCACAGAACTAGAACAAAAAATTTCACAATTTGTATGGAAACACAAAAGACCCCGAATAGCCAAAGCAATCTTGAGAACGAAAGAAGGAACTGGAGGAATCAGGCTCCCTGACTTCAGACTATACTACAAAGCTACAGTCATCAAGACGGTATGGTACTGGCACAAAAACAGAAAGATAGATCAATGGAACAGGATAGAAAGCCCAGAGATAAACCCATGCACATATGGACACCTTATCTTTGATAAAGGTGGCAGTAATGTACAATGGAGAAAGGACAGCCTCTTCAATAAGTGGTGCTGGGAAAACTGGACAGGTACATGTAAAAGTATGAGATTAGATCACTCCCTAACACCATACACAAAAATAAGCTCAAAATGGATTAAAGACCTAAATGTAAGGCCAGAAACTATCAAACTCTTAGAGGAAAACATAGGCAGAACACTCTATGACATAAATCAAAGCAAGATCCTTTCTGACCCACCTCCTAGAGTAATGGAAATAAAAACAAAAATAAACAAATGGGACCTAATGAAACTTCAAAGCTTTTGCACAGCAAAGGAAACCATAAACAAGACCAAAAGACAACCCTCAGAATGGGAGAAAATATTTGCAAATGAAGCAACCGACAAAGGATTAATCTCCAAAATTTACAAGCAGCTCATGCAGCTCAATAACAAGAAAACAAACAACCCAATCCAAAAATGGGCAGAAGACCTAAATAGACATTTCTCCAAAGAAGATATACAGACTGCCAACAAACACATGAAAGAATGCTCAACATCATTAATCATTAGAGAAATGCAAATCAAAACTACAATGAGATATCATCTCACACCAGTCAGAATGGCCATCATCAAAAAATCTAGAAACAATAAATGCTGGAGAGGGTGTGGAGAAAAGGGAACACTCTTGCACTGCTGGTGGGAATGTGAATTGGTTCAGCCACTATGGAGAACAGTATGGAGGTTCCTTAAAAAACTACAAATAGAACTACCATATGACCCAGCAATCCCACTACTGGGCATATACCCTGAGAAAACCAAAATTCAAAAAGAGTCATGTACCAAAATGTTCATTGCAGCTCTATTTACAATAGCCCGGAGATGGAAACAACCTAAGTGCCCGTCATCGGATGAATGGATAAAGAAGATGTGGCACATATATACAATGGAATATTACTCAGCCATAAAAAGAAACGAAATTGAGCTATTTGTAATGAGGTGGATAGACCTAGAGTCTGTCATACAGAGTGAAGTAAGTCAGAAAGAAAAAGACAAATACCGTATGCTAACACATATATATGGAATTTAAGAAAAAAATGTCATGAAGAACCTAGGGGTAAAGCAGGAATAAAGACGCAGACCTCTTAGAGAACGGACTTGAGGTTATGGGGAGGGGGAAGGGTGAGCTGTGACAGGGCGAGAGAGAGTCATGGGCATATACATAGTAACAAACGCAGTAAGGTAGATAGCTAGTGGGAAGCAGCCGCATGGCACAGGGATATTGGCTCGGTGCTTTGTGACAGCCTGGAGGGGTGGGATGGGGAGGGTGGGAGGGAGGGAGACGCAACAGGGAAGACATATGGGAACATATGTTTATGTATGACTGATTCACTTTGTTATAAAGCAGAAACTAACACACCATTGTAAAGCAATTATACCCCAATAAAGATGTTAAAAAAAAAAAAAAAAAAAAAAACCTAGAAGAATTAAAGAACAAACAAACAGAGATGAACAGTACAATACCTGAGATGAAAAATACAATAGAAGGAATCAATAGCAGAATAACTGAGGCAGAAGAACAGATAAGTGACCTGAAAGACAGAATGCTGGAAAAAACTGCTGCAAAACAGAATAAAGAAAAAAGAATGAAAAGAAATGAAAACAGCCTGAGACCTCTGGGACATTAAATGCACCAACATTCACATTATAGGGGTCCCAGGAGGATAAGAGAGAGAGAATGGACCCGAGAAAAATATTTGAAGATATTATAGTCAATAACTTCCATAACATGGGAAAGGAAATAGCCACCCAAGTCCAGGAGGCACAGGGAGTCCCATCACAATAAACCCAGAAAGAAACACACCAGGACAAAAAGTAATCAAATTAACAAAAATTATTAAAAGCAACAAGGGAAAAATGACAAATAGCATACAAGGAACTCCAATAAGGAAAACAGCTGATTTCTCAGCAGAAACTATACAAGTCAGCAGGGAGTGGCATGATATATTTAAAGTGATGAAAGGGAAGAACATACAACCAAGATTACTCTACCTGGCAAGGATCTCATTCAGATTTGACAGAGAAATAAAAAGCTTTACAGACAAGCAAAAGTTAACAGAATACAGCACAACCAAACCAACACTATAACAAATGCTAAAGGAACTTCTCTAAGTGGGAAACACAAGGGAAGAAAAGGATCTACATAAAAAAACAAAACAATTAAGAAAATGTTAATAAAAACATACATATTGATCATAACCATAAATGTGAATGGATTAAAGGTTCCAACCAAAAGACACAGGCTGCCTGAATGGATACAAAAGCAAGACCCATATATATGTTGTCTACAAGAGACCCACTTCAGACCTAGGGACACATACAGAATGGAAATGAGGCGACGGAAAAAGATAACCCATGCAAATGGAAAGCAAAAGAAAGTGGGAGTAGCAATATTCATATCAGATAAATTAGACTTTAAAATAAAGACTACTCACAGTTTCAATTTCAGTGCTTGTGATTGGTCTGTTCATATTTTCTATTTCTTCCTGATTCAGTCTTTGCAGGTTGTGCATTTCTAAGAATTTGTCCATTTCTTGCAGGTTGTCCATTTATTGGCATAGAGTTGCCTGTAGTAATCTCTCATGATCTTTTGTATCTCTGCACTGACAGTTGATACTTCTCCTTTTTCATTTCTAATTCTATTGATTTGAGTCTTCTCCATTTTTTCATTGTGGAGTCTGGTTAATGGTTTATCGATTTTGTTTATCTTCTCAAAGAATCAGCTTTTAGTTTTATTGATCTTTGCTACCATTTCCTTCATTTCTTTTTCATTTATTTCTGATCTGATTTTTATGATTTCTTTCCTTCTGCTAACTTTGTTTTTTTTTGTTGTTGTTCTTCTTTCTCTAATTGCTTTAGGTGTAAGGTTACATTGTTTATTTGAGATGTTTCTTCTGTCTTGAAGTAGGATTCTATTGCTATAAACTTCCCTGTTAGAACTGCTTTTTCTGCATCCCATAAGTTTTGGGTCATCGTGTTTCCATTGTCATTTGTTTCTAGGTAATTTTTGATTTCTTCAGTGATCTCTTGGTTATTAATTAGTGAATTGTTTAGCTTCTACGCATGTGAATTTTTTACAGATTATTTTCCAGTAATTGATATCTAGTCTCATAGTGTTGTGATTGGAAAAGTTACTCGATATGATTTCAATTTTCTTAAATTTACCAAGGCTTGAATTGTGATCCATGATATGATCTATCTTGGAGAATGTTCCATGAGCACTTGAGAAAAATGCGTATTCTGTTGTTTTTGGATGGAATGTCCTATAAATATCAATTAAGTCCAACTTCTTTAATATATCATTTAAAGCTTGTGTTTCCGTATTTATTTTCAATTTAGATGATCTGTCCATTGGTGAAAGTAGGGTGTTAAAGTCCCCTACTATGAATGTGTTACTGTCAATTTCCCCTTTTATAGCTGTTAGTATTTGCCTTACGTATTGAGGTGCTCCTATTTTGGGTGCATAAATATTTACAATTGTTATATCTTCTTCTTGGATCGATCCCTTGATCATTATGTAGTGTCCTTCTTTGTCTCTTCTAATACTCTTTACTTTAAAGTCTATTTTGTCTGATATGAGAATTGCTACTCCAGCTTTCCTTTGATTTCCATTTGCATGGAATATCTTTTTCCATCACCTCACTTTCAGTCTGCATGTGTCCCTAGGTCTGAAGTAGCTCTTTTGGAGAAAGCATATATATGGATCTTATTTTTGTATCCATTCAGCCAGTCTGTGTCTTTTGGTGGGAGCATTTATTCCATTTACATTTAAGGTAATTATTGATATGTATGTTCCTATTCTCATTTCTTAATTGTTTTTGGTTTGTTATTGTAGGTCTTTTCCTTCTCTTGTGCTTCCTGCCTAGAGAAGTTCCTTTAGCATTTGTTGTAAAGCTGGTTTGGTGGTGCTGATCTCTCTCAGCTTTTCCTTGTCTGTAAAGGTTTTGATTTCTCCATCAAATCTGAATGAGATCCTTGCTGGGTAGAGCAATCTTGGTTGCATGTTCTTCTCCTTCATCACTTTAAATAAGTCTTTCCAGTCCCTTCTGGCTTGCAGAGTTTCTGCTGAAAGATCAGCTGTTAACCTTATTGGGATTCCTTTGTGTGTTATTTGTTGTTTTTCCCTTGTTGCTTTTAATATGTTTTCTTTGTATTTAATTTTTGATAGTTTGATTAATATATGTCTTGGCATGTTTCTCCTTGGATTTATCCTATATGGGACTCTGTGCGCTTCCTGGCCTTGATTAACTATTTCCTTTCCCATATTCGGGAAGTTTTCAACTATAACCTTTTCAAATATTTTCTCAGTCCCTTTCTTTTTCCCTTCTTCTTCTGGGACCCCTATAATTCGAATGTTGGTGCATTTAATGTTGTCCCAGAGGTCTCTGAAACTGTCCTCAGTTCTTTTCATTCTCTTTTCTTCATTCTGCT
The DNA here is from genome assembly GCF_949987515.2 of Delphinus delphis. Taxonomy (NCBI): domain Eukaryota; kingdom Metazoa; phylum Chordata; class Mammalia; order Artiodactyla; family Delphinidae; genus Delphinus; species Delphinus delphis. Next base: position 60,952,019 of record NC_082704.1, on the reverse strand, counting down.
CTGCAGTAGTTATTTCCACTACTTTATCTTCCAGGTCACTTATCCATTCTTCTGCCTCAGTTATTCTGCTATTGATCCCATCTAGAGTATTTTTAATTTCATTTATTGTGTTGTTCATCATTGCTTGTTTCATCTTTAGTTCTTCTAGGTCCTTGTTAAATGTTTCTTGCCTTTTCTCTCTTCTATTTCCAATATTTTGGATCATCTTTACTATCATTATTCTGAATTGTTTTTCAGGTAGACTGCCTATTTCCTCTTCATTTGTTAGCTCTGGTCGGTTTTTATCTTGCTCCTTCATCTGCTGTGTGTTTTTCTGTCTTCTCATTTTGCTTATCTTACTGTGTTTGGGGTCTCTTTTTCCAGGAAGGACACTACATAATGATCAAGGGATCCATCCAAGAAGAAGGTATAACAATTATAAATTTATATGCACCCAACGTAGGAGCACCTCCCTACATAAGGCAAATGTTAACAGCTGTAAATGAGGAAATCAACAGTAACACAATAATACTGGGTGATGTTAACAATTCATTTACACCAATGGACAGATCATTGAGACAGAAAATAGATAAGGAAACACAGTCTTTAAATGACACTATAGACCAGATACACTTAATTGAAATTTATAGGACATTCCATCTGAAAACAAGAGATTATAATTTCTTCTCAAGTGCACATAGAATATTCTCCTGGATAGATCACATGTTGGGTCACAGTTCAAGCCTCAGGAAATTTAAAACTATTGAAATCATATCAAGCATCTTTTCTGACCACAACGCTGTAAGATTAGAAAATGTAAAAAACGTTAAAAAAAAAGTGTAAAAAACACAGATGGGGGCTAAACAATACGTTACTAAATAACCAAGAGATCACTGAAGAAATCAAGGAGGAAATCAGAATATACCTAGAGACAAAAGACAAGAAGAACACCATGATCCAAAACCTGTGGGGTGCAGCAAAAGCAGTTCTAAGAAAGAAGTTTATAGCAATACAATCCTACCTCAAGGAACAAGAAAAATCTCAAATAAGTAATCTAATCTTACACCTAAATGATCTAGAAAAAGAAGAACAAACAAAACCCAAACTTAGTAGAAGGAAAGAAGTCATAAAGACTAGAGCAGAAATAAATGAAATAGAAACAAAGAAAACAATAACAAAGGTCAATAAAAATAAAAGATGGTTCTTTGAGAAGATAAACAAAACTGATAAACCATTAGCCAAACTCAACAAGAAAAAGAGGGAGAGGACTCAATTCAATAAAATTAGAAATGAAAAAGAAGTTAAAACTGACACTGCAGAAATACAAAGCATCATAAGTGACTACTACAAGCAACACTATGCCAATAAAATGGACAACGTGGAAGATATGGACAAATACTTAGAAAGGTATAACCATCCAAGACTTAACCAGGAAGAAATAGAAAATATGAACAGACCAATCACAAGTAATGAAATTGAAACTGTGATAAAAAATATTCCAACAAAAAAAGTCCAGGACCAAATGACTTCAGAGGTGAATTCTATCAAACACTTAGAGAAGAACTAACGCCTATCCTTCTAAAACACTTCCAAAATATTTGCAGAGGAAGTAACAAACCAAATCTCATTCTATGAGGCCACTATCACCCTGATACCAAAGCAAGACAAAGATACTAGAAAAAAAGAAAATTACAAACCAATATCACTGATAAATATAGATGCAAAAATTCTCAACAAAATAGTAGGAAACAGAATCCAACAACACATTAAAAGGATCATACACCATGATCAAGTGGGATTTATCCCAAGGATGCAAAGATTCTTCAATTATGCAAATCAATCAATGTGATATGTCATATTAATAAATTGAAGAATAAAAACATATGATCACCTCAATAGATGCAGAAAAATCTTTTGACAAAATTCAACCCACATTTATGATAAAAAAACTCTCCAGAAAGTGGGAATAGAGGGAACCTACCTCAACCTAAGAAAGCCCATATATGACAAACCCTCAGCAAACATCATTTTCAATGGTGTAAACCTGAAAGCATTACATCTAAGATCAGGAACAAGACAAGGATGTCCATTCTTGCCACTATTATTCACCATAGTTTTGGAAGTCCTACACATGGCAATCACAGAAGAAAAAGAAATAAAATGAATACAAATTGGAAAAGAGGAAGTAAAACTGTCACTGTTTGCAGATGACATGATACTATAAGCAGATAATCCTAAACATGCCACCAGAAAACTACTAATCAATGAGTTTGGTAAAGTTGCCAAATAAAAAAAAAATGCACAGAAATATCTGGCATTGCTATGCACTAACAATGAAATATCAGTAAAATATTAAGGAAACAATCCCATTCACCATTGCAACAAAAAGAATAAAATACATAGGAATAAACCTACTTAAGGAAGTAAAAGACTTGTACTGAGGAACCTATTAGACATTGAAGAAAGAAATCAAATATGACACAAACAGATGGAGAGCTATACCACGTTCTTGGATTGGAAGAATCAATATTGTGAAAATGACTATGCTACCCAAAGCAAACTACATATTTAATGTAATCCCTATCAAATTACCAATGGCATTTTTTAAAAAAGTAGAACAAAATGTGTTAAAATTTGTATGGAGACACAGAAGACTCCAAATAACCAAAGTAATCTTGAGGGAAAAAGAACAGAGCAGGAGGAACCAGGCTCCTTGACTTCAGGCTATACTACAAAGCCACAATAACCAAGACAATATGGTACTGGCACAAAAACAGAAATATAGATCAATGGAATCGGATAGAAAGCCCAGATATAAGCCAATACACCTATGGTCCACTAATCTATGACAAAGGAGGCAAGGATATACACTGGAGAAAAGACAGTATCTTCAATAAGTGGTGGTGGGAAAACTAGACAGCTACATGTAAAAGAATAAAATCAGAACACTGCCTAATACCACACACAGAAGTAAACTCAAAATGGATTAAAGACTTAAATGTAAGACCAGACACTATAAAACACTTAGAGGAAAACATAGGAAGAACACTCTCTGACATATATCAAAGCAAGACCTTTTTTTGACCCACCTCCTACAGTAATGGAAATAAAAATAAACAAATGGGACCTAATGAAACTTAAAAGTTTTTGCACAGCAAAGGGAACTACAAACAAGATGGAAAGACAACTCTCAGAATGGGAGAAAATATTTGCAAATGAATCAATAGACAAAGGATTAACCTCCAAAATATATAAAAAGCACATGTAGCTCAATATCAAAAAAACAAACAACCCAATCAAAAAATGGGCAGAAGACCTAAATAGACAGTTCTACAAAGAAGACATACAGATGGTCAAGAAGAACATGAAAAGTTGCTCAATATCACTGATTATTACAGAAATTCAAATTAAAACTACAGTGATGTATCACCTCACACCAGTTAGAATGGGAATCATCAGAAAATCTAAAAACAACCAATGCTGGAGAGGGTGTGGAGAAAAGGGAACCCTCTTGCACTGTTGGTGGGAATGTAAATTGATACAGCCACTCTGGAGAACAGTATGGAGGTTCCTTAAAAAACTACAAATAGAACTACTGTATTACCCAGCAATCTCACTTCTGGGCATATACCCAGAGAAAACCATAATTCAAAAAATTACATGCACCTCAATATTCATTGCAGCACTCTTCACAAAATCCATGTCATGGAAGCAACCTAAATGCCCATCGACAGACAAATGGATAAAGAAGATGTGGTACATATATACAATCGAATATTACTCAGCCATAATGAACAAAACTGGGTCCTTTGTAGAGACGTGGATGGACATAGAGACTATCATACAGAGAGAAGTAAGTCAGAAAGAGAAAAACAAATATCATACATAAACACATGTATGTGGAATCTAGAAAAATGTTACAAATGAGCCAGTTTACAAGGGAGAAATAGAGACACAGATGTAGAGAACAAACATATGGACACAAAGGTGGGAAATCAGGGGGTGGGGGGTGCGAGTTGCACTGGGATGAATTGGGAGATTGGGATTGACATATATACACTAATGTGTATAAAATAGATAACTAATAAGAACGTGCTGTATAAATAAATAAATAATATTCCAAAAAAAAAAAAAGAAACAAGCTGTTAATCTTTTTTTTACATCTCCATTGGAGTATAATTGCTTTAAAATGGTGTGCTAGTTTCCACTGTATAAAAATAAATCAGTTATACATGTACATATGTTTTCATCTCTCTTCCCTCTTGCATCTCCCTCCCTCCCACCCTCCCTATACCACCCCTCTAGGTGATCACAAAGCACCAAGCTGATCTCCCTGTTCTATGCAGCTGCTTCCCACTAGCTATCTATTTTATGTTTGATAGTATATATATGTCCATGCCACTCTCTTGCTTTGTCACAACTTACCCTTCCCACTCCCCATATCATCAAGCCCATTCTCTAGTAGGTCTGTATCTTTATTCCTGTCTTCCCCCTAGGTTCTTCATGACATTTTTTTTCTTAAATTCCATATATATGTGTTAGCATACGGTATTTGTCTTTCTCTTTCTGACTTACTTCACTCTGTGTGACAGACTCTATGTCCATCCACCTCATTACAAATAGCTCAGTTTTGTTTCTTTTTACGGCTGAGTAATATTCCATTAATATATGTGCCATATATCGTTTATCCATTCATCCAATGATGAACACTTAGGTTGTTTCCATCCCCTGGTTATTGTAAATAGATCTGCAATTAACATTTTGGTACATGAATCTTTTTGAATTATAGATTTCTCAGCATATATGCCCAGTAGTGGGACTGCTGGGTCATATGGTAGTACTATATGTAGTTTTTTAAGGAACCTCCATACTGTTCTCCCTAGTGACTGTACGAATTCACATTCCCACCCGCAGTGCAAGAGTGTTACCTTTTCTCCACACCATCTCCAGCATTCATTGTTTCTAGATTTTTTGATGATGGCCATTCTGACTGGTGTGAGATGATATCTCATTGTAGTTTTGATTTGCATTTCTCTAATGATTAATGATGTTGAGCATTCTTTCATGTGTTTGTTGGCAATCTGTATATCTTCTTTGGAGAAGTGTCTATTTAGGTCTTCTGCCCAATTTTGGATTGGGTTGTTTGTTTTATTGTTATTGAGCTGCATGGGCTGCTTGTAAATTTTGGAGATTAATCCTTTGTCAGTTGCTTCATTTGCAAATATTTTCTCCGATTCTGAGGGTTGCTTTTGGTCTTGTTTATGGTTTCCTTTGCTGTGCAAAAGCTTTGAAGTTTCATTAGGTCCCATTTGTTTATTTTTGTTATTATTTCCATTTCTCTAGGAGGTGGGTCAAAAAGGATCTTGCTGTGATTTATATCATAGAGTGTTCTGCCTATGTTTTTCTCTATGAGTTTGATAGTTTCTGGCCTTATATTTAGGTCTTTAATCCATTTTGAGCTTATTTTTGTGTATGGTGTTAGGGAGTGATCTAATCTCATACTTTTACATGTAGCTGTCCAGTTTTCCCAGCACCACTTATTGAAGAGGCTATCCTTTCTCCACTGTACATTCCTGCCTCCTTTATCAAATATAAGTTGACCATATGTGTGCGGGTTTACCTCTGGGCTTTCTATCCTGTTCCATTGATCTATATTTCTGTTTTTGTGCCAGTACCATAATGTCTTGATTACTGTAGCTTTGTAGTGTAGTCTGAAGTCAGGGAGCTTGATTACTCCTGCTCCGTTTTTCGTTCTCAAGACTGCATTGGCTATTGGGGTCTTTTGTGTTTCAATAAAAATTGTGAAGTTTTTCTTCTAGTTCTGTGAAAAATGCTAGTGGTAGTTTGGTAAGGATTGCATTGAATCTGTAGATTGCTCTGGGTAGTTGAGTCATTTTCACAATGTTGATTCTTCCAATCCAAGAACATGGTATATCTCTCCATCTATTTGTATCATCTTTAATTTCTTTCATCAGTGTTTTATAATATTCTGCATACAGGTCTTTTGTCTCCTTAGGTAGGTTTATTCCTAGATATTTTATACTTTTTGTTGCAATGGTAAACGGGAGTGCTTTCTTGATTTCACTTTCAGATTTTTCATCATTAGTGTATAGGAATGCCAGAGATTTCTGTGCATTAATTTTGCTTCCTGCTACTTTAGCAAATTCATTTATTAACTCTAGTAGTTTTCTGGTAGCATCTTTAGGATTCTCTATGTAAAGTATCATGTCAGCTGCAAACAGTTGACAGCTTTACATCTTCTTTTCCGACTTGGATTCATTTTATTTCCTTTCCTTTTCTGATTGCTGTGGCTAAAACTTCCGAAACTATGTTGAATAAGAGTGGAGAGGGGCTTCCCTTGTGACACAGTGGTTGAGAGTCTGGCTGCCGTTGCATGGGACGTGGGTTCGTGCCCCCATCCAGGAAGATCCCACATGCCGCAGAGCAGCTGGGCCTGAAAGCCATGGCTGCTGAGCCTGCATGTCCGTAGCCTGTGCTCCACAACGGGAAAGGCCAGAACAGGGAGAGGCCCACGTACTGCACACACACACACAAAAATAGTGGTGAGAGTTGGCAACCTTCTCTTGTTCCTGATCTTACTGGAAATGCTTTAAGTTTTTCACCACTGAGAACGATTTTGGCTGTGGATTTGTCATATATGGCCTTTATTATGATGAGGAAAGTTCCCTCTGTGCCTACTTTCTGCAAAGTTTTTATCATAAATGGGTGTTGAATTTTGTCAAAAGCTTTCTCTGCATCGATTGAGATGATCATATGTTTTTTCTCCTTCAATTTCTTAACATGGTGTATCACATTGTTTGATTTGCATATATTGAAGAATCCTTGCATTCCTGGAATAAACCCCACTTGATCATGGTGTCTGATCTGTTTAATGTGCTGTTGGACTCTGTTTGCTAGTATTTTATTGAGGATTTTTGCATCTATGTTCATCAGTCATATTGGTCTGTAGTTTTCTTTCTTTACAACATCCTTGCCTGGTTTTGGTACCAGGGTGATAGTGGCCTTGTAGAATGAGTTTGGGAGTGTTCCTTCCTCTGCTCTATTTTGGAAGAGTTTGAGAAGGATAGGTGTTAGCACTTCTCTAAATGTTTGATAGAATTCTCCTGTGAAGCTATCTGGTCCTGGGCTTTTGTTGGTTGGAAGATTTTTATTCAAAGTTTCAATTTCAGTGCTTGTGATTGGTCTGTTAAAATATTCTATTTTTTCCTTATTCAGTCTTGGCATGTTGTGCTTTTATAAGAATTTGTGCATTTCTTCCAGGTTGTCCCTTTTATTGTCATAGAGTTGCTTATACTAATCTCTCATGATCTTTTGTATTTCTGCAGTGTCAGTTGTTACTTCTCCTTTTTCATTTCTAATTCTATTCATTTGAGTCTTCTCCCTCATATTCTTGATGAGTCTGGCTAATGTTTTATCAATTTTGTTTATCTTCTCAAAGAACCAGCTTTCAGTTTTATTGATTTTTGCTATTGTTTCCTTCAGTTCTTTTTCATTTATTTCTGATCTGACATTTATAAGTTCTTTCCTTCTGCTAACTTTGGGTTATTTTTTTGTTGTTGTTCTTCTTCTTTCTCTACTTGCTTTAGGTGCAGGGTTAAGATGATTATTCGAGATGTTTCCTGTTTCTTAATTAGGACTGTATTGCTATAAACTTCCATCTTAGAACTGCTTTTGCTGCATCTCACAGGTTTTCGTTTGTCGTGTCTCCACTGTCATTTTTTCTTAGGTATTTTTAAATTTCCTCTTTGATTTCTTCAGTGATCACTTCGTTATTAAGTAGTGTATTGTTTAGCTTCCATGTGTTTGTATTTTTTACAGATATTTCCCTGTAATCGATATCTAGTCTCATAGCACTGTGGTCGGAAAAGTTACTTGATACAATTTCAATTTTCTTAAATTTACCAAGGCTTGATTTGTGACCCAAGATATGATCTATCCTGGAGAACATTCCATGAGCACTTGAGAAAAATGTGTATTTTCTTGTTTTTAGATGGAATGTTCTATAAATATCAATTAAGTCCATGTTGTTTAATGTATCATTTAAAGCTTTTGTTTCCTTATTTATTTTCATTTTGGATCATCTGTCCATTGGTGAAAATGGGGTGCTAAATTACCCTACTATGAATGTGTTACTGTCGATATCCCCTTTTATGGCTGTTAGTATTTGCCTTATGTATTGAGGTGCTCCTATTTTGGGTGCATAAATATTTAGAATTGTTATATCTTCTTCTTGGATCGATCCCTTGATCATTATGTAGTGTCCTTCTTTGCCTCTTCGAATAGTCTTTATTTTAAAGTCTACTTTGTCTGATATGAGAATTGCTACTCCAGCTTTATTTTGATTTCTATTTGCATGGAATATCATTTTCCATCACCTCACTTTCAGACTGTATGTGTCTGTAGGTCTGCAGTGGGTCTCTTGTAGACAGCATATGTATGGGTCTCGTTTTTATATCCATTCAGTCAGTCTGTGTCTTGTGTTGGGAGCATTTAATTTATTTACATTTAAGGTAATTATCTATATGTATGTTCCTATTCTCATTTTTTTAATTGCTTTGTGTTTGTTATTGTAGGTCTTTTCCTTCTCTTGTGTTTCTTACCTAGATAAGTTCCTTTAGCAATTGTTGTAAAGCTGGTTTGGTGGTGCTGAACTCTCTCAGCTTTTGCTTGTCTATAAAGGTTTTAATTTCTCCCTCAAATCTGAATGAGATCCTTGCTGGGTATAGTAATCTTGGTTGTAGTTTTTCTCCTCCATCACTTTAAATATGTCCTGCCAGTCCCTTCTGGCTTGCAGAGTTTTTTTGAAAGATAAGCTGTTAACCTTATGGGGATTCCCTTGTGTGTTATTTGTTGTTTTTCCCTTGCTGCTTTTAATATGTTTTCTTTGTATTTAATTTTTGATAGTTTGATTAATATGTGTCTTGGTGTGTTTCTCCTTGGATTTATCCTGTATGGGACTCCCTGTGCTTCCTGTACTTGATTAACTATTTCCTTTCCCATATTCGGGAAGTTTTCAACCATAATCTCTTCATATATATTCTCAGTCACTTTCTTTTTCTCTTCTTCTTCTGGAACCCCTATATTTCGAATGTTGGTGCCTTTAATGTTGTCCCAGAGGCTCTGAGTCTGTCCTCAGTTCTTTACCTTCTGTTTTCTTTATTCTGCTCTGTAGTAGTTATTTCCACTATTTTATATTCCAGGTCACTTATCCGTTCTTCTGCCTCAGTTATTCTGCTACTGATCCCATCTAGAGTATTTTTAATTTCATTTATTGTGTTGTTCATCGTTGCTTGTTTCATCTTTAGTTCTTCTAGGTCCTTGTTAAATGTTTTTTGCATTTTCTCTATTCTATTTCCAAGATTTTCGATCATCTTTACTATCATTATTCTGAATTCTTTTTCAAGTAGACTGCCTATTTCCTCTTCATTTGTTAGGTCTGGTGGGTTTTTTATCTTGCTTCTTCATCTGCTGTGTGTTTTTCTGTCTTCTCATTTTGCTTATCTTACTGTGTTTGGGGTCTCCTTTTTGCAGGCTGCAGGTTTTTAGTTCCCGTTGTTTTGGTGTCTGTCCCCAGTGCCTAATCTTGGTTCAGTGGGTTGTGTAGGCTTCCTGGTGGTGGGGAGTAGTGCCTGTGCTTTGGTGGATGAGGCTGGATCTTGTCTTTCTGTTCGCCAGGTCCATGTCTTGTTTTGTGTTTTTGCGTGTCTGTGGCCTTATTTTGATTTTACGCAGCCTCTCTGCTAATGGGTGGGGTTGTGTTCATGTCTTGCTAGTTGTTTGGCATAAGTTGTCCAGCACTGTAGCTTGCTAGTCGTTGAGTGAAGCTGGGTCTTGGTGTTGAGATGGAGATCTCTGGGAGATTTTTGCCATTTGATATTACGTGGAGCTATGAGGTCTCTTGTGGACCAGTGTCCTGAAGTTGACTCTCTCACCTCAGATGCACAGCGCTGACTCCTGGCTGCAGCCTCAAGAGCTTTTCATCCACACGGGTGAAAATTAGGGAGTAAACCACCGGGGATCATCCAGAAAAGCAAGGTTCTGTGCTATTTAAGAAAAAAATGTTCTGGATGAGCGCCCCCCCTCAGATGCTGGGGCGCAGACAGGGAGCGCTTGTCTCTGGCAGACGTGACCGCACACAGGCACTTGTGGTGCTTCCTCCATTGGTCCACTGTTAATATTTTTGAAGATATGTTGCATGTGATGAATCATCTATCTCTTTATGCTTTCAAGATGCTCTGTTTTTGGCTTTCAACAGTTTGATTTTGATGTGCTATGTTTGCGTATTTTTGAGTTACTGTTTGTATTTCATTGAGCTTCTTGGATGTGTAGATTGATGTTTATCATCAAATTTTGGAAGTTTTCAAACATTATTCCAATATTCTTTCTGATTCTTTTGCTCTCTTCTCTGGGACTTCTTTTATGCATATTTACTGTACTTGATAGTGTCCCAAAGATCTCTGAAGCTCTGCTTATTTTCTTCATTCTTTTTTCTATGTGGTCCTCACATTGAAATTTTTAAATTGACCTATTTTCAAATTTCCTGTATATTTTTGCTATTAAAATCTACTGTTGAGGTCTCCTGTGAATTTTATACCAGTTATCATTCTTTTTCACTCTGGAATATCTATTATTTTAAGTTTATATCTCTTTATTCATATTCTCTATTTGATTAAACATCATCCTCATATGTACTTTTAGTTCTTTGGCATGTTCTTTTTTTTAGCTCTCTCTTTATAGCTGATTTTAAATCTTTGTCTATCAAGATTTTAAGTCTTTGTCTCAGGCATTCCTCAGAGAGTTTCAATTGTTTGTTTCTCCCTGTGTATAGATTATATTTTCTTGTTTCTTTGTATGTCTCCTAATTTTTTGGAAAACTTAGCATTTCATACAATATAATGTTGTGACTTTTAAAACCCTATCCTCTCACCTCAGGGGTTGTTTTTGTCAGTGTTTTATTTCTTTTGTTTTTGTCATTTATGCAACTTATGTGTTTAATGACTTTCTTGGACTAAGTGTTTAAAGTCTGCATTCTTTGTTGTGTATGACCACTGAAACCTCTGCTCCATTGTCTTAGTAGTTCACTCTGATGAACAGAAATTTCCTTATATACCTTAAGTCAGTAAGTCTTCTGTCCTTTGCTGACAGGTTCTTTGTGTACCTTGAGGCAAATCTTCAAAGCAAAGACAGTTCATCATTCTCCCTTACCCTCTATTTCTTGTTTGTGTAAGGCCTCATTGTTAGCCAGAGATGAGAGACTGGGAATTTCCATATTCTTTTCTGGACATACTCCCAGTGTTGTACATGTCCACAATCTTCTAGATCCCCATCAATGTGTCAGAATTTTTCAAATCTCTCTATGTCTTTTTTCTTTCTCCCCACTTTCCTTTTAACTTTTTGGCTGATCTGTTGTTTATGCTAACAAACAGCCTTATGAAGCCAAAATATTATATGATTGCAACTAATTGCTTTCAACCAACACCCTGGGGATTGCGATTTCCCCACAGAGGGGTATTCTAGTCAGGTCAAATGACAGCAATGCCCTGTGAAAGGAGCATTTTGAGGGAGCTACAAGACAGTCAATTAATGATAATGCTCTGGTTATGGAATGTTCTATAGAGTTCCATTCTCACTCTGTACCTTTTTAAAGCTAATGCAACACCAAGGAGAGATGGATCATAATAGGTCAACTCATAACATCTCTAACACTGATGTTCTTTCTGAGGCTTGGTAGTTTTTCTTAGATTGCATAGTTTTCTAAGTTCTGAAAAACTTTATTGTTTCCATATTTGTGAACCTTTTCATTAATTTTCAGGGAACAGAGGATTTAAGGAGCTCTCGAGTCCAACATTCCAAAAGTCTCACCTCTCAGAGCATTCCATCTTTATCGCTACTATAATATTTCTTCCAAGTGTCCATTCAACCTGTATTTGAATATCTCTAGTGACACAAATCACAGACTGTAAAAACATCATTTCTGCTTTGAACACCCATTTCTATTAGAAAGTTCTATCTTAGACTTCCCTAGTGGTGAAGCAGTTAAGATTCTTAGCTCCCAGTGCAAGGGGCATGTGTTCAATCCCTGATCAGAGAACTAGATCTCACATGCATGATATAACTAAGAGTTCACATGCCACGACTAAGGAGCTCACAAGCTGCAACTAAGGAGCCTGTAAGCCACAACTAAGGAGCCCGCCTGCCACAACTAAAACCTGGTGCAACCAAATAAATAAATAATTTAAAAAATTTAAGAAATTTCTATCTTACATTGAGTTATCTTTCTTTGGCTTCATTCCCTTGATCTAGTTAACCATATGGGACCACTTGAACCACATATTTTCCAATGTTAGTAAGTTCAAGACTCAAGTACCTTTGATGCCTCTTTCTGTGCTCAATGCAGAAATCTTTAATTGATAATGACACATCACCCCTGAGCCCCAACAGATTTCATAATCTAAGCAGGCAAACCATACCAATCAATTGGAGTTGGTCTGGGAAATAAAAAACAATTTGTCATCCAGGATTTAATCCTGTTTACATCACTCTCTTTCATATAATTGAAGGATTTATTTATTTATTTATTTATTATTTGTTTTTGCTAATGGTAAGTGCTTACTATGTTCCAGGCATTGTGTTATATACTTTATATACATGATGCCATTTAATCATCGCAGTAACCTTATAAGTTAGATATTATATGATTATTTTTAGGCAAGGATATGGAGGTGCAGACTTAGTAAGTAATATAACCAAGGTTCACAATTAGTAATTGGTAATTCTTAGATTCTGAGATTTGTCTAATTTCACATCCCTAGCTTCACCTTTACTATTCAGAAATATAGCCAGTTCCTTTTCAAATTTCATATTTCTAATGCATAGTGATATAATGATGTGAAATTGCAGAAACTGATAGTCAGAGGTGGGAATTTACAGGATGTCAAAACTGGGACAGAAGTACAGGATTTCTAATGATCAAACATATGCTTTCTTTATGACCTAAGGATTCCCTCATGGACCATGCCTTATAAACCATGCTTGTCTACCCTCCTCATTTTACACTAGAGGGAACTGAGACCTAGGGAGGAGAAAAGACTAACTCTCGGTCACATAGTTAGTGGAAAAGCCTTGGCTAGACCACAGGGTTCCAGATTGTTCAGTGTTCCTTCTCCATACTACATTTTCTAAGGTTGTCAGAATTAAAATCTTCCAGGCTGTCATGTATGTAGTCTTACTTTCTATAATAGCCCTACATTAATATAGAACAAGCTAGCTTTCCAAATTCAAAGCTTTTCAGAGTGTGTGTGAAATGAGAAGAGTAACAGTTTGAAAAAAATTACTAGAATCCAGAAGTAATAACCATGTTTGATCCTTCTAAGTTTATTGGGTTTTTTTAATATCTAAAAACCTAATCCCACGTCCCAGGTGACTCTAAAAGACAGAAGTTTTTCAGCTGTGTAAATCTACTCTAAAGGATTTACAATGCAGTCTATATAAATTGACTACCAAGATTTGTTTTGGAAACTATAGGCTTCCTACAAGAACAAGAGATGGCACCACAGAAGGAACAAATTGCATACAAATGCCATTAGCATCTTATACACAAGAGTGATTCCATCTAGGTTTGAGGCAAACACACTCTCCTAATACTTCCTGGCTACCTGAGAACTTTGCTTCTCCATCATCTTTCAGCTCTTTAATACTCGGTTTAGAATCTGACCCTCCTTCCTGTACTCTTGCCACCAGCCTCATTTATATGACTCATTTGCCTTTGAACTGCCATGTGGTCTACAAACTCTTCATTTTTATCCCCCCTAGCTATTTTATTCCCACACTATTCTTACATTGAACTGCCAACCACTTGAGATTACCAATGCCTAAGGCTTCAGGCTTCAAACTTTACTTATACCACCAGGCCTAGCACTTCTCAAGTTCACTAATGTCCTTAAGGATATATCTTCAACTAAGGAAATTTGTTGTTAGAGAAGAAAAAAAGGAAAGCAGAACACTTCCTTGGAAGCCAAGTTTCCCTCTTCAGTTCTAGCCTGCATGCAGTGAAGTGATGAGTCAGTGGTATGCATACATGACTCATAATCAGAGACAGGTGAATGGAACACACAAGGGAAGGAGTGAGAGTCTTCCTTCTTTCCATATAGTGGTTTTACATAGCAATATACATAAATATATAAATATCTGTTTGATTTGTTTGGTAATATTTTCACCAAACATGGAGTGTATGTTTTGGATGGTCTATACTAAGATATAGGCTCTGTAGTACAGATGAAACTCAATTTGAGGGACGCTGGGGGACAGATATCTTCCAGAAAAACTGCAAGTGAGAATGTAGTTTTAAGAAATTTGTAAGAGTATATTTTGAATGGTCAGCCAACCATTCTATTTTTTTGAGGGAAAGAGGAGCATCTGGAGCTTCCTTAAAGGGATAGGCCTTTTGATACTGGTACCTGGAAAAGAGATATTCTTATTCATACTAAGATACCATGGACAGAAAACACAAATGAGTATTCCATATTTGGTTATCAAATTGAAGATCACAAGGACAGATACTGAATTATGTCTCATTAAGGATTAATTTATTGCTTACAGAAGTAATCCAATGTAATTCAATACTCCTAGAATAACTGCAGAGATTGACTTATTTACAAATAGCAAACTAGTGTCTCAGGCTACAGGTAATATCAAGAAAGCCAGAGCCGCGAGCCGCGGCTAAAAGCACGGACCACAGGAACAGGCGGGAGACGCTAAGGCTGCTGCTGCTGCCACCAAGGGACCTGTGTATGAGAACAGGTCACTATCCACACCCCTCTTCCGGGGAGGCTGTGCAGGCCGCCACTGCCAGGTTCCCGGGATCCAGGGACAACTTCCCTGGGAGAACGCACGGCAGATCTCAGGCTGGTGCAACGTCACGCTTGCCTCTACCACCACAGGCCCGCCCCGCACGCAGTGCCCCTCCCTCCCCCTGGCCAGAGTGCGCCAGAGCCCCCGAATCAGCGGCTCCTTTAACCCCATCCTGTCCGAGCAAAAAAAAAAATGCCCTCCAGGGACCTACACACAGAGGTGGGGCCGAATCCAACGCTGAGACCCTGTGAGCTGTGAGAACAAAGAGAAAGGGAAATCTCTCGCAGCAGCCTCAGAAACAGCAGATCAAAGCTTCACAATCAACTTGATGTACCCTGGATCTATGGAATACATGAATAGACAAAGAATCATCCCAAATTGAGGAGGTGGGCTTCGAGAGCAAGATCTATGATTTTTTCCCGTTTTCCTCTTTTTGTGAATGTGTATGTGTATGCTTCTGTGTGAGATCTTGTCTTTATAGCTTTGCTTCCACCATTTGTCCTAGGGTTCTATCTGTCCATGGTTTTTTAAAATATTTTTTTCTTAATAATTAATTTTAATACCTTTATTATACTTTACCTTCATCTTTCTTTCTTTCTTTCTTTCTTTCTTTCTTTCCTTCCTTCCTTCCTTCCCTCCTTGAGACAACGAATCATCCCAAATTGAGGTGGTCTCTGAGAGCAAGATTTATGATTTTTTCCCCTTTACCTCCTTTTGTGAGGGTGTATGTGTATGCTTCTGTGTAAGATTTTGTCTGTATAGCTTTGCTTCCAACATTTGGCGTAAGGTTCTATCTGTCCCTTTTTTTTTTTCTAAATAATTATTTTTTAATTCAATAACTTTATTATACATTATTTTATTTTACTGTATCTTCTTTCTTTCTGTCTTTTTTCCTTCCATCCCTCCTTCCTTCCTTCCTCCCTCCCTCCCTCCTTCCATTCTTTCCTTATTGCCTTCTATCCTTATTTGCTTCTTCCTTTCTTTCTTTCTTCCTTCCTTCCTTCCTTCCCTCCTTTCTTTCTTTCTTTCATCGTGCTTCTACTAATTCTCTCTAATTTTTCTCCCTTTTATTCTGAGCCGTGTGGATGAAAGGCTCTTGGTGTTCCAGCCAGAAGTCAGGGCTCTGCCCCTGAAGTGGGAGAGCCAACTTCAGGGCACTGATCAACAAGAGACTTCCCAGCTCCATATAATATCAAATGGCGAAAATCTCCGACAGACCTCCATCTTAACACCAGCACCCAGCTTCACTCAACGACCAGCAAGCTACAGTGCTGGACAACCTATGCCAAACAACTAGCAAAACAGGAACACAACCCCACCCATTAGCAGGGAGGCTGCCTAAAATCATAATAAGGCCACAGACACCCCAAAACACACCACCAGACGTGAAACTGCCCACTAGAGAGACAAGATATAGCTTCCTCCACCACAACACAGGCACTAGTCCCCTCCATCAGGAAGCCTACACAACCCACTGAACCAACCTTAGCAACTGAAGACAGACGTCAAAAACAGCGGGAACTACGAACCTGCAGCCTGCAAAAAGGAGACCCCAAACACAGTAAGATAAACAAAATGAGAAGACAGAAAAACACACAGCAGATAAAGGAGCAAGATAAAAATGCACTAGACCTAACAAATAAAGAGGAAATAGGCAGTCTACCTGAAAAAGAATTCAGAATTATGATAGTAAGGATGATCCGAAATCTTGGAAATAGAATGGACAAAATGCAAAAAAGAGTTAACAAGGACCTAGAAGAAATAAAGATGAAACAAGTAACGATGAACAACACAATAAATGAAGTTAAAAGTACTCTAGATGGGATCAATAGCAGAATAACTGAGGCAGAAGAACGGATAAGTGACCTGGAAGATAAAATAGTGGAAATAAACACTGCAGAGCAGAATAAAGAGAAAAGAAGTTAAAGAACTGAGAACAGTTTCAGAGACATCTGGGACAACATTAAAGGCACCAACATTCGAATTGTAGGGGTTCCAGAAGAAGAAGAGAAAAAGAACGGGACTGAGAAAATATTTGAAGACACTATAGTTGAAAACTTCCCTAATATGGGAAAGGAAATAGTTAATCAAGTCCAGGAAGCACAGAGAGTCCCATACAGGATAAATCCAAGAAGAAATACGGCAAGACACATATTAATCAAACTGTCAAAATTTAATACAAAGGAAGCATATTAAAAGCAGCAAGGGAAAAACAACAAATAACACACAAGGGAATCCCCATAAGGTTAACAGCTGATCTCTCAGCAGAAACACTACAAGGCAGAAAGGAGTGGCAGTACATACTGAAAGTGATGAAGGAGAAAAACCTGCAACCAAGACCACTCTACTCAGCAAGGATTTCATTCAGATTTGATGGAGAAATTAAAACCTTTACAGACAAGCAAAAGCTGAGAGAGTTCAGCACCACCAAACCAGCTTTACAACAAATGCTAAAGGAACTTCTCTAGGCAAGAAACTCAAGAGAAGGAAAAGAACTATAATAACAAACCCAAAACAATTTAGAAAATGGGAATAGGAACATACATATCGATAATTACCTTAAATGTAAATGGACTAAATGCCCCCAGCAAAAGATACAGATTGGCTGAATGGATACAAAAACAAGACCCTTATATATGCTGTATACAAGAGACCCACTTCAGACCTAGAGAAACATACAGACAGAAAGTAAGGGGATGGAAAAAGATATTCCATGCAAATGGAAACCAAAAGAAAGCTGGAGTAGCAATTCTCATATCAGAAAAAATAGACTTTAAAATAAAGACTATTAGAAGAGACAAAGAAGGACACTACATAATGATCAAGGGATCGATCCAAGAAGCAGATATAACAAATGTAAGTATTTATGCACCCAACATAGGAACACCTCAATACATAAGGCAAATACTAACAGCCATAAAAGGGGAAATCGACAGTAACACATTCATAGTAGAGGACTTTAACAACCCACTTTCACCCATGGACAGATCAACCAAAATGAAAATAAATAAGAAAACACAAGCTTTAAATGATACATCAAACAAGATGGACTTAATTGATATTTATAGGACGTTCCATCCAAAAACAACAGAATACACATTTTTCTCAAGTGCTCATGGAACATTCTCCAGCATAGATCATATCTTGGGTCACAAATCAAACCTTGGTAAATATAAGAAAATTGAAATTGTATCAAGCATCTTTTCTGACCACAACGCCATGAGACTAGATATCAGTTACAGGAAAAGATCTGTAAAAAATGCAAACACATGGAGGCTAAACAATACACTACTTAATAACGAAGTGATCACTGAAGAAATCAAAGAGGAAATAAAAAAATACTTAGAAACAAATGACAATGGAGACACAACGCCCCAAAACCTATGGGATGCAGCAAAAGCAGTTCTAATGGGGAAGTTTATAGAAATACAAGCCCACCTTAAGAAGCAGGAAACATCTTAGATAAACAACCTAACCTTGCACCTAAAGGAATTAGAGAAAGAAGAACAAAAATAACCCAAAGCTACCAGAAGGAAAGAAATCATAAAAATCAGATCAGAATTAAATGAAAAAGAAATCAAGGAAACAATAACAAAGATCAGTAAAACTAAAAGTTAGTTCTTTGAGAAGATAAACAAAATAGATAAGCCATTAGCCAGACTCATCAAGAAAAAAAGGGAGAAGACTCAAATGAATAGAATTAGAAATGAAAAAGAAGTAACAAATGATACTGCAGAAATAAAAAAGATCATGAGAGATTACTACAAGCAACTCTTTGCCAATAAAATGGACAATCTGGAAGAAATGGACAAATTCTTAGAAATGCACAACGTGCCAAGACTGAATGAGGAAGAAATAGAAAATATGAAAAGGCCAATCACAAGCACTGAAATTGAAACTGTGATTAAAACTCTTCCAACAAACAAAAGCCTAGGACCAGATGGCTTCACAGGTGAATTCTATCAAACATTTAGAGAAGAGCTATCACCTATCCTTCTCAAACTCTTCCAAAATAAAGCAGAGGGAGGAACACTCTCAAATTCCTTCTACGAGGCCACCATCACCTTGATACCAAAATCAGACAAGGATGTCACAAAGAAAGAAAACTACAGGCCAATATCACTGATGAACATACATGCAAAATTCCTCAACAAAATACTAGCAAACAGAAATCAACAGCACATTAAAAGGATCATACACCATGATCAAGTGGGGTTTGTTCCAGGAATGCAAGGATTCTTCAATATACGCAAATCTATCAATGTGGTAAACCTTAATAACAAACTGAAGGAGAAAAACCATATGATAATCTCAGTAGATGCAGAGAAAGCTTTTGACAAAATTCAACACCCATTTATGATAAGAACACTGCAGAAAGTAGGCATAGCAGGAACGTTCCTCAACAAAATAAAGGTCATATATGACAAGCCCACAGCCAACATCATCCTCAATGGTGAAAAACGGAAATCATTTCCACTAATATCAGGATAAAGACAAGGTTGCCCACCCTCACCACTCTTATTCAACATAGTTTTGGAAGTTTTAGCCACAGCAGTCAGAGAAGAAAAGGAAATAAAAGGAATCCAAATCGGAAAAGAAGAAGTAAAGCTGTCACTGTTTGCAGATGATATGATACTATACATAGAGAATCCTAAAGATGCTACCAGAAAACTACTAGAGCTAATCAATGAATTTGGTAAAGTAGCAGGATACAAAATTAATGCACAGAAATCTCTGGCATTCCTATATACTAATGATGAAAAATCTGAAAGTGAAATCAAGAAAACGCTCCCATTTACCATTGCAACAAAAAGAATAAAATATCTAGGAATAAACCTACCTAAGGAGACAAAAGACCTGTATGCAGAAAATTATAAGACAGTGATGAAAGAAATTAAAGATGATACAAATAATTGGAGAGATATACCATGTTCTTGGATTGGAAGAATCAATATTGTGAAAATGACTCTACTACCTAAAGCAATCTATAGATTCAATGCAATTCCTGTCAAACTACCACTGGCATTTTTCACAGAAGTAGATCATAAAATTTCGAAATTTGTATGGAAACACAAAAGACCCCGAATAGCCAAAGCAATCTTGAGAACGAAAAACGGAGCTGGAGGAATCAGGCTCCCTGACTTCAGACTATACTACAAAGTTACAGTAATCAAGACAGTATGGTAGTGGCACAAAAACAGACATATAGATCAATGGAACAGGATAGAAAACCCAGAGATAAGCCCACGCACATATGGACACCTTATCTTTGATAAAGGTGGCAGGAATGTGCAGTGGAGAAAGGACAGCCTTTTCAATAAGTGGTGCTGGGAAAACATGGACAGATACATGTAAAAGTATGAGATTAGTTCACTCCCTAACACCATACACAAAAATAAGCTCGAAATGGATTAAAGACCTAAATATAAGGCCAGAAATTATCAAACTCTTAGAGGAAAATATAGGCAGAACACTCTATGACATAAATCACAGCAAGATCCTTTCTGACCCACCTCCTAGAGAAATGGTAATAAAAACAAAAATAAACAAATGGGACCTAATGAAACTTCAAAGCTTTTGCACAGCAAAGGAAACCATAAACAAGACCAAAAGACAACCCTCAGAATGGGAGAAAATATTTGCAAATGAAACAACTGAGAAAGGATTAATCTCCAAAATTTACAAGCAGCTCATGCAGCTCAATAACAAAAAAACAAACCACCCAATCCAAAAATGGGCAGAAGACCTAAATAGACATTTCTCCAAAGAAGATATACAGACTGGCAACAAACACATGAAAGAATACTCAACATCATTAATCATGAGAGAAATGCAAATCAAAACTACAATGAGATATCATCTCACACCAGTCAGAATGGCCATCATCAAAAAATCTAGAAACAATAAATGCTGGAGAGGGTGTGGAGAAAAGGGAACACTCTTGCACTGCTGGTGGGAATGTGAATTGGTTCAGCCACTATGGAGAACAGTATGGAGGTTCCTTAAAAAACTACAAATAGAACTACCATATGACCCAGCAATCCCACTACTGGGCATATACCCTGAGAAAACCAAAATTCAAAAAGAGTCATGTACCAAAATGTTCATTGCAGCTCTATTTACAATAGCCCAGAGATGGAAACAACCTAAGTGCCCATCATCAGATGAATGGATAAAGAAGATGTGGCACATATCTACAATGGAATATTAGTCAGCCATAAAAGGAAACGAAATTGAACTATTTTTAATGAGTTGGATAGACCTAGAGTCTGTCATACAGAGTGAAGTAAGTCAGAAAGAAAAAGACAAATACCGTATGCTAACACATATAAATGGAATTTAAGAAAAAAAATGTCATGACGAAACTAGGGGTAAGACAAGAATAGACACAGACCTACTGGAGAATGGACTTGAGGATATGGGGAGGGGGAAGGGTGAGCTGTGACAGGGCGAGGGAGAGTCATGGACATATATATACTAACAAACTTATGGTAGATAGTTAGTGGGAAGCAGCCACATGGCACAGGGATATTGGCTCGGTGCTTTGTGACCGCCTGGAGGGGTGGGATAGGGAGGGTTTGAGGGAGGGAGACGCAAGAGGGAAGACATATGGGAACATATGTATATGTATAACTGATTCACTTTGTTATAAAGCAGAAACTAACACACCATTGTAAAGCAATTATACCCCAACAAAGATGTTTAAAAAAAAAAGAAGGCCAACTAGAATAAAATCTGGAGGAAGGTAGAAGCAAACAACCAGGAAAGGAATATTTTGGAGCCAGAGATATAGCTGATGTCTTCCATCTCGATTTTAGCAAACAGGAGAAATATAAGCAGAAGTGTAGGCAGGATCAGGGTCACATGGACAAGTGTTAGAAACACAGACGGGGTTGGGGGGTGGGACACACACACACACACACAAACACAGACAGGAAAACTCCATGGGGATAAATGATCATAAGGAGGTTGCAGTAACAGATGACTTTGTCACTATATAATGTGACATGAAACACTAGGAGTTTCCCCCTTGGTTTGTTGGGGTGTCTCTAGTTTTTTCTTTTCCCCAAAGCTCCCTTGTCATTCAGATCTTTCTTCTTTAATTTTGATTTTATATCAGAGTACTGTTGATTAACAATGTAGTGTTACTTTCAAGTGTACAGCAAAGTGATTCAGCTATACCTGTACAAATATCAATTCTTTTTCAAGTTACTTTCCTATTTAGGTTATGACAGAATACTGAGCAGAGTTCCCAGTGCTATATGGTAGAACCTCATTGGTTTCTATTTTAAATATGGCAGTGTGTTTTTGTTGTCATTTGTTTCTATATATTTTTTAAATTTCTTCTTTGATATCTTCAGTGATCTCTTGGTTATTTAGTAGCACACAGTTAGCCTCCATGTATTTGTGTTTTTACGGTTTTTTCCCTGTAATTGATTTCCAGTCTAATAGTACTGTGGTCAGAGAAGATACTTGATATGATTTCAATTTTCTTAAATTTACAGAGGCTTGATTTGGGACCGCAGCTATGATCAATCCTGGAGAATGTTTTGTGAGCACTTGTGAAGAATGTGTAATCTGCCACTTTCACGTGGAATGTCCTATAAATATCAATTAAATCTGTCTGGTCTATTGTGTCATTTAAAACTTCTATTGCCTTATTTATTTTCTGTTTGGAGGACCTATCCATCATGTAGGTAGGGTGTTAAAGTCCCCTACTATTATTATTAATTTGTCAACATCTTTATTGGAGTATAACAGCTTTACAATGGTGTGATAGTTTCTGCTTTATAACAAAGTGAATCAGTTATACGTATACATATCTTCCCATATCTCTTCCCTCTTGTGTCACCCTCCCTCCCACCCTTGCTATCCCACTCCTCTAGGTGGTCACAAAGCACGGAGCTGATCTCCCTGTGCTATGCGGCTGCTTCCCACTAGCTATCTATTTTATGTTTGGTAGTGTATATATGTCGATGCCACTCTCTCACTTTGTCAAAGCTTACCCTTTCCCCTCCCCATATGCTCAAGTCCATGCTCTAGTAGGTCTGTGTCTTTATTTCCATCTTACACCTAGGTTCTTCATGACCATTTTTTTCTTCTTAAATTCCATATATATGTGTTAGCATACGGTATTTATTTTTCCCTTTCTGGCACACTTCATTCTGTATGACAGTCTCTAGGTCCATCCACTTCACTACAAATAACTCAGTTTCGTTTCTTTTTATGGCTGAGTAATATTCCATTGTATATATGTGCCACACCTTCTTTATCCATTTCATCCAATGATGGACACTTAGGTTGCTTCCATCTCCTGGTTATTGTAAACAGAGCTGCAATCAACATTTCGGTACATGACTCTTTTTAAATTATGGTTTTCTCAGGGTATATGCCCAGTAGTGAGATTGCTGGGTCATATGGGAGTTCTATTTGTAGTTTTTAAAGGAACCTCCATACTGTTCTCCATAGTGGCTGCACCAAATCACATTCCCACCAGCAGTGCAAGAGTGTTCCCTTTTCTCCACACCCTCTCCAGCATTTATTGTTTCTAGATTTTTTGATGATGGCCATTCTGACTGGTGTGAGATGACATCTCATTGTAGGTTTTTTTTTGTTTTGTTTTGTTTTGTTTTTGTGGTACGCGGGCTTCTCACTGTTGTGACCTCTCTCGTTGAGGAGCACAGGATCCAGACGCGCAGGCTTAGCAGCCATGACTCACGGGCCCAGCCGCTCCACGGCATGTGGGATCCTCCCGTACCAGGGCATGAATCCGCTTCCCCTGCATCAGCAAGCGTACTCTCAACCACTCTCAACCACTGTGCCACCAGGGAAACCCTGAGTACTCTCAACCACTGTGCCACCGGGGAAGCCCTCTCATTGTAGTTTTGATTTGCATTTCTCTAATGATTAATGATGTTGAGCATTCTTTCATGTGTTTATGGGATATCTGTATATCTTCTTTGGAGAAATGTCTATTTAGGTCTTCTGCCCATTTTTGGATTGGGTTGTTTGTTTTCTTATTACTGAGCTGCATGAGCTGCTTGTAAATCTGGACATGAATCCTTTGTCAGTTGCTTCATTTGCAAATATTTTCTCCCATTCTGAGGGTTGTCTTTTTGTCTTGTTTACTGTTTCCTTTTCTGTGCAAAAGCTTTTAAATTTCATTAGGTCCATTTGTTTATTTTTGTTTCCATTACTCTAGGAGGTGGGTCAAAAATGATCTTGCTGTGATTTATGTCGTAGAGTGTTCTGCCTATGTTTTCCTCTAAGAGTTTGATAGTTTCTGGCCTTACATTTAGGTCTTTAATCCATTTTGAGCTTATTTTTGAGTATGGTGTTAGGGACTTTTCTAATCTCATACTTTTACATGTAGCTGTCCAGTTTTCCCAGCACCACTTATTGAAGAGGCTGTCTTTTCTTAACTGTATATTTTTGCCTCCTTATCAAAGATAAGGTGACCATATGTGTGTGGGTTTATTGCTGGGCTTTCTATCCTGCTCCATTGATCTATATTTCTGCTGTATTGCCAGTGGTATACTGTCTTGATTACTGTAGCTTTGTAGTATAGTCTGAAGTCAGGGAGCCTGATTCCTCCAGCTCCATTTTTCAGCCGCAAAGTTGTATTGTTTATTCAGGATCTTTTGTGTTTCCATACAAATTGTGAAATGTTTTGTTCTAGTTCTCAGAAAAATACCAGTGGTTGTTTGATACGGATTGCGTTTAATCTGTAGATTGCTTTGGGTAGTAGAGTCATTTTTACAAGGTTGAGTTTTCCAATCCAAGACTATGGTATATCTCTCCATCTATTTGTATCATCTATAATTTCTTTCATCAGTGTCTTATAATTTTCTGAACACAGGTCTTTTGTCTCCTTAAGTAGGTTTATTCCTAGATATTGTATTATTTTTGTTACAAAGGAAACTGAGAGTGTTTTATTAATTTCTCTTTCAGATTTTTCATCATTAGTGTGTAGGAATGTCAGAGATTTCTGTGCATTAATTTTGTAATCTGCTACTTTACCAAATTCATTGATGAGCTCTAGTAGTTTTCTGTTAGTATCTTCAGGATTTTCTATGTAGAGTATCATGTCATCTGCAAACAGTGATAGCTTTACTTCTTCTTTTCATATGTGGATTATTTTCTTTCTATTTCTTCTCTAATTGCTGTGGCAAAAACTTCCAAAACTATGTTGAATAATAGTGGTGAGAGTGGACAACCATGTCTTGTTCCTGATCTTAGTGGAAATCGTTTCAATTTTTCAGCATTGTCGACGATGTTGGCTGTGGATTTGTAATATATGGCCTGTATTTTGTTGAGGAAAATTCCTTCTATTCCTACTTTCTGCAGGGTTTTATCATAATTGGGTGTTGAATTTTGTTGAAAGCTTTCTCTGCATCTATTGAGATGATCATATGGTTTTTCTCCTTCAAATTGTTAATATGGTATATCACTTTGATTGATTTGTGTATATTGAAGAATCCTTGCATTCCTGAAATAATCCCCACTTGATCATGGTGAATGATAGTTTTAATGTGCTGTTGGATTCTGATTGCTAGTATTTTATTGAAGATTTTTACATATGTTCATCAGTGATATTGGCCTGTAGTTTTCTTTTTTTGTGACATCTTTGTCCAGTTTTGGTATCAGGGTGATGGTGGCCTTGTAGAATTAGTTTAAGAGTTTTCCTCCCTCTGCTATATTTTGAGAAGGATAGGTGTTAGCACTTCTCTAAAATTTTGATAGAATTCGCTGGTGAAGCCATCTGGTCCTGGGCTTTTTTTGGTTGGAAGATTTTTTATCACAGTTTCAATTTCAGTTCTTGTGATTGATATCTTCAAATTATCTATTTCTTCCTGATTCAGTCTTGGCAGGTTTTGCATTACTAAGAATTTTCCATTTCTTCCAGATTGTCCATTTTATTGGCATTGAGTTGCTTGTAGTAATCTCTCATGATCTTTTGTATTTCTGCAGTGTCAGTTGTTACTTCTCCTTTTTCATTTCTAATTCTATTGTTTTGAGTGTTCCCTCTTTTTCTCTTTATGAGTCTGACTAATGGTTTATCAATTTTTTTTATCTTCTTGAAGAACCAGCTTTTAGTTTTATTTCTCTTTGCTATCATTTCCTTCATTTCTTTTTCATTTATATCTGATCTGATATATATGATTTCTTTCCTTCTGCTAACTTTGGGTTTTTTTTTTGTTCTTCTTTCTCTAATTGCTTTAGGTGCAAGGTAAGGTTGTTTTTTTGAGATGTAGCTTGTTTCTTGAGGTAGGATTGTATTGCTCTAAACTTCCCTCTTAGAACTGCTTTTGCTTCATCCCATAGGTTTTGGGTCATCATGTCTCCATTGTCATTTGTTTCTAGGTATTTTTGATTTCCTCTTTGATTTCTTCAGTGATCACTTCATTATTAAGTAGTCCATTGTTTAGCCACCATGTGTTTGTATTTGTTAAAGATCTTTTCCTGTAATTGATATCTAGTCTCATAGCATTGTGGTCAGAAAAGATACTTGATACAATTTAAACTTTATTAAATTTACCAAGGCTTGATTTGTGACCCATGATATGATCTATCCTGGAGAATGTTCCATGAGCACTTGAGAAAAATGTGTATTCTGTTCTTTTTGGATTCAATGTCCTGTATGTATCAATTAAGTCCATCCTGTTTAATGTATCACTTAAAGCTTGTGTTTCTTTATTCATTTTCATTTTGGATGATCTGTCCATTGGGGAAAGTGGGTTGTTAAAGTCCCCTACTATGAATATGTTCCTGTCGATATCCCTTTTATGGCTGTGAGTATTTGCCTTATGTGTTGAGGTGCTCCTATGTTGGGTGCATAAATATTTACAATTGTTATATCTGCTTCTTGGATCGATCCCTTGATCATTATGTAGTGTCCTTCTTTGTCTCATGTAATAGTCTTTATTTTACGTCTATTTTGTCTGATATGAGAATTGCTACTCCATCTTTCTTTTGATTTCTATTTGCATGGAATACCTTTTTCCATCCCCTCACTTTCAGTCTGTATGTGTCCCTAGGTCGGAAGTGGGTCCCTTGTAAACAGCATATATATGGGTCTTGTTTTTCTGTCCATTCAGCCAGTCTGTGTCTTTTGGTTTGAGCCTTTAATCCATTTACATTTACGGTAATTATCGATATGTATGTTCCTCTTCCCATTTTCTTAATTGTTTTGGGTTTGTTATTGTAGGTCTTTTCTTCTCTTGTGTTTCTTGCCTAGAGGAGTCCCTTTAGGATTTGTTGTAAAGCTGGTTTGGTGGTGCTGAACTCTCTCAGCTTTTCCTTGTCTGTAAAGGTTTTAATTTCTCCATCAAATCTGAATGAGATCCTTGCTGGGTAGAGTAATCTTGGTTGTAGGTTTTTCTCCTTCATCACTTTCAGTATGTCCTGCCACTCCTTTCTGCCTTGTAGTGTTTCTGCTGAGAGATCAGCTGTTAACCTTATGGGGATTCCCTTGTGTGTTATTTGTTGTTTTTCCCTTGCTGCTTTTAATATGCTTCCTTTGTATTTAAATTTTGACAGTTTGATTAATATGTGTCTTGCCATATTTCTTCTTGGATTTATCCTGTATGGGACTCTCTGTGCTTCCTGGACTTGATTAACTATTTCCTTTCCCATATTAGGGAAGTTTTCAACTATAATCTCTTCAAATATTCTCTCAGTCCCTTTGTTTTTCTCTTCTTCTGGGACCCCTATAATTTGAATGTTGGTGCATTTAATGTTGTCCCAGAGGTCTCTCTGGCTGTCCTCAGTTCTTTTCATTCTTTATTCTGTATTCTTCTCTGCAGTATTTATTTCCACTATTTTATCTTCCAGGTCACTTATCCATTCTTCTGCCTCAGTTATTCTTCTATTGTTCCCATCTAGAGTACTTTTAATTTCATTTATTTTGTTGCTCATCATTGCTTGTTTCCTCTTTAGTTCTTCTAGGTCCTTGTTAAATGTTTCTTGCATTTTCTCTATACTATTTTGAAGATTTTGGATCATCTTTACTCTCATTATTCTGAATTCTTTTTCCAGTAGCCTGCCTATTTCCTCTTCATTTGTTAGGTCTTGTGGGGTTTTGCCTTGCTCCTTCATCTGTTGTGTGTTTTTCTGTCTTCTCATTTTGCTTATCTTACTGTGTTTGGGGTCTCCTTTTTGCAGGTTGCAGATTAGTAGTTCCCGTTGTTTTTGGTGTCTATCCCCAGTGGCTAATGTTTGTTCAGTGGGTTGTGTAGGCTTCCTGGTGGAGAGGACTAGTGCCTATGTTCTAGTGGATGAGGCTGGATCTTGTCTTTCTGGTGTGCAGTTCCACGTCTAGTGGTGTGTTTTGGGGTTTCTGTGGCATTATTATGATTTTAGACAGCCTCTCTTCTAATGGGTGGGGTTGTGTTCCTGTCTTGCTAGTTGATTGGCATAGGGTGTCCAGCACTGTAGCTTGCTGGTCATTGAGCGAAGCTGGGTCTTGGCATTGAGATGGAGATCTCTGGGAGATTTTTGTTGTTTGGTATTACATGTAGCTGGGAGGTCTCTTGTTGACCAGTGTCCTGAAGTTGGCTCTCCCATATCAGAGGCACAGCAGTGACTCCCGGCTGGAACACCAAGAGCCTTTCATCCACACAGCTCAGAATGAAAAGGAGAACATGTAGAAATAAAAAGGATAAAATAAAATAAAATAAAGGTATTAAAATAAAAAATAATTATTAAGAAAAAACTATTTTAAAAAAGTAAAACAAACAAACAAACAAACAAAAAAAGACAGACAGAACCCTAGGACAAATGGTGAAAGCAAAGCTATACAGAAAAAAATCTCACATAGAAGCATACACATACACACTGACAAAAAGAGGAAAAGGGAATAAAATAATATATCTTGCTCTCAAAGTCCACCTCCTCAATTTGGGATGATTCTTTGTTCAGGTATTCCACAGATGCAGGGTACATCAAGTTGATTGTGGAGATTTAATTTGCTTCTCCTGAGGCTGCTGGGAGATATTTCCCTTTCTCTTCTTTGTTCGCACTGCTCCTGGGGTTCAGCTTTGGATTTGGCTCCACCTCTGCATTTTGGTTGCCTGAGGGTGTTTGTTCTTCACTTAGACAGGATGGGGTTAAAGGAACAGCTGCTTTGGGGACTCTGACTCACTCAGGCCAGTGGGAGGGAGGGGTATGGTACAAGCCTGCAATGGCAGAGGCCGGCTTGACTTTGCACCAGCCTGAGGTGCTCCGTGCCTTCTCCCGGGGAAGTTGTCCCTTGATCACAGGGCCCTGGCAGTGGTGGGCTGCACAGGCTCCCCAGAGTGGAGCTGTTAAGAGTGACCTGTGCTCGCACACAGGTTTCTTGGTGTTAGCAGCAGCAGCCTTAGCGTCTCATGCCCATCTCTGTGGTCCGCCCTGTTAGCCGTGGCTCATGCCCGTCTCTGGAGCTTCTTTAAGCAGTGCTCTTAATCCCCTCTCCATGCGCACCAGGAAACAAAGAGGGAAGAAAATGTCTCTTGCCTCTTCAGCAGGTCCAGACATTTTCCCGGACTCCTTCCCGGCTAGCCGTGGTGCACTAAACCCCTGAAGTCTGTTTTCATGCCGCCAGTCCTCTCCCTGTGATCTGACCAAAGCACAAGCCTCAGCTCCCAGCCCTCGTCCACCCCAGTGGGTAAGCAGACAAGCCTCTCGTGCTGGTGAGTGCTGGTCAGCACCAATCCTCTGTGTGGGAATCTCTCCACTTTGCCCTCTGCACCCCTGTTGCTGTGCTCTCCTCCACATCTCTGAAGCTTCCCCCCTCCGCCACCTGCAGTCTTCACCCACTTAGGGGCTTCCTAGTGTGTGGAAACCTTTCCTCCTTCACAGCTCCCTCTCACTGGTGCAGGTCCCATCCCTATTCTTTTGTTTCTGTTTTTTCTTTTGCCCTACCCAGGTACGTGGGTAGTTTCTTGCCTTTTGTGAGGTCTGAGGTCTTCTGCCAGCGTTCAGTGGGTGTTCTATAGGAGCAGTTCCACATGTCGATGTATTTCTGATGTATCTGTGGGGAGGAAGGTGGTCTCTGTGTCTTACTCTTCTGCCATCTTCCTCAACTCCCGTCCTATTATTATTTTTTTGACCATAGTTAGTAACACTATATTGTACATTTGAAAATTGCTAAGAGAATAGATCTTATAAGTTCTCACCACAAGAAAATTAAAATGTTGTAACTATGTATGGTGATGGGTGATAATTAGACTTATTGTGGTCATGATTCTGCAATATATACAAACAGTGGATCATTACATTGTACACCTGCAACTTATATAAAGTTACATGTCAATTATACCTCAATTAAAAATAAAATGGAATAAGAACAGGGCCACCTGGACCCAGTTTATCAAAAACATCAGAAATGGGACTGGGAATAGGTTGAGGCCAATGAGGCAGTAGAATAACTTAAAGTCTCCTACTATCATTGTGTTACTGTCAATTTCCCTTTTTATGGTTGTTAGAATTTGCCTTATGTATTGAGGTGCTCCTATGTTGGGTGCATAAATATTTATAATGGTTATATCTACGTCTTTGAATGATCCCTTGTTCATTATGTAGTATCCTACATTTTCTCTTGTAACAGTCTTTATTTTAAAGTCTATTTTATCTGATACAAGGATTGCTACTCCAGCTTTCTTTTGGCTTCAATTTGCATTGAATATCTTTTTCCATCCCTTCACTTTCTGTCTGTATGTGTGCCTAGGTCTGAAGTAGGTCTCTTGTAGACAGCATATATATGAGTCTTGTTTTTGTATCAATTCAGTCAGCCTGTGCCTTTTGTTTGGAACATTTAATCCATTTACTTCCAAGGTTATTATCCATATGTATGTTCCTATTACCATTTTCTTAATTGTTTTGGGATTGTTTTTATGGGTCTTTTTCTCCTCTTGTGTTTCCCAACTAGAGAAGTTATTTTAACATTTATTGTAAAGCTGGTTTAGTGGTGCTGAATTCTCTTAGCTTTGGCTTGGCTGTAAAGCTTTTTATTTCTCCATTGAATCTGAATGAGAGCCTTACTGGGTACAGTAATCTTGGGTGCAGGTTTTTCTCTTTCACCACTTTAAGTATATCCTGCCACTCCCTTCTGGTCTGCAGGATTTCTGCTGAAAAATCAGCTGATAACTTTATGGGGATCCCTTTGAGTGTAATTTTTGCTTTTCCCTTGCTGCTTTTAATATTTTTTCTTTGAATTTAATTTTTGTTAATTTGAATAATATGTGTCTTGGTGTGCTTCTCCTAGGGTTTATCCTGTATGGGACTCTCTGTAATTCCTGAAATTAGGTGACTATTTCCTTTCCATTGTTATGGGAGATTTCCACTAAAATCTCTTCAAATATTTTCTGAGACACTTTTGTTTTCTCTTCTTCTTCTGGGACCCTTATAATACAAATGTTGGTGCATTTAGTGTTGTCTCAGAGGTCTCTGAGATTGTCTTCAGTTCTTTTTACTCTTTTTTCTTTATTCTGCTCCTCGTCAGTTATTTCTACCATTCTGTATTCCAGCTCACTTATTCGTTCTTCTGCCTCAGTTATTGATTAATTATAATTAATTAATTAGTGTATTTTTCATTTCAGTTATGGTGTAGTTCACCTCTGTTTGGGATGCAGCAAAAAAGCTCTAGGAAGGAAGTTTATAGCACTTCAATCTCACCTCAAGAAACAAGAAAAATCTCAAATAAAAAATTTAAAACTTACACCTCAAGCAACAAGAGAAAGAACAAATAAGACCCAAAGTCAGGAGAATGAAAGAAATCACAAAGATCAGAGCAGAAATAAATGAAAGAGAAATGATGAAAACAATAGCAAAGATCAATGAAACTAAAAGCTGGCTCTTTGAGAAGATAAACAAAATTGATAATCCTTTAGCCATACTCATTAAGAAAATAAAGGAGAGGACACAAATCAATACAATTAGAAATGAAAAAGGAGAAATGACAACTGACACTGTAGAAATACAAAGGATTGTAAGAGACTACTAAAAACTATATGACAATAAAATGGACAACCAAGAAGAATGAACAAATTCTTGGAAAAGTGCAATTTTACAAGACTGAACCAGGAAGAATTAGAAAATATAAACTGACCTATCACAAGTAATGATATTGAAACTCTGATTAAAATCTTCCAACAAACAAAAGTCCAGGACCAGATGGCTTCATAGGTGAATTCCATTAAACATTTCAAGAAGAGTTAACACCAATCCTTCTCAATCTCTTCCAAAAAATTGCAGAGAGAGGAACACTCCCAAATTCATTCTACAAGGCAACCATCACCCTGATACCAAAATCAAAGATATCACAAAAACAGAAAACTACAGACAAATATCATTGATTAATATGGATGCAAAAATCGTGAACAAAATACAAGCAAACAGAATCCAACAACATATTAAAAGGATCATAAACCATGATCAAGTGGGATTTGCTCCAGGAATGAAAGGATTCTTCAATATACACAAATCAAAAAATGTGATATACCATATTAACAAATTAAGGAACAAATGCTACATGATCATCTCAATAGATACAGAAAAAACTTCTGACAAAATTTAACACTGATTTATGATAAAAACTCTCCAGAAAATGGGCATAGAGGGAATCTACCTCAACATAATAAAGGTCATATATGACAAACCCACAGCAAATATCATACTCAATGGTGAGAAACTAAAAGCATCTCCACTAAGATCAGGAACAAGACAAGGATATCCTGTCTTGCCACCCTTATTCAACATAGTTTTAGAAGTCCTAGCCAAGGTGATCCGAGAAGAAAAAGAAATAAAAGAAATACAAATTGGAAAAGAAGTAAAACTCTCACTGTTTGCAGATGACAAGATACTATACATAGAAAATCCTAAAGACGCCACTCGAAAACTACTATAACTAATCAATTAATTTGGTAAGGTTGCAGGTTACAAAATTAATGCACAGAAATCTCTGGCATTACTATACATTAAACATGAAAAATCATAAAGCCAAATTAAGGAAACAATTCCTTTTACCATCACACAAAAAGAATAAAATACCTAGGAATAAACCTACCTAGGGGGGCAAAAGACTTGTACTCAGAAAACTATAAAACACTGATGATAGAAATCAAAAATGCCACAAACAGATGGAGAAATATATCATGCTCTTGGATTGAAAGAATCAATAATGTGAAAATGACTATACTACGCAAAGCAGTCTACAGATTCAATGCAATCCCTATCAAACTACCAATGGCATCCTTCACAGAATTAGAAAAGAATATTTACAATTTGTATGGAAACACAGAAGAGTCCTAATAGCCTAAAGCAATCTTGAGAAAGAAAAATTGAGCTGGAAGAATCAGGCTCCTGACTTCAACCTATAGTATAAAGCTACAGTAATCAAGACAGCATGGTACTGGTACAAAAACAGAAATATAGAGCAATAGTATAGGATAGAAAGCCCAGAAATGAACCCACGCACATATGGTCACCTAATTTATGACAAGTAAGACAAGAACATACAATGGAGAAAAGAGAGCCTCTTCAAAAAGTGGTGCTGGGAAAACTGGACAGCCCCATGTAACATAATGAAATTAGAACACTAGCCAACACCATACAAAAAAATATACTCCAAATGGATTAAAGACCTAAATGTAAGACTGGACACTATAAAACCCTTAGAGGAAAACATAGGAAAAACACACTTTTACATAAACCACAGCAATATCTTTTTTGACCCACCTCCTAGAGCAATGAAAAAATCACAAAAAATAAACAAGTGGAACCTAATTAAACTTAAAAGCTTCTGCACAGCAAAGGAAACCATAAACAAAGACAACCCTCAGAATGAGAAAAGCAACGGGCAAAGGATTAATCTCCAAGTTATACAAACAGCACATGGAGCTCAATAAAAAAACAAAACAACAACAAAAATAAAACAAAAAACCCAACCAACCCAAGTAAAAAATGGGCAGAAGACCTAAATAGAAATTTCACAGAAGAAGACATAGAGATGGCCAAGAGGCACATGAAAAGATGCTCAACATCACTAATTATTAGAGAGATGCAACTCAAAACTACAATGAGGTATCACCTCACACCAGTCATAATGGCCATCATCAAAAAATCTACAAATGGTAAATTCTGGAGAGGGTGTGGAGAAAAAGGAAGACTTTTGCACTGTTGGTGGGAATGTAAATTGATACAGCCACTATGGAGAAAAGTATGGAGGTTCCTTAAGAAACTAAAAATAGAACTACCATATGACTCAAAAATCCCACTCCTGGGCATATACCCTGAGAAAACCATAATTCAAAAGGACACATGAACCACAATATTCATTGCAGCACTATCCAAGACATGGAAACAACCTAGAAGTCCAACAATAGATGAATGGTTAAAGAAGATGTGGTGCATATATACAATGGACTATTACTCAGCCATAAAAAGGAATGAAACTGGGTCACTTGTAGTGATGTGGATGGAACTAGAGTCTGTCATACAGAGTGAAGTAAGCCAGAAAGAGAAAAACAAATACAGTATATTAATGCATGTTTGTGGAATCTAGAAAAATTCTACAGATGAACCTATTTGTAGGTCAGGAATAGAGATGTAGACATAGATAACGGACATGTGGACACAGAGGGGAAGGGGAGGGTGGGACGGATTGGGAGATTAGATTTGACAAAAATACACTACCATGTGTAAAATATATAGCTAGTGGGAACATGCTGTATAGCACAGGGAGCTTAGCTCGGTGCTCTGTGATGACCTAGATGAGTGGGATGGGGTGTGGGAGGGAGGTCTAAAAGAGTGGGGACATAGGTGTACATATAGCTGATTTATTTCATTGTACAGCAGAAACTAACACAACATTGTAAAGTAATACTCCAGTAAATAAATAAATAAATAAGGCAGTGTGTATGTGTTAATCCCAAACTCCCAATCTATCCCTCCCCACGCATCCTCCCTGGTAACTGTAAGTTTGTTCTCTAAGTCTGTGAGTCTGTTTCTGTTTTTAAAAATAAGTTTGTTTGTATCATTATTTTTAGGTTCATATAAGTAATATCACATGATATTTGTCTTTCTCTGTCTGACTTACTTCACTTAGTATGATAATCTTCAAGTTCAACCATGTTGCTGTAAATGGCATTATTTCATTCTTTTTAAAGCCTGAGTACTATTCCATTGTACATATATATCACATCTTCTTTATCCATTCATCTGCCAATGGACATTTAGGTTACTCTCATATCTTGGCTATTGTAAACAGTGCTGCAACGAACACTGGGGTGCATGTATCTTTTGAACCCATATTTTTCTCCAAATATATGCCCAGAAGTGGGATTGCTGGATCATATGGTAACTCTATTATTAGGTTTTAAGGAACTTCCATACTGTACTGTTCTCCACAGTGGCTGTACCAATTTACATTTCCACTAACAGTGTAGAAGGGCTCCCGTTTCTCCACACCCTCTACAGTATTTATTATTTGTAGGCTTGTTTTTATGGTATCTTCCTATTTGGATTTTTAAAATTGGGGTAGAGTTGCTTTACAATGTTGTGTTAGTTTCTCCTGTACAGTGAAGTAAATCAGCTATATGTATACATATATCCCTCTCTTTTTTGATTTTCTTCCCATTTAGGTCACCACAGAGCATTCAGTAGAGTTCCCTGTGCTATACAGCAGGTTCTCATTAGTTATCTATTTCATACATATTAGTGTATATATGTCAATCCCAATCTCTCAATTCATCCCACACCCTCTTTCCCTCCTTGGTGTCCATACATTTGTTCTCTATGTCTGTATCTGTATTTCTGCCTTGCAAACAGGTGTATCTGTACCATTTTCTAGATTCCATGTATACATGTTAATATACAATATTTTTGTTTTTCTCTTTCTGACTACTTCACTCTTATGACAGTCTCTAGGTCCATCCACGTCTCTACAAATGACCCAATTTTGTTCCTTTTTATGGCTGAGTAATATTCCATTGTATATATGTACCACATCTTCCTTATCCATTCATCTTTTGATGGACATTTAGGTTGTGTCCATGACCTGGCTATTGTTAGTAGTGCTGCAATGAACATTGGGTGCATGTGTCTTTTTTAATTATGGTTTTCTTAGGGTATATACCCAGTAGGGTATACGCCCAGTATATTTCTGGGTTATATGGTAATTCTATTTTAGTTTTTTAAGGAACCTCCATACTGTCCTCCATAGCATCTGTATCAATTTACTTTCCCACCAACAGTGCAAGAGGGTTCCCTTTTCTCCACACTCTTTCCAGCATTTATTTTTTGTAGGTTTTTTGATGACGGCCATTCTGACAGTGTGTGGTGGCATCTTATTGTAGTTTTGATTTGCATTTCTCTAATAATTAGTGATGTTGAGCATATATTCATGTGCCTCTTGACCATCTGTATGTCTTCTTTGTAGAAATGTCTATTTAAGTCTTTGGCTCATTTTTTTATTGGGTTGTTTGTTATTTTGATATTGAGGCACATGAACTGTTTGTATATAACTGTTTGTTATCATTTATGGAAGCCCAATTAGTTTAGAAAATATAGATTAGCTTCATACTATACCTCAATTTGTCTCCCTCTTGGCTATCATCAGTTATTTTATACTGGGCTCTATTTCCAGATCAATCACTAATGAGCTCTGGTATCTTGGTAAATTTATCTTGGTAAATCAGTCTCATCATTTACAAATATTTTCTCCCATTCTGTGGGTTGTCTTTCCTTTTAGTGTATGTCTTTCATTTAGTCTTACTTTGCTGTGCAAAAGCTTTTGAATTTAATTAGGTCCCATTTGTTTATTTTTATTTACA
The DNA here is from genome assembly GCF_949987515.2 of Delphinus delphis. NCBI lineage: Eukaryota > Metazoa > Chordata > Mammalia > Artiodactyla > Delphinidae > Delphinus > Delphinus delphis. Next base: position 60,915,357 of record NC_082704.1, on the reverse strand, counting down.
TTGCTGTAGGAGATGGATTGCAAAAGATCTTGCTACTATTTATGTCAAAGTGTGTTCTACTTATGTTTTTCTCTAAGAGATTTATTGTATCCATTCTTACATTTACGTCTTTAATCCATTTTGAGTTTATATTTGTGTATGGTATTAAATAATATTCTAATTTCATTTTTTACATGTAGCACCATTTATTGAAGAGACTGTTTTTCCTCCATTGTATTGTGTTGCCTCCTTTTTCATAGATTAATTGACCATAGGTGTGTGAGTTTATTTCTGGGCTTTCTATCCTGTTCCTTTGATCTATATTTCTATTTCTGTTTTTGTACCCGTACCACACTGTTTTGATGACTATAGCTTTGTAGTATAGTCTGAAGTCAGGGAGTCTGATTCCTCCAGCTCCATTTTTCTTTTTCAAGATTGCTTTGGGTATTCATGGTCTTTAGTGTCTCCATACAAATTTTAAGATTTTTTGTCCTAGTTCTGTGAAAACTGCCATTGGTAATTTGACAGGGATTGCATTGTGTCTGTAGATTGCTTTGGGTAGCATAGTCATTTTGATATTATAGATTCTTCCAATCCAAGAACATGGTATTTCTCTCCACTTGTTTGTGCCATCTTTGATTTCTTTCATCAACGTCTTATAGTTTCCATAGTACAGGTTTTATTCTTCCTTAGGTAAGTTTATTCCTACGTATTTTATTCTTTTTGATATAATGGTTAATGGGATTGTTTCCTCAATTTTTCTTTCTGATCTTTTGTTGTTCATGTATAGAAATGCAGCAGAGCTCTGTGTATTAATTTTGTATCCTGCAACATTACCAAATTCACTGATGAGATCTAGTAGTTTTCTGGTAGCATCTTTACAATTTTTTATGCATGATATCAGTGACAGTTTTACTTCTTCTTTTCCAATTTGCATTTCTTTATTTTTTTTCTTCTCTGATTGCTGTGACTGGGACTTCCAAAACCCAGTCAGATCTTGAGATTATTTTTCAGTCTGTACTCTAATATTTTTCTTTATATATTCTTAATCCTTATAATAGATCAACTGTTGTTTTAAGAAATTCTGGGCTAGCATGCCCTGAATTTCTTAACTTTGTTTTCCCTGTGACAGTGCAGAAGACATTGAATATTTGTGACCAACATCACATCCTGTGTGCTGGTGTGCAGACAGTTCTTCACACTGGATGGCTCACCCTCTCAGCCCATAGTGTAAGAGGAAAAAACTCAGCATCTTCCATTCTAGGCTTGGGAGTAACCCCCAGGTGTTTGAGGCTCCAAATTTTGTCCATTATCTATATTCCACTGCTATTCTACTGTTATTCTTGCTGGAAAATTAAATGTCTACAAAGCAACTATGAGTTTGTTTTGTTCTGGCACCCTTAGCCTGAAATTCACCTTTATCTTTCCTCCACCAGGTAAGTATCCCTGGATTGTTTGTAGGAAGAGTAAGGCTAAAGCATGACAAAATGGTAAAAGTTATCATTTATGGAAGCCCAATTAGTTTAGAAAATATAGATTAGCTTCATACTATACCTCAATTTGTCTCCCTCTTGGCTATCATCAGTTATTTTATACTGGGCTCTATTTCCAGATCAATCACTAATGAGCTCTGGTATCTTGGTAAATTCATTTTGTCCCATAATGCCCCAACTTTCCCCATCAATAAATGGGGAGATTTGGATTATATTAGATAATTTCTATCTCTTTCTTTCTGCTCTAACCTTATTTGGCTCTGACTTATAAATGAATAAGGAGACTTTTATTTACCACTGTTTACAAAAATCACAAGTTTCTCAACATTTTCCCTCCCAAACAATGTCATACTATTTTAGGGCTATGACCCTCAAAATTTTTCTACTTCAATAAACATGAAATATAACCTCCACAGTTGTGACATGCTTCCAGAAATGGCCAGAGCTGCATGTAATTTCTTTTTTGCTTTCTCTAATCTCAGCCATTTTTCTCTCACTCAAGAATGTATAGTACATAAAAGGGGTTTAAGAGTGATATGATTTGGAAAACGCTGAATCATTGCTATATATGTATAAAATAAGTAAATTATTGGTAGCATTTGGACTTTATAATTGTTAGAAAATTCCTGGTGACACAGCTTACGGCTAGCTGATCACAACACACATGTGTGTCACTGAGGTGTAGAAACACTAGTGTGAAGGTTAGTGGACTGGCCATAGGGCGATTTGGGGTTTTAGTTCCAGCTCTCACATTAACTAATTGTGTTGTCTTGGGGAAAATACTTTATCTCTCTGACCTTCAGAATCTTCTCATGTGAAATGAGGAGACTGAACTAAACAATCTTTTTTGTTTCTGTTATATCTATCCTTCTCTAAGGATGAGGACATTCTGTAGTTTGCATACTATCTCTCCCATTCCCTCTTTTCCCTGATATTCCTTGTGATATATCAGAAGCACTGCTTACCAGAACATTCTAGTAGATATGGGGGAAAATGCATACATTTTATTTGGTCTGTTTTTCATTTTATATTTTTCTCCTTTCTTATTTTAGCCTTAATTGAGAAAGTGATGCAGAGAAAGCAGAAAGATTTTGTTATATGGAATTTTTATTCAAAGAAAATATACTTACCCAAGTCTATTTTTAACAGCGAGCATGTTGGACCCACTATGTGTATTAATATATATGCAACATCAAACTCTGAGGTAGAAGTGGGAGGGAACATGGCTCACTGTCTTACAGTCAGCACATCTCCAGTTCCCAGATGAGAACACTGAAGGGAGAAATGTTGAGTTGGTTAGAGTACTACAGGAAGTTAGTGATAGAATGGGAACCAGAACATGGTTCACAAACTAGAATGCTTTGATACTATCTATAATTGTTGATTTTAGTAAATTCTGAATGAATTTTAAGAATCATAATATGTACTAATACATTACATGGTCTGATGTGACACAATAAATTCTCAAAGTGCTTCTTAAGTTATGAATTTTGGTTTCTCCATCCCACTGTTACCATTAAGTAAAAGACAGTCCGTTCAGTTAAGAGATGGATACTGAGATATACTGAGGTAGATGTTATTTTAAAATTCTGATATTTACTTTTTATTATGAAACATAAATTGTCTTGGAATAAAATGTGAATTCTTGCAGCTTGTCCTTTGTTTTTACAGAGGTTCTGTGGAATTCACTTTTTTCACATATTAACTCACCTTAGAAACAAGGTTGAAGCCCCCTTCAACTTATAGGAGATACCATAAGCGGTCAAATTATCTCAGGTTCTTCAACTGGCTTACACTGTGGATAAGGAGACAAAGCATCCAATCCTAAAGCTGCCAAAGATATCTTTTTTTCAAAGTAAGTGTTATTAGAATTTAGAAGAAAAAAGTTTTTCATTAGCTTGAGATCTGAACCTAAGAAATCATGTGCAAAGACAGTTTTTTATTTATTTGTTTATCTACATATTTAATTATTTTTGCCAGGAAAGATTATTCAGTATTTGAAGTTTTTGTTCTGGGAAACAGAGATTACTTTAGATATGTTGTTGCAGACAGCAAAACTTTGACAAGGAGCAAAAATATACAAAGTAAGTTGGTTCAGAATAAGGGAAATTCTCATAACAACTAGAGTGTTCTTACATGTAGAGTCCTTGTATTAGAAATATTTCATAAAAGGGCCTCAATTAGGTAGGAAGAAAATCTAGATAATAATCTTAACTCTAGGATACATATTTATCACTTTTAATTATTCGGATAATTTCTATATGATATTTAATTATCAGGTAGGTGAAATCAGCTAGGTTTTTAATTTCTCAATTCTTAGTTATTCATATGAGACATGACAGCTGTTTTAAACTTTTTATATGAAGACTTTCATCATCTAATTTTGACTTGCAGAAAACCTCCAACTTCCATATTAAATGACTACTAAAAATTCCTGAAAGCAGATTTTCCCATTGAGGAAAGGATAGTATTATACCATTTGCTTTCTTCAGCCCATACAAGGAGGCCAAAAGAGGAGAAAGAAGTAGAATCAGTTGAGTGGGGTGGGGGGCACCAGGAGAGAGCTGATAGCAGGAAAGAGTGGGCTAATCAACACAATGTCGAGGAACCCATAAATACTACTGACTGACTTACAGAAATGCAAAGGTGCAATTAGTTGCCTTCCTGTCTGCTGGGAAAGAAGGCTTGTTGTGCATCTTTTCTTTGTGAGTTCTGGAGGTGCTCAAGAGCTATATTTCTCTTTCTAGTGAGAGGGATGTGAAATAATCTTCAATGTACATGCCTGAAGTTTATCATGACTTCTCTGAACAATATTCTTGGACATCAACTTCATCCTCACATGACTGCCCTAGATTACTTACTGATCTTTATTTCGAGTACTAAAGCCCAGACAAAAATCTCAGTCCAGTAAAATGAGGCCCTTATGTTACTTGCTTTTATCTGCAGGCTCTGGGGCTTGGACTTTTTTGAGATATTACTAGCTATTGGTTCTCTCTTGGATTTACCACTTGGTTAATTTAGATACTATAATTCTGTGGCAGACACTTTCGTCTGCCTATCCAACAACAATTACTCTCTTATTACTTGTTAAGAGAATTTTAGTTTTGAACCATGTGTGGTTCTGAATTTTTATGAGTGGTCCAGTGCCCAGACTCAATAACTGAATTTTGATTAATATAAGCCAATCCTGGTAATTTCATTCTCTCTACAGTGATTTGCTTAGGGAGTATCATATCAGACCATTCTAGCTAATAAGAACTAAGACACTGTCTGGGATAGGAGATTTCTTAGAAGGAGAATGATTTCTTAGAAGGAAGAGATGGTCCGTTTTCTATTGTTCCACTTTATGTATGAATATGTGATGCCTGAAATTTACTGTACTTATTTGCAAGAATGAGGAAAATTTACGAACACCCTGATGATGTGGGACACACACAAAGATTTTAACTGATAGAGAAACCAGGAAGTCCATGTCTCCCTTCCTATAAAGCCAATTTATGTAATCTCAAGGGTTTAATAACAAAGGGATACTGATACTTGCATAAGGACATGACCAGATGTCTACCTGACTCTGTGAATGAAGATCATGGCCGAAGCTGAGCAGACAAATTATCTTATACAGCAAACCAAACTTGTATGATGCAAAACCTGACACATTTATCAATCATGTATCGAATTAAAATCAGGTTCAAAATCATAAATGTTGCCATAATGAACAATTCAATATCTATCAAAATAATTGTCACTTTATGGAGGTCTGTGACAACTCTTACATGCTGAATAAAAGAATATACTTATAATATGCTGGGATAAGTCATTATCAAGTAGATTCTAATTTAATTGATCTGGAATTGGGCTCTAGGGATTGGTATTTTTTTTTAAAGTTTCCTGGGTTAATCAAATGTACAGTTAGGTTGAGAACCATTGGTATTGAAAGAAAAATAGTATGAAGGTTTTTTAGGAAGGAGCTACACTCATGATGAAATTCTACTTTATGTCAAAAAAGAAGAGTTTCCATACCTATTCTAACCATTTCTAGTTAGTAGAAGAGCAAAAATTATGTATGTTGAAGTTGGGTGGTGGTAGAAATATATTTGATTTTAGCATGAGTTCAAGCTTTACACTGGCACATTAGGTCAATCATTTGTCTTGGTTGTCTCTTCTTGTACCTGCTATGACGTCTCCCTCTTCTGGACCTTCTGTAGTTATTTGAATGGCCATGTCTTTATAGCTATAATCTTTATATTATCTATACTTGGGAGCTTTCCTGAATTGTCCTAAGATAATGTATATCCTGGAGGACAAGGATTGTCACCTTTTCACCTTTGTCCTTTACGTAATAAATAATAGATGCTTAATAAGTATTTGTTGACTAAATAGATATAATAGTTAATAATTCAGACTTTTCAACAATTAAAGCTGTTTCTTCCTTATCAGTCAAAACAGTATGATTAGGCTGTAATTGAGGTAAAGTGCTGGTGATTAAAAATATGACCTGATGCCATTTTCACTTATAACCTTTTGAAAAGTTAAAATAAGGTCATGTGAAGAAGTCTCATAAAAAGAATTACATAGAACCTTTGTATTATAGCTGGTTATGTTGCACAGCAGGTAAGTGAAATCTATCAGTAAACACTTTGAGTATTTCTTTCTATTTAGTTCTTATTTTCCTTTCTAACATTTCCAGGATAGATATAAATGGAAATGTCATATGCAAAGATACAGAAAAACATTAAAATCCTTCTTGAGAGCTCTATGTAACCAGCAACTTTGACTTATCTTCTATAGTAGAAGGCCCTGTTACATAAGCTAGGAGGCCCTATGAGTCAGTGTTCTGTTTTTGATGAGTTTCCATGGTTATAAGTTACTGAAATAGGAGTAGGGTTAGCCAGGCATACTTTTTACCCAAATAACACATAGCTGTTGAAAGTCCCGTTCATCTCTTTTAGATAGCTATCATTAATTAACCATGTAATTATGTGCCAGTCTCTATGCTGGACACTTCATTTATGTGATCTTATTTTTCCTTAAACAGGTTTGAAAGGTGGGAATTATTTTCTCCATGTTTTTGATGAAGAAACTGAGTCTCAGGGAGATTAAGTGGTTTTTCACAATAGTTCAGTTATAGAATACAATAACTCCTGGAGACCAAAGAGGAAGTTAAATAATGGCCTGTGAATTAAGTTCACAACTAATACTGTTAAGTGCTGACATCTTGCATCTTGAATAGATCCAGTGTTTATAAGGTTAATTTGAGGATACATTAAAATGCATTATAACAATCATCCTATTTACTACAATTCAAATACTTACGACCGTTCCAGTTTAAGAAATAAAATAAAGGACCACAAGTAGTTCCAACACCTTATATAATGCTCTTTGAGGCTACAGGTCTCATTATCTAGAAATAGACTTCTATAATGTGGAATTCTCCAACATAAAGGAGAAATTCAAGCAGTCCTTGATTTTGGAGTCTGTGCCAATATATCATTAGGACTATGAAATACCACTGATGCTTCACTTTATGGTCTTTAGTTGTGTTTAGAAATAAAATGTGAGTGATACTGAGCTCTAGTATTGTCAAAACTATGTGTGGAAGGTATGGTCAGGAGAGGAGCTGCTTGAATAATTACGGCTGTTCACAAAGTAATTAAAATTACCTTATTTGTTCCCAATAAAACCTTTTATTTTAAAAAAAACTGTGTTGTCTCAGAATGTAGGTGTTATGTTGCCTTCATCATGCTATATGCAGCACATCTTGCATTGGCTAAAAGATATGTCAGGTACCCGTGGATGGGATTCTGAAGCAAAATGTAGAGAAGTAGAGAGTAGATAATGATGTTTGACACAGCAAAAAAAAATGTGCTTATGAAACTTCAGATAAGAATCCAAATTGATGTCACATGGCCAGTCCAGGGAAGAGGTTCCTTCACCTGAGAGAACCTGCTTCTACTGAATCCCTAATAATCACAACTGCAATCATCAGTTGTCTTTTGTTTTTGTTTTTTTTTAAATTTTTTACAACGCATGCGTTGCCACACACAGCATTTTTTTTACAATGGAGCTGGGGTTACCTTAGCTGGGCTTAAGGAATTATTTCCAAAAAGGAACCTTAACTAAAAACTGTCTTTATTGCTCTCAAGCAAATAGTTAGTCAGAAAAAAATGATGGAGAAACTGTTCGTGTTGCCCAAATATCCCATGCTTTTTCAAATTACCGTGTTTTTGCACATTTTTCACTATTTTTCCCCCTGGCAAAATTCTACATTTCCTGCAAGGTCCACTTTAGTGTTATGTCTACTTTAAAGTCTTTCCTTATCTCTTAAGGATAAATAAATCTCTCTTTGCTTTTGGACATTTTGAACACTTTATTATTACCTTTGTTTACAGGAATTATATTACAGCTGATGGTGTTTGGACGTGAATCTTCTGTAAGGTTTTAAGCGAAATGAGACAACATAACCATAAACCACCTTTTTTCCTTCTTTGTCATACTTCAGTACCTATGATGTACAAAGTACTGTGTCTTGTAAAATGTCACCTAGTTAATAAATGGAAAAACTGAGATGAGAAACCAAGCCTTTTTATTCGCAGCCTATGGCCATTCTGAAAGACCATGTGGCTGATATCATTTTGTTCTATTTCAACCAAATATTTTATCTTTATAACTGACACATTAATCAAAAACCTCTTGAGCAACTATCATGCTTCCTAGTAGCAATCTGACTTCCAGCTTCCCAAACAATTTTCAACAGTTTGGATATAGTATATTCTATTAGATTTAATGGACTTTGTGCTCTTTTCTTCAAGAATGTGCCATTTCTGAGGGAAAGCAAAGTCAATTCTTGGTGAATGGAGAGCTCTATAGTCAATTTCTGATTTTCTCCAATATTAAGTTTCTGTACTCATGTCTGTTTGTATGAATATGCTAGCACGTGTGTGAGTGGGAGGGAGAAATGCTTCGATTACACAGTGAGTCATCCAGATGTTTTAGAAATGCTAAAGGTAATTTTCTTTCCAGGATAATTGCTGTTTCATATGAACATAACAGGAAAAAATTAACTAAGTTTATTTTTTATTTCCTCTGAAAGCAATTCCTCCATGCCAGCACCTTGTAAAATAACAACAAAAAATCTACCCATTTCCCAAAATCTCAAGAAATCAAAGAAAACTAGGATTTTGTCATGATCTAATCATAAAGTGAGCAATTTTAAAATTACAAGTAAGTCAAGAAATGCTCCTAGCCACCACTCCAACCAGAACATCCATAACTATTCTATAGAAAATATATTGATTTGGGAGGTGGCGAAGATCATCCACTAGATTCTAAAATGTGTGGGGATAAAAAGGCTAAATGAAAGTAATTTTACCACTCATGATCCTGTGCACCTGGATGACTGGAATGTTAGTGAACAAAGAGCTAGAGTCTTTGAAATGTTTTGACAAGACAGGGAAGGTCACCATTTGAGGCTGCACAGAACACAGAGGGTTGGGTTAATGATTGCTGACAAGTTTTTCTCAGAACAATGCAGTCTCAGGATTTAATGAGAGCTCCCTGCTGAGAGTAGGGTAATGTTTACTGCAAATGGAATCAATGAAAACAACATTTTGAGAGAGATTGAAACTGCCTTGTTTTATTAAATGTTCAAAGCTGATGTGACATTTGTTCTATTATGAATAATCACTGAGTCTCAGGTCATTTCCACAGTATGGAAACACTAAAAATGACACAGACATAAGGAGATGTTATTTTAGACTTTTGCTCTTCAATTATGGGAAACTGAATATTGGTTATTGTATTCAACAACTCATCTTAAGCCTATTTCAGGTCTAGATAAAGTACTTTTTTAAAAGATGATGCTTGCATTATAAACAACTAAATTGAATGTTTCTGCTATCCCAGGGAATGCAAAGTAAGTGATAATTCGAGTAGTAAAGGGTTTTATATCAATGCCTGTTTTCTACCCTACATTGCTCCCCTCAAATACAGCAATATGAGATTCTACATATAACCTTTATGAGGCAGTGGTCATGCTTACTTAGATTCACATCTAGGTCATATCTCCAGCATTCAATAAAGGGCCAAGAGCATAGTAAACTACTCAAAAATTAATTGTTGGGCTTCCCTGGTGGCGCAGTGGTTGAGAGTCTGCCTGCCGATGCAGGGGACACGGGTTCGTGCCCCGGTCCGGGAAGATCTCACATGCTGCGGAGCTGCTGGGCCCATGAGCCGTGGCCACTGAGCCTGCGAGTCCGGAGCCTGTGCTCCGCAACGGGAGAGGCCACAACAGTGCAAGGCCCGCATATTGCAAAAAAAAAAAATTAATTGTTGAACAGATGAATGATTAAAAGCCGATAAGGAGGAGGAATCAAGATGATAGCATACGACGATCCTGAACTCACCTCTTTCCACAGACACAACAAATCTGCAACTACATATGGGATAAGTCCCACTGAAAGGGACCTGAAAACTGGATGAACAGAGCAACAGAACATCCACAACAAAGGGTAAAAAGACAGTATTGATACAGAGAGGAGAGGAAGAGATATGGTCTTGTCAAGGGGAAAAAAAAAATCCCAGTCACAGTGATCAACAGTCAAGAGGGATCACAAAGGTAGAGATTTTTACCCTGAGGAACTAAAGATTTGAGCACCACATCATGCACCACAAACCTTAGATTCTGCACAAAAGAGACGAACCCTCAAAACACCTGGCTTTGAAAATCAACAAGAAATACAATGAGCAAAATTATAGAACTGCAGGGAACAGAAAACACACTCTTAAAGGGCTTGCACACTGACTCAACCCAGAAAACAGTGCAAAAACACTAGTTTCAAAAGTGCATAGACTACAGGTGAAGGGGATCCACTTACCAAACTTGAAGTGTCTGCCAGAGAGGCAGGAATGAGATGGAATGCTCCCCAGGGACTGAAACACTGGTGGAAGCCATTTTTGAAACCTCAGGCTACTTTATTAATGCCAGTGTTGGTGTGTGCTATTTTATAACTCTCCCTCTAACCGTTTAGCACCAGTGGGCATGCCTCACTGAAAGCCCACCCCTACACCTCAGCCAGTCCTGACAGCTGGCTAGCCAATAAACCAACTCACCAGCATGCTGCAGTAGTTGCAGCCAGATTCCACAGCTGGGCCGGAGGAGAGTTCCACCCACCAGCAGTCAAAGCCCTGAAATAACAGGAGGGGGCATGCAGCACACATAAGGAATACACTTTGAGTGTCTGGCTCTAGTGGTCAGGAATAATTGTGCTTCTGAACACAATTATAATGTGTCTTGGTATGTGTCTTTGGGTTCACAAAACATCTACATAAGGCCACACGTTCAAGACCAAGAGAGGTTACTAATTTACCTAGTACATAGAAACAAAAACAGAGAAGTAGGCAAAATAAGGAGGCATAGGAATATGTTTTGATTGAGAAAAAAACAAGAAAAAAATCAGAAAAAGAACTAAACAAAATGGAGATAAACAACCTACTTGATAAAGAATTAAAAGTAATGGAAAGAAAATAATTAAAATACATTCCTCCAAAGAAGACATCCACATGGTTAACAGGCACATGAAAAGAAAAGATGCTCAACATTGTTAATTATTACAGAAATGCAAATCAAAGCCACAATAAGATATCATCTCACACCAGTATGAATAGCCATCATCAAAATGTCTACAAATAATAAATGCTGGAAAGCGTGTGGAGAAAAGGAATCCCTCCCAATGTTGGTGGGAATGTAAATTGGTACAGGCACTATGGAAAAAAAGTACAGATATTCCTTAAAAAGACTAAAAATAGAGCTATGATATAATCCAGCAGTCTGATTCTTGGGCATATATCTGGAGAAAAAGATGGTTTGAAAGTTTACATGCACCTTGAATGAACATTGCAACACTCTTTACAATAGCCAATACATGGAAACAATCCAAATGTCAATCAAAAATAGAATGGATAAAGAAGATGTGATATATATATATATATATATATATATATATATATATATATATTACTCAGCCATTAAAAAGAATGAAATACTGCCATTTGCAGCAACATGGATGGACCTAGATATTATCATACTAAGTGAGTCAGACAGAAAAAGACAGGCATCATACAATATAACTTACATGTGGGATCTAAAAATATGATGAAAATGAACTTATTTGCAAAACAAAAATAGCCTCAAAGGCATAGAAAACAAACCTCTGGTTACCAAAGGGGAAAAGGGGTGGGGGAGGGATAAATTAGGAATTTAGAACTAACAGATACACACCACTATATATAAAATAAACAACAAGGACCTACTGCATAACACAGAGAATGAACTGTATTCAATACCTTGTAATAACCTACAATGGAAAAGAATCTGAAATATATATATGTATATATGAAATATATATATGTATATATGAATCACTTTGCTGTACACCTGAGAGGTAAGTCAACTATATTTCAATTAGAAAAAAATAATGGTCATAAAAAGGCTGACCAAATGTGGGAGAAGAATAGAGGAACACAGTGAGAATTTCAACAAAGAAATAGAAAATATAAAAATATACTAAACATGGGGAGACCTTCAAGATGGTGGAGGAGTAAGATGTGGAGATCACCTTCTCCACAAATACGTCAAAATTACATCTACATGTGGAACAACTCCTACAGAACACCAACTGAAAGCTGGTAGAAGACCTCAGACTTCCCAAAAGGCAAGAAAATCCCCATGTACCTGGGTAGGGCAAAAGAAAAAACAGAGAAAAAAGAATAGGGACAGGAAGTGAACCTCTGGGAGGGGGCTCTGTAGGAGGAAAAGTTTCCACACACTAGGATGCCCCTTCACTGGTGGAGATCGGGGGTGGGAAGCTTCAGAGCCATGGAGGAGAGTGCAGCAATAGGGGTGCAGAGGGCAAAGCAGAGAGATTCCCACACAGATGATTGGTGCTGACCAGCACTCACCAGCCTGAGAGGCTTGCCTGCTCACCCGCCAGAGTGGATGGGGCTGGGAGCTGGGGCTCGGGCTTCGGAGGTCAGATTGCAAGGAGAGAACTGGTGTTTGCTGTGTGAACACAGCCTGAAGGGGTTAGTGTACCATAGCTAGCCAGGAGGGAGTCCAGGAAAAATTCTGGGCCTGCCTAAGAGGCAAGAGACCATTGTTTTGGGCTGCATGAGGAGAGGGGATTCAGAGCACCGCCTAAACGAGCTTCAGTGATGGTCGTGAGCCACGGCTATTGGCTCGGAGCCCAGAGATGGCATGAAACACCAAGGCTGCTGCTGCAGTCACCAAGAAGCCTGTGTGCAACCACAGGTCACTATCCACACACCACTCCCTGAGAGTCTGTGCCACCTGCCACTGCCAGGGTCCAGTGATCCAGGGACACCTTCCCCAGGAGAACACACAGCACACCCCAGGCTGTTGCAAAGTCTCGCCTCTGCTGCTGAAAGCTCACCCTACATTCCAGTTATAACTACAGTACCCCTCGTTTCCCCAGGCCTGAATGAGCAGAGCCACTTAATCAGCCAAATTTTTAACCCCCACCTCTCTGGATGAAGAACAGATGCCTGAGGACAACTTACATGAAGAGGTGGGACCAAAATCAAAGCTGATCCCCAGGGGTTGTGTGAACAAGGAAGAGAAAGGAAAATGTCTCCCTGCAACCTGAGAAGCAGCAGATTAAATACCCACAAACAACTTGATGTACCCTTCATCTGGGGAACACCTGAATAGACAAAGAATCATCCCAAAATTATGGCAGTAAATTTTGGGAGCAACTGTAGCCTTGGGGTTTTCTGTCTGTGACTTATTTGTTTCTGATTTTTTATGTTTATTTTAGCTTAGTGTGTAGTGATTGTTATCATTAGTATATTTGTTTATTGGTTTGAATGCTCTCTTCCTTCTTTTTTTATTATTATTATAATAATATTTTTTTACTTATTTATTTTTTTATTTTTTCTCACTTTTCTCCTGATCTGTGTGACTGACAGAATCTTGGTGCTCTGGCCTGGGGACAGGCATGGGCCTCTGAGGTGGGAAAGCCATGTTCAGGACATTGGACCACAAGAGACCTCCCAGCCCTCATAACATCAATCGGTGAGAGCTCTCCCAGAGATCTCCATCTCAATGCTAAGACCCAACTCCACCCAAAGGCCAGCAAACCCCAGTCCTGGGTGCCCCATGCCACACAACTAGCAAGACAGGAACACAACCCCACCTATTAGCAGAGAGGCTACCTAAAATCATACTAAGTTCACAGACACCCCAAAATACACCACTGGATGCGGCCCTGCCCACCAGAAATAGAAGATACAGCCTCATCCACCAGAACACAGGCACTAGGCCCTTCCACAAGGAAGTCTACAAAAGCCACTGAACCAACTTAACCACTGGGTGCAGACACCAAAAACAATGGGAACTATGAACATGCAGCCTTTAAAAAGGAGACCTCAAGCACAGTAAGTTAAACAAAATGAGAAGACAGAAATATGTAGCAGATGAAGGAGCAAGGTAAAAACCCACCAGATCAAACACATGAAGAGGAAATAGGCAGTCTACCTGAAAAAGAATTGAGAGTAATAATAGTAAAGATGATCCAAAATCTTGAAAATAGAATGGAGAAAACACAAGAAACATTTAACAAGGACCTAGAAGAATTAAGGAGATCACAAACAATGATGAACAGCAAAATAAATGAAATAAAAAAATCTCTAGGGCTTCCCTGGTGGCGCAGTGGTTGACAGTCCGCCTGCCAATGCAGGGGACATGGGTTCATGCCCTGGTCTGGGAAGATCCCACATGCCGCGGAGCAGCTGGGCCTGTGAGCCATGGCCGCTGAGCCTGCGCGTCCGGAGCCTGTGCTCCACAACAGGAGAGGCCACAACAGCGAGAGGCTTGCATACCACAAAAACAAAAACAAAAAAATCTCTAGAAGGAATCAATAGCAGAATAACTGAGGCAGAAGGACAGATAAGTGACCAGGAAGATAAAAGAGTGGAAAAACAACCACAGAGCAGAATGCAGAAAAAAGAATCGAGGACAGTCTCACAGACCTCTGGGACAACATTAAATGCACCAACATTCTGAATATAGGGGTCTCAGAGGAAGAAGAGGAAAAAAAAAAAGGGCTGAGGAAATATTTGAAGAGATTATAGATGAAAACTTCAGTAACACGGGAAAGGAAATAGTCAGTCAAGTACAGGAAGTGCAGAGAGTACCATACAGGATAAATTCAAGGAAAAACAGGCCAAGACACATATTAATCAAACCATCAAAAATTAAATATAAAGAAAAAATATTAAAAGTAGCAAGTGAAAAAACAACAAATAACATACAAGGAAATGTCCTTAAGGTTAACAGCTGATCCAGAAGGGAGTAGAAAGACATATTTAAAGTGAAGAAAGGGGAAAATATACAACCAAGATTACTCTACCCAGCAATGGTCTCATTCAGATTCGATGTAGAAATAAAAAGCTTCACAGACAAGCAAAAGTAAAGAGAATACAGCACCACCAAACCACATTTACAACAAATGATAAAGGAACTTCTCTATGCCCAAAACAAAAGAGAAAGAAAACACATACAAAGACAAACACAAACAATTAAGAAAATGGTAATAAGAACATATATATCAGTAATTACCTTAAATGTAAATGGATTAAATGCTCCAACCAAAAGACATAGACTGGTTGAATGGAGACAAAAACAAGACCTGTATATATGCTGTCTACAAGAGACCAACTTCAGACCTAGGGACACGTACAGACTGAAAGTGAGGGGAAGGAAAAAGACATTCCATGCAAAAGGAAATCAAAAGAAATCTGGAGTAGCAATTCTCATATCAGACAAAATAGACTTTAAAATAAAGACTATTACAAGAGACAAAGAAGGACACTACATAATGATCAAGGGTTGAACCTAAGAAGAAGATATAACAATTGTAAATATTTATACACCCAATACAGGAGCACCTCAAAACATAAGGCAAATGCTGACAGCCACAAAAGAGGAAATAGACAGTAACACAATAATAGTACGGGACTTTAACACCCCACTTTCACCAATGGACAGATCATCCAAAATGGAAATAAATGCGGAGACACAAGCTTTAAATGAAAAATTAGACAAGACGGACTTAATTGATATTTATAGGACGTTCCATCCAAAAACAACAGAATACATTTTCTTCTCAAATGCTCATGGAACATACTCCAGGATAGATCATATCTTGGGACATAAATCAAGCATTAGTAAATTTTAGAAAATTGACATAATATCAAGTATCTTTCCACCCACAACGCTATGAGACTTGATGTCAATTACATGAAAAACATTGTAAAAAGCACAAACACATGGAGGGTAAACAATATGGCACTAAATAAGAGATCACTGAAGAAATCAAAGAGGAAATCAAAAAATACCTAGAAAGAAATGACAATGAAAACACGATGACCCAAATCCTATGGAGGGCAGCAAAGGCAGTTCTAACAGGGAAGTTTCTAGTAATACAATCCTACCACAAGAAACAAGAAAAATGTCAAGTAAATAACCTAACCTTACATGTAAAGCAATTAGAAAAAAAGAACACCACCAAAAAAAAAAAAAATACTAGAGTTAGCAGAAGGAAAGAAATCATAAAGATCAGATAAGAAATAAATGAAGGGAGAGGAGGGGAAGATGGCTGAAGAGTAAGATGCAGAGGTCACCCTCCTCCCCACAGATACACCAGAAACCCATCTACACGTGGAACAACTCCTACAGAACACCTACTGAAGGCTGGCAGAAGACCTAAGACCTCCCAAAAGGCAAGAAATTCTCCACGTTCCTGGGTAGGGCAAAAGAAAAAAGAATAAACAGAGACAAAAGGATAGGGAAGGGTCCTGCAACAGTGGGAGGGAGCTGTGAAGGAGGAAAGGTTTCCACACAGTAGGAAGCCCCTTCGCGGGCGGAGACTGTGGGTGGTGGAGGGGGGAGGCTTTGGAGCCACGGAAGAGAGCACAGCAACAGGGGTGCGGAGGGCAAAGTGGAGAGAGTCTCGCACAGAGGATCAGTGCCGACCAGCACTCACCAGCCCGAGAGGCTTGTCTGTTCACCCACCAGGGTGGGCGGAGCTGGGAGCTGAGGCTTGGGCTTCCGTCGGAGCGCAGGGAGAGGACTAGGGTTGGCGGCGTGAACACAGCCTGTAGGGGGGTTACTGCACCACGGCTAGCAGGGTGGGAGTCCAAGAAAAGTGTGGACCTGCCGAAGAGGCAAGAGACTTTTTCTTCCCTCTTTGTTTCCTGCTGTGCGAGGAGAGAGGATTAAGAGCACTGCTTAAAGGGGCTCCAGAGACGGGTGCAAGCCACGGATAAGAGGGTGGACCCCAGAGATGGGCATGAGACGCTAAGGCTGCTGCTGCCACCACTAAGAAACCTGTGTGCGAGCACAGGTCACTCTCCACACCTCCTCTCCGGGAAGCCTGTGCAGCCTACAACTGCCAGGGTCCCGGGATCCAGGGACAGCCTCCACGGGAGAACGCACGGCATGCCTCAGGCTGGTGAAATGTCACACGGGCCTCTGCCGCCACAGGCTCCCCCCGCACTCCATACCCCTCCCTCCCCCCGGCCTGAGTGAGCCAGAGTCCCCGAATCTGCTGCTCCTTTAACCCCATCCTGTCTGAATGAAGAACAGACGCCCTCCGGCGAACTACACGCAGAGGCAGGACCAAATCCAAAGCTGAGCCCCTGGGAACTGAGAGAACAAAGAAGAGAAAGGGAAATGTCTCTCAACAGCTTCAGAAGCAGGGAATTAAAGCTCCGCAACCAACTTGATGTAACCTGCATCTGTGGAATACATGAATACACAACGAATCATCCCAAATTGAGGAGCGTAGACTTTGAGAGCAAGATTTATGATTTTTTCCCCCCTTTTCCTCTTTTTGAGAGTGTGAATGTGTATGCTTCTATGTGAGACTTTTTCTGTATAGCTTTGCTTCCACCATTTATCCTAGGGTTCTATCCATCTGTTTTTTTTTTAATTTTTTTCTTAAAAATTATTTTTTATCTTAATAACTTTATTTTATTTTACTTTGTCTTGTTTCTATCTTTCTTTCTATCTTTCCTTCCTTCCTTCCTTTAGACAACGAATCATCCCAAATTGAGGAAGTGGACTTTGAAAGCAAGATTTATGATTTTTTCCCCTTTTCCTCTTTTTGTGAGTGTGTATGTGTATGCTTCTGTGTGAGATTTTGTCTGTATAGCTTTGTTTTCACCATTTGTCCTAGGGATCACTCCGTCCATTTTTTTTCTTAATAATTATTTTTATTTTAATAACCTTATTATACTTTATCTTACTTTATTTTATTTTACTTTATCTTTTCTTTTGCTCTTTTTTTCCTTCCTTCCCAACTTCCTTCCTTGCTCCCTCCCTCCCTGCTTCCCTCCTTTCTTTCTTTCCTTCTTTCCTTCATTCCCTCTTCCTTTCTTTCTTCTTCTATGAATTCTTTCTTTCTACATTTTCTCCCTTTTATTCTGATCTGTGTGGATGAAAGGCTCTTGGTGCTACAGCCAGGAGTCAGTGCTGTTCCTCTGAGGTGCGAGAGCCAACTCCAGGAAACTGGTCCACAAGAGACCTCCCAGATCCACATGTTATAAAATGGTGAAAATCTCCCAGAGACCTCCATCTCAACACCAGCACCCAGCATCACTCAACGACCAGCAAGCTACAGTGCTTGACAACCTATGCCAAACAACTAGCAAGAGAGGAACACAACCCCACCCATTAGCAGAGAAGTTGAGTAAAATCATAATAAGTCCACAGATACCCCAAAACACACCACCAGACGTGGACCTGCTCACCAGAAAGACAAGATAAAGCCTGATCCACTAGAACACAGGCATTAGTCCCCTCCACCAGGAAGTCTACACAACACACTAAACCAACATTAGCCACTGGGGACAGACACCAAAAACAACGGGAACTATGAGCCTGCAGCCTGCAAAAACGAAACCCCAAACACAGTAAGATAAGCAAAATGAGAAGACAGAAAAACACACAGCAGATGAAGGAGCAAGATAAAATCCGAGCAGACCTAACAAATGAAGAGGAAATAGGCAGTCTACCTGAAAAATAATTCAGAATAATGATAGTAAAGATGATCGAAAATCTTGGAAATAGAAGAGAGAAAATGCAAGAAACATTAACAAGGACCTAGAAGAACGAAAGATGAAACAAACAACGATGAACAAAACAATAAATGAAATGAAAAATACTCTAGACTGGATCAATGGCAGAATAACTGAGGCAGAAGAACGGATAAGTGACCTGGAAGATAAATTAGTGGAAATACCTACTGCAGAGCAGAATAAAGAAAAAAGAATGTAAAGAACTGAGGATAGTCTCAGAGTCCTTTGGGACAACAGTAAATGCACTAACATTCAAATTATAGGGGTTCCAGAGAAGAAGAAAAGAAGAAAGGGACTGAGAAAATATTTGAAGAGATTATAGTTGAAAACTTCCCTAATATGGGAAAGGAAATAGTTAATCAAGTCCAGGAAGCACAGAGAGTCCCATACAGGATAAATCTAAGGAGAAATATGCCAAGACACATATTAATCAAACTGTCAAAAATTAAATACAAAGAAAGCATATTAAAAGCAGCAAGGGAAAAACAACAAAAAACACAGAAGGGAATCCCCATAAGGTTAACAGCTGATCTCTCAGCAGAAACTCTGCAAACCAGAAGGGACTGGCAGGACATACTGAAAGTGATGAAGGAGAAAAACCTGCAACCAAGACCACTCTACCCAGCAAGGATCTCATTCAGATTTGAGGGAGAAATTAAAACCTTTACAGACAAGCAAAAGCTGAGAGAGTTCAGCACAACCATTTATTTACAGGATAAATCTAAGGAGAAATATGCCAAGACACATATTAATCAAACTGTCAAAAATTAAATACAAAGAAAGCATATTAAAAGCAGCAAGGGAAAAACAACAAAAAACACAGAAGGGAATCCCCATAAGGTTAACAGCTGATCTCTCAGCAGAAACTCTGCAAACCAGAAGGGACTGGCAGGACATACTGAAAGTGATGAAGGAGAAAAACCTGCAACCAAGACCACTCTACCCAGCAAGGATCTCATTCAGATTTGAGGGAGAAATTAAAACCTTTACAGACAAGCAAAAGCTGAGAGAGTTCAGCACCACCAAACCAGCTTTACAACACATGCTAAAGGATCTTCTCTAAGCAAGAAACACAAGAGGAGGAAAAGACCTACAATAACGAACCAAAAACAATTAAGAAAATGGGAATAAGAACATACATACCGATAATTATCTTAAATGTAAATGGACTAAATGCTCCCATCAAAAGACACAGATTGGCTGAATGGATACAAAAACAAGACCCTTATATATGCTGTCTACAAGAGACCCACTTTGGACCTAGAGACACATACAGACTGTAAGAAAGGGGATGGAAAAAGATATTCCATGCAAATGGAAACCAAGAGAAAGCTGGAGTAGCAATTCTCACATCAAACAAAATACACTTTAAAATAAAGATTGTTAAAAGAGACAAAGAAGGACTACATAATGATCAATAGATCGATCCAGGAAGAAGATATAACAATTGTAAAGGTTTATGCACCCAACACAGGAGCAGCTCAATACATAAGGCAAATACTAACAGCCATAAAAGGGAAATAGACAGTAACATATTCATAGTAGGGGACTTTAACACCCTAGTTTCACCAATGGACAGATCATCCAAAATGAAAATAAATAAGGAAACACAGCTTTAAATGATACATTAAACAAGATGCACTTAATTGATATTTATAGGACATTCCATCCAAAAACAACACAATACACTTTTTTCTCAAGTGCTCATGGAACATTCTCCAGGATAGATTATATTTAGGGCCACAAATCAAGCTTTGGTAAATTTAATAAAATTGAAATTGTATCAAATAACTTTTCCAAACACAACGCTATGAGACTAGATATCAATTACAGGAAAATATCTGAAAACATAAAAACACATGGAGGCTAAACAATACACCACATAATAACGAAGTGATCACTGAAGAAATCAAAGAGGTAATAAAAATATACCTAGAAACAAATAACAATGGAGACACAAAAACCCAAAACCTATGGGATGCAGCAAAAGCAGTTCTAAGAGGGAAGTTAATAGCAATACAATCCTACCTTAAGGAACAGGAAACATCTCAAATAAACAACCTAACCTTGCACCTAAAGCAATTAGAGAAAGAAGAACAAAAAATACCCAAAGTTAGCAGAAGGAAAGAAATCATAAAAATCAGATCAGAAATAAAAGAAAAAGAAATGAAGGAAATGATAGCAAAGATCAATAAAACTAAAAGCTGGTTCTTTGAGAACATAAACAAAATTAATAAACCATTTACCAGATTCATCTACAAAAAAGGGAGAAAACTCAAATCAATAGAATTAGAAATGAAAAAGGAGAAGTAACAACTGACACAGCAGAAATACAAAAGATCATGAGAGATTACTACAAGCAACTCTATGCCAATAAAATGGAGAATCTGGAAGAAATGGACAAATTCTTAGAAATGCACAACCTGCCAAGACTGAATCTGGAAGAAACACAAAATATGAACATACCAATCACAGGCACTGAAATTGAAACTGTGATTAAAAATCTTCCAAGAAACAAATGCCCAGGACCAGATGGCTTCACAGGCGAATTCTATCAAACATTTAGAGAAGAGCTAAGAGCTATCCTTCTCAAACAATTCCAAAATATAGCAGAGGGTGGAACACTCCCAAACACATTCTACGAGACCACCATCACCTTGATACCAAAACCAGGCAAGGATGTCACAAAGAAAGAAATTTATAGGCCAATATCACTGATGAACATAGATGCAAAAAATCCTCAAAAAATACTAGCAAACAGAATCCAACAGCACACTGAAAGGATCATACACCATGATCACGTGGGGTTTATTACAGGAATGCAAGGATTCTTCAATATATGCAAACCAAACAACGTGACACACCATATTAACAAGTTGAAGGAGAAAAACCATATGATCATCTCAATAGATGCAGAGAAAGCTTTCAACAAAATTCAACACCCATTTATGACAAAACCCTGCAGAAAGCAGGCATAGAAGGAACTTTCCTCCACATAATAAAGGCCATATATGACAAACCCAAAGCCAGCATCATCCTCAAAGGTGAAAAACTGAAAGCATTTCCACTAAGATCAGGAAAAAGAAAAGGTTGCCCACTCTCACCACTCTTATTCAACATAGTTTTGGAAGTTTTAGTCACAGCAATCAGGCAAGAATAGGAACTAAAAGGAATCCAAATCAGAAAAGAAGAAGTAAAGGTGTCCCTGTTTGCAGATGACATGATACTATACATAGATAATCCTAAAGATGCTACCAGAAAACTACTAGATCTAATCAATGAATCTGGTAAAGTAGCAGGATACAAAATTAATGCACAGAAATCTCTGGCATTCCTATACGCTAATGATGAAAAATCTGAAAGTGAAATCATGAAAACACTCACATTTACCATTGCAACAAAAAGAATAAAATATCTAGGAATAAACATACCTAAGGAGACAAAAGACATGTATGCAGAAAATTAAAAGACACTGATGAAAGAAATTAAAGATGATACAAATAGATAGAGAGATATATCATGTTCTTGGATTGGAAGAATCAACATTATGAAAATGACTACCCAAAGCAATCTACAGATTCAATGCAATCCCTATCAAACTACCACTGGCATTTTTCACAGAACTAGAACAAAAATTTCACAGTTGGTATGAAACACAAAAGACCCCGAATACCAAAGCAATCTTGAGAACGAAAAACGGAGCTGGAGGGATCAGGCTCCCTGACCTCAGACTATACTACAAAGCTACAGTAATCAAGACAGTATGGTATTGGCACAAAAACAGAAGGATAGATCAATGAAACAGGATAGAAAGACCAGAGATAAACCCATGCACATATGGTCACCTTATCTTTGATAAAGGAGGCAGGAATATACAGTGGAGAAAGGACAGCCTCTTCAAAAAGTGGTGCTAGGAAAACTGGACAGGTACATGTAAAAGTATGAGATTAGATCACTCCCTAACACCGTACACAAAAATAACCTCAAAATGGATTGAAGACCTAAATGTAAGGCCAGAAATTATCAAACTGTTAGCAGAAAACATAGGCAGAATATTCTATGACATAAATCACAGCACGATCCTTTTTGACCCACCTCCTAGAGAAATGTAAATAAAAACAAAGATAAACAAATGGGACCTAATGAAACTTCAAAGCTTTTGCACAGCAAAGGAAACCATAAACAAGACCAAAAGACAACCCTCAGAATGGGAGAAAATATTTGCTAATGAAGCAACTGACAAAGGATTAATCTCCAAAATTTACAAGCAGCTCATGCAGCTCAATAAAAAAAAAAAAAAAAAACAACGCAATCCAAAAATGGGCAGAAGATCTAAACAGACATTTCTCCAAAGAAGGTATACAGACTGGCAACAAACACATGAAAGAATGCTCAACATCATTAATCGTTAGAGAAATGCAAATCAAAACTACAATGACATATCATCTCACACTGGTCAGAATGGCTATCGTCAAAAAAATCTAGAAACAATAAATGCTGGAGAGGGTGTGGAGAAAAGGGAACACTCTTGCAGTGCTGGTGGGATTGTGAATTGGTACAACCAGTATGGAGAACAGTATGGTGGTTCCTTACAAAACTACAAATAGAACTACCATATGACCCTGCAATCCCACTACTCAGCATATACCTTGAGAAAACCATAATTCAAAAAGTGTCATGTACCAAAATGTTCATTGCAGCTCTATGTACAATAGACCAGAGATGGAAACAACCTAAGTGTCCAACACTGGATGAATGGATAAAGAAAATGTGGCACATATATGCAATGGAATATTACTCAGCCATAAAAAGAAACGAAATTGAGCTATTTATAATGAGGTGGATAGATCTAGAGTCTGTTATACAGAGTGAAGTAAGTCAGAAAGAGATAGATAAATAGTGTATGTTAACAGATACATACATATATGCAAGGATTCCTCAATATACGCAAATCTATCAATGTGATAAACCATATTAACAAATTGAAGGAGAAAAACCATATGATCATCTCAATAGATGCAGAGAAAGCTTTTGACAAAATTCAACATCCATTTATGATAAAAACTCTGCAGAAAGTAGGCATAGAGGGAACTTTCCTCAACATAATAAAGGCCATATATGACAAGCCAACAGCCAACATCATCCTCAATGGTGAAAAACTGAAAGCATTTCCACTGAGATAAGGAACAAGACAAGGTTGCCCACTCTCACCACTCTTATTCAACATAGTTTTGGAAGTTTTAGCCACAGCAGTCAGAGAAGAAAAGGAAATAAAAGGAATCCAAATCAGAAAAGAAGAAGTAAAGCTGTCACTGTTTGAAGATGACATGATATTATACATAGAGAATCCTAAAGATGCTACGATAAAACTACTAGAGCTAATCAGTGAATTTGGTAAAGTAGCAGGATACAAAATTAATGCACAGAAATCTTGGGCATTCCTATACACTAATGATGAAAAATCTGAAAGAGAAATTAAGGAAACTCTCCCATTTACCATTGCAACAAAAAGAATAAAATACCTAGGAATAAACCTACAAAGGAGACAAAAGACCTGTAATACTAAAATATGCCAAAATATATGCCAAAATACTATAAGACACTGATGAAAAAGACCTGTAATACTAAAATATGCCAAAATATAATGCCAAAATACTATAAGACACTGATGAAAGAAATGAAAGATGGTACAAACAGATGGAGAGAAATACCATGTTCTTGGACTGGAAGAATCAACATTGTGAAAATGACTATACTAACTGAAGAAATCTACAGATTCAATGCAATCCCTATCAAACTAGCAATGGAATTTTTCAGAGAACTACAACAAAAAATTCACAATTTGTATGGAAACACAAAAGACCCCAAATAACCAAAGCAATCTTGAGAAAGAAAAATGGAGCTGGAGGAATCAGGCTCCCAGACTTCAGACTATACTACAAAACTACAGTAATCAAGACAGTATGGTACTGGCACAGAAACAGAAATATAGATAAATGGAACAGGATAGAAAGCCCAGAGATAAACCCACACACATACGGTCACCTTATTTTTGATAAAGGAGGCAAGACTATACAATGGAGATAAGACAGCCTCTTTAATATTTGCTGCTTGGAAAACTGGACAGCTACATTTAAAAGAATGAAATTAGAACACTCCCTAACACCATACACAAAAACAAACTCAAAATGCATTAAAGACCTAAATGTAAGGCCAGACTGTATAAAACTCTTAGAGTAAAACATAGGCAGAACACTCTATGACATAAATCACAGCAAGATCTTTTTGACCCACCTCCTAGAGAGGTGGAAATAAAAACAAAAATAAACATAAGGGACCTAATGAAACTTAAAAGCTTTTGCACAGCAAAGGAAACCATAAGTAACATGGAAAGACAACCCTCAGAATGGGAGAAAATATTTGCAAATGAAGCAACTGACAAAGGATTATCTCCAAAATTTACAAGCAGCTCATTCAGCTCAATATCATAAAAACAAACAACCCAATCCAAAAATGGGCAGAAGACCTAAATAGACATTTCTCCAAAGAAGATATACAGATTGCCAATGAACACATGAAAGGATGCTCAACATCACTAATTATTAGAGAAATTCAAATCAAAACTACAGTATGGTATCACCTCGCACCGGTCTGAATGGCCATCTTCAAAAAATCTGCAAACAATAAATGCTAGAGAGGGTGTGGTGAAAAGGGAACCCTCCTGCACTGTTGCTGGGAATGGAAATTGATACAGCCACTACAGAGAACAGAATAGAGGTTCCTTAAAAATCTAGAAATAGAACTATCATATTACAGAGCAATGCCACTACTAGGCATATACCCTGAGAAAACCATAATTCAAAAATAGACATGTATGACATTGTCTATTGCAGCTCTATTTACAATAGCCAAAACATGGAAGCAACCTAAGTGTCCATCAACACATGAATGGATAAAGATGTGGCACATGTATACAATGGAATATTACTCAGCCATAAATGGAAACGAAATTGAGTTATATGTAGTGAGGTGGATGGACCTAGAGTCTGTCATACAGAGTGAAGTAAGTCAGAGAGAGAAAAACAAATACCATATGCTAACACCTATATATGGCATTTAAAAAAATGTTTCTGAAGAACTAGGTGCAGGACATGAATAAAGATGCAGACATAGAGAATGGACTTGAGGACATGGGGAGGGGTTTGGTAAGCTGGGACAAAGTGAGAGAGTGGCATGCACATATTTACAATACCAAATGTAAAATAGATAGCTAGTGGGAAGCAGCCACATAAAACAGGGAGATCAGCTCGGTGATTTGTGACCACCTAGAGGGGTGGGATAGGGAGGGTGGGGGGGAAATGCAAGAAAGAGGAGATATGGGGATATATGTATATATATGGCCAATTCACTTTTTTATAAAGCAGAGCTAACACACCATTGTAGAGCAATTATACTCCAATAAAGATGTTTAAAAAAAAAGAACTATGTATAAAACAAAAAGCTACAAGGATATATTGTTTAGCACAGAGAATATAGCCATACAGAGAATATAGTTTATAATAATTTAAGATAGAATATAGTCTATAAAAATTTAATGAATATTATGTACAGTTGAAACTAATATAATATTGTAAATCAACTAAACTTCAATTAAAAAATCTTGTATGTCAAATAAGTCAAAAATACCTGAATACGTATTGCATCTTATCAATAAAATTGGGTAAATACTTATCAAAATTTAACAAGGAACCTGACCAGGCAATTCATAAATGAATATAAATGACTGATAAGTATTAAAAAGAAAAAGACTGAAAATCATAATAGATGGAATAAAAATCAAAAATTAAAATAAAATAAGAAAATAAGAGTTGACAAGGACATGGTAAAGTTGATACCTTTATATATTGCTCTTTCAAATGTAAAATGGTTCTGCCACTGTGAAAAACATTTCAAAAATTTAAACATGTTACCATATGACCCAGCAATTACTAAGGAGAATAAAAATCATGTTCACAACAAATTTTGGACATGATTTTTTATTGAAGCATCATTCACCATAGCCAAAAAGTGGAACAACACAAATATCCAACAACTGATGAATGGATAAATAAAATGTAGTTACATACATACAATGTAACATTTTTGGCAATAAAAATAATTTAAGTACTGTTTGTCCTATAAAATGGGTGAACTTTGAAAACATTATTATTTAGTAAAATAAGCCAGACACACAAAGCCAAACAATTCCATTTATATGAAGTGTACAGAATAGCTAAATCCATAGAGAGAGAAAGCAGTGTGGTGGTTGCCAAGTGCTGAAGGGAGAGGAAAATGAGTAGAATGTTACTAATTTATTTTTACGGGTTTTATTTTGGGGATGACAAAAATGTTATAGATTAGTGGAGATGGTTGTGTCTGTCAAGAAACCCCTGAATCATAAACTTTAAAATATATTAAATTGTAAGTTTTATGTTATGTGAATTTTGTATCATTAAAAAAAGTTAAATAACATAACTTAAAAGTCATAACCTAAACTTCCACCTGAAATCATTGATAAGAAAATAGAACAAATTAAATCCAAATTAGGATTTGGAGAAAATAATAAGGATGAGAGAAGAAATGAATAAAATAGAACATAGTAAAGGAGGATAAATCAACAAAATGAAAAGGTTGTTCTTAAGAAGTTCAACAAAATTGACAAATCTCTTTCTAGACTTACCAAGAACAAAATGAGAGAAGACACTAATTACTAAAATCAGGAATGAAAGAGGGGACATTAGTACTAAGCTTACAGAAATAGGAATGAATTATAAGGGAATACTGTACACAACTGTATGTCAACAAATTAGATAACTTCAATAATGTAGATAAATTTCTACAAGGACACATAGAACATATGAATAAATCTATAACAGGTAAAGAGACTGAACTAGAAATATAAAACCTACCCACAATGTAAAGCACTGACCCAGATGCTTCACTGGTAAATTTAAAAAAAATATAAAGTTTAAAGATTAACTAATACTAATTTTTCACAAGCTCTTTCAAGAAATAGAATGCAGGAAACACTTTTCAACTCATTTTGTGAGGTCACTACTACCCTGATACTAAAATCAGAAAAAGGGTGTCACAGAAAAGAAAATGAGAAACCAACATCTCTTTTAAATATACATGCAATATCCTCAACTAAATATTAACAGACAAAAACTTGCACTATATAAAAGGATTATACATCCTAATCAAGTGGGTTTTATCCAGGAAGCAAAGTTGGTTTTTCATCTGTATATCAACTAATATAATACACCATGTCAACAGCGTAAAGAAGAAAACTGTATTATCATCTCAACAGATGTAGAAAAATCACTTCAGAAGATTCAATACCCTATCATGATTTTCAAAAGCCAGAGTGAAAAAGTGTTTCCTCAACGTGATTAAAAGGACCTCTATGAAAAATCTACAATTTAAATCATATTTAATGATGAAAGACTAAATAATTTCCCCCTTAGATCAGGAATAAAGTAAGGATGTCCACTCTGATCACTTCTATTAAACCATATATTGGAGGTTCTAGACAGGGAAATTAGGCAAGAAACTGAAATTTAAAAATCCAGAATGGAAAGAAAGAAGTAAAACTATCTCTATTGGGAAATGAAATAATTGTGTTTGTTTGTTTGTTGTTTGTTTTTGGCCATTCTGTGTGGCATGTGAGATCTTAGTTCCCCGACCGGAGATCAAACCCGTGCTCCCTGCATTGGAAGCATGGATTCTTAACCACTGGACCACCAGGGAAGTCCCTGACATAATTTTGTATGTAGAAAATCCTCTACAATTCACTAAAAAAAGTATCAATATAAGATTAAAAATGAATTCCTCAATGTTGCAGGATGTAAGGTCAATATACAAAAATCACTTGTATTTCTATATAATAACAATGAATAAACCAAAATGAAAAGTAAGGATACAAATCAATTTACAATATCACTAGAAAGAATAAAATACTTAGGAATAAATTTAAGAGGTGCAGGGGCTTGCCTGGTGGCGCAGTGGTTGAGAGTCTGCCTGTCAATGAAGGGTACACAGGTTTATGCCCCGGTCCAGGAAGATCCCACATGTTGTGGAGAGGCTAGGCCCGTGAGCCATGGCCACTGAGCCTGCACCTCCAGAGCTTGTGCTCCGCAACGGGAGAGGCCACAACAGTGAGAGGCCTGCGTACCGCAAAAAAAAAAAAAAAAAAAAAAAATTAAGAGGTGCAAAACTGATACTCTTCAAGCAATAAAACATTGTCCAAAAAATTATATAAGAACTAAGTAGAAAGGTGTGATATGTTAAGGTACTGGAAAATACAATATCATTAAGGTGGCAATACTTCATAAATTCATTACAGGTTCTTCACAATTCCTATCAAAATATCCAGTGGCTCTTTAATTTCCAAGCTAGTCCTAAAATTTATAAAGGGGGTCAATGTCTTCAGAATAACCAAGATGATAGTAAATAAGATAGTAAATAAGAAAGTTAGAAGACTAACATTTCCAGAAAGGAAATGTACTTACTACAAAAGAACAGTGACCAAGGCAATGTGGTATTGGCATAAGGGTAAACATATAGATAACTTATATTGAACTCAGAATCTAGAAATAAATGTTTACATTTATACTCAATTGATTTTCAACAAGGGTGCTAAGGCAATTGAATGGAGAAAGAATTGTTTTGTTTTGTTTTAAATTGGTGCTAGGCCAACTAGATACCCATATGCAAAAGAATAAATTTGAACTCCTGCCTCACACCACCATATACAAAAATGAACTCAAAATGGAACAAAGACCTAAATGAAGAGCTAAAACTAGTAAACTCTTAGAATAAAACCTAGGTGTAAATCTTCATGAACTTGGATTGAGTAATTGTGTCTTAGATCTGATACCAAAATCACAAGTAACAAAGAAAAAATAAATAAATTGGACAGCATCAAAATTAAAAACTTTTGTGCCTCAAATGATACTATGAATAGTATTAAAAGACAGCTCACAGATTGGGGGAAATTTTTGCAAATTATGTATCTGATAAGGGTATTATCTAGAACATAAAAAGAACTCCTAAACTTAAGTATAACAATACAAATAGCCAATTAAAAACTGGGCAAAGGATTTTTTTTTTTATTTTGGAGTATAGTTGATTTACAATGTTAAATTAGTTTCAGGTATACAACATTGTGGTGCAAAATTTTTATAGATTATGCTCCATTTAGAGTTATTATAAAATATTGGCTATATTCCCTGTGCTGTACAATATATCCTTGTAGCTTCTTAATTTTATACATAGGAGTTGTACCTCTTAATCCCCTACCCCATCTTGCCCCTCCCCCTTTCCTCTCCCCACTGGTAACCACTTGTGTTCTCTGTGTCTGTGAGTCTGTTTCTTTCTTTTATATTTTATTTTAGTTTTTTTAGAGTCCACATATTAGTGACACCATATAGCATTTGTCTTCCTCTGTCAGACTTACTTGTCTAAGCATCACACCCTCCAGGGCAAAGGATCTCAATGGACATTTCTTCAGATAAGATAGATAGATATATATATATATATATATATATATATATATATGGCAAATAAGTACATGAAAGAACATTTTCAGCCATCAGGGAAATGGTAAATATAGTGACAATAATATGCTAATGTTCTCAATATATTCTTGGTATCATTGAAATATATTTTTGGTATAATCAGCTGTATTTTGTCTCAGGATTATTGTGTTATATCTGAAGATTGTTATATCTGAAGATACCACTTCACATCCACTAGCATGGCTACAATTTTAAAAGACTGGTAATAACATGTGTTGGTGGAGATATGGAGAAACTGGAACCCTCTTACATCCCTGATGGGAATGTAAAATAATGCAGATACTGTGAAGAAAAGTCTGGCAGTTCCCCCAAAATGTTAAACACAGAGTTACCATATGATCCAGCGATTCAACTCCTAGAAATATACCCAAGAGAATTAAAAACAGGTGTTCTAACAAAACTTGTACATGAATGATCATAACAGCATTACTTATTATAACCCAAAAGTGGAAAGAACCCAAATGTCAATTAACTGATTAATGAATAAATAAAAGTGGTCATGTACATACAATAGGATATTATTAGGCAAAAAAAGAAATGAAGTACTACTAGATGTTTACTGCATAGATGCACCTTGAAAACATTATGCTAATGAAGAAGTTAGACACAAAAAGTAATATTTTGTATGATTCCATTATGTTAAATGTCCAGAATAGGCAAATCTATAGATACAGCAGTTTATCAGGGCTGGTAGGGGTTTGGCAAAGTAGGCTGGGGGTTGACTGCCAATAGGTACTGACTTTATTTGAGAAATTATGACAATGTTCTAAATGGTGAGATCATATGGTATGTGAATTATATATCAACTAATATGTTTAAAAGGCTGAAATAATAATTATATCTCAATAAAGCTCTTACTCCTTAAATGGATGAACAGTCTTCAGGAAAACAATTTTCAGATGTAACATACTAATCCTAAAACATAATTTACCATAAATATTCCAAGAATATAGTTAGACTATACCAAAACTATACTGAGCATATCAAGAGATTCTATAAGTCTGGAGTAGGCCTTAAAATTCTGGGTACTAGTTAATTTTTTTTTAAAGAGAATACTACAAACCATTATTTGCCAAGAAATTGGACAACCTAGAAAAAATGGACAAGTTTCTAGAAACATACAGCCTGTCAAAACTGAGTCAAGAGGAAACATGTAATCTAAACAGACTAATCACTAGAAGTGAAATAGAATCTGTTATAAAAACAAAACAAAATAACAAACAAACAAAAAAACTCCCTGCAAACAAAAACCCAGGACCATACAGCTTTACTGGGGAATCCTACGAGACATACAAAGAAGAAATTATACCTATCCTTCCCAAACTATTCTAAAAATTGAAGCAGAGGGAACACTATCATAGTCATTCTATGAAGCCACCAGCACTCTGATACCAAAACCATACAAAGACACAACCAAAAAAGAAAATTACAGGCCAATATATTTGATGAATATAGATGCAAAATTCTCAGAAAATTAGCAACCCGAACCCAACAACACATAAAAAATGATCATACACCACAATCAAGTTAGATTCATCCCAGGGTCATGAGCACGGTTCAGCATAGGCAAATCAAGCAATGTGATACACCATATCAAAAAAGAGAAGACAAAAAACACATGATCATCTCAATAGATGAAGAAAAAGCATTTGATAAAATTCAACATCAA
Organism: Delphinus delphis; assembly: GCF_949987515.2. NCBI lineage: Eukaryota > Metazoa > Chordata > Mammalia > Artiodactyla > Delphinidae > Delphinus > Delphinus delphis. The sequence goes on along the minus strand of NC_082704.1, from coordinate 60,883,444 downwards.
TTCAGGATAAAAACTGTCAACATAATAAGGGCTATTTATGAAAAACCCACAGCCAACATAACACTCAATGGTGAAAAGCTGAAAGCCTTCCTGCTAAAATCTGGAATGAGACAAGGATGCCCACTCTCACGACTTGTATTCAACATAGTATTAGGAGTCCTAGCCACAGGAATTAGACAAGAAAAGAAATAAAAGTTGTCCAAATTGGAGGGAACAGGTAAAATATCATTATATGCAGCTGACATGATACTCTATACAGAAAATCCTAAAGACTCCATACAAAAACTACTAGAACTGATAAACGAATTCAGCAAGTTAACAGGATACAAAATTAACCTACAGAAATCAGTTGCATTTCTTTACACTAATAATGAAATATCAGAAAGGGAAATTTAAAAAGCAATCTCTTTTAAAATTGCATCAGAAAACTAAAATAGGAATAAATGTGACCAAGAAGATGAAAGACTTAAATGCAGAGAAGTATAAAACACTGATAAAGGAAATTAAAGATGATTCAAAGAAATGGAAAGATACCCCATGCTCTTGGAATGGAAGAATTAATATTGTTAAAATGACAACACTACCCAAAGCAATCTACAGATTTAATGTGACCCCTATTAAATTACCCAAGACATTTTTCACAGAACTAGAAAAATAATCCTAAAATTTATGTGGAACCATAAAAGACCAGGAATTATGAAAACAATCCTGAGGAAAAAGAACAAAGCTAGAGGTATAAACCTTCCAGACATCAGACAATACTACAAAGTGACAGTAATCAAAACAGCATGGAAGATAGTGGAGTAGAAGGATGTGCACCCAATCCCTCTTTCAAGAGCACTGGACTCACAACTAACTGCTGAACAGTCATCATCAGAAAGACAGTAGAACTCACAAAAAGTATACCTCACATCCAAAGACAAAGGAGAAGCCACAGTGAGAGGGTTGGAGGGTCACAATCACAATAAAATCAAATTGCATAAACACTGGGTGGGTGACTCACAAACTGGAGAACAATTATACCACAAAAGTCCACACACTGGAGTGAAGGTTCTGAGCCCCACATCAGGCTTCCCAACCTGGGGGTCCAGCAATGGGAGGAGGAATTCCCAGAAATCAGAGTTTGAAGGCTAGCAGGATTTGACTGCAGGACTTTGACAGGACTGGGGGAAACAGAGGCTCCACTCTTGGAGGGCACACACAAAGTAGTGTGCACATCAGGACCCAGGGGAAGGAGCAGTGACCCCATAGGAGACAGAACCAGACCTACGAACTAGTGTTGGAGGGTCTCCTGCAGAGCTGGGGGTGGGGAAGGCTGTGGCTCACCATGGGGACAGGGACACTGGCAGCAGAAATTGTGGGAAGTACTCCTTGGCATGAGCCCTCCCAGAGCCTGCCATTAGCCCCATCAAACAGCCTGTAACCTCCAGTGCTGAGTCACCTCAGGCCAAACAACCAATAGGGAGGTAACACAGCCCCACACATCAGCAGACAAGCGGATTAAAGTTTTACTGACCTCTGCACAGCAGAACAGCACCCAGCTCTACCCACCACCACTCCCTCCCATCAGGAAGCTTGCACAAATCTCTTAGATAGCCTCATCCACTGGAGGGCAGACAGCAAAAGCAAGAAGAACTACAGTCCTGCAGCCTGTGGAACAAATACCACATTCACAGAAAGATAGACAAAATGAAAAGGCAGAGGACTATGTACCAGATGAAGGAACAAGATAAACGCCCAGATAAACAACTAAATGAAGCAGAAATAGGCAAACTTCCAGAAAAAGAATTCAGAATAATGATAGTGAAGATGATCCAGGACCTTAGAAAAAGAATGGAGGCAAACATTGAGAAGATGCAAGAAATGTTTAACAAAGAGCTAGAAAAATTAAAGAACAAACAAACAGAGATGAACAACAAAATAACTGAAATGAAAAGTACACTAGAAGGAATCAATAGCAGAATAAATGAGGCAGAAGAACGAATAAGTGGCCTGAAAGACAGAATGGTGGAATTCGCTACCATGGAACAAAATAAAGGAAAAAGACTGAAAGGAAATGAAGACAGCCTAAAAGTCCTCTGGGACAACATTAAAAGCAACTAAAATGCACATTATAGGGGTCCCAGAAGGAGAAGAGAGAGAGAAAGGACCCAAGAAAATAATTGAAGAGATTATAGTTGGAAACTTCCCTAATATGTGAAAGGAAATATTCACCTAAGTCCAGGAAGTTCAGAGAGTCCCATGCAGGATAAACCCAAGGAGAAACATGCCAAGACACATAGTAATCAAATTGAAAAAATTAAAGGCAAAGAAAAATTATTAAAAGCAACAAGTGAAAAATGACAAATAACATACAAGGGAACTCCCATAAGGTTAACAGATGATTTCTCAACAGAAACTCTACAAGCCACAAGTGAGTGGCCTGATATAGTTAAAGTGACGAAAGGAAAAAACCTACAACCAAGATTATTCTACCCAGCTAGGATCTCATTCAGATTCCACAGAGAAATCAAAAGCTTTACAGATAAGCAAAAGCTAAGAGAAAACCAGCTCTACAACAAATGCTAAAGGAATTTCTCTAAGTGGAAAACACAAGAGAAGAAAGGGACCTACAAAAGCAAACCCAAAACACTTAACAAAATGGGAATAGGAACAGGCATATCAATAATTACCTTAAATGAGAATGGATTAAATGCTCCAAACAAAAGACACAGGCTCACTGAATGGAAACAAAAGCAAGACCCATATATATGCAGCCTACAAGAGACCCACTTCAGAACTAGGGAGACATGCAGGCTGAAAGCCAGGGGTTGGAAAACAATATTCCATGCAAATGGAAATCAAAAGAAAGGTAGAGTGGCAATACTCATTCACATAAAAGAGACTTTAAAATAAAGAATATTACAAGAGACAAGGAAGGACACTACGTAATGATAAAAGGATCAATCCAAAAAGAAGATATAACAATTATAAATATAAATGCACCCAACATAGGAGCACCTCACTACCTAAGGTAAATGCTAACACCTATAAAAGAGGAAATTGACAGAAACACAATAATAGTGGTGGGGGCTTCCTTGGTGGCACAGTGGTTGGGAGTTCACCTGCCGATGCAGGGGACACAGGTTCGTGCTCCGGTCTGGGAAGATCCCACATGCCGCGGAGCAGCTGGGCCCGTGAGCCATGGCTGCTGAGCCTGCGTGTCCGGAGCCTGTGCTCTGCAACGGGAAAGGCCACAACAGTGAGAGGCCCACGTACCACAAAAAAAAAATAATAACAATAATAATAATAGTGGTGGTCTTTAACACCTCACTTACACCAATGGAAAGATCGTCCAGACAGAAAAATAATAAGGAAACACAAGCTTTAAGTGACACAATAGACCAGATAGCTTGAATTGATATTTATAGGACATTCCATCCGAAACCAGCAGATTACACTTTCTTCTCAAGTGCACATGGAACATTCTCCAGGATAGATCACATCATGCATCACAAATCAAGTTTTGGTAAATTTAAGAAAATTGAAATCATATCATGCATATTTTCCGACCACAATGCTATAGATTAGAAATAAATTACAGCAAAAAGGAAAAAAAAAAAACATCATAAAAAGCACAAATGAATGGAGGCTAAACAATACACTACTAAACAACAAAGAGATCACTGAAGAAATCAAAGAGGAAATCAAAAAATACCTAGAGACAATTGACAACAAAAACACGATGATCCAAAACCTATGGGATGCAGCAAAATCAATTCTAAGAAGGAAGTTTACAGCAATACAATCCTACCTCAAGAAACAAGAAAAATGTCAAATAAACAATCTAAACTTACAGCTAAAGGAACTAGAGAAAGAAGAACAAACAAACCCCACAGTTAGTAGAAAGAAAGAAATCATAAAGATCAGAAGATAAATGAATGAAATAGAAACAAAGAAAACAATAACAAAGAACAATAAAACTAAAAACTGTTTTTTTGAGAAGATAAACAAAATTGATAAGCCTTTAGCCAGACTCATCAAGAAAAACAGGAGGAGGACTCAAATCAATAAAATAAGAAATGAAAAAGGAGAAGTTACAATGGACACCATAGCAATACAAAAATATCATAAGAGACTACTACAAGAAACTCTATGCCAAGAAAATTGTCAACCTGGAAGAAATGGACAAATTCTTAGAAAAGTATAACCTTCCAAGACTGAACCAGGAAGAAATAGAAAATATGAACAGACAAATCACAAGTAATGTAATTGAAACTGTGATTAAAAATCTTCCAACAAACAGAAGTGCAGGACCAGATGGCTTCACAGGTAAATTCTATGAAACATTTAGAGAAGAGCTAATGCCCATCCTTCTCAAACTCTTCCAAAAAAATTGCAGAGGAAGGAAGACTCTCAAACTCATTCTATGAGACCAGCATCACCCTGATACTAAAACCATACAAAGATACTACATAAAAAGAAAATTACAGACCAATATCACTGATGAGTATACATGCAAAAATCCTCAGCCAATGGGGGCTTCCCTGGTGGTGCAGTGGTTGAGAGTCCTCCTGCCAATGCAGGGGACATGGGTTCGTGCCCCAGTCTGGGAAGATCCCACGTGCTGTGGAGCGGCTAGGCCCCTGAGCCATGGACGCTGAACCTGCGCGTCCAGAGCCTGTGCTCCTCAATGGGAGAGGCCACAACAGTGAGAGGCCTGCGTACTGCAAAAGAAAAAAAAAGAAAGAAAAAAAAAAAGTCCTCAGCAAAGTACTAGCAACCAGAATCCAACAACACATTAACAAGATCATATACCATGATCAAGTAGGATTTATCTCAGGGAGCAAGGATTCTTCAATATATGCAAATCAATCAATGTGATACACCATACAAACAAAATGAAGAATACAAACCATATGATCATCTCAATAGATACAGAAAAAGCTTTGGACAAAATTCAACACCCATTTATGATCAAAACTCTCCAGAAAGTGGGCATAGAGGAAACCTACCTCAAAATAATAAAGACCATATATGACAAACCCACAGCAAACATCACTCTCAATGGTGAAAAACTGAAAGCATTTCCTCTAAGATCAGAAACAAAATAAGGATGTCCACTCTTACCACTATTATTTCAACATAGTTCTGGAAGTCCTAGCAAGGCAATCAGAGAAAAAAAGGAAATAAAAGGAATACAAATTGGAAAAGAAGAAGTAAAACTGTCACTGTTTGCAGATGACATGATACTATACATAGATAATCCTAAGGATGTCACCAGAAAATTACTAGAGCTAATAAATGAATTTGGTAAAGCAGCAGGATACAAAATTAATGTACATAAATCACTTGCATTCCTATATACTAACAATGAAAGATCAGAAAGAGAAATTAAGGAAACAATCCCATTCACCATTGCAACAAAAATAATAAAATACCTAGGAATAAACCTACCTAAGGTAAAAGATCTGTACTCAGACAACTATAAGACCCTGATGAAAAAAATCAAAGATGCAGAGAGACTTTCAAAATGGCAGAGGACTAAGACGTAGAGATCACCTCCCTCCCCACAAATAAAACAGAAATACATCTACATTTGGAACAGCTCCTACAGAACACCTACTGAACGCTGACAGAACTCAGACTTCCCAAAAGGCAAGAAACTCCCTAGTTACCTGGGTAGGGCAAAATAAAAAAAAAGAAAAACAGAGACAAAAGAATAGGGGCAGGACCTGCACGTCTGAGAGGGAGCTGTGAGGGAGTAAATGTTTCCACACACTAGGCAGCTCCTTCACTGGCAGAGATGGGGGGCGGTGGGGGGGGAAGCTTCAGAGCCACAGAGGAGAGTGCAGCAATAGGGGTGCAGAGGGCAAAGCAGAGAGATTCCTACACAGAGGATCGGTGCTGACCATCTCTTGCCAGCCTGAGATGCTTGTCTGCTCACCCACTGGGGCAGGTGGGTGCTGGGAGCTGAAGCTATGTCTTCGGGGGTCAGATCCCAGGGAGAGGAGTGGGGTTGGCTGCATGAACACAGCCTGAAGGGGGCTAGTGCACCACAGCTAGCTAGGAAGGAGTCTGGAAAAAAGTCTTGACCTGCCTAAGAGGCAAGAGACCATTGTTTCAGGGTGCACGAGGAGAGGGGATTCAAAGCACCTCCTAAAGGAGCTCCAGAGACACGCACAAGCCGTGGCTATCAGCATGGACACCAGAGATGGGCATGAAACACTAAGGCTGTTGCTGCAGCCACCAAAAAGCCTGTATGCTAGCACAGGTCACTATCCACATCTCCCCTCCCGGGAGCCTGTGCAGCCCACCACTGCAAGGTCCCGTGATCCAGGGAAAACCTCCCCTGGAGAACACACAGTGTGCCTCAAGGTGTTGCAACATCATGCTGGCCTCTGCTGCCGCAGGGTCGCCCCTCATTCTATACCCTTCCCTCACCCCAGCCTGAGTGAGCCAGAGCCCACTAATCACCTGCTACTTTAACCCCATCACATCTGAGAGAAGAACTGATACCCTCAGGGGACCAACATGCAGAGGTGGGGCTGAATCCAAAGCTGAACCCCAGGAAGTGTGCAAACAAAGAAGAGAAAGGGAAATCTCTCCATGCAGCCTCAGGAGCAGTGGATTAAATCTCCACAATCAACTTCATATACCCAGCACCTCTGGAATACCTGAATACACAATGAATCATCTCAAAATTGAGGTGGTGGACTTTGGGAGCAACTGTAGACTTGGGGTTTGCTTCCTGCATCTAATTTATTCCTGGTTTTATGTTTATCTTTGTTTAGTATTTAGAGTTTATTATCATTGGTAGATTTGTTTATTGATTTGTTTGCTCTGTTCCTTTTATATATATATATATATATATATATATATATATATATACATAATTTTTTTACCTTTTTCTCTTTTTGTGAGTGTGTATGTGTACTCTTCTTTGTGTGATTTTGTCTGTATAGCTTTGCTGTTATCATTTGTCCTAGGGCTCAGTCTTTCCATTTTTTTTTTTTTTAGTATATTTTTTAGCGATTGCTGTCATTGGTGGATTTGTTTTTTGCTTTGGCTGCTCTCTTCTTTCTTTCTTTTTTATTTCTTTTTTATTACTTTTTATTTTTTTAATTTTTTAAGAATTTTTAAATAACTTTTATTTTATTTTATTTATGTTTTCTTTCCAGGGTCTTGGTGCTCCAGCCAGGTGTCAGGCCTGTGCCTCTAAGGTCGGAGAGCCAAGTTCAGGACATTCGTCCATCAGAGACCTCCTGGCTCCATGTAATACCAAATGTTGAAAGCTCTCCCAGAGATCTCCATCTCAACACCAAGACCCAGCTCCACTCAACGAACAGCAAGCTAGGGTGCTGGACACCCTACGCTAAACAACTAGCAAGAGAGGAACGCAACCCCACCCATTAGCAGAGAAGCTGCCTAAAATCATAATAAGGTCACAGACACCCCAAAATAGACCACTGGACCTGGTCCTGCCCACCAGAAAGACAAGATCCAGCCTCATCCACCAGAACACAGGCAGGCACTAGTCCCCTCAACCAGGAAGCCTACACAACCCACTGAACCAACCTTAGCCACTGGGGGCAGACACCAAAAACAAAGGGAACTACGAACCTGCAACCTGTGAAAAGGAGACTCCAAACACAGTAAGTTAAGCAAAATGAAAATACAGAAAAACACACAGCAGATGAAGGATCAAGGTAAAAAACCACCAGACCAAACAAATGAAGAAGAAATAGGCAGTCTACCTGAAAATGTATTCAAAGTAATGATAAAGATGATCCAAAATCTTGGAAATAGAATGGAGAAAATGCAAGAAACATTTAACAAGGACCTAGAAGAACTAAAGAGCAAACAAACAAAGATGAACAGCACAATAAATGAAATTAAAAATTCTCTAGAAGGAATCAATAGCAGAATAACTGAGACAGAAGAAAGGATAAGTGACCTGGAAGATAAAATAGTGGAAATAACTACCACAGAGCAGAATAAAGAAAAAAGAATGAAAAGAACTGAGGACAGTCTCAGAGACCTCTAGGACAACATTAAACACACCAACATTCAAATTATAGGAGTCCCAGAAAAAGAATAGAAAAAGAAAGGGACTGAGAAAATATTTGAAGAGATTATAATTGAAAACTTTGCTAATATGGGAAAGGAAATAGTCAATCAAGTCCAGGAAGCACAGATAGTTCCATACAAGATAAATCCAAGGAGAAATATGCCAAGACACATATTAATCAAACTAGCAAAAATTAAATACAAAGAAAAAATATTAAAAGCAGCAAGGGAAAAACAACAAATAACATACAAGGGAATTCTCATAAGGTTAACAACTGATGGCTATCATCAGGAAGTCTACAAATAATAAATGTTGGACAAGATGTGGAGAAAAGCAAACCCTCCTATATTCCTGGTGGGAATGTAAATTGATGCATCCATATGGAAAGCAGTATGGAGGTTCCTTAAAAATAATGAAACTAAAGATAGAGTTACCATATGATTCTCTAATACCATTCCTAGACATATATTCAGAGAAAGCTATATTTCAGAGAGATACATGCGCTCCAATGTTCATAGCAGCACTATTTACAATAGCCAAGATATGAAAGCAACCTAAATGTCCATTGATGGATGAATGGATAAAGAAGATGTGTATATATATATACAATGGAATGTTACTCAGCCATAAAAAAGAATGAAATATTGCCATTTGCAGCAACATGGATGGACGTAGAGATTATCATATTAAGTGCAGGAAGTCAGAAACAGAAAGACAAATGTCATATGGCATCACTCATATGTGAAGTCTGAAATATCATAGAAGTGAACTTATTTACAAAACAGAAACAAACTCACTGACATAGAAAACAAATTTATGGTTACCGAAGGGGAAGAAGGAGCAGAGTTAAATTAGGAGTTTGCGATTAACAGATACAAACTATTACATGTAAAATAGATAAACAACAAAGTCCTACTGGGACTAATATTCAATATCTTATAATAAACTATAATGGAAAATAATCTGAAAAAGAATATATATATATATGTATGTATGTATGTATAACTGAATCACTTTCCTGTATACCAGAAACTAACACAACATTGTAAATTATCTATACTTCATTTTTTTAAAGTGTGTGTATTAATAAAACTGTAGGTTATGATGTGATGTGAATCTTCAGTTGGAACTACTAATATAAAAGTAGCTACATTCAAAATTGAAGAATTGAAGCTGTGACAAAGTTAACATTTTTTAAAAATCTGAAGTTAGGACTGATAACACTATATTATTATTTTCTGATAAAGAGCAAAGCAGCACAAGGACTCTGATAAATACAAACATATTGACAGTGAAGTCATTGACAAATCTCTAGGATCTCTCCATACAGCATACAATTTCTAAAATATTTATACTAATAACATTTATCTGTACCAATTTAGCCTAGAAAATCTAAGCATGTCTTCCGATCTGACAACTATTGCCATGCAACACATCACTTGTTGTTACTTCACATAAACAATTATTATTAGAACCTCTCTTTTTACAAGGTCAAAGAACAAATCTTTCATGATTTTCCAAGGGCCCTCCAGGATATCTCAGACAGTTTTAGGTACAAGAGATAGTAAGATTCAATTCAATGTCAGAAGTTGTCATATTTGAAAACTTGATTAAGGTAGGATTTTAGGTTGCTGAGAAACAGTACTTGGATACCTATTTAACCACAATAACAATAAAAGATTTTTAAAGTAAACATAGTAGATAACATGATTGTAAAACATTTTACATCTTTCCTAAGTGAGAAGTATTTGTTCTCTTCAATCATCAAGGGCATAATAAAGTCAACATAAGCCATAGAATATTTGCTATATAGGCAGATTACACAGAATAAAAAATAACCTTATAGAATTTTTATTAAGAGCAACCTGATAGTCCAAGAAAATTTTGTCAATTTAAGAGAGAGAAAAAAGCAAACTCTAGTTTTGCATCTATATAATACTTGATACTAAAGGAAACACAGCTCTTTTTGAAAATTTTATGAAGAGACCAATTAAATCTTAGCCAGCTTTGTTCATGGTAAATAAAATTCCTCTTTCATGAAACTTCTATGACTTTCTATTTCCATTCAGATTTTGCAGTATACTTTGCTCTTTTTCATTCTGGAAAAAAAAATTACTTTAGGAAAACTACTCTTTTTTTTTTTTTGCAGTTCGCAGGCCTCTCACTGCCGTGGCCTCTCCTGTTGCAGAGCCCAATCTCCGGACGCGCAGGCCCAGCGGCCATGGCTCACGGGCCCAGCCGCTCCGCGGCACATGGGATCCTCCCGGACCAGGGCACGAACCCGCGTCCCCTGCACCGGCAGGCGGAATCCCAACCACTGCACCACCAGGGAAGCCCAAAACTGCTCTCTTTTTCCCTTAACAAAAACATATCCTGCATGCTTTGCATACAAATTCGAACTTCTCTGACACCATTGCTCCGAGTCTTATTTATGTATAATGATTATAACTTGAAATTAATGTCTATTCTTCAGATAAAACTAGAAGGTAGATAACTTGTGTGTGAACTGTCACACACGAGCATTTTTCAGCAGAATAGCAGAGCCCATGAATACATACAATATAGTATTATGTGGTGGCACATATCCTTTATACAACTTCTCAAAGTGGCAAAAATGAACACATTCATTAACAGACACAAAGATGTCACTTCTCTGTAGTATATAAAAATAAGAACCAAAGTATATAAACTTAAATTATGCTTTATAATGTTTCTGTATTCTTCTTACTTGCAAATGATCTAAACATCCAATGACAATTAAGTTAGTAAAGGATCTTTTGTTACCTAAAGATTTTGGAAATTATCTTTCAGCTGACATACAATAAAAAAATTATTATTGAAATAAATTTTGTCAGAATAATGATTCAATTTGGTTAAGCATATATTTACATTTTTCATAATCTTAAGCATTTAGTAGAATTAATGATAGCTGATTCAATCAGTAAACCTGTATCGTTTAGGAAGAACACAACTCAAGTAGAATAAAAATCTACAAGTGTTGTGCTTAACATTGATTATCAGAGAAGACATAGGTGTTTTTATTAAACAAAAAATATTACACCAATCTCATTTGCCAAAGGTTTACCTAAATTATGTGAACCTGAATTCTTAAAACATTTTTGAGTTTGTTTCTGTAAGTTTACTTTTTACTTTTTAACACACTGAAAATACTGGAAGTTCAATGTCCTTATTTTTTATGAATTTTAAGAACATTCCTTTTATATAAGCACTTATTTATCTCTAAACCAATCAGAGTAGATCTTTAAGATTTTTTACAGACTAATTTGGTAATACCATCTGGAGGTCAGAAAGCATTACACACTTACATAATGAGAGGTAAAAAGCCTTTCTGAATTACAGACACATTCACAGACACACGGAGAGATAAAAATCATATAGCTTCAATTCTATTTCAGCCCTGAGTCAAAAGGAAACACAAAATTACAAAACACACCAATTCTTATCAAAGAACCATTCTCTTGTCATTGGGTAGGAGTCTTTAACTGATTTGAGCTTAAAACAGTTAGACAAACCAACAGAAAAGGCTAACAAGCCAGATTCCCTTGCCATCTTGCACTCAACAGAGACAAGATCTCTATAAGTCATTAATCCCCATTTACAGAAATCACTAAATGGTCAGACAAAGCAAAAGAACCTGGCATGAAAAATGAAGTGATTATTCAGAAACAATCAAATCCTTACTGAACGATCAGTGGACAAGAGTCTGGAACACAGGACCAAGAATCAGACTCACCATTTGATATGTGGATCACCAGTCAAGAACAGAGTGCAAAAAGGCTCTGAGATCCCTGGTTACTTGGGTGGAATAAACAGGGATCCAAAGCAAGGTGGAATCCCATCTGAGTCATGGCACGAAACTGTCAAAGACACAATGCACTGGAAAAATAAGGACATGATTTTATTCAGGTTATTGCAATAGAGAGAACAGTCATTAATGAGGAACACTCAAAGAAAAGGAAGGAAGTATGAGACTTTATAGAGTTGGTAGAAAAAGGGGTCATGAAGAGGGCAAACAGTGAGGCTATCTGAATGGTAGATAGGCAGTTAGTTCTCAGAATACACCAGAACAGGGTGGTCCTTTGTTGTTAGTTGTTTGGAACACAAAGGGATGGGGGGATTTTTCAACTGTCCCTGCTTTCTGGAAGCACAGGGCTTAGATAAAGTTCATCATTGCCACATGACACAACATCTTTCTCCTTTTTATGGTGAGAAGGGAAGGGGAGCTCAATTTTACAATACATTAAAAAAGATACATTCAAATATAAATTATTTATTATTTATACACCTAGCAATGGCCTAGACAGAGACAAACCTATTTCAATTTTTTTAATGTGTTGTTAATATTTTTCTCAACAACTTCCAGAATTACCTCATAATCTTGAGTGAATGTAAATTTAATTAAAAAAGTGACAGTTGACAATCATTTACTCACTCTTGCCTCTTCGTTTTCTAGGGAAACCACTAGCAACTCTATATCCTCCAAGCAAGCACATAAGCTTTATTATATTTCCCTCAGTTAAACCTAACAAACTATGTTCTCTCAAACAGCCAGTACCTCATATAACCTTGAAGAATGTGATTAGCCCCAAAGAAAAGTGAAGACATTTTCACTTAGTGGTGAATTATCAATCACATTTCTCAGATCTGTGCATATGTTCATGGTGTCCTACTGTCAAATATTGTGAAAACTGGAACCCTTACATTGTTCAAATATCCATAGGGTAATTAAGTTTGTTGAAATAAAATGTATAAAAACTTAAACACTTTCTCCTGGCTGGAAGAATTCCCAGAAAATATGACAGGAGATTGTAAACATACAAGAAACTAAACAGACGTAATCATCACCCTGGCTTAAAATGCTTTTTTTAAAAAAATTTATTTTCATCTCAGATTTGAAACATTAGTAAAACAGATCCTGAAAGAATGGAAAACATTAGCTCATATAGTTGCGTGTCTTGAAAGATTTTGTGGTTTCAGGAAACGACAAAACAGACGAAAGGAACAGAGTGCTTTCATAAAAAATAACATCCTATAAACAAAAGCCATATGTTGTCTTTGAGGCATATCAAACTCTAAGTTTATTAAAATTTCTACCTTGTACAGTTGTTAGAACAATAAAAATACTGTTATGTACCTGACTTGTCTTTTTCCCAGGGGTGACATTATCTTCTACCAGAGTGACCTTTCTTAGACAAGGTAGTTCCACACAGACTTCAGAAGGACACCAGAGCCTAGAATCTCAGTTCCAGAAATTCTAACCCAGTTCTTATAAAAGTTTCCCTATCCTTACCAGCTCCATGACTAGTCACCCACATGCTCTGAGCTAAGTTTACACTCAAAAAACTTAGGCATAACAGAGGAATCCTATTATTTTTCATAAAGTATATTTGTTGACAGAAGCCAAGTGATTAGAAAAGAAGTTCATGGTAAGCCCTGGACATTATACACTCTGAAAAATATAGGAGGAGGAGGTAATTCATATCTGGTGAGGATTCCAACCAAGTAGTGATACCTCCCACGCAAAGGATTAGAATAAACAAAATGTATAGCAGTCCCACTTGACTCTAGACCACCCCATTCCTGCAGTATTTTAACAGCAGAGACAAAAGAACATTGTTTGAGAGTAACTTAGGCAGGAAGAGTTACTCAGGTTAGAGAGTTGCAGAACCACAAAGACCTGAGCTGTTTCCCTGGTTAACAAGGAAAGGAGGTAACAAGGGTTTTGCAAAAGATAAGGAAATAAACAAATCTCTTGTGAATACCTACTTATATTTTAAAGATGTCCTTAAAGGGAACTTTGAGGAATAACCTAAGTAAATTCTGAGAATAATTTGCAAATTATCTGAGCAATTCTAGCACAAATTTTGAGTAACGTGAAATTCAGGGACATAAAATTGTTCAGGAGAAACAGGGTGAAAAGGAATCCAGACTGGATCAAACAGGCCTTCTTCTATTAATTATACAGGATTAGATTCCCACCAGATCCTTAGTGAGGAGGAACTGGAAACCCATCTCAAAACTCCACTCCATATCTTTATAGTGATTATATCTATTTAGTGTAGTTAGAATAAACTATATCTAATTTTCACTAAAGAGGGAATTTTAAGGGATTCTCTGAATTCTTGTGTTGTATTCATAAAAATCTTAAAATTTAAAAATTCCTTCAGACATTATTATATATAGGTACCTAACGAAGCCCTGAAACTTTCAAAACCGCTTCACCACATGGAGACCAAGCACCCTTCATTAAAAGACAAGCCTTTGGAGTTTTTCAAAAGGAAAACACATGAACACAAAGAACAGAAGCAATTATTGAAGGTCACCACTTCACCAAATGTATCTGCACTGAGAGCATCATTCTTAGTGGCTAACTGCATTGCTAAAGCTAAGAAGTGCTTTACTACTGGTGAAGAGTTGATTCTGCCTGCTGCTAAGGACATTAGTCGTGAACCTTTAAGAGAGGCTGCAGTTCAAAAGGTGGCACGTGTTCCTCTTTTGGCTAGCACCATAACTAGATCAATTGATGAGATAGCAGAGGATATTGAGGCACAATTGTTAGAGAGGATTAATGAGACACTTTGGTACACAATCCAGGTTGACTAGTCTACTGATGTTGACAAGACAACAAAGCTTGTTCTTGTGTCATATATTTTTCAGGAAGCTGTGCATGAGGATAAGTTATGTGCACTTTTGTGATCAATGAACACCACAGCTGCAGAACTATTCAAGTCTTTGAATAATTACATATCAGGAAAACGGAATTGGTCATTTTGTGTTGGTATATGCACGGACAGAGCTACTGCCATGATTGGACGGCTTTCTGGTTTCACTACTCAGGTCAAAGAGGTTGCTTCTGAATGTGAGTTTCCACACTGTGTCATCCATAGAGAATTGATGGCTAGCTGAAAAATGTCACCAGAACTTAACAATATTTTGCAGGATGTGATTTAAATTATCAACCGCATTAAAGTACATGTCCTTAACTCACGTCTGTTTGTGCGGCTCTGTAAGGAGATGAACGTAGAGCACACATGTCTTCTCTTATACACGGAAGTGAGATGGCTTTCTAGAGGTAGATAACTGGCCAGAGATTTTGAGTTACAAGAGCCACTCCAGAGATTTCTTTTAGAAAAACAGTCACCACTGGCAGCACATTTCAGTGACACAGAATGGGTTGCAAAACTTGCTTACTTGTGTGACACACTCAACCTGCTCAACAAACTCAATCTGTCACTTCAGGAGAGAATGACAACTGTGTTAAAGTTGGCAGAAAAAGTGGCTGCATTCAAAGCCAAAGTGGAATTATGGGGGAGAAAGGTGAACATTGGGATTTTTGACATGTTTCAAACACTAGCAGAGATTTTGAAAGAGACTGAGCCAGGGCCTTCTTTCTCCCAGCTGGTGCTTGATCACCTATCTCAGCTTTCAAAAGAATTTGAGCATTACTTTCCAACCACAAAAG
This sequence comes from Delphinus delphis, assembly GCF_949987515.2. NCBI lineage: Eukaryota > Metazoa > Chordata > Mammalia > Artiodactyla > Delphinidae > Delphinus > Delphinus delphis. Next base: position 60,867,911 of record NC_082704.1, on the reverse strand, counting down.
ACCCCCAAACTGGGAAGGAATGGATCCGTGACCCATTTGTGAATAAGCCAGGTGAATCAACTTTGTCCGTGCTAGAAGAGGGTCAATTGCTTGAGATCACAAATGACGGTGGCCTTAAAAGTATGTTTGAGACAACTTCAAATCTCCATACTTTCTGGATTAAAGTCAAGGCAGAACACCCAGAGATTGCCACAAAAGCACTAAAAAGCCTGCTTCCATTTCCAACACCCTATCTTTTTGAAGCAGCGTTTTCTGCAGTGAAAGCAACCAAAACGAGATTACAGAGTAGACTGGACATAAGCAACACACTTCGCATGTCACTGTCTCCCATCACCCCCAGATGGGACCATCTAGTTGCAGGAAAACAAGCTCAGGGGTCCCACTGATTCTGCATTATTGTGAGTTGTATAATTACTTCATTATATAGTACAATTTAATAATAATAGAAATAAAGTGCACAATAGATGTAATATGCTTGAATCACCCTGAAACCATCCCCCCACCCCCCGGTCCATGGAAAAATAGCCACCTATGGGAATACCAGCTGGGTTTATATATACTTGCAAGTACTTAATTGAGAATGAAAGGAAATTGGGCCCTGAAATGGACAAAATGGGGTTCTTTTGGCATTCCAAAGATGAATTTTTAGTGCACAATTACAGCCAGCAGTCTTCTGGATCTCTGCCGGCAGGGTACTGGAAACAACAGTGGTAAGTGCTTTTCTCTTTCCTAAAATTAAATTAGCATGGAAAAATATTTGTAGGGCTAGCTCTTAAGGAATTAAAAGCAACTGTCCTAGTCTTTATAGGACCAGAGGTGTGGTTCCAAAAATAATCCAAAGCCTACCAATCCTTTTACCACTCCCAAAACCTCCCCTATTTATCTTTTTTTAAACAGTGCGTATGTATTTATTTTAAAATATAAGAAAGAAAACCTAAAATAAACAGCCCTAAATGTAAACAGATACTAGCTAACAGGATGATCACCACAGCAGTGTTTTTGCATCAAAAATGGAAACTTCTGGGCTTCCCTGGTGGCGCAGTGGTTGAGAGTCCACCTGCCAATGCAGGGGACACGGATTCTTGCCCCGGTCTGGGAAGATCCCACATGCCGTGGAGCAGCTAGGCCCATTAGCCATGGCCGCTGAGCCTGCTCTCCACAAGGGGAGAGGCCATAACAGTGAGACACCCGCGTACCGCAAAAAAAAAAAAAAAAAAGAAACTTCCAAATGTCACAAAAATGGAGTAATAATTAAGTCACTTATTCAATAACACCAAACACAAGAAGTAGTAAATATATTTGAATTTTAGGCAAGAAAATGTGTTCCCAAATATATCTATATATCATGCAAGTAGATTAAAAATCATATGTATAGTAGGATGCTAATTTGTTGCAAGTAAACACTTTCCAATATGCAAATACAGCTAGAGATAGGTACATAGAAAGGCATCAACATCTTCACTGTGAGTATGTCTGGATGACAGACTTATCTGTGATTTTTGTTTTTCTTCTTACTCATTTTGGTTTTCTGCTATGGGTATGTATCACTTCATACTAGGAGAATGGGAGAAGTTAGTTTTCATAAAGGAAAAAAAAAACTCCAAAGAGCTTTATTTTCTTTTAGCATTTGATTTAAACACTTCAAAATATTTGCATTGGTATGTACTAGAACAGATGATGGCCTATTTTTTCAAGTTTTCCTGCATCTATTGAGATCATCATGCAGATTTTGTTCTTCAATTTGTTGATGTGGTGTATCAAACTGATTGACTTGCAGATATTGAAAAATCCTTGCATCCCTGGAATAAATCTCACTTGATCATGGTGTATGATCCTTTTAATGTACTGTTAGATTCTGTTTACTACTATTTTATTGAGGGATTTTTTGTCTGTGTTTATCAGTGATATTGGCCTGTAATTTTTTGTTTTTTGGTATCTTTGTCTGGTTTTGGTATCAGGGTGATGGTGGCCTCATAGAATGAGCTCAGGAATGTTCATTCCTCTGCACATTTTTGGAATAGTTTAAGAAGGATCGGTGTTAGCTCGTCTCTAAATGTGTGATAGAATTCACCTGTGAAGTCATCTGGTCCTGGACTTTTGTTTGTTGGGAAATTTTTTAATCACAGTTTCAATTTCATTACTTGTGATCTGTCTGTTCATGTTTTCAATTTCTTCCTGGTTCAGTCTTGGGAGATTGTGCCTTTCTAAAAATTTGTCCACTTCTTCTAAGTTGTCCATTTTATTGGCATATAGTTGCTTTTCGTAGTCCCTTATGATCCTTTACATTTCTGTGGTATCTGTTTTAACTTCTCCTTTTTCATTTCTAATTTTATTTGAGCACTCTCCCTCTTTTTCTTGATGACTCTAAAATTGTATCATTTTTGTTTATCTTTTCAAAGAACCAGCTTTTAGTTTCTTCATCTCTATTTCATTTATTTCTGCTTAGATATTTATGATTTCTTTCCTTCTACTAACTTTGGGTTTTGTTTGTTCTACTTTCTCTAGTTGCTTTAGATGGAAGGTTAGGTTGGTTATTTGAGATTTTTCTTGTTTCCGGAGGTAAGATTGCTTTGCTCTAAACTTTCCCCTTAGGACTGCTTTTGCTTCATCCCTTAGGTTTTGGATTGTCATACTTTCATTTTCATTTTTCTCTAGGTATTTTTTGACTTCCTCTTCAATTTCTTCAGTGATCCACTGGTTGTTTAGTAACATATTGTTTAGCCTCCACATGCTTGTGTTTTTTTACAGTTTTTTTCTTGTAGTTGATTTCTAACCTCATAGCGTTGTGGTGGGAAAAGATGCTTAATGTGATTTCAATGTTTTTTATATTTACTGAGGCTTTCTTTTTGCCCAGCATGTGATAAATCCTGGAGAATGTTCCATGTGTACTTGAGAAGAATATGTTTTCTGCTGCTTTTGGGTGGAATGCTCTATAAATTTCAATTAAGTCCATCTGGTCTAATGTGTCATTTAAGGCCTGTGTTTCCTTATTGATTTTCTGTCTTGATGATCTGTCCATTGATGAAAGTGGGGTGTTAAAGTTCCCCCCATTATTGTGTTACTGTCAATTTCCCCTTTTATGCTTGTTAGTGTTTGCCTTATACATCGAGGTGCTTGTATGTTAGCTGCATATATATGTACAATTGTTATATCTTCTTGGATTGATCTCTTGATCCTTATGGTACTGTCCTTCTTTGTCTCTTGTAACAGTCATTGCTTTAAAGTCTATTTTGTCTGATATAAATATTGCTACTCCAACTTTCCTTTGATTTCTATTTGCATGGAAAATCTTTTTCTATCCCCTCACTTTCTGTCTGTATGTGTCCCTAGATCTGAAGTGAGTCTCTTGTAGGCAGTATATATGCAGGTCTTGTTTTTGTATCCATTCAGGCAGTCTGTGTCTTTTGGTTGGGACATTTAATCCATTTAAGTTTAAGGTAATTATTGATATGTACTTTCTAATTCCCATTTTGTTAATTGTTTTAGATTTGATTTTGTAGGTCTTTTTTTCTTCCCTTCCTCTTTTTTTCTCTTCTCTTGTGGTCTGATGACTAATTTTAGTGTTGTGCTTGGAATCCTTTTTATTTTTGTGTGTGTATCTATTGTAGATTTTCGGTTTGCAGTTACCATGAGGTTTTGATATAGCAGTACACTGCTATATATATAAACAAGATTGTTTCAAGTTGCTGGCCTTTTAAATCCAAATGCCTTTCCAATATCCTGCATTTGTGTTCTCTTCTTCTCACATTTGCTGGGTTTTATATTATATTTGTGTGTGGATGATTTCCTACCTTTACTATATGTTTGCCTTTACTGGTGAACTTTCCCATTTGTAATTTTCTTGTTTCTAGTTGTGGTCTTATCTTTTCCTCCTAGAGAAGATCCTTTAGCATTAGTTGCAAAGCTGGTCTCATGGTGCTGAATTCTCTTAGCTTTTGCTTGTTTGTAAAGCTTTTGATTTCTCCATCAAATCTGAATGAGAGCCTTGCTGGGTAGAGTATTATTGGTTATAGGTTCTTCCCTTTAATTACTTTAAATATATCATGACATTCCCTTCTGGCCTGCAGAGTTTCAGCTGAGAAATTAGCTGATAACCTCATGAGAGTTTCCTTGTACATTATTGGCTGCTTTACCCTTGTTGCTTTTAATACTTTTTCTTTGCCTTTAATTTTTGTCAATTTGATTACTATGTGTCTCAGCATGTTCCTCCTTGGGTTTATCCTGCCTGGGACTCTCTACACTTCCTGGACTTGGGTTACTGTTTCCTTTCCCATGTTAGGGAATTTTTCAGCTATTATCTGTTCATATATTTTCTCAGGTCCTTTCTCTCTTCTCCTTCTTGGACCCCTGTAATGCAAATGTTGGTGCATTTAATGTTGTCCCAGAGGTCTCTTATACTGCCTTCATTTCTTTTCATTCTTTTTTCTTTATTCTGTTCTGCAGCAGTGATTTCCACCATTCTGTTTTCCAGCTCACTTATCAGTTCTACAGCCTCTGTTATTCTGCTATTGATTCCTTCTAGTGTATTTTTCATTTCAGTTATCTTATTGTTTATCTCTTTTTGTTCTTTAGTTCTTCCAGTTCTTTGTTAAACATTTCTTCTATCTTTTCAATCTGTGACTCCATTCTTTTTCTGAGATCTTAGATCATCTTTACTATCATTATTCTGAATTCTTTTTCAGGTAGATTGCCTATCCCCAATTCACTTAGTTGTTTTTCCTGAGGTTTTATCTTGTTCTTTCCTCTGGGACATATTCCTCTGCCATCCCATTTTGTCTACGTTTTTTGATTGCAGTTTCTGTTCCACAGGCTGCAAGCTTGTAGTTCTTGCTCCTGCTGTCTGACCCCTGGTGGATGAGGCTAAGAGGCCTATGCAGGCTTTCTGGTGAGAGGGACTGGTCCTGCCCACCGGTGGGTGGAGTTGGGTCTTGCCCCCTGCTGGGCTGCACTGTGTCAAGAGGTGTGTTTAGCCGGTAGCTATGTTCTCAATAAGACTTTAAGCAGCCTGTCTGCTGATGGGTTGGGCTTTGTTCCCCCATGTTGGTTGTTTGCCCTGAGGCTTCCCAGCACTAGAGCCTACTGGCTACTTGGTGGGGCAGGGTTTGGTGAGAAAAGGCAGCCTCCAGGAGGGTTCACACCAATGAGTATTACCCAGAGCTACTGCTACCAGTGTCTTTGCCCCTGCAGTAAACCACAACCACCCCCCACCTCTGCAGGAGACCCTCCAATACTAGCAGGCAGATCTGGAACAGGTTTTTATGAGGTCACTGTTTTTTTCCCTGGGTCTTGGTGCACACAAGACCTTGTGTGCACCCTCCAAGAGTGGAGTTTCTGTGTCCCGCAGTGCTGTGGAATTCTTGTGATCAGACTCCGCTGGCCTTCAAAGCCAGATTCTCTGGGGTCTTCTCCTCCCATTGCCAGATCCCCAGAGGTGAGCTTTACTTGGGGCTCAGAACTTTCACTCCTGTGGGAGAACCTCTGGGATATAATTATTTTCCAGTTCTTAGGTTGCCCATCCAGTGGGTATGGAATTTGATTTTATTGTGGCTGCACCCCTCGTACCATTTTATTGTGGCTTCCTCTTTGTCTTCAGATGTAGGGTATCTTTTTTGGTAGGTTCCAGGGTGCTTTGGTGATGGTTGTTCAGCAGTTATTTGTAATTTTGTTGTTTTTGTAAGAAGAGGTGAGCTCATGTGCTTCTACTCCACCATCTTTTCTGTTTCTTCCCCCCCATTTGTCTTAAGAGGTTTGTAATTTTGAGAAAAAATTTTGGCCTTAAGGGAACAAAGGCTCCCTTGAATGAACTTTTCTTTTTCCTCCTATGTCTTTGAGATGCAAATGTTCTACCTGGTCTTCTCCAGGAACCTTATCTCTGCTATCTTTTTAAAATGCAAATTTCAGGAAAGAGTATAGGTAATTTGGAACTTGTCTTGTCAAGGACAAATAGAAATCTTAAATGTCTTCTCTATAAGTATTAGTAAAAATTGTTTAGCCACCTAGACAGGTGACCTTGATTTGTTCCATCTGCCAGAAACCCAATTTGAATCCAACCTCTTTTGTAACTGATGGGTTTTATGTTACTTTATAGTAAGTCCTCTACATACAAACATTAAAGCTGTGAACTTTTAAAGAGGCAAACATGCGTTCACATGTCCAATCATGTAAGTTAGTTCAAGATACTGTACTGTTAAGGATTAAAAATGTTTTCTTTATTTCTTGTGTTTGCTTTTTATGTATTGTTTGTATGAAAAGTATTATAAACCTATTACAGTATAGTACTATATAACCAACTGTGTTGGGTACCTAGGCTAACTTTGTTGGACTTACAAACAAACTGAACTTACAAACGCACTCTCAGAACAGAACTCATTTGTATATAGGGGACTTACTGTACCTGACTCATGGCTGAAATTTTGGAACGGTACTATACGGTCTCTGTCTTTATGTGTTTTTGTGAGTCTATATATGTGTGCTGTAGACGTGCGGTATTGCCAAAGTTAATTTGTAAAAGAGCTTTATTTAATTGGCTTAAAGGAAATTAAGTACTTAAATAAACCCTCACAAATATAAAAGAAACTGGCCAGAATGGATTTTTGGTTCACATGATCTGGAAAATACTATTATTGAATTAATATCTGGAGACTTCCCTGGTGACCCAGTGGCTAAGACTCTGCACTCCCCATGTAGGAGGCCCAGGTTTGATCCCTGGTCAGGGAACTAGATCCCACATGCCACAACTAGGAGTTCGCATGCTGCAACTAAAGATCCAACATGCTGCATCTAAAGATCCCACATACCACAACTAAAAATCCCACATGCCACAACTGAAAAGAAAAAGATCCCACATGCTGCAATGAAGATCCTCCATGCCAAAACTAAGACCACATGTGCCAAAACTAAGACTTGGCACAACCAAATAAATAAATACTTTTAAAAAGAATAAATATCTGGCTGCCAACAAACACATGAAAGGATGCTCAACATCACTAATCATTAGAGAAATGTAAATCACAACTACAATGAGGGAGCTTCCCTGGTGGCGCAGTGGTTGAGAGTCTGCCTGATGATGCAGGGGACATGGGTTCGTGCCCCAGTCCAGGAAGATCCCACATGCTGTGGAGCGGCTAGGCCCGTGAGCCATGGCCACTGAGCCTGCGCGTCCAGAGCCTGTGCTCCGTAATGGGAGAGGCCACAACAGTGAGACGCCCGTATACCGCAAAAAAATTAAAAAAAAAAAACTACAATGAGGTATCACCTCACACTGGTCAGAATGGCCATCATCAAAAAATCTACAAACAATAAATGCTGGAGTGAGTGTGGAAAAAAGGGAACCCTCTTGCACTGTTGGTGGGAATGTAAATTAATACAGCCACTATGGAGAGCAGTATGGAGGTTCCTTAAAAAACTAAAAATAGAACTACCATACAACACAGCAATCCCACTACTGGGCATATACCCTTAGAAAACCATAATTCAAATAGAGTCATGTATCACAATGTTCATTGCAGCTCTATTTACAATAGCCAGGACATGGAAGCAACCTAAGTGTCCATCAACAGATGAATGGATAAAGAAGATGTGGCACATATACACAATGGAATATTACTCAGCCATTAAAGGAATGAAATTGAGTTATTTGCAGTGAGGTGGATGGACTTAGAGTCTGTCATACAGAGTGAAGTAAGTCAGAAAGAGAAAAACAAATACCATGTGCTAACACATATGTATGGGATCTAAAAAAAAAAAACTGGTTTTGAAGAACCTAGGGGCAGGACAGGAATAAAGACACAGACATAGAGAATGGACCTGAGGACACAGGGAGGGGGAAGGGTAAGCTGGGACGCAGTGAGAGAATGGCATGGACATATATACACTACCAAATGTAAAATAGATAGCTACTGGGAAGCAGCTGCATAGCATAGGAAGATCAGCTCAGTGCTTTGTGACCACCTAGAGGGGTAGGATAGGGAGGTTGGGAGGGAGACGCAAGAGGGAGGAGATATAGGGATATTTGTATATGTATAGCTTATTCACTTTGTTATAAAGCAGAAACTAACACCAATGTAAAGCAATTATACTCCAATAAAGATGTTAAAAAATAATTAATATCTGGTATTAATGTTAGCTTAAGCTTGTTGGTTTAATTAATACAGACATCATTAGAGTCATCCACATCAATTATAATACTTTTATTGTACCTAGGTTTACTATAAATCAAATAAGATCTTATTATTCCTGTGACAATATGTGTCAGAAAAAAATAGCTTAATATGATAATACTTTTGTTTAAATGAAATAGAGGTAAATGAGATAAGAGCTTTTAGGTAAACTCTTTTAGGAATAATTATTTCTTGGGAATATCTACTTAGGAATAGTCTCTCATGACTTTCATAACTTGCTACATTAAGTTAAATGATCGGAATTTATTGACTATTGTAGATCGTCTCAAATAGGATAAAATATTGGAACATCAATTGCTGGCGAATCTAAGTTTACCTACCTTTGCCTTCTTAGGAGAGGAAGACTAAAGCATAAGTTTTCCAGTCAGGAAATGGTGATATGGCAAACAGTTCCCAATTACGTGCTTCTTGGTTTTTGCTAGCAATTAAGGCTTTTAAGTGTTAAAATTATAATATATGTAATTAAAGCTACTAAAATAAAATGGGAAACATTTCAGTATGCCAGGACTGTAAGATGCATGTTTTCAGTAAAAGAAGGTGTGAGGAATGTAGATGCATTCTGTTAAAGGGAAAAAGGGTACTTTTGTCCTAGAGTTGGGTGTTTTTGAATGGAAAAGAAAATAAGGAACAGATTAGTATGGATACAGAAAGTTGTGGAGGAAGAACACTGAGAGAGTTTTGTGCATGTTCAGACTAGCTAAGATAAGATTGAATTTAATTAAGAAGATGAATTTTAAAGTTAAAGTGGTCCAAAACCTGAATTTAGTTTTCTCTCTAGGAGGACAAATTTTCTTAAAATGTTTAACTGCTTTTGGTAATAGATTGTGTGAGTTTCTGTGCAGTTAATTGATTCATTACAAACTTTGAGATCTTTTATTGTCCCTTTGGTTAAATGAATGGATATTGTTTCACAGTGAACTATGATCCTATTTGACCAGGTGTTTTGAAACTTTTTGATATTTTTGACAAACTTCCCAAACATCAAATTCTAAATGAAGTTCATTTGACTTCTAGCTAACTATTGAGTTTTCTAACGGTTTCCTGGAACACCTCAAAATATTTGATTTCTCTCCATCCTCAGAGAGAGGAATATTAAACTAATTAGGCATGGGAAGCATTGTCAAATGACTGGTGATAGAACTTCTTAGGCTGTATCATATGGGTAAATGTTATGAATATAGATATTCTAGAAATTATATGGAACTCCTAAAATTTTGGTATGTTCTGGTAAATGATATCAGCCACAATTCTACTTATTATCTTAAATTGTGTGTCACAGAAGTAACTGAAGGGCTTCCCTGGTGGCGCAGTGGTTGAGAGTCCGCCTGCTGATGCAGGGGACACGGGTTCGTGCCCCATTCTGGGAAGATCCCACATGCCGCGGAGCAGCTGGGCCTGTGAGCCATGACCGCTGGGCCTGCACATCTGGAGTCTGTGCTCCTCAATGGGAGAGGCCACAACAGAAAGAGGCCCGCATTCCACAAAAAAAAAAAAAAAAAAAAAAGAAGTAACTGAGTTTATTATAAACAGTTATTTTACTCTGATGCTTTTACAAAAGTATGTTTCATCTTCAAGAAGATTCATAGTACAGGTTTCTAATAACTTTCAGATCATACCACTGAACTGGGTAAAATTAAATATTCTAATGGAAAACATGATGGTTTCATAAACTGTTAACAGAAGATTAAGATCAAGGATTACTCTCATCAGAATGAGCAAAACTATAGGTATGGTTATAATTTTTGGTTTTTGTCTGAAATATTACTGGTTTGTAACCTGTGTTTTCCAGGTATAAGGAAATCTTTAAATTACACCTCTGTAAGTAGAAGTTAAATATTTATCTTTTCTTTCTACCTGATCCCTCCAGAATTTGGAAACTCTTAAGTTCCCATCAGCTTTCTCAGATATATATGGAAGGCCACCTCCTAACAGGTACAGGAATCTCTATTTGGGGGACCTTGAGAAGAGAGGAATTCATCAAAATCTATCACCTAAATCTATAGATATTACAGTTGGAATCTGTGACATACTCTTGGTGTGTCTTTCCTGGCATTAAGGTTTTTTAAATTTCAATCTGAGATTTATTATGAAAAGTTCCAGCAAAGCCAATTTAAAAGAGCCTATGTGATCAATTAACCAGAACTTTTTTGCAACCAAATTAGTCTTAATTTAGCTATATTTTGTAGAAATGAAGATAATTATAGAAAGAAAAGGATTATGTTTCAGTAGATGTTGAATTTTAATTTTGTTAATTAAGGTCTGTATTTACTGGCTAAAACTCACTTCCCAGATAGCTCCTTTTAAAACTTAGTTGTTAGAAGGACAGTCTAAGCCTCTTTCTCAAGTTATCACAGTAATCTAACTTTTGATTAAGGTTGGATTCTCTGTGACCTACAACCAGGTGATCATGCATACTGGAAAAGACATCAGATAAAGGACTATTTACAGCCACATTGGAAAGGACCACATCAGACCTCTCCTGAATGAACTGCAATTCCTGTTTCTGACACCTGACTTCAACTAAGACCAACACTACCAAACCAGGAGAAGAAGATGACATCTGAAGTAGACAGCTGACCCAAGATGCTGGACCAGGACTGTATACTGATTACTTTGACAATTGCTCACCCTTTTGCTTATGAATAAATGTATTTCTTGGCTCAATTGCATATAAGTTTCAAAAATCCATCAAATTGCTGGATTTGTGGCCAATTACCTATGTCCAGTGTTCCCAGGTTGCCTTGTTGGAATTCTCCTCTCCAAGGCTCTAATTAGATAGCCCTTAGAAATTTTATTTTAAAAGAAAGAAACTCTAGTAGCATGCAAGCTAATGTTACCACTAATATCACTAAGTGAGACCCCCTTACCTGGCCAACTGATAATGCCAGTTCTGAATGTGACCATAAATACTCCTTTTCATTAGATGTGGAGTATTGGGTAGCTCCTAACAGGGCACAATAGATTTATGGAACAAGTTTATGACCTTGGCTCTCCCCCCAGCTTGGATAGGAAGATACATAATTGGTTTCCCTTAGGCTCAAGGTCAACAAGATCGTCTTGGAAACAACCCCTGTCAATCTGTCTTTAATATGGGCACACTGGTCTCAATCAGTTTTCCAATGGTATGATCATTTGATCTCAATCTTTGTTCCTTCACTTGGAATAGATGGTATCATTAGTCACATACATAATTTAACTAAATTTACTCAGCAAGCTTTGAAAGATGGTAATCAAGCCATTAACTTGCTTAATTCGGAAGTCTCCATGATAAGAAATGTAGTCTTACAGAATCGCCTGGGCCTTAATATTTTAACTGCTTTTCAAGGGAGAATTTGTGCTATAATACATACTGAATGCTGCAACTTTATACCCGTTGAGTCTTCAAATGTAACCAACTTATGACCCATATAAAGAGTCAGACTTCAGCTCTGAACACTCCTCTTTCCTCCTGGTTCGTGTCAGGAGGATCCTGGCTTAAATCTTTGCTAATTATGTTGTTGATCCTACTGGCAATTTTAATTAGTTTGTGGAGCTTATAAGGTGATAGTTTCTTGCTTTTTGTGCTTTGTGTCACCTACTGGTACTAAGATAACGATTTCTAAAACACTTGAAATTTTGATCACATTTAGAGTGTCTAACATAATGGACATACACAATTTACATATTAGGAAAATTGGCTTAAATCTTATTGGACCACTTGGAATTGACTGTAGGACCTTGCTGAAGATTCTACTAGTATAATCCACCAAAAAATGAAAACTGGGCGAGTAGGACTGGGCACTGAAGACCATGATGAACTCAGGGTCGAGTTTACCACCCTGGCATTGAGAGACCAAATATCTGATCACCTAATGCTTCCTATTGAAAGATTAATGATCAAAAGGGGGAAATGGCGAAATAAAATTCACATTTTATAGCAAGACAATATTTTTTTTTTGTTTTTCTTGAAATTAATTGTTATTGTAGGATAGTTGATTTACAATGCTGTCTTAGTTTCTGTTGTACAGGAAAGTGAACCAGTTATACATATATCCACTCTTTTTTAGAAACTTTTCCCATATAGGCCATTACAGAGTATTGAGTAGAGTTACCTGTGCTATACAGTAGGTCCTTATAAACTATTTTATATATAGTAATATGTATATGTCAATCCCAATCTCCCAATTTATCCCTCCCTGCCTTTCTCCCTTCATGACCATAAGTTTTGTGTTCTACATCTGTGACTCGATTTGTTTTGTAAATAAGTTCACTTGCACAACTTTTTTAGATTGTACATATAAGTGAAAACATATGATACTGTCTTTCTCTTTCTAACTGAATTCACTCAGTATGGCAGTTTCTAGGTCCATCAGTGTCATTGCAAATGACATTCTTTCATTCTTTTTACGGTTGAGTAATATTCCATTGTATATATGTACCTCATCTTCTTTATCCATTTATCCATTGATGGACATTTAGGTTGCTTCCATGTCCTGGCTATTGTAAATAGTGCTGCAGTGAATATTGGGGTGCATGTATCCTTCTGAATTATGGTTTCCTCCAGATATATGTGCAGGAGAGGGATTGCTGGATTGTATGATAGTTCTATTTTTAGTTTTTTAAGGAACCTCATACTGTTCTCCATAGTGGTTGTACAAATTTACAATCCACCAACAGTGTAGGAGGGTTCCCTTTTCTCCACACCCTCTCCAGCATTTACTTTTTGTAGATTTTTTTGATGATTGCCATTCTAAGCAGTGTGATGTGATAACTCATTGTAGTTTTGATTTACATTTCTCAAGTAATTAGTGATGTTGAGCATCCTTTCATGGGCTTTTTGGCCATCTATATGTCTTCTTTGGAGAAATGTCTATTTAGATATTGGGCCCATTTTTTGATTGGGTTTTTTTTTGATATTGAACCACATATGCTGTTAGCATATTTTGGAGATTAATCCCTGTTGGTCACTTCATTAGCAAATATTTTCTCCCATTCTGATGGTTGTCTTTTCATTTTGTGTATGGTTTCCTTTGTGGTGCAAAAGCTTTTAAGTTTAATTAGGTCCCATGTGTTTATTTTTTTATTAATATTTATTGGAGTATAGTTGCTTTACAATGTTGTGTTAGTTTCTGCTGTACAGCAAAGTGAATCAGATATACATATACATATATCCCCTCTTTTTTGGATTTCCTTCCCATTTACATCACCACAGAGAACTGAGTTGAGTTCCCTGTGTTATACAGTAGGTTCTTACAGGTTATTTATTTTATGCATAGTAGTGCATATATGTCAAACCCAATCTCCCAATTCATCCCATCCCCCATCCACCCCTGGTATCCACACATCCGTTCTCTTTGTCTGTGTCTCTATTTCTGCTTTGCAAAAAAGTTTATCTGTATCATTTTTCTAGATTCCACATATAAGCGATATTATACAAAATTTGTTTTTCTCCTTCTCACTTACTTCACTCTGTATGACAGTCTCTAGGTCCATTCACGGCTCTGCAAATTGCACAGTTTAGTTCCTTTTTATGGCTGAGTAACATTCCATTGTATATATGTACATTTACGTTATTCTTCTGTTGATGGACATTTAGGTTGCTTCCATGTCCTGGCTATTGTAAATATTGCTGCAATGAACAATAGGGTGCATGTACCTCTTTGAATTATGGTTTTCTCTGGGTACATACCCAGGACTGGGATTGCTGGGTTACATGGTAGTTTTATTTTTAGCTTTCTAAGGAACCTCCATACTGTTCTCCATACTGGCTATATCAATTTACAAGCCCTCCAAGAGTGTAAGAGGGTTCCCTTTTCTACAAACTCTCTCCAGCATTTATTGTTTGTACATTTTTTAATGATGGCCATTCTGACTGGTGTAAGGTGGTACCTCCTTGTAGTTTTGGTTTGTGTTTCTCTAATAACTAGTGATGTGGAGCATCCTGTCATGTGTTTCTTGGCCATCTGTATGTCTTCTTTGGAGGAATGTCTATTTAAGTCTTCTGCCCATTTTTTAATTGGGTTGTTTGTTTGTTTGTTTGTTTTTGATATGAGCTACATGAGCGGTTTGTATATTTTGGAGATTAATCCCTTGTCAGGTGCTTAGTTGGAAAATATTTTCTCCCATTCTGAGGGTTGTCTTTTCATCTTATTTATGGTTTCCTTTGTTTTGCAAAAGCTTTTAAGTTTAATTAGGTCCCATTTGTTTATTTTTGTTTATATTTTCATTGCTTTAGGAGGTGGGTCAAAACAGTCTTGCTGTGATTTATGTCAAAGAGTGCTCTGCCAATTTTTTCCTCTAAGGGTTTTATATTATCTGACCTTACATTTAGGTCCTTAATCCATTTTGAGTTTATTTTTATGTATGGTGTTAGGGAATGTTCTAATTTTATTCTTTTACATGTAGATAACCAGTTTTCACATCACCAGTTATTGAAGAGGCTGTCTTTTCTCCACTGCATATTCTTGCCTCGTTTTTCATAGATTAGGTGACCATATGTGCGTGGGTTTATCTCTGGGCTTTCTATTCTGTTCCATTGATCTATATGTCTGTTTTTGTGCCAATACCATACTGTCTTGATTACTGTAGATTTGTAGTATAGTCTGAAGTCAGGGAGACTGATTCTTTCTGCTCCATTTTTCTTTCTCAATACTGCTGTGCCTCTTTGGGATTTTTTGTGTGTTTCTATACAAATTGTAAAATTTTTTGTTCTACTTCTGTGAAAAATGCTATTGGTAATTTCATAAGGATTGCATTGAATGTGTAGATTGATTTGGGTAGTATAGTTATATTGAAAATATTGATTCTTCCAATCCATGAACATGTCATATCTTTCCATCTGTTTGTGTCATCTTTGATTTTTTCATCAGTGTCTTATAATTTTCTGTGTACAGGTCTTTTACCTCCTTAGGTAGGTTTATTCCTTGGTATTTTATTCTTTTTGATGTGATGGTAAATGGGATTTTTTCCTTGATTTCCCTTTGCGATCTTTCATTTTAATGTATAGAAATGCAAAATATTTTTGTGCATTAATTTTTATCCTGCAAGTTTACCAAATTCATTGATGAGCTCTAGCAGTTTTCTAGTAGCATCTTTAAGATGCTCTATGTATAGTATCATGTCATCTGGAAACAGTGACAGCTTTACTTTTTCTTTTCTGATTTGGATTCCTTTTATTTCTTTTTCTTCTCTGATTGCTGTGGCTAAAACTTCCAAAACTATGTTGAATAAAAGTAGTGAGAGGACATCCTTGTCTTTTTCCTGATCTTAGAGGAAATACTTTCAGCTTTTCACTGTTGAAAATGATGTTACCTGTGACTTTTTCATATATGGTCTTTTTTATGTTGAGGTAGGTTCCCTCTATGCTGACATTCTGGAGTTTTTATCATAAATGTGTGTTGAATTTTGTCAAAAACTTTTTCTGCCTCTATTGAGATGATCATATGGTTTTTATTCTTCAGTTTGTTAATGTGGTGTATCTCATTGATTTATTTATGTATATTGAAGACTTGCATCCCTGGCATAAATCTCACTTGATCATGGTGTATGTTCTTTTAAATTTGTTGTTGGTTTTGACTTGCTCTTATTTTGTTGAGAATTTCTGAGTCTGTGTTCATCAGTGATATTAACTTGTAATTTTCTTTTATTGGTGATGTCTTTGTCTGGTTTTGATATCAGGTGATGGTGGCTTCATAGAATGAGCTTGGGAGCGTTGATTCCTCTGCAATTTTTTGGAATATTTTGAGAAGTATAGGTGTTAATTCTTCTCTAAATGTTTGATAGAGTTCACCTATAAAGCTACCTGGTCCTGTACTTTTGTTTGCTGGAAGATTTTTATCACTGTTTAAATTTCAGTACTTGTGATTGGTCTGTTCATATTTTCTATTCTACTGGGAATTTACTGTAGGACCTTGCTGAACATTCTGCTAGCATTGCCCCCCAAAAGATAGAACTGTGTTATTAGGACTTGGCACTGAGGAACATGATTGACCCGGACAGGCAAGCATCCACCCGAGCATTAAGGGGCCAAATATTTGATCACCTAATGCTTTCTATTGAAAGATTAATGATCAAAAGGGGGAAATTGTGAAATAAAATTCATATCTTATGGCAAGGCCAGAAAAATTTAAACATAAACATTTTTCTCTGCCCTTTGGCCTCCTCTTTCCCCCCTATTCTGCACTGTGGATCTGCATTATGCATCAAGCAGAACCCCAACACCACTGGCAGAAATACTTGCTCCACCATAAAGAGCAACATTCTCCTAGCACCAAAAAGACAACTCCTTAAAAGATAACATTCCTTCTTGCTCTTGTAAGGGGCCACAATGATGCTTATGTCTGGCTTGTGTACACGGTCAATAATACATCATTTAATGTCCAGACCTTTGTCTCAAAAAACTTATATAACTGTGCCTTGACTTCTAATGGGCAGAACAGTTCTCAGAGTTTTCTGAGATGTTGTTCCCGGGTTATAATCCTTAATTTGGCTCAAATAAAATTTTCCATTTATCTTAGATTGACTGATTATTTTTTCATTGACAACATCATGTTCTACTCTAAGGCACTTAAAAGTGACCAAAATTTATAATATAAATTTAACAATTTATATTATAGAAGCTCAACAGTAATATAGTATCTCAGGCCTCATACTCCTCTAAATCTTCTTTTCCTCAAGCACAAGGACAAGAGTTCAAAATAAAGGATTTACCATTGTTTTCTGAGGAGCGAGAGAGTTTTTTTCTGTTTCATTTCATCTGTATATTCTTGGAGTTTGGGTTTATATTATTTTATGCTACAAATACACATTATTTCAGGCACTTAATGTGATAACTCAACTTCATGAGCTACAAGAAACATCACCATCATTTAAGACATTTTTTCTATAAGGGAATGCATTCCAAAAATATTTAAAGAGCTATTTGAAAGTGAACTATTTGGAAGTTACTGACGTGGGTCAGAATATGCCACCTCAAAATATACCACTTTGACATGAGGATTATTTTGAGTTAAAGGCAATTAAGAAAGAGCAAACACAGGAGGAGATCTCTGCCCTGCCCTTATCTACCAAAAAGCAGGGCATACATTTCCATTTGTAAAAGTGTTCCCCTCTCCCTTTCCAGGAAGTGAACAACTCTTATCAAAAGAAAATGGCTTGGGCTTCCCTGGTGGTGCAGTGGTTGAGAGTCTGCCTGCCGATGCAGGGGACACGGGTTCGTGCCCCAGTCCAGGAAGATCCCACATGCCACGGAGCGGATGGGCCCGTGAGCCATGGCCGCTGAGCCTGCGCATCCAGAGCCTGTGCTCCACAACGGGAGAGGCCACAGCAGTGAGAGGCCCGCATACTGCAAAAAAAAAAAAAAAAAAAAAAAAAAGAGAATGGCTTGAATCTTCATAACAAATCTTACTAAACAACCCTATCTACTATATTTTCCTAGTTAACATCTCACTATTTACCACCCTTAGGATCCCAAACCCACTTTTCCTTTGTCTAGTCCCTTCTTCACAGTTTATCATTCTTTGTTAAAATGATATATAATCTCCCTGGTATAACTGCCTCTTTGGTTTTTACTATTTTTGTGTGTGTGAAGCCCCCTCCCCTACGTGAAAATTAAAGACATTAATATATCTTTTCTCCTGTTAATCTGTCTTTTGTCAATTTAACTTGCATGTTCCAGCTACATACATAAGAGGGTAGAAGAAGAATTTTTCTTCCACAACAGTTCAATGGGCTCATAAGTTCAATATTCCAGCATTCTAATATTTGCAATCAAATACAAATTAAAAGCTTATTTATATATTAGTCATATTTGCAATTCTGAAATTATTCATCATTTTCTCTCAATCAATTTTTCTCAACTAGGGGCTTACCTAAGGACAAGATAAATGAGTAATGGTCAGTGGCAGGCAAGTGAGAAAAAGTTCTCCAGGTGATACTGATGCACAAGTCCTCGCTCAATCACTATTGCAAACCTTTGTTTTCTGGTATAAATTTGCACCATGTCTCAGAATATATGCAAACATGGCCCCCTAAAACAGCTTCCTAGTAAACAACCTTATCTATTTCAAACCTCACGCCAGGTAGGCAAGGGTACCCTCTGTACTTGCTTACCACTTATCAACTATTGCTACCTGGGGCCCCACCCTATTTATAAACAAGTCTTTGACTCTCACTCACTCTTCCTCAGCATACTGGTATCCTCTTAAGAGGGAAGCATATATCTACATAGAGATGTCTGAAAGCACCATGTTCTAGATACCAATCCAGACATAAAATCACAAGAGTTCATCATTCTTGGCAGAGGGAAAAGGGGTAGCAACTTATGTCATAATTGGGATATTCAGTTGACTAAAGGAGCTGTGGAAATTCAAGCACTATTTTAATACTAATACCTAGATTCTGAAATGAGACTGTCCAAATTGACTTGAGGAATTTAAAATCAATTTGGACTGTAGAAGTCTGCTGTTGCTATTTATCTGACTGAAATAAGAGACAAAGATAAAGCCAGTCAAAAGTTAACAGGAAACAATATGCTTTCCCAAGTCCCATTGCAGCTGTAAAGTATCATAACAATCCCTTTCTTTGAGTGACTACGGCTCTCTCTAAAATCATAGACTATCAGAAACATCACTGTTTGAGACACTATCAGGAAGAATAAAATAACCTAATTTTACCTGGAGGATCTAAATTACTTTGACCCAGATAAGAGACCTTGATTTCCATCTAATGTACTCTGATTGATAAAAGATTTCTGGGTATAACATCCCACATCTATACTAACTATCTCTTCCCAAGGACACAGGATCTTGGGTCCACTTTGAAATCCAGATCAGATGTTGGTCCCTTTACATGCTGTCCTGCTTTGCCCATGAAGCACTGCTTCATTTGAATTTCACCTAAAATCTACCATTCTCTCAAATCTTATAGTGATTCTATATTTTCCTTTGTTTGGTGAGATACCCCATGATTCCTCTGGTTTTCAATATTGACCTTTTTTATTAGCTCATCAATCCAAGTCTCATTCAGATAGATATTAAAAAGTCTACTTTTATCCTAGAAGAAAATTATATTTATCCATTCATTTACTATGAAATATTATCCAAAACTTGAAAGTAAAATAAACCTATGGGCATTATGTCTTTTAATGTTATACAGGGCAAATTCCACTCAAAGATTATTTAGAAAAATTAACCTAGTTTAAGTCCCTGATATTGGTTAAAAGTCCCAAAATTAGTAAAGTTACATTGTAACATACAGATTTGGTGTAGTGGAGGTGCAAATAATTTCTGTCTGTTGAAACAGATAATTCCAAAGGTTACATTGTATGGCCTTGTAAGAATTAACATGTTTTGTATATAAAACAGAAATTTTGTGCAGAGGAAGGAAAACTCCCAAACTCATTCTATGAGGCCACCATCACCCTGATACCAAAACCAGGCAAAGATACCACTAAAAAAGAAAATTACAGGCCAATATCATTGATGAAAACAGACACAAAAATCCTCAAAAGATACTAGCAATTTGAATCCAACAATACATTAAAAGGTTCATACACCATGATCAAGTGGGATTTATCCCAGGGATGCAAGGAAATTTTCAATATCTGCAAATCAATCAATGTGATACACCACGTCAACAAATTGAAGAATAAAAACCTTATGATCATCTCAAGAGATGCAGAAAAAGCTCTTGACAAAATTAAACACTGATTTATAATAAAAACTCTCCAGAAAGTGGGCATAGAGGGAACCTATCTCAACATAATAAAGCCATATATGACAAACCTACAGCTAACATCATATTCAATGGTGAAAACATGAAAGCATTTCCTCTAAGATCAGGAAGAAGAAAGGGATGCCCACTCTCATCATTTTTATTCAACATAGTTTTGGAAGTCCTAGTTATGGAAATCAGAGAAGAAAAAGAAATAAAAGGAATCCAAATAGGAAAAGAAGAAGCTAAACTGTCACTGTTTCGGAAGACATGATACTATACATAGAACATCCTAAAGATGCTACCAGAAAACTACTTGAGCTCATCAATGAATTTTCACAAAGTTGCAGGATACAAAATTAATACACAGAAATCTGTTGCATTTCTATACACTAACAATGAAAGATCAGAAAGAGAAATTCAAGAACCAATCCCATTTACCATTGCATCAAAAAGAATAAAATACCTAGGAATAAACTTACCTAAGGAGACAAAAGACCTGTATTCTGAAAAATATAAGATGCTGATGAAAAAAATCGAAGACACAACAGATGGAAAGATATACCATGTTCTTGGATTGGAAGAACAAATATTCTCAAAATGACTATACTACCCAAGGTAATCTACAGATTCAATGCATTCCCAATCAAATTACCAATGGCATTTTTCAGAGAGCTGGAACAAAAAAAATCTTAAAATTTGTATGGAGACACAAAAGACCCCGAATAGCCAAAGCAATCTTGAGAAAGAAAACTGGAGCTGGAGGAATCAGGCTCCCTGACTTCAGACTATACTACAAAGCTTGAGTCATCAAAACAGTATGGTACTGGCACAAAAATAGAAGTATAGATCAAGGGAACAGGATAGAAAGCCCAGAAATTAACCCAAGCACCTCTGGTCAATTAATGTATGACAAAGGAGGCAAGACTAAACAATGGTGGAAAGACAGTCTCTTCAACAAATGGTGCTGGGAAAACTGACAGCTACATGTAAAAGAAGTGAAATTAGATCATTCATTAACACCATACACAAAAATAAGCTCCAAATATATTAAAGATCTAAATTTGAAACCAGACACTATAAAACTCCTCAAATGAAACATAGGCAGAGCACTCTGTGACATAAATCACAGTAATATCTTTTCTGATCCATATCCTAGAGAAATGGAAATAAAAACAAATGTGACCTAATTATACTCAAAAGCTTTTGCACAGCAAAGGAAACCATAAACAAAACAAAAAGACAACCTACAGATTGGGAGAAAATATTTGCAAGTGATGTGACTGACAAGGGATTAATCTCAAAAATTTACAAACAACTCATGAGGCCTAATATCATCAAAACAAACAACCCAATCAAAAACTGGACAGAAGACCTAAATAGACATTTTTCCAAGAAAGACATATGAATGGCCAAGAGGCTCATGAAAAGATGTTCAACATTGCCAACAATTACAGAAATACAAATCAAAACTATGAGATATTACCTCATACCAGTCAAAGTGGCTATCATCAAAAAATCCACAAACAATAAATTCTGTAGAGGGTGTGGAGAGAAGGGAACCCTCCTACACTGTTGGTGGGAATGTAAATTGGTACAGCCACTGTGGAGAACAGTATGGATGTTCCTTAAAAAACTAAAAATAGAGCTACCATATGACCTTGCAATTCCACTCCTAGGCGTATATCTGGAGAAAAACATGGTCCGAAAGGATACATGCACCCTAATGTTCATTGCAGCACTGTTTATAATAGCCAAGACATG
The DNA here is from genome assembly GCF_949987515.2 of Delphinus delphis. Classification (NCBI taxonomy): domain Eukaryota; kingdom Metazoa; phylum Chordata; class Mammalia; order Artiodactyla; family Delphinidae; genus Delphinus; species Delphinus delphis. The sequence continues at coordinate 60,846,276 of NC_082704.1, read as the reverse complement.
GAAGCAACCTAAATGTCTATTGACAGAGGAATGAATAAAGAAGATGTGGTGTATACATACAGTGGAATATTACTCAGCCATAAAAGGAATGAAATAATGCCATTTGCAGCAACATGGATGGACCTAGAGATTGTCATACTCAGTGAAGTAAGTCAGACAGAGAAAGAGAAATATGATATGGTATTGCTTGTATGCAGAATCTAAAATGAAATGATACAAATGAACATATTTACAAAATAGAAATGGACTCACAGACTTAGAGAATGAACTTATGGTCACCAGGTTAGGCAGGATGGAGGGAAGGCACAGTTAAGGAGTTTGGGATTGACAAGTACACACTGCCTTATTTAAATAGGATAACCAACAAGGAACTGCTATATAGCACAGGGAACACTGCTCAATGTTATGTGGCAGCCTGGATGGGATGGGAGTCTGGGGGAGAATGGATGCATGAATATGTATGGCTGAGTCACTTTGCTGTGCACCTGAAAATATCACAACATTGTTAATTGGCTATACTCCAATATAAAATAAAAAGTTAAAATAAATAAATAAATAAAATAGCAATTTTTTCCTAAAAGTTTTTTTGATTGTCTATACATAATTAGCTTCTCAAATTAACTGGTTTTACAATCTTTCTGGTTCCCTCATTAATTGATGAATTAAATACAATCTTTGACACCTGTTCCTTTTATATTTGTATAAAAATAGTGAGCTAAACTTTCTGAAAATCAAATTTTAACAGTTTACTCAGTAAACAAACAATACAGATATTCAAACATTTTTACTAATTTTTTTATTATTTATTATTTACTTACATATTTACCATTTCTGACCCTCTTCATTTCTCTGTGGAGATCCAAATTTCCATCTAGAATCCTTTTCCTTCTCCCTGAAGAACTTGTTTTAACATTTCTTGTAGTTCAAATCATCTGGTAATTAATTCAGCCATTGTATGAAAATGCCACTATTTTACTTTTATTTTTAAAAAGAATTTTACTGGGTATTATGCTCCAGTTTAATTTTTTTCTTTCAGTACGTTTAAAGATGTTACTCCATTGTCTTCTGGCTTTCACAGTGTCAAAATAAAGGCAGTTGTCATTCTCATTTTGTTCCCTTAATATGACTTTTTTCTCTGGCTGCCTTATTTTTTTTTCATTTTTGGCCACACTGCATGGCTTGTGGGATCTTAGCTCCCCAACTGTGTATCAAACCTGGGCCCATGGCATTGAAAGCACTGAGTCTTAACCTCTGGGCTGCCAGGGAATTCCCTTTGGTGGCATTTAAGATTTTCTCTTTTTTACTGTTATTTTCCATTTATCGTGTGTGCTGTGTGTAGCAATGCATTTCCAATATTTCTTCTGTCTCTGGTTTGTATAAATTCTTAATTCTCCTGGATTATAATTTGTTTCAAATTTGGAAACATTTGGCCATTATTTTTTCAAATTAATTGTCTATACATCACATCTTCCTTTTGGGACTCCAATTACACATATTTAGACAGCTTGATATTGTCCCACAGCTCACTAAATTTCTGTTCATTTTTTTCTTCATTTTTACTTCTGTGCCTCATTTTGGATTATTTCTTTTGCTATATCTTCAAGTTCACTAATCTTTTCTTTTGAAATGTCTAATCTTCTCTTATGAATTTGTCAAATTATCAATTCTAAATTGGAGCACAGGGTCTGGATGGTGAGACATGGTTCAAAAATAGACAAGAGAAATTGAAATTGAGAATTTCATTATTCACAGGTCCTGGAGGAAGTGTCTGTCATGCATCAAGAGGTTACATAGAGAAGTCAAGGCAAAGTGCACAGAGAAACAGGACCCGGGACACATGCCTTTATTAGGGTGTGTGGGTAAAATGTTTTGGGGTTCTTGGCCTAAGACCAGATTGGTCAATTCAAACCAAAAGAGCAGTGTTTAATAAGTTCTACAAGGTTCTTTCTAAGGGGCACAAAATAAAAGACACTAGGAGGCAGGAGAGACTGTTTGATTACAAGAGCTTTTGGAGAAATCACATCAGGAACTTGCATTTGCTTGTGACTCTGTGTGCTGCCATTTAGAGCATGCACTTTTGTGAGGGGGCTAGCATCAGTTTAACATCACTATAGGCTGCTTGGGCATACAAAATGGATGCCAAGACAGCAATATCATGGAAGAGTTTAGCTAAACTCTAGACATGTTGTTAATCCCATTTTTTTTCATTTCTGAGATTGTATTCTCTAGAAGATGCATTTTGTTTTTTTATATCTATTCTTTCTTTTCTCATTATGTTCATGTTTTCTTTTACAAGTATGAGAATATAAAGTATAGTTATAATAGCTGTTTTAGTGTTCTTGTCTTGTAATTTTATCTTCCCTGCAATTTCTGATTCAATTGACTGATTTAACTCCTTATTGATTATACTTTATGGCTTCTTTAAATAGCTAGGAAATACTGATTCAATGCCAGTCATTGTGAATTTTATGTTGCTGAGTGCTGGATTTTGTTGTCATCTTTCTAATACTATTGAACTTTTTCTGGCAGGCAGTTAAATAACTTGGGACTTAATTTGATAATTTTAGTACTTGTTAGCTCTCTATGGAAGGCTTAGAATTAGCTTTATTCTAGTTCTAATTTGTCTCTGCTTCTTAGGAATAGCCTTTCTGGGGTCTCTACTGATGTTGCATGTATTCAACAAGATCTTTCTCCTTTAGCTGGAAGTAAGATAAATTATTTTCAGCCCTCTGTGAGCTAAGGAAATTTTTTGACAGATCCTTGGTAATTAATTTTCCTCATAAGTTGTTTTTGCCTGATCTGTGGGGCTTTATCCTCTGCATGCAAAGATTGGAATTCAGCCAAAGATCTAAGGGATTCCCCATGCTAATTGTAGAGCCTGTAGTCTATGTAGCTTCCTTCCCTCAGACACTGGATCCTGTAATTTCTCACTTCCCTCATCTTTTCTATTTCTCCTCAACTCAATGTGATTCTCAAATTCTCTTTAGTTTGTCTCTACATATGAGACAGTCTAGGGATTATCTCAAAGCAGAAATCTTTGGTGATTTTAGGTTCATTACATTTGTTTGTGTTTTCCAAGTGATTATTGTCTTGTTCTCCCTTTTGTCTGAAAAATAGCTTTTTCCTATATTTGGTTCACTTTTTTAAATTTTTAACTGCAAAAGGGTTATTCCAGACTTCCTTACTCCTTCATGCATAGAAGCAGAAGTTTCACTTACATTCGTTTTTTAAATAATGTTTTGAAGAGTATAGATTTCCAAATTAGCTGCGTTTTTAAAGCACTTTAAAACTGTCATCCATAATTTAACTAAGGTGATAAAACATCTGTACACTAAAAACCATAGGACATTATTGAAAGAAATTCAAGAAAACTCAAATAAATGGAAAAAATATTCTATGCTTATGGATTGGAAGAATTAATGTGTTAAAATGTCCATACAAACCAAAGTGATCTGCAGTATCAATGCAATCCCTATTAAAATTCCAAAGGCATTTTTCAAAGGAACAGAAAAAAGAAAAACTATACTGAAATTTGTATGGAACCATGAAAACACCTGAATTGTCAAAGCAATCCTCTTAAAGGACAACAAGGTAGGAGGCATTACCCATCCTGATTTCAAACTGTATAACAAAGTTATAGTGATCAAAACAGTACTGGCATAAAAATAGGCACACAGAAAAGTGAAACAAAATAAATAGTCCAGATATAAATGAAAGCACATACAGTCAACAATTTTTGAAAAGGATGACAAGACCACACAATGGAGAAATATAGTCTCTTCAATAAATAGTATTGAAGAATAGTAATAGTATCTCACTGGTGGGGAGATCAGGTGGGACAGAAGGGGAGCTTCAGGGGCCAGGAGGAGAGTGCAGCACCTGATCTGTGGCAGGCAAGACAAAGTGAGACCTACACAGGTGGTCTGTGACACAACCTTCCATACCCCAGCCTGAAATGTGTATCCACCAGTGCAGATGGGGGCTGAGTGTTGGAATGTGAGGTTTGGAGAGCAGACATGGGGAGAGGACTACGGTTGGCTGTGAAGAAACAGCTTGAGGGGATAGGAGTGAGGAGCTCCACAACCAGGAATTCTCATGGAGGAAGATCCAACCACCATAGAAGTGAAGCACCATTGTTGAATGACACACAAAGGGTGGGACCACCATTAAAACCTTTCTCCCCATGTGCAGGCCCCTGCCTCCATGGGTACTAGGAAAGGCTCCAACTGGAGCAGGCTCATGTGCCCCCAGCTGCCACCACCTCTTCAATCCCCTCCCCACTGGGACAAGGTCCTGTGCCCCTGGCTGCTGCTGCCTCCCCCACACCCCCACACCTGGGCAGGCTCATGTGTGTTGAGGCAGCCTTGGGAGCAGATGTCTGTGGGTGTCCCACAAGCAGAGGTGGGGCTGAAACCACAGCTGAAACCCAGGGCCCATGCAACTGAGGAGAAGGGTTAAAATCTCTCCTCATTGCTGGGAGAACCATGGATTTATACCCCTGCAACTGGATTTGTAAACTCAGCACCTGCAGAACATCTGAATGGACAAGTGCTCCCACAACCAAGATGGGTCTAGCTTTAGAAGCTGTGGAATTTGTGGGCATGTACATGTGGGAGTTGGGCCTAGCCAGAGTCTGAGCTGCCTCCATAACACCCACAGCAGGTCCAGATCCATGATTACTGCAATCATGGGACCTGACTTCAGTGGAACTATGCTGTGGCCTTGTGAAAACAATGCATGAGAGACACCAGGACCAATTGCTGGCATAACCATGATTAAGGTGGGGCTTAGAGCAGTGCCAACAACAGTGTAATCTGAGAGCTCACACAATGTGTGAAAGGTGACACAACAGAGCACACCCACAGATGAACAGCTCCAGAGATGGAATACTCAGTACCTTCTCTCCAGTGGGAGTGTTCCAATCCTGCCTACCTCACATCACAGATCAGAAACACAATGAAGAGACAGATCTCAAAACCTCTATTCCAACATCTAGGGAGAAGACCTTGCCCCTGACAGGGCATTGACAACCACAGAGCAGAGGGGAGGCTCTGCTTAACATCCAGTGCAGGGTCTAGTTGCCAAAACATAAGTCACACCTCCTATCAAGGGGATAATGGCCAGCATACACTAAGGAAAGAGATGGCAGACATCCATACTAAAAACAGCCCTCTCATCAAAAATTATTAAACCTATGCAGGCTACACAGGAATGTTCCCACATAAAGATAACCCTCCAAGACAGTGTGAGGGTCTGGCATCAGAAGGAAGAAACCTCAAAACATTTAGCTTTGAAGGCCAGTAGGGGTTTAGTGTAGGAAATCCACAGACTGGGGAAACAGAGACTCCACACTTGGAAGGTGCACACAAGATCTCACATGCACTGGGACCTAGCACAAAGCAGTACTTCCATAGAACCTAGGCTATACCTACCTAGGGGTCTTGGAGGGTCTCATGGGGAGGGGAGGGTCAATAGTAGCTCACTGTGGGAGCAAGGACACTGGTAGCAGAAGCCACAGGGAATGTTGATCAGTGTGAGCTCTCCCAGAGGACCCCATTTCAGCATCAGGACCAGCCCCACCCAACAGCCTGCAGGCTCCAGTCCTGGGATGCCTCAGTCAAACAACCAACAGGGCAGGAACAAAGCACCACACATCAGCATACTAGCTGCTTAAAGTCATACTGAGAGCACAGTTATCTGCTAAACATGCCCCATGACATGGCCCTGCCCACCAGATGGACCAGACCCAGCTCCAGCCACCAGTGGGCTGGACCAGTCTCTCCCACCAGGAAGCCTACACTAGCCTCTTAGACAGCATCATTCACCAGGGGGCAGACAGCAGAAGCAAGAAGAACTACAAGCCTGCAGCCTGTGGAATGGAAATTGGAATCAAAGAACGTTAGACAAAATGAGAAAGCAGAGGAATATGTTCCAGATGAAGGAACAAGGTAAAACCCCAGAAAAAATAACTAAGTGAAGTGGAGATAGGCAATCTACCTGAAAAACAATTCAGAGCAATGTTAGTAAAGATGATCCAAGATCTCAGAAAAAGAGTAGAGGCATAGATCAAGGAGATACAAGGAATGTTTTAAAAAGACCTAGAAGAGCTAAAGAACAAACAAACAGAGATGAACAACACAATAACTGAATTAACAAATAACCTAGAAGGAATCAATAGCAGAATAACTATGGCAGAAGAACAAATAAGTGAGCTGGAAGACAGGGCGGTGGAAATCACTGCCATAGAACAGAATAAAGAAAAAAGAATGAAAAGAAATGAGGACAGTCTCAGAGACTTCTGAGACTTAAATATTAAACACACCAACCTGGGAATTCCATTGTGGGATAGTGGTTAGGTGTTAGTACTTCAACTGCTGTGGCCTGGGTTCCGTTCCTGGTCAGGGAACAGAAATCCTGCAAGCTGTGCAATGTGACCAAAATATAAATAAATAAATAAATACACATGCCAACATTCACATTATAGGGGTCCCAGAAGAAGAAGAGAAAGGGAATGGGCTTGAGGAAATATTTGAAGAGATTGTAGCCACAAACTTCCCTAACATGGGAAAGGAAACAGTCACCCAATTCCAGGAAGCACAGAGAGTCCCCCCATATAGGATAAACTCAAGGAGCAACACACCAAGACATATAGCAATCAAACTAACAAAAATTAAATACAAATGAAAAATATTAAAAGCAACAAGGGAAAAGCAACAAATTATATACAAGGGAATTCCCATAAGGTTATCAGCTGACTTTTCAGCAGAAACTCTGCAGGCCAAAAGGAAATGGCAGGATATATTTAATTGATGAAAGGGAAAAACCTACAACCAAGTATACTGTACCCAGCTAGGCTCTCATTCAGAATCAGTTGGGAAATAAAAAGTTCTACAGACAACCATGGGAATTCCCTGGGGTTCCAGTGGTTAGGACTCCATACACTCACTGCCAAGGGCCCATGTTGAATCCCTGGTCAGGGAACTAAGATCCCACAAGCTGCATAGCTCAGCCAAAAAAAAAAAAAAAGCTTTACAGACAAACAAAAGCTAAGAGAATTCAGCACCATCAAACTAGGCTTACAACAAAGGCTAAAGAAATGTCTCATGAGTGGGGGGTGGGAGGAAGAAGCCACAACTAGAAACAAGAAAATTACAAATGAGAAAGCTCACTGGTAAAGGTAAACATATGGTAAAAGTAGGAAATCATCCACACAAAAATATGATATCAAGACAAGCAACCATGAGAAGAGGAGAGTACAAATGCAGGAAATGAGAATTGCATTTGAAATTGAGACCAGCAATTAAAACAATCACATACATATATAGACTGCTATATCAAAATCTCATGGGAACTGCAAATCAAATAATTGACAATAGATACACACAAAAAAAGAGAAAAAGCAACCCAAACACAAAACTAAAGATAGTCATCAAACCACAAGAGAAGAGTACAAAAGTAGGGAAGAAAGACCAACAAAAAGAAATCCTAAACAATTTTAAAAATGGCAGTAAGAACATACATACTGATAACTACTTTAAGTGTAAACGGATTAAATGCTCCAACCAAAAGACAGACTGAATGAATGGATACAAAAACAAGTCCTGTATATATGCTGTCTACAAGACACCCTATTCAGACCTAGGGACACATGCAGACTGAAAGTGAGGGTTTGGAAAAAGATATTCCATGAAAATGGAAATCTAAAGAAAGTTGGAGTAACAATAATCATATGAGACAAATAGACTTTAATATAAAGACTATTACAAAGGACAAGGAAGGACACTACATAATGAACAAGGGATCAATCCAAGAAGAAGATATAACAATTATAACTATGTATACACCCAATATAAGAGCACCTCAATATATAAGGCAAATGCAAACAGCCATAAAATGGGAAATCGACAGTGACACAATAATAGTCGGGAACTTTATCACCTCACTTACACCAGCAGACAAATCATCCAGACAGAAAATCAATAAGAAACACAAGCCATAAATGACACATTAGATCAGAAGGACTGAATTGATATTTATAGGGTATTCCATCTGAAAGTAGCAGAATACATTTTCTTCTTAAGTGCAAATGGAACATTCTCCAGGATAGATCACATCTTGGGTCACAAATCAAGTCACATTAAATTTAAGAAAATTGAAATCATATAAGCATCTTTTCTGACCTCAACACTATGTTATTAGAAATAAGTTACAGAAAAAAATTGCAAAAACACAAAACACATGGAAGCTAAACAATATGCTATTAAACAACCAATGGATCACAGAAGAAATCAAAGATGAAATTTAAAAGAAATAACTAGAGAAAAATGAAAATGAAAACATGATGATCCAAAACCTATTGGACACAGCAAAAGCAGTCCTAAGAGTGAAGTTTATAGCAATATAATCTTACATCAGAAAACAAGAAAAATCTCAAATAAACAACCTAACCTTATATCTACAGCAACTAGAGAAAGAAGATCAAAATCCAAAGTTAGTAGAAGGAAAGAAATCATAACAATCAGAGCAAAAATAACTGAAATAGAGATGAAGAAAACAATAGCAAAGATCAATGAAACTAAAGGCTGGTTCTTTGAGAAGATAAACAAAATTGATAAAACAAGCAAGAAGATAAACAAAATCTATAGCCAGACCCATGAAGAAAAAAGGGAGAGGATTCAAATCAATAAAATTAGAAATGAAAAAAGAGAAGTTAAAATGGACACCACAGAAATACAAAGGATCATAAGAGACTACTACATGTAACAATATGCCAATAAAATGGACAATCTAGAAGAAATGGATAAATTCTTAGAAAGTTACAACCTACCAAGACTGAACCAGGAAGAAATTGAAAATATGAACAGACCAACACAAGTACTGAAATCGAAAATGTAATAAAAAAAATTCCAACAAGCAGAAGTCCAGGACCAGATGACTTCACAGGCTAATTCTATCAAACATTTAGAGAAAAGTTAACACTTATCTTTCTCAAACTATTCTAAAAAATTTCAAAGGAATAAATACTCTCAAGCTCATTCCATGAGGCCCGCAGTATTCTAATATGAAAACCAGACAAAAACACCACAAAAAAATTTACAGCCCAATATCACTGATGAACATAGACACAGAAATCCCCTACAAAATACTAGCAAACCGAATCCGACAGCACATTAAAAGGATCATACACCATGATGAAGTGGCACTTATCCCAGGGATGGAAGGATTCTTCAATATACACAAATCAATCAACGTGGAATTTTTTGATCACAGTTTTAATTTCAGTGCTTGTGACTGGTCTGTTCATATTTTCTATTTCTTCCTGGTTCAGTATAGGAAGGTTGTACCTTTCTAAGAATTTACCATTTCTTGTAGATTGTCCATTTTATTGGAGCATTGTTATTTGTAGCATTCTCTTAGGATCCTTTGTATTTCTGTGGTGTCCATTGTAACTTCTCATTTTTCATTTCTAATTTTATTGATTTGAGCCCTGTCTCATTTTCTCTTGATGAGTCTAGCTAAAGGTTTATCTTTTTTTTTAATCTTTTGAAAGAACCAGCTTTTGGTTGCATTGATCTTTTTTACTGTCTTCATCATCTCTATTTAACGAATTGAAGGATAAAAACCATATAATCATCTGAATAGATGCCCAGAAAACTTTTCACAAAATTCAACACCCATTTATGATTAAAAAAAAAAAACTCTCCAGAAACTAGCCATAGAGGGAACCTACCTCAACATAATAAAGACCATAAATGACAAACCCACAGCTAACATCATTCTCAACTGAAAAACTGAAAGCATTTTCTCTAAGATCAGGAATAAGACAAGGATGTCCACTCTTGCCACTTTTATTCAACATAACTTTGGAAGTTTTAGCCACAGAATCAGAGAAGAAAAATAAATAAAAGGAATCTAAATTGGCAAAGAACAAGTAAAACTATCACTGCAGACAACATGATTCGATACATACAAAATCCTGAAGATGCTACCAGAAAACTGCTAGAGCTAATCAATGAATTTGGTAAAGTTGCAGGATACAAAATTAATACACAGAATTCTCTTGCATTCCTACACACTACCAATGAAAAATCAGAACCATAAATTAAGGAAACTATCCCATTTATCACTGCATCAAAAAGAATAAAATACCTAGGAATACAGCTATCTAAGGAGAAAAAAAGTCCTGTATGCATAAAACTATAAGACACTGATGAAAGAAATCAAAGAAAACACACACAGATGGAGAGATATGCCATGTTCTTGGATTGTAAAAATCAATATTGTGAAAATGACTACACTACCCAAAGAAATCTGCGATTCAATGCAATCATCCCTATCAAACAACCAATGGCATTTTTCACAGAATTAGAACAAAATTTTCACAATTTGAATGGAAACACAAAAGACCCCGAATAGCAAGAGAAAGCTTGAGAAAGAAAAATGGAGCTGGAGGAAATAGGCTCTCTGACTTCAAGCTATACTACAAAGCTACAGTAATCAAGACAGTATGGTACTGGCACAAAAACAGAAATATAGATCAGTGGAACAGGATAGAAAGCCCAGAGACAACCCATGCACATGCAGTCACCTTATCTTTGATAAAGGAGGCAAGAATATACAATGTAGAAAAGACAGCCTCTTCAATAAGTGGTACTGGGAAAACTGGAAAGCTACATGTAAAATAATGAAATTAGAACACTTCCTAAAACCATACAAAAGGATAAACTCAAAATGGATTAAAAACCTAAACGTAAAGGCAGACACTATACAACTCTAAGAGGAAAACATAGGAAAAACACTCTTTGACATAAATCACAGCAAGATCCTTTGTGACCCACCTGTTAGAGAACTGGAAATTAAAACACAAATAAAAATGGGACCTAATGAAACTTAAAAGTTGTTGCACAGCACAGGAAACCATAAAGAAGATGAAAAGAAAACCCTCAGAATGGGAGAAAATATTTGCCAATGACGCAACTGACATAGGACCAATCTCCAAAATGTACAAGCAGTTCATGCAGCTCAATATCAAAAAAAAAAAAAAAAAACAGATGGAAGAACTAAAGAGACTTTTCTCCAGAGAATATATACAGATTGCCAAGAAATACATGAAAGGATGCTCAACATCACTAATCATTAGAGAAATGCAAATCAAAACTACAATGAGGTATCACCTCACACTAGTCAGAATGGTCATCATCAAAAAATGTACAAACAATAAATGCTGGAGAGGGTGTGGAGAAGAGGGAACATTCTTGCACTGTTCATGAGAATGTAAACTGATACAGCCACTATGGAAAACAGTATGGAGGTTCCTTAAAAGACTAAAAATAGAACTACCATACAACACAGCAATACCACTACTGGGCATATACCCTGAGAAAACCATAATTCAAAAAGAGTCATGTACCACAATGTTCATTGCAGCTCTATTTACAGTAGCCAGGACATGGAAGCAACCTAAGTGTCCATTGACAGATAAATGGATGAAGAAGATGTGGTGCATATATACAATGGAATATTACTCAGCCATAAAAAGAAATGAAACTGAGTCATTTTTAGTGAGGAGGATGGACCTAGAGTCTGTCATAGATTGAAGTAAGTCAGAAAGAGAAAAACAATTACCATATGTTAACACATATATATGGAATCTAAAGAAAAAAATCTTTCTGAAGAACCTAGGGGCAAGACAAGAATAAAGATGCAGATGTAGAGTATGGACTTGATGACACAGGGAGGAGGAAGTGTAAGCTGGGATGACATGAGAGAGTGGCGTGGACATACATACACTACCAAATGTAAAACCGTTAGCTAGTGGGAAGCAGCCGCATAGCACAAGGAGATCATCCCAGTGCTTTGTGACCACCTAAAGGGGTGGGATAGGGAGAGTGGGAGAGAGGGATATGCAAGAGAGAAGAGATATGGGGATATATGTATATGTATAGCTGACTCATTTTGTTATAAAGCAGAAACTAACACACCATTGTAAAGTAATTATACTCCAAGATGATAAAAAATAAATAAAAAAATAAAGAGTCATGTACCACAATATTCATTGCAGCTCTATTTACAATAGCCAGGACATGGAAGCAACCTAAGTGTCCACTGACAGATGAATGGATAAAGAAGATGTGGCACATATATACAATGGAATATTACTCAGCCATAAAATTAAATGAAATTGAATTATTCGTAGTGAGGTGGATGGACCTAGAGTCTGTCATACAGAGTGAAGTAACTCAGAAAGAGAAAAACAAATACCGTATGCTAACACATATATGTGGAATCTAAAAAAAAACAAAAAACAATAAAAACCAAAACTGTTCTGCAGCACCTAGGGTCAGGACAGGAATAAAAGATGTAGATATAGAGAATAGACTTGAGGACACAGGGAGTGGGAAGGGTAAGCTGGGATGAAGTGAGAGAGTGGCATGGACTTATATATACTACCAAATATAAAATAGATAGCTAGTGGGAAGCAGCCAAGTAGCACAGGGAGATCAGCTCAGTGTTTTGTGACCACCTAGAGGGGTGGGATAGGGAGTGTGGGAGGGAGCCACAAGATGGAAGAGATATGGGGATATATGTATATGTATAGCCGATTCATTTTGTTGTAAAGCAGAAACTAACACATCACTGTAAAGCAATTATACTCCAATAAAGATGTTAAAATAAATTAATTAATATAGAACTACCATGTTTTCCAGCAGTAACACTCCTGGGCATATATCCAGAGAAAATCATAATTCAAAAAGATACATGCACCCCAATATTCATTGCAGCACTATTTACAATAGCCAAGATATGGAAACAACCTAAATGCCCATCAACAGAAGAGTGGATAAAGAAGATATGTTATACATGTACAGTGAAATATTACTCAGCTATAAAAAAGAACAAAATAATGCCATTTGTAGCAACATGGATGGACGTATTGATTGTCATAATGAGTGAAGTAAGCCAGATAGAGAAAGTCAGACAGATATCAAATATCACATGATATCAGTTTTATGTGGATCTAAAAAAGGCTGCAAATCAACTTATTTACAACACAGAAATAGAGTCACAGATGTAGGAAACAAATTTATGGTTAACATGGGGAAAGCAACAGAGGGATAAATTGGGAGATTGGGATTGACATATACACGACTATATATAAAATTGATAACTCATAAGGACCTTTGTATAGCACAGGAAACTCTAGTCGATACTCTCTAATGGCCTATATGGGAAAAGAAACTAAAAAAGAGTGGACATATGTATGTGTATAACTGATTCATTTTTTCTGTGTAGCAGAAACGAACACAGCATTGTACATCAACTATATTCCAATAAAAATATTTTTAAAATAGGGGTTGGTTTATGGATCAAGCGGGCCTGACCATACTCCAAAAAATAAAGAAAATCTCTTTTTAGAAAAAAAGAAAGAATCAGAGAGAAAGGATAGATTATGTACAATGGAAAGCAATTAAACTAACAGACAACCTCTTAAAGCAACAAGTGAAAACTGAAAAAAAAATTATATGTTCAAAGTGCTGAGAAAAGATGACTTTCCACATAGTATTGTGTAGCTAACGAAATTATCTTTCTATCACAAGTGTGAAATAAAGACCTCTGAATAATTTTTTTAACATCTTTATTGGAGTATAATTGCTTTACAATGGTGTGTTAGTTTCTGCTTTATAACAAAGTGAATCAGTTATACATACACATATGTTCTCATATCGCTTCCCTCTTGCGTCTTCCTCCCTCCCACCCTCCCTATCCCACCCCTCCAGGCGGTCACAAAGCACCGGGCAGATGTCCCTCTGCCATGCGGCTGCTTCCCACTAGCTATCTACCTTACATTTGTTAGTGTGTATATGTCCATGACTCTCTGTCGCCCTGTCACAGCTCACCCTTCCCCCTCCCCATATCCTCAAGTCCGTTCTCCAGTAGGTCTGTGTCTTTATTCCTGTCTTACCCCTAGGTTCTTCATGACATTTTTTTCTCTTCTTAAATTCTATATATATGTGTTAGCATACGGTATTTGTCTTTTTCTCTCTGACTTACTTCACTCTATATGACAGACTCTAGGTCTATCCACCTCATTACAAATAGCTCAATTTCATTTCTTTTTATGGCTGGGTAATATTCCATTGCATATATGTGCCACATCTTATCCATTCATCCGATGATGGGCACTTAGGTTGTTTGCATCTCCAGCCTATTGTAAATAGAGCTGCAATGAACATTTTGGTACATGACTCTTTTTGAATTTTGGTTTTCACAGGGTATATGCCCAGTAGTGGGATTGCTGGGTCATATGATACTTCTATTTGTAGTTTCTAAAGGAACCTCCATACTGTTCTCCATAGTGGCTGAACCAATTCACATTCCCACCAGCAGTGCAAGAGTGTTCCCTTTTCTCCACACCCTCTCCAGCATTTATTGTTCCTAGATTTTTTGATGATGGCCATTCTGACTGGTGTGAGATGATATCTCATGGTAGTTTTGATTTGTATTTCTCTAATGATTAATGATGTTGAGCATTCTTTCATGTCTTTGTTGCCAGTCTGTATATCTTCTTTGGAGAAATGTCTATTTAGGTCTTCTGCCCATTTTTGGATTGGGTTGTTTTTTTTTTTTGTTATTGAGCTGCATGAGCTGCTTGTAAATTTTGGAGATTAATCCTTTGTCAGTTGCTTCATTTGCAAATATTTTCTCCCATTCTGAGAGCTGTCTTTTGGTCTTGTTTATGGTTTCCTTTGCTGTGCAAAAGCTTTGAAGTTTCATTAGGTCCCATTTGTTTATTTTTGTTTTTATTTCAATTACTCGAGGAGGTGGGTCAGAAAGGATCTTGCTGTGATTGATGTCATAGAGTGTTCTGCCTATGTTTTCCTCTCAGAGTTTGATAGTTTCTGACTTTACATTTAGGTCTTTAATCCATTTTGAGCTTATTTTTTGTATGGTGTTAGGGAGTGATCTAATCTCATACTTTTACATGTATCTGTCCAGTTTTCCCAGCACCACTTATTGAAGAGGCTGTCCTTTCTCCACTGTACATTCCTGCCACCTTTATCAAAGATAAGGTGTCCATATGTGCGTGGGTTTATCTCTGGGTTTTGTATCCTGTTCCACTGATATATCTTTCTGTTTTTGTGCCACTACCATACTGTCTTGATTACTGTATCTTTGTAGTATAGTCTGAGGTCAGGGAGCCTGATTCCTCCAGCTCCTTTTTTCGTTCTCAAGATTGCTTTGGCTATTCGGGGTCTTTTTTGTTTCCATACAAATTGTGAAAGTTTTTGTTCTAGTTCTGTGAAAAATGCCAGTGGTAGTTTGGTAGGGATTGCATTGAATCTATAGATTGCTTTTGGTAGTAGAGTCATTTTCACAATGTTGATTGTTCCAATCCAAAAACATGGTATATCTCTCCATCTATTTGTATCATCTCTAATTTCTTTCATCAGTGTCTTATAATTTTCTGCATACAGGTCTTTTGTATCCCTAGGTAGGCTTATTCCTAGATATTTTATTCTTTTTGTTGCAATGGTAAATGGGAGTGTTTTCTTGATTTCACTTTCAGATTTTTCATCATTAGTATATAGGTATGCCAGAGATTTCTGTGCATTAATATTGCATCCTACTACTTTACCAAATTCATTGATTAGCTCTAGTGGTTTTCTGGTGGCATCTTTAGGATTCTCTATGTATAGTATCTGCAAACAGCGACAGCCTTACTTCTTCTTTTCCGATTTGGATTCCTTTTATTCCCTTTTCTTCTCTGATTGCTGTGGCTAAAACTTCCAAAACTATGTTGAATAACAGTGGTGAGAGTGGGCAATCTTGTCTTTTTCCTGATCTTAGTGGAAATGCTTTCAGTTTTTCACCATTGAGGATGATGTTGGCTGTTGGCTTGTCATATATGGCCTTTATTATTTGAGGAAAGTTCCCTCTATGCCTACTTTCTGCAGGGTTCTTATCATAACTCAGTGTTGAATTTGTCGAAAGCTTTCTCTGCATCTATTGAGATGATCATATGGTTTTTCTCCTTCAATTTGTTAATATGGTTTATCACATTGATAGATTTGCGTATATTGAAGAATCCTTGCATTCCTGGAACAAACCCCACTTGATCATGGTGTATGATCCTTTTAATGTGCTGTTGATTTCTGTTTGCTAGTATTTTGTTGAGGATTTTTGCATCTATGTTCATCATTGATATTGGCCTGTAGTTTTCTTTCTTTGTGACATCCATCTCTGGTTTTGGTATCAAGGTGATGGTGGCCTCGTAGAATGAATTTGGGAGTGTTCCTCCCTCTGCTATATTTTGGAAGAGTTTGAGAAGGATAGGTGTTAGCTCTTCTCTAAATGTTTGATAGAATTCGCCTGTGAAGCCATCTGGTCCTGGGCTTTTGTTTGTTGGAAGATTTTTAATCACAGTTTCAATTTCAGTGCTTGTGATTGGTCTGTTCATATTTTCTATTTCTTCCTGATTCAGTCTTGGCAGGTTGTGCATTTCTAAGAATTTGTCCATTTCTTCCAGATTCTCCATTTTATTGGCATAGAGTTGCTTGTAGTAATCTCTCATGATCTTTTTTATTTCTGCAGTGTCAGTTGTTACTTCTCCTTTTTCATTTCTAATTCTATTGATTTGCGTCTTCTCCCTTTTTCTCTTGATGAGTCTGGCTAGTGGTTTATCTATTTTGTTTATCTTCTCAAAGAACCAGCTTTTAGTTTTATTGATCTTTGCTATTGTTTCCTTCATTTCTTTTTCATTTATTTCTGATCTGATTTTTATGATTTCTTTCCTTCTGCTGGCTTTGGGGTTTTTTTGTTCTTCTTTCTCTGATTGCTTGAGGTGCAAAGTTAGGTTGTTTATTCGAGATGTTTCCTGCTTCTTAAGGTGGGCTTGTATTGCTATAAACTTCACCCTTAGAACTGCTTTTGCTGCGTCCCATAGGTTTTGGGTCATATTGTCTCCATTGTCATTTGTTTCTAGGTATTTTTTAATTACCTCTTTGATTTCTTCAGTGATCACTTTATTATTAGGTAGTGCTTTGTTTAGCCTCCATGTGTTTGTATTTTTTACAGATCTTTTCCTGTAATTGATATCTAGTCTCATGGTGTTGTGGTTGGAAAAGATACTTCATACAATTTCAATTTTCTTAAATTTACCAAGGCTTGATTTGCGACCCACGATATGATCTATCCTGGAGAATGTGCCATGAGCACTTGAGAAAAACGTGTATCCTGTTGTTTTTAGATGGACTGTCCTATAAATATCAATTAAGTCCATCTTGTATAATGTATCATTTAAGGCTTGTGTTTCCTTATTTATTTTCATTTTGGATGATCTGTCCATTGGTGAAACTAGGGTGTTAAAGTCCTCTACTATGAATGTGTTACTGTCGATTTCCCCTTTTACGGCTGTTAGTATTTGCCTTATGTATTGAGGTGCTCCTATGTTGGATGCATAGATATTTACAATTGTTACATCTTCTTCTTGGATTGATCCCTTGATCATTATGTAGTGTCCTTCTTTGTCTCTTCTAATAGTCCTTATTTTAAAGTGTATTTTGTCTGATATGAGAATTGCTACTCCAGCTTTCTTTTGGTTTCCATTTGCATGGAATATCTTTTTCCATCCCCTTACTTTCAGTCTGTATGTGTCTCTAGGTCTGAAGTGGGTCTCTTGTAGACAGCATATATAAGGGTCTTGTTTTTGTATCCATTCAGCTAATCTGTGTCTTTTGGTGGGAGCATTTATTCCATTTACATTTAAGGTAATTATCGATATGTATGTTCCTATTCCCATTTTCTAAATTGTTTTGGGTTCATTATTATAGGTCTTTTCCTTCTCTTGTGTTTCTTGCCTAGAGAAGATCCTTTAGCATTTGTTGTAAAGCTGGTTTGGTGGTGCTGAACTGTCTCAGCTTTTGCTTGTCTGTAAAGGTTTTAATTTCTCCATCAAATCTGAATGAGATCCTTGATGTGTAGTATAGTCTTGGCTGCAGGTTTTTCTCCTTCATCACTTTCAGTATGTCCTGCCACTCCCTTCTGGCTTGTAGGGTTTCTGCTGAGAGATCAGCTGTTAACCTTATGGGGATTCTCTTGTGTGTTATTTGTTGTTTTTCCCTTGCTGCTTTTAATATGCTTTCTTTGTATTTAATTTTTGACAGTTTGATTAATATGTGTCTTGGCATATTTCTCCTTGTATTTATCCTGTATGGGACTCTCTGTGCTTCCTGGACTTGATTAACTATTTCCTTTCCCATATTAGGGAAGTTTTCAACTATAATCTCTTCAAATATTTTCTCAGTCCCTTTCTTTTTCTCTTCTTCTTCTGGAACCCCTATAATTCGAATGTTGGTGCGTTTAATGTTGTCCCAGAGGTCTCTGAGACTGTCCTCAGTTCTTTTCATTCTTTTTTCTTTATTCTGCTCTACAGTAGTTATTTCCACTATTTTATCTTCCAGGTCACTTATCCGTTCTTCTGCCTCAGTTATTCTGCTGTTGATCCCATCTAGAGTACTTTTAATTTCATTTATTGTGTTGTTCATCATTGCTTGTTTCATCTTTATCTCTTCTAGGTCCTTGTTAACTGTTTCTTGCATTTTGTCCATTCTATTTCCAAGATTTCAGATCATCCTTACTATCATTATTCTGAATTCTTTTTCAGGTGGACTGCTTATTTCCTCTTCATTTGTTAGGTCTGGTGCATTTTTATCTTGCTCCTTTATCTGCTGTGTGTTTTTCTGTCTTCTCATTTTGCTTATCTTACTGTGTTTGGGGTCTCCTTTTTGCAGGCCGCAGGTTTGTAGTTCCCACTGTTTTTGATGTCTGTCTCCAGTGGTTAAGGTTGGTTCAGTGGGTTGTGTAGGCTTCCTGGTGAAGGAGACTAGTGCCTGTGTTGTGGTGGATGAGGTTGGATCTTGTCTCTGTAGTGGGCAGTTTCACGTCTGGTGGTGTTTTTTGGGGTGTCTGTGGCTTTATTATGATTTTAGGCAGCCTCTCTGCTAATGGGTGGGGTTGTGTTCCTGTTTTGCTAGTTTTTTGGCATAGGTTGTCTAGCACTGTAGCTTGCTGGTCGTTGAGTGAAGCTGGGTGCTGGTGTTAAGATGGAGGTCTCTGGGAGATTTTCGCCGTTTGATATTATGTGGAGCTGGGAGGTCTCTTGTTGACCAGTGTCCTGAAGTTGGCTCTCCTACCTCAGAGGCAGAGCCCTGACTCCTGGCTGGAGCACCAAGAACCTTTCATCCACACGGGTCAGTATAAAAGGGAGAAAAAGTAGAGAGATTTAGTAGAAGTATGAAGAAAGAAAGAAAGAAAGGAGGGAAGGAAGGAAGGAAGGAAGGAATAAAGAAAGAAAGAAAGATGCAAAGAAGGAAAGAAGGCAAGAAGGAAAGAAAGGAGGGAGGAAGGGAGGGAGGAAGGAAGGAAGGAGGGAAAGAAGGAAAAAAGACAGAAAGAAAGAAGATACAGTAAAATAAAATAAAGTATAATAAAGTTATTGAATTAAAAAATACTTATTTAGGAAAAAAAAAAAAAGGAGAGATAGAACCTTAGGACAAATGTTGGAAGCAAAGCTGTACAGACAAAATCTTACACAGAAGCATACACATACACCCTCACAAAAAGAGGTAAAGGGGAAAAAATCATAAATCTTGCTCTCAGAGACCACCTCCTCAATTTGGGATGATTCGTTGTCTAAAGGAGGGAAGGAAGGAAAGAAAGAAAGGAAGGAAGGAAGAAAGAAAGAAAGAAAGAAAGAAAGAAAGAAAGAAAGAAAGAAAGAAAGAAAGAAAGGAAGAAAGAAAGAAAAGTATAATAAAGTTATTAAAATTAATTATTAAGAAAAAAAATTTTTTAAAAAAACCATGGACCGATAGAACCCTAGGACAAATGGTGGAAGCAAAACTATACAGACAAGATCTCACACAGAAGCATATACATACACATTCACAAAAAGAGGAAAAGGGGAAAAAAATCATAGATCTTGCTCTGAAAGCACACCTCCTCAATTTGGGATGATTCGTTGTCTATTCATGTATTCCACAGATGCAGGGTACATCAAGTTGATTGTGGAGCTTTAATCCGCTGTTTCTGAGGCTGCTGGGAGAGATTTCCCTTTCTCTTCTTTGTTCTCACAGCTCACAGGGGCTCATCTTTGGATTTGGCCCTGCCTCTGCGCGTAGGTCACTGTGGGGCGTCTGTTTTTTGCTCAGACAGGACGGGGTTAAAGGAGCCGCTGATTCGGGGGCTCTGGAGCACTCAGGCCGGGGCGGGAGGGAGGGGCACTGCGTGCGGGGCAGGCCTGCGGCGGCAGAGGCCAGCGTGATGTTGCACCAGCCTGCGGCCCGCCGTGCGTTCTCCCGGGGAAGTTGTCCCTGGATCCCGGGAACCTGGCAGTTGTGGGCTGCACAGCCTCCGTGAAAGTGGGGTGTGGATAGTGACCTGTGCTCACACACAGGCCCCTTGGTGGTGGCAGCAGTAGCCTTAGCGTCTCCCGCCTGTCCCTGTGGTCCGTGCTTTTAGCCGCGGCTCGAGCCTGTCTCTTGGGTCCGCGCTTTTAGCCGCGGCTCGCGCCTGTCTCTGGGGTTCGCGCTTTTAGCCGCGGCTCGATGCCCAACTTTGGAGTTCCTTTAAGCAGCGCTCTTAAACCCCTCTCCTCGTGCACCAGGAAACAAAGAGGGAAGAAAAAGTATCTTGCCTCTTCGGCAGGTGCAGACTTTTCCCCGGACTCCCTCCCGGCTAGCCGTGGTGCACTAACCCCTTCAGGCTATGTTCAAGCTGCCAACCCCAGTCCTCTCCCTGCGCTCCGACTGAAACTGAAACCTGAGCCTCAGAATGGAATGTTAGAGGAGAATGATGAAAAGAAAGTAAAAGATAATAGTTACTGATGGTTCTCACAACAGCAAAGATGTTCCGGCCATTGTTCCTGTTCTCTGCTGCTGAGTCCATATACATGTTTGGGGAGGAGGACAGGAATTTTAATTCCCTCCTGCTTTCTGGGAATAACTAAATGAACAAGGAATTATATTGTTCTTGGGCTGGAAGGAAAACATGTTAACCACTTGTTTGTATGGAACTTATCTTGTCCCTTGGGATTGGCAGGTCAGAATCAGTCTTATTTGTACTTTATTTTTATTTAATTACATTGCAAGCATAGTGGGAGGGTGGAGTTTGGATAAATTTTCTTCATTCATATAAAAGAATAAATGTACATGATTTGATCAAAACACACATTTTAAAAAGAACAAGAGCTTGTGATTTATCAATCTGAAGAATTATTTGAAATATCTGTGTCTGTAATATTTTTAATCTAGTGGCAGGATTTTTTTTCTTTTTGTAGCAAGAGCTATAAGCACAAATTAATCACAGCTTGAACATCTGTGCATATAACTAAGATGGTAAAAGAATATACGAAAATGAAAATTGCCAAAAATTGTTGTGGAAGAAAAGAAAATTATATTTGAGTAAAATAATGGAAATAAACATAAGAAGACATCAAAAACTGAGAAGGAAAAACAAGTTGAAGAGTAAAAATGGAAAGAGATTAGTAGTCTATAAATTATTCCATTCCAGGGGGGCTACAGGACACAAAATAATAATAGCTAACATTTATTGACCTTTTTCAATGTGCTGGGTACAGTCAAAGTAATTTAAATACACTAACTCAAGTAATCTTCAAAGAGGTTGGTACGATTATTATCCCCATTTTATAGGTGCAGAGTAAGGAAAATGAGACACTGTGCTGTTAAATATCTTTGCCAAGGTCGTACAACCAGTAAGTTGAAAAGCTTAGATTTTTTAAAAGCTTAGATTCTAACCTTGGCAATCTGAAGCAAGAGGCTGTGCTCTCAATTACTGCAATATGATGTGAGAAACCAGAGTCCTACTCACCTTATCAACAGTTTCTTTTAATCCCTACTTCTTTAGCCAAGCTAGTAAAACTTGGGAAAGAAAAACAATGGAATCCCTTGGGTAAATATGTTTTAAAAACAGACTCAGCTAATATTTGGTCCAAATAATGGTTAAGTGATATTACTCATACCCTTGCATGGTGCTAGAACTCTGGAGTGCAAAATGGGAAGGTGCAATGGCTCTTTGTTAATGTTACATGTCCAGATGTAAACCTCTCAATTTTATTCATTACCATGGTCACATCTTGGACTTTTCATCACCTGGATAATTAAATGTAACATAGAGGGAGAGTCAAATTAAAATAGCAGAAGGAAAAATTAAATATAAGCTAAGGACTGCCACTTCTGGCTATGATGACACAATTTGCATCAGATCAACCCTTCTGCTAGGAACAATTATAAATGTTGGATTAATATTTTATTTTAAAACTTGTTTGTTTGAAAGCATCTTAGAGCAATCAAGCATTCAGGACTTGAGAGGCCAAAATCCCAGAGAGAGAGAAACAAATGAATTGAGGCAAACCATAACTGATACTATTTTCTTTGTGGACATTTGCTTATACCTGGTATGGGGCATGAAGGTTGAACAGAAATTAGCAAGCACAAAGTTCTCTGTAGTCTCCAGAGGTTAGGGGGTCAAAAATCAGAGTTAAAAACTTCAGAAAACTATAGATAAGTTAGTTGTGTTGAAAGTGAAATGGGAATGGGAATTGGCAGGAGTCTGAGAAATCAAGCAAAAAGCATATGCTAAGAAATTATACAGAACTTTCAGCATTTTCACAAAGCAGGAGAGGCTGAAATTAACATTCAAGGATTGCCAATAGGGGAGAGACCTTGGAAAACCCCTAGGATTGCAGTTGAAACCCTTGAAGTGCTGGACCATGAGTAAGAACAAATCAGAAATAAAACAGCCTTTAAAATGTCTGATAACAAGCCTAGAACCATCTCAATCTCTTATCTAACCAAGGTGTTCTGTCCTCACCCTAACTGCAGGTGACAAGAAAACTAAATTCTGCTTAGAATGAGATAACATCCAGATCCCTAGCAAGTTTTTTATACACAATGCCCAACATATAACTTAAAATCATTCATATTTCAAAAACTTAGGACCAAATGAGAGAAAGACAAAGGTAAAAGCACACAATAGGACTCAACCCAATCCCAAAATGGGCAGAATATCTAAATAGACATTTCTACAAAGAAGATATACAGATTGCTAACAAACACATGAAAAGATGCACAACATCACTAATCAATAGAGAAATGCAAATCAAAACTACAATGAGGTATCACCTCACACCAGTCAGAATGGCCATCATCAAAAAATCTACAAACAATAAATGCTGGAGAGGGTGTGGAGAAAAGGGAACCACCTTGCACTGTTTGTGGGAATGTAAGTTGATACAGCCACTATGGAGAACAGTATGGAGGTTCCTTAAAACACTAAAAATAGAACTACCATATGACTCAGCAATACCACTACTGGGCATATACCTTGAGAACACCATAATTCAAAAAGAATCATGTACCACAATGTTCATTGAAACACTATTTACAATAGATAGGATATGGAAGCAACCTAAGTGTCCATCAACAGATGAACGGATAAAGAAAATGTGGCACATATATACAGTGGAATATTACTCAGCCATAAAAAGAAATGAAATTGAGTTATTTGTAGTGAGGTGGATGGACCTAGAGTCGGTCATACAGAGTGAAGTCAGTCAGAAAGAGAAAAAACAAATACCATATGCTAACACACATATATGGAATAACACACAAGGGAATCCCCATAAGGTTAACAGCTGATCTCTCAGTAGAAACTCTGCAAGCCAGAAGGGAGTGGCAGGACATACTGAAAGTGATGAAGGAGAAAAATCTGCAGCCAAGACTACTCTACCCAGCAAGGATCTCATTCAGATTTGATGGAGAAATTAAAACCTTTACAGACAAGCAAAAACTGAGAGAGTTCAGAACCACCAAACCAGCTTTACAACAAATGCTAAAGGAACTTCTTTAGGCAAGAAACACAAGAGAAGGAAAAGACCTATAATAATGAACCCAAAACAATTTAGAAAATGGGAACAGGAACATACATATCGATAATTACCTTAAATGTAAATAGATTAAATGCTCCTACCAAAAGACACAGATTAGCTGAATGGATACAAAAACAAGACCCATATATTTCACTGTCTACAATACACTCACTTCAGACCTAGAGACACATACAGACTGAAAGTAAGGGGATGGAAAAAGATATTCCATGCAAATGGTAACCAAAAGAAAGCTGGAGTAGCAATTCTCATATCGGACAAAATAGACTTTAAAATAAAGACTATTACAAGAGACAAAGAAGGACACTACATAATGATCAAGGGATCGATCCAAGAAGAAGATATAACAATTGTAAATATCTATGCACCCAACATAGGAGCACCTCAATACATAAGGCAAATACTAACAGCCATAAAAGGGGAAATCGACAGTAACACATTCATAGTAGGGGACTTTAACACCCCACTTTCACCCATGGACAGACCATTCAAAATGAAAATAAATAAGGAAACACAAGCCTTAAATGATACATTAAACAAGATGGACTTAATTGATATTTATAGGACACTCTATCCAAAAACAACAAAATACACACTTTTCTCAAGTGCTCATGGAACATTCTCCAGGATAGATCATATCTTGGGTCACAAATCAAGCCTTGGTAAATTTAAGAAAATTGAAATTGTATGAAGTATCTTTTCCGACCACAACACCATGAGACTAGATATCAATTACAGGAAAAGATCTGTAAAAAATACAAACACATGGAGGCTAAACAAAGCACTACTTAATAACGAAGTGATCACTGAAGAAATCAAAGAGGAAATAAAAAAATACCTAGAAACAAAGGACACCGGAGACACGACAACCTAAAACCTATGGGATGCAGCAAAAGCAGATCTAAGAGGGAAGTTTAGAGCAATACAAGGCCACCTTAGAAACAGGAAACATCTCGAATAAGCAACCTAACCTTGCACCTCAAGCAATTAGAGAAAGAAGAACAACAAAAAAAAAAAACTCCAAAGTTAGTAGAAGGAAAGAAATCAAAAAAATCAGATCAGAAATAAATGAAAAAGAAATGACATAAACAATAGCAAAGATCAATAAAACTAAAAGTTGGTTTTTTGAGAAGATAAACAAAATATATAAACCATTAGCCAGACTCATCAAGAAAAAAGGGAGAAGACTCAAATCAATAGAATTAGAAATGAAAAAGGAGAAGTAACAACTGACACTGCAGAAATAAAAAAGATCATGAGAGATTACTACAAGCAACACTATGCCAATAAAATGGACAACCTGGAAGAAATGGACAAATTCTTAGGAATGCACAAACTGCCAAGACTGAATCAGGAAGAAATAGAAAATATGAACAGACCAATCACAAGCACTGAAATTGAAACTGTGATTAAAAATCTTCCAACAAACAAAAGCCCAGGACCAGATGGCTTCACAGGTGAATTCGATCAAACATTTAGAGAAGAGCTAACACCTATCCTTCTCAAACTCTTCCAAAATATAGCAGAGGGAGGAGCACTTCCAAATTCATTCTATGAGGCCACCATCACCTTGATACCAAAATCAGACAAGGATGTCACAAAGAAAGAATACAGGCCAATATCACTGATGAACACAGATGCAAAAATCCTCAACAAAATACTAGCAAACAGAATCCAACAGCACATCAATAGGATCATACACCATGATCAAGTGGGGTTTGTTCCAGGAATGCAAGGATTCTTCAATATACGCAAATCTATCAATGTGATAAACCATATTAACAAATTGAAGGAGAAAAACCATATGATCATCTCAATAGATGCAGAGAAAGCTTTTGACAAAATTCAACACTGATTTATGATAAAAACCCTGCAGAAAGTAGGCATAGAGGGAAATTTCCTCAAATAATAAAGGCCATATATGACAAGCCAACAGCCAACATCATCCTCAATGGTGAAAAACTGAAAGCATTTCCACTAAGATCAGGAAAAAGACAAGGTTGCCCACTCTCACCACTCTTATTTAACATAGTTTTGGAAGTTTTAGCCACAGCAATCAGAGAAGAAAAGGAAATAAAAGGCATCCAAATTGGAAAAGAAGAATTAAAACTGTCACTGTTTACAGTTGACATGATACTATACATAGAGAATCCTGAAGATGCTAAAAGAAAACTACTAGAGCTAATCAATGAATCTGGTAAAATAGCAGGATACAAAATTAATGCACAGAAATCTCTGGCATTCCTATACACTAATGATGAAATATCTGAAAGTGATATCAGGAAAACACTCCCATTTGCCATTGCAAAAAAAAGAATAAAATATCTAGGAATAAACCTACCTAAGGAGACAAAAGACCTGTATGCAGAAAATTATAAGACACTGATGAAAGAAATTAAAGATGATACAAATAGATGGAGAGATATACCGTGTTCTTGGATTGGAAGAATCCACACTGTGAAAATGACTCTATTACCCAAAGCAATCTATAGATTCAATGCAATTCCTATCAAACTACCACTGGCATTTTTCACAGAACTAGAACAAAAAATTTCACAATTTGTATGGAAACACAAACGACCCCGAATAGCCAAAGCAATCTTGAGAATGAAAAATGGAGCTCGAGGAATCAGGCTCCCTGACTTCAGACTGTACTACAATTCTACAGTAATCAAGACAGTATGGTAGTGGCACAAAAACAGAAAGATAGATCAATGCAACAAGATAGAAACCCCAGAGATAAACCCACACCTTATGGTCACCTTATCTTTGATAAAGGAGGCAGGAATGTACAGTGGAGAAAGGACAGCCTCTTCAATAAGTGGTGCTGGGAAGACTGGAGATTAGGTCACTCCCTAACATCATACACAAAAATAAGCTCAAAATGGATTAAAGCCCTAAATGTAAGGTCAGAAACTATCAAACTCTTAGAGGAAAACATAGGCAGAACACTATATGACATCAATCACAGCAAGATCCTTTCTGACCCACCTCCTAGAGAAATGGAAATAAAAACAAAAAAAAAAACAAATGGGACCTAATGAAACTTCAAAGCTTTTGCACAGCAAAGGAAACCATCAACAAGACCAAAAGACAGCTCTCAGAATGGGAGAAAATATTTGCAAATGAAGCAACTGACAAAGGATTAATTTCCAAAATTATAAGCAACTCATGCAGCTCAATAACAAAAAAACAAACAACCCAATCCAAAAATGGGCAGAAGACCTAAAAAGACATTTCTCCAAAGAAGATATACAGACTGCCAACAAATACATGAAAGAATGCTCAACATCATTAATCATTAGAGAAATGCAAATCAAAACTACTATGAGATATCATCTCACACCACTCAGAATGGCCATCATCAAAAAATCTAGAAACAATAAATGCTCAGAGGGTGTGGAGAAAAGGGAACACTCTTGCACTGCTGGTGGGAATGTGAATTGGTTCAGCCACTATGGAGAACAGTATGGAGGTTCCTTAAAAAAACTACAAATAGAACTACCATATGACTCAGCAATCCCACTACTGAGCATATACCCTGAGAAAACCAAAATTCAAAAAGAGTCATGTACCAAAATGTTCATTGCAGCTCTATTTACAATAGGCTGGAGATGGAAGCAACCTAAGTACCCATCATCGGATGAATGGATAAAGAAGTTGTGGCACATATATACAATGGAATATTACTCAGCCATAAAAAGAAACGAAATTGAGCTACTTGTAATGAGGTGGATAGACCTAGAGTCTGTCATACAGAGTGAAGTAAGTCAGAAAGAGAAAGACAAATACCGTGTGCTAACACATATGTATGGAATATAAGAAAAGAAATGTCATGCAGAACCTAGGGTTAAGACAGGAATAAAGACACAGACCTACTGGAGAACGGACTTGAGGATATGGCGAGGGGGAAGGGTGAGCTGTTACAAAGCGAGAGAGAGACATGGACATATATACACCAACAAACGTAAGGTAGATAGCTAGTGGGAAGCAGCCGCATAGCACAGGGAGATCAGCTCGGTGCTTTGTGACCGCCTGGGGATGTGGGATAGGGAGGGTGGGAAGGAGGGAGATGCAAGAAGGGAGAGATATGGGAACATATGTACATGTATAACTGATTCACTCTGTTGTAAAACAGAAACTAACACACCATTGTAAAGCAATTATACCCCAATAAAGATGTTATTAAAAAATCTAAGGTAAAAAAAATATGGCACATATATGCAGTGGAATATTACTCAGCCATACAAAGAAATGAAATTGAGTTATTTGTAGTGAGGTGGATGGACCTAGAGTCTGTCATACAGAGTGAAGTAAGTCAGAAAGAGAAAAACAAATACCATATGCTAACACACATATATGGAATCTAAAAAAAAAATTGGTTCTGATAAATCTAGGGGCAGGACAGGAATAAAGACGCAGACGTAGAGAATGGACTTGATGACACGGGGAGGAGGAAGGGTAAGGTAGGGCAAAGTGAGAAAGTACCATTGACATATATACACTACCAAGTATAAAACAGATAGCAAGTGGGAAGCAGCTACATCACATGGGGAGATCAGCTCGGTGCTTTGTGACCATCTGGAGGGGTGGGATAGGGAGGGAGCCTCAAGAGGGAGTGGATATGGGGTGATATATATATATAGCTGATTCACATTGTTATACAGCAGAAACTAACACAACATTGTAAAGCAATTATACTCCAGTAAAGATGTTAAAAAAAACACAATAGAAACACATAAACAAGTGATCTAAATATTGGAGTTACTGACAGACACTTTAAAATAACTTTGACTAAGCATACCCCATGAACCTAATCCAACTCCTATGGATATACAGAGAGATTTAAGTGTATACATCTAACAAAAGACATGCACAATAATGTTCATAGCAGTCATTCATCATAACACAAAATAGAAATGAACTGTATGTCAATCACATAAACTGTATGTGCACTTTATGTATTTAATATATGAATGCTAAACCTCAATAAAGAAGTAAAGCAAATAAAATAACTATGATTATTATGATCAAGAATATAGCGGAAAACATGGAAAATCTCACTAGAAAACTGGAATTTATATTAAAAATATAATGAAGATTATAGAACCAAATAATGAAATATTTAAAATCAATATCTTAATATGTGGACTTAACAACATATTAAACAAAACAGAAAGGAAGATTAGTAGGTTGAAAGACAGGTCATTTGAATGGAGAGTCTGAAGGGAAAATAGGATGGAAAATATAGAAAAGAACATGGGATGTATGGTACAGCAAAAAAATATCTAGAATATGTGTAATTGACATCCTGTAAGGAGAAAAGAGAGAATAGGGCAAAAAAATTATTTGGAGAAACCTGGTTAAATTTTTACAGAACTGATGAAAGTCAGGAAGCTCTAGAATCATGAAACTCTAAGAACACCAAGCAGGATAAATTCAAAAGTCACACTGGACACATCATAGTAAAACTGATCAAAATGAAATGAAAGACAAAGAGAAACACTTTTAAAGCAGTAAGAAAAAAAAGAGAGAGAAAGTAATTAACTTTCAAAATGGCAACAAGCCTCACAATGAAATATCTTTATTTTTCAACTTTATTGAGAAATAAGTGACAAATGTAATAGTGTATATTTATAATGTACAACATGATAATTTGATACACCTATACAATGTAGAATTAGTACCAAGATCAAGACAATTAACACATCAATCATCTCAAATAGGTAACCCTTTTGTGTGTGGTGAGAATTCTTAAGATGTACCCTCACAAACATTCGAGTGCACAATACCATATTACTAAGCATAGTCACGATGCTATATATTAGATCCTCAGAACTTACTTATCTTATAACTGAAAGTATGTACCCTTTAACCTACATCTTCCCATTTCCTCCTTCCCACAGTCCCTGGCAACCACCATTCTATTACCTGTTTCTATGAAATCAGCTTTAATTTTTAGATTTCGTATATATGTGATACCATACAGTATTTGTCTTTCTCTGTTCTATTTCACTTAGCATAATGCCCTCCACGTTCATCCATGTTCTTACAAATAGCAGCATTTCCTTCTTTTTATGGCTGAATGTGAAAATGAATTATAACATTTTCTTTATCCATTCGTCAAACAACATTTAGGACATTTAGGTTGTTTCCATATCTAGGCCATTTAAATCATGTTGCAATGAACATGGGAGTTCAAATATCTCTTTGAGATACTGATTTCATTTCCTGCAGATTTATACTAAGAAGTGGGATTGCTGGATCATATGTCAGTTCTATTTTAAAATATTTTTAAAACCCCTATTCTATTTTCCATAGTGTCTGCACCGATTTACATTCCCTCCTACAGTGCACAAGGTTTCCCTTTTCTCCACATCCTCACCCAATGCTTGTTACCTCTTATCTTTTTGATAATAGCCATCCTAACAAGTGTGAGGTAATCTCATTGTGGTTTTGATTTGCATTTCCCTGATAATTAGTGATGTTGGGCATCTTTTCTTGTACTTGTTGGCCATCTATATGTCTTCTTTGGAAAAATAATCTATTGCTATCCTCTGCCAATTTTTTGAGTTGTTTGATATTTTCATATTAAGTTCTATGAGTCTTTTATATATATTAGATATTAACCCCTTGTGAGATATACAATTTTCACATATTTTCTCCCATTCATTCCGTTGATGGTTTCCTCTGCTGTGCAGACATTTTTTAGTTCGATGTAGTCCCACTTGTTTATTTTTACTATTGTTGCCTTTGTTTTTGGTGTCAAATCCAAAAATTTATTGCCAAGACTGATGTCAAGGAGCATATGCCTTATGTTTTCTTCTAAGAGTTTTATGGTTTCAGGTATTACATTCAAGTCTTTAACCTATTTTGAGTTGATTTTGTGGTAGAGCAAGACAGTGGTCCAGTTTCATTCTTTTGCATGTGACTGTCCAGTTTTCCCAACATCATTTATTGAAGACACTCTTTTTCCCAATTGTACATTCTTGGCTCCTTTGTCATAAATTGACTATACATGTTTGGGTTCATTTCTGGGCTCTCTCTCCTGTTCCATTGATCTATGTTTCTGTCTTAATGCCAATACCATACTGTTTTGATTACTATAGCTTTGTAATGTAGTTTGAAAGCAGGGAGTGATGCCACCAGTTTGTTCTTCTTTCTTAGAATTGTTTTAGGTATTCAGGGTCTTTTGTTGTTCCACACAAATTTTAGGATTGTTTTATCTAGTTCTGTGAAAAATGCTGTTGGAATTTGATAGGGATTACATTGAATCTGTAGATTACCTTGAGTAGTATGGACATTTTAACAATATTAATTCTTCCAATCCATGAACACAAAATATCTTTCCATTTATTTCTGTCACATTCAATTTATTTTTCAATGTCTTATAATTTTCTATGAATAATATGTCATTAACCTCCTTGGCTAAATGTATTTCCAGATATTTAATTCTTTTTGATACAATTGTAAATGGGATGGGTTTTTTGTTTGTTTGTTTGTTTGTTTGTTTTGCAGTACGCCGGCCTCTCACTGTTGTGGCCTCTCCCATTGCGGAGCACAGGCTCCAGATGCGTAGGCTCAGCAGCCATGGCTCACAGTCCCAGCCACTCCACAGTATGTGGGATCTTCCCAGACTGGGGCATGAACCCATGTCCCCTGCATCGGCAGGCGGATTCTCAACCACTGCACCACCAGGGAAGCCCTGGGATGTTTTCTTAATTTCACTTTCTGAGAGTTTCATATTAGGGTATAAAAAACCAACTGATTCTTATATAATAATTTTAAAACTTTACTAAATTTGTTTATTAGTTCTAACAGTTCTTTGGTGGAGTCTTTATGGTTTTCAACATATAATTCTATGTCATCTGCAAATAGCACAGTTTTACTTCTTTCTTTAAAATTGGGATATCTTTTATTTCTTTTTATTGCCTAATTGCTCTCATTAATATATCCAATTCTATGCTGAATAAAAGTGGCCAGAAATGGAATCCTTTTCTTGTTCCTAATTTTAGAGGAGAAGTTTCAGTTTTTCACCATTGAATATGTTACCTCTGGGCTTGTCATACATGGTATTTATCATGTTGTCGTACATTCCCTCTATA
This sequence comes from Delphinus delphis, assembly GCF_949987515.2. NCBI lineage: Eukaryota > Metazoa > Chordata > Mammalia > Artiodactyla > Delphinidae > Delphinus > Delphinus delphis. Next base: position 60,814,206 of record NC_082704.1, on the reverse strand, counting down.
GCCACATTGTTGAGTTTTTATCATAAATGGATGCTGTATTATGTCAAATATTTTTAATGCATCTATTAAGATGCTCATATGATTTTATCCTTTACTTTGTTAATGTGGTGTGTCATATTGATTGATTTATGGATATTGAGCCATCGTTGCATCCCTGGAATAAATCCCACTTGATCATGGTATGTACTCTTTTTAATATATTGTTGAATTTGGATTGCTAATATTTTTTTTGAGAATTTTTGTATCTATGTACATCAGTGACAGTGGCATGTAATTTTTTTTTTTTTTTTTTTGTAGAGTCCTTTTCTGGTTTTGGTATCAGGGTAATTCTGGCCTCAAAAAATGAGTTTGGAAGTGTTCCCTCCTCTTCTTTTTTTTGGAAAATTTGAGAAGTAATGGTTGTAAGTCTTCTTTGAATGTTTGGTAGAATTCATCAGTGAAGCTCACTGGTTTTGGACTTCTGTTTGTTTGGAGGTTTTCAATTACTGAGTCAACTCCCTACTGGTAATCAGTATGTTCAGATTTTCTTATTTCTTCATTATTTACTCTTGGTAAGTCATATGTTTCTAGAAATTTATACAATTCTTCTTTGTTAGCAAATTTGTTGGCATAGGATTGTTCATATTAGTCTCTTATGATCCTTTGTGTTTTTGCAGTATCAGTTAAAACATCTTTTTAATTTCTGATTTTATTTGGGTCTGCTCTCTTTTTTTCTTGGTTAGTCTACCTAAAGGTTTGTCAATTTTGCCTATCTTTTCAAAGAACCAGCTCTTGGTTTCATTGATCTTTTCTATTGTCTTTTTAGATCTCTATTATTTATTTCCACTTTGATCATCATTATTTCCTTCCTTCTAACTTTGGGTTTCATTTGTTCTTATTTTTCTCTCATGTTTGATGTATAAAATTAGCTTGTTTATTTGAGATTTTCTTTTTTCTTGCTATAGGCATTTATTGCTATAAATTTCCCTCTCAGAACTGCTTTTGCTCCATCCCATAAGTTTTAGTATGTTCCATTTCTATTTTCCATTGTCTCAAGGTATTTTTTTAAATTTCTTTTTTCATCTATTCATTGACCCATTGTTTGTCTAGTAGCATGGTGTTCAATCAACACATATTTGTTAATTTTCCAGTTTTCTTCTTGTAACGGATTTCTAGTTTTATACCATTGTGGTCGGAAAAGTTGCTTGATATAATTTCAACCCTCTCAAATCTATTAAGACTTGTTTTGCGGCCACTCATGTGATCTATCTCAGAGAATGTTCTATCCGCACTTGAAAAGAATGTGTATTCTATTGCTTGTGGATAGAATGATCTTTATATTTCTGTTAAGTCCATTTGGTGTAACATGTAAGGCTGATGTTTCCTTATCATTTTTCTGGATTATCTATCCATTGATGTAAGTGGGATATTACAATCCCCTAGTATCATTGTATTGCTGTCTATTTCTTCCTGTAGGTATGTTAATATTTGCATTATATATTTAAGTGCTTTATATTGGGTGCATAAACATTTACAAATGGTGTATCCTTTTGTTCGGTTGTCCCATTTATCATTTTGTAATGACCTTCTGTATCTCATATTATAGTCTTTGTTTTAAAGACTATTTGGTCTGAGACTATTTTGTCTGATATAAGTATAGCTACTCCAGCTTTCCTTTGGTTTCCATGTGGATGTGATATTGTTTTCTATCCCTTCACTTTCAGCCTGTGTGTGTCCTTACATCTGAAGTGAGTCTCTTGTTGGCAACATATACATGGGTCTTGTATTTTTATCCATTCAACCACACTATATCTTTTGATTGGAGAATTTCATCCATTTATTTTTAAAGTAATTATTGATAGGTATGTATTTTTGCCATTTTGTTAGTTATTCTGGCTCTTTTGTAGTTTCTGTTTCTTTCTTCTCTTGCTCTCTTCCTTTGTAGCTTGATGACTTTCTTTAGTTATAATACTCTATTATGAGTTGATATTAAATTAAGTTTGAACACATTCTGAAGTTCTGTATTTCTATTTGCCCCCCATGTTATGTTTTTGATGTTACATTTTACATCTTTTATCTTTGTATCCCTTTACTATTTATTGTAGTTATAATTATTTTAACTACTTCTGTGTTTTAATGTTTATACTAGCTTTATGTGATTACTCCGCTACCTTTACTATATAACTACCAGTAAGATTTACACTTTCATACATTTTCTTGTTACTAATTAACACCCTTTTTTTTAGCTTAAAGAAGTTCTTTTAGCATTTCTTGTATAGCCAGTTTAGGAATGATGAATCCTTTAGCTTTTGCTTGTTTGGAAAACTCTTTAACTCTCAGTTCTGAATGATAACTTTTCTGTGTATAGTATTCTTTGTTGGTAGCTTTTCATTCAGCACTTTGACTATATTGTGCTGCTCCTTTCTGGCCTGAAAAGTTTCTGCTGAAAAATCTGTTGACAGTCTTATGAGGGTTCCTTGTGTGTAACAAGTTATTTTTCTCTTGCTGTTTTAAGATTTTTTTCCTTGTCTTTAATTTTGACATGTTGATTATAATGTGTTTTGATATGGGTGTTTTGGGGTTCTTTGTGTTTGGAAATCTCTTTGCTTCCCAGATCTGGATGTCTGTTTCCTTCCCCAGGTTAGGGAATTTTTCAGACATTATAACTTCAAATAAATTTTCTGCCCTTTTCTTGCTCTCTTCTCCCTTTGGAGCCCTTATCATGCAAATGTTTGTCTGCTTAATGTTGTCCCATAAGTCCCTTAAGCTATCTTCATTTTTTTTATGCTCTTCTGACTGGGTGAGTTTTACTGCCCTGACTTTGAGTTCACTGATCCTTTCTCCTTCTCCATCTAGTCTGTTGTTGAAACCCTCTATTGTATTTTTCAGTTCAATTATTGTATCCTACAACTCTGTGATTTCTATTTGGTTCTTTCTCATATTTTCTACCACTTCATTGAAGTTCTCACTGTGTTCATCCATTCTTTTCCTAAGTTCAGTGACCTCCATGAACATTACTTTTAACTCTTTGTCAGGTAAATCACTTATCTCCATTTCATTAAGTTTTTTTTTTTTCTTGAGTATTACCTTGTTCTTTTGGAACATATTCCTCTGTTTCTTAATTTTGCTTGATTCCCTGTGTTAGTATCTACTCATCAGATAAAACAACCACCTCTCCCAGTCTTCAGTGAGTGACTTCATGTAGGAAATGACCCTTATTGTTCAACCCTGCCCTAACTCTTGGCTGTCTCTCAAACCTTTGTGATTGTTCAAGCAGCTTATTTTATTTTTAATGGTTTCCAGTAGTTGAGAGTATGATGAGACCTCAGTGCTCCAAAGGGGAGGACCTCAATCAGCACCCATATTTAGGCTGATTGGAAGCCAGACCCTCCAGTAGCAGCTTCTAGAGTATGCAAATGTATACAGTCCTATGGACTGCAAGTGTCAGCCCCACTGACCACCAGTGCCAGGTGATCTAAAAGTGTCCCCTGGGAAGCAGCTGCAAAACTCAGGTCTCCAAACAAATGTATAAGCTTCTGTCTGGGAGATACAAGCAAGCTGTAGTGAGGCAGATGGAGAGCACAAAGCTAGTGTGCACTGGCTTATGTTTCTCTGAGAACACGTCCATAGATCTCTAGATGTGTGCCAAACCTGATGCCTACCCTCAGGTCAATGTTCTAGGACAAGCAAATAGACCTCCTTCACAAAAAGACTTGGCGTGTGTTTCAGTATGCTGTCTATGCAGAGCCCTGTGAGTGGTATCATGCCAAGAACTATCTCTCTGATTGTTATAGCCCCATGGGACCCAAGATTGCAAGTCCCTTTGTCTACCAGAGCCAGAAAATCAAGGGTCATCCCCTAGACTGCAGCCTCAAAGATCAGAGAACCAGAAGTAAAAACTGGAGCACCAGATGCATGTAAAATCTCCCCTCAAGAGATACTGGTGTTTTGGATTAAGGCATAGGGAGAGTGCAAAGATAGGACCCACAATACAAGGCCTCTGGAAAAGAATACATTCAGCCCTTAGATGCATGTTTAGTTAGAATCCTGCCCCTCAGGCTGCAACTATGATGATAAGTCAACAGGCTACATCATAGAAAGACTGGGATCTGGGGTCTATTGCTTTTTTGCTGTGCACTGGAGGTAGTAGCAATTTATAAACTCTTTTCCTGTTGATCACAGTACTGTGGGACCCATGAGTGAAAGCCCCACTGGCCACTGGAGCCAGGTGATACTGAAGTGTCCCCTGACAGAAACCACAAAAATTGGGATTGCAGATATAAAACCTAGGCACCAGATGCATGTAAAATTTCCCCTCTGTGAGTTACTGACACTCTGGAGCATAGTAGAGGAAGAGTGAAAAAATGGCACCCACTAGCTGGAACAAGGCAAAGGAAAATTGTCAAGATTGCACCTGCCAGGAAAAAGGAAAGACAAAGGAAGGAAATAACGTCCTAGAGGTAAAAAAAATTTTTTTTATTGTTGCAGCCACTGGCTGGAGCAAGGCAGAAGGAAAGAAATAAGCAGGAAAGAAGGGAGGAAGGAAGAGAGGAAGGAAGGAAGGGAGGGAGGGAGGGAAGGAGGGAGGGAAGGAAGAATGAAAGAAAGAAAGAAAGAAAGAAAGAAAGAAAGAAAGAAAGAAAGAAAGAAAGAAAGAAAGAAAGAAAGAAAGAAAGAAAGAAAGAAATGGACCTAGAGGCTTAGGGATAATGCCTGCAGCTGGAGCAAGGCAGAAGGAAAGTACAAAGGTGGCATCCACCAGTCTCTATCCCAGATAGCACCTCAGCAGTCCTCCAAAAGTGTGTCAAATCATATGTCTGCCCCTCAGGCCTACATTCAAAGATCAGCAAATGAGGCTCTCCCATACAACATCCGGGCATGCTTGATTGGCCACTTCTTTGCTGGGCCCTGGAGCAGGCGAGTCTGTGTGTTCAAGACCTTTAAGTGCCATTTCTCATATCCCTATAGCATTTTGTCTCTCATGGACACTAGCCTGATTGGTTTTAAAGGCTAGAATTTTGTAGCCGAGCAGGACCCTATGGGACCTTCCCTATGGGACCTTCCTGAGACCTTCCCCCATGTCCTTTGCCTGACTCTTGTTTATAAAAAAGCTTTTATCTTCTAGACTTTCCTTGACTTCCAAAGAGCAGATTCAGTTACTTACTAGGAAAGTGAGGGAATGCAGAAACAAAGGAAAAGCAAGCCCAACATAATCTCTTCCATGATTGTTAGCTTAAACTAATGCCTTGATTTATCACCCCAAACTGTCAAGATAATGTCCTGTGGCTTCAACCAGTTGTCCACAAGCAGAAAGATTGAAAATGTGGTATTAGGTGGTATATATTAATATCAGTCCATTGCTGCTCTCCAATCAGCTACAGAATTCAATTAACATCATCCTGGACTGTAAAGTATACTAAAGGTATGGTACTATAGACTTTACTCAGCTTTCATCTGAAATAAAAAGTAGCAGAATCTTGGCAACTGTTTACTTAAGGGGGTATGGTGCTGTCTTTTAGTTTCTACTTTGTTTCTTCTGATTGTAAAATGAAGAGAGTTTATTAAATTAGAGTTGCTTAAATATGAAATTTTTAAAACCTAAAAATTAGCCTAATGAATATTGTTTTGTTATTAAAGCAAATACCATGAGGGAGGGGATGAGTGGTCAGGGGAATGTAGCTCTCTTTTTTTCTGCTTTTCAACCTTTCTGCTGCTGCCATCTAGTGTTCTGTCTATACTGTTTGCATTTACTTTTTAGTATTAACCGATATCCCTCTGTATCTCTAAATGCCACTGCAAGAAAGGATCTGGGTATTCTGACTTCCCTGTCCAATGTTATTTTCACTTTACCACATTTGGGATAAAGTAGAACATAATCATAACAACTGTAGCTCTCATTTGTGATGGTCTCTGCAGTTTACAAAGTACTTTCACACACTTGTCATCTTAGATTGCTCCTAATAGCAGCATTTCAATGATCCAGAGACTACAAATTCTTTAAGGCAAATAATCATAGAATGCCAGAACTGAAAATGATATTAGAGTATAGCTAGACCAATGGTTTTCAAACCATGGTATTCTCTGTCCTAAGGTTCCAGGGAAGTGACTTGGGGGTAGGGGTAGAGGTAATGGGACTTCCTCCTCTCATCCCTATCACCACAAAACACACCTCCTTTATATATAGCATTGTTCCATTGATTTTATATGTTTTATCTATTTGGGTACTAATAAGATTTTATTTTTCTGTATGAGATTTTGCCCACAGCCAGGATTCTACTACTAAAAAGTAAAAGTTGAAAATCCATACAGATGAGAAAACTGAAGCTCAGAGAGTTTCAGTCATAAGTGAAAGATCATGCAGCTAATAAATAGCAGAGCAAGATCTGCCTGATTCTAAGGTCCGCATTGGCTTCCCAGACTATGGAGTTGCTTATACTAATCCAGATAGTTAAAAAAAAAATGAAAGATCAGACAAAAAAGCAAAAACAGATGTTTTTTTTAAAAACTGTGGTAAAATATACATAACATAAAATGTACCCTTTTAACCATTTTTAAGTTTATAATTCAATGGCATTAAGTATATTTACAATGTGTATCCACATTGTATCCACCACTATGTATTTCAATAAGTTTTTGCCATCTCAAACAGAAACTCCGTATCCATTAAACAATACCTCCCCATTCTCCCCTCTACCCAGTCCCTGGAAACCAACATTTATTCTCTGTGTCTATGAATTTGACTGCTCTAGGAACCTCATATAAATGGAATCATACAATATTTGTCCTCCTGTGACTGGCTGATTTCACTTAGCAGAATGTCTTCAAGGTTCATCCATGTTGTAGCATGTGTCAGAATTCCCTTACTTTTTTTTTAACATCTTTATTGGAGTATAATTGCTTTACAATGTTGTGTTAGTTTCTGCTGTATAACAAGGTGAATCAGTTATATGTACACATATATCCCCATATCTCCTCCCTCTTGCGTCTCCCTCCCACCCTCCTTATCCCACCCTTCTAGGTGGTCACAAAGCACCAAGCTGATCTCCCTGTGCTATGTGGCTGCTTTCCACTAGCGATCTATTTTACATTTGATACTGTATATGTGTCAGTGTCACTCTCACACTTCGTGCCAGCTTACCCTTCCCCCTCCCCATGTCCTCAAGTCCATTCTCTACTTTTTGAGGCTAATATTACATTGTATGTATATACCACATTTTGTTTATTCATTCATCCATCAATGGACATTGGGTTGTTCTCTACTGTTGACTGTTGTCCATAGTGCTGCTATAATTATTTGTGTACAAATATATGTGAGTCCCTGATTTAATTTACTTTGGTATATACCTGAGAATAAAAATTGCTAAGTCATATGGTATGTCTATATTTACCTTTTTGCAAAACCACCAAATTACTTTCCACTTTGAAGAATATTTTTTTCTTTTATTCTTTTTCTTTTAATTTTTATGAGTATAGCTGATTTACAATGTTGTGCTAGTTTCACATATATAGCAAAGTGAATCGGATATATATATATATATATATCCATTGTTTTTCAGATTATTTTCCCATATAGGTTATTATAAAATATTGAGTAGAGTTCCCTGTCCTTATTAGTTATCTATTTTATATGATGTCACTTATATGTGGAATCTAATAAAAATGGTACAAATGAACTTATTTACAAAACAGAATATAATTTGTATACTTATTTACAAAACAGAAACAGAGTATAACCAATCTCCAAATCAAACGTATGGTTACTAAAGGGAAACGTGGGGAGAAGTAATAAATTAGGAGTTTGGGATTAACATATACACACTGAAGTATTTTTAAAAGCAATGGATTATAAATTCAGACAATATGTTTTCCAAATAATATATTTACCACTACCAGTAAAGATTTTCCTTTTATGTTAGATTGTTTTTTTATAGAACATTGTTGTCTATAATCAAGAACACCTTATGTGGTTTTTATCACTGCTCATGCTAAAGATTCTCTTGCTCTCCATATAGTTACAATGAGTTGAAGTTTTGCTGATAGTTAATGCTGCGATTTAGAAGTCCTGTGTTGTTTATGAAGACACTTTTCTTTAGAATATCTTCCTTTTTGTCTACCTTCCCTAACTTATTTTGGCAAGGCTTTAATCTAATAGAAATTCTGACATTTATTTAAGCACATTTGCCTCCAAAAGATGGAAGAATAAGACTAATTTATCATGCCCTTTTTTGAAGTTGCTCCAGATCAATTAAATGCCTTCTTCTCAGTGTTAAGTCCTCAGATTTCCTAAAGCATAATTTTCAAAATTAAAAATGTTTCAATTGATCAGTTAATTAATGAACTGAATGATCAACTTACAGTATTATGTCACAATGTCTTTTTTACCTGAAGTAACTCTGTGGTACAAATAAAATGTCCTTTTTATTTTTACCCCCAGCACAGAATGTGAAAATCTTCCAGCAGATGCATAATATGAAATCAATTTGACCAGGATTATTCTATCGTTATTGCTAATATCAGTGAGTATGACAAAAATAAAAATGCTTGAAAGAAGTATTCTTAGATACACTAGTTTCTAAAAGACAATTCTACCAACATATTGACAAGTTCAAGCATTTAATTAACTAAATGTTTACCTGCAGACCTACTAAGCTTCTGAGTTAACAAGAGAGAATATCCCTGTTTTCATAGAGGTTCCACTCTAGTGCCACAAGACAGACAAAGCACTAATAAGCAAAAATAATTTCAAATAGTGACAAGTACTAGATGGAAAGTGTTATTCTTTAGTTAAGATGGCCAGGGAAAACTTTTCTGAAGAGATATTTGAGCTGACACCTGAATGGCAAGTAGGAGACAGCCATGCAAAATATGATCCAGGCAGAGAGAATAGCAAGTGCAAAGGCCATGAGGTAGGAGAGGAAAGGTACATATATACCACATCATGTAGGGTCTTGAAAGTCATGATAAGGAGTTTAGATTTTAATCTCAGTTCAACTTATATCAATACAGTTAAATCACCATGTATAATCTACTATGAAAGGTTTTAACTTTTTTTGTGTGTGTGTGCTGTACGCGGGCCTCTCACTGCTGTGGCCTCTCCCATTGCGGAGCACAGGCTCTGGACGCGCAGGCTCAGCGGCCATGGCTCACGGGCCCAGCCGCTCCGCGGCATGTGGGATCCTCCCAGACCGGGGCACGAACCCGTGTCCCCTGCATCGGCAGGCAGATTCTCAACCACTGCGCCACCAGGGAAGCCCGAAGGTTTTAAATTTTGATTCAGAATTTTATAGGAGAATTGACAGTTCCTTCATTCCTGTGTTGGAGGACAAGTCATTGGAAGTAGATCCTATTATAAGTCCAATAAGTGATCTTATCTCTGTACCTTTTATACTACAAATTTATGGCTGGACATTGCTGATGAACAGGAGGGAAAATAGGTCAGTGGTATTACTGCATTTTTGTGATGCTTTCAAGTTAAGTGTGTTGCAATAGGAGAAAACAGGGAATTTGATTTCAAAGAATTTAACAAATACTTGGCTTTATGGTTTTAGAGTTCAAGCCTGAGACACTTTGGGCCAGGGGGCAGGTAGTAAACCATTTTTGAATTTAGCCATTTCCAGCTAATCCTTATTCTTTGGAACAAATGAGGTTTGGAGTTAGCAAGAGGAAATCTGGACAGTCACTGGGGTCTTGCTCTTTTTATGGCCACTTTCCTACCTTTCCACCCAAGTCTGCTTTCTATACTGCTTCAGGAGAAAAGATGGAACAATAAGTGTTGGTAGGTCAAAATGTGACCTTAGAAAAGGGCCAGAATTCCTAGTAACCAGAGGAATGATGGAAGTGTGTAGGCCTTAAAGAAATGCTACTTCATCTGGTTGATGAGGCCTATTAGCATCTCATCACCATATTACATGATGAATGAGGACCCCTCCTCCAATATTTCAAGAGGGTGGGATACCGTAGTGACCCATCTAAGAAAGCCTTGCTGTTGTTTTAGGTAGTGACACTGCTGTATTCCCCAGGAAGCTAGAGATGGAAATGGCTCACACAGCTCAGGGTAGCCTCATAGACATGAGACTAGGCCTCCATCTTGCAACTGAATGATGATAGCCTTGGGCTAATTTCCCACTCAAGTATTTTTGTTTTGGATTTGAACATGTATGAGGGTTCTAATCACTCCACATACTCACTAATATTTGTTACTATCATTATTATTATTATTGCCCTCTTAGTAGATGGAAAGTAGTATCTCAGGGTTTTGATTTGCATTTCCCCATGACTAATGACGTTGACCAAATTTTCATGTGCTTATTGGTCATTTGTTTATGTTCTTTGGAGAAATATTTATTCAAATCCTTTGCACATTTTTTAATGGGGCTGCTTATCTTTTTGTTGTTGAGGTGTAAGAGTTCTTTATGTATATTCTGGATACTAGATCCTTACCAGATATATGATTTGCAACTATTTTCTCCCTTTCTGTGGTTTATCTTTTCACTTTCTTGATAATGTTCTTTGAAGCACAAAAATGGTTAATTTTAAAGAAGTCCAATTTATTGTCCTCCCTTTGGTTGCTTGTGCTTTAGTTGTTATATCTATGAAATTATTGCCTAATCTAAGTTGACAGATATTTACACTCAGGTTTTCTGCAAAGAGTTTTATAATTTTAGTTAGGTCTTTGATCTGTTTTGAGTTAATTTTTGCATATGATATGATAGAGTGGTCTAGCTTCACTCTCTTGCATGTGGATATCAAGTTGTCCCAGCACTACTTGTTGAAAGGACTATTCTTACTCTGATTGAATTGTCTTGGCACCACTGTCAAAAATCAATAGATTATAGATGTATGATTTATTTCTGGACACTGAATTCTATTGCACTGATTTATATGTCTATCTTTATATCAGTACCACAGTCTTGCAGTTGTTTTTAGTAAGGCTTGAAATTGGGGATCGTGAGTCCTCCAACTTTGCTCTTTTCAGGATTGTTTTGGCTATTCTGAGTCCCTTGCATTTTCATATGAATTTCTGAAGTTTCTGCACAAAAGTCAGTTGGGATTTTGCTAGAGATTGCATTGAATCTATAGATCAACTTGGGTGTATTGCCATTTTAATATTATGTCTTCTAAACCATGAATACAGGATACTTTTCCACTTTTTTAGATCTTTAATTTCATTCAAAAGTATTTTGTAGTTTTCAACGTACAGGTCCTATACTTATTTTGTTAAACTTATTCCTAGGTATTTTATTATTTTTGATGCTGCTGTAAATAGAATTGCTTTCTCAATTTTATTTTTGGATTCTTCACTGATAGTCTATAGAAATATAACTGTTTTGCATATTGATCATGTATCATGCAAACTTGCTGTACTCATTCATTTGTTCTAATACTTTTTACATTCATTCTTTAAAATTTTCAACATACAGAATGATGTAATTTGCAAATGGAGATAATTTTACTTCTTTTTTTCCACTCTGGATGTCCTTTATTTATTTTTCTTGCCTAAACACCCATGTTAGGACCTCGAGAACAAGGTTGAATAGAAGTGGAGGAAGCAGAAATCTTGTCTTGTTCCTGATCTTAAGTGGAGAGTATTTAGTATTTCTCTCTTAAGTATGATATTAACTGTGGGTTTTTCATAGATGCCCCTTATCAGGTTAAGGAAGTTCTCTTCTGTTTGCTGCAAATTTTTATCAAAAATTGGTTTTGAATTTTTTTTTTTCCTGTACGCGGGCCTGTCACTGTTGTGGCCTCTCCCGTTGCGGAGCACAGGCTCTAGATGCACAGGTTCAGCGGTCATGGCTCACGGGCCCAGGCGCTCCGCGGAATGTGGGATCTTCCCAGACCAGGGCATGAACCCACATCCCCTGCATCGGCAGGTGGATTCTCAACCACTGCACCATCAGGGAAGCCCTGGTGTTGAATTTTATCAAATGATTTTTCTAATTCTAATGACAAGATAATATAGTTTTCATTTTATTTTATTAGTATGGTGCATTACATTAATTGATTTTTCAAATTTTAAACCATACTGCTTTCCTGGGATAAAGCCCACTTGATCATGGTGTATATACCTTTATATATATATATATATATATATATATATTACTGGACTTGGTTTGCTAGTATTTTTGTACCTGTTGATACCCACAAGGAATATAGGTCTGTAGTTTTCTTGTGTTGTCTTTGTCAGATCTTAGTATCTGTGTAACCCTGGGCTCATAAAATAAGTTGGAAAGTGTCCTTTTCACTTTTATTTGCTGTAATAGTTTTTGAAGGATTAGTGTTAATTATGTTTGGTAGAATTCACCAGTGAACCCTCTAGGACTGGGGTTTTCTTTGTGGGATGTTTTTAAATTATGAATTCAATTTACTTGTCTTAGTTCAGGCTGCTATAACAAAAATACTATAGAGTGGATAGCTTAAACAGCAAAAATTTATTTCTCACAGTCCTGGAGGCTGGAAAGTCTAATATCAATGTTCTGGGAAATCCAATATCTGGTGTGGGCCCTCTTCCTGGCTTGCAGCAGCCAACTTCTCATTTTATCCTCACATGGCGTATAGATCAAGGCTCTAGTCTCTCTTCTTATAAGGACACTAATCTCACCATGGGGGCCCCACCCTCAACACCTCACCTAAACCTAATTACCTCCTAAACACCCCACCTCCTAATATCATCCCACTGGGGGTTGTGGTTTCAACACTTGAATTTCTGGGAGACAGAAACATTAAGTCCATAACACTTGTTATAGGTCTATCTGGATTTTCTATTTATTCTTAGTTTTGGTAGTTTGTGTCTTTCTAGGAATTTGTCCATTTCATGTATGTTATCTGATTTGTTGGCATGCAGTTTGTCATGGACTGAATTGTGTACCCTGCCCCATATGTTGAGGCTCTAACCCCTAATATGACTGTATTTGGATAGGGTCTTTAAGGAGGCAATTAATGTTAAATGAGATCATAAGGGTGGGGCTTTAATCCAATATGATTGGTGTCCTCCTAAGAAGAGGAAGAGACACCAGGGATGCATGCTCTTCTGTGTGAGGAAAGAGCAAGAAGGTTTCCGTCTGTAAGCCAAAGAGGGAGGCCTCAGAATACACCATCTCTTCCAGCACTTTGGTCTTCTAGTCTCTGCAGCTGTGAAATTTCTGTTGTTTAAACCACATGGTCTGTGGTATTTTGTTATGGCAGACATAGCAGACTAACACACCATTGTTCATAGTATTCCCTTATAATCTTTTTGATTTCTTTAAGGTAGGAGGTGATTTCTTCTCTTACACTCTTGATTTTAGTAATCTGAGTCTTATTTTTTCTTAGCATAGCTAAAGGATTGTCACTTTTGTTGATCCCTTCATAGAGTCGAATTTTTGTTTAATATTCTCTATTGTTTTTCTATTCTCTATTTCAACTCTAATATTTATCATGTCCTTCCTCCTCTTTGCTTTGGGTTTAGTTGCTCTTCTTTTTCTAATTTCCTAAGGTGAAAGTTTAGGTTATTGATTTGAGAGCTTTCTTACATTCTTTTATTATTATTATTTTTGGGGGCACACCATGTGGCTTGTGGGATCTTAGTTCCCTGACCAGGGATTGAACCCGTGCCCCCTGCACGGGTTCCCACCAGGGAAGTCCCCCTTCCATTTTATATAGGTATTTACAACTATAAGTTTTCCTTTGAGTACTCCTTCCGCTGGTCTCATAAGTTTTGGTATGTTGTGTTTCAGTTTTACTTATATCAATGTATTTTCTAATTTCCCTTATGATTTCCTCTTTGATCTATTGGTTATTTAAGTATTGTCTGACTTCCACATAAATTTCCCAATTCCCTCCTGTTGTTTGCTTCCAATTTCATTCTACTATAGTGAGAGGACATACTTTGCATGATTTAATCCTTTTAAATTTATCAAAACCTGTCTTATGGCTTTGAATATAGTATATTCTGAAGAATGTCCCATGTGCTCTTGAGAATAATGTGTATTCTGCTATTACTGGAAACTGTTTTATGCCTGCTTCTCCCTGCAAGGCAAAATCTCTTGAGTCAGGTCATTGGAGCTGGTAGTGGGGACAAAGGCAAGCTTCCCTCTGAGTGATCCCTACTCTAGGAGTTGAGCACTCAGTTGGGGGCAGGAACAGCAGCCTGAGATCTTCTCCTGGCATAGAATCACATCATGAGCTGGGGCAAGAGTGATCAGGGCCTCAGTCTTCTCAGCCCACACTACCAAAGCAGAACCTCCATACCATGAGAGGCAGTTGGGAAGAAAAAGGGAGCCCCCACCTGTCAACTTCATTGAGACTTAGTCTCAGTAACACACAGCTGGGGGAAGGATAAGAAATGTTGATATCCTGCTCCTACCTGGAAGAAAGCCTTTAGCCTGGGATCTGGAGGGATAGAGAGCCTTTGTTTTTGGCTGTAGCAGTCTAGAGTAGTCTCTGCCTTGCTGACCTGGGATGGGGTAAGGAGAGAACAGCCTTGGTCTTGGTTCAAATACCATAGATTCTCACCTTTCTTGCAGAATTTTCATAGATTTTCTTGAACAGACTTTTTTTTTTTTCTATTTGCCGTTTGTCTTTACATTTCCAGAGGTCTTCACCAGTTCCACTGAGAAGTGAGTCAGAAGAGCTCCTTCCATTGTCAGGCTAGAAGTTAATCTTTCTAATTCCTTTTTTACACTTAAATTGCATTCTGCAAGCCTTCCTTTAGGAAAATTGAAACATCCGAAAGCAGTTCAGATAGGATATTTGTCTTTAAATGAATAACTTTAATCCGTAGAGTATAAGGCTTATCAAGATTCTAAGAAAATCAAGACTCCAATGAAAGTATGTTTTGGAGATAAGGAAGATGCATAAAGGATATGCAAAAAAATTAAGAGAATAAAATCATAGGGACTTTAGAAATCATTTAGTGATCAACTTCAGCCTTGTATAGCTAAAGACAACAGAAACCAAGGAAGAAAAGGGAATTGGCCAAAGCCACTCAGTAAGTCTCTGACAGATCTAAGGCTAAAACTAGACCAGTGGGAAGTGGCATGTGTAATAATAGTTAAGTATACAGACTTTGGAAAATGATCTGAGGGTAAATCCTGCCATTTATTAGCAGCGTGATCTTGGGCAAGTTATTTGCTTTTCTACACACCAGTTTCCTCATCTGCAAAATAGGGCTAATAATACCTTCTTAATAGCACTGAGATCTCAAGAAATTAACTATTATTGCTAATACCATCAATTCTGACATTAAAATCCCACCATCACAAGCAATCCCTTTACAGCCCATCCCCTCAAAAAAAAAAAAATCACGTGAGGCTTCCCCTAACCTGTTTCTGAGACTGCTGTGCTTGAAGGCATCAACACCCAAATCCTGAACACTAGAGGATTTCATTCCTCATTAACCCTCCAAACCCCATTCCTCTCTCTCCTCTAGTTAAAATGGATCTTAGAGAGGTATCAGTTTCCCCTTAGCTTTCCTTTCTCCCTTTACCCTCCACCATAACCATAGTACCTGACTCTAAAGTCAGACTCCTTCCATCAAAACACATGTCAAGCATACAGGCCAGGCCACAGAATGGTGTACAACCACAGCACAAGGCCCCAAGCCAGATTTCTAGGTTATATTCTCCTAATATAAGCAAAGATTAATGTAGATATAATCAGTGAGCCAAACCTGACTTTCTCTACCTAGCTAGAAAAATAAACTCTCCTATTTTGAAGCCAAAAATAAAGCAGAATTGACTTACTAGAAATTAGGCAACAACCCCAGAGAAAATTAATCCTCTATTTTCAACTCCCTTTCTGGTTGATTTTTACAGCAATCTTTGTTGAAACAAGAACTCAACAGTCAATCTGTTAAAAACCAACATTTCTCTTCCTTGGATGACAATGAGTGGAAAGTGGTTAGAAGAGAAAATGTGGCATTGTGAAATATGAATGAGACCAATGTAAATGCCATGAACCAAATGCAACTTGGGCAGTCCTAATGGCTTTTCAAAACCCATTGCAAAATCCCATTACTTAAGAATAAAGAGGGGAGCTTTACCATGTAACAAAGGACATTAGTTCTGAGTTAAATTACTTGAAGTTTTTCCCCTAATAACCACATAAACTGTAACAGAATTGTTATAAAAATAAATAAAGGGCTTCCCTGGTGGCGCAGTGGTTGAGAGTCCGCCTGCAGATGCAGGGGACACGGGTTCGTGCCCCGGTCCGGGAAGATCTCACATGCCGCGGAGCGGCTGAGCCCGTGAGCCATGGCCGCTGAGCCTGCGCGTCCAGAGCCTGTGCTCCACAACGGGAGAGGCCACAACAGTGAGAGGCCCTCGTACCGCAAAAATAAATTAAAAAATAAAAAAATAAATGAATAAAAATTGTTATAAACTTCAAGTTAGCAGGGGTTCAAATTCCGTTTTACTATATTTATATGGCTACTTGAAACCCACCAAATGCCATTCCTGCCCCAAAGTCTTACCTAGGAAAAAAATCCAAATCATTAAAATGATACCAAAGAAGAATTGGTATATGAAAGATAGGTTAGTAAATGCTTTCTTTTTGAAACACTCTATTCTCCCTAGATATTTTGGATTTAGGGAAATTTTTTAAAATGAGGGTGCAAGGGAAGAGTGGCAAATTAAATGAGTAAAACTCAGAAGTAATTCAAGGACTATTAAAAAAAAAAGCCCAAAACAAAACCCTAAACTAAATTAAAACCATGGCTTAGACCAGGAACCTTGCTATATTCTCTGAGAACTGTACTTAGAAACCATTTACATTCAGAAGGGAAAAAAGTTCTAGGTTTTGCAGCTGGCAAGAGAGCACAGAGTGTGTAAGGTAGCAGTAACTGATAAATTTTGTATCATGCACTGTAAAGGACACTTGTGTACATTATTAGCAGAATTAATCCTCAAAATAAGATATAAGTAAATTCGCTACATTTTTCTTGGATATTTACCTTTGTGTAATTATGCATAAGATATGTACTTTGAGTTCCATTCATTTTTATACTTACAAATCTGATATCTTTAAAACTTTTAGTTCCTAATTAAACACCTCCAAAAAGTACTAAGAGGCATAAAGACCCACATCATAATGTCCTCTTTATTAAATGATCTTAGATATAAGCAAAAAGAAATGTGATCTTCAAAGTACTTATTGCATGATTTTGGAGTCTTCTTTTCATGGACAATGGGAAAAAGGAAAATGAAACCAAATATCACCCCATTAATAAGATATAAAAGCTAAGACTAGAAACCTGGAAGCAGATATTCTGGATGAATCAAGGCTTTTCTATTTACTAGCCATGTAATATTCGGCAAATTACTAGATTTCACTGAAACTCAGTTTTTCTGATCTGAAAAATGGAATTGACTGATAGTATCATTCTGGTGCTTGAGAATATATTTGAAGATGAAATTTGTAAACTGCAAAGCTCTTTAAAAAAATCACAGTGCTTGGCACATAACAAGTACTCAGTAAATGTTGAAATTAATTAATAAATGTTGACTGAATTAATAAAATTAACAAATAAACAAATCTGAGAAGGAATAGACTAGTCTTCCTTTAGCCACCTCTTATCATTGATATAAAGAATGTAGGCTACAAATTCCTGGTGGTAAATATCTTCTTCTATGAAGGTGATCCCCATATGTATCTGGAAAAAGAATGTAACTCATTATCTCAGATTGTTCTCTGGAAATTTCTGCTTGAATAATTATAAGCAAAGCAATAAAAGATTAATATTTTGACGGTATTGAAAACTTATTGTATTCACCGGTCATATTTTTGAGGCAACTGGAGAGTAAAAATATATCTACCATAAACTTGAACTATTATTTTGCCTTAATAACTATTTTTCTGTATCATGATAACTACTCAACACAATTACAACAAAAATGAACAGCAACCTTCGAAACTGAAAGGCAATGTGACTATGATCAATCAAATGATATTTTCTGCTCCATAGGACCACACTAGACAAAATTAACACTTATGTTCTTGTATACAAGGTTTGCTATAATTTGTAAATTAAAGTTTAACAAATAGAAACAATTCAGAACCACCAGTATTTCATTATTAATGTTTCAGATGAACAATACCCATCATAACAAAAAATCCCCTAAAAAATGAGCTATTTATAATTTGGGCTGAAAATTTCATTTTAACATGATATTCTAAGCTTTTTAAAAAGAAAAAAGGAAGAATCACCTTCAGACAGTTTTACTGCCTTAAATTACTTGACAGAATAAACAAAACTTCAAATATAAGTTAACATGTTGCTATAAAAACACTACTTAGAACAGTAGCATGACAAAAATCAATCACAAAAAAATTCCTAAAATGAATAAGTCCCACCAAGTAATATTAGTAATCTAAATCAAGCAATTTAAAATGTTTTGATTTCTTCATATATTTACTATAAAACTTATTCTCTAAGAGAATAATAAAGATGCTGAGCAGGTAATCTGACTATACAAAATTTACAAATTAATGAAAGGATACTAACTTCAGAAAGTTGTTTTTAAAAGTTCTCTAATGTCAAATTAAGATTTAATTTGTTAATAATTAATAACAGAATTATCTATTAGATGTTTGTAATCGACAGATAAGAGGTAACTTTATTAAGGCAATTGCCACAGCTGGCAAAGGAAAAACATACTAAAGTTACCAAGAAAGGAAAGAAGAAAGAAAAAATGTTTCTTCAACACTTCAAGAAAACACTGACACCATAAAATGTTCATTTTATTTAATGTTGTATTTGGTTTACCAGCAATCTGTAGCATTAAAAAGTCCTTTATTTATATAAAAGACCTAAGAAAGCAACTTAGGTGTACGGGCTTAAATATCCAAAGAAAACCAACTCACAGGCTCAATATATTGGTTTCAATTTATTTTGTACATTTTTGGAAAGTAGCTTTAAATTGTCAGGGGCATATAACTGAGGAGGAGGGTAGAGAGCACTCTGTCCTTGACCTTCCCAACTAGAAAGAAAAATGGATCTTCTTCTGAATACTGCTGTAATATTTTGTTATAAAAATTCTTTACTTTTTCTATCTTAAAAAAACCTATCAGGTGAAGTCAGAAAACATCAGAGCCTGCTAATTAATAATTTTTAATGTACACTTTTATATCTTTAAAGAGGGCTATCTTTAACCAATCAAGCAACTATACACAAATACCAAACAATGCATCTCCACTTAAATCTCCAAATATTGCAAAAATGTGGACTACTTTCATAGCCATAGGATATGATGGCAGAAGGCAAAGGTGATATTTTTGCTAAATATCTTATTTCTTAATTCTAAATACACAAAACAGACAGTATATGTATGAAACATACAGTTGGGTCTTTAGCCAGCTTACTTACCTTGAACCAAATGGAGTTCTGACCACTGGGAAGAAAATTCTCAGCAACCATTTAGTTGCATAAGTGGGATGTTCTTGTTACGGCCTTCAGTTCCTGGCTTAAAAGTTACCTCTCACCTTAGTTCTCTCCCTTCTTCATTTACATTGAATTAAAGCACCATTTATAATATAGTTAAGCCTCTGTGGGCAATTTTACTATAAATAAGAATGCCAGAGATTCATAGCTCAGCTGTTAAAACTTATAAGCTACAAACACATTAGAAATCTATTCATTTCAAAGAGCTCTCTCTACAAAACAAAATGTTGAATAAAGATTTGCAGGCTGTTTTTTAATGCACCAAGCAGCCCACATTTAAAATGCTAACATATTTTTACCTAAAAGTGACCCAAAGAATATCTGCAACAACTAAGGAAAAAAAAAACAAACACCTTAATTTTCTTTGATAGGAAGAAGAGCCCTAGTTTCTCTAATTAAAATAATAACAATAATAGAATATTATATGACAAAAGACAAGAAAGGCCTAAGAGTTACATGTTACAGTCTCTGAAGCTGGATAATGGAAAGGTAACTCCATATTTCTTTCTATTTGTTAATTTATCTCCAGTACCTGAGTTGAGGCACAAAGCAGCAAGAGTGCAATTGATTCCAAACAACTTGGAATTTTATTGTAAACATCCCATAAAGAATGGCAACAAATTAGTTCAGTTTTTTTTCTTTGAAGATAATTGCTTATAATGACTAATAACTGCCAAACAAAACATCTTTTATAAACCAAGCCAGTTTAGTTTACCTTTCTTTACTGAATTTTAGTTTAATGGACATTTTGTCCATATACAATATCACATCAACTATTAACTGAATGATTTTCTACCTTAAAATTTATGGATACTAAGAACAAACATAAAGTACAGTTTTGTTAATACTTTGCAAGGGATTACAAAAGACAAGGATGATAAGTTACAGGACAAAGAAATAAATTATTGATTGCCATCACCACAGTATTGTTTAAAGAATTAACATTTGTAGTACTGCCTAATGTGTATCTGGTGGTATATGTAAAAACACATTTCCCAACTGTGTTTCTAAATATTTTTGTATGTGATTTTAAAAGTCAATTACCAATGGCGATTTTAATACGTATCAATAGTTTTATTTTTTTAGAAAATACTTACAATGCTTTTATGTCAAAGTCTCATATTCTAAATTTAGTTAAGATAGGTATAAGAATAACAAATGGGCATACATATAAATAAACAAACACACCTTAACTCTAAACTGCAGGGCCTTTCTACTGTACTTCTTCCATCAATGAATCATAAATTGCCAGTCTTGTTGAAGTTTGCTAAATTAGGTGCACTCTTCATTGCAGAAAGAGAAATGAGGATAAAAGCAAGCAGGAGAGAAATGATGGAAAAGGAAATAATCAAGGATAAGACTATATAAGAAATAAATGTCAAAAAATTTGAGCGCAATCCATATTATACAAAATATAGCACCATGAAAATAATTTAACCTCATAATTAGAATTTAATCAAAACTTGTTAAATTTGGTAAATTAAACTTGGTAGAGAAACTTTACTGAGAGGTGAAAAGCAAAAAAGCATGAAAATATTTTCACACTGTTTTTTAAAACAAGCCTTAAAAACCATGTTAGAATATTCTATTTTCAATATAACTTTCATAAACCCTCATGTAACACAAAGATGTTGGGGATGGAGTTAACATTTAAAACAATGAACTTTAAATGTTGAAAGTTCCATTCCTTCCCCCAGAAATAAACTAGTTATTTCAGAACTCGAAATGTTGGTAAGTTTTTAAAAGGCTGGATATCAAAGTATACTGAAAATTATACAGGATGTAAGTCTTTTTGTGGATGTGAAAATTCCAGCTTAAAAAAAAGAAAATTCTAACTTTAAAGATAAGTACCAGTTGGTAAATGTGCATAAAATAATTCCCGAGATATATGAGCAAGTAATAAGGGTGTTTAATTTTATCACTACCACAACATACAGATTTTGAAAAATGCTCAAAAATGTTTTTATCAAAAAGCTAGAAGTAGCATTCACATCTTTCTCTTTTAATCATTCTGTTATTGTCTGATGACAACCTAGGATTACAAGAAAAACAACAACAAAGATAAATGACTCAAATTTACTTCAAAGTACTGGAAGGCTGAGTTAGGTATCTGCGCACACAGTTGTGCAGAATAAGATTTATTAATTTTACTCAGTTTCTTAGCCTCTGGGTAAACAAAGTGCTGTATAGTAGAATTCCAGCACAAGCCTGATCTCTGGGAAGGGAAACAGACAAAGAAACACATGAAAGAAGGGCAAATTAGATTTAAAAAAATAGGACACATGTACACGACAAAACCTAGATTGTTTATCTAGAAGGCATAATGATATGGATGATCAAGCAGTATATATACAGGCTAAGCGCTTTACAACAGAGGCAATAAATTGGTAGACAGTGAAAACAGCTGTCTTCCATATAAACAATTTTTAATGTCTGAGATAAAGCGTGTCAAGTTGGGGAAAAAAATCTACATATAGACCTATGCATGTGTGTGTGTGTGCGCAGGCACGAACGCCCATGTGCACACACACAAACATATCTAGTCATTACATTAATAGGCTAGTGAATGTTTTGGAGAGCATCCTATTGCTGGAAGAGATACACGCAGCAAGCCATAGAAGAAACACACAATTCTGTTTTCATAAACAGATACACATGCTAGGATCTTAAAGCTGGAAATTAAAACATTATTAGCATTCATGAGAAATATTACAATTCATTGACTGTTAATATCTAGCATAGGAATAGGCTTGTACATGTATATGGTCTCATGGGCCTAAATGTAACTGTTTTTTTCTTAGCAATTCATTTAAGATTTAGACTTTTCTTCAGAATTCTTAGCTCATTTCCTACTTTCTTTGCTATGGCTAAACCCAGATCTTATTTAGGTTTTAAGGACCTCTAAAAAATTAAAGTGATAAAATATCAATGCGATATAAATTACAACACATTCACAGGAGGTGGTATTACAAAAAAAAGCAAAGTATAAATGGGGGGGGAGTCCAGATATAAAAGTAAAAATACTGTCTTCCAAACTTTTATTTTCACACTTATTAAAATAATTTGCATGCAAACAGAAAACAATCTGTTTGTTTTGTAATAAATGATAACTATGCTCATCTAACATACCCTGGTGACTAACTTTAAATCCTAATAACTGAAATCAATATCACAGCAAAATGCTGTTCACTAGTATTTTCACAGTATCTCACTACATATAAAATATGCTTAAAAATGTCTTCAGCCTTATTATTCTAATTATCTAAACCTAGAAAATCTTGACGTTTGGGAAATAAATGTGCCATTTTTATTTTTCAAAATAAATTATAAATAAAGCTTGAGATAGCTAAATCACACAAATGGAAATTCTTCTACATTTCAAGAGGTCGGCTCTTCATAGAAGAATGTCAAAAAAAATTTTTCACACTAAAACGATACACATGATACACATTTGAGTATATCCATGAATTTAAGTAACTATGTTACTTTGAATAGGGTAGGCCAAAGTGTTATTGATTCCAGGAAAACACAGGCACAAATTTAGTCTAAATGTATAAGATATGAATAACTAAAATAGTACATTTTAGCAAAAATCAAATGTAGAGTTTTAAACATGAATGTTTTTGAATCTATATTATGGTTAAAAGTGGCAGCTGAGTTACAACCAGAAGTAATTTTGGTTTAGTGAAAAGTAGACTACAACAACAAAAAAAAATCAGCTTGATCTACTGTCCAGTAACAGAAGTTAGTTCCATTAATAATTCACAATACTAATTCACAATACTTTCTTACAGCCTGAACATCATTTCTACTGCAAGTGAAAATTGCTTAAAGATGTTAGTCCGAGAATAACCCCCACCCAACCCAACCAAAAAAGCAAAGTTTTGTGTGTACTCCTTCCTCTGCACTTAAGGATTTTCAGATGCATGAAATGATTGAAAGCATGAGACAAATACATTAGCTTAGGAAATATCCTGGGATTACTAAGCATACATTAAAACGTTTCTTTTATCCCACAAGTCTGATCTATGCGCAACAAATCGGTTGCTACAAAAACAGAGATCAATATTATCCTTCTCACCTCAAAAAAATCTAAGAATCTAATGAATTAGCGAATTTGCAATCTCTCAAATTTGAGGAGTAAAATTGATCTTGGAACTCAAGCTCACTTACGGAACCATGTGCACTCTACTGCTGTAAACAAGACCATACGGTTTAAAGTTTTTTAATCTATAAAATAATGACTCAAAATGTCAGTGTGCAGTACAACCAGGTTCTATTCTGAAAGATTATCACAGAAGAACCCTTTGGAATGGTATGAGCAGAACCCTATTAAAGTTGATTCAAAATATTAGCTAGCCAAAACATTCCAACTCAAACTAGGTGCTGTGTTACATTTTAAAATTCAAAACTAGTCACTCACAGCTGTTAAATAGTAAGTGGTAGCAGAGATACATAAATAGTAGATCAAGTCTACTTATACAAATATGTTCTAAGAAAAGCCTAATAAGGTAGAGCATACTAAAGAAAGTTTGTTAATTACAACTATTAATTTGAGAGCCAATACAATTATTAACCTCTCAGCTTATAACTTATGAGTATTCATTCCTACCAAGCTTGTTCTATTTCTCCTTAGTAATGAATAACAGCGTCTATTTTTCTTAATGTTTCCAGTAGTTGTAGTTAATAGAGGTAGCTGAGCTACTATTAAGTTATTATTTGTGGATGAGGATTTTTCAAATGTTTAAGTTATTTTTTAAGCTACACAAGTTCTATTAATGCAATAAAATATAATAGGAAAAAGAAAATGGATGCAAGAAACTTTTGCATTTGGCACCTTGTCTAGATTGATACCTCAAGTATTCCTTTTTTAATAAAGTTAATGCACACATCAGGACACACCACAAAGATTTGCTACATATTTACAAGGCACCAACCCTTTCTCACCTTTAACATGAATTAAGCAAATCAATGAAAAGCATATTAAGAATCCCCCACCCCCCAAAAAAACTGTAGTATAAATATATACTTCAGTTCAGTACAATTCATGAAAGTTTGGCCTGGGAAGAGTAAAATAATCCAGATCGTTCTTACAATATAGAAACTGTAAACATTTAATAGCTGCCTTTAGGATTGGTGTATTGTGCAAAAGTTATTATTACTGGTACAGGAATCAAAATGGCAAAAACAAACTATATAAAACTCTGTAAGAAGGTGCTATACTTCTGTGATACAAAAGCAAAAGAGGGATATTCCATTGAGATAAAAATGTCATGCTACTCTTAAGAAGCTGAATGCTCCCTTCATGTAGTAAATCTGTAGTGTGTCTGTGGTGTGTGTGTGTGTGTGTGTGTGTGTGTGTGTGTAGATTTTTTTTTAATTTAAGGCCTAATGAGTAAGGCTTGTTTGAACAAATGAAGTGTGGAGATCAAAAGTCTTGAAACAAATGTATACTGGCATAATGGAAAAGCACCAATGTGAAAGGAAGCAGAAGTCCCCACACAACTTGCTTTGTAGATTTCCTGGTAAATTCCCTGCAGTAGAAGGCCATTAAATTTTTTAAATTATTCTAAATTTATTAACTGTTAATAATTCCATCCCATGAGATGGCTAACCCTGGCTTTTTCTGTCATTTTACGGACTCTGCCTGATCTGGATGTACCAAGATTTAGAGGATCTTCAGTGGACACAAAATTGTCATTATCAGAATCATCATTATATAAAACAGTCCTCCTGCCTTGGTTTCTTGTTTTAATTCGAGGCAGTCTACTGAAACGTCCTGAAAACATAGTATCAAATTCATCATCTGCAATACGTGCACGTTTGGCTCTGGTGGCTCCTCTAGAGGCACCTCTTCCTCCTCTCCCTCTCCCTCTCCCTCTCGTGCCACCTCCACCTCTTCCTCGACTGCCTCGTCCCCTGCCTCCTCTTCCTCTGCCTCCTCTACTCCATCTACCCCATCTGCCCCATCTGCCTCTTCCTCCCGTGCCTCTCGTCTTCCAGTTTCTTTTTCCATTGGCATATTGCTTTCTGAGTTTTCTTTTAGGCCTAGTTTGTATGAATTTGCTATAGTCATGGTCTCCATCTACGTAATCTTGATCTGTTCTGGAAGTTGATTCAGAGTCAGAATCAGAACCACAGGTACTTTCAGAACTTAAACTGGATCCTAACTCTCCACTCTCTGAGGAAGATAAATGTGATTTCTCATTTGTTTCTTTTTTCTCTTTCTCTTCTCTTCCCATGCTCTCATCTTCTTCTGATGCACTAAGTAGTTTTCTCTTGATTCCTGCCCGGGGCTCTCTGCCATCACCATTTGTAAGGGGTCCATCAAGGGAGTGATCTAAATCAAGATGAATAATTTTTAAAGTTAAGCTTTGACATTGATAAGATGGTTATTTAGGTTCAAAAGTAAAATTAAAAGTCTATCAAAATACATTTGGTGCCCAAAGATAGATGGGGTAAAATCATGGAGAGTGCTGGAGTATGAATTTAAACCTGTTTGAAATGAAAGATACTAAGATTTTAATTTTTATCTGATTGCTTTTTGCAGGGGATGGGGGGAGTGTAGAGGGATGATGGGTGGTGAGATAGCTAGGTAGAAATTTTAAGGGCTTGAACTCTAGAAGGAATAATCTGGGAACATGTATCAGAATAATTTTATTCATTCATTCAACAAATATTATTGATTACCTACTATCTGCCAGGCATTGTATGGACTTTGGAATATGGCAATGATGAGACAAAGTCCTTGATCTTTGAATTTATATTTTAGTGTGGAAACCCTGATAGACAATGAAGTAAACAAATAGATAATATAACTTCAAGTACTAATATGGGTTATAAAGAAAAAGAAAAGTGGGTAAAAAAAAAGAGTGTGAATATATGTATGGGGGGTATATTAAATAGGGAAGACTTTTCTGCTGAGGCAGTATTTGAGAAAAGAACTGAATGAAGTGAGATCTGGGGAAAGAACATTCCACTGAAGGAAACAAGAACCCCATATAATTAGAGTAGAAGAGAAAAATAAGAAGTAGTAGGAGATGACTGCCAGTGGAGAGTTTTAAAGCTAGAGAATGACAGGATCTGATTTACATTTTTAAGAGTGCTATGGTTGCTGTACAGAGAATGGAATATAGGAGGACAAGACTGAAAACAGAGATCAGTTGGGAGTACATTGCAATGGTCTAGGTAAGAGATGATGAGAGATGTATCAATAGAGGTGATGATAAGTGATTAGATTTAGAATATGTCCTCCTGGGGGAGCTACCAGAACCAAGCTTCATAGTTCAAACTGACAGAAATTGCTGATGGATTGGATGTCAAGTGTTAAGCACAAAATGAAGATCAACTCCTAGGTTTTATGCCTGAGTAACTTGGTGAATGGTAGAGATATATTGCTAGGTTAGAGAACAATGAAGGAGAATAGGTTTGGGCAATCTGGTGGAAAGAAAAAATCAAGATTCCAGATAGAAATACTACTAGAAATCCAAGTCAAGACATTTGAAAAAGAAAAAAAGCAAGTGGATATACCAGTCCAGAACTCAGGGGAGACTTGGATAGAGTTGGAGATATAATTTTGGAAATTTTCAGTAAAGAGATAACATTTAGTGTAAAGAGAAATAAGAAAGCTCACTGAGAGAGCAAGTAAAGAGAGAGAAGGTGGCTGAGGACTGAGACTTGGTATATTCCAACATTTAAAGATAAAGAACAATTGGCAAAGATAAGCGAGGTAGGAGGAAAACAGGAGAGTGGACTGGAAAAATTGGAGAGAGCAAAGAGTAGGGTTGTATGGTAACCACAATTACAAGATTAGTCTAATAGTCTAGGTGTTATGGACTGAATTTTGTGTGCCCACTCCACTCCGCCAAATACATATGCTGAAGCCCTAACCCCCAATATGACTGTATGTAGAGCCTTTAAGGAAGTAATTAAAATTAAATGAAATCATAAGGGTAGGTGGGCCCTAATGCACCAGGACTCGCCTATGTCCTTATAAGAGAAAGACACACCAGTGCTCACTTGTTCTCCCTGTCTGTGTATGCAAAGAAAAAACTCACACGAGGACACAAGGAGAAGGTAGCCATGAGCAAGCCAGGAAGAAAGCCCTTACCAGACACCAACCCTGCTGGCACCTTGATCTTGGATTTTGAGCCTCCAGAACTGTGAGAAAATAAATGTCTGTTGTAGGTATATGAAAAGGTGCTCAACATCTCTAACCATCAGGGAATGTAAATCAAAAACACAATCAGATATCACCTCACACCTGTTAGGGTTGCTAATATCAAAATGATAAAAGATAACTAGTGTTGGCGAGGATGTGGAGAAAAGGGAACCCTTGTACACTGTTGGCGAAAAAGTAAATTAGTACAGCCATTATGGAAATCAGTACGGAGGTTCCCTAAAAAAAACTAAAAATAGAACTACCATTTGATCCAGCAAACCCACTTCTGGATATATACCCAAAGAAATTGAAATCAGCATCTTGAAGAGATATCTGTATTCCCATGTTCAGTGTAGCATTATTCACAACAGTCAAGACATGGAAACAACCTGTATGTCTTTCCACAGATGAATGGATAAAAGAAGGAAATATTGCCATTTACGACAACATGCATGGAGCTGGAGGACATTATGCTAAGCAAAATATGCAAGATACAGAAAGAGAAATATTGCATGATATCACTTATATCTATAATCTAAAACAGTCATACTCATAGAGGGAGAAAGTAGGATGGAGGTTGCCAGGGGATGGAGGGAAGAAAAATGGGGAGGTGTTGGTTAAAGCGTACAAAGATTCAGTTATTCTGGATATCAAATGTACAGCATGGTGACTACAGTTAACAATACTGTATTGTATACCTGAAATTTGCTATGAGGATAGACCTTAAATCTTCTCAACACACTCGGTAACTATGTAGAGGTGATGGATATGTTAATTAGTTTGATTGTCGTGACCATTTCATGGTGTGTATGTATATCAAAATATCAAATTGTACGCTTTAAATATATACAATTTTTATATGTCAAATGGTATCTCAATATAGCTGCTAAAAATGAATATCTGTTGTTTAAGCCAATCTGTGGTGTCTTGCTGTGACAGCCCATGTTGACTACTATACTAGGCTAGAGACTATGGGGATAGCAATACAAACTGTAGCAAGAGATTTGAGTGATACTAAAAGTTGTAGAATTCACAAAACTTAGCAACTGACACTTATGAGGGATAAAAGGTGAGTCAAAGAACACTGTAAGATTTTAAGTTGGATGACTCAGAAGATGATGGTGCCATTAACGAAAATAGTGAGTGCAAAAAAAAGAAGCAAGCTTGAAACATAAAAATGGATGATAAGCACTCAAGGGAAATTTTTTTAAGAAGTACTGGAAATGAGACTGGTAGAATAAAGAGATATTAGGGCTAGATATATGAATTTGGAGTCATCAGCATAAAGATGATAGATGTAGTTATTAAATTCCTTTATTTGTAGAGG
Organism: Delphinus delphis; assembly: GCF_949987515.2. Taxonomy (NCBI): domain Eukaryota; kingdom Metazoa; phylum Chordata; class Mammalia; order Artiodactyla; family Delphinidae; genus Delphinus; species Delphinus delphis. The sequence goes on along the minus strand of NC_082704.1, from coordinate 60,785,322 downwards.
ACAAAAAAAGTGAGAAACTGCAAATAGGAGGCATGAAAGGCCAAAGAAAAGACAAAATATAGAAATATAGGAGAAACAGAGATATAGGATCAGTAGAGTATAGAAGCCAGGCAGTGGAGTTCCTAGAGGGGGTAGTCAATAGCATGCAATGATACAGAGAGATCAAGGAGATGGGGACTAAGAAAAGGACTGGTTGGTCACTGAAGATTACTGGTGATTCGGGGGAGAAAAGCTTTTGGAGAGTGGTATGGGCAGAGGCCAGACTACAAAGCATAAAGGAATGTTTAGATGGAAAGAAAATAGAGGTAGGAAGTATAAGCTATTCTTTCTAAAAGCTTGACAGTGAAGGAAAGGGCAAAAAGAGAAGTGCCATGAGTATGCAATGTGCAGCAGGATCAGAGGAGAGGGTAAAGATATAAATTGGAAAAATAAAGGCACTAATTATTTTAAAGTAATCTGAAGTTTCAATATTTCTCACATAACTGATATAAAATATATCTTTAGAACATCTATTTTTAAGTTATTTGATACTTCAATAACAATGGATAAGCTACTTAATCTTTCATTAAAAATTTATATAAAATAGAAATATATATTCCAATAAAGATATTTATAAAAGCATATTAATCATTCTTCACAAACTTTAAATAGATGAACATATTAGAACTTTCTGTGAACATTCTCAGGGTCCATAACATAGGACTAAGTATAAGAAGAAAGTCTGCATAACAACAATAACCTTCCAGTATTTATAACTGATGCCCTCAGACATAGTCCAAAATGGATGTACCTGATAATGAATTATTAGGTCAGGGATTTCTTTTTAAGCAGTGAAAATTTTTCTTCAAATAAAAGTTATATGAAAGCTCATCACATGAAATAAAAAACAGAGTTGCTCTGGTTGAAAGGAGAAAGCTCTTCTGAGTATTTTTGAAGTACCTCTTTGGATTACCCAGAAATAGGTAGAACAGTCTGAAAACCCCTGAATTATTGAGACAGCAGGCCCCTGAAGGAAGAGAATATCTGAGTAACATAACTGGGAAACCAAAGGAAGGTTTTAGAAGTGGATGTTGACTGAAAGAAGGCTCACTTTTCAACACAAACCCTTTTGTAAAATTGGGGTAGCCCCCAAAAATATGAGGCCTATTTAAAGGTGATTTTGGATTTTTTTCCTCTCTTATTAATATGGTTTAATAATATGAAAAGCCCTAAATGTGTCAAACAGTCTAGTTTTACGTGCTTGGGGAAAGATCTCTTCATTTAGTTTTTTCTCCCTACTCATTTTAAATTTTATTTTAAAAGACTAAGATATGTTTGGAAATCTGCATATGAAATCCTATCTGACTCAAGTCTGACAATATTGAAATCCTCATTAACTATAAGAACATGCTAATTTTTACTACCTAAATATATCAGCTTTTAAATGATTTGTCTGCCATCATAAAGGAACAAAGAATAAATGCCCTGTCCATATTTATTTCTTACCTTGTTTAATCGGCAAAACTTTATTTCGAAATGATTTGGCTTTCCCTGGGTCATGGCTATTTCCACTTCGGCTATATCCACTGAAGCTCGATGAAGAAAATGGCCCATCCAGTTCATCATCAAGTAAATACAGTGACAGCCCTTCAGCAGCATCTGAAACTTACATTTAAAAAGATTGTAATGTTAACATAATTATGTTTTCAGAAAAATTTAACAGGCTGTTTTTAAAACTATATCTCAGTTATTTCACTCTAACATCAAAATTACAAATTGTTTAAAGAAAATATGAATATTTTGAGAACAAATGTTTTATTACATCATTAAGCTTTCAAGCAGTTTGTCAGAAAAACTTGTCCAAGAAAACCACCTCCCCACATTATGAATCTTCAACTCTTAGGTTGGCAAGTATATTATAGATGAGTGGTATGAGATATTACAGATGTTAAAAATCATAAAGTCACATAATTTTAAAACTAAGTGACTTTAAAATTCATCTAGTCTTAACACCCTTACTTTAAAAATGAAGAAACTAAGTCCTATGACCTAATGTCTTACCCAGGGCCACAGAGAACTGGGGATAAAATGCAATTTTTCTATTGATACATCCAAATCCACTGCTCCTTGCATTATAAACCATGCTGCCTCTTCTATATTCTTTAGTTAAACTAAAATACAGAACACCAAAAACAAAAGACATATTTACCAGGAGATGAGAAAGGAGAGCTAGTCCTGGCATAAGACACTGAGGTATTCTGGTCATTTTTAGGCTGTAACTTCATTTGTTTCTGTTTCCCTTTTGGACTATAAGTAAAAATATATAATAATGAACAAATTTTTCTATTAGCAATATATTATGATAGTATGATACAAAATGCTTAAGCTAAGCAAAGAAGAAATGCAATATAATTTAAGTGAAATAATTCAAATTGGTAATAGGACAAAGTTAAATTTCAATCATTAAAATTAAAAAAAAAGGTTTTGGTATAGTAAAATCCATTTAAAAAAGCTTTGGGTTACCAGCTCCACCTTTACACAGGCATAAGAGTTCTAACAACAACAAAAAAATCTCTTGGATTCCCTCAAAGTAGTCAATAAACTTTAAGAAGTGAGGTAATACATACAAGATGCTTTGAAAACTAAACTGTTATGTCAATGTAATATACCTAGGAGCTCTGCTACTAGATAATGAACTGCTGCTGCTTCTTAGACGTTTTCTGTACCGTGGCCTTCTCCTCTTCTGACTCTGGATTGCTGACTTATATTCAGAGATGATATTTTTAATATGACTTTCAAATAAGGCAGATAATCGCAATGTCATGCTATAGATCTGAAAAGGTAGAAATTAGTCTTGTTTTACCAACTACTTTAATTATATAAAAATAACAGGTTATAAACATGCCTGAACAATATCAACATCATCCTTTCAGACATAATATATGTGCTTCTTACACTTGAAAAATTCTTCCTGAAGAACTAAAACAAAATACCATTTTTACCTACAAATTAATAAAGATTTTTAAAAGATAATATACAATGTTGGAAAGGGGAGGAAAAAACATTCTTATACATTGCCAGTGGGTATTTTAACCTGAACAACATTCTAAGGACAATCTGCAATATTTGCCAAAAACCTTAAAATATATACATCCTTTGGCTAATAATTTCATCTTTAGGAATTTATCCTAAGGAAATATCAGAGAATTACACACACAAAATAATTACGTTCAAGGATGTTAAAGATGTTAGTCACAGCATTATCCATTTAAAGTGAAAAACTAAAAACAACCTAAATCTCTAGCACCAGGACGCTGGTTAAACAACACAAAACCACCTACACAAAACCACCTACTCTTCTGTTTTCAAAGAGTAATAATAAGATGGAAAAATGTTCATAATATATATTTTTAAAAAGGCTTCAAAATATAAAACCTACTGTTTAAAGATTATACAAACATTTATCAGTACACATGTAAACGTAGAAAATAAATCAAGTGTGAAAAATTATGTGTACAGAAATCAGTGAAAATTCATTTCATATGAAGTGGAAGTGAGCATGTATATACCTACTGCGCAATTGATTTAAAAGTTAATCAGTTACTAGTGATTAGAAAACACAAAAATTATTACTTTTTTGTTCTCAAGATGTTTAAGTGCTGACAAAACACAGAGAAAGTATTAAATGTGAGTATGAATAAACAGTTATAATTTCCCAATATAGTTCACTAATTTGTTATAATAAAGGGAACATAAATATTCAGAGCTAATCTAAATATTTCATATAAATTAATCCTGTCAACCACTTTTATTTATCAAATTATTTATTGGACATATTAAAGAGTACTCAAATTTCTACCACTCCTTTCCTTGACTTCTCTCTGGCAAATACAGGTATTACTTAAGAGTAAAGAAGAGGCAGGTAGGAGAAAGGAAGTAGGGCTTAATTTCAGAATGACTATGCTAAATGTATCTTTAATGCATGCTTAATAAACTGTTTCAGAGAAAGTACTGAGAATCAAACTTTAGAAACTGTGTCAGAATGGTAGTACATACTTGTTTAGCAATTTTAAAACTGGTGAAAGAAAATTGCCTGATATATATAACTAAACACTTAGGTAATTAATCCACCTAATATTGTTTTTTTCATACCCTTGACTTTTTATTAGAGGTATAAGCTTTGGAGTTGCTGAATATTTGGCGAACATCCTTATAAAATTCCAGAGGACTACCATAGTTTCCTGCTTCCAAAGTTTCTTTCACAGTGCTGAAGTCCATAGGAGTGTCTATAACATGACAATCCTACAAAGAAGAATGTGTTATTAAACACACAGGCTGAGTAACAACACTACATAATACAATGGGACTGAGATTTGCATCATCATGAAACAAACACACTGCTCTTCAATCTGCCAGTTACCTCTTTGTAGTCCCAAACCATCCATTTAATAGAGGTCTTTTGGTGGCTCAGGGAAACAGCAGGGGTCTGTGGGAGGGTCTTAGCCCTCACCCTTCAATAGAAAACCATATGACTCTCTCAAGGGACAGAACAGAAAATCCACAGCCACTGGCTTCATCTCTACATAGATGGGAATATCTTGGAAATAGGTAGCTAATTTGTGACATGGAACTATTTAATTCTGTGTGAATAATCCCATCTTCTACTTTCATTGAGCAATGTGCCAGGGAGTTGGCATGAGGGCATTCTACCTAAACTGTCATTAGTTGAAGGTCAAAATCAAATTGGCCATGTTTGTGCCTTTCTCCTATCTTTTTGTTTTTAAATAAATGTGACACTTGTGCTTCATCTAAAGTCTTCAGTCTCAGATTCATGATTAGTTTGATCTTTATTAGTTAGGGGTAGGAGAAGATTCTTTCTATTTTAATCTAAATCTTTCAAGTCTAGTTAAGATATTCCTAGGGTTATCATATGGAATTACATCTGAAATTTATACTTATGTATACCACAACCACCAATAATAAACATGTTCTGGAGTGAAAACCATAGTCAATATTAGATCCTTCATCCTACTTAGAATCATTAAGAAATAAAAGCACAACATTTCTCTCAAAAGAGAAGCCAAAGGGCCAGATGAAGGGGCAGAAGAAAGGTATTATAAAAAGAGAAAGTATTTTTCAAAGTATGAGAAATCACAGTTGATCTTAATGTATCTTCTTAAATTTTTTTGCTTAAATCATAAAAACCAAAGTGTATTCCAACATAATATGGCTTATGAAACAAAGATTTTCATAGAGAAAAAATATTGGAACTTCATGCAATACAGTGACCAAAACTCAAAAGACCCAGTCAGCCTGCTGAATAAAGTCCCACTGGGAACAATCAGCTGCAGTTACAGACACAATTATGTTGTGTAATTGATGTTTTCTACTCTGCTACAGTAGCTTTAGAACTATAGAAACAAACATCTACCCAGATGCTACAAAGAACTCTCCAGAGCATGTGTTGTTTAAAAGACAAAAAATAAACAACCAAAATCTCAAACAAAGGTAAAAAGATAGTAAGCAAAGTTGAAAAATAGCTTTATAAATTATAAAAGGTTTGTTTACAGTATGGGGATTTAAAAAAGTAAAACAACACACAAACAACTAGAACATATATGCCTTTTAAGAGACTACTAGGCCTACCTCACAAAGAGATGGATCTTGTTGTCGTTCTGGAATAACTGACTCAGAGGATTCGCCCTCTTGCTCTTGATGGCCCTATTAGGGTAAAGAAGATATATTGTATTTCCAGACCACCATAACAAAATATCAAGACTTGCAATGCAATTATGATTTAAAGCTCAAAGATCCATAAATAGGAATTATGTTTTTACTAACTATAATTTAAGATGAAGGAATTCTACATTCACCATTCTCCTCTACCATGAAAAATACAAAACTAATTTATTCTACCTAAACCCCCTACAAAAACAAATCGTTTTGTTGAATGTAATTTTGTTCCTTATTGGAATAATATTTTTTCCCAACTGAAACCTGTTTATGCAGAGAATATTGATGTTTACTAATTTCAGAGGATAGTTTGATGTATTTCTGAAATATTGCTGTACCTTTTTTCTGAAAAAGCTAAAACAGATTTGCTATCTATACTAAAAGGTTATTCAACATGTAATAGATATACTCCTAGAAAAGGTATCCTGTAATTTAAGTTCTCATGCTTTTATCTTTGATGAAAAGTAATATGGTATATTGATTATTCTAAGTGATCATATTTAATAACTTATTTATTGTAAATTAAATAGGGCTGACATATGTTACCAAGGGTCTCCAGTGTGTAGAAGTTTATTAGAAGTTAATAAAGTGCATTAAACAAATAGGCAAAATAAAAGCAGCAAGGAAATGCAAAGATGTTTCGATTAAAATTTGGTTTACAACTGTGTAATTTACAAAGTACATGTCAGGCATTTTAAAAAGTCATGACTAATCACACTACACACTTTCACAATTCAAAGATACACAAACAAAGAAGGAAGAAGGAAGGAAGGAAGAAAGGGGGGAAAGGGCTCTTAACTAGAACGTAGCATGGACATTTATGGGAAATTACATATTGGTAATTAGTTAAATAACTATACTTACTGGGTAGGAAAGAGGATCAGATGGCTGTCGAAATGGCTCTGAGTCTTCACGTTCATAAATGAGGCCCAACAGTTCTGTGCATTGTTTTCTCCAAGCATCAGGATTACACTTTAAAGACAGTCTTCTGCCTCGGCATTTGACCTGTAGATTTTAAAAGAATTATATCTAAAAGCTCTTTCCTTAAGTCTTCATTGATTTTTTCCTGTCTTCCTCTGTTAATATATATCTATATAAGATAGAGCAGCTGCTATTTAAAAATTTCTTAGTTTAGATTAAACATCATTCTCCCTGGCAAAAATATAAACAAGTAAAAACTGGATATTATATTCTTAGAAACAGCAATAATTCTAGCATTCTGAATTCTCATTTTAAGAAAATCTACAAGGTCAATAATTTTAATACCTTAGTCTTTGCTGCTAGTTAAGAATATTTGACAATGGCACTGTAATTTTCTCAAAATAACAATTGAACAATATATATATTCTTAAGTAAATCCTTTGTGGTCATAATATATTCTTGCCTTTACTATTTGATGCCTTTTTTATACAATCTGTTTCAGTATTTGAAAGGGAACATTTTCCTTATATACAACAAATGTTTGTCTAATTATCATAGAGGAGAAGTGTGCAGAACAGAGTTAACATAACAGACCTGAGGCTATCTTTAGCAGGGCTTGCTTATAAGGTTGGCCCTTGACTGGCATCTAGGAACCTGGTACTTGAACTCTTTTCTAAATAATAAAGGTGGTTTACTGTGCCCACACTGTTTGTACAAAGAATGTCACTTGTGCTGAACATTCACTTTCCTGTACATTTCCTATGCTTTCCTGCTTTCTGTGAGTCTGGAATCTTGGCATGTGCTAGCTAGATGGGGTCTACATAACAAACTCCCAATAAATTCTTTGGGAGATCATTCTCTAATCACACACATGTTGCTACATTTTCACTGTGGGAAAAGAATGTACTCTGTGTGGCCCTTCAGAGGAGAGAGAGAACATAAAGAAACCTGCACATGGATTCCTCCAGACTCTGCCTGTATCTTTTTCCTTGTGATCCAGCTGTGTATCCTTACTGTGTCACTGTCATAAACCTTAGCGATGAGTTAACAAGTATATATACTGAGTTCCATAAGTCTTTCTAGCAACTCTCCAAATATGTGGAGTTGGTCTTAGGGATCCCTGACACAGGAAGCCTGAATTTTTTTCTTATCAGCAGTTCATTTATCCACTTACCCTTCTTCCAGATGAAGTACCAGGACCATCTGAATCTAAATCAACCATTTCTGTATCCTAAAATTAAAAAGGAAGAGTGGGAGAAGATATTAAGTTATATTCAGTCTTTTACAAATTTACAAAGAAATGGCAAATATAATCACAATTAACTCCCTCATTGGAGCAGGCAACAGAACAAAGGTGAGAGGGAGACTCACTCCAAACTTCACCTACATGCTATATACAAGTTGGAAAATATACTGGGAAAAGAAGAGTAAATGAGGTTTCTCTTTAAATCAGAATAGGAAATGAGGGGGAAAGTACAATGATTGGTATCTAAAGTTGTACTTAAATGTTAGTATTTTTTAAAGAAACTTATTTTATATGACATGATAATTTAATATACTATAATCATGAATTACTCATGATTAATCTTTTGCTACTTCAAGAAATATATCTCTTTTCTATAGGGAAAATATGAATGTGTATTAAAACATAAGATTCAGTTAAGTATCCCTCTGAGGGTTAGTTTTTTAATACAAAGAGGCAAGGCCCACACACCACTATTAACTTGGTGATGGTGAAGCACACTGGTAATGCCTCAGAGAATCTAGAAAATGGCTACAAGTGAACTTATCTACAAAACAGAAATAGAGTTACAGATGTAGAAAATAAACTTATGGTTACCAGGCGGGTAAGGGTGGGGGAGGGATAAATTGGAAGATTGGGATTGACATATACACACTACTATATATAAAATAGATAACTAATAAGGACCTACTGCTTAGCACAGGGAACTGTACTCAGTACTCTGTAATGGCCTATATGGGAAAATAATCTAAAAAAGAGTGGATATAGGTATATGTATAACAGATTCACTTTGCTGTACACCTGAAACTAACACAACATTGCAAATCAACTATACCCCAATAAATTTTTTTTTAAAAAAGAAAGCAAAGTAGCTCATGAGCCATTGGTTTCCCTTTCTAAAATTGCTGAATTACATTTTACTTTAATTTTCTATTCTAACCCAGAGTGCCATTCTGAGGTGAGCAACATCCATCCATGATAAAAACTCCCTGGGGGGTTAATATCCAAAAGATATAACAAAATAGGTATAGATTTTATTTCAACATAATAAAGGCCATATATGACAAACTCACAGCTAACTTCATGGTCAATGGAAAAAAACCTAAAAGCTTTTCCTCTAAGATCAGGAACGAGACAAGGATGTCCACTCTTTTATTTTATTTAACATAGTATTGGAAGCCCTAGCTAGAACAATTAGTCAAGAAAAACAAAAGACATCCAAATTAAAAAGGAAGAAGTAATACTGTCTCTGTTAGCAGATGACATAATATTACATATAGAAAACTCTAAATACTCCACCAAAAAACTGCTAGAACTAATCAACAAATTCAGTAAAGTTGTAGGATACAAAATCAATATACAAAAATAAGTTGTGTTTCTATACACTAATAATGGGCTATCAGAAAGAGAAATTAAGAAAATAATGCCATTTATAATTGCATCAAAAAGAATAAAATACCTAGGAATAAATTTAACCAAGGAGTTGAAAGATCTGGACACTGAAAACTATAATACATTGATGAAACAGAAGAATACACAAATAAATGGAAATTTTTTTCCATGCTCATGGATTGGAAAAATTAATATCGTTAAAATGTCTGTACTACTCAAAGCAATATACAGATTCAACACAATTTCCAACAGCATTTTTTTGCAGAAATAGAAAATAATCTTAAAATTCATATGGAACCATATAAAAGAATTCTAATAGCAATCTTGAGAAAGAAGAACAGAGCTGGAGGCATCATACCTCCTGATACCAAACTATATTACAAAGATATAGTAATCACAAGAGTATGGTATTGACATAAAACACACAGATCAATGGAACAGAATAGAGCACAGAAATAAACCCATGCATATTGGTCAAATAATTTACAACAGAGGAGCCAAGAATATAAAATAGGGAAAGGATAGTTTCTTCAATAAATTGTGCTGGGAAAAGTGGATATCCACCTGCAAAAGAATGGAACTGGACACCTATCTTACACCATACATTAAACACAACTCAAAATGGATTAAGGACTTGGATGTAAGACATGAAACCATAAAGCTCCTAAGAGAGGGCTTCCCTGGTGGTGCAGTGGATGAGAGTCCGCCTGCCGAGGCAGGGGACATGGGTTCGTGTCCCGGTCCAGGAAGATCCCACATGCCGCGGAGTGGCTGGGCCCGTGAGCCATGGCCGCTGAGCCTGTGCGTCTGGAGCCTGTGCTCCACAACAGGAGAGGCCGCAACAGTGAGAAGCCCGCGTACCGCAAAAAAAACAAAAAAAAAAACAACTCCTAAGAGAAAACACAGGGGTGTAAGCTGCTTGACATTGGTCTTGACAATGATGTTTTTGGATGTGACAAAATGCAAAGGTAATAAAAGGCAACAAAAGCAAAAATAAACAAGTGGAACTACATCAGACTAGAAAGCTTCTGCACAGTAAAGAAAACCATCAACAAAATGAAAGGCAATATACCAAATGGGAGAAAATATTTGCAAATCATATATTTGATAGGGGTTAATATCCAAAAGATATAAACAACTTGATAGCAAAAGAACAAATAATCCAATTAAAAAATGGGCAGAGAAACTGAATAGACATTTTTCAAAGGAGACATCCAAACGACAAACGGGTACATGAAAAGGCACTCAACATCACTAATCATCAGGGAAAAGCAAAGGAAAACCACAGTGAAATATCACCTCACACCTGTTAGAATGGTTATTATCAAATAGACAAAGAAATAACAAGTGCTGGCGAGGATGTGGAGAAAAGAGAGTCCTTGTGCACTGTTGGTAGTAATGTAAATCGGTACAGCCACTATGGAAAACAGTACGGAGGTTCCTCAAAAAATTAAAAACAGAACTACCATATGATCCAGCAATGTCACTTATGGGTATATATCTAAAGGAAATAAAAACAAGATATCAAAGATATAAAGTTGTACTCCCATGTTCATTGCAGTATTATTCACAATAGCTAAGATATGGAAACAATCTGTCTGTCAACAGATGAATGGACAGAGAAGATATGGTATATATATATATACACAATGGAATATTATTCAGCCTTAAGAAAGAAGGTAATTCTGCCATTTGTGACAATGCAGATGGACCTTGAGGGCATTATGCTAAGTGAAATAAGTCAGACAAAGAAAGACAAATACTGCATGGTATCACTCATATGTAGAATCTTTAAAAAAAGGGAAAGTCAAACTCATAGAAACAGAGTACAGAAAAGCGGTTGGGTGGTGGACCAGATGGTAGGGGGGAATATGGAGAGGGTGGTAAAAGGATACAAACTTCCAGCTAAAAGATGAATAAGGTCTGAGGATATAAGGATCTAATGTAAACCATGGTGACTATAATTGATAACACTGTATTGTACAACTGCAATTTACTTAAAGAGTAGAACCTAAATGTTGAAAGAAAGGAAGGAAGGGAAGGAGGGAGGGAGGGAGGAAGGGAGAGAGGGAGGGAGGGAGGAAGAAAGGAAAAGTAAGGTTGCTGAATTACATTTTACTTTAATTTCCTATTCTAATTCAAGTAATGCTACTTTGAGGAGGTATTCTTGCTACATCAAATTCTGAATCAAAATGCATTTATATGAAAGGTCAGAGAAAATATTAGGAATAAGAATGATAAATTTTTCATTAGTTTCAGGAGGATAATATCTAATTGGCATATCTGAGTTTTCCTTAATATGTAAATAACATTTAACTTCAATAATACAACATTTTATAGTCAAATACATTTTTGTAAAATTTAAAAACACGGGGGAAAAAATAAATAAAAAAAAATAAAAACACTGGAGATTTACCATTCTGGGAATTAACAGTACAGAAAATATAAACATGTAAAATACCTCTGTACAATAATAGCCACTGCAATAAAATCCAGCATATCTGAGTCACTCATCCCTGGGATGAATTGTTTTCCATTAAATATTTTTGAATTATCACTTTTCATTACTGTTTAAGCCTTTTATCTTGGTTTTTGCTTCTATCATAGCCTCTAGTCACAAATAGCTTAATGTAAATTAGGGATATGACTGGGTGGGGAAATAAGATATGTGAGGGTCTACTGACAATACTAATTCCATTTCATTAAGAAAAACTGGTTTATGTTTGCAAATTTTCGTAAAGGAAATCAAATAGCAATTCCATGAAAGTACTAAAGTACTAAAAATGTAGACTTTCAAGTTTAAAATTATAAAATACTTTAAAATTTTATATATACTGTGTAGAAAATTAATCCCTACTGAAACTACCATCAACTAACCATTCTTTTAAAACACTGATTAGTGCTTTGTCCTGTTTTCAAGGGCTGGAAAATAAAGTATTGATTTCTCATCACAGAAACCCACTGTGTCAAAAAGGATGACTGACCACCTCTCTCTGGCTGTAGCACACTACATTTTTGGTATATATTATCTACATATAGGTTAAAGAGTTTAATACAAAAAGATGCAGGTGTTCAGCCAGCTTTCAGAAATCAGCTTCACTGCTTATAGTTAGTTTTTTTTTTTTTTTTTTCTGTACACGGGCCTCTCACTGTTGTGGCCTCTCCCATTGCAGAGCACAGGCTCCGGACACGCAGGCTCAGCGGCCATGGCTCATGGGCCCAGCCGCTCCACGGCATGTGGGATCCTCCCAGACCGGGGCACAAACCCGTGTCCCCTGCATCGGCAGGCGGACTCTCAACCACTGCGCCACCAGGGAAGCCCCTATAGTTAGTTTTAACACTTACATATAATACTTACTGTACTTTAAATGACAGAAAAGGAATTTATGCCTACTAATCATGCTGTGATTCTTACCTCCTCTGCATCAGTACTGTTTAGTTCTTCTGCTTTAATTTTATTATAAGTATCCAGTATATCAGTACAGCTCTGATCCCTGATAAGACAGATAAGTTAAAATACATTTCAATAAATTTTAGAAGTCAGAAGTCAGCCTCTATGGGAGATAAAACTTCTTCTTACCCAATAAAGCGAAGTAAGACATCAGTTACAATTTTGGCTGCTTTAACTATAGGACTGTCTGGCTCATTGAAAGTCCTAGCATTATGCTCAATGTAGCGTACTTCCCACATTAATGCTGATATTCTCCTATGAAAGAAAAAATACCCTGTTACTCTTGGTTGATACATTTAAAGTCTATTCTAGGATTAGACAACATAGAACAACTAGGCATTTAATCATGATATGTCAAAGGTGTTCAGATATATGTATGTGACTCAATATATGTGTGTGACTAATGTGCACTAATAAAGGTATATAGTTAGAGTATTTGAAGCACAGGCAAGAGTTCAGAACCACTGGACTATAAACTTGGATATGAAAACTTGGAAAAGAACTGACCCACGACATTGTGGGTAAATAGCGATTTGACCAAGGTCAAAGTAACAAAAACAAACAAATACTGCTTTGATAAATCAACAGAAGAATGTTTCGTTTTCAGAGAAAAGCAAAAAACAAAAAGGACAGATTTTTACCTCATTGCTTTTATGATATATATTATTGAATGAAATTATAGGTAAAGATATAAAATACACCCAACTGGTTATATTTATAACCATTTCATGGAATAATTGTGGTTAGGACACAGTAGACTCTAGGGTGAGAGAGGTACCAAAAGCTGCCCTCCACTGCCTTCCCATAATCACCCCACTCCCAACCAAAACCAAGGAAAAAATAACTTGGCTTTTTCTATACACATTTTGGGATTGGTAATTAAATCTAATTAACTGCTGCCTAATTCCCCAACAGGGGATTTAAAACATGCTCCAAGTCCCTGGAGCACCATAATCAAGATGAATCCACAAACTACTTAATCTGCTTTTAATAAGTTAAAATTAACTGTAGTTTTTGTTTCATATGTGACTTCTGCTAGTCATAATTTCCTCGCTGTCCATACCCCTTCTTAGCCTGGAAGAGTGAAAATCTACTGAATAAAGGGAAATCAGTGTTCCAAATTTTCAGGAGAAATTTTGGAGTGGGTCTTCTGAACGGTTATTTTACACTATGAAAACAAAGATCTCAGTGTATCATTATGCAAAAAGGAAAGCAAAAGATATAAAACTATACAAGCTTTTAGGAAATGATAAATATTAAACAGACCTGTAAAAGCGATTTTCAAGTCTCCGCCTGATGGTGTTGAGGTCAGTTGGATAAGCAACTACAGTACAATACAAGGGATAGGCACTGAGATCCACTGGAACAGCAAAAGGGCTGGCAAAATCTACAACATTTACAAAATAAAAAAAGACAATTATAAAGAACACTAACATTTCATGTTAACAAACAAAAACACATATAAACAAGAAGGGTGGGTGATATAATACTACATTTCTAAAATGCTGATGATTCAATTATGCAAAAACTAGACCAATACTATTATAATGTTATTCTTTTTATTTGGACATTCTATCTACGAATCAATAATGCATGATACACTGGTTCAAATCGGTAAAAACAAGACAAAATTAAAGGAGAACTGTGTTTAGCTTCAAATTTATGTCTTTTCTGGATAAATGTCAAATGTCTCGTGATATACTTCAGAAAATATAAATAGTCATGGAGTAAAATATATTATTGCACCCACTGTCTTTACCAAAATATTGATCCAAAGTTAGGCTCAGGGAATAGCTAGAGAGCCAAAATGACTCAAGAAAGTAAAAGACACCTATATGGCTGCCTTCACTATTATAGCCCAAGAACTGAAAAAGTTTGCCAGTCATTACTTTGGCCAAGCAAATAAAAATGTTATTATTAAAACTAGAATCACCATGCCTCTTGGGTTAAAAGTATACAGTGAGAGGGCTTCCCTGGTGGCGCAGTGGTTGAGAGTCCGCCTGCCGATGCAGGGGACACGGGTTCGTGCCCCGGTCCGGGAGGATCCCACATGCCGCGGAGCGGCTGGGCCCGTGAGCCATGGCTGCTGAGCCTGCGCGTCCGGAGCCTGTGCTCCGCAACGGGAGAGGCCACAACAGTGAGAGGCCCGCATACCGCAAAAAAAAAAAAAAAAAGTATACAGTGAGAAAATGCATTTCCTTTTACAGAACTTATAAGTCTGCTGGTTTTCCTTCTCATCTTCCTAACATTCTTTCACATTCACCATACCCAGGGAAAGAAGGTGGTTGATGCCCTGAATAACTCGTTCACATTCCTCATCTCTGGAATGAGCCCCCCACTCTCCTTCCTGAGGTTTGTATAGCAAAGCAGTCAATTCCTCCTGGGACACAGGAACACCAGCACCAACTTCATCTGGAAAGGCAGCTATGCATAAAGTGAAAAATAAGAAATAATTAGTTTCTAGAATCATGCTATTGCCATTTTTCTTTTAGAAAAATTATAATTCATTTTTTAAAAGCATATTTACTTCCTTCTGGAATTGGCTCCATATCCCAGGGACTCATCTTTTCTCTCTCGTTATTGTCCCAGCTATTAAAAAATAACAAGATACAAATGAGATTCCGATGACATTTTATATACTAGCATAATTTGCATTACTTCTTGGGGGTGAAATTTGTAAAGGGACAATACAGTTTCCTTGAAGTACAACTTTGCTTACACAAAGATAATAATAAGCCTCTAATAGAGAAAACATGGCCCATCAATATGAAAGAGAGTTGTAAGCTTACTCTTAGTTCTGCTGGGCTTTTTTTTTTTAATTCCAACCAAGCATACATTCAATGTTAAGCCAGGGTACAGAATAAAAAGATCTCTTTGGAAAATTCCTTTCAGGTTAAAAAAGTCGATTTAATAGATCACTTCTTTCTATGAGATAACCTAATTTATTCTAACAGGTTGAGTATTATAGCTTCTCCAAAAGTTTATTATTCCCTTTTGATCTACAATATGGAGACTAAAAGTCAATCTTCACAGAATAAACATTTGTTCTATCATTCTTGAGAAGAAAGCTTTATTTATTAGGAATCTTACAACCCTGGTATTTCATGAACAGCAAAAGTAAATTGTAGACAAACAGTACATCCAAACATAGTGCAGTCACTCCTGTCTAGAATTCATACCATTAAATAAAAGACTATGTAAATATTCAGTATTATATTCCAGGTGTAACAATTAATTTAAACACTGAATTAATTTCAGTACTCTTCATGAAATAATAATTGTAATTCTTGTCTAAAATAGAAATACTTACAAGAAAATACAGGAATAAGGGAGGCAGAAATAAGTCTTCAGTTCCTGCTTTGTGTTAGCATGCATATTGGACCAAAAGGTTTATCAACAAATTTCTTCCTTAAAGGTACTATGATTACTTCCTTACAGGTACAAGTCTTATAAGACTAGGTAAGGTAGGGTTTATAGAAAGTCCATATAGTACTACAGTATTATATCAGGTGTAAACGACCATAAATATACTTACTGAACACTGTAACACTGGAAAGAACTATCAGGATACTCTGGTTGAAAAGGCTGCTGACTCTCCACGGTCCCAAACCACCAGGCGTCATCTATTATACTGCGGAATCTATCACCTACAATGTTTTTAGAAATTCTTAAGAGTGCTCTTGAGAATAATCACTCTGTTCCCACTCTAAATTGCTAGTTTTTGTTGAATACAGAAGCAGCATTGTATCCAGCATTATTAGAAGTTTCAATCTGAGTTTTCCATATATGTGAATTTTACATTTTACCCTCTTCAAGGATTTTGATTTCCAAATGCTAATAATTATTCTGAAATAAATCACATATTACCGCATATAATTTAACTTTTATCAATTACTTGGGCTCATTAGACATACTGCTTTTTGTATTGCACATATGATACTACAGTTGTTTCTTCTATTTTTTGTTCCACCATTTTGTTTTTAAAAATCTCTTCATACTAGTTTTGTACCTTTAAATGGCTAAGGAATACAAAACCAACCATGTGGACAAAAATGTTTCTCCTACATAAGAAAGGAGAATTTAAAAGTACTAATAGCAGATAATAACATAGTGGTTGCTCTGTGTCAGGTACCATTTTATTCATATCGACCTTATAGGTATGTTCTGATGTGATTCCCATTTTACAGATAATGGAATTGAGGCAAACAGAGGTTAAAATCTTGCCCAAGATTAAACAGATAGTGAAGGGGGAGGAATAGAGGGGGAGAGAATAAGAAGGGGAAAGAGAGAAAGGGAGAAAAAGGGAGAGGGGGAGACGGAGAGAGGAGGAGGGCAGAGGGGTAGATGGAAAGAGGTAGAAGAGGAGGAAGAGGGAGAGGAAGAGGGGGTGGGGGGGCAGAGAGAAAGAGAGAGAGAGAGAGAAAGGAGAGAGAAACCCACAATCAGTAAAGGTCTTTTAAGAGCCCAAGTGTTAAGTACTCCATTTCATGGCCATTGACATTTCAAGATTTTCTTTTTAATACAGATTTGTATCCTAATAGAGTAGGTATTCACAGAAAAGGTTTTATGCCACTTACAATGTTCATAAAATCACCGAAACGTAACTGAAAAGAAAATTTTAATTTTTCTAATTTGGCTAACAGCTTTTTCAGTCTACTAATTTCTTTCTGTTAAATTGGTTTAAAAGTTACTTACTCTACTTCAAACAATAATTATTCAGTGAGAATTCTATACTTACCAATCTGCCAGTTCCTTTCTTTGGCTTCATTATAAAACTGATGTAGCACAAGGAAGTCAATGACATCTGGCATGTCATGATACCTGAGGAGAAAGTAAAGTTCATATGATTCAGTATACAGATATAACAGTATATGTTACTTTCTAAACATCCAGGAATATATGCTTAATGTGGAAGTATTGAGCAAAATGTTGCAAAACTCAACGTCCCTGTGAATGCATTTACTTAAATTAAACCCCATCTGTTTGATCTGTTTGGCTTAAATATTTAATTATGACATTATTTTTTTAATATTTGCATAAAGTAATTTATTTTCTTTATTACAGTGTATGTTTATTGGGGTTTATTTCGCTTGTTTTTATTCTCCTTTTTTTAACATCATTATTGGAGTAAAATTGCTTTACAATGGTATGTTAGTTTCTGCTTTATAACAAAGTAAATCAGTTATACATACACATATGTTCCCATATCTCTTCCCTCTTGCGTCTCCCTAACTCTCACCCTCCCTATGCCACCCCTCTAGGTGGTCACAAACCACAAAGCTGATCTCCCTGTGCTATGCAGCTGCTTCCGAATAGCAATCTATTTTACGTTTGGTAGTGTATATATGTCCATGCCACTCTCTCACTCAATCTCAGCTTACCCTTCCCCGTCCGCATATCCTCAAGTCCATTCTCTAGTAGGTCTGTGTCTTTATTCCCGGCTTACCCCTAGGTTCTTCATGATCTTTTTTTTTCTTAGATTCCATATATATGTGTTAGCATATGGTATTTGTTTTTCTCTTTCTGACTTACTTCACTCTGTATGACAGACTCTAGGTCCATCCACCTCACTACGAATAACTCAATTTCGTTTATGTTTATGGCTGAGTAATATTCCATTGCATATATGTGCCACATCTTCTTTATCCATTCATCCAATGATGGACACTTAGGTTGCTTCCATGTCCTGGCTATTGTAAATAGAGGCACAATGAACATTTTGGTACATGACTCTTTTTGAATTATGGTTTTCTCAGGGTATATGCCCAGTAGTGGGATTACGGGGTCATATGGTAGTACAATTTTTAGTATTTTAAGGAACCTCCATACTGTTATCCATAGTGTCTGTATCAATTTACATTCTCACCGCAGTGCAAGCGTGTTCCTTTTCTCCACACCCTCTCCAGCATTTATTGTTTCTAGATTTTTTGATGATGGCCATTCTGACTGGTGAGAGATGATATCTCATTGTAGTTTTGTATTTCCCTAATGATTAATGATGTTGAGCATTCTTTCATGGGTTTGTCGGCAATCTGTATATCTTCTGTGGAGAAATGTCTGTTGAAGCTTTCTGCCCATTTTTGGATTGCATTGTTTTTCTGTTATTGAGCTGCATGAGCTGCTTATAAATCTTGAAGATTAATCCTTTGTCAGTTGCATCATCTGCAAATATTTTCTCCCATTCTGAGGGTTGTCTTTTGGTCTTATTTATGGTTTCCTTTGCTGTGTAAAAGCTTTGAAGTTTCATTAGGTCCCATTTGTTTACTTTGGTTTTTATTTCCATTTCTCTAGGAGGTGGGTCAAAAAGGATCTTGCTGTGAGTTATGTCATAGAGTGTTCTGCTTATGTTTTCCTCTAAGAGTTAGAGAGTGTCTGGCCTTACATTTGAGTCTTTAATCCATTTTGAGTTTATTTTTGTGTATGGTGTTAGGGAGTGTTCTACTTTCATACTTTTACATGTAACTCTACAGTTTTCTCCGTATCACTTATTGAAGAGGCTGTCTTTTCTCCACTAGTATATTCTTGCCTCCTTTATCAAAGATAAGGTGACCATATGTGCATGGGTTTATCTCTGGGCTTTCTATCCTGTTCCATTGATCTATATTTCTGTTTTTGTGCCAGTACCATACGGTCTTGATTACAGTAGCTTTGAAGTATAGTCTGAAGTCAGGTAGCCTGATTCCTCCAGCTCCGTTTTTCGTTCTCAAGATTGCTTTAGCTATTCGGGGTCGTCTGTGCTTCCATACAAATTGTGAAACTTTTTGTTCTAGTTCTGTGAAAAATGCCAGTGGTACTTTAATAGGGATTGCATTGAATCCGTAGATTGCTTTGGGTAGTAGAGTCATTTTCACAATGTTGATTTTTCCAATTAAAGAACATGGTATATCTCTCCATCTATTTGTATCATCTTTCATTTCTTTCATCAGTGTCTTATAATTTTCTACATACAGGGCTATTGTCTCCTTAGGTAGGTTTATTCCTAGATATTTTATTCTTTTTGTTGCTATGGTAAATGGGAGTGTTTTCTTAATTTCATTTTCATATTTTTCATCATTAGGGTATAGGAATGCCATAGATTTCTGTGCATTAATTTTGTATACTGCTACTTTACCAAATTCATTGATTAGTTCTAGTAGTTTTCCGGTAGCCTGTTTAGGATTCTCTATGTAGGGTATTATGTCATCTGCAAACAGTGACAGCTTTACTTCTTCTTTTCCAATTTGGATTCTTTTATTTCTTTTTCTTCTCTGATTGCTGTGGCTAAAACTTCCAAAACTATGTTGAATAATAGTGGTGAGAGTGGGCAACCTTGTCTTGTTCCTGATCTTAGTGGAAAAGGTTTCAGTTTTTTACCATTGTGGACAATGTTGGCTGTGGGTTTTTCATATATGGCCTTCATTATGGTGAGGAAAGTTTCCTCTATGCCTACTTTCTCCAGGGTTTTTATCATAAATTTGGTGGTGAATTTTGTCGAAAGCTTTCTCTGCATCTATTGAGAAGATCATATGGATTTTCTCCTTCAATTTGTTAATATGGTGTATCACATTGATTGATTTGTGTATATTGAGAATTCTTGCACTCCTGGAATAAATCCAACTTGATCATGGTGTATGATCCTTTTAATGTGCTGTTGGATTCTGTTTGCTAGTATTTTGTTGAGGATGTTTGCATCTATGTTCAACAGTGATATTGGCCTGTTCTTTTCTTTCTTTGTGACATCTTTGTCTGGTTTTGGTATCAGGGTGATGGTGGCCTCATAGAATGAGTTTGGGAGTGTTCCTCCCTCTGCTATATTTTGGAAGAGTTTGAGAAGGATAGGTGTTAGCTCTTCTCTAAATGTTTGATAGAATTTGCCTGTGAAGCCATCTGGTCCTGGGCTTGGGTTTGTTGGAAGATTTTTAATCACAGTTTCAATTTTAGTGCTTGTGATTGGTCTGTTCATATTTTCTATTTCTTCCTGGTTCCGTCTTGGCAGGTTGTGCATTTCTAAGAATTTGTCCATTTCTTCCAGGTTGTCCATTATATTGGCATAGAGTTGTTTGTAGTAATCTCACATGATCCTTTGTATTTGTGCAGTGTCAATTGTTACTTCTCCTTTTTCATTGCTAATTCTATGTCCTGCCACTCCCTTCTGGCTTGCAGAGTTTCTGCTGAAAGATCAGCTGTTATCCTTATGGGGATTCCCTTGTGTGTTATTTGTTGTTTTTCCTTTGCTGCTTTTAATATGTTTTCTTTGTATTTAATTTTTGATACTTTGATTAATATGTGTCTTGGCATGTTTCTCCTTGGATTTATCCTGTATGGGACTCTCTGTGCTTCTTGGACTTGATTGACTATTTCCTTTCCCATATTAGGGAAGTTTTCAACTGTAATCTCTTCAAATATTTTCTCAGTCTCTTTCGTTTTCTTTTCTTCTTCTGGGACCCCTATAATTCGAATATTGGTGTATTTAATGTTGTCCCACAGCTCTCTGAAACTGTCCTCAGTTCTTTTCATTGTTTTTTTCTTTATTCTGCTCTGCAGTAGTTATTTCCACTATTTTGTCTTCCAGGTCACTTATCCGTTCTTCTGTCTCAGTTATTCTGCTATTGATTCCTTCTAGAGTATTTTTAATTTCATTTATTTTGTTGTTCATCATTGCTTGTTTCATCTTTAGTTCTTCTAGGTCCTTGTTAAATGTTTCTTGCATTTTCTCTATTCTACTTCCAAGATTTTGGATATCTTTACTATCATTATTCTGAATTCTTTTTCAGGTAGACTGCCTATTTCCTCTTCATTTGTTAGGTCTGGGTTTTTTTTTACCTTGCTCCTTCATCTGCTGTGTTTTTCTGTCTTCTCATTTTGCTTATCTTACTGTGTTTGGGGTCTCCTTTTTGCAGGCTGTAGGTTCGTAGTTCCCGTTGTTTTTGGTGTCTGTCCCCAGTGGCTAAGTTTGGTTCGGTGGGTTGTGTAGGCTTCCTAGTGGAGGGGACTAGTGCCTATGCTCTCATGGATGTGGCTGTATCTAGTCTTTCTGGTGGGCTGGTCCACGTCTGGTGGTGTGTTTTGGGGTGTCTGTGGCCTTATTATGATTTTAGGCAGCCCCTCTGCTAATGGGTGGGGTTGTGTTCCTGTCTTGCTAGTTGTTTGGCATAGGGTGTCCAGACTGTAGCTTGCTGGTCGTTGAGTGAAGCTGGGTCTTGGTGTTGAGATTTAGGTCTCTGGGAAATTTTCGCCATTTGATGTTACATGGAGTTGAGAGGTCTCTTGTGGACCAGTGTTCTGAAGTTGGCTCTCCCACCTCAGAGGCACAGCACTGAATCCTGGCTGGAGCACTAAGAGCCTTCATCCACATGGCTCAGAATAAAAGGGATAAAAAATAGAAAGAGGATAAAATAAAATAAAATAAAGTAAGATAAAAATTTTAAAAGTTATTAAAATAAAAATTATTAAGAAAAAAAATTTTAAGTAAAAAAAAAAAAAAAACAGAAAAACGGATGGACAGAACCCTAGGGCAAATGGTGAAAGCAAAGCTATACAGACAAAGTATCACAGAGAAGCATACACATACACACTCACAAAAAGAGGAAAAGAGGGAAAAATTATATATCTTGCTCCCAGAGTCCACCTCCTTAATTTGGGATGACTCGTTGTCTATTCAGGTATTCCACAGATGCAGGGTACATCAAGTTGATTGTGGAGATTTAATCCACTGTTCCTGAGGCTGCTGGGAGGGATTTCCCTTTCTCTTCTTTGTTCACACAGCTCCTGGGGTTCAGCTCTGGATGTGGACTTGCCTCTGCATGTCGGTCGCATCTGTTCTTCGCTCAGACAGGACGGGGTTAAAGGAGCAGCTGATTCGGGGGCTCTGGCTCACTCAGGCCGGGGGGAGGGAGGGGTATGGATGTGGGGCGAACCTGCAGAAGGAGAGGGTGGCATGACGTTGCAGCATCCTGAGGTGCGCCCTGTGTTCTCCCAGGGAAGTTGTCCCTGGATCACGGGACCCTGGCAGTAGCGGGCTGCACATCCTCCTGGGAAGGGAGGTGTGGATAGTGACCTGTGCTTGCACACAGGTTTCTTGGTGGCGGCAGCAGCAGCCTTAGCGTCTCATGCCCGTCGCTGGGGTCCGCACTGACAGCCGCAGCTTGCGCCCATCTCTGGAGCTCCTTTAAGCAGCACTCTTAATCCCCTCTCCTCGTGCACCAGGAAACAAAGAGGGAGGAAAAAGTCTCTTGCCTCTTCGGCAGGTCCAGACATTTTGCCAGACCCCCTCCCGGCTACCTGTGGTGCACTAATCCCTTCAGGCTGTGTACACGCCGCCAACCCCAGTCCTCTCCCTGCGCTCCCACCGAAGCCCGAGCCTCAGCTCCCAGCCCTGCCCGCCCCGGCGGGTGAGCAGACAAGCCTCTTGGGCTGGTGAGTGCTGGTCGGCACCAATCCTCTGTGCGGGAATCTCTCCGCTTTGCCCTCCGCACCCCTGTGGCTGCACTCTCCTCTGCGGCTCCAAAGCTCCCCCCCTCTGCCACCTGCAGTCTCCGCCCACGAGGGGGCTTCCTAGTGTGTGGTAACCTTTCCTCCTTCACAGCTCCCTCCCACTGGTGCAGGTCCCGTCCGTATTCTTTTGTCTCTGTTTATTCTTTTTTCTTTTGCCCTACCCATGTACGTGGGGAGTTTCTTGCCTTTTGGGAGGTCTGAAGTCTTATGCCATCGTTCAGTGGGTGTTCTATAGGAGCAGTTCCACGTGTAGATGTATTTCTGATGTACCTGTGTGGAGCAAGGTGATCTCCGCATCTTACTCTTCCGCCATCTTCCTCAACTTTCCCTTATGACATTATTTATATCACTAACTATATTATTTATTTATTTATTTATTTATTTATTTATTATGTATTTATTTTTGGCTGCCTTGGGTCTTTGTTGCTGCGTGTGGGCTTTCTCTAGTTGCGGTGAGCAGGGGCTACTCCTCAATGTGGTGTGCGGGTTTCTCATTGTTGTGGCCTTTCTTGTTGGGGAGCACAGGCTCTAGGCCCGTGGGCTTCAGTAGTTGTGGCATGCAGGTTCAGTAGTTGTGGCTCACGGGCTCTACAGTGCAGGGTCAGTAGTTGTGGCGCACGGGCTTAGTTGCTCCACGGCATGTGGGATCTTCCTGGGCCAGGGCTGGAACCCATGTCCCCTGCATTGGCAGGTGGATTCTTAACCACTGTGCCATCAGGGAAGCCCTATATCACTAGCTATATTATTTTTATCCTGTCTATTTTATAAGATTGTTGTTTCTTACATTACCCAGTTATGTAACCAGGTCTTCAACAAAACTAATGATGCTTCAATGTCTTGAGGCAATTGATCACATACATAGTTCCATATAAATTAATTGTAATAGCGCAACTCTAGATATGGGAAGAAGCAACACGGGAGGATATTTCCTGGATTATAAGAGTCTAGTAAAACAAATGATGCTGAGCCTAATCCAGAAATAGCACATTGAGTGGCCTACCAACAAAGTCCTTGCTTGACCTAAGAATAAGCCTTCATAATGCCATGGGACAAATGGGTCATGACATTCTTCCCAAACCTTAGATGAATTTATGACCAACGGGGGTTACTGTAAACAGAAATATGTTGCCTGTGATTCCAGTTCTACAAGGATCAAGTCATTAGCCACTGTAGTTGCTGACCTACAGCACACCCTGAAAGGAATTCAAGATGAAACATTCTGTGTTTTGGATATATGGGCCCCTAGATAGTTAAGATGCATATGTAATGAAGAACTTCAGCGACCCCAGATTCTTGCATCTTCCCATATATAGAAAAGCACTAAAACCATTAACTGAGATATCGGATCCTTGTGACTAGCAATAACTAGCAGGATGTATGCTTGACAACAGGTATTTCCCAGCCCCCCAAAAATCATATATACGCTGGCTCATTCCTTCCTAACTCTTGAGAGCAGTTTGTCAGAGCTATCTTAGAGGCTGTCTCCTAGACTATAGTCCTCAGTGAGTCCCCAAATAAAACTGAAACCCACAACTCTAACACTGTACATTTTTCAGTTGATATATATATATATATATATATATATAGAGAGAGAGAGAGAGAGAGAGAGAGAGAGAGAGAGAGAGAGACAGAGAGAGAGACAGAGAGAGAGGAAGAGAGAGAGAGAGAGAGAGAGAGAGAGCTATTAAGTGGAGAAACAAAGCAAGAATTATACAAAGCAAGAATTAAATATTAAACCTTGGTACTGGCACAAAAACAGAAAGATAGATCAATGGAACAGGATAGAAAGCCCAGAGATAAAACCATGCACATATGGACACCTTATCTTTGATAAAGGTGGCAGGAATGTACAGTGGAGAAAGGACAGCCTCTTCAATAAGTAGTGCTGGGAAAACTGGACAGATACATGTAAAAGTATGAGATTAGATCACTCCCTAACACCATACACAAAAATAAGCTCAAAATGGATTAAAGACCTAAATGTAAGGCCAGAAACTATCAAACTCTTAGAGGAAAACATAGGCAGAACACTCTATGACATCAATCACAGCAAGATCCTTTCTGACCCACCTCCTACAGTAATGGAAATAAAAACAAAAATAAACAAATGGGACCTAATGAAACTTCAAAGCTTTTGCACAGCAAAGGAAACCATAAACAAGACCAAAAGACAACCCTCAGAATGGGAGAAAATATTTGCAAATGAAGCAACCGACAAAGGATTAATCTCCAAAATTTACAAGCAGCTCATGCAGCTCAATAACAAAAAAACAAACAACCCAATCCAAAAATGGGCAGAAGACCTAAATAGACATTTCTCCAAAGAAGATATACAGACTGCCAACAAACACATGAAAGAATGCTCAACATCATTAATCATTAGAGAAATGCAAATCAAAACTACAATGAGATATCATCTCACACCAGTCAGAATGGCCATCATCAAAAAATCTAGAAACAATAAATGCTGGAGAGGGTGCGGAGAAAAGGGAACACTCTTGCACTGCTGGTGGGAATGTGAATTGGTGCAGCCACTATGGAGAACAGTATGGAGGTTCCTTAAAAATCTACAAATAGAACTACCATATGACCCAGCAATCCCACTACTGGGCATATACCCTGAGAAAACCAAAATTCAAAAAGAGTCATGTACCAAAATGTTCATTGCAGCTCTATTTACAATAGGCTGGAGATGGAAACAACCTAAGTGCCCATCATCGGATGAATGGATAAAGAAGATGTGGCACATATATACAATGGAATATTACTCAGCAATAAAAGGAAACGAAATTGAGCTATTTGTAATGAGGTGGATAGATCTAGAGTCTGTCATACAGAGTAAAGTAAGTCAGAAAGAGAGAGACAAATACCGTATGCTAACACATATATATGGAATTTAAGAAAAAAAATGTCATGAAGAACCTAGGGGTAAGGCAGGAATTAAGACACAGACCTACTAGAGAACGGACTTGAGGTTATGGGGAGGGGGAAGGGTGAGCTGTGACAGGGCGACAGAGAGTCATGGACATACACACACTAACAAACGTAGTAAGGTAGATAGCTAGTGGGAAGCAGCCGCATGGCACAGGGATATTGGCTCGGTGCTTTGTGACAGCCTGGAGGGGTGGGATGGGGAGGGTGGGAGGGAGGGAGACGCAAGAGGGAAGACATATGGGAACATATGTATATGTATAAGTGATTCACTTTGTTATAAAGCAGAAACTAACACACCATTGTAAAGCAATTATACCCCAATAAAGAGGTTAAAAAAAAAAGAACTATTAGAAAGCTATGTCAGAAAAGTCTCTTCTGCAATATCTATTGTTCAATAGTAAGTAATCCTTTCAAAGTATTAATATGGGTTTTATTTTATATAGTTAAGATTCTAATATTGTTTAAATACTAATATTTTACTAGTTATGGTTTTATAACTAAGTCTGCATTTAGATACTTAATGATTTGTTAAATATGGTTTCATATTTCTGAATATGAAAATCTTTAATATTGATCATTTTTGTGTATACTTTTAATAAAACATGCAACATATATTATTAAAAAACATTAAACCTTGGTCCTTAAACTCTAAAGCCTGTAGTGCTGTCATGTTTTCTTTCCCATTAAGACTTGTACTCTGCAGAATACATCATAGGGATTAAAATACACACACACACACACACACACACACACACACATGATCCAAGATAGATACTCACTTAATGGAAAAAGATTCTCCAGTCATTTTGCCTGAAATGGGGTCCAGAAATGCAAGCTTCAAGCAGCACAGTGTAGGTGGTCCAACCTCATATTTGATTCCTACAATCTTAACAAATTCTTGTTCCTATTCATGAGAATAACAATAAATTATTACTTTCAATATAAATAATTGCCTAACATTTGCATATTATTTCATTATTATTTGAACAATTTAAAAATTATCTGAAACAACTTTGTAAATCAACTATACTCCAATAAAACTTTAAAAATAAAAAAAATAAAAATTATCCTAATACCCACCAGATACTAGGCACTCCACTAAGTGTTAAAGGTAAGAAGACATGGCTCTTGACCCCTTAATAGCAATTTGTAGTTTAGTGCAGGGCTATAAACCAATGATAAACAGCAGAATCCCCTTGGGAACATTTTTAAAATTCATGTTCCTAAACCCTACTACTATGGAATTGAGTTCACTATGTCTGGGGTAGAGCTCAGTCATATATATTTTGAAAAAACTCCCCAGGTTTTTCTCTGGGGAGTTAAGAATTGCTCTGCTGGTTAAGAATCACTCCTCTTGTCACTACTTCTCTCCTGAACTCCTTGATAGTCTGTCAGTGGGAGATCTTTGTGGCCGTCTTCTCGCCTCCTCCAACCCCACAGAACCCTACAAGTCTCAGTCATGCGTGAGTGCATCTCCATCCATGTTGGCCAGGCTGGTGTCCAGATCAGCAATTTCTGCTGGGAGCTCTACTGCCTGGAACATGGCATCCAGCCTGATTACCAGATGCCAAGTGACAAGCCCATTGGGGGAGGAGATGACTCCTTCAACACCTTCTTCAGTGAGACAGGTGCTGGCAAGCATGTGCCCAGGACAGCGTTTGTAGACCTGGAACCCACAATCACTGATGAAGTTCACACTGGCACCTACCACCAGCTCTTCCACCCTGAGAAGATCGTCACAGGCAAGGAAGATGCTGCCAATAACTATTTCCATGGTCATTACACCATTGGCAAGGAGATCATTGACCTTGTCTTGGACCAAATTCGGAAACTGGCTGACCAGTGCACAGGCCTTCAGGGCTTCCTGGTTTTCCACAGCTTTGTTGGGGAACTGGTTCTGGGTTCACCTCCCTGCTGATGGAACGTCTCTCTGTCGACTATGGCAAGAAGGCTCACCTGGACCACAAGTTTGACCTGATGTATGTCAAGAGTGCCTTTGTTCACTGGTACGTGGGTGAGGGCATGGAGGAAAGAGAGTTTTCTGAGGCCTGTGAGGACATGGCTGCCCTTGAGAAGGAGTATGAGGAGGCTGGAGCGGATAGTGCTGAGGGAGAGGATGAGGGTAAAGAGTATTAACCTGTCTGCTGCAATTTTACACCCTTGTCTTGAGACTGTCTTATTTGTGTTCTGTGGAGCTGCCCATTGTGGCCCTATCTTGTCAATAAAAGTGATATTTCGATTTAAAAAAAGAAAATAATCACTCCTCTAGCAGAAATACAGTTTGTAAGTAGGCAGGTGGACATGTTATGTATATGTTTGGGAAAAGGACTTACATTTATGAGTGCCTACAATATTATTTTATAATACCATCCTTATACATTGTTATTAGTCACACTTAACAGATGACAAAACTGAGCCTCATGGGTACAGTGACTTGTTTCAAGTTATACACTAGTATATAGCAGAGCTGGGATTGAAATTCAGGTCTTATTCCAAAGTCCAGGCTCTTATACCACATATATGCTGCCTCCTAAAATTTCCTATAACCACAGGGTTAGAATTTAAAGTAGGAAATCATATGGTTTATTTATTCCTTTGATCCTAAAAAAAAAAAACAAGAACAAAAACCTCAATTTTCACCTGATTCAGAACAGATGGTAGCATTCCTGTTTCCCAGGAGATGATTATGTAAAGCTCACTTGATAAGAAATTTTAGCACCTTACAACCTTAATACAATTTTTATGTTTCAATTCTTTATTTAAATAAATATATACATTCTCTCTTGCATCCTTCCTTTTAAGCATCATTACACAACAACTCTTCATTTACCTGGAAAACTATCGTAAAATTGCCCTTTACTCTCTTGCTCTCAGAGTTGAAAAAACAAAATGACAAAAACAAATGTAAACCTAAGTAGAAATGATGGTGTATGTATCTCTGTGTTTCTTTGTCTGTATTTATATAAGTATGAATGAATGAATGAATATGTATTTACAGTGAGAAAATCCTTCTCTAAAAAATAAACATATCTGTTTTATTCAGTGACATGTAGCTACATAGGTACTATATCAAAAGAAATAATAAATAAAGCACCACAAAGTCATGAGTTTCTTAGGATTTATGATATTTACTATATCCTAAATTTGCCAGAATCTCAAGGGTGTTTGTGGTCCACACATGCAGTCACAGTTTATAGAGCTTCTAGAACGTTCAAAGATGCTGAGGAAAATATCCACACCATGGAACTACTGCTTTGCTCCAATTATATCAATAGAATGGTATACACTACAGGACCTGAAGCTTGCAGGAAATTAGGTCAAATAATCAAGACAACAGGTGGCATACAAATTTCGGGAACCATAAAATGTGACCCATAACACTCAGCTGTACAAGAGTATGGTACATCACTTTATCCTGGATGCACAATCAACAGTGAAATATCCAGAAACTGAGAATAAGCCTACAGGCTAATAACTTAATTCCCAAGATACTTCAATTGCATAGATTATTAATTTGGTGAACTTACCCTGAGATCCATTTTATTCCATGGCTGTTTTTGTAGGTTAACGCTGTATATTTTTGATTTTCTTACAGCCCGTATATAAGCTTCATGTCCTTGCCTAAAATATATAAGCTAAAAAAAAACATGAGGTATTAAACAGCAGCATCCCATTTAACACCACTATACTTCCCAATATATTCCTACAAATGTCCTCTTCTGTTTACAAAGAATATAAATAATCATAATTTTGAAAAAATTTATACAATAAAGGTACTTATAATCAAATAATGTTCATTCAGTACTCATGCCTATGTAGCCCTGTACTAAATATTGCAAAATAAAAACACACACAGTCCTTCTTCTCCCTAGCACCTTCATAAATTTCTGAAGAAACAGACTAATGACAAATGTACACAAAAGTGGTCACATTTTAAAGTAATATATTTCAATCTGTAATTGACATTCTAAAGCATCAACATTTTAATAGCCTACACATTATATATATATATATATATATATATATATATATATTTCTAACCACAGGCTACTAAATACAGTAATTTCTAGACAGATTAAAATTTTTCTTTTGTAAGAAATAATATCAGAACTAGCATGGTATGGAAGGAAAATGAATCCAAGTGCTTGATAAAACTGTTCACCTCTTTAAGACAGCATTCACTACCATATTCTGATTCATTAAAAAAAGTTTCTTTCCCACAATAATTTTTTTTTTTGTCCTCATACCATACTGACAGGTTCAAATCACCTCGCAACCACAAAAATCTTAGCCTCCTTTAAGGCTCAGAATACTGAATCTGATTAAACAATCAGCAAACATTTCCAAAGTGAATGCCAACCCTGGATACAGCTTATTGTCCCAAGTCTGTGCCCACCAGGGTAGAACAATGCCAGTGCAAATGGCCTTGCAGTAATGTTCCCTAAATATCCCTGGGTGCACTCTGTACCTGAGAAGCTTAAGATCAGGTTGCAAGTAGAATATGTAAGTAATGCCACCCTTCTTGTACACGTAGCTTCTTCCAAACAGCAGGCCTACTTTGTAGGCGTTTTTCCCACTCTGCTTCCTTTATTTATTATTAATCCAAACACCCCACAATCATTACACAAAGGCAACCATAGGGACAGGGAAGAAGTCAGGAGACCTGACTGCTGTTGGTGCTACCCTTACAGGCCATGTGACTCTGGCCTTC
Organism: Delphinus delphis; assembly: GCF_949987515.2. Lineage (NCBI taxonomy): Eukaryota > Metazoa > Chordata > Mammalia > Artiodactyla > Delphinidae > Delphinus > Delphinus delphis. Next base: position 60,754,485 of record NC_082704.1, on the reverse strand, counting down.
GACATGCTCACCTGTCAAATGAAGAGGACACTCTGCTGGCAGAGGTGTTTGAAAGATTAATAACAATAACAAAAGACAGACAGACTAGCATGCCTCAGGTACTATCCTAAGTGCCCTACAAATATCCTTTAATTTAATCCTTCCCAGAGCCCTATAAGGTAGATACCTTTATCCCCACTGTACAGTTGATGAAACTAGGGCACAGAGAAGTAATTTGTCAAAATCTTATTAGGTTTCATGCACTCCAATGTCCATTGCAGCACTATTTACAATAGCCAGAAGCAACACTGAAGCAACCTAAATGTTCAACAGAGGAATGGATGAAGAAGGTGTGGTACATATATATAATGGAATATTACTCAGCCATAAAAAAAATGAAATTGAGTTATTTGTAGTGAAGTGGATGGACCTAGAGTCAATAAAAAAGAACAAAGTAATGCCATTTGCAGCAACATGGATGGACCTAGATTTGTCATACTGAATGAAGTCAGAAAGGGAAAAACAAATATCATTATGATACCACTTATATGTGGAATCGAATAAAAAAGGGTACAAATGAACTTATTTACAAAATAGAAGTAGAGTCACGGATGTAGAAAACAAACTTATGGTTATCAGGGAATAAGGGGGAAAGGAATAAATTAGGAGATTGGGATTGACATATACCCACTACTATACATAAAATAGATAACTAATAAGAACCTTCTGTATAGCACAGGTAACTCTACTCAGTACTCTGTAATGGCATATATGGGAAAAGAATCAAAAAAGAAAAAAAGGGCTTCCCTGGTGGCGCAGTGGTTGAGAGTCCGCCTGCTGATGCAGGGGACACGGGTTCGTGCCCCGGTCCGGGAGGATCCCACATGCCGCGGAGCGGCTGGGCCCGTGAGCCATGGCCACTGGGCCTGCGCGTCCAGAGCCTGTGCTCCGCGACGGGAGAGGCCACAGCAGTGAGAGGCCCACGTACCACAAAAAAAAAGAAAAAAAAAAAGAGTGGATATATGTATATGTATAACTGACTCACTTTGCTGTACACCTGAAACTAACACAACATTGTAAATCAACTATACTCCAATAAAAATTTTTAAAAAAAGAAAAAAAAAACTTATGTTTCCTATAATATTTTTAAAGGGGTGGTAGAGATAAATAGAAGAAAGTAATGTAAAAAATACCATACTATGGAGATTTTAAAAATACACTGACATATTCTACCAATCAACACTAAGTCAGAATTTCTAATAGTTAAAAATACAAGTAAAAATTTTTTAAACGTTTAAATATTAGTATATAAACACAACTGTAGTGGTAAAAAAATGTCATTACCATGCTTACCAATAACATGATAAGCATGTTATTCAGATATCCTTTATTATATATTTATTCCTGTACTCAACAAATATTGATCAAATATATATGTACAAGGCACTGGGTTCTATGGTAAGACATCAAAATAAAATCCTTTCCCTCAAGGATATGGACAGACATGTAGATGTATGAGTATGATACAAGGCAGAATGTAGAATGTATCATAAGAGAGAAATAATTTAGATGGGAAAGCATATGAAGAAGGAGTGGCAAGCAAATGGTAAGTAGGGATAACATGCAAAAGAAGTTGGCATTTAAGTTAAACCTTGAAAAATGAGCATTTTGAGAGGCAATGACCTGTGGGTAGGGGTATTCCAGGCAAAATAATGAAGCCTTAACACTTAAAAGTAAAAAGTAATGCTGTCATTAACAGATTGATTATATAAAAGTATGTTTCTGCCTTTATGGGTTCTTTAACAACATTCTTTAATTCACGTATTTCACTGTCTGATTCACTTATACACCTTTTCCATTACCTGAACAACTGTCATTACCTAATACACATTAGTCTTGAAGCATATAATCATGCACTAAGTTTAACAAAATAAAGGGAAAGGTAAATGTGGTCCTATAAAATAGAGAGGAGTCTCAGATCATAGAGTATACAGATCCTTATTCTGTTCTAAGATTTTTTTTTTAATATTTATTTGCTTATTTATTTATTTATTTTTGGCTGCATTGGGTCTTAGTTGCAGCACATGGGATCTTTTGCTGTGGCATGTGGGCTTCTCTCTAGTTGCAGCGCATGGGCTCTCCAGTTGTGGTGCACAGGCTCCAGAGCACATGAGCTCTGTAGTTGCGGCACACGGGCTCTCTAGTTTTGGCATGCAGGCTCCGTAGTTGTGGCAAGCAGGCTTGGTTGCCCCTTAGCATGCAGGATCTTAGTTCCCTGACCAGGGATTGAACCTGCGCTCCCTGCACTGGAAGGCGGATTCTTAACCACTGGACCACCAGGAAGTCCCCCTGTTCTAAGATTAATTCAAAATTATTTCTCTTAAGCCTCCATAAAAAAGGCAATAAATACAAGAAATAGTGATTTTTGGATATACCCCTAAGAAAGCTCTTCTAAGTTTTTTCATACAGCATTCATCCAGAGCACGTTTTACTAAAATAACCAAACAAACGAGCATTGCTCAAAAGTCCGACACTTACAAGAAGACACACTTAGGAAAGGAAACATTTTAATAATATCAAAAGATATTATAATAATAAGTAATAGCTTAATTGTAAGGCTACTTGGTAGCTATCTCTGGTACAAAATATCTATAGAAGACAATTATAGAAAAGTTTGGTAAAATTTTTATTGGTTCCAAGACTTTTAGAACCATTTCCAAGGTTCTGCTCCTTCTTTATTATGATGATAATATTACATTCCTACTATGGGTCTTAAGTTGAAAACTGTGGGTAAGCATTTAATCATTCAAAAATGAATGATTAGTCAACATGTCAGAGACTATACAAGCCAACTAGGGCTCAAAATATAACAATGCTACCATAATTTTCATAAGAAAATCAAATAAAAATCTTTCACTGTATAGAATTTAAATCAATTTTTGACTGACCAATCATAAATATGGCTGTTATTCAATCATAGGTTCAGTAGGAAGGCCTTGTTTGTGAAATGACTTTCCCGTAAGCATTGAAAGGGGTGATCATCCTCTAGAATATTTTCTATCAGGTTGAGCATGGGCTTCTTTTAAAAAAACAAAAAAACAAAAAACAGTATTAGGACTTGATTAGGATTCAAAATACCACTCAATTCTACTATGTGGCAATTAAGATAAAAATAAAGACAATATTTTCATGGCTTCACAAGCCAATCAATTTATCTCAATGTTCATTGAGCATCTACTATACTAAAGACTCTGTGTCAAGCCCTACAAAGGACACAAAAATTAGTAAGATTCAGTCACTGTCCACAATAAATATATAATTGAGCAGCACAGTTAAGATGGTGGACATATAACTATAACAGAATTGAGAATATGAATGGCCTAAGACTGATATTAAAGTGAGTACTCTTGAGGTTCCAAGAGAAAAACGTTATTTAACAGAAAACAATTACCTCGTCTCCCATCTGTGGGACAAACGGGGAACGTCGTGGTATGGTATCCAAGATCCACTGAGGGGCAAACCATTCTTCACTGGGCTCACCTGCCATAGAAACCAGTCCTCCTTTCTAAAATATAGTTCACAAACATATAAACTGTAAATATATGAACAATTGTAGAAAAAATAGCAGGTAGAAAATGTTAAAAACATCAGGTTATAATAAAACACAAAATATACAAACTTTACACATTTTCTTTTACCAATTAATTATGCATAACTTTTGTACCAATAAAACAATCAAGTGAGTAACATGTTCAATTTTGGCTGACAGATAATATGACACTATATACTATCTAAAACTCACAAATTTTACTCTTCATGTCCCTAGTATATCAAAGGAATTCAAATACAAGTAACACAATAACTTTTTGCCAATTAAATGATGACCATCAAGAAGATAATTCTGTCTACTAAAGCAAGAGGTTACAGAATGAATACAGAACCCATTTTTAAATTAATATTCAAGGAACTCCGTGGATTAGGTTTTTACATCATTCAAATGAAATTAGAGTGGGAAATAAAACCCCATCATTGGGATGAAATAAAAACATAAAGAAACAGAGGAAGCCCTACATGATTTATCATATCCTTCCATTTTACAAGTCAAAAATATATAGAAATTTATGACTGGTGATATGACAAGAATAATCCTTTTATACTACAGTGGCTTATTTAAAAACTCTACTACATTTTAACAAACAACTGTCAAAATGTTTTATTTAATGTTAACATAATAATGAAAATATTCTAGCCTCTACTTTTGACAACAGAAAAATTTCAAAATATCTTTACATCTTTTATACAATTTTACTTAGTTTCTCAGATGGAATATTATTTTTAGATAAAAGTGAAGTGTTACTGTTAAATATTCAAGTATCAAAGGAAAAAAACAAAACCTCCCCCAAAAAAGAAAAACAACCTGTAAACTTACAAACCTTCTTTCTAGTCTGTTTAGGTTTCTTTTGCCGTTCTTCAAGTGACTTCAAATTCTCCTCCTCAGAGCTGCTGCATATTTTCCGTGTTGCCTGCCTCGTTTGCCTTTTTGGAGGTTGCAAATTTATTCCAGCATCTGCTGTCCAATCAGAATATTCACTTGATGAATCACTGTAAATAATACATAAGTTCAGAAAAGGAATAGTTTTGCCTCATGATTGAAAGATGATCATTTTGTAATCAAACAGCATTATAAATGACATGGTTTGATTTTGCTCTAACCAAAGATAAAAAAATATCAAATATAGAATTTTGATCATTACCTAAGTGATTTTAGTGAAATGCTTCTTGGATAAAGTATAATGCTTAGTTTCCCATAACAGGATTTAAAATTCAAAATTCCTGTCCAAATCACAAAAGCTTCTTTAAATAAAGATGTTCCTTATCCCTGGAAATGGTTAAATATAGTTGTTTTAAACCTGAAATAAATACACATAGCCTGCCAAGGTGTAGAATCTTGGATTTACAAAGAATCTTATTTTACAGATGGAACTATTTTAGGGAACTAAAGTCCATGATGACATGCGCAAAAAGATATTGGTAGAGCTAGGATAAAACAACAGGTCTCTGGGCTTCCAACCCAGTACTCTTTCTACTATAAAATACTATTTTAACTCTGGCTTTACCAAATTCCTACAAGAACATAATTTCACATTAAAACTATCAAATGATTTTGACCAAATCAAAACCATTAAAACTACCTGGAGGAACTTTCACTTTGCCATTCAATAACAGGATCCTCTATAGAAGCATCACTTGTGCCAACTGTTTCATCTTCCTGCAACAAAGAGCCAGCAATTGAGATATATTGTTATTATTAACTAGCATATTATTAATTAGCATATATTACCTGTTTTATAACACTTTTTGTAGTCCCCCCCCAAAGAAAAGTTCTAGTTAAAATGTATGTAATCATTTTTCTATATATACTTGTAACTCATAACTAAGCCTACCAAGTATTTAAAAATTTCTAGCATCTACTATCTTACTGATATGACACACCTTTTCTTATTTCAAAGACGCAATAGACTCCTTAAGAAATGCAAATATAACCCTCTTAAATTTTGTTAAAACCACTGTTTTCTTTTTTTAATTGAAGTATAGTTGATTTACAATGCTGTGTTAGTTTCATATATACAGCACAGTGATTTGGTTTTTGTTTGTTTTTCATTGGGGTACAGTTGCTTTACAATGTTGTGTTAGTTTCTGCTGTACAACAAAGTGAATCAACTATATGTATACATATAACCCCTCCCTCTTGATTCAGTTTTATATGTATATATATACATGAAAAAAATATATATGAATTTATATGAATATATATATTCTTTTTCAGATTCTTTTCCCTTATAGAAAGCCATTGTTTTAAAAAATACCTACACAAAAAAAGATAAAAATACCTATATGCCTCTACCAAGTTAATATAATTACTCTCCATAAAAAAGTTAATCATCTTTTTATTACGTAAGATCTCAAACGTATCAAAGTAGAGGAAATAGATAACATCCTTGTGTACACAATCTCCAGTTTAGACAATAACTCACTGCCTATCTTGTATATATACCCTTACCAACTGCCTCATACCTCAGGAATTATTGTGAAAAAAAAGCATTTCCACTATAAATATTTATTAAGATAAGGATTCTTTTTAAAAACATAACCACAACACAATCAGTACATTAAAAAGATAACAATTCTTTTCTTTTTCTTTTTTAATAACAGCCTATTGAGATAGAACTCACATACCATAAACTTCACCACTTCAGAGTATACAGTTCAATGGTTTTTAGTATATTCAGAGCTGTTCAACCATCACCACTAATATTAGAACACTTTCATCACCCCAAAAGAATCCCTAAACCCATTAGCAAGGACCCCTCACTCCCCACTACCTCAAGCCCCTGGCAGCCACCAATCTACTTTTGGTCTTGGTACTCTTGTCAAAGTACCACATCCTTTGAACAACAAAATCTGTACCAAGTAATCTTCGTTTTTCTTCTCTCGTCTTCTTTTTCATGTATTTTTAATTTTCTTAACCATCTTAAATTGCTACGTTGCCCTGAATTTCTCCTTGCCTATCTGTCTTAGTGACACTCATGCAACAGGACTCTATAATCCATCTACATTCAATGTATTTTTGTTTTAATTCTTTTAAGTCCCATGGCTCAGAGGCAATAGTTTTTTAAAAAAAATTTTATTGGAGTATAGTTGCTTTACAATGTTGTGCTAGCCTCTACTGTACAGCAAAGTGAACCAGCCATACACACACACACATCCCCTCTCCTCTGGATTTCCTTCCCATCCAGGTCACCACAGAGCACTGAGTAGAGTTCCCCATGCTATACAGTAGGTCCTCATTAGCCATCTATTCCATACATATCAATAGTGTTTATATGTCAATCCCAATCTCCCAATTCATCCCACCCCCCCTTCCCCCTTGTTATCCATACATTTGTTCACTACGTCTGTCTCTATTTCTGCTTTGTAAATAAGACTGTCTATACCAATTTTTTCGGATTCCACATATATGTGTTAATATACAATATTTGTTTTTCTCTTTCTGACTTACTTCACTCTGTATGATAGTCTTGAATATGTGATCATTCTTTTCAGATCAAGATTTTCATGGGTGGGGGGAGAGAAGGAGGGATATCATTGATAAGAGTTAAAGAATTGTGAATGGTGGGAGAAGAATGAGGGTACCATACATTATCAATGCATAATTAAACCCTCATTATTCACTTAAATACTATAGTTATTAAGAGAACAAAAGGAAAGGACTGGAGAAGAGAGGAACATGAGGAAAAGAACTGCTATAGTTTTTATTTCATTACCATGAAAAAGGTAGGTCTGAAAAAAATCATCACTCAGTAATCTCCATGACTGGTAAAGTCAACAATAACAGAAAACATGTATATTATGATTACACAGTCAACAAGTTCTGGAACTGTATAACTAGTTATCACAGTTAATATTCCACTTCTTTCCATTTCTAGGCAGATTTGCTCTCACTCTCTTTTCTTACTGTCCCAAAGCCAAACTTTTCCTGGCATGTTTGATACCCTCAACCAAGATAATATCTTGGGTACAAATAAGAGAAGATATCTAAAGGAGTTCAATATAATGCTCGAATTTGCCTATTAAATGCCTTATTAATAAATAATACTCATAAGATCATCATTAAAATAATTTTCTATTAAATTGACCCTTAAAAGTAAACCCAAAGTTTATCAAATTGTTACTTCTTTCGTGATATGTCGATTTTCAGCCTTTCATAGAAAAAAAGAACTTTGAAAAGGAATCTAGGTATCAGATATGCCTTAACTTCTTTGTGATTTTACAAGGTCTCGAATATTGACCTCATTGATAGTCTTATGTTATTAAACCTAGTTGAAAAATTTTAAAAAAAGTAAACCCAAAGTGATGACACTAACTGGGAAACAAAAAATTACATTGAGTAAATAATAGCAGATATCTAACCTCTGAGGAGCTATCTGAGTCTTCCTGTACACCTGAATTTTGACATGATGCTTGTGAATTATGCTCTATGTTGGATCGTGTTTGGTAAGTATGCTGACGTTTGCGTTGTGTCCTTCGTAAAGACCGCCCACAGCTAGGCGGATAATCATTCTATAAAACAGAAGGAAAATAAATTTTAAAAAATGAAAGCCTCAGTGAATATACACAAAAGAACACATATAAAGAGAATCAATTGGGCTTGATTTGGAGTGAGGGTGGAGGTAAGAGATAGGAATAAATTTCCTAAAAGAAAACCCAAGATATATTTTTATACTATGTTTTTACATAAAAAAATATACTTCTTCTTTTTTTTTTTTTTTTTTTGGTGGTACATGGGCCTCTCACTGTTGTGGTCTCTCCCATTGTGGAGCACAGGCTCCGGACGTGCAGGCTCGGTGGCCATGGCTCACAGGCCCAGCCGCTCCGCGGCATGTGGGGTCTTCCCAGACCGGGGCACGAACCTGTGTCCCCTGCATCGGCAGGTGGACTCTCAACCACTGCGCCACCAGGGAAGCCCCAAAATATACTTCATTTTTATATATTTAACCCACTTCCATTAATACTGATTACTTTCTGTATTTTGAAAACTTTGTGATCAAATTAAAGACAGTGCTGAAATTCTAAGCTGCAAGAATCTGCCCACTCAGAATTTACATATACCATATTATCTACAATTTATTACAGGATGAAGCAAGATATCTATATCATATGTATGTGTATATATAATTCTTAATATAACATGTATTTCTTTAGTTCTATAAAAAACTACATTTAGTAAACGAGTCAAAATAAAAATTTAATTTTTAATAACAAAAATGTAAAGTAAAAACTGTTTTATTCTACCCTTTACAAGTATAAAATATTATTACTGATATACCATATGTCAAAACTACAACCCTAATATGTCATCAGGAGTAAACAAGCTTAAAGGTCTTCTAAATCAGTATCAAGGGCCAGTTTCTTATCTTACATGTAAATGTTTCTCATTTTCAATATAAATAAAAATGTTTACAGATCCAACTACCCTGTTTATTAGTCTCAGACAAGTCTGATGTTTGACAAATCAGCTTAGCAGGAAAAAAGAATATAAATCATGGATGTGAGTCATTCAAAATCTCTAAGAAAATAATCTTATCAGAGAACATCATATAAGCTAATAAAATCTGAATAGAAATTAAGAAAGTGGGTATCAAAATGATGTAAGAATATTTAGAGATATTCATATAATAATTACCTGAAATTGTATTTATCAATACTGAAAAGACACTTAAAATTCAGTACCCATTGCTTATATTTCCTTAATAAGATTAAAATCAACCTAGACTTTCCAATTTACCATACTCTTCAGGAGTTATAGTTGTTAGCTCCGAGAACAAAACTATATTCTTATGTCACTAGTTTGTTCAACCTCAGAGTACTAGTAAGGGGCTTAACATGCACCTAATGGAGTACAGGGATCTTATTTCCTGATTAGCAGTTTCTACTGGGAATATGAATCTTCCTAATGTATATAGAACAGATTTTGCTCCTGTCTAATTAGGTAGGCCAGGAGTAAGCCTAGGGCAGGGGTCAGCAAACTTTTTCTGTAAAGGGGCAGAGTACAAATATTTTGGCTTTGCAGGTCATATGATCTCTGTGGCAACTACTCAACTCCATATAGCATGAAAGCAATCATAGACAATACATAAATGAATAGGTATGGCTGTGCTCCAATAAAACTTTATTAATAGGAATAGGCAGTAGACCAGATTTAGTCCATGGGCAGTTTGCCAACCTCTGGCCTAGGGTATCTGAACATTTGTTTTACATTGTGATTAGTGATACAGCATTAATTTTAAAGTTCTACTTTAACCATATGAAAATGGTATTTTAATACAAATGTCTTATACCTACAATGACCACATATCCTAGATTTGGGGGGATAGTTCTAACTTTGTGTAATTTTATCCTTATTAATAATAACCATATATCTCCATTTGGGGTTTTAAAAAAATAGTTTCCCTATATACAGACACCTATCAAAATAATCCCTTAATACATAACTTCCACCTTTCAAAAACCTGGTACCTGCAAATATTTACAAATAGTGTATTGCAAAGTACTGTAAAGCTAAACTTACCCTTTGGGTAGCATAAGATGGCTTTTTCTTCTTTTCGACTGTATAAAGACTGATTTCTATGTCACCTTTAGCAGTTCGACATTCTTCCTGAACCCTAATAACATATCAAAGGTCAAAGTAACAGAAAATCATCAAAGAGCAAACCAATGGTTTATTTATTATTAGAGAAATGCAAATCAAAACTACAATGAGGTATCACCTCACACCAGTTAGAATGGGCATCGTCAGAAAATCTACAAACAACAAATGCTGGAGAGGGTGTGGAGAAAAGGGAACCCTCTTGCACTGTTGGTGGGAATGTAAATTGATACAGTCACTATGGAGAACACTATGGAGGTTCCTTAATAAAATAAAAATAGAATTACCATATGATCCAGCAATCCCACTACTGGGCATATACCCAGAGAAAACCATAATTCAAAAAGACACATGCACTCCAATGTTCATTGCAGCACTATTTACAATATCCAGGTCATGGAAGCAACCTAAATGCCCATCGACAGACAAATGGATAAAGAAGATGTGGTACATTATATAATGGAATATTATTCAGCTATAAAAAGGAATGAAATTGGGTCATTTGTTGAGACATGGATGGATCTAGAGACTGTCATACAGAGTGAAATAAGTCAGAAAGAGAAAAACAAATATCGTATATTAACGCATATATGTGGAACCTAGAAAAATGAACTGGTTTGCAGGGCAGAAATTGAGACACAGATGTAGAGAACAAACGTATGGACACCAAAGGGGGAAAGCGGCGGGGGTGGTGGGGGTGGGGGTGTGATGAATTGGGAGATTGGGATTGACATGTATACAGTGATGTGTATAAAATTGATGACTAATAAGAACTTCCTGTATAAAAAAAATAAAATAAAATTCAAAATAAATAGATAACAAAAACACTTCTAAATATAAAATTGGACATTTAAACCATTTTAGGTATGTAACTCAGTGGTATTAATAACATTTACAATGTTGTGTAACCATCATCACTATTTCTAAAACTTTTTCATCACTCCAAACATAAACTTTGTAACCATTAAGCAATAACTCTTTATTTCTCCTTTCACCAGCCCTTGCTAACCTCTAATCTACTTTATGTCTCTATGAATTTGCCTACTCTAGATATTTCATGTAAGTGGAATTATACACTATTTGCCCTTTTGTGTCTGGCTGATTTCACTAAGCATTATGTTTTCCATGTTTATCCATGTTATAGCAAGTATCAGAAGTTTTTATGGCTGAATTATATTCCAGTGTATGTATATATCACACTTTACTTATCCATTCATCTGTTGACAGACACTTGGATTGTTTCTACAATTCAGCTATTATGAAATAATGCTACAATAAACATTGGCATACAAGTATCTGAGTCCCTGTTTTCAATTCTACTTCTAACGTTTTGAACAGAGAATTATTTCATATTGTTCTACTGCCAGGGGGTAGCATTCAGTTCATATATTAGCTATGTCTCCCTTTTCTTATTACTGCTAAAGAAAGAAAAGGTGAAACCAAATTAATTTTGCTACTTGTTGGCTCAGCTGGTAAAAAGGTTTTGCTAGGAAGATATCATGATTTGAATGGATTTTCTATGTTCTCTGTCAATGTCCTTTCTGTTTTCCAAATCTATTTCTAGTTGCTGTGCATTATCTGGAGTCAATATTACAGTAAATGTTAAGGTTTACAAATAAGGATAGGGATTCTAAGTTTGAAATTCATCCTAATGAAATCCTTTCATCCAAAGAAGTCTACTTAAATGATATTTCTAAATATATGCTAAGCACTGGGTCTACTACATACCTATACTGCACTCCCAAACTGCTCCAATTCTGAGTTTCCTCAGAACAACTGTTGAATATTGGGTCCATGTATCACTGACATATTTAATCACATATGGCCTCATGTTCTTACTTAATAGTATTTTTTCATATCTTCTAACCTAGACTATAAATTCAAAGAAGACAGAGATTATGTTTTTTCATTTTTCAGTATTCCCCAAAACATTTACCACAAAGCTAAGCAAATTTAAGATAATCTTTAAATAGTTATGGAACGAACTAATGAAATAATGTGGAAAAACTAATGCATGGCTCAGCTAAATTAAAGAAAAACACCTTAGTTATTAGCCTAACATAGTACATTTTATTTTATTTTATTTTATTTTATTTTATTTATTTATTTTTTTTAGTACATTTTATTTTTTAACATCTTTATTGGAGTATAATTGCTTTACAACGGTGTGTTGGTTTCTGCTTTATAACAAAGTGAATCAGCTATATGTATACATATATCACCATATCTCCTCCCTCTGGTGTCTCCCTCCCACCCTCCCTATCCCACCCCTCTAGGTGGTCACAAAGCACAAGCTGATCTCCCTGTGCTATGCGGCTGCTTCCCACTAGCTATCTATTTTACATTTGGTACTGTATATAAGTTGATGCCACTCTCTCACTTCGTCCCAACTTACCCTTCTCCCTCCCCATGTCAAGTCCATTCTCCACATCTGTGTCTTTACTCCTGTCTTGGCCCTAGGTTCTTCAGAACCATTTTTGTTTTTTTTTTAGATTCCATATATATGTGTTAACATATGGTATTTGTTTTTCTCTTTCTGACTTACTTCACTCTGTATGACAGACTCTAGGTCCATCCACCTCACTACAAATAACTCAATTTTGTTTCTTTTTATGGCTGAGTAATATTCCATTGTATATATGTGCCACATCTTCATCCATTCATCTGTCGATGGACACTTAGGTTGCTTCCATGTCCTGGCTACTGTAAATAGTGCTGCAATGAACATTGTGGTACATGACTCTTTTTGAATTATGGTTTTCTCAGGGTATATGCCCAGTAGTGGGATTGCTGGGTCGTATGGTAGCTTTATTTTTAGTTTTTTAAGGAAACTCCATACTGTTCTCAATAGTGGCTGTATCAATTTACATTCCCACCAACAGTGCAAGAGGGTTCCCTTTTCTCCACACTCTCTCCAGCATTTATTGTTTGTAGATTTTTTGATGATGGCCATTCTAACTGGTGGGAGATGATACCTCACTGAAGTTTTGATTTGCATTTCTCTACCTCACTGAAGTTTTGATTTGCATTTCTCTAATGATTAGTGATGTTGAGCATTCTTTCATGTGTTTCTTGGCAATCTGTATATCTTCTTTGGGCAAATGTCTATTTAGGTCTTCTGACCATTTTTGGGTTGGGTTGTTTGTTTTTTTGATATTTAGCTGCATGAGCTGCTTGTAAATTTTGGAGATTAATCCTTTGTCAGTTCCATCATTTGCAAATATTTTCTCCCATTCTGAGGGTTGTCTTTTCAACTTGTTTATGGTTTCCTTTGCTGTGCAAAAGCTTTTAAGTTTCATTAGGTCCCATTTGTTTATTTTTGTTTTTATTTCCATTTCTCTAGGAGGTGGGTCAAAAAGAGTACATTTTAATTTACTTACTCAAAAAGAATGTTACCATACTGACTCACCTACTAACTCCATTATTTAGTTCATTGACCACCACTCTTCTGCTCCATGCCATGAGATCTCTTTCAGTGGCCATCTGGCTTCTAGGAGCATTGTTATGCATTTGTCGGACACCTTCAATTTGACCACTACGTCGGAGTCCAATGTTTGGGGAAGAAGATATGTCCATATTTGGATTTCTCAGAGCTAAAACAAAAACAAAGGAAGGCACCACTCTCTCAGCAAAGGCACCAAACTTTTCCAGATTAGAGCTCTAAATAAAATAGGAGATTCAAAGACAGTACTGCTGGACAATATTGCTATCCCTTTTTTATACATTTTCTGTACCCCCTTTATGGTTTTTACAGTCTTATAGATAAAGAGGCACTCAATAAATGTTTACTGTCTCTATAGCTCTTTTAATTTTTTCCAGAGGACTTTCACATCTGTCATCTACTAAATGCTCAGTAAATACAAAAGGTGTATTTAACATATTTGGTAGGTTCATAAATGTTATTAGTACTAGTTCAGAAAGCAGCTTTTTAATCTAAATTCTACCTTTATTTAGCCCATTAAAAGGTTTTTGAATAGAACTCCAATAAAGCTTTCAAAAATAGTATGAAAAAAATATTAAAAAAAATTTAAACTATCAAAATTTCATTTTCAAAATTGATAAGGAGTGAAAGAAAGGGGAAATAAGCAATAGAAATTTTACTTTTGTTTTTAATCCTCCAGTAAGGTCCCTGTTTATTTTTGTTGTAATTGCAAATAAAACAAAAGTGGAAACTGAAACATTGAACTGTTAAAATAAGCACCAGGGAAAAAAAACAAAAACAAATGAACATTGCAAAGAGAAGTCATTGGGGTCCCTTTGACTAACAGCATTTCAAATCTAACCACAGAAACCTAGCATTGAAATTACTGACCTCTAAATCAGGGTTCTAAGCAATTTTTATGTCTTAGGAACAAAAGGCCTGGATATATAAGATTATCAGCCCACTTCTTATCTTGTTCCAGGTTAAGGAAAGCTTATCTGAGCTAGGTGCTCCAAATGACATGAACAAAGAATGTTTTTATTTTAATTTTATGGGATACTAAAGAAATGAGGAAATGAGTAAAAGATCCTGTGAATCACCTCAAATTTAAATCACCTTATTCATTTCTGTGGACTCCAAAATGTCACAATACCCAAATAAATGACCTCACTTATGTAAATATAAAAAGAAACACATTTGCCAAAATCCCATATGAGGACTGCATTTTAAACAGAACTAATAGTTCTTGATAAAAGTAAAACTGACATAGGCTAAGATTATATAAAACTCAGATGCATAGACACACTTCATGTAAAGTGAAGGAAGACATACAATAGATTGGAATAATACTGGTAATTAGAATCAAACTTGTCAAAGTCAATTAAAAAGTTGTATCTGGGGCTTCCCTAGTGGTGCAGTGGTTGAGAGTCCGTCTGCCGATGCAGGGGACGAGGGTTCGTGCCCTGGTCCGGGAAGATCCCACATGCCGCAGGGCGGCTGGGCCCGTGAGCCATGGCCGCTGAGCCTGCGTGTCCGGAGCCTGTGCTCCGCAACGGGAGAGGCCACAATAGTGAGAGGCCCACGTACCACAAAAAAGAAAAAAAAAAAAGAAGAAGTTGTATCTGTATTCCCTAAGAAGAGGGCTTCTTGTCTTCCAGTGTATTTTTGTAAACTCGAGAGACAGATGATATGTTGCTTCCTTTTCAACAAAGGAGGGCAAATTATTTTGGTATTAATTTTTAAATTTAAAGTGGCTTTAATTTTGAAAACTTTTAGGTTGGTTCCCCTAGAAGGGGCTGGACTTATTGTAGCACCTTGCTTATTAGAACAAAAGTAAAGACTGCAAATACTTAACTGAGTTAACAGAAAACAGTATATTAAAATACACCACCTGTGGGCTTCCCTGGTGGCACAGTGGTTAGGAATCCACCTGCCAATGCAGGGGATGCGTGTTCGAGCCCTGGTCCAGGAGGATCCCACATGCCACGGAGCAACTAAGCCTACAACTGCTGAGCCTGCGCTCTAGAGCCTGTGAACCACAGCTGCTGAGGCCACATGCCACAACTACTGAGGCCCGCACGCCTAGGCCCCGTGCTCCGGAACACAAGAAGCCACCGTAATGAGAAGCCCGCGCACTGCAATGAAGAGTAGCCCCAGCTCACTGCAACTAGAGAAAACCTGCACGTGGCAATGAAGACCCATCACAGCCAAAAATAAATAAATGAAATAAATTTATAAAAACAAAATAGGGGCCCTCCCACCGCTATTGTGCTGGGGAAGATGTAGCAGCCTCTTCTCCGAGCCACCCCTTTGCCTCCGGACTTCTCTGGGGCCAGCAGCCGGCCGACCTGGGGCCCGGGGCCGCGGGCTCAGCCGACTACCATGGGCTCTGTGTCAAACCAGCAGTTTGCAGGTGGCGGCCGGAGGAGGCGCAGGAGGACGCGGCCTGGGCGGCCGAGGAGCCGCAGCTGCTGCACGGAGTCGGCATCTGTAAGTGGTTCAACGTGCGCATGGGATTTGGCTTCCTGTCTATGACTGCCCGTGCCGGGGTCGCACTCGACCCCCCAGTGGATGTCTTTGTGCACCAGAGTAAGCTGCACATGGAGGGCTTCCGGAGCCTGAAGGAGGGTGAGGCCGTAGAGTTCACCTTTAAGAAGTCTGCCAAGGGCCTGGAATCTATCCGAGTCACCGGCCCTAGTGGGGTGTTCTGTATTGGGAGTGAGAGGCGGCCCAAAGGGAAGAACATGCAGAAACGCAGATCAAAGGGAGACAGGTGCTACAACTGTGGAGGTCTAGACCATCATGCCAAGGAATGCAAACTGCCACCCCCGCCCAAGAAGTGGCACTTCTGCCAGAGCATCAACCATATGGTAGCCTTGTGTCCACTGAAGGCCCAGCAAGCTCCCAGGGAAAGCCAGCCTACTTTCGGGAGGAGGAAGAAGAGATCCATAGCCCTGCCATGCTCCCAGAGGCCCAGAATTGAGCCACAGTGGGTGGGGGCTATCCGTTTGTGATCAGAAAGTTTTGAGGAACAGGCATCAATCGGCAGAGTGGAGAAAGTGGGGACAGGGTGGGTAGGGGGCAGCTGGCACTGCCATATATCTCAGGCCGGGGGCCAAAGTGTCACCCCCTCTTCCCTCTTGGTGGGGGGAAGGGGTGAGGCAAAGAAACTCCAATCATGGTCTATCCAAATGCACGTGAGGGCTTTGGGGGGTAACCCTTCCTGCATGCTTTATCTGAGTCTCCACCCCCAGAATCTCCAGCTTTTGAAAGTGGCCTGGATAGGGAAGTTGTTTTACTCTTCAAAAAGGATATGGAATAATATTTCCCGTGCCAGAGTGAAAAGATTAAGCATGAGACCAGATTGATGGACCCAACCCACAAGCCACTACATTCTGTGGGAGGAAATATCTCAGGGGTAAGGCAGGGTTTTCCACATCTTGTCTGCTCACAACCTCCTCCTGGGAGAGAGTGCTGAGAGAACTGTCCCAAGCAGTGGGTTGTGATGATGGGCAAAAGGGGAGTTGAGGGAACAGCTGCAGACCTGCTGCTTCTAAGCTCACTCCCACCCCATTCTGGGCCAATACAATTTTATTTATTTGCTCCCTTGGATTACTGTACCTTGGGTCCCACTTTCTTCAGGATGCCAACTGCACTAGCTGTGTGCGAATGACGTATCTTGTGCATTTTAACTTTTTTTTCATAATATAAATATTCTGGTTTTGTATTTTTGTGTATTTTAATCTAAGGCCCTCATTCCTGCACTGTGTTCTCAGGTACGTGAGCAATCTCAGAGATAAGTCAGCAGCAGCTCCGGGTCTGCACAGCAGGAATACTTTTTGTTGCTCTATCACCAGAGAGAACAACTATTTGGAGCGTATAGCCTATTGAACTACCTCATTTTTGCCAATTAAAGCTGGCTTTTCTGCCACAGTGTCCTCTTGAAACCCCTCCATCTTCAATGTTTCATGGGAGACTAGGTTTTAACTGGGTTGCCCCATGGCTTGGTCTCCTTCTACTGAAAGATTAGAAATTGGTCTGAACAGAAAAAAGGTGGTACAGAGAGGTTAGGAAAGGCTGGGCCAGGTAAAAGGTGCAGAGAGAGGAAGCCAAGATTAGGCAGATGTCATCTGTATGTGTGATAAAGGATTCCTGTTCCAGACCTCTAATCCCAGGGCATAGGACTCGTTTTACATACCAGGTCCATCCTTCAGTGGATTGGGCTAGGCCTAACATACACAACAGGGTATATTGTATGTGTTTTTGTGAAAACTGTGAGTTGGTAAGGACAGGTTTTAAGAATGATGCCTCTGTACCCATCTTGAGCTGCCCAGGGATGGATATATGAAGCAAGGACAAGATCCTTAATCTTTAACAATTCTGGACTTTTCCTCCTTGGTTTCCAGAGAGACCATCAGTGATGGCTTCTTTGTGGTTCCCAGAGCCAGTGTCCTGCCCTGCTGCAGCAGTAATTAGTGTCATGGTAGCTAAAGGAGAAAAGGGGGTTTCGTTTACATGCTGTGAGATCACTGCAAACCTACCTCACTGTGTTGTAACGGGGCAAATGCAATAGAATGCATTGGGTGATGTGTGTCTGATCCCCTCTAGTTATTGTATTTGTCTGGACTTTGTAGGACTTCACAAGTAGCTGATTTGGTGATTGCTAGGTGGCCTAGTTTGTGTAAATATAATGTGTTGGTCTTCTCCATGTTCTTTTGGGGTTTTATTGTTTACAAACTTTTTATATTGAGAAAAATAGCCAAAGCATCTTTGACAAAAGGTCTGCACCAGCCAAAAAGATCTGAAACATAAACTTGGCGGCCCCTCTTCTTGAAGTGGGAGATCTTGAACTACACTTTCTTTTGTGTTTCCCTTCCCTGTTTCCTATTTCGAACAAGATCTTCTGTCCTAAAAACTGTATTCCTACCCCCTCTTCTTTCCCCCTTCGTGCCCTCCCCAAAAATAGTCCATACACCTATACGTTTAATTTGTGGGGTGTCTGTGATTAAATGATTTCTGCAAAAATCCTGAAGAAGCTAAGAACTCACCATCCATCCCTTGTTCTCAATCTCCTGAGTCATGACCATTCCTTGATTTGATTCATGCCAAACAGACTGCTGTCCTTGGATGGATTAAAACCTACTTTAATCTCTAATCCTGGGGTAGAGAGGAGCAACGAGGGGGCCTTCCATGTAGAAAGTGGTGTTGGGAGACCACAAAAGGAAAGATGAATGTATAGCCAAGTCACTCAGGAACTTTTATGCAGGTGCAAGAAACTTATGTCAAAGTGGCCACAAAATTGTTTAATAGGAAACGGACGAATGTAACTCCATGTTTACTGCTAGAAACCAAAACTTTGTGTGAAATCTTGAATTTATGGGGAGGGAGTGAGGGTAGAAAAGCATGTACCTGTTCTTCATCCCTTCCCCTCATTACTGAACTGCAGGAGACTGAGCCCCCTTGGGCTTTGGCGACCCCATCTGGGCAGTGTTTATTTGTTGGTTGATTTTGCTGTGCCAGGTACTTCCTTTCCCATTTGCTATCATTTTGTAACACACATGCTGACCCTTTCCCCTTCCCCTTCTTTTCCTTGGGAAAATACAATGAATAAAGACTTACTGGTACCGAAAAAAAAAACAAAAAAACAAAATAAAATAAAATACACCATCTGTATTCCTTAGGAGATGCTAAATCACTTTAGCCCCAAATGATAGAGTATGGCACTTTAGTGTATCATATCACAACTGTAAATTAACAAAAATGTTGCTTTTATTTAAAAACCTAAAATGTTCCTCACATGTAATTACTTGGTACAAGTAAAATAATTAAAGTACATTCATCATACCTTTTACAAATATACACATACTTACCACCATTAGAAGAATATGATCTATTAAGTGGAAAATGTGGAACATCTCCTTCATTAATTAGCCTCAGATCTTGTTCTCTTTGTAACTCCCTGATTATTCCATCAAGAATGCTCTCATCTTGGTCATTGGTTTGTTGCCCAATTACCTGTTCTACTACTTCACCATCACCTTAATTGGACCAAAGATATAAAGCCACAAAATTATTTACATTTCAGTGTACCATAAATATAATAAAATCAAGCTTAATCTATAAGTTTCTAGACAAATATTTTTAAAGGGATTAAAATGAAAATAAAATGTATAGCAAACAAAGTATTTTTTAAAGAACTTTTAAATATGTCAGCTTGTGTGTTTAACTTAACCAATGTCCCCAAACTAGACATTATTATGAGAGCCTTCTCACCTTAAAGAAAAATTATTAAATTATTAACTTAAAAATTAATTTTCTCTATAGAATATTCCAAGCTAAAAGTTGGGAGTAGAGATTTGAGTAAGGTTTTAATAAGTTTAACTGAAAATACCAAAAATGCTTTGCATCTTTCGTGAGAATTTCCTTTCTGAGAGAAATCAATTATGGTCTTCCAAATATTGTCTCTTTTTTTTTTTAATTTTTTTTTAATTTTCTTTTGCGGTACGCGGGCCTCTCACTGTTGTGGCCTCTCCCGTTGCGGAGCACAGGCTCCGGATGAACAGGCCCGGCGGCCATGGCTCACGGGCCCAGCCACTCCGCGGCATGTGGGATCTTCCCGGACCGGGGCACGAACCCGTGTCCCCTGAACTGGCAGGCGGACTCTCAACCACTGCGCCACCAGGGAAGCCCCAAATATTGTCTCTTTTGATAATACCTCAGTATATGGATGAGTATAGAAATTATTTCTTATAATGAAATTCAATGATTACATCTGAATAAAAACTTATTTACTTCTATGATCTTTTTCTTTCTTAAATACATCTTAGACCTATTTTTCATCTTGTCCTCTAGTCAGATTAAATGGCATCTAGTAGAGTAGCCAAGTGATCAGGTCTTATTGGAAGTAAAATATGAATTACAGATTTTTTTATTCAAATGCTTTCAGTTTTACCTCCTATTAATATTCATGCTTTTCCCCCTCATTTAATAAATATGACATCAAAGAAGTAACTATTGGCACATGTGTAACACCATTTCATTGCTCTACAAATCTTTATGAGAGAGACAATAAAAAAGGATATGCAACATTTCATTCTAGAAAGGTCAAGTCTTAATTCCCTAGTAAGGATATAAAATTCCATTTGCAGGAGTTCCCTGGTGGCCTAGTGGTTAGGATTCAGTGCTTTCACTGTGGAGGCCTGGGTTCAATTCCTGGTCGGGGAAACGTCTCGCATGCCGCATGGCACAGCCAAAATATATTAAAAAAAAAAAAAGGAAAAAAAATTCCATTTGCAAATAAATAACTCATTACCTCATACTTGGAAGAAAACCTACAAGTAACAAACTAAGGTATGAAGGCATTCTGGTGTGGGGGGTGGTGTGGAGGCAACATACCTAAGGGGAATATGCCAACCAGAAGAGTTGCTTTAATAGAGAATATCTTATTTCAATGTCTTTTTCTGCTACGTTGCCATCATGCATCACACTCATCACTGCTTCAGTATCCTCCAAGGTTGAGTGTTATTTAAACACTCAGCATCCCCCACCCCAAAACTCAATAATTCTTTACATTTCAAACATGAGGATGGGTAAACAGCCACTACCCAGTTTGTAGTTCTTGAAATTTCCTCTTCTTCAGTCCATTAACTATGTACTGTCAAATTAGAATACTAATATTATGAGCAGTGGAATTTCACCAATTATAAAAGCTTGACACATTAAAGTTAGTACATTTAATCATCACTAGAAGCCAATACTACAAACAACAGGATCATACATATGTTCAGGGTTCTAAGAAAGCAGGTCAACACATTCTCTGTTTGAGTGTACTCTTGTTTGTCCTAGTCCATTTATCTGTGTCCAGGTGAGATAAACAGTGCAAAAGTACTCTGGTAAGATAAAAAGTTCTATGCAACTGAAAATTAATAAAGTATTAGGTAAAATATAGTATAACCTACTACATGGGGATATATTATATATATTAGAGTTTAGCATGGGCATATATTATAGAGAGAACAGGAGCAAGTATAACATTTTACAAAATGTTTTAAATTTAATTTTGTAGAGAACATACCATTAGCCACATATCCCAGCTGTGGTATAAGCTGTTCATCTTTACAATTTTCCCGTCCTGGTACTAGCCTTTGGAATTTTGTGGGATGAGGATTTCCATCAACATCCACCAAGAATGGGGGAGGCATGAGATGAGGAGCTTGTTGGGTTTGTTCATCCAATACATAGTTGTTGGCATCACGGATAAGAGGTCGATAATCCGTATGGAAGAACATCTGATCTGGAATCTTTATGACAGATTTTTAGTATTTAATATGCACAGGAAATTTATAAATAAGCATTTATTTTCATTCCTAGAGCACATGTGTTTTTCAACTCAGATAATTTCTGCATTATCTTTATAGTCCTCTATAGTCATATGTTCCCTCTAAGTAGAAGTGAATCACCTAGATCATAATCCTATCTTTTCTCCACAAAAATCTACAATCTATATTACTTTCTGGCCCTCCAATATTGTATTTTTCCAATTAGGATAAGAAGAAGCAAAGCAACAACACAGTAGATAAAGTTAGTTACTTTTTAAGTTGCAAAAAAATACAAACTTTTATAACTATTTTTCTTGCTTATTTGTATTCAAATAAGAATAGATGGAGTATAATATAAATGGTGAGGCAGGTAAATATCAATTGCATGAAAGACACTCAAAGGTGATACAAGTATTGAGCTGAACTCAAAGATTCTAAGCTCTTTTCCAACTCCAAGATTCTATAATCTATCCTAAAGTCACAGCTATTAAAATATAAGAAACCAATTAAGTTAGCTTCCAAAGTATTTTAACAAGATCAATAATAGGTAAACTAGCCAAGCAAGAAAATAAGCATTCAGTCACCAGCTGTTTATTCCCAACTTAGGATAAGTAGAGGATGTAATCTGGTAAAATTGTTCTCTTATTACACCTAAAAGGCAGTACAGAGAATATGTTCTAAGCAAAAGGATTTCCTAATGAATTTTTTTTAATTTATTTTTAAATTTTATTTATTTATTTTTGGCTGCGTTGGGTCTTCATTGCTGTGTGCGGGCTTCTCATTGCGGTGGCTTCTCTCGTTGCAGAGCATGGGCTCTAGGTGCGCGGACTTCAGTAGTTGTGGCACGCAGGCTCAGTAGTTGTGGCTCATGGGCTCTAGAGCACAGGCTTCAGTAGTTGTGGCGCATGGGCATAGTTGCTCCGTGGCATGTGGGATCTTCTCAGACCAGGGTTCGAACCCATGTCCCCTGCATTGGCAGGCGGATTCTTAACCACTGCACCACCAGGGAAGTCCCTCCTAATGAATTTTTATATCTACATCATCCTATATCTTAATAGTAATTTGAACTGCCAAGCTTTATGTTCTGTCAGTGATGAAAAATTTTACCAAAAAAGGTGACTTTGTTATTTTATATCTATTGACACAGAGTGACCTTATTAACTGGAATACTTCAAATAAAATTTATGAATGATACAATAAAAAATTGCAATCTACAACAAAAATTAAATATATTAACCTTTTCATAGTATTTACTGCATCCAAATCCAAAAAGCAGCAAATGCCCATGAGAATCAGTGCAGGCAAAATGGTTTCCATCTGGTGAAAATTTACAGTCAAACACTGCACCATGGCCTTGACCTTCAATCTGAAATTTAAAAAAGTCACTTTAAGTCATCTTAAGAGGTAATTTTAAAATAATAAGTGGTCAATAGCTTCTGCTTGCTAATATCTTGGATTCTGTGATGCATCAACATGCCAATGTACTCTCTGACTTCTGTAGCCAGAACCCTACTGTAATAGTAAAGCTCTAAAAGAAATTAGGGAGAATTTCGCAACAAACATTACTAGCAATGTCATTTCTGAAGAAGAACTGCATGAATGAGTGAGGAGAATAAAAAAGACCTAAACACAACCAAATTGACAAAGGCACTATCTCAGCAAAGTCAAGATATTATCTTCATATTTAAATTGTAATGCAAGTTTTAAAAGAACCATCCTAAAATTAAAGTACACAAATCAATCTCACTGACACAAGGCAGAGGGTTATTATTAACACTCTGAATCTGTATAAAGCCTATAAAAGGGAGCTCAAAGGTCAACAATTTAGAAACGTTTAGTCAGAACTATTCTTCAGAAAGGAACACTAAATATGGTGAATATGAGTATTCCCATCACCACAGGAGGGTGTTCTACTGGAAGAAGAGAATGGCTCACCATATTTTTCCATAGTTTGTATGAAATATATCTTAGAAGTATCCATATCTCCAATTCCATGTGTGCCAAACAGCTTTCTGATTACTAACTAAGCTATATGGGGCTTACCAGAGACAGATACAATACAGTTACTGTTGTGATTCATTAATTAGGATTATAGTTTAAACATTAACATTTTTTGTGATTTTGGTTAGTGTTAGCTCCAAATGCTTATTAAATTTGAGTTTCTAGAATTAAGAGCTTGGAACAAGAATTTGGAAGGTGCTAACACCACAATAACAGAGACACCCTGAAAGGCATAATTCTCAACTGGCCTTACTCTTGGGTCTTGAGTCATTCTCTAAGTTATTACATGGATTTAAACAGATGACAAGAGGTTCCTTGGCACTAAGTATACTTTAATTACCAAGTTGTCACATAAGAGAAGTCTGTTTTAATATCAACTAAGCATAGATTTACCTTACCATGTTAAAATAATTCCGAATTTTGGTCCCCCGGTCAAGGTCCCAAATAAAAATGTTCCCATCATGACCTGCCGAAAGTATGATCTTTTGATCAAATGGATGTGCTTCCAAAACAAATACTTCATCATCATGTCCCTGTGACAAAATCAATGTTAAAAATGAAAAGCAACACTGAGTATCTGGCTTATTTGGTTAAAAGATCTCGGGAGTATGCTAGCAATCTGATTCAGATGAATTCATGTATGCAAATTTAACAGCATTTACTACATGCATTCTATAAGAAACATTTTAGAGTTCCTTATATATTTAAATGCTGATTTCATAAAATATTCAATAGAGAGAAGACCTGAAAAGGTGTTTAAAATAAAGACAGTCAAAATCAGTTACAGTTCATTAACCAGGTCCCTGAAGTGGAATTCTTATTTCTAGGACTCTGCTATTAAAAGGTTACAAAATATGTGACAAACAGAACCTTTTATTAACACCCAATTCTAACATAGTGATAACAGACAAACCTTCATTATTCTTCATCCAGCACTCTCTATCACTGGTATTCATATTGTATCATGGGGGGCCCCATGATATATTCAAACAAGCTATAGTTTGTCCTTTTTACCTTTATCTATTTTATAGTTGAAGGTTTCATCTAATATGCTATCTGAAAAATGGGTTTGCTGCTAAAAAAAAAATAAGTTTGAAAACCAATGCTCATATGTTCCCCTGACAATAAATCAAGTAATATCAGTATCTCTATAGACCTAAGAACAGGAGTCTGCAAACTATAAACTTCAAGCCAAATCTAGCCCCGGGATGTTTCTGGACATACAGTCTGAGAGCTAAAAATGGTTTTTACATTTTTTAACAGGTTGTAAAAAATGAAAGAATATGCAACAGAGACCATATGTGGCCTGCAAAGCCTAAAATATTTACTATATGGCCTCTTAAAGAAAAAGTTTGCCAAAACCTGATTTAGATCATTGTTGATTTTCCTAAACTCCTGACTGGAGAGTACATCTTTAACAATAGGCTCAAAGTCTTAGAAAAACATGCAGGACATCCTGAAATTGGATTTTACTTAGGAACACGTCAGCATATTACACATCAGGGGCTTCTAGAAATGATCATATATTGTGAACCTAAAAAGTGCATTTTATCCCAAATCATTGTATACAAAAATAGAATATCCTACCATATTACCATTATGGACAAAAATATAAAAGTAACTTCAGAATGGCTCAAAATGAAAAGTGGAAGATGAGGAGGTAAAATCCATTACAATAAATATCATCACAAAACTTTTTCCCAATGACTACCAAAGATCTTATTTATTTATCATAACAAAATCTCTTGCTGAATATCCAATTTGATATAGTAAATACTTTCTCAGTTTCCTAACCAGTAAATAATAAAATTACACTGTTAAACTCAAATGATAGTAATACAACTACATTAGTGTACATTAGGAAAGAGAGGCTTTTAAATAGGGGGTTGCATTTTTGGCCAAAATGACATAGTCACTGGGTCATGGGAAACAAAACCTAGTCAGCTTCAGTAATGTCTTAAGATTTATCACCTGCCCTATTTTTATTTATCAAGCACACCTCTATTTCCACCACTACCACACAATCCAAATTATCATCATGGCCCATCCTATCACAGAATCCTACAGTGTACCCAGAGTCATTCTTATCTCATTCCAATCTATTCTGTCTACTCTATTGCTAGAATTACAGGGTATTTTTCAAAAGCAATAGCAAAGGCATGCTATTCCTTTGCTTTTAAACCTTTTCATGGTATCCTGTTGGTCTCAGGATAGATCCTGCAAGACCTTGTATGGCCTGGCCCCTGTCCATTTCTCCAGTCCTATGGGGTGACACTCTTTCTGCTCTCTGTGCTGTAGCCAAAAATTGGCTTTCTTTCTCCTCCTTTCTACCTCAAGACCTTTGTACATGCGTTTTCCTCTTCTTAGAGGGACCTTTCAACCTTCTCACATGTGTAATTTACCAAATATTTATTGACCACACTGAGACAGAAAATAAACAAACAAACACAATAAGAAAATATCAGGTAGTGATAAACACTATGATGAAAATAAAGCAAGACAATGACTGGGAGGCTACTCTAGATTGTTTGATCAGGGAAGGCCTTGTCAAGGAGGTGACATCTAGGTTGAGAGCTACAAATCTTAACCCAAACTTCACTTCCTCAGGAAGCTTTTTCTGAACCTGCCAGACCAGGTTTGGTCATCCTATTAGAAACTTGCTTTGCACTTTTCTTTCTTAGCATTTATTTATTAAATGCTTGTTTCTTTTTTAAAAATTTATTTATAAGCTGTAAACTCCAGGAGGATGGGGACCCTTTAATTTAACATTTACTCCTAACTCAACAGTTGGCACAGTGGATACTCAGTAAGTATTTGCTGAATGGAAGAACTTTACGTCCTAGTTAAGACCCTGACATACAAATTGTTAACACATAAAACATAAATTCTATACCAAAACTAAGCAGATTTGACTGTTACAAGGACTAAAAATAGTCTGTTCTAAAATTTCTTCATTAAAATTCACTGGAAACAGATGACCCATGAGTCAGCCCATGGGAAGTGTACCACTAAAGAGAACTCTAAATTAAGATATTTATTAAGACAGAATTTTATAAAACCAATGGCTACATCATGGCCTTTGAAGCTGTGATTTTTAGAGATAAAGACCTGCAGCCACTGGCCACATGTGGCTACTAAGCATCTGAAATGTGGCTAGTGCAAATTGAGATGTTCTATAATTGTAAAGTATACACTAGATTTCAAAGATTTAGTATGAAAAAATGTGAACAATTTCATTAATATGTCATATTAATTACATGTTCAAATGTTACTATTTTAGATATACTAGGTTAAATAAAATATATTAAAATTAATTTTACCTGTTACATTTTACTTTTTTATTGTGGCTACTAGGAAAATTAATATTATATACATGGCTCATATTATATTTTTATTGGACTGTGCTGACATAGACAAACATTTCCTAGTAAGTAATAAAGCAAACAGTATAGGTTTTTCCACACATATTAATAGAAACTTGTATCAGGGAACAGGGAGAGCCAGAATGAGATAAGTATTGATTTAACAGATAAAAGGAAGAATCTAAAACTCCCCTAACACAGTGTTAGGGTTTTACTTAGGAAGGAGGACTTGGGAGGTATATGAAAGATCAACTGCAAATCCTCCCAAAATTAAACTAATCTTTAGAAACCTCAGAGGTCTTAGAAAAGATTATCTCACATAGGCATCAAATAAGGATGATACTATGGCATACAACAAAGAAATGAGTCATGAGAATTGGTATCTAGTCCCTATCATTTACTACTGTGTAAACCATATGGCAATCACTTGGCCCTTCTGAAAGTACTTATGAATCGATAATTGAAGCAGATAGGAAATAGGCTTTTAAGTAGAGTTCAACTATGACAAATTCCTTTTTTTAAAAGAAAGAAGGAAAGACACCATTTTCTCCTACTTCTTCCTCTTACCTCTACTTCTTGCATAAACTAATCCCCAAAGGTAGAATACAGGTTACCCTTGTTAAAATAAAGTCAGCTCTACCCTTAAAACATTAACAACAAAAAATCCCAACTCACGCTAAAAACAAAATAACTTACATACCCTTGACCACATATGATAACATAATGCGTAAATAAATATCAGACTTGGAAAGGATCTTAAGAAGTTTTCATACTTGCTTTTAGCAGCTACACCATGTGCCATCCCTATTTTGTTGATATGTCAACAGAGGTACCTTGAATAATTAATTCTCCAAAGGACAGTAAGCCATAGAAAGTAAACTAGAACACTTAAATTTCCTGTCTTCTAGAATAATGCCCTTTTTGACCATTTTAATTATTCCAAAAATAGAGTACTTACGGATAAAGTATGAAGAAGTTGGCCTGTGATAGAATTCCATACTTTCAAAAGGAAATTGTTCACTGCAGTAATAACTGTGGTATCATAGCGATCCCAGGCCACCATAGTCACCTTAAGTTTAGTGACCTTGTCTTCTCCAGATGGCAAATTATTCCTAAACAAAATGATATCAGGTTCATAAATTTTGAACAAAGGTGCATCTAACAGAGCAAATTATGGCAAAAATCTCTCCAGGAGCATGCAACTTTTTAAATTAAAAACTCCTAAACTATACTTTTAACTATTAATGAAATAAAATAATAAGAGTAACACATAGGGTAATACCCATAAGCTTATTTTAGGGAGAAAAAAACCCACAAAATGACAAAAATTTTGTAGTTAGTTACATGAGAACGAGAACAAAAAAGTGAAATTAGAAAGGAATCTGCAGATACCTTGAAAAATAAAGTACAAGGTTAGATTGGCTACCAGAAAATATGAAGAAACCATATAATGGACATTTTATTCTTAAATATTCATTTTTGAAACTAAAAGGTCTTATAAAAAAGCAGTAAGAAATTCAGTAACTTTTGCTTTAATTGAATGACATTATCAGTAACTGACTATGACCACAAAGTTGGTTCTATATTGTTATTAATGGGAAGATAATTAATTTCCCGGTCATACCCTAAAGGAATTGCAGTATCCTAAAGAGGAATTATATATCTTCCAATGAACAGTGAAGATGATGAAACAGAATTCTGATTAATTGTATTTATAATGTCAAGTAGGAATGTTAGCAATATGAAACATAAAGGTATCCTCAGTAAGTCAGAGAAATATCTAAACATACGATGACATTTAATAGGGGCAATCCTCAAAGTAGAAAATAGTATAAATAGATATAAAAAATGACTCATACAAAATCAGGGCAGAGAATGATTATATGGGCATTAGTAAAGCACAGAGACCTTTGGATCACAAGAGACCAGAATTTTCAATGAGTCAGCTATGTTCCTATCATCCAATCTGTCCACCAACAGCAAAAGGCAATAGTGCTTAGAGACTATATACAGATGCAAACTTCACATCTACCAATTAACTCCAAATTAAAAAGATATTTATTTTCATAAGTAAATAGAATTCAATAATGTAAAACATACTATACCATATGAGAACCACTAAAATATCTAACGTCCAATCTTACCCAGTCATTTTAGTAGCCATATCTAGCACTATACTCTTCCACTCTTGTTGCTGATATTGCCAAATTCTTGCCGTTCCATCTCTACTTCCACTAACAAATCTTAAACTGCAAAGAAACAGTTAAAATATCCTTATTACCTCCCTCTAAAATGGAAATCACTATTTTTCTAATTATAAAAGTAATACATTCATCCTCATATACTTCTGCGGAGAATAAAAATGGTACACTTTGTAAAACAGTTTGGCAGTTCCTCAAAATGATAAACAGTACCATATGACTCAGTAATTCTACTCCCCCATAAATATACAAGAGCAATGAAAACATAAGTCCACACAAAAACTTGTACACGAATATTCATGACATTATTCATTATATGCCAAAAAGTGGTGACAACCCAAATGTCGATCAACTGATAAATGGATAAACAAATTGTCGTATATCCATACAATTGAATACTGGACAGCCACAAAAAGGACTCCAATTCTTATACATGCTCCAACATGGATGAATCTTGAAAACATTATGCTAAGTGGAAAAAGTCACAAAAGACCAAATATTGTATGAGTCCATTAATATGAAACATCCAGAATAGGCAAATCTATAAAAACAAAAAAGTGGATTAATGGTTGTTCAGAGCTGAGGGTGGAGGTGTAAAAAGATTGGGGATTGAAAGCTAAAGGGTATAATATGGGAATTCTTTTTAGGGTGATGACAATGTTCTAGGGATATGGATTAAGAGATACAAACTACTATGTATAAAACAGATAAGCAACAAGGATATAGTGTACAGCATGAAGAAATATAGCCATTATTTTGTAATAACCTTAAATGGAGTACAATCTATAAAAATATTGAATCACTATGTTGTACACCTGAAACTAATACAGTATTATAAATTAAATATACTTCAATTAAAAAATAATAAAATAAAATTGATCGTAGTGAAGGTTGCACAACCCTGTGAATATACTAAAAACATTGAATTTTATGTGGAATATATCTCAATAAAACTGTTATAAAAATACATTCATTAACCTATAAATCTATCACTGTTCATAATTTAGTTTCCATTCTTTCAGACTTTATTAAAGACATATATATATACTTAGATATTCCCCCTATGGAAAATAGAATTACACTACATATAATGTTTTATAATGTTTTTCTTTAAGTGTACAGTTTGACCCCTGAACAATGTAGGGATTAGAGGCACCGACCCCCACACTGCCACACAATCAAAACTTTGCGTGTATATTTTGACTCCCCCAAAGTTAAATACTATTAGCCTACTGTTGACCGGAATTACCAATAACATAAACACTTGACTAACACTTATTTTGTGTGTTATATGTGTATCTACATATATTTTATACAATCATGACATACCTTTCTCTTAATTTTTTTGATATTTCTAGGCTACATGGTTTGTCTGAGTTTTTTCAAATTGTCACAAATCTCCAATACTTTCTCTAATGTATTTATTGAAAAACAATCTGCATAAGTGGACCTGCACAGTTCAAACCTATGCTTTTCAAGGGTCAACTGTATTTTGTAGATATATTTCTATGTTTACAAATATAAAAACTACCATCACTTTCAATAAATGTTCAACAATACGGATGTATCAAAATTTATTTAATCAACCTCCTAATGATGAATATTTTTACTGTTTCTAGTCTTTGCCATTATAAATAATGTTGTGATGAATATCTCTATACACATCTTTGTAAAACCTTATATATATATCTTTGCTGAGTCAAAGGGTAGGCACATTTTTTTTTTAAAGAAAGAAAAGCTTTATTCTGTCTCAACTTCAGGTTTGGCCACAGAGGCACACACTGGGAGCTGTCAAATCAATGACATTTTCCTAGTATAACAGTATAAAGGACTCTTTCATGAAGAATTTATACTCTCTTCCTGAATCTTTTCTCCCTTATATTCCCCCTTCAGGGTAGGCACATTTTGAAAGCTTTTGACATACTGCCAAATTATTTCCCTGAAAAGTTTTTTTAAAAACAATTTACAGTATCATCAAGGCTGTGGGGGAGTGTCTATTTTCCCTAAACCCTTGTCAATATCGGGTGTTATCATTCTTCAATATCTTGTCATTCTGAAAGAAAAAAATTGTTACTGTTATTCTAAATTGTATTTCTCTGATTATTAGTAAAATTGGACATCTTTTGATGTATTTACTGGCCACATAACTAATTAAGATAAAATAATGCTTCTCATTTAAGGAAAAAGGCAAAGAATTAAAAAATTCATATACTCCTAGAATGAAAGAATAGTAGCTGTACAAACCTTCCAGCGTATAGCTCAGTAGGGTGTAATAAACCAACTTAAAAATTATTTTAAGGATTTTTCATTCCTAATAAAAACATCACTCTTTGTGGACCATCATTATTTACTCTCGCATTTAACAAAGATGAACACATTCATCATAGTAATCACCCAGTGTTTGAAAAATATTTAATAATAAAACATGGTCACCCATATAAAGTCTTTATAGACAGATAAGGATACAAATTTATGCTAAGTGGTTGAATTTTTAAATCTATTCTAGGTCAATTTCTAGGCCAGGGCAGAAGATTATCACCTTCTGGGGACCAGACATTTGAGAGGGTACATGAATACCTGTATATAACTTCTGAGTTTACAGACATAGGAAATTGTGTATCATATGAGTAGTAAAGACAGTAAGCGATACAGATGCTCAAAGGAAGAAAAGACAGCTAAAATCTCAAGCAGTCATGAAAGGCTTCAGGTAGGGTATGAACCTTAAAAGGAAGATAGAACTTAGAGAAGAAAAAGAGACAGGAGGGAGAAGGAAAATAAAAAGGAAGGAGAGCAGAAGGGAGAGGGAGGACATAGGTGGGATAGAAAAGGAGTGAAAGGAAGTAGGGTATGATTATTTCTGGTGTGAGGTAAAGTATAAGTGAAAGAATGGATAACAGAATGTATATGGGATGTAATAATAATGATGACTAAATCAATTGGGCTGGATCTAAGTATTTAAATGGGTAATAGTAGATAAGAAAAGAATGTAGGTCTAAGTCAAGTTGAAGAGAATTCTGAATGCCAGGCTAAAACATTTGAGTTCTATAAACAAAGAGAAAACACTAAAGATTTCTGAACAGGGCAATGTTCATCTGACAGAGATGGACAAGATACATTTAGAAGGGAAAAGAAAACTGAAGGTAATGGGTCAAATAATGGAATTCTTGACTAAGATGGGTGATAACAGAAATGGAAAAAGGAAAATCACTAATAAAGGAAGAACTGATAGACTATGGCTACTACTTAGATGGGAGCTTAGAAGAGCTGGGGTAAGCATGTCATCAAAGACAGACAAGGGCTTTCAGCCTAAGTGACTGGACAGAAAAAAAAATGTAGTAGAAGTAGTGTTTTCTGAAGAAATACAGGTAAAATATGTGAAACATCTGTTTATATAGATATGTACTACATAGTTACCTGTCTCCATTGTTACAGAACTGAACAGCAACAACCTTGTCCTAAAACATAAAACAACAGATTTTTGGTTAGAAATAATTTATTTTTAAAATGAATAAAGTACTCTTTCCGTCATATTCACATATGAATGTATCATGGAGTAGATTTTTTAATGCTATAATTTTCTTTAAAAAAACCCTCTAATTTTCTTTAAAAAATTAATGAAGGCTGAAACAATACGTTAACTAAGGAGGAATACTTATCAGCAGTAATTTGAGACAAACCAGACATAAGCAAACCTGTTTCTAAACCATAATCTCAAGAGACAGATAGTTCTGAATAGATGATAGTTTATTATATTCCCCATAATAAGACAGCACACTAATCTAAAACGCCAACTTAAAAAAAATTCATTTAATAGTAGTTGAATTAAATTCCTCACTTAACGTTTTTTTTTAATTTTAGAAAACAAATCAATAATGTCCTGTTTCTTACATGGTTTATTTAATTATTTTACAATGAATTCATTTGACCGTCTTTAGGTTCTATAATTTAGATACTGTTGTTTGAACCTTCCTTTACAATGACTAAACTATACTTTTACAAATATGATGTGCATTGTAGTGATTATATTATAGTAATATACCTTCAAATGTTGTAAACATTTTGACAAACCACAATTATTGAACTACATTTGAACTTAATTTTTTAATTTTTTTTTATTTGAACTTAATTTTTAATAAAAAGCTCAGATATTAAATGTCTTCGTATTTATTTTTTCATTTTAAAAACGTATTAAACCGTCTTCATACGTTCAGACGTATCTGTGATTCACACTGTTCCATGATTTCACTGAGTATTTATCTGACAGATTCGGGATTCTCACTGCCAGTTGCAATAACTGATTTTAGATGTTCTGGAAGGACATCTTACTTTCAATGACTAACAGCCGCCACTGATTTCAACAGGGAATGTTTAAGTTTTCTGATTTTTTCTTAGCTGGGCCCTTGCCAAAAAAACCCTACCAATCAGTTTTTCTTCATCTTTCCCCCCCTCAATTATTTCCCATTCATTTATTACCTCCTCCTCTCTCAGCTCTCAATAAATTTGACTGCACTGTATACACACCTTGCTTGGGTGGTAACTGTAAAGATGCCTCCTTTGTGTGCTCTAGCACAAGTGGATTTTTCCCACTGGATAGTCTCAGATTGAGATCTTTATATATTTCCTAAGTTTTTCTCTTTCACAATTTACATAATATTCCAGGATTTTAGTATCTAGGAATAAGTAACAGCAAGGTGAGAGCTCAGCTAGGTTCAGTAACTTTTCATAAGGAGAATATCCAATTATGTTTATATGGTAAGACAAAAGCAGGAGGCTGTTTCCAAAAGCTCAAGGAAAAGGTTTCTAACAGGGGTCTCTTTTACTACAAATTTCAGGAACATGATTGATTCTGGAACTCACAAAATATCTTTTTTTAAAAGTCATCTTTCAGGGAAATTATGTGTGTTTTATTGATATGTACTAATACTATTCCAAATAAAGGGTCAATAGTAGTAGGAACAGTAACAGTAAGACTTGTAAAGCTGAGTACTTTCAAATGCTGACTATGCAGCTTTGACAATGAGGAACATGAGATATACAGTGAGCTGAAACAGAAATACTCCCATATTCAACAGTAAATAATTACCTGGAGAAGGTAAGGAAATAAACAGAAGGAAGAAGTGAAAGGTACACAGGGATATGAATAAACAGTAGTGGCTCCAAGATTCCTGAAAATGTCACAGGAGAGTGGAAAGAGCTTGGGAGGAAAAATGCCAGGCACCAATGGCTGTCACCCCAGCATAAAATTGTCCCCTGTATGGAAGGATGTTTTTGATAACTAAATGGGATTAGATTTCAGGAGTCTGATGGCATTCTCAAAATAATCAAACTAAGATCAATGACCTAAATTCAGTAAAAAGAATTTTTTCCTAAGACATACTGTAATGTGTCTTTTAATAAGTGTATAGGCTTCGAAGTAACACTTATATAATTAATAAAATAAAGCAAGCTAGAAGAGGATTTTTGTAAATTATTACTGTAATATATATTTTTCCCTTCCCATACAGTCAGATAGAAATTGTCTTAAATACTACAACCATACTAAATCCAGAATTTCACACTGATCTTCATTACTAAAGAGACATCTTACCATATAGGTTTCAGTACCAATCTATATTAAATTAGGGTAGAGATTGGAAAAAAAGAAATAAAACCAATTTTCCAGGGGTGTTTAAAAAGAAAGCAACATATTTATGTTTCTCATTTTGTTCTTACCGTATGTGACTCTAATTCAGCAATTTTCTCAGGGATCTCAGAACCCAAATAATATATTCTAATCACATGGTCGGTGCTACCTGTTGTAATGAACATACCACCTAGAGGATTAAAAAACAAACAAACATTGTACCAAAGAATTTTAAAAACCCTCTGATGGCTTCCTTAGTTATACATTACCTTGCTAATTAAAAAGCCTTCAAGAAACATAAGGTTATTTTCTAACCATTAAAGACATATTAACATTTCTGAGGAAAAATAAGTAAAATTCAAGAAAAACAAGAGGAATATTTAAAGAACAACTATACCATTCACCCAACAAAAATCCACCAACTATACACTAAATACAGGCCTTTGGATCATAAACATTAAAAGCGTTGAGGAATTCGTTTCTTCATATTTTATGTAAAAACATAATGTTCCAAAATTATTTATAAAATAACCTATATCTACAATTCTCTGTATAGTGGCTACAGTAGTTGAGTGTGAAAACTCAGCAGCTTTTGGGATGATGAAAAAAATTCTAGAGATGGATGGTGGTAATGTATGTAGAACAATGTGAATATACTTAATGCCACAGAACTGTACACTTAAAAAAAGTTCTTAAAATGGTAAATTTCGTGTTATATTTTACCACAACAAAAAAGAAAAGGTTAACCAGCACATAATCCTTAGCAGTAGAAAAGCACTGTTTACATACTGTGAACATGTCTTCTACATGGAGCCACTGTACATGTTTTCTGAAAAGTCAGGGCAGGATTTTAGTGTTGAATTGTGTATGAGTATTGGGGGAAGGCTGTACTTTTTACCAACTAAATTCTGTATTATATAAAAACATATTAATTGTAAATAAGAAAACAACTCAAAATCTATTACATGTTAATTAGAGTCTACAAAGGTCTGTCTATTATAACATATGGTTCGCATTTTTAGCATGTTTCCATTAATTCTCAAACATATGCATTTTTTCTCCACAAAATTAAAAAATATTTTACAGTTGAAAAATCTTTTATAACTGGATTATTCAATATTTTAGATACTCAAAACATTCAATTTTTACACATACCAGAGCTGAAAGATGAACAAGATATCTGAACTCCAGGTCTAGATCTCTCAGTAAATTTCACTGGGCGATCTCTAAGAGAAAAGTAAAATGTTTTTATTTTTCATCATGTTCATTTAATGTGCAAGAATTTTAGCACACTGCTAGATATTGACAGATTTATCATCAATATTATAGAAACCACAAACTGAAGTAGTAAGTACTATTCCCATTATTGAAGTTAAAAATACATTTAAACTTACAAATATACTTTATGCTATCAGTATAATTATGTTAGCTTTACAAAGAAATTACCATGTTACTTACTACCATCATGAAGAAAGGTTCAAAGTGTTCTTACCAGAGTAAGAAATGAAACAAATACTCCTTATCAAAATTTTGTGTATAAATTAAATAGTCTCTTCAACATTGGTTTCATAAAAAAATTATTCTAAAATCTCTAACATCTAATTGAAGTAGGTATGGATATGTACATACACACTCATACATATATAAATTTATATACTTACATACATGGACTATCAAGAATCTCTCAAAGTGATAAAGAAAAATTTCTAACCCAATTTTAAACTTACTTAAACTTCATTGTTTTTACATGCCATTGCCAGAAACAGATAGTTCCGTCAGCACCAGTAGAAGTGAGGTATCTGGTTGTGCCTTTAGTTGATGGACAAAACTGGAAAAAAAAATTAATTAAAATAGAAACCTTTCATGTTCAAGCTTAATTTCAGTTTCAAGAAATTAGTTATTTAAATTTCCTAGATTAATGAATACCTTATAAAATTTGAAAATATCAAAAAACTAGAAAAGTCATTCATTGAATTTAGGATAAAATATTTTAGCCCTAAAGATAATTGTTTTAAAATTATTCAACATCACACTTTAATATTATTATTTTACTACTTTTAATGGAGAAAAACAAAGTCATTACTAGTTAAACCATTACAAATCTGCTGAATACACGCTTATATAGCAACCATATAAATTTTTTATAGTTCACATGAAAAAGGCATGCATCAGAAGTAAGTCTAAAACAGTGATAAGGAAGTTAATGTCTAAGTATTGGGTTTTAACATTTTACTTTAATTTCAATGAAGTATGATAGAAATTTCGCCATTCTTAAATTTAAATCATCTTCATGTGTTTTAATGGATAACATAAAATAGGTCAAATGTCTGTATGTATCATTGTGGAAAAAAGAGATTAAAAAATATACTTGAGTTGCCAATTTAAAGTATGACTACTATCTGATGGTCTTTATCATGTAGGATTCTCAGGCTCTAACTCTCAGTATTTTACAGGTCCTCAGAAGAGAATCAGAGAAGGGAAAAGCCACTAGGCTCCTGATACCTGGGACACAGGAAAAGGTTGAAAATCAAACCAGGGTCTCTAGCATGCTCATGAGCTTTAAAAATCCCAAATAGGGAATTCCCTGGCAGTCCAATGGTTAGGAATCGGAGCTTTCACTGCCATGGCCCAGGTTCAATTCTTGGTCGGGGAACTAAGATCCTGCAAGCCGCTCAGCATGGCCAAATAAATAAATAAAAATTAAATTAAAAATTTTAAAAATAGGGTTTCCCTGGTGGCACAGTGGTTGAGAGTCCGCCTGCTGATGCAGGGGACATGGGTTCATGCCCGGTCTGGGAAGATCCCACATGTCACGGAGCGGCTGGGCCCGTGAGCCATGGCCGCTGAGCCTGTGTGTCCAGAGCCTGTGCTCTGCAACGGGAGAGGCCACAACAGTGAGAGGCCCACGTACCGCAAAAAAAAAAAAAAATTCATTTGTAGAACAAAAAAACAACAACAAAGAGGTCCATGGATCTCTAGGGCACTTACACACATAAATCAAATGAGACAGAAACTAGCAAATGAAACTATGAAGGAGCCAAACAGTTCCATAAACATTTCCAGTATAAACAAACATTCATATTTTTTATGTTGTATGAGACTATCTCCAAATTCCAGAAACAGTCTGTCAGACAGGATGGTGGGAACACAAGTAACTAGTAATATTCCAAAACAAAATCCAAAAAATAATTTCAACTAATCAAAAATTTGACATAAAAATGTTCAAATCCAATATATGTTGAATCTAATTCTTGCTAGGGCCTCATAAACAGGTTATATATTATTTAAATAACACACAAAAAACTGATTGGCATATTTATTAGTGATTAAAGAACAAAGAAAAGTGAATGGGAGTAATTATCTCATCCACAAAAGTAACCTGCTTGACCAAAATAAAAGACAGTGTCAGAAGGATTCCTCTGTTTTGCTGTCAACACAAAGAAGAGAACAAAGTTCTTTGGGGAGTATCCAGGACTTTCACTACCAACATCTGGTAAAAACACTATATGGACAAATATTTAAAAACTCAATGTACTGTATGTCAAACATCTAGTTGAAATAAGAAATGACTGAAACTAAGAATAAAAATTTCCCTAATATTAAACTACGCATACACACACACACACACACACACACACACACACACACACACACAAAATCTGACCTGATAAACATTTTGCATTAAATATTAACACAAAGTATGCCAATATTCAAATTAGAAGCTACTTATATCCTGCCTAAAAGGTACTGGTGTTGTTCCTTAAGGCAATTCCGTCTTTTCCCTTCTTCACAAATACAAATGAGATAAAGAAGATGTCTTACACTACATTTGAAAAAACTTTTCAATGACCTTTTTACTTATTTCTAAAGGGAACAGATTTATATGAAAAGGGAACTTTAAAAAATACCTGTCTGCAAGGTAAGGATCAATATTTTTCTGTTGCCATTCTTTGTATAATCCACACGATGTAACAAAAAACAAGAGAATTCTCATTCTTATTACATCTACTAGAGGTATCTTTTTATTTTTCTTACCTGTATGGAAGTAATAGAAGCTGAATGTCCCTGAAGGACTGCAACTGGTGCACAAGTTCGAAGACACCACACTCTTACAACTTTATCACAGCTGCCTGCGGCAATGAGAGTGTTTTCATAGTTAACAGCCATGTCAGAAATTTCAGCAGAGTGCCCTCGAAGTGTAGCAAGAAGGCGCCCATCATCTGTTGCCCAAATTTTCACCAAACAGTCATCTGAACCCTACAGCAACACAAAAGGACAGAAGATTTACAATAAAGCAGAAATTCGCCCCCTCCCCCCACAGAAAAAGCAAAAACAAAGGAGAATTTTATTAAGTTACTTCTAAGCCTTTACTTTTTAGTCTCTTTTCTTCATGTAACATGGAGCGAGTAGAAAATATAAAATATGTCCAAATGACAGCACTGACAAAGCACTGTCCAAACTGATAATGGCATATGTGAATAACTCCTCAAAACTACTACCAATCCTGACAACTCAAAATATTTTTTACTTTTAAGTGATTTGGCATTAACTATCTCTGTCATTATTTCTTTCCTTACACCTGACAGCCTTTTTTCTTAATTGCTTGAATATTTTTTTCTCTATAAATACTTAAAACTTTAACCTAAAATCTACATGCAAACATGAGACTTTGTTAATAATCTCTGGGGAATATTATGTGGAACTTCCTACTGAGAATTTCAAAAGAGCTTTAAATAGTAAAAAGCAATTCTACTGTGGTAGATAAGCTATTTAATAATTATCTGTTTATAAAAAGATGAAAATCATCATCATCATCAACACCCATATACTTAGGTGATGCATTTTGGAGTCATGAAAACATCAATGGAAGAGTCTGTAATGAACTCCAAGAAGCCGAACTTCTCAAAATACAAACCACTTCCTTTGTTGTAGCCTAGGAATTTAAAAAGAAAATTATGCCAGTACCTACACTTCTACATTAACTTAGTACTGAAACAATGAGACTAAGCCTTTACTTGGAAATATTAGTGTGCTACAATTTTGTACTCTAAAGCACACAATATGATCTGGTTATTAACAATCCAATTTTAAAAATAATTACTATTGAATTCAAAGAGAGATATATACAATAACTGTAATCTTCATTACTAAACATGTAGTTCAACTATTCAACTATAAGGATGATGTAATCATTAATTAAGCAGAACTGGCACCAATAGAAAATGCATTTTAATAAATATTTGCTAAAAGGGAATGAAACCAATTGAGTAGATAAACTTGTTTCACATAAATTAACCACCTCTAGAATATAAGGCCTCCTGAAGATTTATTTTTTTAAAATTAGATTTCCCAAATATAGGTCATTATAGTTCATCCATTTACTTATATAGAAAGAGAAAAGATTTTCAATTTCCACTCATCTTTTCTTGCATGCATGTGTCTAAAAAGGAAGAACTGCTTACAAAGCATAATTCAATGCCATGAAGCCTAGCTTCCATTGTTGTAAATCTCTAATATGCTATAGTATCATTAATTTTAAACTCACTGTAAAAATTCTTCTCCCGCTTCGGTCAAATGCTACACAGTAGACAGATGACAAGTGCCCCAGAATTCTCTTATGCATCTTAATGTGCTGGTAAGCAGATGAAGGGAAAATATGGCTGAAGCGACTACATCCGGTTAATTGCCTGGCAGAGGTGATATTCACTGAAAAACAGAAAACAGGGGATTCACTTCTTAAAACCTAAAAGTGAAAACTACATTTAACATGAAGTTAAATCATCAGTATTATGATGAAACAAAACAGGGTACACACACCATGGCAATTCTACGCTGTGAGAAGTCTAAATTCCATCACACATTTCATGATTTTATGAACTCAAGTTCACTACCACAAAGCACTAAGAGTACTCTTCTTTCAAATCCCAGAAGTCTGATTTTCTGTTTACCTTACTATGGTTTCCCAAGTACAATCCCATTTTGCCTTTCTTGGTATACTTCAGTCAAAGACACTGTAACTTTAAATATATATAGGTAAATCTTACCATAACATGAAAGAATTTTAGAATAAAAACGGTATTTGGTTAAGTATAATACATCTTAAAATGTATATAGGAAATTTTATGAACTCCTGTCCTACCTTCTCACACCCATCCACCCTGTAAACAGCTGCGCCTAAAAATTCAAGAGTAATACAAGAGATTTATACAGTAAAAAGAGGAAGGAAACTATAACACCACATAGATTTTCAGTAACAAACAATCCTTTCTAGACTTGTCTATAGGTTCTCCCCCTTTTTGGTTTCAGAAACTATAGACTCTCCCTCTAATCAATGAACTTTTGAGAATTCATCTCTTATAAGGTCATCTTAGATCCTGTCTCCTTTTTTGTTTGTTTTGTGTTCTAATTTTCTTAAAAAGCAGCCAGAATAAAGCATAAATCTGCAAAATTCTCCTCCAAATACCACCTGGATTCTACTCATTTCCCTAAAACGAAGATCTTGTTCCCTATAAGGATATACAAGCACCTACTTGCTCTGTGACATTCCACCAGTCTTCCCTTATACACTGAAAGTATTCAGCATCCAACATATTATATTTTAATCAAAACATAGAAGCCTTAAAAGTTAGAGTGACCTTGAGGCAAGGCAAAATTTTACCATACTTCATAATAATATAGTATAAATAATAATAGCTTTATGTTGAAACAAGGCAAAATTAAGGCAAGAATTGAGTTGTAGCTAGATTAGTACGATTAGAAGCATGCCACAATCAAAAATAAGAAACCTTTCAACATCTCAATCTTAAGAGCAATGAAGTCTTTTTCAGGCAACGGTCAATCCACTGGCCATCTCAAACTGACAAAATGACAAAAATTGAATGATGAATAGAAAAATCCAACTTTGAATGCAAATCATAAGAACACATTAGAAATCTTAATATTTATGTCGAGATGCTGAATAAATAATGGTGGAAAATCCATAAGTATCAGTACTAGGTAAGAGGTTTCCTTTTTGGCAGTCGCTTCCCATGTCAACCTCTAGAAATGGCCACAACTCTAAGATGGGAAGAGCAGGCACCGTAACTTTTGGACTTTAGCAATCTTCCCTCTCCAGTCAAACATTTCTTACTGC
The DNA here is from genome assembly GCF_949987515.2 of Delphinus delphis. Classification (NCBI taxonomy): domain Eukaryota; kingdom Metazoa; phylum Chordata; class Mammalia; order Artiodactyla; family Delphinidae; genus Delphinus; species Delphinus delphis. The sequence goes on along the minus strand of NC_082704.1, from coordinate 60,712,241 downwards.
TCTGAGTTCCTTGAAACAATCAACCATTACTTCTGCTTTGCTTTTTTTACATTCATATTCTGTAAATATATAGAGAAAAAGGTGTGTTACTTTTAAGGAAGGATTTCTCAACCTTGGAACTATTGGCCTTTGGAAATTTGGGACTGAGGATTCTTTGTTGTGGGGGTCTGTCTGTCTATTGTAGAATGTTTAGCAGCATACCTGGCCTCTACCCACCAGATGCTATTAACACCCCACCAACAACAACTTGTGACAAGCAAAAATATCCCCAGACATTGCCAAACATCTCCTGGGGAAAAACTGCCCCTGGTTGAAAACCAGTTTGAAGTTTAAAAACAAAAAACACCATCAATATGAAGAAAAATATCAGAAAAGCAGAGATAGAGAAAGAATCAGAATTACAGAATATATGATGGACTATTCTGTAAAAATTAATAATTAAAATATGAAAACTCCATCAATGTGGGACAATTTAGGAGCTACAAAGCAAAAAATATAAAATATGAACTTATAAGTAGATTATGATTTAAATTATACAAAAAACACATACATATATGTATAAAGACTAGAAAGAAAAATGAAACCAACTGCTTTGTGATAAAAGTATAGATTTTTTTAAGTTTCACTTAACACTCTTCTAATAATACATTTTTATCTTAAACACAAGTTTTCTATTAGGTTCTCTAGTCCACTAACAGCTATTCAAAAACTTCCTATATATGGTATATCGCATATTCGACAGCAGGATCATCAAATATTCCTTCTTTCCTATCTCAGCGATTTTTGTTTATTCATATAGCACCTGAGATGATAATATTTATACATTTTTCTCAGTCATTTGGTAATGTCAACAGGTCTTAGGCTCTATATACAATAAGGAGTTCTGTCAACACTCTTTTGCATGTATTCTCCATTTAGCCACTCTTTTTCAGTACTGATGCTTTTTGCTTTTCTTACATCTCTAAAGAATCCTTTATCAAGAACATTTTCTGAAATTTGTAATGGCTGATAACTGACTTTAAAAATACAATTAAAAAGAGTTCACTTTTGACCAATCCTTGAGTATTTTACTAGAAAGTAGATCTCATTCTTCTAGAATAAATATTATATAGCTCCTTCAGGGGAGAGGGATGCTTAGAGTCCTTTTCTCAAAAGTAGTAATTCCTTTCCTCAAAAGTAGTAATAAAATAAAGGGACACACACACACAATTATGACTGTGTTGTATTTAAATGTCTCTATCAAGATTACTATGAAAAGCTATATGCCAATAAAGTGGACAATGTAGAAGAAATTGACAAATTCCTAGAAATGTACAATCTCCTCAAACTAAACCAGGAAGAAATAGAAAATATGAATAGACCATTGGTAACCAATCTAGTGGTTACCAATGGGGAAAGGAAAGGGGGAAGGGGCAAGTTAGGGATAGGGGATTAAGAGGTACAAACTAAAATGTATAAAATAAATAAGCTATGAGGATATATTGTACAGCAAAGGGAAACATAGCCAATATTTTATAATAACTATAAATGGAGTATAATCTATAAAAAATTTTTGAATCAGTTATACACCTGAAACTAATATTGTAAATCAATTAAAAAATAAATAAATAAAAATAAAACAGTCAAAAATAAAATAAGGGACTTCCCTGGTGGTGCAGTGGTTAAGAATCCACCTGCCAATGCAGGGAACATGGGTTTGATCCCTGGTCGGGGAAGATCCCACATGCCACGGAGCAACTAAGCCCATGCACCACAACTACTGAACCTGTGCTCTAGAGCCTGCGAGCCACAACTACTGAGCCCGTGCACCACAACGAAGAGTAGCCCCTGCTCGCCACAACTAGAGAAAGCCTGCATGCAGCAACAAAGACCCAACACAGCAAATAAATAAATAAATAAAATAAAATATATACCCTTTTTTAAAAAAAATAAAAAATAAATATCTATCAAATGTACTATTTGAATGCATTGTTTCTTCTTCTATTATAAGCAGAATGCAAGATTAGAGATGAGCAATTTAAACTTTCACCCTAACAAAGTAGAAGGAAGTATTAATGAGAAACAACTACAAATAAATTTTTAAAAAAATCCCACAATCCTATGCCAATATATCCACTATTCATTATTGCAATCTCAATATTAAGCTTTCTAAAATCTACTGTATTTCAAAGGTATGTAATAAGTTTTAGTATATATAATTAATTACCTTGATTACTTATTTAAGTATTTCAAAAACACTATAAAGAGTAAACGTTATCTCAGCTTCAATTTACTAAGGAATGTAGCTCTCAAAGTTACAAAAGTGAAATGACAATACAACCCTCAAAACACTGGTTAGAACGGGGCAATCAATCAACATAATTTTAGTCAGAACAAAATGCCTGCTTCTCCATCCACTGTTGTTAAGGACCTGGCAACCTTGAAAAATAGTACACCTTAATTATGACACCTTTCTATCTGGGGAGCTGATACGGTAATAGTCAGTTTCGAACAATCAGCTACAGAGCATTTTCTCTTGAGTACTGATGTGAACATGCCAACCTTGTCTTGAAATACATTAAGAACTTTTGAGAAAAACATCTTTGATGTCACAATAATTTCTTTGTATTTAGCAATGCTGACAAATTCAATTAGTAGATAAACTAGTCAAATATACATACATATAAAATGTATTTAAATATGAAATATTACATTCAGAATCCACTATGTCTCCTAAGTGTTTCTCTTTAAATCTTTGTAGGATAAGTTTCCAAACTGTTCTCTAAAACATGATATATGAACTAACCCAACAAGAGACCAAAATGCTTAAAGATTCAAGTAATAACAAGATAAGACTTATTCAGTGTATTTTATAAACTTTTTAAGTCACAGAGATTAATAAACAGCTACAAATGGAATAATTGCTTTCTCTCTTTAAAAGGTATTTGTTGACAACCTACTATGAGCTAAAGCACTGTGACAGATACTAGAATACAACTTATAAACGAGTCAAATAAGATTCCCATCCTTGTGGAATTTACATTATTCCACTGGGCAAAAGCTTTCATCGTTTACTCAATTGCAGGAATGAATAAGATACTTTAATGAAGTGATCTGCAGAAATACATATCTCTCAAAATGTGTTTTTCTAATAAGTTCTGCAAGTGATGCTGATGCTGTGCCAAATTTGGGAACTACCAATTCTAGTCCAACTTCCCTCCCCACAAAATTATCCTTTCTATAATGTATCTGGTAGATAGCCATTCAGCCTCTGCCTATACACTTCTAGTAAAGAGAAGATTATTTCTCAAAAATGAATGATTTATATGTTGAGCTGCTCTAATTTTGCAGAGACTCTACCTTTCACTGAGCTCAATTTCTTTCCCTCCAAGTTCCAGAGAATCACAGGTTTAGCCCTTGAGAGCTACACTTAAAAAAAAAGTCAAATCCCTTTGTTATATGGTAACCCATGAAATATTTAAAGATAGCTATCATTTGTGCCTTAAGTCTTCTCTCAACATGTGAGGTCTCCTCTATATTACTCACAGCCATAATTTACAAACACCTTTCTTTCCTATCATTCCCTATAGAAAAAAGCATTCTTTCACCATAAACACTACTGTGGTTGCTTTTTTCTGGTAAGGTAAGTCTCTAGTTCATCAATGTCTGAGCCTCTTAAAACAATACAAGGACTTCCCTGATGGTCCAGTGGTTAAGATTCCACACATACAATGCAGGGGGTGCAGGTTCAATCCCTGGTCAGGGAACTAAGATCCCACATGCCGCGTGGTACGGCCAAAAAAAAAAAAAACAACTGAGCAAAATATCCCCAGTGGTCTGATCAGCACAGAGTACAGGGGATTATTTCCAGCTATGCCTCTATAAATGCAATTTAAGATTGCAAAGACTACATTAGTTTTCTAAAACAGCTGCCTTATGCTATCTAATAGTCAGATTAAAGTTAGTTTAACATTCTTTTCTAGTAAATGTATTTAAGGTTCTAGTGATCACCTCCTTCTTTTCTAAAAGTACACAAACCACTTATTAAATAAGCCTGTCTAAAATTTTCCTGGGGTTAAAGCTAAGTTCACCGATCAATAATTTAAAGATCTGTTCTTTGTTCCCTTATTGTACACTTGTCCATTGGTCATTTCCATTTCTCTTGTCTCCTCTGATTTCACAAAGAATACCTGCCAGTGAAAACTGGTTTAGTATACTGTGACTTAATTCATTTGGGACTCTTAAAGCAGCTAGGTACTCATGCATCTTGGGTTTTCTTTTCTTTTAACCATGCTAGCTCTATCCTTTATACAGTTTAGAGATCTTCCTCTTTGATAGAGAAGACTAAAGCAAAATATAATTATCCCCAGCACTTACATTTTAGTTATAAATTTATTCCATCTATTCCTTTTTAATAAATCTATAGGTTCCTTCCCCATATGCTAATTGGAACATTAAAGGTGTTTTGGGGGTATTCTTATATGGATTGAACCATATGAAATTGTTGATATTCAACCATTTTCTACAAATAGAAGTAGTAATTTTAAATGGCTCAACATAATAACTAAATTGGAGTGGGGAGGAATAAAAGGACATTCATTATTAGTTTGATATAGATATCCTGTTTTACCTCTCCATTAGGAAAGCATCATCCATACTGTCCAGTCTGTAATATAATCCAATATAAATTTCTCACTCAATCTCTACACACTGTTTTTCATAGCACAGCCACATTTTGGCCTATGGATTTGTAAATACATTTAACATGCACTGCTACTCCTTACCTTCCTATTAGATATGTTTGTTTAGAACCAAATATCACCACTCATCACACTTTAAGTACTAATACCATTACAAGTTTTGAATGTCTTTATGTTAAATTTTCTAGTTCACTTTGTTAAATTATATCTAATATTTGTAAATATTCTGCCTAACCTGTATGTTTTCTATCATGAATTACTGGTCACTTCCTCCTTTATGGATCTTTTCCCTATGTTATACCTGCTATACTTCATCATATTTTTTTTTTCTTACGGGTAATTTTACTAGTGCGAGTAACAAACAGTAAAATTAACTTATTTTGGCTTAATTTCCTGTGCTTTCTCCACATAAATTAGAAGTGGTAATGAACAGTAAAAGGGAGAGAATACAAGGTCACAGTTATCCCACAAGAAGACTCAAATTTTATGAAGAACATATTAAAGGATTAATTAAAACTGAATAAAATGCACATATTCTCCTGAAATCTATTTTTTCTATTAATATTTTAAATGCTATTTAATTACCTTTAGAAATTAATAATACTGAATGGTCTTTGAAAAAAGGAACAGAAAAATAGCATAATTTGAAGTGTATAATATTCTAGTGTATGTTGGATATTAATGCACCATTTTATGTAATCAAATTCTATTTGTTTCAAAATTACAATATGGAACACTGTGTCCCAAATTAATAAGGTTAGAACCAGACTGACTTTTTCATCTAGTCTTCAATAATAGCTTTGCCTTCCTCACTTTTTGGCATCCTGAATTATAAGGATGTGCTTCTTTTCCTACGTTACTCGTTTTTTCACTGTCCTCTCCATTAGTTATCCATCCCACCATTTTATAGGAAAAAAGTAAAATCTACCAATAACCTATAAAATTCTAGTGTTAGAAAAAAGTGTGTCTATTTTAGAACATTTGTTGAGTGTGGCATAAGATATACTATTTATTCTCTTGACTTCAAAGGTTAGTACTAGACCCTCAAATATTAAATGGTGATATAAAAAACTTAAAAAAAATAGAAGAATAACAAGGACACTTAACAACAGTAAATCCAAACTGAGGACTTATTACAGGGTTGTTGTACCAAAAAAACTGTATTAGTACATCAGCTTATTCCTACAATAGTTCAAGACCACACAGTTTGTTCTCCTAAATTCAGTCAATCACATCAACACACCTAGGTTAGTAAGCAAAAATAAATAGAAGCATCATTGTAAGTGCATAAATTCTGTGAAAAAATACCTCAAAGCACATTTCCTTCTATTATCTTCATACATGAAAGATAGAACATTATTAGACCAAAAAATGATTAGAAAGTCTAAGCTAAAACATACTGAAACAATTATATAACAGGCAGAGGACAAAAACTGTAAAGTAGTAAATAAGTTTAAAATTGGGGAAAGTTGTAATAAAGTATAAAATATTTGTTATTTTATACTAAAATCTAAGGTTTTATATTTTATATACTTAATAAAGAAAATGTTGAATTAAAATGAGTATTATAGAATTTCATACTCCACATGATTTCTTGCTAAGACACAGCTATCAGTAGCGGAATCCAAATTTAAAGTGCATTAGGGGAATGATGTCAGCATCATAATAGTTGAGTTTTTCTTTTCTTCTCTCCCCTCTGATGAACAACTAATTGGACAATAATAGCTGAGAACATCCGAATGATGGGAAAGGACTTGGACATACAAGTACATGAAGCTAATAGAAAACCTTATTACCACAATGCAAAAAGATGTTCTGTAAGACACATTATAATGAAAATTTCAGAAATCAATGATAAAGAATATTAAAGCCAGCAACAGGAAAAGAGAAAGTAACCTACAAAGGAAACCCCATTAGCCTATCAGCAGATTTCTTAGCAGAAATTCTACAGGCCAGGAGAGTGTGGACTGACATATTCCAATTATTGAAAGATAAAAGTTGCCAGCCAAGAATACTTTATCCGGCAAAGTTATCCTTCAAAAGTGAAGGAGAAATAAAGGTTTTCTCAGCCAAACGAAAGCTGCGGGAGTTCAGCGCCACTAGACTTGCTTTGTAAAGAAACACTAAAAGGAGTTCTCCAACTGAAATGAAAGAACCAAAAAGCGAGATGATGACATATGAAATACTCTGGTAAAGGAGAAAAATGGACAGAATTAGAAAACTGTAATTCCATATTAGAATGGTATGTTAATCACTTAACTTTAGATACAGGTTAAAGGGAAAGACTATTAAAAATAACTATAACCACTATAATTTGATAATGAATACACAGCATAAAAAGAGGCAAATAGTGAAATTGAAAATAGAAGAGTGGAGGAGAAGGACTTCCCTGGTGGTCCAGTGGTTAAGACTCTGTGCTTCCATTGGAGGAGGGGCCATGGGTTCAATCTCTGGTTGGGGAACTAAGATTCCACATGCTGCATGGCACGACCAAAAAAAAAAAAAAAAAAAAAAAAAAGAAAAAGAAAGAAAGAAAAGTGGAGGAGAAAAGGGGTGGAAATCTTTAAAGGTGAATGAAGATAAGTTGCTATCAGCATAAAATGGACTGTTTTTTTTTTATCTATAAGATGTTTTATGTAAACCTCATGGTAACCACAAAGCAAAAATCTGGAATGGATTCATGAAACTAAAAATAGGAGAGACAGAGCATTCCACCATGGAAAACCAACAATTTACAAGGCAGGCAGAAACAATGGGAAAAAGAAACAATGGAGACATAAAACAACCACAAGGCAAACAATAAAATGGCAGTTGTAAGGCCTTACATATCAATAATCACTCTAAATGTAAATGGTTGAATTCACCAATCAAATGGCATAGAGTGGTTGGATGGGTAAAAAAACAAGACCCAGCTACATGCCATTTACAGGAAACTTGGTTCAGCTCTAAAGACATATAGGCTCAAATTAAAGGGATGGAAGAAGATGCTACTGGCAAGTGGAAACCAAAAGAAAGTGGGGATAGACATATTTATCAGGCAAAGTAAGACCTTCAAGCCAAAAATGATAACAAAGACAAAGACTGTCATTATATAATGATAAAAGGAGTCATTACATCAAGAAGGTATAACAATTGTAAATATATGTGCAGCCAACATAGGAGCACCTAAATATATTAAGCAAATACTAACAGGTCTGAAGGGAGAAACAGACAACAAAACAACAATACTAGAGGACTTTAATAGCCCCCTGTCAGCAATGGATAGATCACCCAGACAGAAAATCAATAAGGAAAGGTTGGAATTGAACATACTTTAGATCAAATAGACTTAACAGATATATAGAACATTCCATCCAATAGCAGCAGAAGAAACGTTCTTCTCAAGTGAACATGAAACATTTTCCTAAATAGATCATATGATAGGACACAAAACAAGTCTTAGCAAATTTAAGACTGAAATCATTCCAACTATCTTTTCTGACCATAATTGTATGAAACTACAAATCAACAACAAGAGGAAACCTGGAAAGTCTACAAATATGTGGAAACTAACCAACACGCTTCTGAACAGCCAATGGTAAAAGATAAAATCAAAAAGGACACAAAAAAAACTATCTGTAAACAAATGAAAATGGAAACACAACATATCCAATCCTACGAGATGCTGCAAAAGCAGTTCTAAGGAAAGTTTATAGTGATAAATTCATGTATTAGAAAGACTGGAAATAAACAACATCACTTCAAGAAACTAGAGAGAAGAACAAAGTAAGCCCCAAGTTAGCAGAAGGAAGGAAATAATAGAGATCATAGTGAAAATAAATGAAATAGAGACCAGAAAAACAATAGAAAGGTTCAACAAAACTAGGAGCTGGTTCTTCAAAAAGATAAACAAAACTGACAACTTTAGCTAGGCTAAGAAAAAACAAGTGAAGAAAATAATATTAGAAATGAGAGACATTATAACTGATACTGCAGAAATACATAGGTTCATAGGAAACTACTATGAACTATTATATGCCAACAAATAGATAACCTAGAAGAAATGGATAAATTCCCAGAAACACATAAACTACGAACACTGATGCGGGAATAAATAGAAAATCTGAACAGATCAATAACAAGTAAAGAGACTAAATCAGTAATCAAACACCTCCCAACACAGAAAACCCCAGGACAGGTGGTTTCACAGGGAAATTCCACCAAAAATTTCAAGAATTAATGCCAGTCCTTAACAAATTCTTTCAAACTATAGAGGAGGGAACACTTCCAAACTCATTCTATGAGGCCAGGATTACTCTGATACCAAAGGCAGATAAGAGCACTACAGGAAAAGAAAACTACAGATCAATATCCCTGATGAACATAGATGTAAAAAATTCTCAACAAAATATTAGCAAGCGGAATTCAAGAACACACTCAAAGAATCATAGAAAATGACCAGGGCTTCCCTGGTGGCACAGTGGTTAAGAATCCACCTGCCAAGAAAGGGGACACAGGTTTGAGCCCTGGTCCGGGAAGATCCCACATGCTGCGGAGCAGCTAAGCCTGTGTGCCACAACTACTGAGCCTACACTCTAGAGCCTGCAAGCCACAGCTACTGAGCCTGCATGCCGCAACTACTGAAGCCTGAGTGCCTAGGGTCTGTGCTCCAAAACAAGAGAAGCCACCGCAATGAGAAGCCCATGCATGGCAACAAAGAGCAGCCCCCACTCCCCACAACTAAAGAAAGGAAAGCCCACATGCAGCAACAAAGACCCAACACAGCCAAAAATAAAACAAATTAATTAAAAAAAGAAAGTGACTAAGTGGAATTTATCCCTAGGATGCAAGGATGGTTCAACATACGCAAATCAATAAATATAATATATAACATTAAAAGAATGAACCATAGAAATCACATAATCATTTCAATAGATGAAGAAAAAACATTTGACAAAATACAACATCCTTTCATGATAAAAACTTTCAACATATTGGGTACAGAAAGAGCATACCAACATAATAAAGGCCATATGCAACAAACCCATAGCTAACATTATATTCAATGGTGAAAAATTGAAAGCTTTTCCTCTAAGACCAGGAACAAGACAAGGATGCCCACTCTCACCACTCTCATTCAGTTTAGTACTAAAAGTCCTAGATAGAGCAATTAGGTAAGACAAAAAACTACAAGACATCCAAATCGAGAAGGAAGAAGTATAATTGTTGTTATTAGCAGATGATATGATTTTATATAGAGAAAATCCCAAAGACTCAAGTAAAATATGTTATAAGGAATCAACACATTGAGTAAAGTTGCAGGATATAAAATCAACATAAAGATATGAGTTGCATTTCTATACACTAATAATAAAACATCTGAAAACAAAACTATCTATTCACAATAGCATCAAAAACAATAAAATACCTAGGAGTAAATTTAACCAAGGAAGTAAAAGATTTGTACAAAAATAAATAAATAAATAACTACAAGACTTTGTTGAAAGAAATTGAAGATATAAACAAATGGAAAGAAATCCCATGTTCATGGATGCAAAGATTGTTAAAATGTCCATGCCACCCATATCTATCTGTAGATTCAACACAATCCCTATGAAAATTCCAATGGCATAATTCAAAATAAAATTCAAAATTCAGAAAAAACAATTCCAATGGCATAATTCAAAGAAATAGAAAAAGCAATCCTAAAATTTGTATGGAAGCACAAAAAAAACCCAGAATAGCCAAAGCAATCCTGAGAAAGAACAAAGCCAGATATACCACACTTTCTGATTTCAAACTATACTACAAAGCTATAGTAATTAAAGCAGTATGGTATTGGTATAAACACAGACCCACAGACCAATGGAACATATTGAGAGTCCAGAAATAACCTTACATGTATGGTCAACTAATATTCAAAAACAGAGTCAAGGGAACCAAGAACACTCAATGGGGAAAGGATAGTCTCTTCAACAAATGGTGCTGAGAAAACTAGATAAACACAGGCAAAAAAATGAAATTGGACCCTTGTCTTACACCACTCACAAAAATTAACTCAAAATGTACCAGAGATCTGATACCATAAAACTTCTAAAAGAAAATGTAGGGAAGAAGCTCCTTGACACTGGTCATGGCAATGATTATTCACATATGACACCAGAAACATAAACAACAAAAGCAAAAATCAACAAGTGGGACATCAAACTTAAAAGCTCCTGCTCAGCAAAAGAATTAAAATGATGAAAAGACAACCTACAGAATGTGAGAAAATTTTTGCAAACCATGTATCTGATAAGGGGTTAATATCCAACATATATAAAGAACTCATAAAACTCAATAACAAAAAATCTGATTAAAAAGTGGGCAGAGGAACTAAACAGACATTTCTCCAAAGAAGACATCCAAATGCCCACCAGATAAATGAAAAGATACTCAACATCACTAATTGTCAGGGAAATGCAAAGCAAAGCCACAACGAGATATCACCTCACATCTTTTAGAATGGCTATCATCAAGAAGACAAGAGATAACACACACTGGCAAGGATGAGGAGAAAAGGGAACTGTTGGTGGGAATGTAAGTTGGTTCAGCCCCTATGGAAAACAATACGGAGGTTCCTCAATAAATTAAAAATAGAACTACCAGGGAATTCCCTGGCAGTCCAGTGGTTAGGATGCCACACTTCCACTGCAGGGGTCATGGGTTCAATCCCTGGTTGGGGAACTAAGATCCCACATGCTACATGGCACAGCCAAAAAAAAAAGAAAAGAAAAAAAAAACTACCATATTACCCAGCAATTCCACTTTTCACTATATTCCCAGAGGAAATGAAAACAAAATATTGAAGAGATTCACTCTCACTTTTATTCTGGTATTATTCACAATAGCCATGAGATGGAAACAACCTACGTACCCATAACAGACGAATGGATAAAGCAGTTGTGGTATACAATGGAATATTATTCAGCCATGATAAAGAAGGGCATCTTGCCATTTCTGACATGTATGGACCTTGAAGACTTTATGTTAAGTGCGATAAGTCAGACAGAGAAAGACAAGTACTATATAAAGACAGTAAGATGGTGGTTATCAGGGGCTGGGGAGTAGGGGAATAGGACAGATGGTTGAGGGTATAAACTTAGTAAACAGTAAATAAGTCCTTTGGATCTAATGCACAGTATAGTGAATATAGACAACAATACTGTTGTATAATTATCAAACTTGCTGACATTAGAACTTAATTATTCCAATCATTAAAATGAAATGATGATTATGTGACGTGATAGAGGTGCTAACTATCATTACAATGGCAATCATACTAAAATATGTAAATGTACCAACATGTTGTACACCCTTAAATTTACACAATGTTATATGTGTAACAAATATATTTCAATTTAAAAATGTGCATTAAAAATGCCCATTTTTGTAAAAAGCATAGGCTCAAATAAGCATTTGATTCAACCACAGGAAGAGACATTTGCCCACAGGTACAATTAGAAATTTAATATTTGTAATCATTTTCTGTCTTATGAAATTTTTCATTGAGATTTACATTTAAAACGTAACTGAGCTTTGTGCTCTTTAATTCTAGACACAGGAAATGCAGGAGACAGGAAAAACAGCTGCCTTTGGCAATCAGAAAATGCAAACCTGCTGTCTATGACAACATGGATGAACCTGGTGGACATTATGCTAAGTGAAATAAACCAGACGGAGAAGGACAAATATTACATGATTTCACTCATATGTAGAATCTTTTTTAAAAAGTTGAATTCATAGTAACAATAAGTAGAATGGTAGTTGCCAGAGGCAGGGGGGAGACAGAGGAGGAGATGCTGTTTAAGGAGTACAAACATTCGGTTTTAAGATAAAAAAATTCTGGAGATCTAATATACAGCTTAGTGACTACAGTCAATAATAATCTACTGTATACTTGAAATTTGGTAAGAAAGTAAATCTTAAGTGTTCTCATAACACACACAAAAATGGTAACATGATAGGTAACTAACAGGTTTATTTTTTATTGTGGTAATCATTTCACATGGTAGACATATATCAAAACACCAAGTTGTACAACTTAAATGTATACAATATGTTTTTGTCAAAAATAAATAAATAGAAAGGAAAAATGCAAGCCAACACTAGTGAAGATTCTGAGAGGCTAATCAGCATTTCTGAGGCCCTAGAAAGTAATCTACACACAACCATGATTTACCTTTCTCTCTTTGAACTAGTGTATGTTATAGAATTGTGCTAGAGCTTGAAGGGACTTTAAAGATTAATTTTTACTCTAATAACTCATTTTACATATAAATAAACTATGATCCATGTTGGTGAAGCAAATTTTCCAAAGTCATACAGGTGATAATTAACAGAGAAGGAGGGTGCTTGAACTTATGTCCAATGTTCTTTTTTCTTATACCACAGCTACCTGTCAGTTAGTGCTTTATGTTTAAACATATCAGCAATGTTTACCCCCCACCAAATAAAGGATACTGATGGGTCAAAGCAGTGAACTCACCCCTTGTTTTTCTGGGTACCAAGTCACTATTCAATATAAATGAGGACATGTGTTTGACAGACAAGGAGAGCAGGGCAAAGGATATATACAATAGTAATCCTGTGGGAAAATCAAAGAGCCAGGCAAGTAGCTCAACAGGTGTTGGCAGAGTGGGTTCTACCAATTCCCCCTATTTTGGCAGAATAATGGAGTAAAAAGACAACATAGTATTGAGAAAAGAACAAGAGGCCTAGCTTCTTCCTTATCTATAAAATCTATAAAACAGGCATAATACCACCTAAGTGACATGAATTTTGTAGAACATCTAGCACAGTAAGGTTTACTTTCTGTGAAGCTTAGTTCCTATTCTTCTTCCCTTTCCTTTCCTCTCTAGAATTTCAATGTTCTCACATTCCAAAATGGGTAGGGTGGAGGGAAGAGGGAAACATTTGGTATTAGATCGGTTACTCTAATGATAGTAATCTCTATGCTAAAGAAAATAATAAAATACATACAAAAATATTATATTATCCATACATTGCCAACCAGAGTAGACTAAAAAAATCCCTTGTTATATAATAAAACTTAATATTTATTTAATACTTTTTATGTGCCAGGCACTACGCTAAGCACTTTATATGTTTAACTTAGTTAACCCTACAAAGTGAGTACTATTAACATCCCCTTTTTAAAGACATGGAAACTGAGGCATAAAGGGGTTAAATAATTTCTCCAAGATCCCAAGCTAGTAAGTGACAGAGCCAGGATTCAAATCTAGGCAATATGACTTCAGAGGCTGATCTCTTAACCAATATTGTATAACAGTTTTTCTGAAAATGAGAGAAAAAATTTTAAAAATTATCATTTGCACCAATAGGTAAACTGTGTCCCAAACCTTCTAGCCCAAACCAACCCATATCATAATTACATCTGCCAAATCATATAATCCCAAAACTATAGTATAAAAAAGCAAGATAGAATATGTTTTAAAAGAGATTGAAAACTCCTAGAAATAATAGGTGGGCTGAGCAAGGTCACAGGAAATAAGATCAACACACATAAATCAAATGCATTTCTATACACTAATACTGAATATGCAGAAACCAAAATTAAAAACACAATGTCATCAATAGGGGTAGGGGGTTAAGAGGTACAAACTACTTGGTATAAAATAAATAAGCTACAAGAATATATTTTGCAGGGTTTCCCTGGTGGCGCAGTGGTTGAGAGTCCGCCTGCCGATGCAGGGGACACGGGTTCGTGCCCCGGTCCGGTAAGATCCCACATGATGTGGAGCGGCTGGGCCCGTGAGCCATGGCTGCTGAGCCTGCGTGTCCAGAGCCTGTGCTCCGCAACAGGAGAGGCCATAACAGTGAGAGGCCCGCGTACAGCAAAAAAAAAAAAAAAAAAAAAAAAAAAAAAAAAAAAAAAAAAAAAAATATATATATATATATATATAGTGCAGCACAGGGAATATAGCCTCTATTTTATAATAACCACAGATGGAGCATAATCTTTAAACGTTGTGAATCACTATGTTCTACACCTGAAACTTACGTAATATTGTAAATCGACTATACCTCGATAAAAAATAAAGTGTAAAAAAACCACACACATTTACAATCACTCCAAAAATTAAATACTTGGATATATACTTAACAAAACATGTACAATGTCTGTATGCTGTAATTATAAAATGCTGATGAAAGAAATCAAAGGAGACCACCATAAATAGAGACATACCATGTCCATGGATTGAAGTCTCGACATAGTAAACACGTCAATTCTCCCAAATTGATTTATAGGCTTAATGCAATTCCTTTCAAAAGGCTTTTACAGACATTAATAACCCTGTCCTAAAATTTATATGGAATGGCACTGGCCCTAGAATGTTGAAAACAATCTCGACAAATAATAAAGTGAGAGGGACTACTCTTTCCAACGTTAAGCCTTACTATGTAACTACAATAATCAAAACAATGCGGTCCTGGTAAAGAGATAAACACATATATCAATAGAACAGAATAGAGGACCAAGCAGATCCACACAAATAGTAACTGATGTTTGAAAAAAGTACAAATCAAATTCAATGGAGGAAGGATATCATTTTAAACGAATGGTGTTGGAGCAACTAGATATCCATTGATAAAAAATAATGAACTCCCACCTAAACTTCAAACCTAAACTTCTCCCAGTTTACCAACCCAGCACCTTTGCTTATGCTATTCCTTTAGCCTTATGCCTAACCTCTGCCATTTCATCTTGTCAATATCCTTCTTATCCTTGGAGGCATAGCCTAAAACCATTCTTTTTCATGAAATCTTTCTCAATCACTTCAGCCAAAACTAAACCCTCCTGTTTCACTTCTTATCGTGGTCCTTGTATTAGTTATCTGTGCATATCTCTGATCTAAGATTACAAGCACTTTAAGGATAGAGATTAATGTATCATGTACTGACCTAGTTCAGTCAGTACATGATAGATTAATCATGTACTGATTAATGTACTTCTAGTACCTTGGAAGCAAAAGACCCTCAAGTATTTGCTTAATTAATCTGGTCCCACCTTTCCCAAAATATCCAACCATAATTCATACTCCTCCAGGGCATAAATTTTCCACTTAAAATCATAGAAGCCTTCTTTTCTGTCCTATGCAGATATCCTCTCATCTGTAATGTTCCACCCTTCAAGTTATAATTAATCCTTCAAAGTTCATCTCAAAGGTCACTTATTCCTTAAAATCTTTCCGTGTTTCTCTTAATCAGTTTCACCTCTCCTTCCTTCCTTAATGCCCATTACTGTATTTCCCTTAAATCACTTAGTCTATGTCTGCTTTAGACAGAACATTTGTGCTTCCTCCCCCAAATTCATATATTGAAAACCTAATATCCAATGTGATGGTATTAGGATGTGGTACCTTTGGGGAAGTAAATTAGTGACCTTATATAAGAGGCCTGAGAAAGTTCCCTTGCCCCTTCCTCCATGTGAGGTATCTATGAACCAGAAAGCCAATTCTAACCTGACACCAAATCTGCTGGTACCTAATCTTCGACTTCTCAAACTCCAGAACAGTGAGAAATAAATCTTGTTCATAAGCCACCTCGTCTATACTATTTTGTTATATCAGTCCAAAAGGACTGAGACAATGCCTTGTACTATAATCATAGTCCAGCATCTGTCTAAACCTCCCCAAAGAGTAAAATTCTTGACAGCAAGGACTGCCCTGAACATTAGAAAAGGTTTTGCATATATTTGCTGTTCAAGTATTTGCTGAATTGAATAAAAATTATTTCTAGTATTCAACCTTCCAAAACCATTGAGAATATAAATTCCATAGTAAGTTTGATAGGGAATATTGATCAAATCTGCAATTTTCTTCTTATGACTTACAAGATATCATTTCTGATTCTCATTTCAAGATATCATTACTGCCTCTCTAAACCTTGCCTTCTTAGTTTCTTATATTGTTTTTCTACCCTGACTCACCCTTGATGAAATGCTAACAGTTCACTCAAATTCTATCCTGGGATTTCTTCTCTGTTTTCATGCTGTCCCTGCAATCTTACCTACCCATATACTAATTACTGCCAAATCTTTATCTCTAACTTACATCTTTCACCTGAGCTCCTGGACCACATTTTCAACTACCTAATGGACATCCTTCCCCTCTACCTAGATGTACCACAGATGGAGAGTTCCCAGATCACATTCATTATCCTTCCATCACAAGTTTTCTATATTCTCCCTCTCCTCAATTTTGTTACTAATAGTTTTACTCTTCCTCTTTTATACCCCACATCTAACCAAACTGTATTATTCATCTCACCTCCAAAATTTTGCTTGAATCAATCCAGTTATGTCCATTTCTGTTGCTACTACCCCCACACTCATCATCTCCTGTCTATACCTACAGTAAGAGCCTTCCCTCTGATTTCCCTGCCTGCCTCCTCCATTCTCTCTCCTCTCCAATTTATCCTATATTCTGCCACCTGAGCTGTCTTTTCAAAATAAAAATCCAATCATATACTTTTCCCATTCAAAAGTACCCAATGGTTCTTCAGTACCTGTAGTATAAAATCTAAATTCATTAGTGTAGAACAGAGGTTGGCAAACTTGGGTCCATAGGCCAAATTCAGCTTACCACCTATTTTTACAAATACAATTTTATTAGAAAACAACCATGCTCATTCATTTACATATTATCTAGAGCTGTTTTTACACTACCACAGAGTTGAGTAATTGCAACAGAGACCAAATGATCCAGAAGGCCAAAAAAAAATTGACTATCTGGCCCTTTATCCAAAAATTTTGCTGACTCCTGGCACGGACAGTTCCGAATAATTGGGCCCCAACCTCCCTTTCCAGTTTCATCTCCCACCACAAACTCTAGGCTCTTACAAGGGGTTCTATTATGGCAACTAGGAAATATATATTACTTACTTTGCTGAGACTTTTGTGGAAAGGGCACTGGATTTGGAGACAAAGAACAGGTCCTGAAACTTAAGTTTAGATACTAAAAAAGCACCCCACTACAGTTGCATGTGAGCTAGATAATCTTTTTGTGATGATAACTCAAATACCAGATGTTTAACCTATGAGTCATTATTATCACTATCAACATTATTATCAGCGTGTGATCCAATATCATAATTACAAGTTACATTTGCATAACATTTTAAAGCTTATCAAGTAATTCCAAAGACATCTCATTTGAGTTCACAGTAATCCTGTGAGATCTGAAGGCAAGTATTTTCTTCAATTTGTAAATGAGGAAATTAAAGCCCAAAGAAACTGTCTTGCCTAACATCAATACATAGCAGACCCTTGGTTCAATCCAGGTCTCTTGATTCTAGTTCAACAGTCTTCTTACTTTGAAGTGCTGTCTATTTAATGACATTGTAGAAAATATATAATGAGCCTGAAATAGGAAATAACTATAACATCAAAAATTCTACATTATATTCCTCAATCTTCCCTCTACCTGCAAAAGACAGTGAACAAAATCGGCAGGGACTCTGGTATCTACTAAATTGGGTTTTACTGGAAAGTTCACCAAGAACCGAAGTGTTGGTTTGAGATGGCCACATCAGAGTTGTTAGACCACTCTTCTACTCCACTCATTATTTACAGTGGAGAAAAATCTGTTTGTTTTAAAATTATTGTACACTGGCATGGAATTTTGAACTGGTGTTAGAAAATGTTTGTAGACCAAAACAAAAGATTTTCAATTCAACAGACTAAGAATATCCAGAAAAGCCCTTAAAGACAATAACAAATTGTTGTAGCTTGACCATGTGTTTTTAAAAGATTTATAAGAACACATGTTGAAAGAATCAAAACCTATCTGGGACTGAAAGAGTAAATGTCAGTTAGGACTGAAAAAGAAAAAAGCAGCCCTGCAATTAATCAGGCTGGGAGGACAGACACAGATAAAGCCAGCTGAAAAGTTAACAGGAAACACTGTTTTTCCCAAGGTCATGCAGCAATTGTAAAATATCATAGCGACCCCTTCTTTGGGTGATTACAGCTTTCTTACCAATGATGCCCCCATCCTCACTTTGGTATTTTCATTTATTACTGGAGCGAGATACCCAAGTCCTAAACCGCCCAGCTTCATGACCACACCCAACCCGTAGTTAATACCCACTTCTCTCAATTTACCTCAGAATCAGCCACCAATCCAGAACTAATCCTGGCTTCCTTCAGACACTCCTCAAAATTCTTCAGTGGTAAGCCAAAATTTACTAAAGACACTTCCCTCCTCCCTCTTGCCCAGAGGCCTTCCACGGTGCCTCAGCAGTACACTCCCTCACTAAGAGTAAATAAATTTGATTTTTTCAAACTACAGGCTTGTTCCTGGTGGTCTTTGTTTGATGAGACAAGGTAAGTTATTTTGAATTACCCTACACATTCAGCAGTTTAGTACTGATAAAAGCCCTCCTCGCTACAAAACAAACAAAAACAAAAACAAAACACACTTGAACTGGACTTCCCTGGTGGTGCAGTGGTTAAGAGTCAGCCTGCCAATGCAGGGGACACGGGTTTGAGCCCTGGTCCAGGAAAATCCCACATGCTCTGGAGCAACTAAGCCCGTGAACCACAACTACTGAAGCCCACGCGCCTAGACCCCGTGCTCCACTACAAGAGAAGCCACTGAAATGAGAAGCCCGTGTACCGCAACAAAGAGTAGCCCCTGCTTTGCCACAACTAGAGAAAGCCCGTGCTCGGCAATGAACAGCCAACACAGCCAAAAATAAATAAATAAATAAATTAATTAAAAACACTTGAACCTAAACCAGAAAATCACTAACCACAAGAAAATTTCACTGCCGATAAGGATGAATAACTCACTGAATTCTACGGCTTATATCACAGGAAATATCTGATCAATGATGCTAAGAGATAATGACATCTACCATATCTTTGCCTGCCAAAGCCAGGAAACTACCATATCTGCTGGGAAAAAGAGTATATCATCGTGCTTGCTTCAGCAGCACATATACTAAAATTGGAAGGATACAGAGAAGATTAGCATGGCCCCTGCACAAGGATGACACACAAATTCGTGAAGCGTTCCATATTTAAAAAAAAAAAGAGTATATCATCAACTTGGCATCAAGTTCCAGATAAAAACCAGATGTGTGCAAATGGGTGATATTACTAGATTTTTAACACAAATGAGTCACATAACTCTTGAGCAATTTTATCTGTCACCTACAATCTAATAACATGCTATACAAAGTGTTCATGAAATCCTTGTGTAATTTGCTAATTTTTAAACTTTAATACAGATTATATAAAAAGTAGAATATTTCCAATTCTTCTGCAACTGGCATTGAAAGATAAACTGAATTAATTGTTTAAAAAATAGGTCAAGCTAACTTCCATAGAAGCCATAAACAACCCAGAGAGTTTAAAGGTGCCTCTTTACCAGTAATGCTTTGGAAATAGCAGGTCTAGCTATTTTAAAGAATAATCTCAACCCCTTTGCTAGGCCAGCCCTATGAGAGGAATGAAGGACAAAGGACATTATTACCAAAAGCATGTTCTAATATGATGCCTATAGCATCAAGAAATGTTTTAAAATCCACTAAAACAACTTCATAACAATAAAGCAAAGTTGTGACCTTCTAAGAAATAGTAGTTATATACCTACCTCAAAGACAAACCTTAAGAATGTGGGGGTAGGGTAGAGGATGAAGGAGGGAGAGGGGTGCTTTCAGCAAAAGCTTAAGACAATCAAAACAGTACCAGGCTCAACCGATAATTGCTAACCAAATAAAAGACTTAAGGCTTTATACACACAAGGCAGAAAGGATTATTGTTCACAGATCAGACTTCTTACACCACACCCATCACTATCAACATCATCTTCAAAAACAGTTTTTCAGGAAACAAGCTGTATTTAAAGAGGGCTAAAATATTCTTGGATTAGTCTTTTCTCTTTTACAAAAAAGTCAATTGATTAACATTTGTAGTTTTAGTTTTTAATTTTTATTAAAAAATAAAATAATAGCATATATACGACCTTATGATTGGTTAAAATGCAGTTGAACATATCAATCAACTCCTATAGGTAGAGAGGACAATAACAGACCAAGAAAATACTCTGCCAAGAATATTGGAAATTGACTCATGAAATTCAGTGTTAATTCCAGATTTAAAATGACTAGTGTTTTCTGTGTGAAACTTGGTTTGGGATTTCCCAAAATAGCTCTAACAACAAATTAATATAAAGTCTTAAAAGAAGCCAGAAAAAAGGGCAAAAATGAATTTTAATAAAACCTGAAAACTGTAGTAGAAGCACAACAGAATTATTTCTTTCATGGATTTGATGCTACTATGAATCAAATTATATCTCTGAAACCTTAACCACACAGAGTAACAGCTTCACAGTCTTTAAGGCTGATGCCATTCCCACCCCTTAACACCCATCCACAGTACAATTTAAGTAAACCTAGTAAGTCCTACAGGCTATTGGTATTCATGGTCATTGAATGTCTTATTGCTAGGATAATATCATATAAGATATGGCAAAGAAACAGTATTTCTAATTCCATTCAGGCTTTCTGCAAAGTTCACTTAATATAATTTGGGAATAAATATCCTAAATCTTTATTTTACTATCTTCTTCTAAACCATTTAATTTGATTTGGTTATCATACACAGACATTTTAATTTTAGACTGCCTTTTCCTCCAAATAAACAAATCTAAACTGTTTTACAGCTTCCCTTTGTGAACTATAAAGTTCTATTTCTATAAGGTACTGGGTAAAATGTATAGAACAAATACTAAAAGATCCTTTTAGAATACTCTGGTGTATGTTGAAAGAAAAAGCTAAAGAAATGACAAAGAATAATGAGGAAAGGAAAAAAGTGTTCTTAATAGGATTAAACAGAAATTATTTTTTCATTATATTTTACATGATCATACTAAGACACAACAAAATCTACTTTCTTTCAAATAAAGGAATTAAAATTATTATCCTAATATTAATATAATATTGATTCCAGAAATGGATACAAGGGGCTAAAAACTCATATAAGCTATATAAAACCATAAAAATGCCTTTAAAAGGGATGCTTCCGTTTCCATGTGGCAGCAATCATAGCACTTCCATTCATTTAATATTTAGTGAGCACTCACAATGTAGCACTTACAAAAGACTCTGAGTTTATATTCCAGTTCTAATTACTTGCAGGTGTGACAAGAATCCCTTGCTCCTCTCCAGATACAAGAAAGTAATAACTTTAGAAGCAACTTGCTTCATGCATAATTATCAAGTACAAAAAGGAGGAAGGTGAAGTGGAGGGAAGCAGGCAACAAAAAGCAAGGCTTGGCCAAAGTGTGATGCACGGGCAAGAGACGAGAACTACATAAAATCAGAGGGAGAATGACAAATATTCCTGGCAGAAACCCAGCCAACCTCAACCAAATAAAGTTTACCTTAGAGTACTTTCTTTCAATTTACATTTACATATTAACAAGAGGTAGATTTCCCACCTCCAAGTGAATTCTGGCTTTAAATTGACATATAACCATACAATGGCCAATAAGTCAAGAGCCAATCAATGTTAAATGGAAGCTTATGGCAACAGATAAATATGAATTTGGCTACAGAGTTAATACAAGCCTCCTGAGTTGTATAAGTTGTAAATTACAGGCCTACTACATAAATTACAGGACATTGCTATATGTCAATTGTACTAAAGATAAAAGAGGTAAAAAAAGGTTTAGAGTCTTACAGCATCATGCCCTTGACTCAGTTTAGAAATACAAGCATGTACATTTGTTCCTTGGGTATAATGTTAAGTCTCAAACTAAAATGAACAAGGCATCTTGCTGCCATTTCTATGGATAATTTTATGAAAATTGTTTAGAATGTGATAATTAGGACAATTTCTGAAACTCTTACCATGATGGGTAATAACTATAATACTAGTTCTTCCAAATATTCATTTCAAACAGACATGAAACAGATTTTCAAAATTATTTCTGTACTGACAAACTCTCAAAGCAGAGCTGTACTTGTATGAAATTATATTTTCAAGTTTTAATATGACCACTACAAAGTTTCCAAAACAACTACTAATTTTTAAAGGGATGAAGAAATAACAATACATAGTGATTATAGTGCAAGATCTCAAACAATACTACAAATATTAATTACATTTGCCCCAGGATTTCTTTCAGTGGCATTAGGTATTAATACTGTTTTGAAAGAAAAAGACTCACAGGCATAGAAAACTTATGGTTACCAAAGGGAATGGTGGTGGGGGAGGGAAGAAAAATCAGGAGTTTGGGATTAACACATACACACTACTATTTATAAAACAGAAAAACAACAAAGACCTACTGTATAGCACAGGGAACTATATTCAGTATCTTGTAATAAACTATAATGGAAAAGAATCTGAAAAAGAATTGATAGATATACATATATGTTACTGAATCACTGTGCTGTACACCTGAAACTAACACAACATTGAAAATTAACTATACTTCAATTTTAAAAAGTTAAAAAAAGAATAAGACAAGGACTTAATATGAAAAGTACTGTTTTGAATTTAGTTCAATTTTTTTCCTCTGATTTAATTTGACACAATGCAAAACCAACTTGATTAGTCAAGCATACAGCTAATGAGGTGGCATGACTGGAGCTTAGACCTGTAATAATGTAAATATAGGCATTGTTGGTCTTGCCCTATAGGAATTTGGAAATTCATTCCTGGTAAATTTATTTATTTATTTTTCCTGGTAAATTTAAGTACACATATATTTAAAGTATTACAGCTGTTAATCTGGAGAATGTAATCTGGGAATTAACTCCCAAGTTCCATTCCCATGCTCCCTCTCCTCCACTTCATTAAATTACTAAATAACATTGCTGATTAACTGCACAAAAGATGGGAACATTTGAATAAATAATCCAATATAGTAGAGAGTACAGAAGGTCAGAATTTTATTGGTTTTGGCCAAAGACAATTGTAAAACTTTAATTGGAAAGAAGTGGCACAATATGATCTTTAAAGTGAGTTACTAAAATCATAATAGGAAATGCTAAAGGCAGTTTCTAAGTACAAAAATTGGAAATATTCCAGGTTAAGTATATAAAGTGAATCATTAGGCAATACATTATTACCAAATTATGCACCTATCCAGAGGGCTGCTTACGGATTCCCACACTGGTCTAGATCTGCACTGTCCATTGGCTATATGCGGTTACTGAATGTCAAATTACTTAAAGTTCCATAAAATTAAAAACTTAGACCTCAGATACAATAGCCACATGTGACTAGTGGCTACTGTTTTGGGTATCACAGGATAGAACATTTCCATTATCACTGAAAGTTCTATTGGGTAGCACTATACTATATAAAATACCAGTTAAAGTGAGTGCCAAGAAATAACTGGTACAATTCCAACTACACTGAATAAAATTTTAAACGTGGGACATATCTCTTTACGATAAAAATTCTACAGAAAGTAGGAATAGGGACTTCCCTGGTGGTCCAGTGGTTAAGAATCCACCTTCCAATGCAGGGGATGCAGGTTCGATCCCTGGTCGGGGAACTAAGATCCCACATGCTGCAGGGCAACTAAGCCCATGTGCCGCAACTACTGAGCCCACGCACCACAATTACAGAGCCCACATGCTTTGGAGCCCGTGCGCCCACGCACCACAACTAGAGAGAGCCCATGCAATGCAATGAAAGATCCCGTGTGCCACAAATAAGACCCGACGCAACCAAAAATAAAATAAGTTTTTTTTAAAAAAAGGAAGTAGAAATAGAAGGGAACATCCTCAACCTGATAAAGAGCATCTACAATCATACTTAATGGTGAAAGATTGCCTGCTTTCCCTCTAAGATCAGGAATAAGGCAAGAACATCCAGTCTTACCACTTCAATTCACCATTGTACTTGAGGTACAAGCAGTTCAAGGCAAAAAAAAAAAAAAAGCACTATAAGGCATAAAAGATTACAAAGGATAAAGTGAACCTGTCTTTATTTGTGGACAACATGATCATCCATGTAGAGAATCCCAAAGAATCTCAAAAAAGAAAAAAAGGCTATTAGATCTAGTTAGTGCATTTTGGATTAGCAATATACAAAAAAAAAACAACAACTGTGTTTACTAACAACAACTGGAAACTGAAATTTTAAAATATACAATTTAAAATAGCATCAGAAACCCTTAGGGAAATATCTCACAAAACATTGCTGTGAGAAATGTAAAAAGACCTAAATAAATGGAGAATTATACTATGTTCCTGGAATGAAAGGCTCAATGTTAAGATATTAATTTTCCCCAAATTGATCTACAGATTCAATGTAATCCCAAACAAAATCTCAGTTGCTTCTTTTTATAGAAATTGAGACACTAATTCTAAAATTATACATTGCTAGTAGGAATACAAAATGGGATAGCTACTTTTGATATAATTTGATAGTGTCTTAAAGTTAAACCTGCACTTACCATATGATCCAACAATCCACTACCTAGCTATTTACCCAGAGAAAGGAAAACAGATGTTCATGCAACAACCTGTACAAGAATATTTATAGGCCTTTATTTATAATAGCCAAACTCTGAAACAACCCAAATGTCCATCAATAGATGAATGAACATACAGAATCCAGTGTACCTATACAACAGAATACAACTTGGTGAAATGATATGCATGAATCAAAAAAGAATTAGGTCTAAGTGAAATCAAACAGACACAAAAGGCTACATACTATATAATTTCATTTAGATGACATTCTAAATAAGGCAAAAGTACAGTGATAGATTAGTGGTTTCCAGGGATTGAGGAATAGGGCATTGACTGCAATGAGGCATGAAAGAAATTTAAGGGGTGATAAAAATGTTCCATATTTTATTGTGTTGGTGGTGGTTATACAAATGTATTCATTTGTCAAAACTCATTGAACTGCACACTTAAAAAGGCAGAACTTGGGAATTTCCTGGCGGTCCAGTGGTTACGACTCAGGGCTTTCACTGCCAGGACAGGTTCGATCCCTGTTGGGGGAACTAAGATCCCACAAGTCATGCGGCGTGGCCAAAAGAAATGGGGGGAGAACCTTTTTATGTAAATCATACATACACCATAATATATGACTTAAAAAATAAAAAATGATGTGGCTAATCCTTTATCTTTTGAGTTCTAAGTGTAGATCTGTTACAAAAAGAAGTATTGGTAACATCTGACCATGAAATGTTTTTTTTTTCCTTTGGCCGCCCCACACAGCTTGTGGGATTTTAGTTCCCCAACCAGGGACTGAACCTGGGCTCTCAGCAGTGAGAATGTGGACTCCTAACCACTGGACCGCCAGGGAATTCCCCATTAAATGGTTTAGAAATAGACTGGAAGGCAAGCAGTGTAACGTATGCCAGTCACATACTTCTCTGGGCTTTGGATTTTTCTGCTCTAAACGGGGGTTTGCAACCCAGTTTCCTAAATCTGCTCCCAGGAAACTTTCAGAATGTTACAGGTGTTCTGGGAAAAGGATTTCCACTGCCAAATTACTTAGATAATGCTCCCCTTAAGATGATTCACAATGCATTTCAGCATATGAAAGGATCTGAGCAGTCCTACGTGCATTCATTTCTTTCTGTATTTTTTTAAACTCAGTGTTTCCCACATTTAATTGACCAAGGAACCCTTTTATCAAGAAATAGTTTTGCTAAAAGTTCTTTCTAGTGCTAAGATTCTGTGATAAAACCTTCAAGACTTACCTTCATGATTAAGTTTTATTTATACAGGGAAACTATAAAACTGATTTTAAAGTAGCTATGGAAAGCTGTACCCCACAAGGAGAAAACTGCCTCAAATAACAAATTTTAAAAGATTTTCTACTTATCTTGTTTACTTTCGTAGTCAACTCCTCTGAGTTTTTATCAGGTTCTGAATTTTAAATATGTTGAACTTAAGTATCTTGACTAGTATATACTACATGAAAATACATCATGATTCAGTTATCTCTATTTCAATAGCTCATCCCCAAATAACATGGCAGATTTAAGAATGTGAAAGCATCAGTGACAGGGACACTAAAATTCCTAAGCAATTACCATTATGAATAACAAAATGATTGTCAGAATGTAAAGCATTTACTGTACAAAACCAACAGAAGTTTGAATGTATATGCACAGTAGAAAGAATTTTTTAAAAGAGAAGGAAAGAGGGACTTCCCTGGTGGTCCAGTGGTCAAGACTCCATGCTCCCAATGCAGGGGGCCTGGGTTCGATCCCTAGTCAGGGAACTAGATCCCACATGCCACAACTAAAGATCCCACAAGCGGCAATGAAGATCTCATGTGCCACAACTAAGACCGGGTGCAGCCAAATAAATAAATATTTTTAAAAAAGAGAAAGAGGGCTTCCCTGGTGGCGCAGTGATAGAGAGTCCGCCTGCCGATGCAGGGGACATGGGTTCGTGCCCCGGTCCGGGAAGATCCCACATGCCACAGAGCAGCTAGGCCTGTTAGCCATGGCTGCTGAGCCTGCATGTCCGGAGCCTATGCTCCACAACGGGAGAGGCCACAACAGTGAGAGGCCTGCGTACCGCAAAAAAGAAAAAAAGAAAGAAAGAAAAAAAGAGAAAGAGAAGGAAAGAAAGAATAAAGAAATATTGAAAACCTAATACTCTACAGGTTGCTCTTCAGTGCTTCACATGTGACCACTGAAGGAAGTATAAAGCATATAAACAATGTTGATAGTACGACTAAGACTATTATACCTTTTGAACATAAATAAATGCATGAAAAATAAAAGCTATCTCAATTCAATTCAATAAATTAATTATGAATAAAGCTTAAGGGAAAAGTGAACACCAGAAAATTCTGGATGATAAACAAACTGCCCCTGAAAATGAAAAAAAAATAAAAAAGTTAAAAACACCATGTCCAACTAGACCCAACCCAGTAGTCTACTTTTTCCAGTAATATCCAGGCTATGGAAGAGTAGTGTTAGCAATATATATCAAAGAATCCAATTTATCTTAATAACACTTATGAATCTTTACCAATGACTTCATCTAAATATTTTTAAAAATTATTTCTAGTCTAAATTTATTTAACCTCTTTGGGTAAATAAGTTCTATAAGCTAATTACATAAAATAGTATTCCTTAAAAAAAGTAATCTTATTTTTCAATTTGAATTTAAGGCATATTCTCTAGGCACTAGGCACTATATAAAATAATGTAATTTTTCAGAAGAGTGAGAAAATAGGAAAAGAGTGGCAGTTACTCATCTTGTTGCTTGGTTCTGTACATTCTTTGCAAGAATTAACTTTAGTATAAATGGATTTGTTAGCTAGATCTCCTCAGGAACCACTACTATTATTTCTTCATAATGGTCTGGCCAGAGATGACCCAGGAATAATATGAATGGGACATGTGAATTTCAGTAAACTACAAGTGGGAAGGGTGATTTTTTCCTTTTAATAAAGACATAAAATTTATTACATCATTATAAGTTTGGCAAGCAGCTATAAGCAGAATGTACTTTTGCTTCCTTCTGAAATCTATCTTTACATAGTTCCTGTAAAATCTTTGAGCTCAGCACAGAAATATGTAAATAGACATCCATATGGTAAAAAACACCTGAAATATATAAAAAAGGAAATGCTCCTGCTAAGAGGAAAGAAAGAAAGAAAGAAAGAAAGAAAGAAAGAAAGAAAGAAAGAAAGAAAGAAAGAAAGAAAGAAAGAAAGAAAGAAAGAAAGAAAGGAAGGAAGGAAGGAAGGAAGGAAGGAAGGAAGGAGAAAGAGAGGGAGAAAGGGAGAAAGAAAGAAAGAGAGAGAAAGAGAGAAGGAGAGAAAGAGAGAGAGAAGGAGAGAAGGAGAGAAAGGAAGAAAGGAATAAAGAAAGGAAGGAAGGAAGAAAGAGAGAAAAATAGAAAGAAAGAAAGGAAGGAAGGAAGGAAAAAAAAGAAAGGGAGGCAAGACAGGAGAGGAGAAGAGTGGAGGAGAGGGAGGGGAAGGGGAAGGGAGAGGAGGAGGAGGGGAGGAGGAAGGGAGGGGGAAGGGGAGGAGGGGAAGGGGAGGAGGAGAGGCCAGGGGAAGAGAAAGAAAGAAAATGAATTTTAAAAAAAGGTTACCTTTTACAAAACCATGATTATATTTGCTTTACATAAAAATGCTTTAGGGCTTCCCTGGTGGCACAGTGGTTGAGAGTCCGCCTGCCGATGCAGGGGACACGGGTTCGTGCCCCAGTCCGGGAAGATCCCACATGCCGTGGAGCTGCTGGGCCCATGAGCCATGGCCGCTGAGCCTGTGCGTCCGGAGCACAGGCTCTGCAACGGAAGAGGCCACAACAGTGAGAGGCCCCCGTACCGCAAAAAAAAAAAAAAAAAGCTTTAAAAAATCTGGACCAACCATGAAACTCTTCAAGAATGTAAGCAGTTTGTTTATACTTCAAATTTAATTCTGGTACGTATTTTTGGCTGTATAATGAGTTCAGGAAGGAACAAATTAAGAATATGTTTATAACTCACATGGACATTACTCACCCACATTTGGAGGTTTCACATAATTTACAGGTAGTTCTGGAGGTCTGCCTCTATGTAGAGCTGCAAAAGCAGAGCCATTCCATAGCGTACTCTTACAGTCTATACAGAAAGATTCAAAAGTTAGTCAAGGCATAGAACAGTTTTTTTTTAACTGTACCCTAGAGGCAAATATCTGTTTTCAATTTTATTTATTGAAATACATTTTTAACTATTAAAACCACAATAAGAAATAACATGCATATGTTTAAAAGTGTTATAATCTATATTATGATAGGTGAACACCAATGCCTTAATATTATCATCAGGATATTTTATTTCCATGCTGATATAGAACCAAAGCTTTTATTATACATATATTTGAATCTTATGTAAATATGTCATGGATTAATAAGGTTTTAAGTTTACATTGGTCCCCTTCTTGATCTTTAGGCTTATACACATCTGCTCATATAAAACTGTATAAGCAAGGAAATGAATACAGCACAAGTATGCCAGGTAAAATTCAGAAACATTTATACTTCGTGTATGCTAATGTTATGGAGCGCCTGCCAGCTGTGCCATAACAGGTAACACTGCATATCAGATGATAATTGAGTAAAAATAGTTGTTTTTTATCTTTAATGTTTATGTCAAAAAATTCAAGCAAATACAAAATATTCCTAATAATTCAACTTTGAAACAAAAATATTCTACTACTCTCTTGAAAGGTTTCAAATTAACTGAATTAAAGAATTTCCTTAAATTAAGATATTTAAAAACTGACATCATTTATGTAACTATTTATATTTGTAAATTAGGATTTTTAAAACATTATGCTAAAAAAACAAAACATAGAAATAAATTGGTTGCTAGATCTGAAGTATTTAATTCACTAAGGCATCCTAAATGCCTAATTTCACATTTTTACATTCAGAAAATTCTATCTATATAATTTACATATGGGGGTTCCGTGTAAAACTTTGGGAGAAATCTGTAAAAGACTGAAAAATAGTGGAGTAGAGAAACTGTTACTGAACGCTGATGGATTGATTTTTTTTTAATATTTTTAATTATAAACATAGTTATATATCATAATTTTCATTTACCTGTTATGAAATACCCAATGTGATTAGGATGATATCAAGACTCAAAGATTAAGAACATCAAAATGTAATGAAAGAATATTTTATGTATTTATACTGTACTAATCAGAGCAGCAATCTTTTGAGATTTCTATTCCACAGGATTACAAAGAGATTTTATAGTCTTTACCTCTATAGTATTCACTGTTTTACAGAAAAGGGCTCCATTTAGGCCTCTAAAAAT
Source organism: Delphinus delphis (assembly GCF_949987515.2). Lineage (NCBI taxonomy): Eukaryota > Metazoa > Chordata > Mammalia > Artiodactyla > Delphinidae > Delphinus > Delphinus delphis. Next base: position 60,681,753 of record NC_082704.1, on the reverse strand, counting down.
TTACTTGTACACTAGGAAAATAAAAACAAGATTGGCAAGATAAGAAAAACTAAAAGAAAATTAGTATTTAGAAAAGCATGGGAACATTTAATTAACATAAAAACACACTACTCTCGACTCCTTCCTCTAAAAACTGTAAAAATCTTACCTTTGGCATCCCGTAACAGAGACTGCCGACCAACACCTAGTAATGTCTGTACCCCAGGAACACTCTGAGGGATCTCCTTATCTAGTAAGGGACCAATCCGCTCACAAATTTTAAGGAGGTAGTCTGGAGGAATGTGTGCATTGGCTGCCACCTAAAAAGCATAAGTAAAATACAGGAAAACAAATTTGGTTTAAAAACATTAATCTAGTCCATTACCAAACTGTTCCATCATGGAAAAAAGTACAATTTTAAAACACACAAGGAAAATAACATTTTAAATATTTAATACTTCAACCAAATTTAAGAAACAGCTACAAAAATTAAGCATCATTTAAACAAGTGATAACACATAAATGACATGGCAGTTTAACTTACTTTTTCGTGCCTTGATTAAATCATTTGCTTAGCTGTTAATCTAATGCAATAAGCATTACAAAACAGCAAAAAGGATCATGCCTAAAAATCAAAGTACAAAGATGATGGGTAAACTCTACTAGTACTTGATCAGCAGTGATCAAGAATCAGAGAACCTAGATTCTATATAAATGATAAGAATGCAAACAAAAGGTAATACTTGCACCAAACTCTCACTTAAGTCCCTTTAGGATTAACAGGACACATTTGCTTAATTAAAGCAGAACTCTTTCTCCTAAAAAAGTTAATTGGTTTTCAAAAGAGTATCAAATTAATGATTATTTTAAATACCATGTTCTAAACAAGCTATGTACTCAAAATTCATTGCAACATTAACTCATTTTTTTCCTCCAAGTGCTTTATTTATTTATTTTAACATTAACTCATCTTTAAAACACAAGTAAATTTCTGAAGATGATTAACTAATGTAGATAGGAATGAGACAATAAAACAACAAAACTGGTTTTCATTTTTTATCTAAGCTAATGTTAAAGTTACTGATGTGTTTCATAAATACCTAATTATTAAAACAGTAAAGAGTAAACTAGAACATTAAAAATCCTTAGATAAAAAGAACATCTACATTCTCATCTTGACAAAAGGCCCTAAAATCTACTTACAGTTACAATGCCAATTTTTATAAGTGCTACAGAGATAAATATATATATATATATATACATATATATACCTACCATCACATAGGACGCATATCAATATATTACTTCCAAGTCAAAAACAATATAACTCAAAGGAATAATTTTGTAAATCATCCCTAATGATCACCAGAAGAGATTATGTGTGTTCTTGATAAATACTGGTTCACTGAATCAATGAATGAATAAAAACCAAAGTCTACCTATAAGTAATATCATATGAACTCACAGAGGAAAAATCTTTCTCCTATCAGGGTGCCTTTTTTGTTTTCTTAGGAAACACAGGTCAAAGAACTACAATCCAACATGTATTTAGGAATCTGGGAATAAATGATTCTATTGTGATTTTTTAAAATTATTTCCTGCCAATTATCTTTTGTAAGTCCCTGAAGAAACAAATTTTAATCTACCAAAATCACTGGGGCCTGGCAACTGTCATGATGGTCAGGAAGAATGGCAACTTATGGGACTTCCCTGGCACAGTGATTAAGACTCCATGCTTCCACTGCAGGGTGCACGGGTTCGACCTCTGGTCAGGGAACTAAGATAAAAAAAGAAGAAGAAGAATGGCAACTTAACCTGATTATTTGCATCTACAAGGTTTAGCTTCTGGATTGGGACAAAGGATCAAGCAAATTCTTTCAGTTATTTCACACATGTCTAGTTTTGTTTTCCAAGCAAGTAACTACATAGAACTAAAATATACAGGTAATATTAAAGTCAAAGTACGTGATGATTCGATCTAAAAACTTTTTTTTTGTTACTTAGAGACACTGATGTCCTAAAATCCTAGTTTGTAATTCATTCTCTCCACAATAGGGCATTCCTAAATAGGCCTACGTGCAAATATAGTTAGTACTCCTAAAAACATATATCTCAAAGAAAAAAGCCTTAACGTACTGCATATTAACATCTATAATATTTTATGCCTTTTTTCCCACAACACTGTCTTGTATAAACTGGGCTTCTGATATCAGTCATTACCTTTTCACCAAGTAAATGTTATAAGGCTTTACACACAATGGTAGTTGTTGTCTTTAGTGGCATTTTCTTTTTTATCAATTTTCTTTTCCTCATTTCATTACCATCTCAAGAGTTATTCACTTGTTACACAAATCTACCCACCAACTTGCAATATATATACAGTAACATATAATCCAGAAAACGGGAGTTCTCTGATATGAATTTTTAGTATTACCCTCTTAAAGAAACCTGTCAGAATTATACCTTAAACTGAAACCTTAGGCCTCCTGGCTACTTCATTTTATAAAAACAATGATGCTTCATTTTCAGCTAGTTATATAAATGTTTTATCTATTCCTCAGTAATCATTTAAAAACACAGAATCATTAATTAAGCAACTAAAACAAGGCTCATCTACTCTCACATTCTCCCCCTTGAAAATTTGTATTATAAACTATTAAAGTTTACAAGTTTGCTTTTCACCCTATGCAACAGAAAATTGCTCAATTTCTAGGCAGTCCCATTCAAAAATCCATTCCTCTAAAATCAATAAAAATTTGATTGTAAAACAGCACAAGAGAAACAGAGATTCTATCAACACAATGGCAATAACAATACTTTTGAGTTTGAACGTGCTCTTTTCCTTTAAACAATATTTACAGGCTTCCAGACTATATCAGCACAGTTCTTGCAATGATAGTTTCTTCTAAATCAAACTTCAGGACTTATAAGTGGTATTAAACATTTACTTCAATCCATTTGCTTTGCCTAAAGCTGGAATTCCTTTTTTTAAAATTTTTTTTAAAAATAGGTATTTATTTATTTATTTATTTGGCTGTGCCTGGTCTTAGTTGTGGCATGTGGGATCTTTAGTTGTGGCATTCGAACTCTTAGTTGGGGCATGTGGGATCTACTTCCCTGACTGGGGATCAAACCGGGCCCCTTGCATTGGGAGTGCAGAGTCTTAGCCACTGGACCACCAGGGAAGTCCCCAAAGCTGGAATTTCTTAAAGGTGATCTTTTTAGGCATAAGAACTCTTATCCACCCTCAGTAATTACATTTCTAAGTTTTAAAAAAATTCTGTATTAGAATTACATGTGAATATAATGTAATATATCATAAAATGTAATATTGAAGATATGTATTAAAATATTCTATGAAATTTGTGGCTTATTAAAAGCCACTCTTTTTGATTAAAACTCAAAATATTCTAATTGCAGTTATTTAGCCAAATTTCTTTCTGGAATATAATGGCCAAGAAGTAACACAACAAGCACTTTGAGATCTGAAGAAGAAAGGCACTCTCTAAAAACAAAGTTCAAGAGCATAATACAAACTTTTGTATTATTCTGTAAAATATCTCCAAGGAGTTAAATTATAGAACCTTTGAACTGGAAGGATCCTTATATACAATCAACTTAATTCCACATCTTACAGTAGGAAAAACAGATCCAGAGGAGTGAAGTTCAATGGTCACAATGAATGGACCAGAATCTGGGTCTCTGTGCCCACTGTTATTTCTATTACTGTCCCATTAAGGCAGCTGAAAAATCATGAAAGTAACACAAAGACTGGAAAAAATTAAAACTATAAATTTGATAAACTGAAAGAAATTAAATGAAGCCTAGATTATAAACCTTCTTGATAGGAACACTGGCTGACCTAAAGAGCAAATCTAACAACTGAAATCACCACACTTGAGAATCATTATGACAACTGAGAAGACCAGAAGGAATCCAGCTGGGCACTGAATAACATACAAAAGGTACCTAATCTCAGGGGGCCAGACCTGCACCAAGAGCTACATTTGAAATACTATTTTCAGATAGCCATGATAGCATTCTTACTTTGGCTTTTCGAAATAATAAGATCAGACAAGTAACTAAAAAACAAAGAAAATAGAATTGTGTGTTTTGTTTTATAACTAAAATCACTACACAGGTAAAATGAAGAATGAAACTGAGACCATATGCTGAAGAAGTAAAATGCAACATTTTCTCTGAGATTTGAAATGGGTTTTTTTGGGGGGGATAGAAAATGAACATCCATAAAGTTAGTCACATGACTTTTTGATATTTAGGGACAGGAAACAAAACAGATTTTGAAAAATACAGCAAGGCTTTAAATATATCAATATAAGTATAGTAGAGATAAGCACAGTACTTTGAAGTCTAAGAGCCTGGATTACTCAGGCTCTAAAATTTACTAGCTGTTACTCCTTCTGGCAGTATGATACTGTAGAAAAGACTTAGATTTGAATTTTTCCAGCATCCCCAGGATCCTACTTATATGACCTGCAAAGTTATTCAGTCTCTCTGAGCCTGAGCTTCCTCAACTGCAAAACAGGGAGTAATGATAACCACCTCATACTATTTGTAAAACAAAAACAAAATCATTCACTCATGCATTCATTCATTCAGACATTTGAAGTATAGGGATATAATGGAAAGATTAAACTGCTGCCCTAAAAAAATCCATAATCCCAGTGGGGGAAACAAACTAGTAGCTAGAAACAAATCAAATCTACAAGCGCCCAGAGGTTTAGTACAGAGAGCTAATGAAGCAAAGTACAGTACCTAATTTAGCCTGGGGGTAGGGGTTCTTGTCCAATTTCACACCTGAATTCTAAGTGAAAGTTAACAAGGCAGACAAAAGGAAGGGAAGGCATTCCAGGCAAAGAGAAAGGAACCCCCATCCAGTAAACACACTTTGCACAGTGACTAGTACATATATCTCCTCAATGTTTAAGATGCTCCTACACAACATTAAGTTAAAAAAAATAAAAATAAAAAACTCTATCCAGAGTATCTGATTTTGAAAGAAAAAAATGCCCATACTTGTACAAAAAAGATGAAAGAAAACATAAAAATCTAATAGTTTATTGTTCAGTAAAATATAAATGCCTGCAATAATCCAATATTATCTTTATAATTTAAAATTTGAGTTTTAATGTTTGCTGAATTTGAAGGAGGAGAAATGAAAAACTGGGAAGCAAAGGAAAGAAAACAGGCCTTTCCATTGTAGTAATACCACTGGTTAACAGGGTGGGCCACAAAGTGTTAAGACTTCCTATCATTTTCTTTTGAAAAAATTAATCATTGTTCATAGCATTTATTTTTATTTTTATTAGTTTTAAGACTTCCTCAGGAATGAGACAGGCAGAGCAATCCACCTAGGGCTCAAGTATTCTCTGGTTAATACTGCCTCAAGAAAGCACTAAAAGTACTATAACCCTGAGGTCAGATGATATCAAGACAAGAACAAGGGACCCACCCACAGTCTAGAAGTTTCTCAGTAGAGAAAGGCCCAATAAAAAGAACTCCATACTAGCTAGCAGATTAGTAAGCCTAAAAAATATATATCATGAAAACACTTCTAAGGGCTTCCCTGGTAGCACAGTGGTTGAGAATCTGCCTGCCAATGCAGGGGACACGGGTTCCAGACCTGGTCTGGGAAGATCCCACATGCCGCGGGGCAAGTAGGCCCGGGAGCCACAACTACTGAGCCTGCACGTCTGGAGCATGGGCTCCGCAACAAGAGAGGCCACGATAGTAAGAGACCCACGTACGGTGATGAAGAGTGGCCCCCGCTTGCCGCAACTATAGAAAGCCCTCGCACAGAAACAAAGACCCAACACAGCCAAAAAATTAATTAATTAATTAATTTTAAAAAGCTACAAACATCCATGACTTATAAAAAAAAAGAAAAAAAGAAAACACTTCTAAAAAAGTTAAGAAAATTGAACAAGTAATAACTAAGAACCAGCTAATTATAAAGCACCATGGTAGATACTAAAAGGCATAAGAAAACATCTTCAACAAGGTAATTTAAAATACAAGAAATAAATTGTCAATAATGTATAGAAAATAAGATTAGGATAAGAAGAGATCAGTCAGAAGGGTTGAGGATCCCTGCAACAAGACATGGGAAAAACATACCTCCCACTTCTTAAAAATGAGTTAATACTATACCAGTATCATATTGAATTACTTTTCTGTAATACATAAAAATGCAAATAACACTAAATATCTTTTCACCTAGTGATCATTCCTTGCTTAACACAGATGCACTTCAAAGACACTCATTTTGGGCTCAATTCTGACATTTTTTAAGTGCTTTTTTTTCTTTCTTTCTTTTTTTTTTTTTTTTTTGTGGTACGCGGGCCTCTCACTGTTGTGGCCTCTCCCGCTGCGGAGCACAGGCTCCAGACATGCAGGCTCAGCGGCCATGGCTCACGGGCCTAGCTGCTCCGCGGCATGTGGGATCTTCCTGGACCGGGGCACGAACCTGGATCCCCTGCATCGGCAGGCGGACTCTCAACCACTGTGCCACCAGGGAAGCCTTAAATGCTTTAATGGTACTATTTTATATGTCCCTTACCTTATAAAAAATATTAGGAAAATTGGGTGGTGATAATTAGCCAATTACCCAAGAAAACATAAATTCTGGGGTCATAGTTCTTCAGATTTTAATGCTAACCATTCAAACTCTCTGTCCTATATTTAAAATGTAGTAACCAACTCATTTGCACTCATTTGCATTCTTTCATATTTAACTCATTTGGTCCACACAACAACCTTGCAAAACAGGTAGGGGTTTTTATTTTATAAATGAGGAAACTGAATCTCTGAGAGGTTAAGTAACTTGCCCAGGGTAGTTCAACGAGTAATGACTATCTCCTGGACTAAATCTTATGGCCTTTTCTACTACCCACAAAATCCTATTTGAGAAATGTCAAACAAAGGCATCTCTAAAATATGACACAAACACTAAGTTGACTTTAAATTACTATTTTGCTCCCTATAAAAAAATTATTAATCAGTCAATAACCAACATCAGTAGAACTTCAACAGAAACACACAAACTAAGCTAATATTCAAATGTCATAAAGGTGCTTTCTGGACAAAATTTTATAAGAAACATTCACCCAATCCAAATTCTTACTCTTTAACAGCAGCTCTCTTCGTTTCCTTAATACCATCTTATTTGTACTGAGATACCAGTTTTCCTAGGACTGATGCTATATCTCCAAAAGGATTTTAATCATTGAAAGTATGTTTCTAGAGCCCAAGTGTGGAAAAAAAAAGCCAGTGATCAATCCAGATGAATAGGTAAAACAAACATGTTATAGAAAGCAAGAGCGTACATGTGGCTCAAGCCAATCAGTAGTGAGGAATACCAGTTTACAGACATTGACTGCTGCCTGCCATAATACCTATCAGTTAGCATTATATCCACACGGGAGTCAAGCAGCACATGCTTTTTGGTTTCCCATGATGCATTCCGTTCCTCCTAACTATGGCTGTGTGTCCACATAACAGTTAATAAATCACACATGCTTAAATTGCTTCCACACTTAGAGATGCAATACCATGCTACCAGCACTCAAAATCATTCTACAGTTCTAATAGACAATTTAAGCTATTACTAGTAACTAGAGAACAAGAGCTGGGTAAGGTAAGAAAAAAATGCAGGTATGTCTGGAATTCAAATACAGTGTTTTAAAGCAGTTGGTGAGGATCAAATGAGATAATGTGAAAACATTTTTAAACTCAAATATGTTAAATGCAGATGTAAATTCTTATAATGACATATATCACCATAGATGTACTATTTCTAAAGACAGCAGTGAACATACGATCTTGATAAAAGTTTTTTAAATAGCAGAAAACTACTTCAAGTCTTTTGAATATAAAATGAAGGTAATAAAATCTATGTCACTCCAAATGTAAGCACTAATTGGTACTTTCAATTCTACAGATGAAAAATGCTGAATAAATGTAAAAATATATACCACACCTAAAGATAATTATGTCTTTGGTTCAGTCTTATGATAGGAGTACCCATACAGTGATTCAAAAATCTTAAAGCATGCCTTTAAAAAATGTTTCCAACTCACCATTCCAATATATAAAATTTGTATATTTACAAAAACTGTTCATTTGTTTACACACACACACACACACACACACACACACACACACACACACACGCCCCTCACTGCTCTGTTTGTCATCCCCAATAAAGCTCCAAGGAGGAAGCAATAAAATAGTCAACAATTCAACAGGGTCACCACAAATGAAAGGACATCTGTATTTATTTATATTATCTACCTTAAGATGTAAGAAGCAAATCTAATTCTATTATGCTGTAAATAACAGTCAAGCAGAAATAAAGAAATATACTCAGATCAAACTTCAAAAACAATCACCCTGACTTCAATTCTCTCCCTGTATCATTACAAAATTCTGAAAATTAATTTAGAATTTTTTTGAATGTCATAATCAAAAACGTTACAGTTCAACATAAACTGACAAACATTTCATGTTCAGACTCATTTTTTAAAGGCATTTCAGATCTTGACATGTCAATACTTGACTGCAAGCAGCTTTAACAAAAAAGCACCTTCCCATGTGTTCCAAATTATAAGTAAAACACTAAATCAGATTTAAGAAAGAAAAAATAGGGATTCCTAGGCTATGCAATAGTAACAGTAGTAATGAAGTGTTGAAGAAATCTAACTTATTATCTTAATATTCTTCTGGATAAATCAAGTTAAGCAGTATAGACAATTCAAATGAAAATATACATATGGACAGAAAGGCAGGATTTTTGTTTCAAGTATGTAGTATACATGACTATGCAACTTCAATTCAGTATTTTGATATCCTTGTTTATAGTCCTTCACCTCTTCATTATGCATTTGTCTTCTTTCCTTTTTATATCCCAGTACATCTTCAGTTTGAAGTGCTGCTATAAAATTATACTAATTAATACTTTGCCCTAAATTTAAATCCAAAACATGTAGCTAAATCAAAGATCACACTGTATAAATCCATTGTTCTAACAGCACTTTAAAAAATACTACCCCGGGACTTCCCTGGTGGTCCAGTGGTTAGGACTCTGTGCTTCCACTGCAGGGGCACAGGTTCAATCCCTGGTGGGGAACTAAGACCCTGCATGTCCCTTGGTGTGGCCAACACAACAAAACAAAACAAAATGAACCTACATCTCTCCTACAATGAAGCCACTCAAAATCTCAAGCCAGATTTGAAATAATTTTTATCAACAGTACGACTGATGAATCTAGCAATCAAACACTGCACACTCAGTTCTCAGCCACTTCTTTTCCTTCTGTTCAATTCTCAGCCCTGCCTCATCTTCCCTTACAAAGAAATCTATAGGTAGAGAACAGACATATGACTAAAAATAAGACCATATTATCAAAATGTAATATCCCTACAAAAATTGGACCCTGGTGTGGAAAAATAAAAACCTATGTGTACAATACAAAAAGTAAATTAAAAACAAAAAAAGTAACACTAAACCATAGATAACAGTCAAACAATAGAAGAAATTCTGTGTATATAAAAATTAAAAATGTATAAGTAATTATAAAAACAATAAATTAAAAAGATAAAGGTGAAAATCAAGTATATGTAGGGATATACAAATGGATTAATGACAATTAAAAAATAATTTGTTAAAGTTTAAGCCTCACTAATAATGGAGAAAAGAACCAATTAAGTCAATTGAGGACTATTTTCACCTATTAAAACCACCAAAAGATTTTTAAATATTTTAAAAATTCATTCTAAGTATCTAGATGGTTACATTATAAATTAGGACAATCTTCTGGAGAGCAATTTTATAATATATAACAAAAGCTATAAAATGGATGAGTCCCTTGACCTGATAACTCCACTTCAGAAATATAGCCCAGAAAAACAACTGAAAAAGAAAAGAAAAGAAAAAAAAGGAAAAAAGCAGAAAGACTACTTAACTATGCAGATATTAGTGAAAAACTGGAAGTAACCCAAATGTTCAACTGGCAATTGAGTTCTAATCACAGCAACTTAAAAACAACCGAATCTTTCCTTGCCATTAAAATAACAATGACTACTCAAATATAGATAAGTATACGTAAAAGTGTTACATAAGAAAATATAAAGCATAAAGTGGACATTGATTACAATTACATGAAAATATGCCTTTACAATATAAGGAAAGGAAGTCTAGTAAACTGGACTTTGTTTTTTTTGTTTTTCTGTGTGTGTGTGTGTGTGTGTGTGTGTGTGGTTAGGAGACTATTTTTTATCATTTTGGTGCTCATTTACTTTTTGGAACTGTCAAGTTAATTTTTAAAAAGCTTTTTCCTTTTAAAAAATGTTACTTGCTTAAAATGGTCCACTTAGAAACAAATAAACAAAAATATTGTCAATACACCTCAGTATACAAAACCACATTAGTCATAAAGTATTAAAACATATTGGTAAGCACTGTTGTTTTTGCCCTTTTTTTGAAAGAACTTCAGTCCAACAAAAAGTCTGACTACAAATTAAATTGGTAATACATGCAGTTTTTCAAAAATATTTTTTATCCATCGGAGAATTTTTTACCATTAATATTACAGATGGTGGAGTTTATCCTTATCACAATTATTATATCATTTTCTGTGCTTTGCAAAACTAAAAAAAATTAGTCAGTAGATTTGGTGATAATTAGCATGGCCTCATTCTTGTAATTTAATACAAAGAAAATTATCAAATGAACACCAAAGTAATTTAAATATTGTCCTGTTGAAAGCAAATTTTAAATCATTCTATTTATATTTAGAGTCTACCATACCCCTCCAACTTTCTTTAACTTTGTCTAATTTTCCTCTGTTTGGATCTTACTGGAAGGAAAGATAGCTGAACTTAGATTTTAGTAACATCACCCCTTTCTCCTTTCATTTCCTTCCAATTGACTGTGCCAGTGGCTAACACAAGGGAACATCCTCCCAAAAATAAAAAGGATCACCTTTTTGTGTGTGTCAATGCCGAACAGAAGGTGCATTTACACTATGAATTATATTTGCTGAACAAACAACAGTGAATCGAATGCTTTTGGTCCTTTACTAAAGTATATTCTATTTTAAAATATGACCATTGTTGTTTCCTTGTAAATCCAAAATCGTGTTTCGTCAATTCTCAAAAAGCTCATAATCCACAGTTCTTATTTAGTGAAATTGTTAACTGCATAAATGCGATTTAATAATGATTTGATGAGCTATTTTCTACAATCTGAGATATACAACGATTATGCTTTTATTCCGTAGTCGATTATCTAACACCCGACAAATTTTGAAATTAGCTTGATGCTATTATTTTTAATTGTGTCGTTTTTCCCTAGTCCCTGGTCCGTCAACTCCCCTCCTGAACCCCCTCTGCCGTGCGGCCCGCCGCCCCCAGACCAAAAAAAAAAAAAAAAAACAGCCTGGCCTCAGTTCCCGTATTTCAAGCCAGGACCAACCAGAAAGCAGTTTTCTTCCACTAATCCGGAACTCCAGGCTGTTACCAACGCTGTCATTGGCCAGCGTCAGTCCTTGGTACGTGCCCCAAGATAACCCCCTGGTTTCTCTCCCTTTTACCCCTACAATGGGCCTTTCCCGATGTTTGTAACATATTCATAATCTACAGTACGGCATCTCTGATAACCAGTTCACATTCTTCAAAGTTTTCAGGTGGAAACAAACGAGGCCAAGGGGAGGGCAAGGTACCCTTTCTCCGACTCGCCGGGAGGGGGGAAGGGACAGTTCTTCGGCTCAGTGCTGAGCTCCAGAGCCGCGTAGGTTGAAGGGTCGGGGGCGGGTTGGGGGAACAAGGTGGGGAGGGAGTGGAGAAAGAGTTGGGTTAAGTTGAAATGAAAACTTTACTCACCAGATCCTCGAAGCTTCTTCGGTGCTCTCTCCCCTCCCAGTCTAAGCGGCGCGGAATAAGCTGGGGGCCGGCGAAAAGAAAGGGGGGAGGGGGCAACGATAAAGGCCAAGCCTCTGCTCCGCATCAACCCAACCCAGTTTGGGTCCGGGTCCTCGACCCTTTGGCGTCTTTATTGCTGTTGGCCTGATAGCTGTTGTCTCAGAGCTAGACGAGTGTGGGGGAAAGGAGGCCGAGGAGGAGGAAATCCTGAAAAAACACCTCCCACAGGCATAAAGAGGGGGCGAGTTAAGACCCCAGCGATATCCGCCCCTTTTGAGGGAAGAAGCCGGTTCACCACTGTGACAACAGCTATGAGTGCCCAGTTCCAAGCCTTCCTCCCGGTCCTAGCCCTCCGCCCCTTACTTGCCCTTCCTCCAGTCTCACCCCAACCGTCCCCACCTCTTCCCGAAGGGGCTGCGTACCTGATGCTCCTCGAGCTCCTGCACTAGCACCTGAGCAAAAGGGAAACACGGATATGAGGGCAGCTCGGGCCACCAACCCATTCCTCCCTCCCCAAACTGAACCCAGCCGCTGACGGCAGCGCTACTCAAGGCCGGCCTTTTCCTCACCCACAGCGGAACCGCACACCCAGCTGCCTCGGTTTCCCCACTGGGACCATTCCCCAAGACTCCCAGATCTCCTTCCCCTTCTCACCTGAGCGGATTTGTTGCAGGGTCCGGACTGCAAGAATCTAGCGATCAGGTAATACAGCTCTGAGGAAGAGGGGGGGAAAGAGGTTGAGAGGGAGGCAAAGAAGAAAAAACAGAAGCTTTTTCAAAAGAAACTGACAGCCGTCGCGCTAAGCTCCCATCCTCTTAGCCCCAGGACACAGCTACCCACCGGCTTCGATCTGGGTAGGTGCCGCCGCCATCCTTTTCCCGAGGGGGTTTGGGGGATTTGCTCCAGAGGGGCTGGCGGGGGCGGGTGGGGATGCTGCCTCTATTGTGGTGAAGCCCCCATGCCCAGGAGTCCCGCCGCTTCCGCCGCACTCCTCGTCCCAGTTTCGGTCTCTCTCGGATTCATCGCATCACGTTTCGACCCATAGATATTCTAGCCCAAGAGCTGAGGAGGCGGAGGAGGAAGGAGAGGGAGAGAGAGAAGAGGAGGGAGGAGCCGAAGTGGCGGAGGGGTGGGCGGGGGCAAAGGGGGTGGGGAGAGGGGAGGGTAAAAACTGTGAGAGGGACCTGCAGCGCTCGTTGTTCACCGCCAGAGGCACTAACGCATCCTCCAGTCCTCAGCTCTCCAATACAGCCGACAGTTACCTAGCTACCGCTCCCGGAAGGAAGGGGAGGTGCTAACTGATGGCAGACTCTCTGGCAGCTACCGTAGAACTCAGTGGTGACGTTCCCTTCAGCGAGTTCCAGAGTGGTTACCCTTCCTGTGAGGGCAGTCGGGCCCTTTCCTATCGAGGACCTTTCCCTCTGGCGTGGTCGTGAGGAACATGTGAGGAGCCGACTTGATTCAGCTGCTTTCTTCGATTCCCTCCCGGCACCGAGGAGGCTTTGATTTTTTTGTCTCTCTTCCACCGAAAGGAGGCTAGCCGCTAAAGGATCTCGTGACTGAGAAAGAAAAGGAGTCCCTACTTCGTTGTCACTTGTTTCTCTTTAAAATGATTTTTGTACCAGATGAAACTGCTGTTAACTTAGAAGTCCGGAGGGCAGGGCTCATATTGTTATAGAGAAAGAGCAGCTCTCTAAACGTCCCCTGATTCTGATAAATTTTCAGGAAGAATTTGCTGTCAGACATGAAGCATTTTATTTTTTCCCCTTCTGAATGTGTAACACATGCCATATCTGTCCCATTCCTATAGGATAATTTTCAATTGTGTCTTCAAATACTGTCAAAATATTTTATGTTAACCATGGATTTTTATGTATTATTGCATATCTGTATGCAAGGTAGTTTTCTACAGGTTTGGGGCAACTTTCGTTATTTAATATATAACCCCTAACTCTTAGTACAGTACCGACTTTCAGTAGTTGGTTACTGAAATCTTAAGTGATCAAAGGATTTGTAGAGTAGTAATTGACACACATATAGTGAACAGTCTACTTCCCTACTTTCCCTCGCATAATATATTCCCACCTCAAGCCCTGACCAAAAAGTAATTAATAGAAGCTGAACCTGATGAAACCAGAAATGCTGTTTAAACTGCATGTACTGTTTACATTGAAATATTCAGATTTGAAGGTTCACCTTTTAAGGTTAGGGCTGGATTCTTAGGAATTTGATTTCCTCACTCAGAGTTCAGCCATTGACCACAGTGTGCCTAGAATTGCATTATGCTGGCATAAACTTAGCCTAGGTTGGTTAGTTCTCACTCTGGTCATTATTTTCCCCTCAGAAAGAAAGAACCACACAAAATGTGATATAATAGGTCTATCTTTGGTCATTATGCTGTAGTACTTGATAAGACAAATGCCATTAACTGAAAAATATTAGATATTGAAAAGACCTATAAGCCCTAGATAACTCATTGCAAGTAGCTTAGCAAAACACCAGACTAAATATATTTTACAGATCAAGTATAATATATACAACAGTTACCATTAAGCTATTACAATGTACTAAGCACTTTACATATTTTACCTCATTTAATCTTTATAATGACCCTAGGAGGTAGTTTCTATTGTTATCCACATTTTACAAGTTCTAAAAATGTCTATATGACTTTGGACAACTCACTGAAATTCTGTGAACCTTATTCCTCATCTATAAAATGTAATAGTACTTGCCATGCCCACTTCACAGTAATTGCTGTAAAAGTCATGTGAATATGTTTGTGTCATATTTCAAACTGTATAGGGCATTGTTATTTCAGTGATCGCTTCAATTTCAGTCGGGTGCAATCAGGAGAGAAAAGGCACACAGTAATTTGAATAGAGAAAGTTTAAGGTACAGAATTATTAACAATAACAGGAGATTGGAGTAATGAAGAATTACCTAGTAAGGTGTAAAGAGAACTCTAAAGAATATAGGAATAGAAGACATAGTATATAATATAATAGCAGATAGTAATAGCCACTAACCCTAGAGCTGAGAGTACTCTCAATCCCTATTGCCCACCCAGGGCTAAGATCCAGACCTTGTTGGAGAGGACACAGCCAACCAAGGCTCATTCAATGGCAGGAAAGATGCTGTGGTACCTTGCTGAAACTCCAACTTCTGGAACTTTCTAGAAGCCTACCTTCTGGAATCAACCCTCTAGGGTACCTGGGAAATAATGTTCACAGGGAAATGTCTCACCAGAGGCACGTTACTACAAAACCACTAGAGGCAAGGTGCCAGGGGAGGCTGCTGGGTGCTACCAAAAGCATGCACCACAGGAGCTAGGCACTAGAGAAAGCTGCACAAGCTGCAGGAGCATCCTACTCCATAAGCACTCCAGAAGCGGGACACAAAACCTTTTCTTCTTATACTGTATTTCCAGTTTGCTCTACTGACAAAGCTTCAGGTCTTGCTGACCAAAGGAAAAATATTTAGATAGCCCAGATCCATTTTCATAGAGCAGTCAATAATGGAGAGTTTGGAGATGATGAGCAACAAATCAATAAACTGGCACAAATTCCCTACTGTTTTCTTTACTATAAGGACTAGGTTGATTAAAGGAAAGTTATTAAAATGTGTGTGTTAACATAAAAGTGTTCATTTGTTCTTTAGGATAAGCCGAATGCTTTGAATTATTTTGTTGCAATTAAAATCACCAGTCTTAACCCTGTGGCCAAAGGCTTAATTGGGAGGGGAAGGAAATTTTTATAAGCTAAAGCAAATATTGATTTACATAGAAAAAATCAGGAATGTTTACCTGATAGGCATTAGTTTCCTAGGACTGCCATAACAAATTACCACAAACTGGGTGGCTTAAAATAAGGGAAATTTTTTTGTCACAGTTCTGGAGGCCAGAAGTCTGAAATCAAACTGTCGCCAGGCCAGAATTCCTTCAAAATCTCTGGTGGAGAACTCTTCTCCCAACTTTTGATGGCTCCTGGCATTCCTGGAAATTATGGTAGCCTAACTCAAATCTCTACCTCCAGCTTAACATGGCCTTCTTCCGTGTGTGTCCCTGTGTTAAATCTCCCTCTCCTTTTTCTTACAAGGACAACAGTCATTGGATTTTGGCCCCATCCCAAATCCAGAATGATCTCGTCTTGAGAACCTTAACTTAGTTACATCTACAATGACTCTATTTTCAAATAAGATCATGTTCACAGGTACAGGTACTAGGGGTTAAGGCATGGACATATCTTTTGGAAGATATATAACTAAACCCACTAAATCATTTATTTCATTCTGACTCTTTAAAAATCACATTTTAAGGGAAGATCAAAGTTGAAAATTTAACAGTTCTCCCCAGGATGGCCAGAAAAGAAAGAAAATAGGAAATTCTGAGATGGGGGGACAGAAGTAGTAAATAAGAAGATTAAGGGACTTCCCTGGCTAGGACTCCATGCTTTCACTGCCATGGGCCCGGGTTCAGTCCCACAAGGGAACTAAGATCCTGCAAGCCACTCAGAGTGGCCAAAAGCCAAAAAAACAGTTTAAAAAAAAAGATTAATATACCAAACTCTGTAAATAAATAGTTGCTCTCTTTTCCTGTCTCAGTTTCTTAAAATAACAAAATTATATAATGTAGTTATTAAAATAATGTATTCTTGAATTAAAAACATATCACATACATTATAATATGTTAACATATTTTAATACATTATATAGGTGTGATATGCATAACAAAAATAGGAGAAAAAAGAAGGAAGAGGGAATAGAACTATATAGGAGTAACATCTATATATCTCAAAAGAACTGATTTAGTATAAAAGCAAACTACATTCTGTTAAGAGGTATACAATCAACCCTAGATGAGCCACTAAGAAAATAACTTTAAAAAGAGTGAAAAAGTAATTTAAAAAGTTAAAAAAATGAAACAAAAAAATGTTAAAGTTCCACTAAGGAATATTTACTTAACTCAAAAGAAAGGGTAAAAAAGGAAGAATAGGACAAAAAGACATGAGATATATAGAACAAAAATTAAAATGGTGGACATAAATCCAACTATATCAATAACAACATTACAGGCTTCCCTGGTGGCACAGTGGTTGAGAGTCCGCCTGCCAATGCAGGGGACACGGGTTCATGTCCCGGTCCAGGAAGATCCCACATGCCGTGGAGCGGCTAGGCCCGTGAGCCATGAACGCTGAGCCTGCGCGTCTGTGCTCCGCAACGGGAGAGGCCACAACAGTGAGAGGCCCGCATACCGCAAAAAAAAAAAAAAAAGTGTGAGAATTTGTTGCTAGCAGACCCTTATTACAAGAACTGTAAAGGGAAGTTATTCAGGCTGAAAGCAACTGAATCCAGACAAAAACTCAAATTATTCAAATCCACATGGAAAACAAAGTTCAATTGTAAAGATTACTATATAATTATAAAAGACAGTAAAAATACATATTTCTCCTACATTCTTAAATTATTTTTAATTATATAAAATAAAATAATGTGTAGATAATCTAGTTTGGCATATCACATATAGAAATGTAATATATTTGCCAATAACAGCAAAAAGAAGGTGAGTGAGAAGAAAGCTGTATTGGGTTAAGAACATGATACCATGTGGTACGTCAAATCTGTAGGAATAAATGCAGAGTGTAAGAAATGACAAATAATCAGGCTAATATAACAAAAGCTATAAATATATACTAGCTCTTCTTTCTTCTCTCAGCTTCTTTAAAATATATTAAATTATATAAAGTAATGATTATAACAATATATTGTTTGGATTGAAAATTTATAAATGTAATATGTTTAACACCACAAAATGGGGGAAAATGGAGTAGAGTCATATAGAAGTAACATTTCTATATCTAAGCAGAATTAAGTTAGTATTAATTTTAAGATGATTCTGATGAGTTATGATGTACATAGTAAGCTCCAGAACAAACACAATGGAAATAACTCCCAGAAATATAGTGAAAATGTTATTAAAGAAATTTAAATGCAGCATCAGAAAATATTCACTTTAATGGAAAAGAAAGCAGTAAAGAAGGAATAGAGGAACAAAAAGGAACAAAAAGTAAAATGATACGACTGTTGGTGGGAAAGTAAATCAGTGCAGTCAGCATTGAAAACAGTATGTTTCCTCAAAAAATTAAAAATAAAACTACCATATGATACAGCAATCCCACTTCTAGGTATATATCTGAAGGAAATGAAATCACGTCTTGTACAAATACCTGCACTCTCATGTTCGTAGCATTATCCTCAATAGCCAAGACATGGAAACATCCTAAGTGGCAATCAACAGATGAATGGATAGGGAATTCTCTGGTGGTCCAGTGGTTAGGACTCTGTGCTTCCACTGCAGGTGGCCCAGGTTTGATCCCTGGTCAGGGAACTAAAAACAAACAAACAACAACAACAACAAAAAAACAGGAATGAAGAAAATCTGGTATATATATGCAATATAACATTATTCATCCATAAGAAAATAAATCCTGCCATTTGCAACAACATGGATGAAACTTGAGGGCATTTGGCTAAGTGAAAGAAGTCAGGCAGAGAAAGACAAATACTGTATGATCTCATTTATATGTGAATCTAAAAAAGCCAAATATAAAAACATAGAGTGGAATGGTGTTTGCCAGGAGCAGGGGAAATAAGGAGATATTGGTCAAATGGTACAAACTTTTAGTTATAAGATAAAGAAGTTCTGGGAATCTAATTTTTGTGTTAATTTACTTTTAAGTAGAGCCCCAGGATGTCGGATGGTGAGCCTCAGTTCAACAAAAGACCGAAAGGAATTAAAACAGAGAAGTTTTTGGAAGTTCTCTGGCAGTAGAGTTGTTAAGACTGCACCCTTCCACTGCAGGGGGCACGGGTTCGATCCCAAGTCAGGAACTAAGATCCCCGCAAGCCATGAGGCTTGGCCAAAAATAAGTAAGTAAATAAATAAAAACAAAAATAGTGAAGTTTATTACTCCAGGTCCTAGAAGAGGTACACAGCATGCCTCAAGGGGCAATGTGGGAGGTCAAAGCAGAGTGCAGTCTGAGAGAGAGCAGCAGGACATAAGATCCATGCCTTTAACAGAGTCTGAGGGTGGAGCACTTTGGCATTCCCAGGCTAAAGCCAGATTGATCAATTCAAACCCAAAAGAGCAGGTGTTTGGTAAGTTTTGCAAGGGTTTTATCTAAGGGGTGCACGAGGGGAAGGCTCTGGAAGATGGTGGGGACTGTTTATCACAAGGGCCTTTGGGACAGTCGTATCAGGAACTTATATTTGCTTGTGACTCTGCAGGTTGTTTCTAAGTCAGGTGTTCCCAGGAGGAGCTAGTGTCAATTCAAGGGTCCTTCAGGCCACTTGGTCATGCAAAATGGATACCAAGGAAGCAATGTTGTGGAGTAGTTTAGCTAAACTCTCAACATTAATGTACAACATGGTGATTATAGTTAACAATACTGTTTTGTATACTTGAAAGTTGCTAACAGAGTCAATCTGAAATGTTCTTATCATAACAACAACAAAAATAGTGAAGGCTGTGTTAACTAACCTTATATGATAATCATTTCACAATTTATATCAAATCATCACCTTGTACATCTTAAAGTTACCCAATGTTATATGTCAATTATATCTCAATAAAGTTGGGAAAAAGTAAAATGATACATAAATCCAAATATATCAATAATGCCATTAAATATGAATGGATTATACACTACCAGACGTAAAATAGATAGCTAGTGGGAAGCAGCCACATAGCACAGGGAGATCAGCTTGGTGCTTTGTGACCACCTAGAGGGGTGGGATAGGGAGGGTGGGAGGGAGGGAGATGCAAGAGGGAAGAGATATGGGAACATATGTATATGTATAACTGATTCACTTTGTTATAAAGCAGAAACTAACACAACATTGTAAAGCAATTATACTCCAATAAAGGTGTTAAAAAAATCCAATAAAGAGGCACTTTGTCATACTGGATTAAAAACATTATCCTAGAGACTGACATACAGAGTGAAGTAAGTTGGAAAGAGAAAAACAAATACCATATGCTAACACATATATATGAATCTAAAAAAAATGGTTCTGAAGAACTTAGGGGCAGGACAGGAATAAAGACGCAGACGTAGAGAATGGACTTGAGGACATGGGGAGGGGGAAAGGTAATCTGGGATGAAGTGAGAGAGTGGCATGGACATATATACACTACCATATGTAAGATAGATAGCTAGGGACTTCCCTTGTGGTGCAGTGGTTAAGAATCCACCTGCCAATGCAGGGGACACCGGATCGAGCCCTCATCTGGGAAGATCCCACATGCCGCAGAGCAACTAAGCCCGAATGCCACAACTACTGAGCCTGTGCTCTAGAGCCCGCAAGCCACAACTACTGAAGCCCACGTGCCAGAGCCCATGCTCCTCAAAAAGAGAAGCCACCACAATGAGAAGCCCACGCACTGCAGTGAAGAGTAGCCCCTACTCGCTGCAACTAGAGAAAGACCACGTGCAGCAACAAAGCAAAAATAATTAATAAATAAAATTTTAAAAATAATAAAATAAAATAGATAGCTACTGAGAAGCAGCTGCATAGCAAAGGGAGATCAGCTCAGTGCTTTGTGTCCACCTAGAGGGGTGGGATAGGGAGGGTGGGAGGGAGACACAAGAGGGAGGAGATATGGGGATATATGTATATGTATAACTGATTCAGTTTGTTATAAAGCAGAAACTAACACACCACTGTAAAGCAATTATACTACAATAAAGATGTTAAAAAAATTATCCAACTGTATGTAGTCTATAGGTGAAACACTTTAATTCAAAGATACTAATAGATTAAAATGAAATGGATGAAAAAATATATATCATGCAAACAGCAACCACAAGAAAGCTGGAGTGGTATACTAATATCAGAAGAAATAAAATTAAAAACAAAAAATGTTACTAGAGATAAAGAGGAACATTTTCTAATGATAGAAGTTTCAATATATCAGGAAGAGATGTATTCTAGGCCATAAGACTGACCTTAATAATTTTTAAAAGATAGAAATGCAGGCAGTCCTCAACTTAGATGGCACTACTTATGATTTTTCAAATTTCTGATGGTGCAAAAGCAGTATGCATTCAGTAGAAACCATACTTTGAATTCTGAATTTTTATCTTTTCCTGGGCTAGGAATATATATAATATAATACTGTCTTGTGATGCTGGGCAACAACAGTGAGCTGCGTCTCCCAATCAGCCACAGCTCCCAGTCAGCAATGCAATCACAAGGGTAAACATCATATGGTTCTGTACCCACACAACCATTCTGTTGTTCACCTCCAGTACAGTATTCAAGAAATTACATGAGATACTCAACACTTTATTATAAAATAGGCTTCATGTTAAATAATTTTGTCCAAGAGTAGGCAAGTGTTCTGAGCATGTTTAAGAGAGGCTAGGTTAAGCTATGATGTTCAGTATGTTAGATATATTAAATGCATTTTTGACTTACAGTATTTTCAACTTATGATGGGTTTATCAGGACATAACTCCACCATAAGTCAAGGAAGATCTGTAATACAAATTGTGTTCTCTGACCAAATAGAATGAAATTAGAAGTCAATAACAAAGAAAATTGGAAAAGTTACAAATATGTGGAAATTAAACAGCATACTCCTAAATTACCAAAAAAGAAACCCAAAAGGAAATTTTAAATTTATTTATTCACATTTTTGATGAAAGCATTGAAATTTTATTTGTCCAAAGGAGTATTTATCTGATGATTGTTACATTTAAATAAATTGGATTTCTTTTAAAAAGAAATTGGAATATGAGCTACATTTCTCTTTTATTATGAATCAAATTTTAAGGACAGTCCTGGTCCATGTTTCAAGAGGTATATACATGAAATGCCTGATATTCTGATCTTTTAAGGAAATTAGTCTTTGAGGAAATCAGTACCTAATGATAAAATAAGATGTTTATAGTACGACTTCAAAAACAGCAAAACCTTCAGTAGAACCTTCAGATTTTCTTGCATGTGGTTATAGTCTCAGTAAATGATTGCTAACTAGATGAACAAGAAGAGAAAGTATTGATTCTTTTCATTGACTTCAGTAGTAATATTTGTACAGAATTTCTTAAAACTTTTCATTCAAATTCATTTTGTAGACCTCTAAGGGTATCTGTGAAGTACAGAAATATACCTTAAACCACTGATTGACTTTAGAATTATATTACTCTGTTTCACAGTGTACTCTATATGAAATAATTTTCAAACAAAAATAGTGTTACCCCCCGCATTGTTCACTAGACTTAGTTCTGAATTACTTTTGAAATATCTCCAAATGTGGTTTCACCCTCAAAAGATAATGTATCACTTATCACTGAGACTGTCCAAAACTATTTAACATAAGCTTGGAAAGCATTATAAAAACATTTAGAATGTGTCCTAGTGGCAGTTTCACCAGAGTAAGTGCATAGCCATAGTCCTGTGGCTTCTTCAATTGCATTAAAAATTATTTTAGATTAATGCAATGAAGCAAAAACTTATGAAATCAGCTAAAGCAGTGCTTAGAGGGAAATTTAAAGTTGTAAATGCTTATATTACAAAAGAAGAAGGATCCAACGTCAATAAGCTAAACTTCCACCATAATATCAATACACTGGAAAAAGAAAAGCAAATGAAATGCAAACTGCACAGAAGGAAATAATGAAAATTAAAGAAAAAATTAATGAAATAGAGAATGGAAAAATGGTAGAGAAAAATCAATGAAAGCAAAAGTTGTTAATGTGAAAAACCAACAAAACTAAGAAAACTAGATAGGCTAACCAAGGAAAAAATGACCAAAATAGGCTCATATTACTAAAATCAAGAATGAAAGATGAGACATTATTGCCAAGCTCACAGAAACAACAAGTAATCAACTTCCAACTTCCAACAAATAAAGCCCAGACTCAGTCAACTTTACTCCTGAATTCTAGCAAAAATTTAAAAAATTAATGGCAATTCTTCACAAATTCCTCCAAAATATAGAAGAGAAAATAATACTTTGTAAATCATTCTATGAAGTATTACCCTGTCAAAAGCAAACAAACACATCACAAGAAAACTATAGACAATATCTCCTATGAATATTGCCATAGTTAATTTAATGTGTCAACTTGACTAGTCATGGGTGTCCATATTAAACACTACTGGGTGTGTCTTTGAAGGTGTTTCTGGATGAGATTAACATTCGAATTGGTGGACTCTGTAAAGTAGATTGCCCTTCCCAATGTGGGTAGGCATCATCCAATCCATTCAGGACTTTAAAAGAACAAAAGTCAGGGGAAGGAGAAAATTGCCCCTTTTTTTCCCATTTCTCTCTTTGAGATGGAACATCTCATCTCATCTCATCTTCTCCTGCCCTCTAACTAGGATTGGCACCATTGGCTCCCCTTATTCTCAGGGCTTCAGACTTAGAGTGAATTACATCACTGTCTCCAAGCTGGAGACAACTGGGACTTCTCAAGACTTCATAATCATGTGAGCCAATTCCTAGAGGAACAGAATTTTATGGGTGTGTTTTCTAAAGTGGTTCAGGGAATTTACTCCCTAATCCGATTAGATTCAAAGATACTAATGAGCAAGGAGCTAGGTAACTCTGTATATGATAATTTCCACTATTTTTGAAAAACTAGTAAGTATAATGATGTTGGTTGATTGCTCCTAATGTCACTAATGGTGAAAGAAAAGGAAATCAGGGATTCAAATTCACAAATTCAAGAGGCACAAAAATGACCTAAGAACTTCTATGTGTGTCATGAAGGAGAACTTATCGCTTGTAGCTGCAGAGATGAAATTGCTAAAATTCAAATGTAGAACCTCATCCTGTGACTGGTTGAGTTACAATGCAAGTTGAACTCCCAGACTTGCAGGGTGTCTACTGTTAAAGTGAGGACATGGATTGAGAAAGAATGAGATCCCATAAATTGTGGGAAGATCCTGATGAGGCTGAGGAGATTGGGCCCCTAAATTCTGATTAATCTTATTTACCAGTCGAAGAGAGCTCCCCACCACCAATGGAAAGTGTCTTCCTCGATCCCAGCAGAATTGGCCTCCCAAGCCCCATCAGAAGCAGCCTTTCACCTCCAGCAGAAGCAGCGAGGTGCCCGGGGCATCTCTACCTTGATTGGTATCAGCTTTTCCACCAATAACAGTATCAGGCTTTCTTCCTCCACCTAAGTGGATTAACCATGCATTGCCCAAGGAAACTCTAAAGACCTCCCTAAGGCAGTTGCCATGTAAGACAATGGTGATTCTCCTCAGGGCCCACCACCACCACCACTCTGCTTCTAGACCTATAACTAGGCTCAAGTCCCTGCAGGCTCCTAAAGATGAGGTATAATGTGTGACCCATGAGGAAGTATGTATTCCAAAAGAGCTACTTGAGTTTTCTAATTTATACAAACAGAAGTCCTGGGAACATGTGTGGGAATGGATATGAAGGGTGTGGTTAATGGTGGAAGGAACATAATGAATCAGGTCAAATTTATTGATATGAGCTCATTAAACAGAAATTATGGGTTTAATGTTGCAGCCAGGGGAGTTAAAAAAGACTCTGTTTTGTTTTTTGGTAGGGCTAAAATGTAACGAGCATGAGTGAATTAAAAATGCTGGAAATGCCTTGGTTTAACAGAGGAGGGGCTACAAAGGCTTAGGGCTTAGGGAGACTGGAATGGTGGAGTGGATTTGGCACTTAAGACCAACCCACCCAAATTGGGAGGGTCCAAAAGACATACATTTCACCAATGCTGGGAGGCATATATTTGTGAGGAGAGCCACAGCATCCTTGAGGAGCTCTGTGATCGCTCTTCTTTATAAGCCAGACCTCACAGTGGGAACTACAGTTACTGAATTGGGAAACCTAAGTGCAGTGGGAATAATTGGATCCCCAGGTGACAGAGGCCAATTGGTTGCACTCAACCATTAAAGTCAATGTGGGCATGATTGTTGTAATGGACAGCAAAGTTAAAGCTGCAATTACAAAAGTATGACTTGACCAGACCTAGAGCATTGGTTAATTGATCATAGTGTTCTTAGAAGTGTAAGAGATAGGAAGCCTACTAAAACCTTAGGTGATCTATATGAGCAGAAAAGTTCTTAGTCAAGTAAATCAAAGTCGAAGCTAAGTCATAGAAACAGAGAGTCACAATCACTGAATTCCCAGATGAGAGAGTTTACAGATCCAGAAACCCTTGAATAAAGGGGAGGGCACCTTCCTTCAAGGAAGGACCTGGTACACTCCTGAAAATTATACTGTTAATCTTTCTCTCAGCTTTACCCAAAAGGACCTATGGCCTTTTACCAAAGTAACTGTATACTGGGGAAAAGGAAATAATCAGACCTTTTGGGGACTACTGGATTCTGGCTCCGAACTGACATTGATTCCAGGAGAACCAAAATGTCACTGTGGCCCTCTAGTCAGATCAGGAACTTATGGAGGTCAGGTGGTCAACAGGGTTTTAGCTCAGATCTATCTCACAATGGGTCCCCAAACACATCTTGTGGTTATTTCCCCAGTTCCAGAATGTATAATTGGAATAGACATACTTAGCAAGTGGTAGAATCCCCACTTTGGTTATCTAATCTGTGGAGTGAGGGTTATTATGATGTGAAAGACCACATGGAAGCCCTTAAAACTGCTTCTACCTAGGAAAGCAGTATATCTAAAGCAATACCACATTCCTGGAAGGATTGCAGAGATTCGTGCCACCATCAAGGAATTGAAAGACATAGCGGTGGTAATTCCACCCCATCCCTGTTCAACTCTCCTATTTGGCTTGTGCAGAAAACAGATGGATTTTGGAGAATGACAATGGATTATGATAAACTTAATCAGGTGGTGACTCCAATTGTAGCTGCTATGCCAAACATAGTTTCATTGCTTGAGCAAATTAAAATATCCCCTGGTACCTGATATGAAGCTATTGATCTATCAAATGCCTTTTTCTATATCCTTGTACATAAAAATCCACCAGAAGCATTTTGCTTTCATCTGAGAAGGCCAACAATACACTTTCACTGTCTTACCTCAGAGGTATGTGGACTCTCTAGCCATGTGTCATAATTTAGTTCTCAGTGACCTTGATCAACTTTCCCTTCCACAAGATATTACACTATTCCATTACACTGATGACATTATGTTGATTGGACCTAGCAAGCAAGAGGTAGCAACTACTCTGGCTTGTTGGTAAGAGAGTTGCATGTCAGAGAATGGACAATAAATCTGATTACAATTCAGGTGACTTCTACCTCAGTGAAATTTCTAGGGGTCTTGTGATGTGGGGCATGTTGAGAATTCCTTTCTAAGATGAAGGATAAGTTGTTGCATCTGGTCCCTCCTACAACCAAGAAAGAGTCACAACACCTAGTGGGCTTCTTTGTATTATAGAGATAACATATTCCTATTTGGGTGTATTTCTCTGGCCTATCTACCGAGTGACCCAAGAAGCTGTTACCTTTTCGTGGGGCCCAGAACAAGAGAAGTCTCTGCAACAGGTCCTGGCTGCTGTGCAAACTGCTCTGCCATTTGGACCATATGATTCTGCATATTCAATGGTGCTTAAAGCAGGTAGGGATACTCTTTAAAGTCTTTGGGAGGCCTGTCTGGGTGAATTATAATACAAACCTTTAGGATTTTGGAACAAGATCCTGCCATCATCTGTAGATAGCTACTTTCCTTTTGAGAGTTTTTGGCCTGCTACTGGGCCTTAACAGAGACTAAATGCTTCACCGTGGGCCACCAAGTTACCATGTGCCCTAAGCTTTCAATTATGAACTGAGTGTTGTCTGACACACCAAGCCATAAAGTTGGGCATGCACAGCAATACACCATTATCAAGTGGAAGTGGTATATACAGGATTGGGCTGAAGCGGGCTTTGGAGGCACAAGTAAGTGACATGGAGAAGTGATCCAAATGCCCATGGTCTCCATTCCTCTTTTTTTTTTTTTAATCCATTCCTCTTAAACTACAGTAAGTCCCTGCATATGAAACTTCAAGTTGCGAACTTTCAAAGATACAAATGTGCGTTAGCATGTCCAATCATGTAAGTTAGTTCATGTGTCTGGCGTACATTGTCACGTGTGTGCATCCTCTACAAGTGGTTGTGCTTTTGTATACTTTATTATACATTACTGCATAGAGTACAGTAGTACTGTATCTTTATTTCAAGCCCAGGAAAGAGCTACTACCCAGACATCACTGGATCATTTTTTCAAGAGGGTAGATGGAATTGAATCCAACAAGGAACCAGAACCTGTGCCATCAACTTCAGGCGTGAGTGAAATTGTAGCTTGCCTTCTGTCTCCTATTGCTGATGATCCTTCTGCTCTTCCATCTCGCACCTCCTCTCCCTCCTCCAGTCAGTAACTCTTCTTGCTTATTCACTTGATACCAGCCCCTGTATTCCAGCTGTTGTATTGTACTACTGTACTTTTCAAGGTACTGTAGTGTAAGATTAGAAATGTTTTCTTTGTATTTTGTGTTTATTTTTTATATATTATTTGTGTGAAAAGTATTATAAACCTATAAGTACTATATAGCCAATTGTGTTAGTTAGATACCTAGGCTAACTTTGTTGAACTTACAAACAAACTGGACTTACAAATGCGCTGTTGGAATGAAACTCATTCATATGTAGGGAACTTACTGTAGAGGATTTATTTTTTTGAATTTTGACTAGTTCTTTTCTTTAGTTGGGGACAAATTATAAAGCATCACTCAAAAAGTTAGTAGTCGGGCTTCCCTGGTGGCGCAGTGGTTGAAAGTCCACCTGCCAATGCAGGGGACGCGGGTTTGTGCCCCAGTCCGGGAAGATCCCACATGCCGCGGAGCGGCTGGGCCCGTGAGCCATGGCCGCTGAGCCTGCGCGTCCGGAGCCTGTGCTCCGGGAGAGGCCATGGCAGTGAGAGGCCCACATACCGCAAAAAAAAAAAAAAAAAAAAAAGGTTAATAGTCACAATTTAAGGATTTCTCCCTTAAAAATTGTCCACTTATTTAACTATCAGACGTTAACAACAAATATGAACAGAACAAGTCATACTAAAGTTGCATTCATATCTGACTGAGAACCTTCATTATAAAAAAAAAGTATATAATTTTCTACTTTCAGCAAAAAATTTAAAGAAGTAATTTTGTTTTACATTTTAGGGAATATCTGAGGGGTAGGACATATATAGTTCAATCTCTGTATATGCAATGAATCTGTAGAATGGCATCCCACAAAACATAGTGATAATCTAAGAGCCTACTACAGAATTTTTAGTCTTCAGAGAAATATTGTTGATTTCAGCATTCTTATTTACTAATGTAAGACAAAATTTCACCTTAAGTTTTGGGGAATTCTGATTAATCAGGCATTATAAGCCATAATTCCTAATTCCCCCAGCTCTCTGATTAAAATGAAAATTCACTGTGATTAATTTTATATACATTAAAGTCCATATTGCTCATTCAGTTTATTGTTTCACATTTTTAAATAGTATAGCTGAAGTCAAATTACCTAGTCCCCAAATATCACCTCTTTCTTAAAAGTGCATCACAAACAAAAACTCCCTACAAAAGTGGCTGATGTCAATTTCTTATTCTGAGTAAACTTGCTTTCTACCTGAGCTAACAACATCAAAGTACACTTTGTCCTTTGAAATTCTTATGAATTTGCTAGTAGTTTTATTTTTCTGAAAATAGCTCTTTCCAGCATGATGCAGCACAAATAATGAATGGAGTGAGTGTCAGAAAAACGTTATTCTAATTCTGGCTCCATCATTAACTCTGTGAACTTAGGCAAATCATATAACTTATTTAGACTTTAAAAAAAACTATATAATGAACATATTCCTCCTAGCTCTAAAATCCTGTGACTATAATGTTTACTTCTACTCCATTAATTTAGCCATTTCAGTTTTCAATATCCATCCAGTGAAAATGCAAGTCTCTTATTTCTGTTACATCCTTTAAGATAACAAATACTCATCCAACATATCCCTACCCTACTCAATAGTGCTCTCAATTCTCCTGCATTTTTCCTTTTCTCTCTTCTAGGGTGCTTTGTGGAGACACTGACGCTTGTAGGAAAATTCCACTTTTTTCTAAAACCTCTATGTCAGCCTAACAAAATCTCATTCTTACAAGAGGACATCAACTTCTCCAGTTTTCCTCACTGGAGATTTCACCTGCAAACTCCAATGCATGTGGCTTCGCCAGTGCCCAGCTTCTGCAGCATAAGGGCAGTTTCTCCAGTGTTTGGCTCCTGTAGCATGTGTAGCCTCCCAAGTACTTAGCTCCTTCAGCAGAGATGGCTTCTCTATTGCTCAGTTCCCATAGCTTCCCTTGAGCACTTCCCCCTTGGGCATTTTTCTAGCTGATACCTCCACATGATCAGCAGTCGTAGGAACTCCAGAGGGTGGATTCTGGTAAATCTTGGAAGGCAAATTTCCAGCAAGTTTTACAATCATAACACCACAGTGACTTCTCTGTCATGGTAGTGCCCACTCCAATAAGGTCTGGATCTCAGCCCTGGGCAGGGGGTGGGGTGGGGATGATTTACTTTGGGTGCTCTGTCACGGCCCTAGGAGTGGTAGCTATTCCTTGTTTCTGCTATTCTTACATTCTTTTAAGGTTTTACTTCTTACTAGCTAATAGTCTCTTATTTTCATTCACTGTTACAGTTAATAATTCTTTTTTTTTACGTTTTTATTGGAGTATAATTGCTTTACAATTGTGTGTTAGTCTCTGCTTTATAACAAAGTGAATTATACATATACATATGTTCCCATATCTCTTCCCTCTTGCGTCTCCCTCCCTACAACACTCCCTATCCCACCCCTCTAGGTGGTCAAAAACCACGGAGCTGGGCTTCCCTGGTGGCGCAGTGGTTGAGAGTCCGCCTGCCCATGCAGGGGACACGGATTCGTGCCCCGGTCCGGGAAGATCCCACATGCCGCGGGGCGGCTGGGCCCGTGAGCCATGGCCGCTGAGCCTGCGCGTCCGGAGCCTGTGCTCCGCAACGGGAGAGGCCACAACAGTGAGAGGCCCGCGTACCGCAAAAAAAAAAAAAACCAAAAAACCACGGAGCTGATCTCCCTGTGCTACGCGGCTTCTTCCCACTAGCAATCAGTTTTACGTATGGTAGTGTGTATATGTCCATGCCACTCTCTCGCTTTGTCACAGCTTACCCTTCCCCCTCGCCGTTTCCACAAGTCCATTCTGTAGTAGGCCTATGTCTTTATTGCTGTCTTATCCCTAGTTTCTTCATGACATTTTTTTTCTTAAATTCCATATATATGTGTTAGCATATGGTATTTGTCTTTCTCTTTCTGACTTACTTCACTCCATATGACAGACTCTAGGTCCATCCACCTCATTCCAAATAGCTCAATTCCATTTCTTTAATGGCTGAGTAATATTCCATTGTACATATGTGCCACATCTTTATCCATTCATCCGATGATGGACACTTAGGTTGTTTCCATCTCCAGCCTATTGTAAATAGAGCAGCAATGAACATTTTGGTACATGACTCTTATTGAAATATGGTTTTCTCAGGGTATATGCCCAGTAGTGGGATTGCTGGGTCATATGGTAGTTCTATTTGTAGTTTTTTAAGGAACCTCCATACTGTTCTCCATAGTGGCTGTATGAACTTATATTCCCACCAGCAGTGCAAGAGTGTTCCCTTTTCTCCACACCCTCTCCAGCATTTATTGTTTCTAGATTTTTTGATGATGGCCATTCTGACTGGTGTGAGATGATATCTCATTGTAGTTTTGATTTGCATTTCTCTAATGATTAATGATGTTGAGCATTCTTTCATGTGTTTGTTGGCAGTCTGTATATCTTCTTTGGAGAAATGTCTATTTAGGTCTTCTGCCCATTTTTGGATTGGGTTGTTTGCTTTTAGGTTATTAAGCTTCAAAAGCTGCTTATAAATTTTGGAGGTTAATCCTTTGTCAGTTGCTTCATTAGCAAATATCTTCTCCCATACTGAGGGTTGTCTTTTGGTCTGGTTTATGGTTTCCTTTGCTGGGCAAAAGCTTTGAAGTTTCATTAGGTCCCATTTGTTTATTTTAGTTTTTATTTCCATTTCACTAGGACGTGGGCCAAAAAGGATTTTGCTGTGATTTATTCCATAGAGTGTTCTGTCTATGTTTTCCTCTATGGGTTTCACAGTTTCTGGCCTTACATTTAGGGCTTTAATCCATTTTGAGGTTATTTTTGTGTATGGTGTTAAGGAGTGATCTAATCTCATACTTTTATATGTACCTGTCCAGTTTACCTAGCACCACTTATTGAAGAGGTTGTCCTTTCTCCACTGTACATTCCTGCCTCCTTTATCAAAGATAAGGTGACCATATGTGCGTGGGTTTATCTCTGGGCTTTCTATCCTGTTCCATTGATCTATCTTTCTGTTTTTGTGCCAGTACCATACTGTCTTCATTACTGTAGCTTTGTAGTATAGTCTGAAGTCAGGGAGCCTGATTCCTCCAGCTCCAATTTTTGTTCTCAAGATTGCTTTGGCTATTCGAGGTCTTTTGTGTTTCCATACAAATTGTGACATTTTTTGTTCCAGTTCTGTGAAAAATGCCAGTGGTAGTTTGATAGGAATTGCATTGAATCTGTAGATGGCTCTGGGTAGTAGAGTCATTTTCACAATGTTGATTCTTCCAATCCAAGAACATGGTATACCTCTCCAGCTATTTGTATCATCTTTAATTTCTTTCATCAGTGTCTTATAATTTTCTGCATACAGGTCTTTTGTCTCCTTAGGTAGGTTTATTCCTAGATATTTTATTGTTTTTCTTGCAATGGTAAGTGGGGGTGTTTTCTTGATTTCACTTTCAGATTTTTCATCATTAGTGTATAGGAATGCCATAGATTTCTGTGCATTAATTTTGTATCCTGTTACTTTACCAAATTCATTGATTAGCTCTAGTAGTGTTCTGGTAGCATCTTTAGGATTCTCTATGTATAGTATCATGTCATCTGCAAACAGTGACACCTTTACTTCTTCTTTTCCAATTTGGAATCCTTTTATTTCCTTCTCTTCCCTGATTGCTATGGCTAAAACTTCCAAAACTATGTTGAATAAGAGTGGTGAGAGTGGGCAATCTTGTCTTGTTCCTTATCTTAGTGGAAATGCTTTCAGTTTTTCACCATTGAGGACGATGTTGGCTGTGGGTTTGTCATATATGGCCTTTATTTTGTTGAGGAAAGTTCCCTCTATGCCTACTTTCTGCAGGGTTTTTATCATAAATGGGTGTTGAATTTTGTCAAAAGCTTTCTCTGCATCTATTGAGTTGATCATATGGTTTTTCTCCTTCAATTTGTTAATATGGTTTATCACATTGATAGATTTGCGTATATTGAAGAATCCTTGCATTCCTGGAATAAACCCCACTTGATCATGGTGTATGATCCTTTCAATGTGCTGTTGGATTCTGTTTGCTAGTAGTTTGTTGAGGATTTTTGCACCTATGTTCATCAGTGATATTGGCCTGTAGTTTTCTTTCTTTGCTACATCCTTTTCTGGTTTTGGTATAAAGGTGATGGTGGCTTCGTAGAATGAGCTTGGGAGTGTTCCTCCCTCTGCTATATTTTGGAAGAGTTTGAGCAGGATAGGTGTTAGTTCTTCTCTAAATGTTTGATAGAATTCGCCTGTGAAGCATCTGGTTCTGAGCTTTTGTTTGTTGGAAGATTTTTAATCACAGTTTCAATTTCAGTGCTTGTGATTTGTCTGTTCATATTTTCTATTTCTTTCTGATTCAGTCTTGGCAGGTTGTGCATTTTGAAGTGTTTGTCTATTTCTTCTAGGTTGTCCATTTTTTTGGCCTAGAGTTGCTTGTAGTAATCTCTCATGATCTTTTGTATTTCTGCAGTGTCACTTGTTACTTCTCCTTTTTCATTTCTAATTCTATTGATTTGAATCTTCTCCCTTTTTTTCTTGATGAGTATAGCTAGTGTTTGATCAATTTTGTTTATCCTCTGAAAGGACCAGCTTTTACTTTTATTGATCTTTGCTATCGTTTCCTTCATTTCTTTTTCATTTATTTCTGATCTGATTTTTATGATTTCTTTCCTTCTGCTAACTTTAGTTTTTTGTTCTTCTTTCTCTAATTGATTTAGGTGCAAGGTTAGGTTGTTTATTCGAAATGTTTCCTGTTTCTTAACGTAGGATTTTATTGCTATAAGCTTCCCTCTTAGAACTGCTTTTGCTGCATTCCATAGCTTTTGGATCGTTGTGTCTCCATTGTCATTTGTTTCTAGGTATTTTTTGATTTCCTCTTTGATTTCTTCAGTGATCACTTCGTTATTAAGTAGTGTATTGTTTAGCCTCCATGTGTTTGTATTTTTTACATATATTTTCCTGTAATTGATATCTAGTCTCATAGCGTTGTGGTCAGAAAAGATACTTGATACAATTTCCATTTTCTTAAATTTACCAAGGCTTGATTTGTGACCCAAGGTATGATCTATCCTGGAGAATGTCCCATGAGCACTTTAGAAGAATATGTATTCTGTTTTTTTTGGATGAAATGTCCTATAAATATCAATTAAGTCCATCTTGTTTAATGTATCATTCAAAGCTTGTGTTTCCTCATTTAGTTTCATTTTGGATGATCTGTCCATGGGTGAAAGTGGGGTGTTAAAGTCCCCTACTATGAATGTGTTACTGTCGATATCCCCTGTTATGGCTGTTAGTATTTGCCTTATGTATTGAGGGGCTCCTATGTTGGGTGCACAAATATTTACAATTGTTATATCCTCTTCTTGGATCGATCTCTTTATCGCTATGTAGTGTCCTTCTTTGTCTCTTGTAATAGACTTTATTTTAAAGTGTATTTTGTCTGATATGAGAATTGCTACTCCAGCTTTCTTTTGATTTCCATTTGCATGTAATATCTATTTCCATCCCGTTACTTTCAGTCTGTATGTGTCTCTTGGTCTGAAGTGGGTCTCTTGTAGACAGCATATATATGGGTCTTGTTTTTGTATCCATTCAGCCAATCTGTGTCTTTGGTGGCAGCATTTAGTCCATTTACATTTAAGGTAATTACCAATATCTATGTTCTTATTCCCATTTTCTTAATTGTTTTGGGTCGTTATTGTAGGTCTTTTCCTTCTCTTGTGTTTCTTGCCTAGAGAAGTTCCTTTAGCAGTTGTAAAGCTGGTTTGGTGGTGCTGACTCTCTCAGCTTTTGCTTGTCTGTAACTGTTTTTATTTCTCCATCAAATCTGAATGAGTTCCTTGCTGGGTAGAGTAATCTTGGTTGCAGGTTTTCCTCCTTCATTACTTTAAATATGTCCTACCAGTCCCTTCTGGCTTGCAGAGTTTCTCCTGAAAAATCAGCTGTTAACCTTATGGGGATTCCCTTGAGTGTTATTTGTTGTTTTTCCCTTGCTGCTTTTAATATGTTTTCTTTGTATTTAATTTTTGACAGTTCAATTAATATCTGTTTTTTTCTCCTTGGATTTATCCTGTATGGGACTCCCTGTGCTTCCTGGTCTTGATTAACTATTTCCTTTCCCATATTAGGGAAGTTTTCAACTATAATCTCTTCAAATATTTTCTCAGTCCCTTTCTTTTTCTCTTCTTCTTCTGGAACCCCTATAATTCGAGTGTTGGTGCATTTAATGTTGTCCCAGAGGTCTCTGAGACTGTCCTCAGTTCTTTACATTCTTTTTTCTTTATTTTGCTCTGCAGTAGTTTTTTTCCACTCTTTTATCTTCCAGGTCACTTATCCGTTCTTCTGCCTCAGTTATTCTGTTATTGATCCCATCTAGAGTACTTTTAATTTCATTTCTTGTGTTGCTCATCGTTGCTTGTTTCATCTTCAGTTCTTCTAGGTCCTTGTTAAATGTTGCTTGCATTTCTCTATTCTATTTCCAAGATTTTCCATCATCTTTACTATCATTGTTCTGAATTCTTTTTCAGGTAGACTGCCTATTTCCTCTTCATTTGTTAGGTGTGGTGGGTTTTTATCTTGCTCCTTCATCTGCTGTGTGTATTTCTGTCTTCTTATTTTGCTTATCTTACTGTGTTTGGTGTCTCCTATTTTGCAGGCTGCAGGTTCTTAGTTCCCGTTATTTTTGGTGTCTATCCCCAGTGGCTAAACTTGGTTCGGTGGGTTGTGTGGTGGAGGGGACTAGTGCCTGTGTTCTGGTGGATGAGGCTGGATCTTGTCTTTCTGGTGGGCAGGTCCACGTCTGGTGGTGTGTTTTGGGTTGTCTGTGGACTTAATATGATTTAAGGCAGCCTCTCTACTATTGGGTGGGTTTGTGTTCCCATCTTGCTAGTTGTTTGGCATAGGGTGTCTAGCACTGTAGCTTGCTGTTCGTTGAGTGAAGCTGGGTGCTTTTGTTGAGATGGAGATCTCTGGGAGATTTTTGCCATTTGATATTATGTGGAGCTGGGAGTTCTCTTGTGGACCAGTGTCCTGAAGTTGGCTCTCCCACCTCAGAGGCACAGCACTGACTCCTGGCTGCAGCACTAAGAGCCTTTCATCCACATGGCTCAGAATAAAAGGGAGAAAAAGTAGAAAGAAAGAAAGCAGGAAAGAAAGAAAGAAAAGAGGGAGGGAGGGAGGGAGGAAAGAAGGAAAGAAGGAAGGAAAGAAGGAAAGAAAGAAAGAAGATAAAATAAAATAAGATAAAATAAAGTTATTAAAATAAAAAATAATTATTAAGAAAAAATTCTTTTTTAAAACAAAAACAAAAAACGGACAGATAGAACCCTAGGACAAATGGTGAAAGCAAAGCTATACAGACAAAATCTCACATACACATACACACTCACAAAAAGAGGAAAAGGGGAAAAAATCATAAATCTTGCTCTCAAAGTCCACCTCCTCAATTTGGGATGATTCGTTGTGTATTCATGTATTCCACAGATGCAGGGTATATCAAGCTGATTGTGGAGATTTAGTCCACTGCATCTGATGCTGCTGGGAGGGATTTCCCTTTCTCTTCTTTGTTCTCACAGCTCCAGGGGCTCAGATTTGGATTTGGCCCTGCCTCTGCAAGTAGGTCGCAGGAGGGCGTCTGTTCTTTGCTCAGACAGGACGGGGTTAAAGGAGCAGCTGCTTCGGGGACTCTGGCTCACTCTGGCCGGGGGGGAGGGAGGGGTACGGAATGCAGGGCGAGCCTGTGGCGGCAGAGGCCAGCGTTACTTTGCACAGCCTGAGGCACACCGTGCGTTCTCCCCGGGGAGTTGTCTCTGTATTCCGGGACCCTGGCAATGGCGGGCTGCAGAGGCTCCCTGGAAGGGGTGTGTGGATAGTGACCTGTGCTCGTACACAGGCTTTTTGGTGGCGGTAGCAGCAGCCTTAGCGTCTCATGCCCGTCTCTGGCGTCTGTGCTTTTAGCCGCAGCTCGCACCCGTCTCTGGAGTTCCTTTAAGCAGTGCTCTTAATCCCTTCTCCTCGCGCACCAGGAAACAAAGGGAGAAGAAAAAGTCTCTTGGCACTTCGTCAGGTGCAGACTTTTCCCTGGACTCCCTCCCAGCTAGCCGTGGTACACTAACCCCTTGCAGGCTGTGTTCACGCCGCCAACCCCAGTCCTCTCTCTGTGCTCCGACTGAAGCCCGAGCCTCAGCTCCCAGACCGTGCCCAACCCGGCGGGTGAGCAGGCAAACCTCTCGGGCTGGTGAGTGCTGTTCCGCACCAATCCTCTGTGCTAGAATCTCTCCACTTTGCTCCTGCACCCTTGTTGCTGCGCACTCCTCCGCGGCTCCGAAGCTTTCCCCTTCCGCCACCCGCAGTCTCCACCTGCGAAGGGGCTTCTTAGTGTGTGGAAACCTTTCCTCCTTCACAGCTCCCTCCCACTGGTGCAGGTCCCATCCCTATCCTTTTGTCTCTATTTATTCTTTTTTCTTTTGCCCTACCCAGGTACGTGGGGAGTTTCTTGCCTTTTGGGAGGTCTGAGGTCTTCTGCCAGCATTCAGTAGGTGTTCTGCAGGAGTTATTCCACGTGTAGATGTATTTCTGGTGTATCTGTGGGGAGGAAGGTGATCTCCACGTCTTACTCTTCAGCCATCTTCCCTTCTCCCCTATAGTTAATAATTCTTTACCTTAAACTTTCCCTATTCAAATTACTGTGTGGGCCCGGACTGATACATATGATTCTATTTCTTTGTAGCTTAATTCAGTCCTTAATTGTTTGCAATCAGGCTTCTATCCCAACTGCTACTGAAAATTCATGAAATCCAACCACCTTTCTCCATCCTGTTTTTTTGTTGCTTATGGCAGAAACTTCTTGAAACTCTTACCTAGGCTTCCATGATATTATATTAGTCCAATTGTCTTCCGAAATTTCATTTTTTCCTTCTGTATTTTCTTTATTTCCTCAATTTCTGCTCATACTTCTTAACTGTCAGTACCAAAGTCTGACTAGCCTTTGGCTACTTTCTGTTTATTTCTCTTCTTTCAATAACTCATATTCTCATGGTTTCAGCTCACATCTCTGATATAATTAATTCCAATCTATGTTTGTAGTCCTCTCATTTCTCCTAACTTTAATTCTATATTATTCGTTCTTTTATTCAACAGATATTTACTGAGTTCCAACTATGTGACCGACATTGGTAGATACTGGACATACAAAAGTGAACAAGGCACATTTCCTGCACACAGCAGGTTTATTGACTGGTGGTGAGCAATAACATTAAACAGAATATTATTGTCCAGTGTGATAAGTGCCTCAATTGAAGTAAAGAGTACTATGGGAGCAGAAAAGAACACTCAATCTAATCTTGGAGGAGGTCAGGGAGGACTTCCCAGAGGAAAGATGTAATCAGAGACCTGAAGGATGAGCAGGAGTTAACCAAGTGAGGGGCCTTGAAAGGGAGGAAGAAGTTAGAAAGACAATTTCAGGAAAGAGAACAGTATGTGCAAAAGCCTAAGTGTCATAGAGAGCATAGAGTTTTTGGGAGACTTCAGTTAGTTTAGATCATAGAATTGTAGATCAATTAGCCAGACAAAATTTAAGGGGAGAGTGACTAAAATGAAGCAGAGGTCAGAAATTCAAACTGTCTACTTCTTAGACATTTTTTTTGTGATGTTCTGCAAACATCAAACTCACTACGTACAGGTAATAAAAAACACATTTCAACATCTTTTGTTTTCCTTAAAAGTTCATCCTTTCAACTTCTAACCTCTGATTTTTCTGTTTCTCTACAGAAATCATACCCTTTTATGCCAATTTTTCTACTACCAAGATCATTGTTATTCCTTTGCCTTTGACTATATTGCCTCCACTCTGAAACTTCCACTTTCATCCTCTCTAGTCACACAATTTTATTATTTATTTATTGTCTCCCTCTTTAAAGGAAACGTTCCTGACCTATTTTCAGTACAAAATCATACTTATGTAGTATTTTTCCCTCCTATATCATTAATTGTTTATTTCATGTAACCATATATTGTTGTACCTTGTTCACTGATTGTTTTATTCACATATTTCTGGGTGCTGTTCTGAACACAAGAGACCCAAGAGTGAACAAGATAGACAGGACTCCCTAACTCCCTAACTATCCCCTCCTCTCACCTTTCCCCGTGGTAATCATAAGGTCATTATCTAAGTCTGTGAGTCTGTTTCTGTTTTGTAAATAAGTTCATTTGTATAATTTCTTTTTAGATTCCACATGTAAGATATATCATACTATATTTCTCTTTCTATGTCTGACTTACTTCACTTAGTATGACAATCTCTAGATCCATCCATGTTGCTGCAAATGGCATTATTTCATTATTTTTAATGGCTGATGGGAAGGGAGCTTGGGGGAGAATGGATATATGTATACGTATGGCTGAGTCACTTTGCTGAATGAACCAGAAACTATTACAACATTGTTAATCAGCTATACTCCAATATAAAATAAAAAGTTAAAAAAAAAGATATACAGGACTCTTGCCCTCATGGAGCTTATAATATACTAGAGTTTTCTGAATGCATGTCCTACCTTTTCAGCTATACTGTAAGCTCCTTGAAGTCAAGGGCTATGATCTAAAGTTTGTAATATATGTGTCTGAGCTCAGAATAATAGAAATGAAAAAAAAAATGAACAGGTGAAAGGCTTAAGCGTAGTAACATTCTTAAAAATATCCCTAGGTAGTGTGGACACATTTTCTAGAAAATGGGACATTTATCTAGGGCATAACGTATTCTAATTTTTAAATACTTTACAGTATTTCACTCATTTTTTCAAGTGCATATCACAGCAAATATCTTGAACATTTATCAATTAAACATATATTCACCTATTTATTTCTGATAAATTCTAACTTCATTACGTTAATCCAACCTCATCACTATTGACATTTTGGGCCAGATAATTGTTTGTTGTGTGTTTGTACAATGCCTGTGCATTGTAGAATGTTTAACAGCATCTCTGGCCTCTTCTCACTAGATGTGTGTAGCACCCCTCCTACCCTAGTTGTGACAACCAACAATGTCTCCAGATATTGCCAAATGTCCCCTGGGGAGCAAAATCACCCTGATTCAGAGACACTGCAACCTTTTTCTGAGATTCGTGGTAAACAGTTGCATGGTGACCTTCAGTCCAATATTCAAAATAAGATCTCTGTATTTGCATTTTAGCAGCGGTCTAAGGATTCCCCACACACAAATCACAGTTGCTTTTTATACAGGGTATATTATACTCAAGAAATGTTCATATTTTTAGAAATGAATGTGGAATTTACTCATTCTTTGGCATTCCTTATCTTTCAGGTAAAAACTAACGTTTATTAGCTATACATTGTGATAAATGTTCTACATGTATTATCTCATTTAATTCCTATAACAACTCTGAGAAGTTGGTATTATATCAGCAGGTGAGAAAACTGAGGTTCAGGAAAATAAAGTAATTTAAAAAAATTTTATTGAAGTTAATTTACAATGTTGTGTTAATTTTTGCTGTACAGAAAAGTGGCTGAGTTACACACACACACACACACACACACACACACACACACACACATATATTTATTTATTTTTTAATATTCTTTTCCATTATGGTTTATCCCAGGGTATTGAATATATTTCCCTGTGCTATACAGTAGGATCTTGTTGTTCATCCATTCTATATGTAATAGTTTGCATCTACTAAACCCAAACTCCCAGTGCATTCCTCCCCCACCCCCCTCCCCCTTGGCAACCACAAGTCTGTTCTCTATGTCTGTGAGTCTGTTTCTGCTTTGTAAATAGGTTCATTTGTGCTATATTTTAGATTCCACATACAAGTGATAACATATGATATTTGTCTGTCTTTTTCTGACTTACTTCACTTAGTATGATAATCTATAGTTGCATCCATGTTGCTGCAGATGATATTATTTTGTTCTTTTTATGTCTGAGTAGTATTCCATTGTACATACGTACCACATTTTCTATATCCATTCATATGTCCGTGGATACCTAGGTTGTTTCCATGTCTTGCTAGTGTGAATAGTGCTGCTATAAGCATAGGGGTGCATGTGTCTTTTTGAATTATAGTGTTTTTTTTTAACATCTTTATTGGGGTATAATTGTTTTACAATGATGTGTTAGTTTCTGCTTTATAACAAAGTGAATCAGTCATACATAAACTTATGTTCCCATATGTCTTCCCTCTTGCATCTCCCTCCCTCCCACCCTCCCTATCCCACCCCTCCAGGCTGTCACAAAGCACCGAGCCAATATCCCTGTGCCATGCGGCTGCTTCCCACTAGCTATCTACCTTACTACATTTGTTAGTGTGTATATGTCCATGACTCTCTGTCGCCCTGTCACAGCTCACCCTTCCCCCTCCCCATAACCTCAAGTCCGTTCTCTAGGAGGTCTGCATCTTTATTCCTGCCTTACCCCTAGGTTCTTCATGACATTTTTTTTTCTTAAATTCCATATATATGTGTTAGCATACGGTATTTGTCTTTTTCTTTCTGACTTACTTCACTGTGTATGACAGACTCTAGGTCTATCCACCTCATTACAAATAGCTCAATTTCGTTTCTTTTTATGGCTGAGTAATATTCCATTGTATATATGTGCCACATCTTCTTTATCCATTCATCCAATGATGGGCACTTAGGTTGTTTCCATCTCCAGCCTATTGTAAATAGAGCTGCAATGAACATTTTGGTACATGACTCTTTTTGAATTTTGGTTTTCTCAGGGTATATGCCCAGTAGTGGGATTGCTGGGTCATATGGTAGTTCTATTTGTAGTTTTTTAAGGAACCTCCATACTGTTCTCCATAGTGGCTGAACCAATTCACATTCCCACCAGCAGTGCAAGAGTGTTCCCTTTTCTCCACACCCTCTCCAGCATTTATTGTTTCTAGATTTTTTGATGATGGCCATTCTGACTGGTGTGAGATGATATCTCATTGTAGTTTTGATTTGCATTTCTCTAATGATTAATGATGTTGAGCATTCTTTCGTGTGTTTGTTGGCAGTCTGTATATCTTCTTTGGAGAAATGTCTATTTAGGTCTTCTGCCCATTTTTGGATTGGGTTGTTTGTTTTTTTGTTATTGAGCTGCATGAGCTGCTTGTAAATTTTGGAGATTAATCCTTTGTCGGTTGCTTCATTTGCAAATATTTTCTCCCATTCTGAGGGTTGTCTTTTGGTCTTGTTTATGGTTTCCTTTGCTGTGCAAAACCTTTGAAGTTTCATTAGGTCCCATTTGTTTATTTTTGTTTTTATTTCCATTACTGTAGGAGGTGGGTCAGAAAG
Source organism: Delphinus delphis (assembly GCF_949987515.2). NCBI lineage: Eukaryota > Metazoa > Chordata > Mammalia > Artiodactyla > Delphinidae > Delphinus > Delphinus delphis. The sequence continues at coordinate 60,640,115 of NC_082704.1, read as the reverse complement.
GATCTTGCTGTGATTTATGTCATAGAGTGTTCTGCCTATGTTTTCCTCTAAGAGTTTGATAGTTTCTGGCCTTACATTTAGGTCTTTAATCCACTTTGAGATTATTTTTGTGTATGGTGTTAGGGAGTGATCTAGTCTCATACTTTTACATGTACCTGTCCAGTTTTCCCAGCACCACTTATTGAAGAGGCTGTCCTTTCTCCACTGTACATTCCTGCCACCTTTATCAAAGATAAGGTGTCCATATGTGCATGGGTTTATCTCTGGGCTTTCTATCCTGTTCCATTGATCTATCTTTCTGTTTTTGTGCCAGTACCATACCGTCTTGATAACTGTAGCTTTGTAGTATAGTCTGAAGTCAGGGAGCCTGATTCCTCCAGTTCCTTTTTTCATTCTCAAGATTGCTTTGGCTATTCGGGGTCTTTTGTGTTTCCATACAAATTGCAAAATTTTTTGTTCTAGTTCTGTGAAAAATGTCAGTGGTAGTTTGATAGGGATTGCATTGAATCTATAGATTGCTTTGGGTAGTAGAGTCATTTTCACAATGTTGATTCTTCCAATCCAAGAACATGGTATATCTCTCCATCTATTTGTATCATCTTTAATTTCTTTCATCAGTGTCTTATAATTTTCTGCATACAGGTCTTTTGTCTCCTTAGGTAGGTTTATTCCTAGATATTTTATTCTTTCTGTTGCAATGGTAAATAGGAGTGTTTTTTTGATTTCACTTTCAGATTGTTCATCATTAGTATATAGGAATGCCAGAGATTTCTGTGCATTAATTTTGTATCCTGCCACTTTACCAAATTCATTGATTAGCTCTAGTAGTTTTCTGTTAGCATCTTTAGGATTCTCTATGTATAGGATCATGTCATCTGCAAACAGTGACAGCTATACTTCTTCTTTTCCGATTTGGATTCCTTTTATTTCCTTTTCTTCTCTGATTGCTGTGGTTAAAACTTCCAAAACTATGTTGAATAAGAGTGGTGAGAGTGGGCAACCTAGTCTTGTTCCTGATCTTAGTGGAAATGCTTTCAGTTTTTCACCATTGAGGATGATGTTTGCTGTGGGCTTGTCATATATGGCCTTTATTATGTTGAGGAAAGTTCCCTCTATGCCTACTTTCTGCAGGGTTTTTATCATAAATGGGTGTTGAATTTTGTCAAAAGCTTTCTCTGCATCTATTGAGATGATCATATGGTTTTTCTCCTTCAATTTGTTAATATGGTTTATCACATTGATAGATTTGCGTATATTGAAGAATCCTTGCATTCCTGGAATAAACCCCACTTGATCATGGTGTATGATCCTTTTAATGTGCTGTTGGATTCTGTTTGCTAGTGTTTTGTTGAGGATTTTTGCATCTATGTTCATCAGTGATATTGGCCTGTAGTTTTCTTTCTTTGTGACATCCTTGTCTGGTTTTGGTATCAAGGTGATGGTGGCCTCATAGAAGGAGTTTGGGAGTGTTCCTCCCTCTGCTATATTTTGGAAGAGTTTGAGAGGATAGGTGTTAGCTCTTCTCTAAATGTTTGATAGAATTCGCCTGTGAAGCCATCTGGTTCTGGGCTTTTGTTTGTTGGAAGATTTTAATCACAGTTTCAATTTCAGTGCTTGTGATTGGTCTGTTCATATTTTCTATTTCTTCCTGATTCAGTCTTGGCAGGTTGTGCATTTCTAAGAATTTGTCCATTTCTTCCAGATTCTCCATTTTATTGGCATAGAGATGCTTGTAGTAATCTCTCATGATCTCTTTTATTTCTGCAGTGTCAGTTGTTACCTCTCCTTTTTCATTTCTAATTCTATTGATTTGAGTCTTCTCCCTTTTATTCTTGATGAGTCTGGCTAGTGGTTTATCTATTTTGTTTATCTTCTCAAAAAACCAGATTTTAGTTTTATTGATCTTTGCTATTGTTTCCTTCATTTCTTTTTCATTTATTTCTGATCTTATTTTTATGATTTCTTTCCTTCTGCTAGCTTTGGGGTTTTTTTGTTCTTCTTTCTCTAATTGCTTGAGGTGCAAGGTTAGGTTGTTTATTCGAGATGTTTCCTGCTTCTTAAGGTGGGCTTGTATTGCTATAAACTTCCCCCTTAGAACTGCTTTTGCTGCATCCCACAGGTTTTGGTTCGTTGTGTCCCCATTGTCATTTGTTTCTAGGTATTTTTTGATTTCCTCTTTGATTTCTTCAGTGATCACTTCATTATTAAGTAGTGTATTGTTTAGCCTCCATGTGTTTGTATTTTTTACAGATCTTTTCCTGTAATTGATATCTAGTCTCATGGCATTGTGGTCAGAAAAGATACTTGATACAATTTCAATTTTCTTAAATTTACCAAGGCTTGATTTGTGACCTAAGATATGATCTATCCTGGAGAATGTTCCATGAGCACTTGAGAAAAATGTGTATTCTGTTGTTTTTGGATGGAGTGTCCTATAAATATCAATTAAGTCCATCTTGTTTAATGTATCATTTAAAGCTTGTGTTTCCTTATTTATTTTCATTTTGGATGATCTGTCCATGGGTGAAAGTGGGGTGTTTAAGTCCCCTACTATGAATGTGTTACTGTCAATTTCCCCTTTTATGGCTGTTAGTATTTGCCTTATGTATTGAGGTGTTCCTATGTTGGGTGCATAAATATTTACAATTGTTATATCTTCTTCTTGGATCGATCCCTTGATCATTATGTAGTGTCCTTCTTTGTCTCTTTTAATAGTCCTTATTTTAAAGTCTATTTTGTCTGATATGAGAATTGCTACTCCAGCTTTCTTTTGGTTTCCATTTGCATGGAATATCTTTTTCCATCCCCTTACTTTCAGTCTGTATGTGTCTCTAGGTCTGAAGTGGGTCTCTTGTAGACAGCATATATAAGGGTCTTGTTTTTGTATCCATTCAGCTAATCTGTGTCTTTTGGTGGGAGCATTTATTCCATTTACATTTAATGTAATTATCGATATGTATGTTCCTATTCCCATTTTCTAAATTGTTTTGGGTTCGTTATTATAGGTCTTTTCCTTCTCTTGTGTTTCTTGCCTAGAGAAGATCCTTTAGCATTTGTTGTAAAGCTGGTTTGGTGGTGCTGAACTGTCTCAGCTTTTGCTTGTCTGTAAAGGTTTTAATTTCTCCATCAAATCTGAATGAGATCCTTGATGTGTAGTATAGTCTTGGCTGCAGGTTTTTCTCCTTCATCACTTTCAGTATGTCTTGCCACTCCCTTCTGGCTTGTAGGGTTTCTGCTGAGAGATCAGCTGTTAACCTTATGGGGATTCTCTTGTGTGTTATTTGTTGTTTTTCCCTTGCTGCTTTTAATATGCTTTCTTTGTATTTAATTTTTGACAGTTTGATTAATATGTGTCTTGGCGTATTTCTCCTTGGATTTATCCTGTATGGGACTCTCTGTGCTTCCTGGACTTGATTAACTATTTCCTTTCCCATATTAGGGAAGTTTTCAACTATAATCTCTTCAAATATTTTCTCAGTCCCTTTCTTTTTCTCTTCTTCTTCTGGAACCCCTATAATTCGAATGTTGGTGCGTTTAATGTTGTCCCAGAGGTCTCTGAGACTGTCCTCAGTTCTTTTCATTCTTTTTTCTTTATTCTGCTCTGCAGTAGTTATTTCCACTATTTTATCTTCCAGGTCACTTATCCGTTCTTCTGCCTCAGTTATTCTGTTATTGATCCCATCTAGAGTACTTTTAATTTCATTTATTGTATTGTTCATTGTTGCTTGTTTCATCTTTAGTTCTTCTAGGTCCTTGTTAACTGATTCTTGCCTTTTGTCCATTCTATTGTCCATTCTATCTCCAAGATTTCGGATCATCCTTACTATCATTATTCTGAATTCTTTTTCAGGTAGACTGCCTATTTCCTCTTCATTTGTTAGGACTGGTGCATTTTTATCTTGCTCCTTTATCTGTTGTGTTTTTCTGTCTTCTCATTTTGCTTATCTTACTGTGTTTGGGGTCTCCTTTTTGCAGGCTGCAGGTTCGTAGTTCCTCCTGTTTTTGATGTCTGTCTCCAGTGGCTAAGGTTGGTTCAGTGGGTTGTGTAGGCTTCCTGGTGGAGGGGACTAGTGCCTGTGTTGTGGTGAATGAGGCTGGATCTTGTCTCTCTAGTGGGCAGGTTCACGTCTGGTGGTGTGTTTTAGGGTGTCTGTGGCCTTATTATGATTTTAGGCAGCCTCTCTGCTAATGGGTGGGGTTGTGTTCCTGTTTTGCTAGTTGTTTGGCATAGGTTTTCTAGCACTGTGGCTTGCTGGTTGTTGAGTGAAGCTGGGTGCTGGTGTTAAGATGGAGGTCTCTGGGAGATTTTCGCCGTTTGATATTATGTGGAGCTGGGAGGTCTCTTGTTGACCAGTGTCCTGAAGTTGGCTCTCCTATCTCAGAGGCAGAGCCCTGACTCCTGGCTGGAGCATCAAGAGCTTTTCATCCACACGGCTCAGGATAAAAGGGAGAAAAAGTGGAGGGAATTAGTAGAAGTATGAGGAAAGAAAGAAGGAAAGGAGGGAAGGAAGGAAGGAAGAAAGAAAGAAAGAAGCAAAGAAGGAAAGAAGGCAAGAAGGAAAGAAAGGAGGGAGGGAGGGAGGGAGCAAGGAAGGAAGAAGGGAAAGAAAGAAAAAAGACAGAAAGAAAGAAGATACAGTAAAAATAAAATAAAGTATAATAAAGTTATTGAATTAAAAAATTCTTATTTAGAAAAAAAAAAAAAAGGGACGGATAGAACCTTAGGACAAATGTTGGAAGCAAAGCTATACAGACAAAATCTTACACAGAAGCATACACATTCACCCTCACTAAAAGAGGTAAAGGGGGAAAAATCATAAATCTTGCTGTCAGAGACCACCTCCTCAATTTGGGATGATTCGTTGTCTAAAGGAGGGAAGGAAGGAAGGAAGGAAGGAAAGAAAGAAAGAAAGAAAGAAAGAAAGAAAGAAAGAAAGAAAGAAAGAAAGAAAGAAAGAAAGAAAGAAGGTAAAGTATAATAACGTTATTAAAATTAAAATTGATTATTAAGAAAAAAAAATTTAAAAAAAAAACCATGGACGGATAGAACCCTAGGACAAATGGTGGAAGCAAGACTATACAGACAAGATCTCACACAGAAGCATACACATACACATTCACAAAAAGAGGAAAAGGGAAAAAAATCATAGATCTTGCTCCTAAAGTCCACTTCCTTAATTTGGGATGATTGGTTGTCTATTCAGGTATTCCACAGATGCAGGGTATATCAAGTTGATTGTGGAGCTTTAATCCGCTGCTTCTGAGGCTGCTGGGGGAGATTTCCCTTTCTCTTCTTTGTTCTCACAGCTCCCAGGGGCTCAGCTTTGGATTTGGCCTGGCCACTGCGTGTAGGTCGCTGGAGGGCGTCTGTTTTTTGCTCAGACAGGACGGGGTTAAAAGAGCCGCTGATTCGGGGGCTCTGGCGCACTCAGGCCGGCGGGGAGGGAGGGGCACGGAGTGCGGGGCGGGCCTGCGGTGGCAAAGGCCGGCGTGACTTTGCACCAGCCTGAGGCGCGCTGTGCGTTCTCCCGGGGAAGTTGTTCCTGGATCCCGGGAACCTGGCAGTGGCGGGCTGCACAGGCTCCGCGGAAGAGGGGTGTGGAGAGTGACCTGTGCTCGCACACAGGCCCCTCGGTGGCAGCAGCAGCAGCCTTAGCATCTCCCGCCCGTCTCTGGGGTCCGCGTTTTTAGCCACGGCTCGCGCCCGTCTCTGGGGTCCGCGCTTTTAGCCGCGGCTCGCGCCCGTCTCCGGAGTTCCCTCAAGCAGCGTTCTTAAATCCCTCTCCTCACACACCAGGAAACAAAGAGGGAAGAAAAAGTATCTTGCCTCTTCGGCAGGTGCAGACTTTTCCCCGGACTCCCTCCCGGCTAGCTGTGGTGCACTAACCCCTTCAGGCTATGTTCAAGCCGCCAACCCCAGTCCTCTCCCTGCGCTCCATCCGAAACCGAAACCCGAGCCTCAGAATCTCAACTCGCATCCCCGCCCGCCCCAGCGGGTGAGCAGACAAGCCTCTCGGGCTGGTGAGTGCTGGTCGGCACCGATCCTCTGTGCGGGAATCTCCCAGCTTTGCCCTCCGCACCCGTTGCTGTGCACTCCTCCGCGGCTTCGAAGCTCCCCCCTCTGCCTCCCGCAGTCTCCGCCCGCGAAGGGGCTTCCTAGTGTGTGGAAACTTTTCCTCCTTCACAGCTCCCTCCCACTGGTGCAGGTGCCGTCCCTATTCTTTTGTCTCTGTTTTTTCTTTTCTTTCTTTTGCCCTACCCAGGTACGTGGGGAGTTTCTTGCCTTTTGGGAGGTCTGAGGTCTTCTGCCAGCCTTCAGTAGGTGTTCTGTAGGAGTTGTTCCACGTGTAGATGTATTTCTGGTGTATCTGTGGGGAGGAAGGTGATCTCCACGTCTTACTCTTCCGCCATCTTCAAGGTCCCCCGTTAAATTATAGTTTTGTCCTGACAATGCCCAGGAGTGGGATTGCTGGATCATATGTTAATTCTATTCTTAGTTTTCTGAGGAACCTCCATACTGTTTTCCATAGTGGCTGCACCAACTTACATTCCCACCAACAGTGTAGGAGAGTTCCCTTTTCTCCATGCCCTCTCCAGAATTTTTTATTTGTAAACTTTAATGATGGCCATTCTGATCAGTGTGAGCTGATTCTTCACTGTAGTTTTGATTTGCATTTCTCTAATAATTAGCAATGTTGAGCATCTTTTCATGTGCCTTTTGGCCATCTGTATGTCTTCTTTGGAGAAATATCTATTTAGGTATTTTGCCATTTTTCAATTGGGTTGTTTGTTTTTTGGTTTTTGAGTTGTATGAGCTGTTTGTATATTTTGGAAATTAAGCCCTTGTCAGTTGCATTATTTGCAAATATGTTCTCCAATTCTGTAGGTTGTCTTTTTATTTTGTTTATGGTTTCCTTTGCTGTGCAAAAGCTTGTAAGCTTGATTAGGTCCCACTTGTTTATTTATTTATTTTATTTCTATTGCCTCGGGAGACTGATATAAGAAAACATTGGTACAATTTATGTCAGAGAATGTTTTGCCTATGTTCTCTTCTAGGAGTTTTATGGTGTCATGTCTTATGTCTAAGTCTTTCAGCCATTTTGAGTTTATTTTTGTGCGTGGTGTGAGGGTGTGTTCTAACTTCATTGGTTTACATGCAGCTGTCCAACTTTCCCAGCACCACTTGTTGGAGAGACTTTTTCCCATTTTATATTCTTGCCTCCTTTATCAAAGATTAATTGACTATAGGTGTGTGGGTTTATTTCTGGGCTCTCTATTCTGTTCCACTGATCTGTATGACTGTTTTGTGCCAGTACTACAGTGTATTGATTACCATAGCTTTGTAGTATTATCTGAAGTCTGGGAGGGTTAGGCCTCCTGCTTTGTTCTCTAGGAAACTCAAATAACTTGTCTAAATTTATACGGTTTATGGTTTAAATGAGTTTCAAATCCAGAACTCTGACAACAAAACCAGTTTACTTTCACACTTACTGACCTTTCCTTCATCTGAGTAATTCACCAGTAGGAATGAGTTATAGAGTAAATTTTAATACCAGCAGAAGGTGGTGGATCAAAAAGTTTCCATTCTTACTTTAGAGGAAACTGTTATTAACTTTCTCAATTTACACCTCACCATCTCAGTTTTCATGTTGTTTAATGATATAAACTACCAGAAACTCATCAGTTTCTCATAACAGTTTTCTAAATGAGAAGGGAAAAGAGATTGATCTCCACTACATGCAAATAAATCAAGGGTGTTAGAAGGATAAAGATCTAGTCACTCTGTGGTAAACACTTCAGTAGGATTACAGAGGTTTCAGTGGTTTTGTTGATCTTTTTTCTAGTTAAAAATAATGTATGTTTACTTATGATAGAGTTTAAAGGATAGTGTGCTAGAATGAGAAAGTACTATTCTGGAAATCAGGAGATTCCAGAGATTTTAGTTCTGGTTCTTGATGTAATTAAGGCCCTGAGTAAGTTATTTCTCTATTCTGGACCTCAGGTTCCTCACTTGTAAAAGGAAGGGTAGTAGCCCATATGATTTCTAAGGTCCTTTATAGCTCTGACATTCTAAAAAGATCTGTGTTGTAGAAAACTCCTCTGAAAGAAATAGAAATCATAAATATCATATATAATACTATTAAGATTTCACTGTTTAAGTAAAAAATAATTGGAATTTGGATGATTGTAGAAATTCAAAATCATATACAGTCCTAAAGTTGTTCGTTCCTTAGGGTTTTTTTATTTGATTGTTTTAGATATGATTGTTATTTAACTCCATTCTTGCCTAAAGACTTTTGTTTTTCTCCTCACATTTCCTCTAGATGGTGCTCCATAACCAAAAATCACTCCTTTTAGGCTAGAAGCTATTAAGAAATATTCTTAGTCAGGAGCACGCTCCCTTGTGTCTCCAAATTCTGTATTATATTTTATCAGTGTCACAATTTAGAGGATACCAGCGCTATAAAGTATAAACATATTTTTCTAAGTTTCACAAATGTATTTAATATAGCACAAAGCACCATCTATATGGAATAGTTCCATCTGTTATGCTGCGTACTGATATCATATCTGTGCTATGGAAGCCAGGCATTAATTGGTGTTAGATGTTTAGTATTCTGTTGATCTGCTAGATAGTGTGTACATCATTTATAAAATGAAACTTTGGGGAATTCCCTGGTGGTCCAGTGGTTAGGACTCCACCTTTCCACTCAGGGGGCATGGGTTCAATCCCTGGTAGGGGAACTAGGATCTCACAAGCTGCTTATCATGACCAAATAAATAAATAAATAAAATGAAGCTTTTAGAAACATAGGACAGGAGACACATAGTTTTTCGAGGCAGAAGCTCAGGGTGTCTCCCTTTGCCTGGCAAAGCAATAAAGCTATCCTTTAAAAACAAAAAGAAAAACAAAAACATAGGACACCTTGAGTTAAATTTTCTTTACACATATTCAACAGATACATAATGAATATTTTAAAGGCAAAGTTTTACTTATATGTTCTGTATTTCTTATTATAATATTTATTATTTCACAAAAGTATTAAAACTTCATACATAGGAAAGATCTTAGACCAGATAATTTTTGACTTGTAATTAAAAAAGGGTCATAAATGTCTTTTAATTTGAAAAATTACTGTTACATTTAATGTCTTTATTCTTAACTATTTTAACATTGTTTAGTTCTCTACTCTCTTTAAGGAACTAATTATTTCTGTAAATCTAATCCCTTACCATCACTGTGCTTCTCACTTTAACTCTGAATGTCAATGATATAAATTCCATGGTATCTCAACATATTGAAAGTACCAACTTGAAAGATAAGATGAGTTGTCTCTGAAGATTTTATGTGTGGGTTTTATCAGATACAATTTTGTATTTAGCTGCCATTTTAAAAGAATTACTCATTCAGCAAATGTTAAATGTAACCAAAGTTGAATGTTTTGTTTTGTTTTGTTTTGTTTTAAACATCTTTATTGGGGTATAATTGCTTTACAATGGTGTGTTAGTTTCTGCTTTATAACAAAGTGAATCAGTTATACATATACATATGTTTCCATATCTCTTCCCTCTTGCGTCTCCCTCCCTCCCACCCTCCCTATCCCACCCCTCCAGGCTGTCACAAAGCACCGAGCCAATCCCTGTGCCATGCGGCTGCTTCCCACTAGCTATCTACCTTACTACATTTGTTAGTGTGTATATGTCCATGACTCTCTGTCGCCCTGTCACAGCTCACCCTTCCCCCTCCCCATAACCTCAAGTCCGTTCTCTAGGAGGTCTGCATCTTTATTCCTGCCTTACCCCTAGGTTCTTCATGACATTTTTTTTCTTAAATTCCATATATATGTGTTAGCATACGGTATTTGTCTTTTTCTTTCTGACTTACTTCACTGTGTATGACAGACTCTAGGTCTATCCACCTCATTACAAATAGCTCAATTTCGTTTCTTTTTATGGCTGAGTAATATTCCATTGTATATATGTGCCACATCTTCTTTATCCATTCATCCAATGATGGGCACTTAGGTTGTTTCCATCTCCAGCCTATTGTAAATAGAGCTGCAATGAACATTTTGGTACATGACTCTTTTTGAATTTTGGTTTTCTCAGGGTATATGCCCAGTAGTGGGATTGCTGGGTCATATGGTAGTTCTATTTGTAGTTTTTTAAGGAACCTCCATACTGTTCTCCATAGTGGCTGAACCAATTCACATTCCCACCAGCAGTGCAAGAGTGTTCCCTTTTCTCCACACCCTCTCCAGCATTTATTGTTTCTAGATTTTTTGATGATGGCCATTCTGACTGGTGTGAGATGATATCTCATTGTAGTTTTGATTTGCATTTCTCTAATGATTAATGATGTTGAGCATTCTTTCGTGTGTTTGTTGGCAGTCTGTATATCTTCTTTGGAGAAATGTCTATTTAGGTCTTCTGCCCATTTTTGGATTGGGTTGTTTGTTTTTTTGTTATTGAGCTGCATGAGCTGCTTGTAAATTTTGGAGATTAATCCTTTGTCGGTTGCTTCATTTGCAAATATTTTCTCCCATTCTGAGGGTTGTCTTTTGGTCTTGTTTATGGTTTCCTTTGCTGTGCAAAACCTTTGAAGTTTCATTAGGTCCCATTTGTTTATTTTTGTTTTTATTTCCATTACTGTAGGAGGTGGGTCAGAAAGGATCTTGCTGTGATTTATGTCATAGAGTGTTCTGCCTATGTTTTCCTCTAAGAGTTTGATAGTTTCTGGCCTTACATTTAGGTCTTTAATCCACTTTGAGATTATTTTTGTGTATGGTGTTAGGGAGTGATCTAGTCTCATACTTTTACATGTACCTGTCCAGTTTTCCCAGCACCACTTATTGAAGAGGCTGTCCTTTCTCCACTGTACATTCCTGCCACCTTTATCAAAGATAAGGTGTCCATATGTGCATGGGTTTATCTCTGGGCTTTCTATCCTGTTCCATTGATCTATCTTTCTGTTTTTGTGCCAGTACCATACCATCTTGATAACTGTAGCTTTGTAGTATAGTCTGAAGTCAGGGAGCCTGATTCCTCCAGTTCCTTTTTTCATTCTCAAGATTGCTTTGGCTATTCGGGGTCTTTTGTGTTTCCATACAAATTGCAAAATTTTTTGTTCTAGTTCTGTGAAAAATGTCAGTGGTAGTTTGATAGGGATTGCATTGAATCTATAGATTGCTTTGGGTAGTAGAGTCATTTTCACAATGTTGATTCTTCCAATCCAAGAACATGGTATATCTCTCCATCTATTTGTATCATCTTTAATTTCTTTCATCAGTGTCTTATAATTTTCTGCATACAGGTCTTTTGTCTCCTTAGGTAGGTTTATTCCTAGATATTTTATTCTTTCTGTTGCAATGGTAAATAGGAGTGTTTTTTTGATTTCACTTTCAGATTGTTCATCATTAGTATATAGGAATGCCAGAGATTTCTGTGCATTAATTTTGTATCCTGCCACTTTACCAAATTCATTGATTAGCTCTAGTAGTTTTCTGTTAGCATCTTTAGGATTCTCTATGTATAGGATCATGTCATCTGCAAACAGTGACAGCTATACTTCTTCTTTTCCGATTTGGATTCCTTTTATTTCCTTTTCTTCTCTGATTGCTGTGGTTAAAACTTCCAAAACTATGTTGAATAAGAGTGGTGAGAGTGGGCAACCTAGTCTTGTTCCTGATCTTAGTGGAAATGCTTTCAGTTTTTCACCATTGAGGATGATGTTTGCTGTGGGCTTGTCATATATGGCCTTTATTATGTTGAGGAAAGTTCCCTCTATGCCTACTTTCTGCAGGGTTTTTATCATAAATGGGTGTTGAATTTTGTCAAAAGCTTTCTCTGCATCTATTGAGATGATCATATGGTTTTTCTCCTTCAATTTGTTAATATGGTTTATCACATTGATAGATTTGCGTATATTGAAGAATCCTTGCATTCCTGGAATAAACCCCACTTGATCATGGTGTATGATCCTTTTAATGTGCTGTTGGATTCTGTTTGCTAGTGTTTTGTTGAGGATTTTTGCATCTATGTTCATCAGTGATATTGGCCTGTAGTTTTCTTTCTTTGTGACATCCTTGTCTGGTTTTGGTATCAAGGTGATGGTGGCCTCATAGAAGGAGTTTGGGAGTGTTCCTCCCTCTGCTATATTTTGGAAGAGTTTGAGAGGATAGGTGTTAGCTCTTCTCTAAATGTTTGATAGAATTCGCCTGTGAAGCCATCTGGTTCTGGGCTTTTGTTTGTTGGAAGATTTTAATCACAGTTTCAATTTCAGTGCTTGTGATTGGTCTGTTCATATTTTCTATTTCTTCCTGATTCAGTCTTGGCAGGTTGTGCATTTCTAAGAATTTGTCCATTTCTTCCAGATTCTCCATTTTATTGGCATAGAGATGCTTGTAGTAATCTCTCATGATCTCTTTTATTTCTGCAGTGTCAGTTGTTACCTCTCCTTTTTCATTTCTAATTCTATTGATTTGAGTCTTCTCCCTTTTATTCTTGATGAGTCTGGCTAGTGGTTTATCTATTTTGTTTATCTTCTCAAAAAACCAGATTTTAGTTTTATTGATCTTTGCTATTGTTTCCTTCATTTCTTTTTCATTTATTTCTGATCTTATTTTTATGATTTCTTTCCTTCTGCTAGCTTTGGGGTTTTTTTGTTCTTCTTTCTCTAATTGCTTGAGGTGCAAGGTTAGGTTGTTTATTCGAGATGTTTCCTGCTTCTTAAGGTGGGCTTGTATTGCTATAAACTTCCCCCTTAGAACTGCTTTTGCTGCATCCCACAGGTTTTGGTTCGTTGTGTCCCCATTGTCATTTGTTTCTAGGTATTTTTTGATTTCCTCTTTGATTTCTTCAGTGATCACTTCATTATTAAGTAGTGTATTGTTTAGCCTCCATGTGTTTGTATTTTTTACAGATCTTTTCCTGTAATTGATATCTAGTCTCATGGCATTGTGGTCAGAAAAGATACTTGATACAATTTCAATTTTCTTAAATTTACCAAGGCTTGATTTGTGACCTAAGATATGATCTATCCTGGAGAATGTTCCATGAGCACTTGAGAAAAATGTGTATTCTGTTGTTTTTGGATGGAGTGTCCTATAAATATCAATTAAGTCCATCTTGTTTAATGTATCATTTAAAGCTTGTGTTTCCTTATTTATTTTCATTTTGGATGATCTGTCCATGGGTGAAAGTGGGGTGTTTAAGTCTCCTACTATGAATGTGTTACTGTTGATTTCCCCTTTTATGGCTGTTAGTATTTGCCTTATGTATTGAGGTGCTCCTATGTTAGGTGCATAAATATTTACAATTGTTATATCTTCTTCTTGGATCGATCCCTTGATCATTATGTAGTGTCCTTCTTTGTCTCTTTTAATAGTCCTTATTTTAAAGTCTATTTTGTCTGATATGAGAATTGCTACTCCAGCTTTGTTTTGGTTTCCATTTGCATGGAATATATTTTTCCATCCCCTTACTTTCAGCCTGTATGTGTCTCTAGGTCTGAAGTGGGTCTCTTGTAGACAGCATATATAAGGGTCTTGTTTTTGTATCCATTCAGCTAATCTGTGTCTTTCGGTGGGAGCATTTAGTCCATTTACATTTAAGGTAATTATCGATATGTATGTTCCTATTCCCATTTTCTAAATTGTTTTGGGTTCGTTATTATAGGTCTTTTCCTTCTCTTGTGTTTCTTGCCTAGAGAAGATCCTTTAGCATTTGTTGTAAAGCTGGTTTGGTGGTGCTGAACTGTCTCAGCTTTTGCTTGTCTGTAAAGGTTTTAATTTCTCCATCAAATCTGAATGAGATCCTTGCTGGGTAGAGTAGTCTTGGCTGCAGGTTTTTCTCCTTCATCACTTTCAGTATGTCCTGCCACTCCCTTCTGGCTTGTAGGGTTTCTGCTGAGAGATCAGCTGTTAACCTTATGGGGATTCCCTTGTGTGTTATTTGTTGTTTTTCCCTTGCTGCTTTTAATATGCTTTCTTTGTATTTAATTTTTGACAGTTTGATTAATATGTGTCTTGGCGTATTTCTCCTTGGATTTATCCTGTATGGGACTCTCTGTGCTTCCTGGACTTGATTAACTATTTCCTTTCCCATATTAGGGAAGTTTTCAACTATAATCTCTTCAAATATTTTCTCAGTCCCTTTCTTTTTCTCTTCTTCCTCTGGAACCCCTATAATTCGAATGTTGGTGCGTTTAATGTTGTCCCAGAGGTCTCTGAGACTGTCCTCAGTTCTTTTCATTCTTTTTTCTTTATTCTGCTCTGCAGTAGTTATTTCCACTATTTTATCTTCCAGGTCACTTATCCGTTCTTCTGCCTCAGTTATTCTACTATTGATCCCATCTAGAGTACTTTTAATTTCATTTATTGTGTTGTTCATCGTTGCTTGTTTCATCTTTAGTTCTTCTAGGTCCTTGTTAACTGATTCTTGCATTTTGTCCATTCTATTGTCCATTCTATCTCCAAGATTTTGGATCAACCTTACTATCATTATTCTGAATTCTTTTTCAGGTGGACTGCCTATTTCCTCTTCATTTGTTAGGTCTGGTGCATTTTTATCTTGCTCCTTTATCTGCTGTGTGTTTTTCTGTCTGCTCATTTTGCTTATCTTACTGTGTTTGGGGTCTCCTTTTTGCAGGCTGCAGGTTCGTAGTTCCTCCTGTTTTTGATGTCTATCTCCAGTGGCTAAGGTTGGTTCAGTGGGTTGTGTAGGCTTCCTGGTGGAGGAGACTAGTGCCTGTGTTGTGGTGGATGAGGCTGGATCTTGTCTCTCTAGTGGGCAGGTTCACGTCTGGTGGTGTGTTTTGGGTTGTCAGTGGCCTTATTATGATTTTAGGCAGCCTCTATGCTAATGGGTGGGGTTGTGTTCCTGTTTTGCTAGTTGTTTGGCATAGGTTTTCCAGCACTGTGGCTTGCTGGTCGTTGAGTGAAGCTGGGTGCTGGTGTTAAGATGGAGGTCTCTGGGAGATTTTCGCCGTTTGATATTATGTGGAGCTGGGAGGTCTCTTGTTGACCAGTGTCCTGAAGTTGGCTCTCCTACCTCAGAGGCAGAGCCCTGACTCCTGGCTGGAGCACCAAGAGCTTTTCATCCACACGGCTCAGGATAAAAGGGAGAAAAAGTAGAGGGAATTAGTAGAAGTATGAGGAAAGAAAGAAGGAAAGGAGGGTAGGAAGGAAGGAAGAAAGAAAGAAAGAAGCAAAGAAGGAAAGAAGGCAAGAAGGAAAGAAAGGAGGGAGGGAGGGAGGGAGCAACGAAGGAAGGAGGGAAAGAAGGAAAAAAGACAGAAAGAAAGAAGATACAGTAAAAATAAAATAACGTATAATAAAGTTATTGAATTAAAAAATTCTTATTTAGAAAAAAAAAAGGGTCGGATAGAACCTTAGGACAAATGTTGGAAGCAAAGCTATACAGACAAAATCTTACACAGAAGCATACACATACATCCTCACTAAAAGAGGTAAAGGGGGAAAAATCATAAATCTTGCTGTCAGAGACCACCTCCTCAATTTGGGATGATTCATTGTCTAAAGGAGGGAAGAAAGGAAGGAAAGAAAGAAAGAAAGAACGAAGGTAAAGTATAATAACGTTATTAAAATTAATTATTAAGAAAAAATTTTTTTTTAAAAACCATGGACGGATAGAACCCTAGGACAAATGGTGGAAGCAAGACTATACAGACAAGATCTCACACAGAAGCATACACATACACATTCACAAAAAGAGGAAAAGGGAAAAAATCATAGATCTTGCTCCTAAAGTCCACTTTCTTAATTTGGGATGATTGGTTGTCTATTCAGGTATTCCACAGATGCAGGGTATATCAAGTTGATTGTGGAGCTTTAATCCGCTGCTTCTGAGGCTGCTGGGGGAGATTTCCCTTTCTCTTCTTTGTTCTCACAGCTCCCAGGGGCTCAGCTTTGGATTTGGCCCGGCCACTGCGTGTAGGTCGCTGGAGGGCGTCTGTTTTCTGCTCAGACAGGACGGGGTTAAAAGAGCCGCTGATTCGGGGGCTCTGGCGCACTCAGGCCGGCAGGGAGGGAGGGGCACGGAGTGCGGGGCGGGCCTGCGGTGGCAAAGGCCGGCGTGACTTTGCACCAGCCTGAGGCGCGCTGTGCATTCTCCCGGGGAAGTTGTCCCTGGATCCCGGGAACCTGGCAGTGGCGGGCTGCACAAGCTCTGCGGAAGAGGGGTGTGGAGAGTGACCTGTGCTCGCACACAGGCCCCTTGGTGGCGGCAGCAGCAGCCTTAACGTCTCCCGCCCGCCTCTGCGGTCTGGGCTTTTAGCCGCGGCTCGCGCCCGTCTCTGGATTCCGCGCTTTCAGCCGTGGCTCGCGCCCGTCTCTGGGGTCCGCGCTTTTAGCCGCGGCTCGCGCCCGTCTCTGGAGTTCCTTTAAGCAGCGTTCTTAAATCCCTCTCCTCACGCCCCAGGAAACAAAGAGGGAAGAAAAAGTATCTTGCCTCTTCGGCAGGTGCAGACTTTTCCCCGGACTCCCTCCTGGCTAGCTGTGGTGCACTAACCCCTTCAGGCTATGTTCAAGCCGCCAACCCCAGTCCTCTCCCTGCGCTCCATCCGAAACCGAAACCCGAGCCTCAGAGTCTCAACTCGCAGCCCCGCCCGCCCCAGCGGGTGAGCAGACAAGCCTCTCGGGCTGGTGAGTGCTGGTCGGCACCGATCCTCTGTGCGGGAATCTCCCAGCTTTGCCCTCCGCACCCGTTGCTGTGCACTCCTCCGCGGCTTCGAAGCTCCCCCCTCCGCCTCCCGCAGTCTCCGCCCGCGAAGGGGCTTCCTAGTGTGTGGAAACTTTTCCTCCTTCACAGCTCCCTCCCACTGGTGCAGGTGCCATCCCTATTCTTTTGTCTCTGTTTTTTCTTTTTTTTCTTTTGCCCTACCCAGGTACGTGGGGAGTTTCTTGCCTTTTGGGAGGTCTGAGGTCTTCTGCCAGCCTTCAGTAGGTGTTCTGTAGGAGTTGTTCCACGTGTAGATGTATTTCTGGTGTATCTGTGGGGAGGAAGGTGATCTCCGCGTCTTACTCTTCCGCCATCTTCCGCCTTCCCAGAGAGAACTCCAAAGTTGAATGTTTTAATTTTGTGTTCATTGATTGTTAGAGAATTTTCAATATAGTGTAATTAATTTCTTTTTTTAAATTTTTAATGGAATATAGTTGATGTACAATGTTGTGTTAGTTTCAGGTTTATAGCAAAGTGAATCACTTATACATATGCATATGTCTTATTTTTTTTGTAGATTCTTTTCCTATATAGGTCATTACAAAGTATTGAGTAGAGTGCTCTGTGCTATACAGCAGGTTCTTATTAGTTAACTATTTTATTTACAGTAGTGTGTATATGTCAATCCCAATCTTCTAATTTATCCCTACACCCCGATGCCCTGGTAACCATAAGATAAATAGAATCCAGAGTCTCACAACATAATCTCAAAATGAAGAATCAGGACAACTATACGTGAGTAAGAAAAGACAATCAACAGACACTGACACTAAGATCACACATGGAATTATCTGACAAGGATTTTAAAGCTATTGAAAAATATTTCAGTGATCAATTACAAACACACTTGAAACACATAAAAAATTGAAAGTCTCACCAAAGAAATAGAATATAAAAAGAAGAACCAAATGAAAATTTTAGAACTGAAAATACAATAACTGAACTAAAAAAACTGAATGGTTTCAATAACAGAATGAATATGACAGAGGAAGTAATCAGTCAACTTGAAGGTAGAACAATAGAATTTACCCATTCTGAACAACAGAGAGAAAATGACAAAAAATAAATGACAAGAGCCTTAGAGACCTGTGGGACAAACACAAAAGATATACTGTTAGTAGCATTGGGGTCCCAGAAAGAAAGGAAAAGAGTATGCAGTAGAAAACTACTGGAAGAATTATAGAAGTGAAGAACAGATTAGTGGTTGTCAAAGATTAGGGATGAGGGGAGGAAGAAAGTGGGGTTAGTATGACTATAAATGGATAGCATGAAATATCTTTGCAGTGAAAGAATAGTTCTGTATCTTGATTCTGGTGATGGCTTTATACATCTACACATGATAAAATTGTACACACACACACATACACAAATAAGTACATATAAAATTGGTGGAATCTAATTAAGATTTGTGAATTGCACCAATGTCAATTTCCTGGTTTTGACTGTACTGTAGTTATCCTGGGGGAAACTGGTTGAAGGGTGCATTGGATGTCTCTGTATTAATTTTGTAACTCCTTGTGAATCTATAATTATTTAAAAATTTAAAAGTTAAGAACAACCACTTCATATACTGGGACCAACTTCTGATTAGAACAGTAAAAAGATAAACTTCAAAATTAAATAGAAGGGCTTTTTTTCACTTGTGACACATTGATCTCATTTTATTTGGCAACCACACAATAAAAAAATTAAACACCTTCCCTCCTCCCCTTTTGCACACAGCTAGAAAACTTGTATAAGGACAAACTGACTTAAAGTGATTCTATGTACTTCAGATGTAAATGAGTTGGGCTTATTTTGTAATGTAAGACTCTAGAGAATTCTCATCAACTCCACATTGAGTAATAGACCTTCAATATTACGCCTAATTTTTATTTGTCCCACGTTTAGAGCTTCTATTATTTACATGTGTCTTGTGCTTTCTTGGCAATATGTTAAAAGATTATCTGAGTTTCCTCAAGAGCCATATTTCAAATTTAAAAATGCATTAGTCTATGAGCAGGGAAAGCATGAAATACGTTGTCTCCACTCAATAATTCACTATTAAATCAATACATAATAAATGTTTTTTTAATTAATTTATTTATTTTGGTACTTTTTAACACTTTTATTGGAGTATAATTACCTTACAATATTGTGTTAGTTTCTGCTGTATAAGAAAGTGAATCAGCTATACGTATACATATATCCCTATATCCCCTCCCTCTTGCGTCTCCCTTCCACCCTCCCTATCCTACCCCTCTAGGTGGTCACAAAACACTGAGCTGATCTCCCTGTGCTATGCGGCTGCTTCCCACTATCTCTTTTACATTTGGTAGTGTATATATGTCAATGCCACTCTCTCACTTCCTCCCAATTTACCCTTCCCCCTCCCCATGTCCTCAAGTCCATTCTCTACATCTGTGTCTTTATTCCTGTCCTGCCCCTAAGCTCTTCAGAACCATTTTTATTTTAGATCACGTACATATGTGTTAGCATATAGTATTTGTTTTTCTCTTTCTGACTTACTAGAAGGATTTTTTGAGAAGGAAACTCACACAAGGCTGTTTATGACAACAAAATGTGTGAGCCTGAACAACTAATAATTTATGACATTATTAGAAACCTGGTTCTTAAATTCTTTTTCTTCATTTTTTATTCTTTGTGAACATATAACATAGTGGATATTTTTGCCACACACTACGTGTATGACATTGGGCATGCTGCTGAAACTCTAAACATCTCAACATCTTAGCATTCTTATCAATAAAGTAGCAATGGCAAAAGAGTACTATATTGCAGTTATTATAGGGGTTATATAATTAAATGGAATGCTTTTAAAGAACTATGTTCAGAGAAAACAATAAAGTTAAGTAAAATTAATATAAAGTATTAAATTAGCGTTCTCTTTGTCCTTTTTCCTTGTTTTGGTTGCCAAGAATTTTGGAGTGGAATTTGATGTAAATTTTCAAGAATTAAATAGAATAAAACACAACACTAAAACACCTTAATAAACATGACTGAGGTTATTCTAGTGCTTTAGAATGAATATGTGAACACCCAACATCATTACAGAGTACAGAAATTTGGAAGTTTTCTCTCTATGGAACCAAATGGCATCACTTGGAAAATGAATTATTCTGAAACGTATAGTTCTGGTATGATATTGTTTACTGGTTATCTTTATTTTTATGTAAATAGTAAAGTAGGCACCCTCTATTTAATTGAGCCTACCAGTTACTTGATTAGAGTAAACAAGAATATATTCTATCACTGCAATGCAATTTCCCCTTTGTTCTTTTTCCTATATAGTAAGCATTTAATTCATGACATTGAAAAGCCCGAGTATCAGAATCTGAGATCTGAAATTTCATACTATGAATTTTGAATCTCCATTATCCGACACACTGAGATGCTATCTTCATAAACATTTTCCTTCAGATACATGTGTTTTTAAACACAAGTGGAAAAAGGTAACTTTTTTTAAACATTTATTTTAATTGATTTACAATGTTGTGTTAGTTTCAGGTGTACAGCAAAGTGAGTCAGTTACACATATACGTCTCAACACTTTTTTAGATTCTTTTCCCATATAAGCCATTACAGAGTATTGAGTAGAGTTCCCTGTGCTATACAGTAGGTCCTTATTAGTTGTCTATTTTATATATAGTAGCATGTATATGTCAATCCCAATCTCCCGATTCATCCCTAAACCCCTAACACCCTGGTAACCGTAAGTTTGTTTTCTACATATGTAACTCTCTGTTTTGCAGATAAGTTCACTTGTACCTTTTTTTTTTAGATTCCACATATAAGCTATATCATATGATATTTGTCTACCTCTGTCTGACTTACTTCCCTCAGTATGACAATCTCTAGGTCCATCCATGTTGCTGCACATGGCATTATTTCATTCTTTTTTTATGGATGAGTAATATTCCATTGTATATATGTGCCACCACTTCTTTATCCATTTCTGTATAGATGGACACTTAAGTTGCTTCCATTTCCTGGGTATTGGGAATAGTGCTGCAATGAACACTGGGGTGCACGTATGTTTTCAAATTATGGTTTTCTTTGGATATATGCCCAGGAGTGGGACTGCTGGATCATATGGTAGCTCTATTTTCAGTTTTTTAAGGAACCTCCATATTGTTCTCCATAGTGACTGTACCAATTTACATTCTCACCAACATTGTAGGAGGGTTCCCTTTTCTCCACACCCTCTCCAGCATTTACTGTTTGTAGACTTTTTGATGATGGCCATTCTGACTGGTGTGAGGTGATACCTCACTGTAGTTTTAATTTGCATTTCTCTAATAATTGTGATGTTGAGCATTTTTTATGTGCTTTTTGGCCATCTATATGTCTTCTTTGGAGAAATCTCTATTTAGATCTTCTGCCCATGTTTTGATTGAGTTGTCTGCTTTTTTGATATTGAGCTGCATAAGCTATTTGTATATTTTAGAGGTTAATCCTCTGTTGGTCGCTTCATTTGCAAATATTTTCTCCCATTCTGATTGCTGTCTTTTCGTTTTGTATATGGTGTTCTTTGCTGTGCAAAAGCTTTTAGGTTTAATTGGGTCCCATTCATTTATTTTTGCTTTTATTTTTGTTGTTCAAGGAGGTGCATTGAAAAAGATCTTGCTGTGATTTATGTCCGAGTGTGTTCTGCCTATGTTTTCCTCTAAGAGTTTTATAGAATCCAGCTTTACATTTAGGTCTTTTTTTGAGTAGAATAGACTAGCTTTCTTACTTTGCCACGCAAAGGGGGACACAGTGGTCTACTGCCCCAGAAACCGTGTGTCCCCCTCCTTTGTTTTTGGCCATGCCACCTGGCATGTGGGTTCTTAGTTTCCTGACCAGGGATTGACCCATGCCCCCTGCAGTGGAAGCGCAGAATCTTAACCAATGGACTGCCAGAGAAGTCCCTACATTTTAGTCATTAATTCATTTTGAGTTTATTTTTGTGTATGGTGTTAGGGAATGTACTAATTTTATTCTCTTACATGTAGCTGTACAATTTTTGCAGCACCACTTATTAAAGAGACTGTCTTTTCTCCATTGTATATTCTTGCCTCCTTTGTCATAGATTAGGTGACCATAGGTGTGTGGGTTTATCTCTGGAATTCTATCCTGTTCCATTGATCTTTGCCAGTACCATATTGTTTTGTATTTCTGTTTCTTTGCCA
This sequence comes from Delphinus delphis, assembly GCF_949987515.2. NCBI lineage: Eukaryota > Metazoa > Chordata > Mammalia > Artiodactyla > Delphinidae > Delphinus > Delphinus delphis. The sequence goes on along the minus strand of NC_082704.1, from coordinate 60,618,204 downwards.
GTACCATATTGTTTTGATGACTGTAGCTTTGTAGTATAGTGTAAAGTCAGGGAGCCTGTTTCCTCCAACTCCATTTTCTTTCCCAAGATTGCTTTGGCTCTCTGTTGTCTTTTGTGTTTCCATACAAATTGTAAGGTTTTTTTTCTAATTCTGTGAAAAATGTCATTGGTAGTTTGATAGGGATTGCAATGACTCTGTAGATTGCTTTAGGTAGTATAGTCATTTTCACAATATTGATTTTTCAAATCCAAGAACATGGTATATCTCTCTGTCCGTTTGTGCCATCTTTGATTTCTTTCATCAGTATCTTATAGTTTTCTGAGTACTGGTCTTTTGCCTCCTTAGGTAGGTTTATTCCTAGGTATTTTATTATTTTTGATGCAATGTTGAGTGGGATGTTTCTTTGATTTCTCTTTATCATCTTTCATTGTTAATGTATAGAAATGCAAGTGATTTTTGTGTATTACTTTTGTATACTGCAACTTTACCAAATTCATTGATGAGCTCTAGAAGTTTTTTGGTAGCATCTTTAAAGTTTTCTATGTGTAGTATCACATCATCTGCAAACAGTGATAGTTTTACTTTTTTTCCAATTTGGATTCCTTTATTTCTTTTTTTTCTCTGATTGCCATGGCTAGGACTTCCAAATCTATGTTGAATAAAATTGATGAGAGTGGACACCCTTGTCTTGTTCCCGATCTTAAAGGAAATTATTTCAGCTTTTCATCATTGAGAATGATGTTTGCTGTGGGGTTATCATATATAGCCTTTATTATATTGAGGTAGGTTCCCTCTATGCCCACTTTCTGGAGAGATTTTATCATAAATGTGTGTTGAATTTGGTCAAAATCTTTTTTTGCATCTATTGAGAGGATCATATATTTTTTTATTCTTCAGTTAGTTAATGTGGTGTATTGCACTGATTAATTTGTGGATATTGAAAAATCCTTACAACCCTGGGATAAATCCCACTTGATAATGCTATATGATCCTTTTCTTTTAATATTTATTTATTGAGTTATTTGGCTGTGCCAGGTCTTAGTCGCAGCACACAGGATCACAGCATGCAGGATCTTTAGTTGCAGCATGTGGGATCTAGTTCCCTGACCAGGGATAAAACCATGGGGCCCCTGCATTGGGAGCACAGAGTCTTAAATGCTGGACCACCAGGGAAGTCCCTGATCCTTTTAATGTGTTGTTGGATTCGGTATGCTAGTATTTTGTTGAGGAGTTTTGCATCTATATTTTTCAGTGATGTTGGCCTGTAATTTACTTTTTTTGTGATATCTTTGTCTGGTCTTGGTATCAGAGTGATGGTTGCCCTGTAGAATAAGCTTGAGAGTGTTCTGCAATTTTGGGGAAGAGCTTCAGAAGGGTAGGTGTTAACTCTTCCCTAAATGTTTGATAGAATATGCCTGTGAAGCAATCTGTTCCTGCACATTTGTTTGTTGGAGGATTTTTAATCACAGTATCAATTTCAGTACCTGTGATTGGTCTGTTCATACTTTCGATCTTCCTGACTCAGTCTTGAAAGCTAGTGCCTTTCTAAGAATTTGTCCATTTTTTCTAGATTGTCCATTTTGTTAGCATATAGTTGCTTGTGTAGTGTCTTACAATTCTCTGTATTTCTGTAGTGTCTGTTGTAACTTCTCTCTTTTCATTTTATTGATTTCAGACCACTCCCTTTTTTCTTGATGAGTCTGGCTAAAGGTTTATCAATTTTGTCTTCTCAAAGAACCAGCTTTTAGTCTCACTGATTTTTGCTAATGTTTTCTTTGTCTCTATATCATTTTTTAAAACATTTTATTGGAGTATAATTGCTTTAAAATGATGTATTAATTTCTGCTTTATAACAAAGTGAACCAGTGTTACATATAGATATGTCCCCATATCTCTTCCCTCTTGCGTCTCCTTCCCTCCGATGCTCCCAATCCCAACCCTCTAGGTGGTCACAAACCACCGAGCTGATCTCCCTGTGCTATGTGGCTGCTTCCCACTAGCTATCTATTTTATATTTGGTAGTGTATATATGTCAATGCCACTCTCACACTTTGTCACAGCATACCGTTCCCCCTCCCCATATCCTCAAGTCCATTCTCTAGTAGGTCTATGTCTTTACTCCCATCTTACCCCTAGGTTCTTCATGAACTTTTTTTTTCTTACATTCCATATATATGTGTTAGCATATGGTATTTGATTTTCTCTTTCTGACTTACTTCATTCTGTATGACAGACTCTAGGTCCATCCACCTCACTACAAATAAGTCAATTTCGTTTCTTTTTATGGCTGAGTAATATTCCATTGTATATATGTGCCACATCTTCTTTATCCATTCATCTGTTGATGGACACTTAGGTTGCTTCAGTGTCTTGGCTATGGTAAATAGAACTGCAAGGAACATTTTGGTACATGATTTTTTTTGAATTTTGGTTTTCTCAGCGTATATGCCCAGTAGTGGGATTACTGGGCCATATGGCAATTCTATTTTTAGTTTTTTAAGGAACCTCCATACTGTTCTCCATAGTGGCAGTATCAATTTACATTCCCAACAACAGTGCAAGTGTGTTCCCTTTTCTCCACACCCACTCCAACATTTATTGTTTCTAGCTTTTTTGATGATGGCCATTTTGACCGGTGTGAGATGATATCTCATTGTAATTTGGATCTGCATTTCTCTAATGATTAAAGATGTTGAGCATTCTTTCATGTGTTTGTTGGCAATCTGTATATCTTCTTTGGAGAAATGTCTATTTAGGTCTTCTGCCCATTTTTGGATTGGGTTTTTTGCTTTTTTGTCATTGAGCTGCAGGGGCTGCTTGTCAATTTTGTAGATTAATCCTTTGTCAGTTGCTTCATTTGCAAATATTTTCTCCCATTATGAGGGTTGTCTTTTCGTCTTCTTTATGGTTTCCTTTGCTGTGCAAAAGGTTTGAAGTTTCATTAGGTCCCATTTGTTTATTTTTGTTTGTATTTCCATTTCTCTAGGAGGTGGGTCAAAAAGGATCCTTCTGTGATTTATGTCATAGAGTGTCCTGCCTATGTTTTCCTCTAAGAGTTTGATAGGTTCTGACCTTGTATTTAGGTCTTTAATCCATTTTGAGTTTATTTTTGTGTATGGTGTTAGGAAGTGTTCTAATTTCATACTTTTATATGTACCTGTCCAGTTTTCCCAGCACCACTTATTGAAGAGGCTCTCTTTTCTCCACTGTATATTCTTGCCTCCTTTATCAAAGATAATGTGACCATATGTGTGTCGGTTTATCTCTGGGTTTTCTGTCCTGTTCCATTGATCTATATTTCTGTTTTTGTACCAGTACCATACTGTCTTGATTATGGTAGCTTTGTAGTATAGTCTGAAGTCAGGAAGCCTCATTCCTCCAGCTCCATTTTTCGTTCTCAAGATTGCTTTGGCTATTCAGGGTCTTTTGTGTTTCCACACAAACTGTGAAATTTTTTGTTCTAGTTCTGTGAAAAATGCCAGTGATAGTTTGATAGAGATTGCATTGAATCTGTAGATTGCTCTGGATAGTAGAGTCATTTTCACAATGTTGATTCTTCCAATCCAAGAATTTGGTATATCTCTCCATCTATTTGTATCATCCTTAATTTCGTTCATCAGTGTCTTATAATTTTCTGCATACAGGTCGTTTGTCTCCTGAGGTAGGTTTATTCCTAGATTTATTTTTTGCAATGGTAAATGGGAGTGTTTTCTTAATTTCACTTTCAGATTTTTCATCATTAGTGTATAGGAATGCCAGAGATTTCTGTGCATTAATTTGGTATTCTGCTACTTTAACAAATTCATTGAATTGTTCTAGTAGTTTTCTGGTAGCATCTTTGGGCTTCTCGATGTATAGTATCATGTCATCTGCAAACAGTGAAAGCTTTACTTCTTGTTTTCTGATTTAGATTCCTTTTATTTCTTTTTCTTCTCTGATTACTGTGGCTAAAACTTCCAAAACTGTGTTGAATAATAGTGGTGAGAGTGGGCAACCTTGTCTTGTTCCTGGTTTTAGTGGAAATGATTTCAGTTTTTCACCATTGAGGACAATGTTGGCTGTGGGTTTGTCATATATGGCATTTATTATGTTGAGGAAAGTTCCCTCTCTGCCTACTTTCTGCAGGATTTTTATCATAAATGGGTGTTGAATTTTGCCAAAAGCATTCTCTGCATCTGTTGAGATGATCATGTTTTTTCTACTTCAGTTTGTTAATATGGAGTATCATATTGATTGTTTTGCCTATATTGAAGAATTCTTTCATTCCTGGAATAAACCCCACTTGATCATGGTGTATGATCCTTTTAATGTGCTGTTGGATTCTGTTTCCTAGTATTTTTTTGAGGATTTCTGCATGTATGTTCATCAGTGATATTGTAGTGTAGTTTTCTTTCTCTGTGACATCTTTGTCTGGTTTTGGTATCAGTGTGAAGTCGGCCTCGTAGAATGAGTCTGGGAGTGTTCTCCCTCTGCTGTATTTTGTAAGAGTTTGAGGATAGGTGTTAGCTCTTCTCTAAATGTTTGATAGAATTCGCCTGTGAAGCCATCTGATCTTGGGCTTTTGTTTGTTGGAAGATTGTTAATCACAGTTTCAAAATCAGTGCTTGTGATTGGTCTGTTCATATTTTCTATTTATTCCTAGTTCAGTTTCGACAGGTTGTATATTTCTAAGAATTTGTCTAATTCTTCCTGGTTGTCAATTTTATTGACATCGAGTTGCTTGTAGTAATCTCTCAGGATCCTTTGTATTTCTGCAGTGTCAATTGTAACTTCTCCTTTTTCATTTCTAATTCTATTGATTTGAGTTCTCCCTTACTTTCTTGATGAGTCTGGCTAATGATTTATCAATTTTGTTTATCTTCTCAAAGAACCAGCATTTAATTTTACTGATCTTTGCTATCATTTCCTTCATTTCTTTTTCATTTATTTCTGATCTGATTTTTTATGATTTCTTTCCTTCTGTTAACTTTGGGGTTTTTTTTTTTTGTTGTTGTTCTTATTTCTCTAATTGCTTTAGGGCAACATTAGGTTTTTTATTTGAGATGTTTCATGTTTCTTAACATAGGATTGTATTGCTATAAACTTCCCTGTTAGAACTGCTTTTCCTGCCTCCTCTGTTTTGGTTCATCATATTTTAGTTGTCATTTTTTACTAGGTATTTTTAATTTCCTCTTTGATTTCTTCAGTAATCTTTTGGTTATTAAGAAGTGTATTGTGTAGCCTCCATGTGTTTGTATTTTTTACAAATGTTTTCCTGTAATTGATATCTAGTCTCATAGTGTGGTGGTCAGAAAAGACAGTGAGATGATTTCAATTTTCTTAAATTTACCAAGGCTTGATTTGTGACCCAAGATATGATCTATCCTGGAGAATATTCCATGAGCACTTTAGAAAAATGTGTATTTTGTTGTTTTTGAATGGAATGTCCTATAAGTATCAATTAAGTCCATCTTTTTTGATGTATCATTTAAAACTTGTGTTTCCTTATTTAGTTTCATTTTGGATGATCTGTCCATTGGTGAAAATTGGGTGCTAAAGTCCCCTAGTATGATTGTGTTACTGTTGATTTCCCCTTATATGGCTGTCAGTATTTGCCTTATGTTTTGAGGTGCTCCTATGTTAGGTGCATACATATTTACAATTGTTATATCTTCTTCTTGGATCGATCCCTTGATCATTATGTAGTGTCCTTTTTTGTCTCTTCCAATAGTCTTTATTTTAAAGTCTATTTTGTCTGATATGAGAATTGCTACTCCAGCTTTCTTTTGGTTTCCATTTGCATGGAATATCTTGAACTATCCCCTCACTTTCAGTCTGTATTTGTCCCTAGGTCTGAAGTGGGTCTCTTGTAGACAGCATATGTATGGGTTTTGTTTTTGTATCCATTCAGCCAGTTTGTGTCTTTTGGTTGGAGCATTTAATCCATTTACATTTAAGGTAATCATCAATTTGTATGTTACTATTCCCATTTTATTAATTGTTTTGGGTTCATTATTGTAGGTATTTCCTTCTCTTGAGTTTCTTGCCTAGAGAAGTTCCTTTAGCATTTGTTGTAAAGCTGGTTTGGTGGTGCTGAACTCTCTCAGCTTTTGCTTGTATGTAAAGTTTTTAATTTCTCCATCAAATCTGAATGAGATCCTTGCTGGGTAGAGTAATCTTGGTTGTAGGTTTTTCTCCTTCATCACTTTAAATATGTCCTGCCAGTCCCTTCCGGCTTGCAGAGTTCTGCTGAAATATCAGCTGTTAACCTTATGGGGATTCCCTCATGTGTTTTTTTGTTATTATTCCCTTGCTGCTTTTAATATGTTTTCTTTGTATTTAATTTTTGATTTTTTCATTAACATGTTTCCTGGCATGTTTTTCCTTGGATTTATCCTTAATGGGACTCTCTGTTTTTCCTGGACTTGATTAACTATTCCCTCTCCCATATTAGGGAAAATTTCAACTTTAATCTTTTCAAATATTTTCTCAGTCCCTTGATTTTTCTATTCTTCTTCTGGGATCCCTATAATTCGAATGTTGGTGCGTTTAATATTGTCCCAGTGGTCTGTGAGACTGTCATCAGTTCTTTTCATTCTTTTTTCTTTATTCTGCTCTGCAGTAGTCATTTCCACTGTTTTATCTTCCAGGTCACTTATCCGTTCTTCTGCCTCAGTTATTCTGCTATTGATCCCTTCTAGACTATTTTTAGTTTCATTTATTCTGTTGTTCATCATTGCTTGTTTCCTTTTTAGTTCTTCTAGGTTCTTGTTAACTGTTTCTTGCATTTTCTCTATTCTCTTTCCAAGATTTTGGATCATGTTTACTATAATTTTTCTGAATTATTTTTCAGGTAGACTGCCTATTTCCTCTTCATTTGTTAGGTCTGGTGGGTTTTTACCTTGCTCCTTTATCTGCTGTGTGTTTTTCTGTCTTCTCATTTTGCTTATCTTACTGTGTTTGGGGTCTCCTTCTTGCAGGCTGCAGGTTCGTAGTTCCCGTTGTTTTTGGTGTCTGACCCCAGTGGCTAAGTTTGGTTCAGTGGGTTGTGTAGTCTTCCTTGTGGAGGGGACTAATGCCTGTATTCTGGTAGTTGAGGCTGCATCTTGTCTTTCTGGTGGGCAGGTCCACGTCCGGTGGTGTGTTTTTGCATGTCTGTGGCCTTATTATGATTGTAGGCAGCCTCTCTGCTAGTGGATGGGGCTGTACTCCTGTCTTGCTAGTTGTTTCCATGTGGTGGCCAGCACTGTAGCTTGCTGGTTGTTGAGTTATGCTGGTTCTTGGTGTTGAAATGGAGATCTCTGGGATATTTTTGCCTTTTGATATTATGTGGAGCTGGGAGCTCTCTTGTGGACCAGTGTCCTGAAGTTGGCTCTCTCATCTCAGAGGCACAGCACTACTCCTGGCTGGAGCATCAAGAGCCTTTCATCCACACAGCTCAAAAAAAGGGAGAAAATTTGAAAGAAAGAAAGAAAGAAAGAAAGAAAGAAAGAAAGAAAGAAAGAAAGAAAGAAAGAAAGAAAGAGGATAAAATAAAACAAAGATAAAATAAAATGAAATTATTAAAATAAAAAATAATTATTAGAAGAAAATTGTTTTAAAAGGAAAAACAAACACAGAAACCAAAAATGGACGGACAGAACCCTAGGACAAATGGTAAAAGCAAAGCTATACAGACAAAATCTCACACAGAAGCATACACACACACATTCACAAAAAGAGGAAAAGGGGAAAAATAATATATCTTGCTCTCAAAGTCCACCTCCTCAATTTGCGATGATTCGTTGTCTATTCATATGTTCCACGGATGCAGGGTACATCAAGTTGATTGTGGAGATTTAGTCTGCTGCTCCTGAGGCTGCTGAGAGAGATTTCCCTTTCTCGTCTTTGTTTACACAGCTCCTGTGATTCAGCTGTGGATTTGGCACCGCCTCTGCTTGTATGTCACCTGAGGGCATCTGTTCTTTGCTCAGACAGGACGGGGTTAAAGGAGCCGATGATTCGGGGGCTCTGGCTCACTCAGGCCGGGTGGAGGGGGGGGTACATATGTGGGGAGAGCCTGCGGTGGCAGAGGCCAGCATGATGTTGCACTAGCTTGAGGCATGCCGTGCATTCTCCCGGGGAAGTTGTCCCTGGATCACGGGACCCTGGCAGTGGCAGGCTGCACATGCTCCTGGGAGGGGAGGTGTGGATAGTGACCTGTGCTCGCACACAGGCTTCTTGGTGGTGGCAGCAACAGCTTTAGCACCTTATGTCCGTCTCTGGGGTCTGCGCTGTTAGCCGCGGCTTGCGCCAGTCTCCAGAGCTCCTTTAAGCAGTGCTCTTAATCCCCTTTCCTTGCGCACCAGGAAAGAAAGAGGAAAGAAAAAGTCTCTTGCCTCTTCGGCAAGTCCAGACTTTTTCCCGGACTCCCTCCCGGGTAACCGTGGTGCAGTAACCCCTTCAGGCTGTGTTCATGCTACCAATCCCAGTCTTCTCCCTGCGATCCATCCGAAGCCCAAGCCTCAGCTCCCAGATCCCGCCAGCCCCGGCGGGTGAGCCGACAAGCCTCTCGGACTGGTGAGTGTTGGTTGGCGTGATGCTATGTGCGGGAATCCCTCCACTTTGCCTTCCACACCCCTGTTGCTGTGTTCTCCTTCATGGCTGCAAAACATCCCCCCTCCGCCACCCACAGTCTCTGCCTGCAAAAGGGCTTCCTAGTGTGTGGGAACGTTTCCTCCTTCACAGTTCCCTCCCACTGGTGCAGGTCCCATCCCTATTATTTGTCTCTGTTTATTCTTTTTTCTTTTGCCCTACCCATGTATGTGGGGAGTTTCTTGCCTTTTGGGAGGTCTGAGGTCTTATGCCATCATTCAGTTGGTGTTCTATAGGAGCAGTTCCACGTGTAGATGTATTTCTGATGTGTCTTGGGGAGGAAGTTGATCTCCACGTCTTACTCGTCTGCCATCTTCCTCCCAATCTCTTCATATATATCTTCTTTATCCATTCAATTTGTGGTGGATACTTAGGTTGCTTCCATATCTTGGCTATTGTAAATTGTGCTGCTATGAACATTGGGGTGCATCATCTTTTTGAGTTAGTGTTTCATTTTTTTTGGATGTACACTCAGCAGTGGAAATGCTGGATGATATGATAGTTCTATTTTCAGTTTTTTAGGGGAACCTCCATATTGTTTTCCATAGTGGATGCATCAGTTTATGTTCCCACTAACAGTGTTCAAGTGTTCCTTTTCCTTTGCATCCTAGCCAACCCTTATTTGTAGTCTTTTTGACTATAGCCATTCTGACAGGTGTGAGGTGATATTTCAGTGTCATTTTAATTTGCATTTCTCTAATAATTAGCAATGTTGAGCACCTTTTTATATGCTCATTAGCCATCTGTATGTCTTCTTTGGAAAAAATGTCTATTCAAGATATATATATAGATAGATAGATAGATATAGATATATAGATATATATATAGTTTGGATATTAACTACTTATCCATCATATCATGTGCAAATATTTTCTGCTGTTCAGTAAGTTGTCTTTTAATTTTGTTGGTAGTTTCCTTTGCTGTGCAAAATCTTTTAAGTATAACTAGGTTCCGTTTGTTTATTTTGCTCTTGTTTCCTTTGCCTGAGGAGACAGATACAAAAAAATATTGCTACAATTTATGTTAAAGAGTGTTCTGCCTATGTTTTCTTCTAGGAGTTTCATCATTTTAGGTCTTACATTTAGGTCTCTAATCCATTTACAGTTTATTTTTGTATAAGGTGTTAGAAAATATTTTGAGCTCATTCTTTACATGAATCTGTTCAGTTTTCCCAGCACCACTATTGAAGAGACTGTCTTTTCTCCATTGCATATTCTTGACTCCTTTGTTGTAGGTGAATTGACCTTAGGCATGTGGGTTTATTATGTTCCATTGATCTTTGTGTCTGTTTTTGTGGTAGTACTATGCTGTTTTCATTACTGTAACTTTGTAGTATAGTCTGAATTCTTGATACCTCCAGCTCTGTTCCTTTTTCTCAAGATTGTTTGGTAAATTGGGGTATTTTCTGTTTTCATAAAAATTTTTGGATTATTGGTTCTAGTTTTCTGAAAAATGTCATGGATATTTTGGTAAGGATTGCATTAAATGTGTAGATTGCTTTGATTAATATTGTCATTTTAACAGTATTAATTCTTTGAATCCACGAACCCAGGATTTCTTTCCATTTCTTTGTATCATCTTCAATTTCCTTCATCAATGTTTTATAGTTTTCAGAGTATAGATCTTTCACCTCCTTTGTTAAGTTTATTGCAAGATATTTTATTCTTTTTGATAAAATTTTAAATGGGATTTTTTTCTTGCTTTCCCTTTCTGATAGTTCATTATTATATCTATAAAAATCAACACATTTTATATATTAATTTTTTATCTTGCAACTTTAGTGAATTCATTTATTAGTTCCAAGAGCGTTTTGGTGGACTTTTGGGTTTTCTATGTAGATTTTCATGTCATTTTCACAAAGTGACAGTTTTGTTACTTCCCTTCCAATTTTGATGCTTTTTATTTTTTACTTGTCTGATTGCTGTGGCTAAAATTTCCAGTACTGGGTTAGTTAGAAGTAACAAGAGTGGGCATCCTTGTCTTATTGATTTTAGAGGAAAGGCTTTCATCTTTTCATCATTGAGTATGATGTTAGCTGTGGATGTGTCATAAATAGCCTTTGTTATATTGAGATATGTTTTCTCTATATGAACCTTGATGAGAGTTTTTATTATGAAGGGGTGTTGAATTATTTTCAAATGATTTTTCTGCATCTATTGAGATGATCATGTGAGTTGAATTCTTCCTTTTGATAATGTGTTGTATAAAATTTCATATCTGGAGTAAATCCCACTTACCCATGGTGTGTGATACTTTTTATGTATTGGTGAATTCAGTTTGCTAATACTTTGTTGATGATTTTTGCATCTATATTCATCACAGGTATTGAGCTGTAATTTTCTTTTCTCATAGTGTCTTTGTCTAGTTTTGGTATCAGGGTAGCTGTGCCCTCAAAAAATTGATTTGGGAGTGTGTCTCTCCTCTATAATTTTTTGCAATAATTTGAGAAGAATAGCTATTAGCTCTTCTTTATATGTTTGGTAGAATTCTCCTCTGAAGCCAACAGGTCCTGGGTTTCTGTTTACCAGGAGTGTGTTTTTTATTACAAATTCAATTTCAATGTTATTGATTAGTCGGTTCAGATTGTCTGTTTCTTCCTGATTCATTTTTAGCAGATTGTATGTTTCCAGAAAAATTTTTATTTCTTCTAGGTAGTCCAATTTTTTGGTGTGTAATTGTTCATAGTATTCTCTTATGATATTTGTACCTCTGTGGTATAAGTTGATATTTCTCCTTTTTCATTTTTTATTGTTTTCTGGGTCCTCTCTCGTTTCTTCTTGATTAGCCTGGCTAAAGGTTTATCAATTTTGTTTATCTTTTTTAAAAAACAGCTCTTGGTTTCATTGCTGTTTTCTATGTTTTTTCTCAATCTCTATATTATTTATTTCCTCTCTGATCTTTATTATTTCCTTCTTTCTTCTGACTTTGGGCTTTGTTTGTTTTTCTTTTTCTAATTCCTTTAGATAGAACATTATGTTGTTTATTTCATATTTTCCTTGTTTTTTGACAAAGGCCTTTATTGTAATTAACTTCCCTCTCAGAACTTCTTTTTCTGTATCTCATAGATTTTAAAAAGCTTTGTTTCCATTTTCATCTGTCTTGTGGTATTTTCTGATTTAATCTTTGATTTCTTTATTGACTTATTTGTATTCTAGTAGCATGCTGTTTAGTCTCCACCTGTTTCTGCTTTTCTCAGTTTTCTTTCTGAAATTTATTTCTAGTTTTATACATTGTGGTTAGAAAAAGTTCTTGATATGATTTCTATCTTCTTAAATTTTTTGTGACTTGTTTTGTTTCCTAGAATGTCATCGATCTTGGAGAATGTTCCATGTGCCCTTGAAAAGAATGTATATTCTGCTGTTTTTGGAAGGAATGTCCTGTACATATTCTATGTCTCATGTGTTTATTGTGTCATTTAAGCCCACTGTTGCCTTGTTGATTTTCTGTCTGGATGGTTTGTCCATTGATGTAAGTGGGGTGTTAAACTCCCCTACTATTTTTGTAGTACTGTCCATTTCTCCCTTTATGTCTGTTAATATTTGCTTTTTATATTTAGTTACTCCTGTATTGGGTGCATGTATGTTAAAGAGTGTAATATCCTATTCTTGTATTAATCCCTTCATCATTATATAAATCCCTTCTTTGGCTTCTGTTATTTACTTTATTTTAAAATCTATTTCATTTGATATGAGTATTTTTTTCTTGTTTTTTCCATTTTCATGAAATATTTTTCCATCCCCTCACTTTCTTTCTGTGTGTGTTTTTACCTCTGAAGTGAATCACTTATAAGCAGTATATAGATGGGTCTTGTTTTTTTTTTTTTTTTCAATCCAGTAAGTAAGTCACATTGCTTCTTGGCCTTTTGGCTAAGATCAAGTGCAGTAAGTAAGCCACACATAAGTCTTTGATTGGAGCATTTTTTCCATTGATTATTGAAGTAATTATTGATAGGTAAGTACTTATTGACATTTTGGTACTTGTTTTCCACTTGTTTTTGTAGTCCTTCTCTATTCATTTCTTCTTCCTTTCGTTTCTTCCATTGTGGTTTGATGATTTTCCTTAGTAGTATGCTTCAGTTCCTTTCCTTCTACTTTTGGTGTATCTATTGTGGGTTTTTAATTTGTGGTTACCATGTGTTTCATATAAGTGGACCTATAATTATAACCACTTATTTTAAACTCATGGTCATTTAAAGTTCAAACACATTCTAAAAGATCCACCTCTTTTACTCACCTCCCTTACATTTTTATATTTTTGGTATAATTTTATCTTGATCATTAATCACTTCACTGTTAATTGCAGTTATAGTTGCCTTCACTTTTTTTGTCCTTTAACCTTCATATGAGGCTATGTAAGTTGTTGGGCTTCAAATATTACTATATATTAACCTTTCTTAGTGGGATTTTTCCCCTTTCCTATAGATTCTCACTTTTTGTTATAGCCTTTTCTTTGCCACTCAGATAAGAGCATTTAACATTTCTTTTAGGGTGAGTTTAGTATTGATAAACTCATTCATTGTTTTCTTGTCTGAGAAGTTCTTTATCTCTCCTTCACTTCTAAATGACAACTTGCTGGTTAGGGTATCCTGGGTTGTAGGTTTTTCCCTTTCAGCACTTCAGATATATCATCTTATTACCTTCTGGCCTGCAAAGTGTCTGCAAAAAATCAGCTGATAGCTTTATGAGATTCTCTTGCAAATGACATTTATTTTTCTCTGGCTGCCTTTAGAATTCTCTTTTTACCTTTTGCTATTTTAATTATCATGTGTCTTGGTGTGGGACTTTTTGGTTTCATCTTGTTTGGGACCCTCTGTGCTTCATGGACCAGGATATCTGTTTCCTTCTTCAGGTTAGTGAAGTTGTCAACCATAATTTCTTCAAATACTTTTTTGATACCCTTCTTTCTCTCTCTCCTTCTGGTATCCCTATAACGTGAATGTTGGTATGAGTCATATTATCTCAAAGACCTCTTAAACTACTCTTGTTTTTATTATTTGTTTTTCTTTCTACTGTTCTGGTTGAATATTCCCATTATTCTATCTTCCAGATCACTTATGCATTTTTCTGTACCAGTTAGTCTGCTATGAGCCTCTTAGACAGCCTCATCAATCAGGGAGCAGACAGAGGAAGCAAGAAGAACAATAACTCTGCAGCCTGCACAACGGAAACCACAATCACAGAAAGTTAGACAAAATGAGACAGCAGAGGAATATGTCCCAGATGAAGGAACAAGATAAAACCCCAGAAGAACAACTAAGTGAAGTGGAGATAAGCAATCTACCTGAAAAATAATTCAGAGTAATGATAGTAAAGATGATCCAAGATCTCAGAAAAAGAATAGAGACACAGATAAAGAAGGTACAAGAAATGTCTAACAAAGACCTAGAGGAACGAAAGAATGAAAAAACAGAGATGAGCAATAACTGAAATGAAAAATACACTAGAAGGAATCAATAGCAGAATAACTGAGGTGGTAGAATTGATAAGTGAGCTGAAAGACACAACGGTGGAAGTCACTGCTTCAGAGTAGAGTAAACAAAAAAACATGAAAAGAAATGAGGAGAGCCTAAGAGAACTCTGGGACATTAAATGCACCAACATTCACATTATAGGGGCCCGAGAAGGAGAAGAGAGAGATAAAGGACCTGAGAAAATATTTGAATAAATAATAGCTGAATATTTCCCTAACATAGGAAAGGAAACAGGTACCCAAGTCCAGGAACTCAGATAGTCCCGGACAGGATAAACCCAAAGAGGAACACATTAAGACACATAGTAATCAAATTTACAAAAATTAAAGACAAGGAAAAAATACTAAAAGTAACAAGGGAAAAGTAACAAATAATGTACAAGGGAACTCCCATAAGGTTATCGCTGATTTCTCAGCAGAAACTCTGAAGGCTAGAAGCCAGTGGCATGATATATTTAAAGTGATGAAAGAGAAGAACTTAGAAGCAATAATACTCTACCCACCAAGGCTCTCATTCAGATTCAGTGGATAAATCAAAGATTTACAGAAAAGCAAAAGCTAAAAGAGTTCAGAACCACCAGCTTTGCAACAAATGCTAAAGGAATTTCTCTAGGCAGAAAAGAAAAGACCACAACTAGAAACAAGAAAATTACAAATGGAAAATTTCACTGGTAAAGGCAAAGATACAGTAAGGGTAGGAAATCATCTGCACACAAATATATGAAAACCAGCAATTGTGAGAAGAGGAGAGTACAAATGCACGAAATGGGAAATGCATTTGAAGTTAAAAGACGAGCAACTTAAAGCAATCTTTTTTATATATAGACTGCTATATCAAAACCTCATGGTAACCACAAACCAGGAATCTACAGCAGATATACACACACAAAAGAAAAAGGAATCCAAACACAATACCATAAAGTTAGTCATCAAATCACAGGAGAAGAGAACAAAACAGGAAGGGAAGAAAAATGACCTACAAAAACAAATCCCAAACAGTTAACAAAATGGCAACAAGAATATACATATTGATAATTACCTTAAATGTAAACAAGTTAAATATCCTAACTGAAAGACATAGACTGGCTGAATGGATACAAAAACAAGACCCTTATATATGCTGTTTAAAAAAGACCCACTTCAGATCTAGGAGCACATACAGACTGAAAGTGAGGAGATGGAAAATGGTATTCCATGCAAATGTAACTCTAAAGAAAGCTGGAGTAGCAATCCTTATATCAGACAAAAAAACTTTAAAATAAATAGACATAGAAGGACACTACATAAGGATCAATGATCAAGGGAGCAATCCAAGAAGACATAACAATTGTAAACATATATGCACCCAAGATATGATCACCTCGATATATAAGGAAAATACCAACAGCCATAAAATGGGAAATTGACAACAGCACAATAATAGTGGGGGACTTTAACACCCCACTTTCGCCAATGGACAGATCATCCAAAATGAAAATAAATAAGGAAACACAAGCTTTAAATGATACATTAAACAAGATGGACTTAATTGATATTTATAGGATATTCCATCCCAAAACAGCAGATTACACTTTCTTCTCAAGTGCTCATGGAACATTCTCCAGGATAGATCATACCTTGTGTCACAAACGAAGCCTTGGTAAATTTAAGAAAATTGAAATTGTATCAAGTATCTTTTCTGACCACAACACTATGAGACTAGATATCAATTAGAGGAAAAAATCTGTAAAAAATACAAACACATGGAGGCTAAACAATACACTACTAAGTAACCAAGAGATCACTGAAGAAATCAAAGAGGAAGTCAAAAAATACCTAGAAACAAATGACAGTGAAAACACGATGATCAAAACCTATGGGATGCAGCAAAAGCAGTTCTAAGAGGGAAGTTTATAGCAATACAATCCTACCTTAAGAAACAAGAAACAGCTCAAATAAACAACCTAACCTTATACCTAAAGCAATTAGAAAAGGAAGAACAACAAAAACAAAAACCCAAAGTTAGCAGAAGGAAAGAAATCATAAAGATCAGACCAGTAATAAGTGAAAAAGAAATGAAGGAAACAATAGCAAAGATCAATAAAACTAAAAACTGTTTCTTTGAGAAGATAAACAAAATTGATAAACCATTAGCCAGACTAATCAAGAAAAACAGGGAGATTGGAGTGGAGATGGAGGGGCTAAGACTGGAGCCAGATGTGAGTCATGGCTTCCCCTCTGATCACTGGTTATCCCCATCCTATCAGAGGCAGGGTTGGATCCCGAGTTGATGGAGCAGAAGCCCTGAGGTTTGTGTCCAAGCTGTTTCTGTTTCCTTTACATGTGTGTTCTCCTGTCTCCCAGTACTGGTACCCCTGCTCCAGAGGGGAGCAGTGTTGGAGCAAGAGTGGCCTGTGTGGGCTCTCAGCTTGTAATAGGGCACAGGCTGTTGGGTGCTGGCCACAGACAGAGGTCTGGAGTGCCTCCAATGTGTTCTCTGCACAACCACCAGCAGTGGCAGTTACCACTGAGTCTGAGTATCCTTTATTCTTCACAGCTGATCACTACCCCCTTGTTGTCGAGCCATACCACAGGCAGGTGGGGCCTGCATGGGCTTTCTGCATATATGGGGTGTGGGCTGAAGTGGTCTGACTGCCGTTGCAGATTGTGATTGTCCCTGAAGTTCTGCCCATGCAAGTGTCAGCGATGCCAACCTCCACCATGCTCAGATTTCACCCTGGGTTTGAGTCCCTCTGCATCCCATGGTTGAGTTCTCTCCCTGGTCATGGAAGATTTTGCTTCAATGTGGAGCTGTGAGTTGAAGTAAGTGGGGCTGCAACATTCACCTGGTTCAGGCTGCAGTGTGTGCTCAGTGTTCTTCTGCCAATTTAGAGTTAGTTTTCAGTAAGAATTGTTCCAAACGTAGATGTATTTTTAATGTGCTTATGAGTGGAGGTGAGTTCCATCTCCTCCTAATCCACCATCTTGATCTGTCCCCCAACTCACCTTTTTGATTCTTCCTTCAACTTTCCATTCACATGATATATTCTTAATTTAAAACCTTGTCATTTCATATCTGATATTATATAATATCTCCATAATAGAACTCCTTATCCATAATCTTTTCATTCTTCATTCCAACCTACATCAGGTCACCAGGAATCTCCAAAACACATTCTGATGCTATCACTCTCATTCAATCACAAGATAATTTTAAGTTCAGGTATATAGCCATATAGCCCACAAAGCTCTTAACAATATGGCTCCACCTCACTTTTCCAACTTCATCACTTTCCAGGTTTTTCCTCTACCAACACATTCATATTCTCTCCCTCCCTCCCTCCTTCTCTCTCTTTCTCCTACATCAGCACTGGACTAGTTGCTATTTCCTGAACATTCACAAAACTTTTCTAACTCTGTTTTTGCTCATACCATTCTTCATGCCTTGAGAGACACATCCTTCAGGGTACAGCTCAAATTTCTCCTCTTCTGTAAAGAAGACTTCTCTAAATCTGGCACTGATGTGCACTTGCCAATTGTGTGATCTTGAATCAGTTACTCAACTTCTTTAGGTTTTAGTTCATTCAATCCATAAAAAAAAGGTAAGGAAAAGTAATTTAACATTTATGCTATCTACAGTTTTATGTGAGAACAGATAAAAGCAAAAATGATAGGAAAATAGAAATATGATTGCTGAACAGTAAATTTTGAAGCAAAAAAGTTACTTTTACACTCACAACTTTTAAAAACAGAAATTTTAAGTACCTATAATTTTTATGAGCTTTGTATGGTAAAGAGATAGATCACATCTATACGATAGCTATTTAGGAAAAGACACCACAAAAGGTGACATTTTGGTTTGAATAAAACATCTTGTATCTCATAGTTCACAATGTACTTTCATTTCTAACTAAATGTTAGAAATTTTATATTAGGGCTTGGACTTTCAAGATGGCAGAGGAGTAAGATGTGGAGATCACCTTCCTCCCCAAAAATACATCAAAAATACAGCTACATGTAAACAACAACTACAGAACTCCTAATGAACGCTGGTAGAAGACCTCAGACTTCCCAAAAGGCAAGAAACTCCCCATGTACCTGGGTAAGATGAAAGAAAAAACAGAGACAAAAGAATAGGGATGGAACCTGCACCTATGGAAGGGAGCTGTGAAGGAGGAAAGTTTCCACACACAAGGAAGCCCCTTCACTGATGGAGATGGTGGGGGGGTGGGGGGGAAGCTTCAGATCCATGGAGGAGAGCATAGCAACAGGGATGTAGAGGGAAAAACAAAGGGATTCCTGCACAGATGATTGGTACTGACAAACACTCACCAGCCTAAGGCTTGGCTGCTCACCCACTAGGGTGGGTGGGGGCTGGGAGCTGAGGCTAGGTCTTCAGAAGTCAGACCCCAGAGAGAGGACTGGAGTTGGCTGCGTGAAGACAGCCTGAAGGGAGCTAGTGCACAACAGATAGCTGGGAGGGAGTCCGGAAAAAAGTCTGGAACTGCCTAAGAGTCAAGAGACCATTGTTTCATGGTACGCAAAGAGAGGAGATTCAGAGTGCCGCCTAAATGAGCTTCAGAGACAGGCGCAAGCCACAGCTATCAGTGCAGGCACCAGAGAGGAGCATGAAACACTAATGCTGCTGCTGCAGAAAAAAAGAATCCTGTGTGCAAGCACAGGTCACTATCCACACCTCCCTTCCCAGGAGCCTGTGCAGCCCACCACTGCCAGTGTCCTGTGATCTAGGGACAACTTCCCCAGGAGAACACACAGCATGCCTCAGGCTGTTGCAACATCATGCTGGCCTCTGCTGCCACAGGCTCGCCCCATATTACGTACCCCTCCCTTGCCCTGACCTCAGTGAGCCAGAGCCACCTAATCAGCTTCTTCTTTAACCCCTTTCTGTCTTGGTGAAGAACAGATGCCAGAGGGTGACCTACATATAGAGGGGGTGCCAAATCCAAAGCTGAACCTCAAGAGCTGTTTGAACAAAGAAGAGAAAGGTAAATTTCTCCCAGCAGCCTCAGGAAAAACAGATTAAATTTCCACAATCAACTTGGTGTATCCTGCAACTGTGGAATACCTGAATAGACAATGAATCATCCCAAAATTGAGGTGGTAGATTTTGGGAGCAACTGTAGACTTGGGTTTTGCTGTATGTGACTGATAAATTTCTGATTTATATGCTTATCTTAGTTTAGTTTTTAACACTTGTTATCATTGGTGGATTTATTGGTTTGGTTGCTCTCTTCTTTTTTTTAATACGTTTTATTTTTTAATTATTTTTATTTTTTTATTTTAATAGTATTTAAATATTTTTTATTTCAATAACTTTTATTTTATTTTATTTTATTTTATTTTATTTATTTCTTATTTTCTCCATTTTCTTCTCAGCTGTGTGGCTGACAGGGTCTTGGTGCTCCGGCCAGGTGTCAGGCTTGAGCCTCAGAGGTGGGAGAGCCGAGTCCAGGACATAAGATCACCAGAGATCTTCCAGCCCCATATAATATCAATTGGCAAGAGCTCCATCTAAACACTAAGATCCAGCTCCACACAATGACAAGCAAGCTCCAGTACTGGACACACCAGGCCAAACAACTAACAAGACAGGAACACAAGCCCACCCATTAGCAGAGAGGCTGCATAAAATCATACTAAGTTCACAGACACCCCAAAACACACCACTTGATGTGGTCCTGCCCATCAGAAGGACGGGACCCAGCCTCATCCACCAGAACACAGGCACCAGTCCCCTTCACCACAAAGCCTACACAACCCGCTGAACCAACCTTAGCTACTGGGGACAGACACCAAAAACGATGGGAACTACAACCATGCAGCCTTGAAAAAGGAGACCCCAAACACAGTAAGTTAAGAAAAATGAGAAGACAGAGAAATACACAGCAGATTAATAAGCAAGGTAAAAACCCACCAGACCAAACAAATGAAGGGAAAATAGACAGACTACCTGAAAAAAAATTCAGAATAATGATAGTAAAGATGACCCAAAATCCTGGAAAAAGAAAGGAGTAAATACAAGAAATACTTAACAAGGAGCTAGAAGCACTAAAGAGCAAACAAACAATGATGAACAACACAATAAATGAAATTAAAAACTCTCTAGAAGTAATCAATAGAAGAATAACTGAGGCAGAACAGATAAGTGACCTGGAAGATAAAATAGTAGAAATAATTACTGCAGACCAGAATAAAGAGAATAGAATGAAAAGTTGAAGACTGTCTCAGAGACCTCTGGGACAACATTAAACACACCAACATTCGAATTATAGGGGTCTCAAAAGAAGAAGAGAAAAAGAAAGGTTCTGAGAAAATATTTGAAGAGATTATAGTTGAAAACTTCCCTAATATGGGAAAGCAAATAGTCAGTCAAGTACAAGAAGTGCAGAGAGTCTCATACAGGATAAATCCAAAGAGAAACACATCAAGACATATATTAATCAAACTATCAAAACTTAAAAACAAAGAAAAATGTTAAAAGCAGCAAGGGAAAAGCAAAAAATAACATACAAGGGAATCCCCATAAGGTTAAGAGCTGATCTTTCAGCAGAAACTCTGCAAGCCAGATGGGAGTGGAAGACATATTGAAAATGATGAAAGGGAAAAACCTACAATCAAGATTACTCTACCCAGCAAGGATCTCATCCAGATTTGACAGAGAAATTAAAACCTTTACAGACAAGCAAAAGCTAAGAGAATTCAGCATCACCAAACCAGCTTTACAACAAATGATAAAGGAATCTCTCTAGGCTGGAAACACAAGAGAAGGAAAAGACCTAAAATAACAAGCACAAAACAATTAAGAAAATGGTACTAGGAACATGCGTATTGTTAATTACCTTAAATATAAATGGATGAACTGCTCCAACCAAAATACACAGACTGCCTGAATGGATACAAAAAAAAGACCCATATACATGCTGTCTACGAGAGACCCACTTCAGACCTAGGGATACATATAGACTGAAAGTGATGGTATGGAAAAGGATATTGCATGCAAATGGAAATCAAAAAAAAAAGCTGGAATACCAATTTTCATATCATACAAAATAGACTAAAATAAAGACTATTACAAAAGACAAACAAGGACACTACATAATGATCAGGGAATCAATCCAAGAAAAAGATATAACAATTGTAAAAAGTTATGCACCCAACATAGGAGCACCTCAATACATAGGGCAATGCTAACAGCCATAAAAGGGGAAATCAACAGTAACACAATAATAGTAGGGGATTTTAACACCCCATATTCACCAATAGACAGATCAACCAAAATGAAAATAAATAAGGAAACACAAGCTTTAAATGACACATTAAACAAGATAGACTTGATATTTATAGGACATTCTATCCAAAAACAACACAATACGCTTTCTTCTAAAGTGCTCAGGGAACATTCTACAGAATAGATCATATCTTGGGTCACAAATGAAGCCTTGGTAAATATAAGAAAATTGTAATCATAACAAGTATCTTTTCTGACCACAACACTATAAGACTAGATATCAATTACAGGAAAAAAAAACTATAAAAAATACAAACAAATGGAGGGTGAACAATACAATACTAAATAACCAAGAGATCACTGCATAAATCAAAGAGGAAATAAAAAAAATTCCTAGAAACAAATGACATTGAAAACACGATGGACTTAAACCTATGGGATGAAGCAAAAGCAGTTCTAAGAGGATAATTTATAGCAATACAATCCTACCTCAAGAAACAAGAAACATCTCAAATAAACAATGTAACCTTACACCTAAAGCAATTAGAGAATAAAGAACAAAAACCCCTGAAGGGGTGTGTGGATAGTGACCTGTGCTCGCCTAGAGTCTTCTTGGTGGCAGCAGGAGCAGCCTTAGCATCTCATGCCCATCTCTGTGGTCCGCGCTGTTAGCCATGGCTCGTGCCCATCTCTGGAGCTCCTTTAAGCAGCGCTCTTAATCCCCTCTCCTCGCTCACCAGGAAACAAAGAGGGAAGAAAAAGTCTCTTGCCACTTCAGCAGGTCCAGACTTTTCCCCGGACTCCCTCTCTGCTAGCCGTGGTGCACTAACCCCCTGCAGGCTTTGTTCATACTGCCAACCCCAGTCCTCTCCCTACTCTCCGACCGAAGCCCGAGCCTCGGCTCCCAGCCCCGCCTGCCCCGGCGGGTGAGCAGACAAGCCTCTCGGGCTGGTGATTGACGGTCGGCACCAATCCTCTGTGTGGGAATCTCTCCACTTTGCCTTCCACACCCCTGTTGCTGTGCTCTCCTCCGCGGCTCTGAATCATTCCCCCTCTGCCACCCGCATTCTCTGCCCGTGAAGGGGCTTCCTATTGTGTGGAACCTTTCCTCCTTCACAGCTCCCTCCCTCTGGTGCAGGTCCCATCTCTATCCTTTTGTCTCTGTGTATTCTTTTTTTTCTTGCCCTACCCAGGAACGTGGGGAGTTTCTTGCCTTTTGGGAGGTCTGAGGTCTTCTGCCAGCATTCAGTAGGTGTTCTTTAGGAGTTGTTCCATGTGTAGATGTATTTCTGGTGTATCTGTGGGGAGGAAGGTGATCTCCGTGTCTTACTCTTCTGCCGTCTTCCCCTCGTTCTGGCCCGCCCAAAATTTCACAATTTTTATGGAAAAACAAAAGATCCCCAATAGCCAAAGAAATCTTCAGAAAGATAAATGAAGTTGGAAGAAGTAGACTCCCTGACTTCAGACTATTCTACAAAGTTACAGTAATCAAGACAGTATGGTACTGGCACAAAAACATATATAGATCCATGGAACAGGATAGAAAGCCCAGAGATAAAGCCACGCACCTATGGTCACCTTATCTTTGATAAAGGAGGCAAGACTATACAATGGAGAAAAGATAGCCTCTCCAATAATTGGTGATTGGGAAACTTGATAGCTACATGTAAAAGAATGAAATTAGAACACTTCCTAACACCATACACAAAAACAAGCTCAAAATGGATTAAAGACCTAAATGTAAGGATAGACACTATAAATCTCTTAGAGGAAAACTTAGGCAGAACACTCTATGACACAAATCACAGAGAGATCCTTTTTGACTCGCCTGTTAGAGAAATGGAAATAAAACAAAAGTAAACAAATGGGACCTAATGAAATTTAAAACCGTTTGCATAGCAAAGGAAACCATACACAAGATGGAAACACAACCCTTATAATGGGAGAAAATATTTGCAAAAAAAGCAACTGACAAAGATTAATCTCCAAAATATACATGCAGCACATGCAGCTCATGCAGCTCAATATCAAATAAACAAACCCAATCCAGAAATTGGCAGAAACCCTAAATAGACATTTCTCCAAAGAAGATACGCAGATTGCCGACAACACATGAAAGTATGCTCAACATCACTAATCATTAGAGAAATGCAAATCAAAGCTACAATGAGGTATCACCTCACACCAGTCAGTATGCCCATTATCAAAAAATCTACAAACATTAAATCCTGGAGAGGGTGTGAAGAAAAGGGATCCCTCTTGCACTGTTGGTGGTAATGTAAATTGATACAGCCACTATGGAGAACAGTATGGATGTTCCTTAAAAAAATAAAAATAGAAGTACCATATGGTCCTTCAATTCCACTACTGGGCCTATCCCCTGAGAAAACCATAATTCAAAGAGAGTCATGTGCCATAATATTCATTGTAGCACTATTTACAATAGCCCGGACATGGAAGCAACCTAATTGTCAATCAACAGATGAATGGATAAGGATGTGGCACATATATACAATGGAATATTACTCAGCCATAAAAAGAAATGAAATTGAATTATTTGTAGTGTGGTGGATGGGCCTAGAGTCTGTCATACAGAGTGAAGTAAGTCAGAAAGAGAAAAACAAATACCAAATGCTAGCACATGTATATGGAATCTAAAAAATAAAATTGTTCTGAAGAACCTAGAGGTAGCCAGGAATAAAGACGTAGATGTAGATAATGGACTTAAGGACATGTGGAGGGGGAATGGCATCCTGGAACAAAGTGAGAGAGTGGCATTGACATATATGCACTACCAAATGTAAAATAGATAGCTAGTTGGAAGCTGCCACATAGCACAAGGAGATCAGCTGTGTGCTTTGTGACCACCTAGAGAGGTGGGATTTGGAGGGTGGGAGGGAAACAAAAGAGGGAGGGTATATGGCGATATATCTATATGTATAGCTGATTCACTTTTTTATACAGTGGCAACTAACACAACAATGTAAAGCAATTATACTCCAATAAAGATGTTAAAAAAGAAAAAAAATGTTAGCTTAAATGTATTTTGCCAATGAGAAAAAAAATTAATTTATATGGTTTTTGTGGAGATTGAATTAAATAACTACTGAGCACAGTGCTTTGAAAATTTATAGTTCCTCCAAAATGCTAATTCTTCCTAACAGTTACCATACCTCATTCAGATATACACCCTGTGTATAATGCTCTTATTATTCATTATGTATATTTCTATGTAACACTTTACATCTTATAGATAAGTTTTTGTATTTCCAGGCAATTATGAACTTCTTAGTAGAAAGGCCCTTGTTTTATTATTTTTCAACCATGTATTGTGAATCTGGTGTTACTGTAATCTTTTTTACATGTTATTTATTCTTGTGTCCTCTGAACCTTCTTGTTCATGCTATTAAAATAGTTCATGTTCAGATCTAATTTTCTGAAACTGGTCATGCCTTTAATAGTAAAATATGTTATTTTTCATGTTAAAGTATTAGATTCTTGAGCAGTCAAGAGGAATTTTATCTAATCCATTACATTCTCTCTTATCTCTCTTTTGACTTGTGGAGTAATTTTATAATAGAGGTTTTCATATTTTCTTTTTTTATTGAGCTACAATTGACATATAATATTATATTAGTTTCAGGTGTGCATGACAAAGATTTGATGTTTGTGTATGTTGTGAAATGATCACCACAATAAGTGTAGTTACCATCGTCACCATATTTAGTTACAGAATTTTTTTCTTGTAATAAGAACTTTTAAGGTTTACTGTTTTAGCAACCTTTAAATACATAATTTAGTATTATTAACTATAGTCAGTATGTTGTACATTTTTATCCCCAAGACATTTATTTTACAAGTGGAAGTTTGTAGCTTTTGCCACCCTTCAACTATTTTGTCCACCCTCAACCCCCCTACCTCTGGCAATCACCAATATATTCTCTGTATCTATAAACTTTGTTGTTTTATTTTTTAGATTATACATACAGGTGGGATCATGCAGTATTTGTCTTTCTCAACTTATTCCACTAAATATAATACCCTGCAGGTCCATCCATGTTATTGCAAATTTCATTTTTTTTTTCCATTTGTCTGTTGATGAACACTTAGACTGCTTCCATATTTTGGCTATTATAAATAAGGCTGCTATGCATATTAGGGTATATGTAACTTTTCAAATTAGTGTTTTCATTTTCTTCAGATATACGTCCAGGAGTGGAATTTCTGGATCATACGGTTCTATTTTTAGTTTTTTGAGGAACCGCCATATGGTTTTTCATAATTGCTACACAAATGTACATTCCCACCAACAGTGTACAAGGGTTCCATTTTCTCCACATACTGGCCAACATTTGTTATTTGTGGTCTTTTGACAATAGCCATTCTGAGAGGTGTGAAGTGATATTTCATTGTGGTTTTGAGTTGCATTTCTCTGATGATTAAAGATATTGAGCATCTTTTTATGTGCCATTTGGCCATCAGTATGTCTTTGGAAAAATCTCTATTCAGGTCTCATATTCATTTTTTAATTGGGTTGTTTGTTTTTTTGATATTGATTTGTATGAGCTGTTTATTTATTTTGGATATTAGTTCTTTATCTGTCATATAATTGCAAATATTTTCTCCCATACAGTAGGTTGTCTTTTAATTTTGTTGATGGTTTCCTTTGCTGTGCAAAAGCTTTTAAGTTTAACTAAATCCCATTTGTTTACTTTTACTTTGTTTTCTTTGCCTTAGGAGACAGATCACAAAAAACATTGCTAATATTTATGTCACAGTGTGTTCTGCCTATGTTTTCTTCTAGGAATTTTAGTATTTCCAGTCTTGCATTTAGGTCTTTAATCAATTTTGAGTTTATTTTTGTATATGATATGAAAAAAATGTTCTAATTTCTTTCTTGTATATGTAGCTGTCCAGTTTTCCCAGTGCTACTCATTGGAGAGACTGTCTTTTCCCTGTTGTATACTCTTGCCTACTTTGTTTTAGATTAAGTGACCATAAGTGCCTAGGTTTATTTCTGGGCTGTCTATTCTGTTCCATTGATCTATGTGTTTGCTTTTGTGCCAGTATCATACTGTTTTGATTTCTCAAGTTCTGTAGTTTAGTCTGAAGTTAGGGAGAATGACACCTCCACCTTTTCCTCTTTCTCAAGATTGCTGTGACTATTTGAGGTCATTCATGGTGACTTACAAATTTTAAAATTATTTGTTCTAGTTTTTTAAAAAATGCTATAGGTATTTTGAGAGAGATTTCATCGAATCTGTAGAGTGCCTTGGGTAGTGTGATTTTTGCAGTGTATTATTTTTTGACCACACTGTGTGGCTTGTGGGATCTTAGTTCCCTGACTAAGAATTGACACAGGGCCTTGGCTGTGAGATCATGGATTCCTAACCACTGGATGACCAGGATATTCCCAACAGTGTATGTTTCTTTTTTTTCCTGAAACATTTTAGTTTTTATTTGTAAAAGCTTGATTTAGGTCTTTTTAATATCTTTCCTGTCTCTTGTGGACTTTTTGAGCACAAGGAATAGAGCTATTCCTTTTAATGTCTTTTTTGTTTGTTTGTTTGTTTTTTGCTAATTCTGATATCTGAGTCAGTTCTTGGTTAATTTCAATTGAATGATTTATATCCTCTTTTTGAGCCTTATTTTCCTGATTTTTATTCCTGGTATATTTCATTGAATGTCAGGTACTGGCAATTTTTATTTTGGGTGCTGTGTATTTTTGTATTTCTATCAATATTTTTTACCTTTATTCTAGCATGCAGTTAAGTTACACAGAGATAGTGTTATTCTTTCAGATCTTATTTTGTTTTTAGGCAAGTAAAGCCATTACCAGAGTTAAATATTTCCTACTACTGAGGAATCCTTTCTGAGCACCCTACTCAATATCTTTTAATTAAGATTTTTTTGTTAGGAGATATATTGGTACTGTTTCTGTCTCCCTGTTGGTGTTGGGTGCTATTCTTTCTACTACTTTTGAATGGTTCTTTCCTCAGTCTCAAGTGGTTTTCTCAAATACATGAGCTGATCAGGACTCTACTGAATACTCAAAGAAGGATCTCTGCAGATCTTAGTGATTCTCTCTCTGTGTAACTGTCTCTTTTCCATTAATCTGTTCTTCAAACTGTAGCCACCTTGGCTTCTACAGATTCTCAGTTCTATATCCTCAGTTCAGGGAATCTGTCTGGCTCCACCTCAATTTACCCCTCCCACTGGTTTGGCCTGGAATCTCATAAGATATTAAGCTGGAACAACAGTCAATATTATCTTCTTTGTTTCCTGTCTCTCAGTATTACTGTCCTTCTCGGCCTCATGTCTAATGTCTTAAGAACCATTGTTTTATATAATTTGATTTTTTTGTTGCTTTAAGCAATGGCAGTTAAATATAGTTCATATATCTTATTATTAGCAGAGGTATAAATCTCAAAGCCTATATATGATCTCGACAACTGTATTATTCTGCCACAGTGTTGAATAAGTTTACACAGCTGGAAGAAACTGAATGAGAAAAGAAGAGGGGCAATAACAGGGTCCCCTACAGCTCTAAACATTTTCAACGTTAGCAGTGAAATAAATGAGCACTAGGGATAATGAAAAGGAGATGACAGAGATGTTGAAGAAAAAGTAGAGGAAGGCAAGGTTTCACAGAGATGGAGGGAAAAATAGCATTTTAAGCAGAAGTGGAAAATAATGTTAATACTTTAGCTAAGTGATAGGAGAACATCATGAAAATGGATGAAATTGTCTAAGAAAAATATATTGGCCACTGGATTTGTTGATAGGCTGATGGATTGAGGGAAGCAGGGTACAAAGTAGTTTTTTAAGGATGGAAGTTTTAAAAGGGTGAATATTTTTAAATGAGGCATAATTGACATATTATTTTATATTAGTTTCAAATATACAATGTAATTATATATATATATATATATATATATATATATATATATATATATATATATATATATATATATATATATAGCAAAACAGTAACCAAAACAATTTAGTCATCCATCAACATACATAGTTACACAATTTTTTTCTTGTGATGAGAATGGATTTTTTTTTCTGCACCATACAACTTGCAGGATCTTAGTTCCCCGACCAGGGATTGAACCCATGCCCTCAACAGTGAAAGCATGGAGTCTTAACCACTGGACCATCAGGAATTCTTGAGAATGTATATTTTTAAAAGATTTCTGCATGTGGAAAGTAGCTGGTAGAGGAAAACAATCAGGTATATGAACTTTTGCTCTTCCTAACACTGCTGATTTTGTAGATGAATGATACAGAGTGTGCATATTTCAGTACTATACAGGATGTACTCAGTGAGATAAATAATAGAATTTTTACAAAATTGTATTACTGAATGTAAGGTTTTGAAGACAGAGATGCCATTCAGCCAAAATCAGTTAACCTTTCTGGTATGTGCTACAGCACAATACACATTATTATTATTTTTTTAATATTTATTTATTTGGTTGTACTAGGTCTTAGTTGCAGCAGGTGGGCTTCTTAGTTGTGGCTTGCAGGCTTCTTAGTTGTGGCATGTGAACTATTAGTTGTGGCATGCATGTGGGATCTAGTTCCCTGACCAGGGATCAAACCCGGGCCCCCTGCATTGGGAGCACAGTCTTTTTTTTTTTTAATCTTTATTGGAGTATAATTGCTTTACAATGGTGTGTTAGTTTCTGCTTTATAACAAAGTGAATCAGTTATACATATACATATGTTCCCATATCTCTTCCCTCTTGCATCTCCCTCCCTCCCACCCTCCCTATCCCACCCCTCTAGGTGGTCACAAAACACTGAGCTGATGTCCCTGGAGCACAGAATCTTAACCACTGTGTCACCAGGGGAATCCCAGCACAATACATATTATTATAAAAAGAGTTCATCTTTCTATTTCCTACAAAAATAGATTTAGCAGAAACAAGGAAGTTTGCAATCTCATAGATATTTTATTAAAATAACATAACCTTATTTTTGTTCAACCTGCCTACCTCCACTTTTGATTGGGAAAAGACCATAATTTAGCTTTTACTGTATCATTAGATTTCAGTTACAGGTTTCTAGATTACAATAATGAGCTGACATATGTATTTAATTTTTATCACTCCCTAATTCCACTAAAATAATAGATGGAGAGAACATAAAAAGAAATAACAATCTCAAAACTAGAAAGTACATAGTCCTGAAGAATAGCAGAACTGAGGAAGTTAAGTCCCAAGCATCAGTGGAGAGAGCTAAGAACAAATCCTATTTATGCAATATAATAATAAAAAGGCACAGGAACTAATAGCACCTGTTACTTCTATAACTAGGGGTGAAACTAACTAAAATAAGAGGGAATATGGTAAAAGATATCTGGAAATTTAGGCCTCAGGATCCTCTACCCTACTCTACACTGACCCTTTTCTACTGCAGCAAAAGTTTGAGTTGTATTTTCTAGAAAGGATGAAACAGAGTGTTGGGACTCAGGGACACAAGCCTCATTCAAAGGCAAGGATACTGTACTGAAAACAAGGATGAAGGGACCAAAAGTGAAAGTAAATGCTAAATGTAGAGACATCAGTTTTCTTCTCCCTGTGGACTCCTACAATGTTGTCAACCAGATATTTACCTGAAGGCAGTCAATTGGAACACTCTTCCAGGGGAAGTCTACAAACCTCGAAGGCAATACCTTAATGATACTGATATAGGGAGGGCTCCCCACCCCAAATCACACCCAGATCATTTTAGAGTAAGTTCAAAGATAACAACCTATAACTTATAACTTCCAGTGAGCTTTTTAGTCCTTCACTCCTAAAATGAATAGACTGCCAAAGATTATAAGACATTTGAGGAAATTCTATAATGGAAAATAGACGCTAATACACACACACACACACACACACACACACACACAAACACACACAGAAAAAAACATTCAAGGGAACAGCCTATGTAGAGATGTGAAAAGTTAGTAAAAGAACTATCATGAATACAGGCATACCTTGGAGAAATTGTGGGTTCAGTTCCAGACAACCACAATACAGCAAATATGGAAATAAAGTAAGTCATACAATTATTTTTCATTTCCCAGTGCATATAAAACTTACATTTACACTATAGTCTATTAAGTGTGCAATAGCATTATGTCTAAGATAACAATGTACATACCTTAACTAAAAGACACTTTATTGCTGGGAGTAATGTCAGCATCCTGGCAGAGTGAGACACTCCCTTTGTCTCATACCTTCAATCTACAGCTATCCATAACTCAACAAAAGTGCATCTGCCCAATACACCAGCATGCCAGATAATTCCACACATCTATACATCTGAAGGTGGGTGGACTAGAATACGTAGAGGAGGCAGAACTGGGGGAGCATCAAAGATGGTGCCTGTGATCCCTACACCCAGCTATGGTGGTTGAGCACACAGGTCCAGAGAATCTGGTAACATCAGGGGAAACAGCACACACGACTCCTGTCTCCCAGCTGTAGTGACATCCATGGCCCTAGGAAACTGGATATCAGTGGCAGCAGGGTCTGCTGTGACCCCATCCCTCCAGTTGAGGAGGCACCCTTGACTCTGGCTCTCCACCCCCAATTGCAGTGGTGGTGCCTGCAAGCCTGACCACCCTGAACATGGCAGAGGTACTGTGACCCTGGGTCCCAACCACAATCCACTTCCCCTCTTGGCCGGGAAGCCTGTGGCTCAGCAGACCCCAGAAGTGGTGAAAGAACCAACCATCCCATAACCCCAGGTGGTGATGTCAGTGACACCACCAGCAGCAAGGCAACGAAGTCCTGAGACCCAAACTGTGACAACTAGGGCACTGGATGACACATCAGACAGAGGTGGTGGAAGGTGGAAAGCGGGATTCTCAAATATAACCAGACTAAACTTAGGCATGAGAAACGAAAAAATTGTGTTAGAGCACCACCTACTAGAAAACAAAAGAAAGCTTCTAACTTTTACCTATTGAATCATTAGAATCAAGTAAAAAACAAAAAACAAAAAAACCAAAAAACGTTACCTAAAAAAGAAAGGTGTTTGCTGCTTCAGATGCACTGACAGAGGAACAACTTCCAAGTACCATGAAGAACTACAGTAACACTGTATGACAAAAAGGAAATGGAAGTGCTCCAGCAACCAAATGTAAAGTCATGGAATATTTTTATTTAACTGATAGAGAATTCAAAATACCTGTCATGAAGAAACTCAATGAGCTACAGGAAAACTCAGAAGGAAAGTTCAATGAACTCAGGAATAAAATTAATGAACCGAAGGAATACTTTACCAAATATATTAAAAGTCTAAAAAAAGAACCAAACAGAAATTCTGGAGCTGAAGAACTCAATAAATGAGATAAAGAATGGATTAGAAACAATTGGAAATAAAACAGATCATATGGAAGAGAGAATTAGCAAGCTCAAAGAAAGAAATCTAGAAATGATACATGTAGAAGAGGAGAGAGAATTGAGATCTAAGAAGAAAATGAAGAAATTCAATGAGAACTATCAAACTCTATTAGAAAAGGCAAAATTAAGAAAATGGGTATCCTAGAAGGAGAAGTGAGGAAGGGAGCAGAGTTTATTTAAAGAAATAATAGCTGAGAACTTCCCAAGCTTGGGGAATGAAATGGGTATACAAGTCCAGGAAGCTAAGAGAACATCTAATTACCTCAATGGAAAAAGAGCTTCTCCATGACATTATATTAAAACTGACAAAAGTCAATGACAAATAAAGAATTTTAAAGGCAGCTAGGAAAAGAAAGGTTGGCAACGTACAAGTGAACCCTCCCTTAGGTTATCAGCACATTTCTCAGAAGAAATTCTACAGGCCAGAAGAGATGGAATGACACACTCAAAATAATAAAAGATAAAACCTGTTAGCTAAAATTATTCTATCCAGCAAAGTTAATCTTCATATATGGAGGAGAAATAAAGGCTTTCCCAGGCAAACAGAAGATGAGTGAGTTCATCAACATTAGATGTACTTTACAAGAAATGTTGAAAGGAGCTCTTCTACCAGAGACAAAAAGGTAAAAGTACACTAAACTCTGAGTAAGGTGACAAACAGACAAAATCAGACAATTGCAACTCTAAATGAGAATAGATTTTTAAACACTTTATTATAGCAGAAAGTTTAAAGGGAAAAATCAGTGGAAAATAACCAAAGCTACTTCATTTGGTAACAAAGTCACAACATAAAAAGGAATTATCTGAGAAAACAAAAGCATAAAAAGGGAAGCGGGAAAGGATGGAAACTGCATAGGCAAATGAAGATTAGATAAGTTCCTATCAGCAGAAGGTGGACAATTTTATCTATAAGACATTTTATTCAAACCTCATGCCAAAAACAAAACATAAATCTAGAGGACAGACACAAAACATAAAAAAGAGGAAACTGATCAAAGCATAGAAATGACAAAATTAAAATGTCAGAAACACAAGGAAAAAGAAACAATGGCCATATAGACCAATCAGAAAACAAAAGATAAAATGGCAATACTGGACATCCCTGGTGGTACAGTGGTTAAGAATCTGCCTGCCAATGTAGGGGACATGGGTTTGAGCCCTGGTCCAGGAAGATCCCACATGTCACAGAGCAACAAAGCCTGTGTGCCACAACTACTGAAGCTGATGTGCCTAGAGCCTGTGCTCCACAATAGGAAAAACTACCACAATGAGAAGACCGTGAACCTCAACGAAGAGTAACCCCTGATAACTGAAACTAGAGAAAGCCCGCATGCAGCAATGAAGACCCAACACATCCCTAAATAAATAAATAAATAAATAAATTTTAAAAAGGGTAATACTAAGTTCTTATTTATAAATAATCACCCTAAATGTAAATGAATTGAATTAACCTATCAAAAGACACAAGACCCAACTATATGCTACCTAGAGGAGATTCACCTCAGATCTTAAGACAAACATAGGCTCAAAGTGACAGGAAGGAAGATGATACTCCAAGAAAATGACAGCCCAGAAAAAGTGGGTATAGCAGTACCCATAACAGACAAAGTAGGCATTGAGCCAAAAAAGGTAACAAGAGACAAAAATGGACATTATATAACAGAATAACTGAGATAGAAGAACGGATAAGTGACCTGGAAGATAAAATAGTGGAAATAACTACTGCAGAGCAGAATAAAAAAAAAAAAGAATGAAAAGAACTGAGGACAGTCTCAGAGACCTCTGGGACAACATTAAACGCACCAACATTCGAATTATAGGGGTTCCAGAAGAAGAAGAGAAAAAGAAAGGGACTGAGAAAATATTTGAAGAGATTATAGTTGAAAATATCCCTAATATGGGAAAGGAAATAGTTAAGTTCAGGAAGCACAGAGAGTCCCATACAGGATAAAGCCAAGGAGAAATATGCCAAGACACATACTAACCAAACTGTCAAAAATTAAATAAAAAGAAAGCACATTAAAAGCAGCAAGGGGAAAACAACAAATAACACACAAGGGAATCCCCATAAGGTTAACAGCTGATATCTCAGCAGAAACCCTACAAGCCAGAAGGGAGTGGCAGGACATATTTAAAGTGATGAAGGAGAAAAATCTGCAAGCAAGATTACTCTACCCAGCAAGGATCTCATTCAGATTTGATGCAGAAATTAAAAACTTCACAGACAAGCAAAAGTTGAGAGAGCTCATCACCACCAAACCAGCTTTACAACAAATGCTAAAAGAAATTGTCTAGGCAAGAAACACAAGAGAAGGAAAAGACCTACAATAAAAAAACCAAAACAATTTAGAAAATGGGAATAGGAACATACATATCCTTAATTACCTTAAATGTAAATGGAATAAATCCTCCCACCAAAAGACACAGATTGGCTGAATGGATACAAAAACAAGACCCATATATATGCTGTCTACAAGAGACCCTCTTCAGACCTAGAGACACACACAGACTGAAAGTAAGGGGATGGAAAAAGATATTCCATGCAAATGGAAACCAAAAGAAAGGTGGAGTAGCAATTCCCATATCAAACAAAATAGACTTTAAAATAAAGACTATTAGAAGAGACAAAGAAGGACACTACATAATGATCAAGGGATCCATCCAAGAGGAAGATATAACAATTGTAAATATTGATGCACCCAACATAGGAGCACCACAATACATAAGGCAAATACTAACAGCCATAAAAGGGGAAATCGACAGTAAAACATTTATACTAGGGGACTTTAACACCCCACTTTCACCAATGGACAGATCAACCAAAATGAAAATAAAAAAGAAAACACAAGCTTTAAATGATACATCAAACAAGATGGACTTAATTGATATTTATAGGACACTCCATCCAAAAACAACAGAATACACATTTTTCTCAAGTGCTCATGGAACATTCTCCAGGATAGATCATATCTTGGGTCACAAATCAAGCCTTGGTAAATATAAGAAAATTGAAATTGTATCAAGCATCTTTTCCGACCACAACGCCATGAGACTAGATATCAATTACAGGGAAAGATCTGTAAAAAATACAAACACAAGAAGGCAAAATGATGCACTACTTAATAATGAAGTGATCACTGAAGAAATCAAAGAGGAAATTAAAAAATACCTAGAAACAAATGACAATGGAGACACAATGACCCAAAACCTGTGGGATGCAGCAAAAGCAGTCCTAAGGGAGAAGTTTATAGCAATAAAAGCCCACTTAAGAAGCAGGAAATATCTCGAATAAACAACCTAACTTTGCAACTCAAGCAATTAGAGAAAGAAGAACAAAAAAAAAAAAAAACCCAAAGCTAGCAGAAGGAAAGAAATCATAAAAAATCAGATCCGAATTAAATGAAAAAGAAATCAAGGAAACAATAGCAAAGATCAATAAAACTAAAAGTTGGTTCTTTGGGAAGATAAACAAAATAGATGAACCATTAGCCAGACTCATCAAGAAAAAAAGGGAGAAGACTCAAATCAATAGAATTAGAAATGAAAAAGGAGAAGTAACAACTGACACTGCAGAAATACAAAAGATCATGACAGATTACTACAAACAACTCTATGCCAATAAAATGGACAATCTGGAAGAAATGGACAAATTCTTAGAAATGCACAACCTGCCAAGACTGAATCAGGAAGAAATAGAAAATATGAAAAGACCAATCACAGCCACTGAAATTGAAACTGTGATTAAAAATCTTCCAACAAACAAAAGCCCAAGAACAGTTGCCTTCACAGGCAAATTCTAACAAATATTTAGAAAAGAGATAACACTTATCCTTCTCAAAATCTTCCAAAATATAGCAGAGGGAGGAACACTCTCAAATTCCTTCTACGAGGCCACCATCACCTTCATACCAAAACCAGACAAGGATGTCACAAAGAAAGAAAACTACAGGCCAATATCACTGATGAACATAGATGCAAAAATTCTCAACAAAATACTAGCAAACAGAATCCAACAGCATATTAAAATATCATACACCATGATCTAGGTGGGTTTATAGCAGGAATGCAAGGATTCTTGAATATATGCAAATCTATCAATGTGATAAACCATATTAACAAACTGAAGGAGAAAAAACATATGATCATCTCAATAGATGCAGAGAAAGCTTTTGACAAAATTCAACACCCATTTATGATAAAAACTCTGCAGAAAGTAGGCATAGAGGGAACTTTCCTCAACATAATAAAGGCCATATATGACAAGCCCACAGCCAACATCATCCTTAATGGTGAAAAACTGAAAGCATTCCACTAAGATCAGGAACAAGACAAGGTTGCTCACTCTCACTGCTCTTATTTAACATAGTTTTGGAAGTTTTAGCCACAGCAATCAGAGAAGAAAAGGAAATAAAAGGAATCCAAATCGGAAAAGAAGAAGTATAGCTGTCACTCTTAGCAGATGACATGATAATATACATAAAGAATCCTAAAGATGCTAGCAGAAAACTACTAGAGCTAATCAATGAATTTGGTAAAGTAGCACGATACAAAATTAATGTACAGAAATGTCTGGCATTCCTATATACTAATGATGAAGAATCTGAAAATGAAATCAAGAAAACACTCCCATTTACCATTGCAACAAAAAGAATAAAATATCTAGGAATAAACCTACCTAAGGAGACAAAAGACCTGTATGCAGAAAATTATAAGACACTGATGAAAGAAATTAAAGATGATACAAACACATGGAGAGATATACCATGTTCATGGATTAGAAGAATCAACATTTTGAAAATGACTCTACTACCCAAAGCAATCTATAGATTAAATGCAATCCCTATCAAACTACCACTGGCATTTTTCACAGAACTAGAACAAAAAATTTCACAATTTTTATGGAAACACAAAAGACCCCGAATAGCCAAAGCAATCTTGAGGATGAAACACGGAGCTGGAGGAATCAGGCTCCCTGACTTTAGACTGTACTACAAAGCTACAGTAATCAAGACAGTATGGTACTGGCACAAAAACAGAAAGATAGATCAATGGAACAGGATAGAAAGCCCAAAGATAAACCCACACACATATGGACACCTTATCTTTGATAAAGGTGACAGGAATGTACAGTGGAGGAAGGACAGCCTCTTCAGTAAGTGGTGCTGGGAAAACTGGACAGGTACATGTAAAAGTATAAGATTAGATACCTCCCTAATAGCATACACAAAACTAAGCTAAAAATGGATTAAAGACCTAAATGTAAGGCCAGAAACTGTCAAAGTCTTAGAGGAAAACATAGGCAGAACACTCTATGACATAAATCACAGCAAAATCCTTTTTGACCCACCTCCCAGAGAAACGGAAATAAAAACAAAAATAGACAAATGGGACCTCAAGAAACTTCAAAGCTTTTTCAGAGCAAAGGAAACCATAACATGACCAAAAGACAACCCTCAGAATGGGAGAAAATATTTGCAAATGAAGCAACTGACAAAGGATTAATCTCCAAAATTTACAAGCAGCACAATCAGCTCAATAACAAAAAAACAAACAACCCAATCCAAAAAATGGCAGAAGACCTAAATAGACATTTCGCCAAAGAAGAGATACAGACTGCCAACAAACACATGAAAGAATGCTCAACATCATTAATCATTAGAGAAATGCAAATCAAAACTACCATGAGATATCATCTCACACCAGTCAGAATGGCCATCATCAAAAAATCTAGAAAAAATAAATGCTGGAGAGGGTGTGGACTAAAGGGAACACTCTTGCACTGCTGGTGGGAATGTGAATTGGTTCAGCCACTATGGAGAACAGTATGGAGGTTCCTTAAAAAACTACAAGTAGAACTACCATATGACCCAGCAATCCCACTACTGGGTATATACCCTGAGAAAACCAAAATTCAAAAAGATTCATGTACCAGAATGTTCATTGCAGCTCTATTTACAATAGCCCGGAGATGGAAACAACCTAAGTGCCCATCATTGGATGAATGGATAAAGAAGATGTGGCACATATATACAATGGAATATTACTCAGCCATAAAAAGAAACGAAATTGAGCTACTTGTAATGAGGTGGATAGACCTAGAGTCTGTCATACAGAGTGAAGTAAGTCAGAAAGAAAAAGACAAATACTGCATGCTAACACATATATATGGAATTTAAGGAAAAAAATACCATGAAGAACCTAGGGGTAAGACAGGAATAAAGACACAGACATACTGGAGAACGGACTTGAGGATATGGGGAGGGGGAAGGGTGAGCTGTGACAGGGAGAGAGAGAGGCATGGACATATATGCACTAACAAACGTAAGGTGGATAGCTAGTGGGATGCAGCCGCATGGCACAGGGATATCGGCTCAGTGCTTGGTGACTGCCTGGAGTGATGGGATAGGGAGAGTGGGAGGGAGGGAGATGCAAGAGGGAAGAGATATGGGAACATATGTATATGTATAACTGATTCACTTTGTAATAACGCAGAAAGTAGCACAACATTGTAAAGCAATTATAACCCAATAAAGATGTTAAAAAATAATCAGTAGAATTAGAAATGAAAAAGGAGAAGTAACAACTGACACTGCAGATATACAAAAGATCATGAGAGTACTACAAGCAACCCTATGCCAATAAAATGGACAACCTGGAAAAAATGGACAAATTCTTAGAAATGCACAACCAGCCAAATGTGAATCAGGAAGAAATAGAAAATATGAACAGACCAATCACAAGCACTGAAATTGAAACTGTAATTAAAAATCTTCCAACAAACAAAAGCCCAAGAACAGTTGCCTTCACAGGCGAAATGTATCAAATATTTATAGAAGAGTTAACACCTGTCCTTCTCAAACTCTTCCAAAATGGAACAGAGGGAGGAACACCCCTAAATTCATTCTACGAGGTCACCATCACCTTTATACCAAAACCAGAAAAGGATGTCACAAAGAAGGAAAACTACAGGTCAATATCACTGATGAACATAGATGCAAAAATCCTCAACAAAATACTAGCAAACAGAATCCAACAGTACATTAAAAGGATCATACACCATGATCAAGTGGGGTTTATTCCAGGAATGCAAGGATTCTTCAATATACGCAAATCTATCAATGTGATAAACCATATTAACAAATTGAAGGAAAAAAAGCCATATGATCATCTCAATAGATGCAGAGAAAGCTTTTGACAAAATTCAACATCGATTTATGATAAAAACCCTGCAGAAAGTAGGCATAGAGGGAACTTTCCTCAACATAATAAAGGCCATATATGACAAAACCACAGCCAACATCATCCTCAATGGTGAAAAACTGAAAGCATTTCCACTAGGATCAGGAACAAGATAAGATTGCCCACTCTCACCACTCTTATTCAACATAGTTTTGGAAGTTTTAGCCACAGCACTCAGAGCAGAAATGGAAATAAAAGGAATCCAAATCAGAAAAGAAGAAGTATATCTGTCACTGTTTGCAGATGACATGATATTATATACAGAGAATCCTAAAGATGCTACCAGAAAACTACTAGAGCTAATCAATGAATTTGGTAAAGTTGCAGGATACAAAATTAATGCACAGAAATCTCTGGCAATCCTATACACTAATGAAGAAAAATCTGAAAATGAAGTCAAGAAAACACTGCCATTTACCACTGCAATGAAAAGAATAAAATATCTAGGAATAAACCTACCTAAGGGGCAAAAGACATGTATGCAGAAAATTATAAGACACTGATGAAAGAAATTAAAGATGATACAAATACATGGAGAGATATACCATGTTCTTGGATTGGAAGAATCAACATTTTGAAAATGACTCTACTACCCAAAGCAATCTATAGATTCAATGCAATCCCTATCAAACTACCACTGGCCTTTTTCACAGAACTAGAACAAAAAAATTTCACAATTTGCATGGAAACACAAAAGACCCCAAATAGCCAAAGCAATCTTGAGAAAGAAAAATGGAGCTGGAGGATTCAGGCTCCATGACTTCAGAGTATACGAGAAAGCTACAGTAATCAAGACAGTATGGTAGGTCTTCCCTGGTGGTGTATTGGTTGAGAGTCCGCCTGCCGATGCAGGGGACACGGGTTCGTGCCCCGGTCTGGGAGGATCCCGCATGCTGCGGAGCGTCTGGACCCGTGAGCCATGGCCGTTAGGCCTGCATGTCTGGAGCCTGTACTCCGCAACGGAAGAGGCCACAACAGTGAGAAGCCCGTGTATAGCCAAAAAAAAAAAAAAAAAGACAGTATGGTACTGGCACAAAAACAGAAAGATAGATCAATGGAACAGGATAGAAAGCCCAGAGATTAACCCACGCACATATGGTCACCTTCTCTTTGATAAAGGAGGCAGGAATGTACAGTGGAGAAAGGACAGCCTCTTCAATAAGTGGTGCTGGGAAAACTGGACAGGTACATGTAAAAGCATGCGATTAGATCACTCCCTAACACCATACACAAAAATAAGCTCAAAATGGATTAAAGACCTAAATGTAAGGCCAGAAACTATCAAACTCTTGGAGGAAAAAATAGGCAAAACACTCTATGACATAAATCACAGCAAAATCGTTTTTGACCCATCTCCTAGAGAAATAGAAATAAAAATAAACAAATGGGACCTAATGAAACTTCAAAGCTTTTGCACAGTAAAGGAAACCATAAACATGACCAAAAGACAACCCTCAGAATGGGAGAAAATATTTGCAAATGAAGCAACTGACAAAGGATTAATTTCCAAAATTTACAAGCAGCTCATGCAGCTCAATTTCAGAAAAACAAACAACCCAATCCAAAAATGTGCAGAAGACCTAAATAGACATTTCTGCAAATAAGATATACAGACTGCCAACAAGCACATGAAAGAATGCTCAGCATCTTTAGTCATTAGAGAAATGCAAATCATAACTACAATGAGGTATCATCTCACACCAGTCAGAATGGCCATCATCAAAAATCTAGAAACAATAAATGCTGGAGAGGGTGTGGAGAAAAGGGAACACTCTTGCAGTGCTGGTGGGAATGTGAATTGGTACAGCCACTATGGAGAACAGTATGGAGGTTCCTTAAAAAACTACAAAAAAACTACCATATGACTCAGCAATCCCACTACTGGGCATATACCCTGAGGAAACCATAATTCAAATAGTGTCATGTACCAATATGTTCATTTCAGCTCTATTTACAATAGCCTGGAGATGGAAACAACCTAAGTGTCCATCATTGGATGAATGGATAAATAAGATGTGGCACATATATACAAATGGAATATTACTCAGCCATAAAAAGAAACGAAATTGAGCTATTTGTAATGAGGTGAATAGACCTAGAGTCTGTCATACAGAGTGAAGTAAGTCAGAAAGAGAAAGACAAATACCGTATGCTAACACATATATATGGAATTTAAGAAAAAAATGTCATGAAGAGCCTAGGGGTAAGACAGGAATAAAACTCAGACCTAGTAGAGAACGGACTTGAGGATATGGGGTGGGGGAAGGGTGAGCTGTGACAAAGCGAAAGAGAGGCATGGACATATATACACTTCCAAACTTAAGGTAGATATCTAGTGAGAAGCAGCCGCATAGCACAGGGAGATCAGCTCGGTGCTTTGTGACTGCCTGGAGGGGTGTGATATGGAGGGTGGGAGGGAGGGAGACGCAAGAGGGAAGAGATATGGGAACATATGTATATGTATAACTGATTCACTTTGTTATAAAGCAGAAACTAACACACCATTGTAAAGCAATTATACCCCAATAAAGATGTTAAAAAAAAAGATGGACATTATATAATGATAAATGGGAAAATTTATCAAAAAGACATAACAGTTGTTAATATATATGCACCTAATAAAGATTCACCAAAATATATAAAGCAATTCTTAACATAATTTTGTTGTGTTAATAATAATCAACATAATATTAAAGGCAGAAATTGACAGCAACACATTTTTATTAGTGGACTTTAACATCTCACTTATATCAATAGATAGATCATCCAGATAGAAAGTCAGCAAGTAGATGCAAGGGAAGGTGGTGGAGTTGGAGGATGTGGAGCTCATCTCCTCCCAGAAGAACATAAAAATAATCCATCTACATGTGAAAAAATTTGCATAGAAGATGAGCTGGAAACTGGCAGAAGAGCTCCTATAGAATCAAAGATGCAAGAAAGATCTCCATGTGACCAAGTAGGACAGAAAAAAAAAAAAGGCAAATAGGTTGGAACCAGTGCACCTGGGAGGGATCTGTAGGGAAGCGAAGGGCCACTTAGGTGAATGCTTGCCTGCTGGGAAATCCACTGAGACAGGTATAGGGGTGGGCAAAGCCTAGTTACTCATGAGGAGTAAGTGCATGCTGTCTTGATAACAATCAAGGCGGAATTGCATTTGTGGCTGCTGCCTCACCATACTTCCCATTCTGAAGGGGCAAATGCTCTAGCTCTGCTCACTCCACACCCCAACCTGGTGTGAGATCAGGGCAAAGATTTGGTCTAGTTATGCAGAGACAGCCTGGGGTGTCTGAGGTGTGATCCAGGCAGAACCATGAAAATCACTATCAGTGCATAAATGGGGGCAGCTGGCCAAACCCAGCAGACATTGTCAGCCCACACACTGGAAAGGACACAAGAATGTGCAATGGCTAAGTGCTGAATCTCAAGCAGACAGGCCCTGGGAGAGGCCTTGATCTAGCTATGTAGAGACAGCCCAGAGGGCCTGTGGTGTGATCTGGGGGAGCCACACAGCCCATGTCAGTGTACACACAGGGGTGGCAGGTCTAGCCACATCAGTCATTGTCAGGGCACACATTGAGCTGGGCCACAAGAATATGCAGCAACTAGGTACTGAATCATGGGCAGACAGGCCCTGGGCAGGAGTTTCCAGTGATTCGTTTCCCAGTGAGAGTGTCCTGGCTCCACCCACTCCACACAGCAGCTTAGCACCAGATCGGGGGAAGACAGGTCCTGGGAGAAGTCTGCACAGAAATCAGGCAGCAGCACAGCCACCTCAGTTCTTGCAGCCACAGTGCCCTGATCCCCAGCCCCAGCCTACTCCACACAACAGCATTGCACTAGATCTGGGATGAACATAACAGAGATAGGGATGTGACCTTGAGCTGCTTCTGAGTAGAAACAGGGACATCTACACAGGTGGCACATAGGTTCACTGTGACCGCAGGGGCCTCACTTCCTTCAGCAATCACTTCCTTTGGGGAAGAGCATGCACCCAATGGCAACATAGCCTGATTGAAAATGACCCTCAACAGCTTCTACTCCAATAACTGGGGAGGAGCAGATCCCACCCCTGATTGGGCAGTGACAGTCACTTAGAAAAGAAGAAGC
The DNA here is from genome assembly GCF_949987515.2 of Delphinus delphis. NCBI lineage: Eukaryota > Metazoa > Chordata > Mammalia > Artiodactyla > Delphinidae > Delphinus > Delphinus delphis. Next base: position 60,575,139 of record NC_082704.1, on the reverse strand, counting down.
ACAGCTCACATCCTGCATAAGCTTTATATCACCCAACACCCTCCAGAATGCCTATCAAGGGGATAATGGCCAGCACACTCTGAGGAAAGACCTGGCTGGTGTCCATACTGAAACCAGCCCTTGCACCAAAATTATTGGACACACACAGTCTACACAGGGATATTACCACATATAAACACCCCTCTAAGAACACAGTAGATAACTGTTTCTCCTAAATACACAGAGACAAAGTTAAGTAAAATAAAAAAGCAGAACTACTACCAATAAAAAGAACAAGAGAAAGCCTGTACAAGAACAAATAATGAGACAGACCTCACCAGTCTACCAGACCCCAAGTTCAAAAAGGAGGTAATAAAAATGTTAAAGGAGTTAAGAAAGATTATCAGTAGAAATCCAGATCACTGTAACAAGGAATTAAAACTATAAATATGAACCAATCAAAATTAGACAATTTGATTACCTAGATAAAAATCAATCTAGAAGCAATGACTAGCAGACTAAATGAAGAATGAATCAGTGATCTGGAAGATAGAATAATGGAAATCTCCCAATAAGAACAGCAGACAGAAAAACAAATGAAAAAGAAAATGAAAGCAACATAATTCGATTAATAGGATAATATAAAATGTGCCAACCTATGCGTAATAGGGATTCCAGAAGGAGAAGAGGGAAAAGGGAATTGTAAATGTATTTGAAGAAACTATGGCTGAAATCTTCCCAAGCCTAAAGAAGGAACTATTGAATACATATCCAGGTACATGAAGCACAGAGGATCCCATACAAGATGAAACTAAACAAACCCACACCCAGATGTATCATAATTAAAATGGCAAAAGTTGGAGAATTTCCCTGGCAGTCCAGTGGTTAAGACTCCTTGCTTCCAATGCAGGGGGCCCAGGTTTGATCCCTGGTTAGGGAACTAAGATTCCACATGCTGCATGGTGCAGCCAAAAAAAACAAAATGGCAAAAGTTAAAGAAGGTATTCTAAAGGTTGCAAGAGAAAAACAAAGAGTCAGTTGCAAGGAAACCCCCATAAGGCTGTCATCTGATTTCTCTGCAGAAATGTTGCAGGCCAGAAAGGACTTTCATGATATATTCAAGTTCCTGAAAGGAACTATTGAATACATATCCAGTATCCAGTATCCAGCAACTTAGGATACTCTATCCAGCAAGTTTATCATTTAGAATAGAAGGAGAAATAAAGAATTTCTCAGAGAAGCAAAATCTAAAAGATTTCAACAATAGTAAACTTACTCTAAAAGAAATATTTAATGGTCTTCTCTAAATAGGAAAGAAGCAAGAATACATAGGAAAGGGAAAATCATACTAGGAAAGGCAAATATATAGTAAGGATTGGCGATCATTTAAATAGGTCAGTACATGGATTAAAAAACAAAAATATAGTAAAGTGATTTTAACTGTAATAAAAATTAAAAGGATAAGCATGAAGATATAAAATAAGATATCAAAGTTACAAAATGTGGGGGAGGGGAGTATAAAAATGTAGGTCATCTAGAATGTATTTGAATTTGAATGACTATCAGTTTAAAGTAAGTAGATACAGTTATGAGTCAACATACTTGATTTCTGTGGTAACAAATTAAAAATATATGATAGATTCACAAAACCCAAAAAAGGGAACTTAAGCATACTACAAAAATCATCAAACCAAAAAAAAAAAGCAAAAAGAAGAAATAAAAAAAGACTACAAAAACAACTGGAAACAAGGTTTAAAATTGCAATAATTCCATACCTATCAATAATTACTTTAAATGTCAGTGGATTAAATTCTCTGATCAAAAGACACAGAGTAGCAGATTGGATAAAAGAACAATAACTGACAATATGATGCCTACAAGAGACGAACTTTTCACTCAGGGTGAAAGACATATACAGACTGAAAGTGAGGGGATGGAAAAAGAAATTTTATGCAAATGGAACTGACAAGAAAGTGGGGGTAGCAATACTTGTATCAGACAATATAGACTTTACAACAAAGGCTATTAAAGAAGGACAAAGAAGGGCATTATATACTGATAGAGGAATCAGTACAAGAAGGGGATATTACATTCATTAACATATATGTACCAAAAATAGGAGCACCTAAATATATAAAACAGATATTAACAAACATAAAGGGAGAAATGGACAATAATACAGTAATAGTAGGAGACTTTAACACCTCACTGATATCAATGGACAGATCATCCAGACAGAAACTCAAGAAGGCAGCAGAGGTCCTAAATGACACAATAGACCACTTGGACTCTGGATATCTACAGTTCACTACATCCAAAAAACCCAGAATACACATCCATTTCAAGTGTGTATGGAATGTTCTCTAGGGTAGACAACATACTAGGTCACAAAACAAGCCTCTATAAATTTAAGAAGATAGAAATTATTCTAAACATCTTTTTTGACCACAAAGGTATGACACAAGAAATCAACTACAAAGAGTGTTCTGCCTATATTTTCCTCTAAGAGTTTTATAGTATCTGGCCTTACAATTAGGTCTTTAATACATTTTGAGTTTATTTTTATGTATACTGTTAAGGAATGTTCTGATTTCATTTTTTGTATAACTTTATTTATTTATTTTTGGCTGCATTGGGTCTTTGTTGCTGTATGCGGTCTTTCTTTAGTTGCAGTGAGCTGGGGATACTCTTCATTGCAGTGCACATGTTTCTCATCTCGGTGCATTCTCTTGTTGTGGAGCAAGGGCTCTAAGCACATGGGCTTCAGTAGTTGTAGCATGTGGCCTTCAGTAGTTGTGGTGCATGGGCTCTAGAGCACAGGCTCAGTAGTTGTGACATATAGGCTTAGTTGCTCCATGGCATGTGGGATCGTCCTGGACCAGGACTTGAACCCATGTCCCTTGCATTGGCAGGCAGATTCTTAACCACTGCACCACAAAGGAAGCCCTAATTTCATTTTTTTATGTAGCTGTCCAGTTTTCCCAGCACCATTTATTGAAGAGGCTGTCTTTTCTCCATTGTATATATAGTCTTGCTTCCTTTGCTGTAGATTAATTGACCATAGGTGTGTGGGTTTATTTCTGGGCTTTCTATCCTGTTCCATTGATCTATATTTTGGTTTTTGTGCCAGTACCATACTGTTTTGATTAATGTAGCTTTGTAGTATAGTCTGAAGTCAAGGAGCCTGATTCCACCAGTTCCATTTTTCATTCTCAAGATTGCTTTTGCTATTCAGGGTCTTTTGTGTCTCCACACAAATTTTAAGACATAAATTGCAGCAATATCTTTTTTGATCAGTCACCTAGAGTAATGGAAATAAAAACAAAAATAAACAAATGGAACCTAAGTAAACTCAAAAACTTTTGCACAGCAAAGGAAACCATAAACAAAGTGAAAAGACAACACACAGAATGGGAGAAAACATTTGCAAATTATGCTACTGACAACAGACAAATTCCACAATTTATAACAGCTCATGTGGTTCAATATCAAAAAAAAAAAAACAATCAAAAAATAGGCAGAAGACCTAAATAAGCATTTCTCCAAAGAAGAGATACAGATGGCCAAGAGTCACATGAAAAAATGCTCAACATTGCTAGTTATTAGAGAAATGCAAATCAAAACTACAATGAGATATCACCTTACACCAGTAAGAATGGCTATCATCAAAATGTGTACAAACAGTAAATGCTGGAGCAGATGTGGAGAAAAAGGGAACTCTTTTTCACTGTTGGTAAGAATGTAAATTGGTACAGCCACATGGGGAACAATATGGAGGTTCCTTGAAAAAATAAAAATAGAGCTACCATATGATACAGTAATTCCACTCCCAGGCATGTATCCAGAGAAAAACATGGTTTGAAAGGATACATGCACCCCAATGTTCATTGCAGCACTGTTTACAATAGCCAAGACATGGAAGCAACCTAAATGTCCATTGACAGATGAATGGATAAAAAAGATGTGTTACATATATACAATGGAATATTACTGAGCCATTAAAAAATGAAGTAATGCCATTTACAGCAACATGGATGGACCTGGAGATTATCATGCTAAGTGAAGTAAGTTATAAAGAGTAAGACAAATATCATATAATGTCACTTATAGGTGGAATCTAAAAATATGATACAAATGAACTTTTTTACAAAACAGAAACAGACACACAGACTTAGAGAATGAACTTATGGTTACTGGGAGGGAGGGCATGGGGAGGAATAGATTGGGAGTTTGGGACTGACATGTACACACTGATATATTTAAAATAGATAATGAACAAGGACCTACTGTATAGAACAGGGAACTCTGCTCAGTACTCTGTAATGACCTAAATGGGAAAAGGATTTGAAAATATATATATATATATATATATATATATATATATATATATATATATATATATATATATATATATATATATATATATGTATGAATCTCTTCGTTTATACCTGAAACTAACACACATTGTTAATCAACTATAATCCAATATAAATTAAAATTTTAAAACTCATCTAAAAAATAAAAGAAATCAACTACAGAAAGAAAGATGGGGAAAAAAAAAACATGTGGAGACTAAACAACATACTACTGAAAAACCAATGGGTCAACCAAGAAACCAAAGAAGTCAGAAAATACCTCAAGAAAAATGAAAATGAAAGCACAACTTTACAAAGTCTATGGGATGCGGCAAAAGCATTGTTAAGAGAGAAGTCCATATCAATACAGGCCTTCCTCAAGAAAGAAGAAAAATCTCAAATAAACAACCTAAACTACTACCTAAAAGAATTAGAAAAAGAAAAATCAACAAAACCCAAAGTTATCAGAAGGAAGGAAACAGTAAAGATAACAGAGGAAATAAACAAAATAGAGATCAAAGAATATAAAAACATCAGTAAAAACAAGAGTTTTTTTTTTTTTAAAGGGCAAAGAAAATTGACACAACACTAGCCAGGCTCACCAAGAAGAAAAGAGGTAAGACACAAATTTAAAAAAAATTAGAAAAGTGAGGAAATAACAACAAATACCACAGAAATACAAAAGAAAATCATATGAGAATAGTATGAACAATTGTATGCCAACAAATTGGACAATCTAGAAGAAATGGACAATTTTCTAGAAACATACAGCCTCCCAAGACTGAGTCAAGAAGAAACAGATAATTTGAACAGACCAATCACTAGTAGTGAAATCAAATCTGTAAAAACAAACAAACAAACAGCAAGAAAAATAAAAAGAAAAATACTCTCTGTAAACAAAAGTCCAGGACCAGACAGCTTCTCTGGGGAATTCTACCAAACATGCAGAAAAGGACATATGCTTATCCTTCTTAAGCTATTCCAAAAGATTGTACAGTAGGGAACAGTCCCCAACTCATTCTAGGAGGCTAGTATTACACTGATACCAATATCGAACAAAGGCACTACAAAAAAAATAAATTACAGGCCAATATCCTTGATGAATATAGATGTAAAAATCCTCAACAAGGTATTAGCAGACAGAATCCAACAATACATAAAAAGATTATACATGATAGTAAGTTGTATTTATTCCAGGGGTACAAGGGTGGTTCATCATAAGCAAATCAATCAATATGATGCACCAGATTAACAAAAGGAAAAATAAAAACCTCATGATCATCTCAACAGTCACAGAAAAAGCATTTGACAAAATTCAACACCTATTTATGGTAAAAACTCTCACCAAATTGGGTATAGAGGAAACATATCTCAATATAATAAAGGCAATTTATGACAAACCCACATCAACATAATGCTCAATGATGAAAAGCTGAAAGCTAAATTTAGGAAAGAGACAAGGATGCCCACTCTCACCACTTTTATTCAACATAGTATTGGAAGTACTATCCACAGCAATAAGGCAAAGAAATAAAAGGTATCCAAATTGGAAGAGAAGTGGTAAAACTGTCACTATTTGCAGATGACATGATACTCTATATAGAGACCCTAAAGTCTCCACACAAAATTTATTAGAACTAATAAATGAAGTCAGCAAGGTATCAGGATACAAGATGAATATACAGAAATCTGACTCATTTATTTACACTAACAATAAAATGTCAGAAAAAGTTAAAGAAAAACTAGGAATTAACTTAACCAAGGAAGTGAATCCTATATGCTGAAAACTATAACATGTTGATAAGGGAAATTGGAATGATATCCCGTGCTCTTGGACTGGAACAATTACTGCTGTTAAAATGACCACACTACTCAAAGCAATCTATAGATTTAGTGCAATTCCCATTAAAATACTCATGATGTTTTTCACAGAAGTAGAAAAAATAATCCAGAAATTCATATGGCACAACAAAAGACCCAGAATTGCCAAAGCAATCCTGAGAACAAAGTATAAACTTGGAGGTATAACCCTTCGAGACTTCAGACCATACTACTAAGCTGTAGGAATCAAAGCAGCATCAGATTGGTACATAAACAGACATACAGTTCAATGAAACACAATAGAGAGCCCAGATATAAACTCAGACACTTACTATCAATTAATCTATGGCAAAGGAGACAGTATACAATGGGAAAAAGAAAATCTCTTCAACAAGTGGTGTTGGGAAAGCTGTACAGCTTCATGTAAATCAATGCTAATAGGACATTCCCTTACCCCATATACAAAAATAAACTCAAAGTGGTTTAAAGATCTAAATGTAAGACATGACACAATAAAACTTCAGAATAGAACCTAGGCAAGACATTCTCAGATACAAATTGTAGTGATATTTTCTTTCATTTAAAAAAATATTTATTTATGTATTTGGCTGCATCAGGTCTTAGTTGCAGCCCATGGGATCTTCAATGTGGCATGCAGGATATTTAGTTGCGGCATGCAAATTCTTAGTTGCAGCATGTGGGATTTAGTTCCCTGACCACGGGTCAAACCCTGGCCCCCTGCATTGGGAGCACAGAGTCTTAGTCACTGGAACACCAGGTTAAGTCCCAGCAATGTTTTCATAGTTCAGCCTCCCAAAGCAAAATAAATAAAGACAAAAACAAACAAACAGGACCTAATCAAACTTATAAGCTTTGCACAGCAAAGACAACCATCAACACAACAAAAAGATAGTGTAGAGGATGGAAGAAAATATTTGCAAATGATACAACCAATAGGGGGTTAATATACAAACAGCTCTTACAGGTCAATATCAATAAAACAAACTCAATTGAAAAATGGACAGAAAACTTGAATAGACCTACAAATGGCCAATGGGCTCATGAAAGCATGCTGATCATCAGTAGTTATTAGAGAAATGCAAGTCAAAACCACGAGGTATCACCTAACACTGGTCAAAATGGCTATCATTCAGAAGTCTACAAATAATAAATGCTGGAAAGGGTGTAGACAAAAGGGAGCCCTCCTACACTACTGGTGGGAATGTAAATTGGTGCAGCCAGTATGGAAAGCAGTATGGAGGTTCCTTAAAAAACTAAACTGGAGCTACCATATGATCCAGCAATTCCACTCCCGGGTATATATCCGCCAAAACAAAAACTCTCATAAAGATACATGCACCCCAGTGTTCATAGCTTACTATTTACAATAGCCAAGACATGGAAACAATCCAAATGCCATCAATAGACAACTGGCTTAAGAAATGTGGTATACAAATGAAATACTATCCAGTTATAAAAAGAATGAAATAATGTCATTTAAAGCAACATGGATGTATCTAGAGAATATTATTCTTAGTGAAATAAGTCTGACAGAGAAAGACAAATACTATATGAGGTCATTTATATGTAGAATCTAAAAAATTAATACAAATGAATCTGTATGCAAAACAGAAAAATACACAGAAAATAAACTTATGATTACTAAAAGGGAGAGAGAATGGGGAGGTACAAATTAACAGTATGGGATTAACAGATACAAATTACTATTGTTGTTTATTCTAACTTATTTCTACATTTACCTTTTAAAAATTATTTCCTTCTATCTCCTTTTATTTTACTTTGCTGTTCTTTTCTAGCTTTCTGAAATATGTGTTTAGTTATTTTTATTTCTATCTTTATTGATGTAGGTGTTTGTTGATATAGGTATTAGTAGTATAAAAATTCATCTAACTGATTTAGTTGTATATCATAGATTCTGATATTTTGTGTTTAATTTATCATTAAATTTAATAAATTATATCTCAGAGTAATTGGAGTAGCTGGGATCTACTAGTAGTGTAAACAAAAGTCCTTTCTTCAAAAAAAATAAATTATGTCATTTTATTTTCTGTTTCCCATTTGCCTCAAGAATTGTATAGTACCATTTTTTTAGTTTAAGTATAGTTAATTTACAATGCTGTGTTAGTTTCAAGTGTACAGCAAAATGAATATATATATATATTCTTTTCAGAATCTTTTCCATTATAGGTTATTACAAAATATTGAATATAGTTCCCTGTGCTATATAGTAGGTCCTTCTTTTTTACCTATTTTATATATAGTAGTGTGCATATATTAATCCCAAACTCCTAGTTTATCTCTCCCCACCCCCGCCATCCCCTTTGGTCACCATAAATTTGTTTTCTATGTCAGTGAGTCTATTTCTATTTTGTCAATATGTTCATTTGTATCATTATTTTAAATTCTACATATAACTGATATCATATGATATTTGTCTTTGTCTGAGTTACTTCACTTAACACGATAATCTCTAGGTCCATCCCTGTTGCTGCAAATGGCATTATTTCATTCTTTTTATGGCTCAGTAATATTCCATTGTGTGTGTGTGTGTGTGTGTGTGTGTGTGTGTGTGTGTGTGTGTGTATATATATATATATATATATATATATATATATATATATACCACATCTTCTTTATCCCTTCCACATCTTCTTTAGCCATTCACCTATCAATGGACATTTAGGTTGCTTCCATGTCTTGGCTATTGTAAATAAAGCTGCTATGAACATAAGGGTGCCTGTATCTTTTTTTTTTTTTTTTAACATCTTTATTGGGGTATAATTACTTTACAATGGTGTGTTAGTTTCTGCTTTATAACAAAGTGAATCAGTTATACATATACATATGTTCCCATATCTCTTCCCTCTTGCGTCTCCCTCCCTCCCACCCTCCCTATCCCACCCCTCCAGGCTGTCACAGAGCACCGAGCCAATATCCCTGTGCCATGCGGCTGCTTCCCACTAGCTATCTACCTTACTACGTTTGTTAGTGTGTATATGTCCATGACTCTCTCTCGCCCCGTCACAGCTCACCCTTCCCCCTCCCCATAACCTCAAGTCCGTTCTCTAGGAGGTCTGCGTCTTTATTCCTGCCTTACCCCTAGGTTCTTCATGACATTTTTTTTTTCTTAAATTCCATATATATGTGTTAGCATACTGTATTTGTCTTTTTCTTTCTGACTTACTTCACTGTGTATGACAGACTCTAGGTCTATCCACCTCATTACAAATAGCTCAATTTCGTTTCTTTTTATGGCTGAGTAATATTCCATTGTATATATGTGCCACATCTTCTTTATCCATTCATCCGATGATGGGCACTTAGGTTGTTTCCATCTCCGGGCTATTGTAAATAGAGCTGCGATGAACATTTTGGTACATGACTCTTTTTGAATTTCGGTTTTCTCAGGGTATATGCCCAGTAGTGGGATTGCTGGGTCATATGGTAGTTCTATTTGTAGTTTTTTAAGGAACCTCCATACTGTTCTCCATAGTGGCTGAACCAATTCACATTCCCACCAGCAGTGCAAGAGGGTTCCCTTTTCTCCACACCCTCTCCAGCATTTATTGTTTCTAGATTTATTGATGATGGCCATTCTGACTGGTGTGAGATGATATCTCATTGTAGTTTTGATTTGCATTTCTCTAATGATTAATGATGTTGAGCATTCTTTCATGTGTTTGTTGGCAGTCTGTATATCTTCTTTGGAGAAATGTCTATTTAGGTCTTCTGCCCATTTTTGGATTGGGTTGTTTGTTTTTTTGTTGTTGAGCTGCATGAGCTGCTTGTAAATTTTGGAGATTAATCCTTTGTCAGTTGCTTCATTTGCAAATATTTTCTCCCATTCTGAGGGTTGTCTTTTGGTCTTGTTTATGGTTTCCTTTGCTGTGCAAAAGCTTTGAAGTTTCATTAGGTCCCATTTGTTTATTTTTGTTTTTATTTCCATTACTCTAGGGGGTGGGTCAGAAAGAATCTTGCTGTGATTTATGTCATAGAGTGTTCTGCCTATGTTTTCCTCTAATAGTTTGATAGTTTCTGGCCTTATATTTAGGTCTTTAATCCATTTTGAGCTTATTTTTGTGTATGGTGTTAGGGAGTGTTCTAATTTCATTCTTTTACATGTACCTGTCCAGTTTTCCCAGCACCATTTATTGAAGAGGCTCTCCTTTTTCCACTGTACATTCCTGCCACCTTTATCAAAGATAAGGTGTCCATATGTGCATGGGTTTATCTCTGGGCTTTCTATCCTGTTCCATTGATCTATCTTTCTGTTTTTGTGCCAGTACCATACTGTCTTGATAACTGTAGCTTTGTAGTATAGTCTGAAGTCAGGGAGCCTGATTCCTCCAGTTCCTTTTTTTGTTCTCAAGATTGCTTTGGCTATTCGGGGTCTTTTGTGTTTCCATACAAATTGCGAAATTTTTTGTTCTAGTTCTGTGAAAAATGCCAATGGTAGTTTGATAGGGATTGCATTGAATCTATAGATTGCTTTGGGTAGTAGAGTCATTTTCACAATGTTGATTCTTCCAATCCAAGAACATGGTATATGTCTCCATCTATTTGTATCATCTTTAATTTCTTTCATCAGTGTCTTATAGTTTTCTGCATACAGGTCTTTTGTCTCCTTAGGTAGGTTTATTCCTAGATATTTTATTCTTTTTGTTGCAATGGTAAATGGGAGTGTTTTCTTGATTTCACTTTCAGATTTTTCATCATTAGTATATAGGAATGCCAGAGATTTCTGTGCATTAATTTTGTATCCTGCTACTTTACCAAATTCATTGATTAGCTCTAGTAGTTTTCTGGTAGCATCTTTAGGATTCTCTATGTATAGGATCATGTCATCTGCAAACAGTGACAGCTTTACTTCTTCTTTTCTGATTTGGATTCCTTTTATTTCCTTCTCTCCTCTGATTGCTGTGGCTAAAACTTCCAAAACTATGTTGAATAAGAGTGGTGAGAGTGGGCACCCTTGTCTTGTTCCTGATCTTAGTGGAAATGCTTTCAGTTTTTCACCATTGAGGATGATGTTTGCTGTGGGCTTGTCGTATATGGCCTTTATTATGTTGAGGAAAGTTCCCTCTATGCCTACTTTCTGCAGGGTTTTTATCATAAATGGGTGTTGAATTTTGTCAAAAGCTTTCTCTGCATCTATTGAGATGATCATATGGTTTTTCTCCTTCAGTTTGTTAATATGGTTTATCACATTGATAGATTTGCGTATATTGAAGAATCCTTGCATTCCTGGAACAAACCCCACCTGATCATGGTGTATGATCCTTTTAATGTGCTGTTGGATTCTGTTTGCTAGTATTTTGTTGAGGATTTTTGCATCTATGTTCATCAGTGATATTGGTCTGTAGTTTTCTTTCTTTGTGACATCCTTGCCTGGTTTTGGTATCAAGGTGATGGTGGCCTCGTAGAATGAGTTTGGGAGTGTTCCTCCCTCTGCTATATTTTGGAAGAGTTTGAGAAGGATAGGTGTTAGCTCTTCTCTAAATGTTTGATAGAATTCGCCTGTGAAGCCATCTGGTCCTGGGCTTTTCTTTGTTGGAAGATTTTTAATCACAGTTTCAATTTCAGTGCTTGTGATTGGTCTGTTCATATTTTCTATTTCTTCCTGATTCAGTCTTGGCAGGTTGTGCATTTCTAAGAATTTGTCCATTTCTTCCAGATTGTCCATTTTATTGGCATAGAGTTGCTTGTAGTAATCTCTCATGATCTCTTTTATTTCTGCAGTGTCAGTTGTTACCTCTCCTTTTTCATTTCTAATTCTATTGATTTGAGTCTTCTCCCTTTTTTTCTTGATAAGTCTGGCTAGTGGTTTATCTATTTTGTTTATCTTCTCAAAGAACCAGCTTTTAGTTTCATTGATCTTTGCTATTGTTTCCTTCATTTCTTTTTCATTTATTTCTGATCTGATTTTTATGATTTCTTTCCTTCTGCTAGCTTTGGGGGTTTTTTGTTCTTCTTTCTCTAATTGCTTGAGGTGCAAGGTTAGGTTGTTTATTCTAGATGTTTCCTGCTTCTTAAGGTGGGCTTGTATTGCTATAAACTTCCCCCTTAGAACTGCTTTTGCTGCATCCCACAGGTTTTGGGTCGTTGTGTCTCCATTGTCATTTGTTTCTAGGTATTTTTTGATTTCCTCTTTGATTTCTTCAGTGATCACTTCATTATTAAGTAGTGTATTGTTTAGCCTCCATGTGTTTGTATTTTTTACAGATCTTTTCCTGTAATTGATATCTAGTCTCATGGCATTGTGGTCAGAAAAGATACTTGATACAATTTCAATTTTCTTAAATTTGCCAAGGCTTGATTTGTGACCCAAGATATGATCTATCCTGGAGAATGTTCCGTGAGCACTTGAGAAAAATGTGTATTCTGTTGTTTTTGGATGGAGTGTCCTATAAATATCAATTAAGTCCATCTTGTTTAATGTATCATTTAAAGCTTGTGTTTCCTTATTTATTTTCATTTTGGATGATCTGTCCATGGGTGAAAGTGGGGTGTTTAAGTCCCCTACTATGAATGTGTTACTGTCAATTTCCCCTTTTATGGCTGTTAGTGTTTGCCTTATGTATTGAGGTGCTCCTATGTTGGGTGCATAAATATTTACAATTGTTATATCTTCTTCTTGGATCGATCCCTTGATCATTATGTAGTGTCCTTCTTTGTCTCTTTTAATAGTCTTTATTTTAAAGTCTATTTTGTCTGATATGAGAATTGCTACTCCAGCTTTCTTTTGGTTTCCATTTGCATGGAATATCTTTTTCCATCCCCTTACTTTTAGTCTGTATGTGTCTCTAGGTCTGAAGTGGGTCTCTTGTAGACAGCATATGTAAGGGTCTTGTTTTTGTATCCATTCAGCTAATCTGTGTCTTTTGGTGGGAGCATTTAGTCCATTTACATTTAAGGTAATTATCGATATGTATGTTCCTATTCCCATTTTCTATATTGTTTTGGGTTCGTTATTATAGGTCTTTTCCTTCTCTTGTGTTTCTTGCCTAGAGAAGATCCATTAGCATTTGTTGTAAAGCTGGTTTGGTGGTGCTGAACTCTCTCAGCTTTTGCTTGTCTGTAAAGGTTTTAATTTCTCCATCAAATCTGAATGAGATCCTTGCTGGGTAGAGTAGTCTTGGTTGCAGGTTTTTCTCCTTCATCACTTTCAGTATGTCCTGCCACTCCCTTCTGGCTTGTAGGGTTTCTGCTGAAAGATCAGCTGTTAACCTTATGGGGATTCCCTTATGTGTTATTTGTTGTTTTTCCCTTGCTGCTTTTAATATGCTTTCTTTGTATTTAATTTTTGACAGTTTGATTAATATGTGTCTTGGCGTATTTCTCCTTGTATTTATCCTGTATGGGACTCTCTGTGCTTCCTGGACTTGATTAACTATTTCCTTTCCCATATTAGGGAAGTTTTCAACTATAATCTCTTCAAATATTTTCTCAGTCCCTTTCTTTTTCTCTTCTTCTTCTGGAACCCCTATAATTCGAATGTTGGTGCGTTTAATGTTGTCCCAGAGGTCTCTGAGACTGTCCTCAGTTCTTTTCATTCTTTTTTCTTTATTCTGCTCTGCAGTAGTTATTTCCACTATTTTATCTTCCAGGTCACTTATCCGTTCTTCTGCCTCAGTTATTCTGCTATTGATCCCATCTAGAGTATTTTTAATTTCATTTATTGTGTTGTTCATCGTTGCTTGTTTCATCTTTAGTTCTTCTAGGTCCTTGTTAACTGATTCTTGCATTTTGTCCATTCTATTGTCCATTCTATCTCCAAGATTTCGGATCAACCTTACTATCATTATTCTGAATTCTTTTTCAGGTAGACTGCCTATTTCCTCTTCATTTGTTAGGTCTGGTGCATTTTTATCTTGCTCCTTTATCTGCTGTGTGTTTTTCTGTTTTCTCATTTTGCTTATCTTACTGTGTTAGGGGTCTCCTTTTTGCAGGCTGCAGGTTCGTAGTTCCTCCTGTTTTTGATGTCTGTCTCCAGTGGCTAAGGTTGGTTCAGTGGGTTGTGTAGGCTTCCTGGTGGAGGGGACTAGTGCCTGTGTTGTGGTGGAAGAGGCTGGATCTTGTCTCTCTAGTGGGCAAGTTCACGTCTGGTGGTGTGTTTTGGGGTGTCTGTGGCCTTATTATGATTTTAGGCAGCCTCTCTGCTAATGGGTGGGGTTGTGTTCCTGTTTTGCTAGTTGTTTGGCACAGGTTGTCCAGCACTGTGGCTTGCTGGTCGTTGAGTGAAGCTGGGTGCTGGTGTTAAGATGGAGGTCTCTGGGAGATTTTCGCCGTTTGATATTATCTGGAGCTGGGAGGTCTCTTGTGAACCAGTGTCTTGAAGTTGGCTCTCCTACCTCAGAGGCAGAGCCCTGCCTCCTGGCTGGAGCACCCAGAGCCTTTCATCCACACGGCTCAGAATAAAAGGGAGAAAAAGTAAAGGGAATTAGTAGACGTATGAGGAAAGAAAGAAGGAAAGGAGGGAAGGAAGGAGGGAAGGAAGGAAGGAAGGAAGGAAGAAAGAAAGAAAGAAGCAAAGAAGGAAAGAAGGCAAGAAGGAACGAAAGGAGGGAGGGAGGGAGGGAGGAAGGAAGGAGGGAAAGAAGGAAAAACAAAAAGAAAGAAGATACAGTAAAAATAAAATAAAGTATAATAAAGTTATTGAATTAAAAAATTCTTAATTAGAAAAAAAAAAAAGGACGGATAGAACCTTAGGACAAATGTTGGAAGCAAAGCTGTACAGACAAAGTCTTACACAGAAGCGTACACATACACCCTCACAAAAAGAGGTAAAGGGGGAAAAATCATAAATCTTGCTGTCAGAGACCACCTCCTCAATTTGGGATGATTCGTTGTCTAAAGGAGGGAAGGAAGGAGGGAAGGAAGGAAGGAAGGAAGGAAGAAAGAAAGAAGCAAGGAAGGAAAGAAGGCAAGAAGGAACGAAAGGAGGGAGGGAGGAAGGAAGGAAGGAGGGAAAGAAGGGAAAACAGAAAGAAGATACAGTAAAAATAAAATAGAGTATAATAAAGTTATTGAATTAAAAAATTCTTAATTAGAAAAAAAAAAAAGGGACGGATAGAACCTTAGGACAAATGTTGGAAGCAAAGCTATACAGACAAAGTCTTACACAGAAGCGTACACATACACCCTCACAAAAAGAGGTAAAGGGGGAAAAATCATAAATCTTGCTCTCAGAGACCACCTCCTCAATTTGGGATGATTCGTTGCCTAAAGGAGGGAAGGAAGGAAGGAAAGAAAGAAAGAAAGAAGGGACGAAGGTAAAGTATAATAACGTTCTTAAAATTAAAATTGATTATTAAGAAAAAAAATTTTAAGAAAAAACCATGGACGGATAGAACCTAGGACAAATGGTGGAAGCAAGACTATACAGACAAGATCTCACACAGAAGCATACACATACACATTCACAAAAAGAGGAATAGGGAGAAAAATCATAGATCTTGCTCCCAAAGTCCACCTCCTTAATTTGGGATGATTGGCTGTCTATTCATGTATTCCACAGATGCAGGGTACATCAAGTTGATTGTGGAGCTTTAATCCGCTGCTTCTGAGGCTGCTGGGAGAGATTTCCCTTTCTCTTCTTTGTTCTCACAGCTCACAGGGGCTCAGCTTTGGATTTGGCCCTGCCTCTGCGTGTAGGTCGCTGGAGGGCGTCTGTTTTTTGCTCAGACAGGACGGGGTTAAAGGAGCCGCTGATTCGGGGGTTCTGGCGTACGGAGGCCGGCGGCGGGGAGGGAGGGGCACGGAATGCGGGGTGGGCCTGCGGCGGCAAAGTCCGGCGTGACTCTGCACCAGCCCGAGGCCCGCCGTGCGCTCTCCCGGGGAAGTCGTCCCCGGATCCCGGGAACCCGGCAGTGGCGGGCTGCACAGGCTCCGCGGAAGAGGGGAGTGGAGAGCGACCTGCGCTCGCACACAGGCCCCTTGGTGGCGGCAGCAGCAGCCCCAACGTCTCCCGCCTGCCTTGGGGTCCGCGCCTCCAGCCGCGGCTTGCGCCCGTCTCTGGAGTCAGCGACCTCAGCCGCGGCTCGCGCCCGTCTCTGGGGTCAGCGCCCTCAGCCGCGGCTCGCGCCCGTCTCTGGGGTCCGCGCCCTCAGCCGCGGCTCGCGCCCGTCTCTGGGGTCCGCGCTTTCAGCCGCGGCTCGCGCCCGTCTCTGGGGTCCGCGCTTTCAGCCGCGGCTCGCGCCCGTCTCTGGGGTCCGCGCTTTCAGCCGTGGCTCGCGCCCGTCTCTGGGGTTCGCGCTTTTAGCCGCGGCTCGCGCCCGTCTCTGGAGTTCCTTTAAGCAGCGTTCTTAAACCCCTCTCCTCACGCACCAGGAAACAAAGAGGGAAGAAAAAGTCTCTTGCCTCTTCGGCAGGTGCAGGCTTTTCCCCGGACTCCCTCCCGGCTAGCTGTGGTGCACTAACCCCTTCAGGCTATGTTCAAGCCGCCAACCCCAGTCCTCTCCCTGCGCTCCGTCCGAAACCGAAACCCTAGCCTCAGAGCCTCAGCTCGCAGCCCCGCCCGTCCCGGCGGGTGAGCAGACAAGCCTCTCGGGCTGGTGAGTGCCGGTCGGCACCGATCCTCTGTGCGGGAATCTCCCCGCTTTGCCCTCCGCACCCGTTGCTGTGCACTCCTCCGCGGCTTCGAAGCTCCCCCCTCCGCCTCCCGCAGTCTCCGCCCGCGAAGGGGCTTCCTAGTGTGTGGAAACTTTTCCTCCTTCACAGCTCCCTCCCACTGGTGCAGGTGCCGTCCCTATTCTTTTGTCTCTGTTTATTCTTTTTTCCTTTTGCCCTACCCAGGTACGTGGGGAGTTTCTTGCCTTTTGGGAGGTCTGAGGTCTTCTGCCAGCCTTCAGTAGGTGTTCTGCAGGAGTTGTTCCACGTGTAGATGTATTTCTGGTGTATCTGTGGGGAGGAAGGTGATCTCCGCGTCTTACTCTTCCGCCATCTTCCCTTACTCCCTGCCTGTATCTTTTTGAAAAAATGGTCTTTTTCCAGTTATATGCCCAGGAGTGGGATTGTAGGATCATATGCTAACTCTATTTTTAGTTTTTTAAGGAACCACCACATTGTCCTCTGTAGTGGCTTCACCAACTTACAATCCCACCAACAGTGTAGGAGGGTTCATTTTTCTCCACATCCTCTCCAGCATTTATTATTCGTTGAGTATAATGCTTGGTTGTTTGTTTAATTTTTCAGGCAGAGGGACCTTTTTGGGGGGGAGGGAGGTTGTTAATTTCTACTTTTATTGCATTACAGTCAGAGAATGCAGTTTGTATTATTTATTTTTGTTCAGTTTTATTGAGATATATTTTACATATCTATATATTATTTCCATTTGTTAAAATTTATTGAGATTGCTTTAGATCTAAGATATGGGTAGCTTTTGTGAATGTTCCATGGAAAGTTGTAAAGAAAGTGTATTCTCTATGAAATAGGTTCATAGTTCAATATCTTCCTGTTAGATATATATATATATATTGATTGTTTTTTAGTTCTTCTACACTGTTACCATTTTTTCCCATTTGCTCTGTGTTTAACAGAATGGGGTATGTTAAAACCTTCTATTATAAAGTGTGTTTATATCTATTACTCCTTGCATCATCTATACTTTCTGTTTTATTTGAATTGTTGCTGTAATTGGGTACACAAATAATCATAATAACTATTATAACATTATTGTGACTTTTAGATACTGACATTATAAAGCATACTTTTTTTCCTTTTGAGGCATTTAGTTCTGAATTCTACATTAACTGATATTAAAATTGTGACTCGCTTTTTATTTTAATTTCCATTTACCTGATATAACTCTGTCTATCTTTTTTCTTTGTGCTGCCCTCCCCCTCCTCTCATTTTATGATACTGAATTACATGTAGATTAGATGGATTGAAATTATCTCACTGTTTTCTGATGCTCTGTTAATTTTTTTAAGTCTTTTTTCCCCCTGTGTATTTCTTTTTTATTATTCCTATAGCTATGTATTTGGGAGTTTTGTTAGTTTTCCCTCCCTGCACTACGTCTTGGAAACACTCTCAAGGCTGTACACTGGGGCAGTTATAGGGATCACTTCATTTGTTTCCCTTCTTTCAGAGATTACTAGTACTATATGCAAAATGCCCCAAATCTGATTCCCCTTTTCTCAGGGATTGCTATAACTATAGGCTGGATACCCCAAATCTTGGAAACCTTTTCTTTTCATATATTTTAATCAGTGTTTTAATTTTGGTTGTTTCATGCAGGAGGGTAAACCTAGTTTCTGTTACTGCATCTTAACCTAGAAAGGAAGTTCTCTATGTAAATTTTTTAACCAGATTGTCAATATCAACAAAAAAATTCTGCTGTTATTTTGACCAAGATTGGACTAAGTCTAAAGATCAATTTGGTATAATTAACATCCTACCAATATTAAGTCTCCCAATTCATGAACATGGTATAGCCTACCATTTATTTAAGTTTTTTTAGAGTTTATTTAGAAAGTGATTTGAAGTTTTCAGCATACATGTTCTGCACACATTTAAAAAATGTTTACTTCCAAGCAGTTCATTTTTTGGATAACAGGTATTAAGCTTAGTGAAAGAAGCTAGATTCAAAAGGCTAAATTCTATATGACACCTTTTATTTGATATTCTAGAAAGGGCAAAACTGTAGGGATAGAGAACAGATCAGTAATTGTCAAGGGCTAACAATAGGTGCGCTTCAATTCTGGTAGTGACCCTCTGCATTTTTCAAAACTCCCCAAACTCTATACCAAAAAGAATTATTTTTTTGTATGTAATGTTTTAAAAAATCCACTAGAGAAGGTTTATTTATTTTAACAAGTGATCAACCCAGTTAGTTTCAGACTGCAATTTCTGTCTCACCTTCTGGGGTAGTAGTTCCAGTGTCAGTTCATTTATAAAAGGCTTTGCTCTGCAGTATTAGGACTTTACCACACTCAGGTACCTCAGGGATGACAACAGTCCATTTGTGGGTTCATACACGGTATTAGGGGATCCCCTCTGTAACTCTCTCCTTTATGAAATTGTCCCCACTGTCTCCAGCCTGTAGGGGCTTCTTTTCCTGGTCTTATAGCCAGAAAGACAGTATTTCAGAGTTTCAGCTGCCTGAACTACTCTTGGGCTATTCCACAAACAGGGCTCCCCTTGTGGGTTAAAGTTACAAGAGAAAAGCAGAAAACAATGGATAACATATCTTATATGGATCACATCTTCAAGTTTTGACATTACCCTATTTACCTGCCTTTGTTTACTTCTGAGGGTCTTCATGTAAATGTTTTTTGTTGTCGTCATTCAGAGTGTTTACTTATAATCAGCAAGAGAAATTGGCTGTATTGAATGTATGTGTAACAACTCTATTGTATTTTATCTTTCACTTATATGTAATTTGGTATTTTTGCTTCTTTGTCCAAATTTTTTTCATTTATTTTCTTCTTTTTTTTAAAGCCCACTAGGTTTACCAAAATACGTGTTAATGCTTACTGTCCTGGGATGATTATCTTGAGACTGTGGTGTGCCTTTAAACACTTAGTGTCAAGGTTTTTTGGGTTTTTTTTCTAGGAAAATAGTTTTGAATTATTGATAGTAGCATTTATACTTTTTCTTAACTTTGATTTTTTATTTAAGGACTCATTTTATATGTATGCAGGATCTTACATGCCTATCGCCTATACAAGTCACTTTCTCTTAAATCATTTTTTAGTCACTATTTTATTCAGCAGTCATTGTTTACTGAGCTTGACATTTTATATAAAAAAGACAACTCCTCTAGTGTTGATAGATTGAACATATTACAACATATTACTCTTTTGCTATAGCATTAAAGGTTCTTTGTCATTTAGAAACCTGTAATGATTGGAAACACTGTGTGCAAAATTACATGTGTACTAAAACAGTGGGCAGTATAAATGGCAGTGATGTTTTAAGAATTATGTTATTTCATATTAGTCAAGTGATCTACATTTTTTATAAATTTTTATCTCATTTTGAAAACCTCTTTGAAATGTAATTGATACCTTTAAAGAAAAATGATAACAATATATTATAAAAGTCAAAATATGCATTTTAAATCTTAGAGTAGTGTATATATGTCTATGCCACACTCTTACTCCGTCCCAGCTTACCCTTCCCCGACCCCGTGTCCTCAAGTCCATTCTCGACATCTGCGTCTTTATTCCTGTCCTGCCCCTAGGTTCTTCAGAAACATTTTGTTTTTTTTTAGGTTACATATATATGTGTTAGCATACAGTATTTGGTTTTCACTTTCTGACTTACTTCACTCTGTATGACAGACTCTAGGTCCATTCACCTCACTACAAATAACTCAATTTCATTTCTTTTTAAGGCTGAGTAATATTCCATTTTATATATGTGCCACATCTTCTTTATCCATTCATCTGTCAATGGACACTTAGGTTGCTTCCATGTCCTGGCTATTGTAAATAGTGTTGCAATGAACATTGTGGTACATGCCTCTTTTTGAGTTATAGATTTCTCAGGGTATATGCCCAGTAGTGGGATTGCTGGGTCATATGGTAGTTCTATTTTTAGTTTTTTAAGGAACTTTCTTACTGATCTCCATAGTGGCTGTATCAATTTATATTCCCACCAACACTGCAAGAGGGTTCCCTTTTCTCCACACCCTCTCCAGCATTTATTCTTTGTAGATTTTTTTGTGGCTGCATTGGGTCTTTGTTGCTACAAGAGCTTTTCTCTAGTTCTGGTGAGTGGGGGATACTCTTCATTGTGGTGCGTGGGCTTCTCATTGCAGTGGCTCTTCTTGTTGTGGAGCATGGGATCTAGGTGTGTGGGCTTCAGTAGTTGTAGCATGCAGGCTCAGGAGTTGTGGCTCACGGGCTCTAGAGTGCAGGCTCAGTAGTTGTGGTGCACAGGCTTAGTTGCTCAGCAGCATGTGGGATCTTCCCAGACCAGGGTTCGAACCTGTGTCCGCTGCATTGGCAGGTGGATTCTTAACCACTGTGCCACCAGGGAAGCCCATGTTTGCAGATTTTTGATGATGGCCATTCTGACCGGTGTGAGGTGACAGCTCACTGCGGTTTTGATTTGCATTTCTTAAATGATTAGGGATGTTGAACATCTTTTCATATGTTTGTTGGCAAACTGTATGTCTTCTTTGGAGGAATGTCTATGTAGGTCTTCTGCCCATTTTTTGATTGGGTTGTTTGCTTCTTTGATATTGAGCTGTGTGAGCTGCTTGTATATATTCGGGATTAATCCTTTGTCAGTTGCTTCATTTACAAATATTTTTCCCATTCTGAGGTTGTCTTTTCATCTTATTTATGGTTTCCTTTGCTTTGCAAAAGCTTTTAACTTTCATTAGGTCCCATTTGTTTATTTTTGTTTTTATTTCCTTTATTCTAGGAGGTGGATCAAAAAGAATCTTCCTGTGATTTATGTCATAGAGTGTTTCTCCTATGTTTTCATCTAAGAGTTTTATAGTGTCTGGGCTTACATTTAGGTCTTTAATCCATTTTGAGCTTGTTTTTGCATATGGTGTTAGGGAGTGTTCTAATTTCATTCTTTTACATGAGCTGTCCAGTTTTCCCAGCACCACTTATTGAAGAGGCTATCTTTCTCTGTTTTATACTCTTGCCTCGTTTGTCAAAGAAGAGGTGACCATATGTTTGTGGGTTTATCTCCAGGCTTTCTATCCTGTTCCTTTGATCTATGTTTCTGTTTATGTGCCAATACCGTACTGTCTTTATGACTGTAGCTTTGTAGTATCTTCTGAAGTCAGGGATCCTGATTCCTCCAGCTCCGTATTTTTTTTTTCTTTTTCATGATTCCTTTGGCTATTCGGGGTCTTTTGTGTTTCCATACAAATTGGAAAATTTTTTGTTCTAGTTCTGAGAAAAATGCCTTTGGTAATTTAATAGTGATGGCATTGAATCTGTAGATTGCTTTGGGTCATATAGTCATTTTCACAATATTGATTCTTCCAATCCAAGAATATGGTATATCTCTCCAACTCTTTCCATCAGCTTTGATTTCTTTCATCAGTGTATTGTAGTTTTCTGCATACAGGTCTCTTGCCTCCTTAGGTAAGTTTATTCCAAGGTATTTTATTCTTTCTATTGCAATAATAAATGGGAGTGTTTCCTTAATATCCCTTTCTGCTTTTTCTTTGTTAGTGTATAGGCATGCAAGAGATTTCTGTGCATTAATTTTGTATCCTACTACTTTACCAAATTCATTGATAAGCTCTAGTATTTTCTGGTAGTTTCCTTAGCATTTTCAATGCATGGTATTATGTCATCTGCAAACAGAGAGAGTTTTACTTCTTCTCCAATTTGGATTCCTTTTATTTCTTTTTCTTATCTGATTGTTGTGGCTAAAACTCACAAATCTATGTTGAATAATAGTGGTGAGAGTGGGCAACCTTTTCCTGTTCCTGATCTCAGAGGAAATGATTTCAGTTTTTCACCATTGAAAATGATGTTGGCTGTGGGTTTGTCATATACGTTTTTAATTTTGTTGAGGTAGGTTCCCTCTATACCCACTGTCTGGTGAGTTTTTTACCATAAATATGTGTTGAACTTTGTCGAAACCTTTTTCTACCTTTATTAAGATTATCATATTGATTTTATCCTTCAGTTTGTTAATATGGTATATCACATTGTTTGATTTGCATATATTGAAGAATCCTTGCATTCCTGGGATAAACCCCACTTGATCATGGTGTATGATCCTTTTAATGTGCTGTTGGATTCTGTTTGCTACTATTTTGTTGAGGATTTTTGTATCTATGTTCATCAGTGTTATTGGTCTGTAGTTTTTTTGTGTGTGTGTGTGACATCTTTGTGTGGTTTTGGTATCAGGGTGATGGTAGGCTTGTAGAATGTGTTTGGGAGTGTTCCTCCCTCTGCTAAATTTTGGAAGAATTTTAGAAGAATACGTGTTAGCTCTTCTCTAAATGCTTGATAGAATTCACCTGTGAAGCCATCTGGTCCAGGGCTTCTGTTTGATGGAAGATTTTTAATCACAGTTTGAATTTCAGAGCTTGTGATTAGTCTGTTTATATTTTATTTTTCTTCCTGGTTCAGTCTTGGAAGGCTGTACTTTTCTAAGAATTTGTCCATTTCTTCCCGGTTTTCCACTGTATTGGCATAGAGTTCCTTGTAGTCGTTTCTCATGATCCTTTGTATTTACCCAGTGTCAGTTGTTACTTATCCTTTGTTGCTTCTAATTCTGTTGATTTGAGTCGTCTCCCTTATTTTGTTGATGAGTCTGGCTAATGGGTTATCATTTTTCTCTATCTTCTTAAAGAAGCAGCTTTTAGTTTTATTGATAATTGTTTTGTTTCCTTCATTTATTTTTCATTTATTTCTGATCTGATATTTATGACTTCTTTCCTTATGTTAACTTTAGGGATATTTTTATTCTTCTTTCTCTAATTTCTTTAGGTTTAAGTTTATATTATTTTAAATTTTTCTTGTTTCTCTAGGTAGGATTGTATTGCTATAAACTTCCCTCTTAGAATGGCTTTGGCTGCATCCCAAATGTTTTGGGTCTTCATAGTTTCATTGTCATTTCTTTATAGGTATTTTTTTTGATTTCCTCTTTGATTTTTTCAGTGTTCTCTTGGTTATTTAGTAGCACATTGTTTAGCATCTATATGTTTGTACTTCTTAGAGTTTCTTTTCCTGTAATTGGTATCTAGTCTCATTGCATTGTGGTTGGAAAAGGTACTTGATATGATTTCAATTTTCTTAAATTTACTGAGGCTTGATTCATGATCCAAGATATGATCTATACTGGAGAATGTTCCGTGAGCACTTTAGAAGAAAGTGTATTCTGTTGAATTTGTTGCAATGTCCTATAAATATCAATTAAGTCCATCTGGTCTAATGTTTCATTTAAAGCTTGTGTTTCCTTGTTTATTTTAATTTTGGGTGATCTGTCCAGTGGTGTAAGTGAGATATTAAAGTTCTATGCTTTTATTTTGATACTGTTGATCTCCCCTTTTATGGCTGCCAGCATTTGCCTTATATATGTAGGTGCTCTTTCGTTGGGTGCATAAATATTTACAATTGTTATATCTTCTTCTTGGATTAATCCCTTGATGATTATGTAGTGTTCTTTGTATCTTGTAATAGTCTTTATTTTAAAGTCTATTTTATCTGATATGAGTGTTGCTACTCCAGCTTTCTTCTGATTTCAATTTGCATGAAATATCTTTTTCTATCCCCTCACTTTCAGTCTATATGTATCTCTATATCTGAAATGGGTCTCTTGTAGACAGCAGATATATGGGTCTTGTTTTTTTTAATCTATTCCTCCAGTCTGTGTCTTTTGGTTCAACTTTTTAATCCATTTACATTTAAGGTAATTATCAATATGTATGTTCCTATTACAATATTCTTAATTGTTTTTGGTTTGTTTTCGTAGGTCTTTTCCTTCTCTTGTGTTTTTTGCCTAGAGAATTTCCTTTATCCTTTGTGGTAAAGCTGGTTTGGTGGTGCTGAATTCTCTTAACTTTTGCTTGTCTGTAAAGGTTTTAATTTCTCCATCAAATCTGAATGAGATCCTTGCTAGGTAGAGTAATCTTGGTTTTAGGTTTTTCCCTTTCATCACTTTAAATATGTCCTGCCACTCCCTTCTGGCTTGCAGAGTTTCTGCTGAAAGATTAGCTGTTAACCTTATGGGGATTCTTTGTAAGTTATTTGTTGCTTTTCCCTTGCTACTTTTAATATTTTTTTACATTTATTTTGATAGTTTGATTAATATGTGTCTTGGCATGTTTCTCCTTGGATTTATCCTGTATGGGACTCTTTGCACTTCCTGGACTTGATTGCTTATTTCCTTTTCCATGTTAGTTAAGTTTTTGACTATAATCTTTTCAAATATTTTCTCAGTCCCTTTTGTTTTCTCTTCTTCTTCTGGGACCCCTATAATTCGAATGTTGGTGCATTTAATGTTGTCCCAGAGGTCTCTGAGGTTTTCCTCCATTCTTTTTTTTCTGTTTTCTGTATTCTGCTCTGCAGCCGTTATTTCCATTATTTTATCTTCCAGGTCCCTTATCCGTTCTTCTGTGTCAGTTATTCTGCTATTGTTTCCTTCTAGAGTATTTTCAATTTCATTTACTGTGGTGTTCATCATTGTTTATTTGCTGTTTAATTCTTCTAGGTCTTTGTTATATGTTTCTTGTATTTTCTCCTTTTTATTTCCGAGATTGTGGATTACCTTTACTATCATTACTCTGAATTCTTTTTCAAGCAGACTGCCTATTTACTCTTCATTTGTTTTGTCTGGTGGTTTCTTGCCTTGCTTCTTCTTCTGCAGCATACATCTCTGTCTTCTAATTTTGTTTAACTTGCTGTGTTTGATGTCTCCTTCTGCAGGCTTCAGGTTCTTAGTTCCTGGTATTTTTGTTGTCTGCCCCCAGTGGGTGAGGTTGGTTCAGTAGCTTTTTAGGCTTTCTGATGGGGGGGACTGCTGCCTGTGTTCTGCTGGGTGGGTCTGGATCTTCTCCATCTTGGAAGGTCCATGTCTGTTGGTGTGTTTTGGTGTGTCTCTGATCTTAGTATGACTTTAGGCAGCTTCTCTGCTAATGGGTGGTGTTGTGTTCTTATCTTGCTAGGTGTTTGGAATGGGGTGTCCAGTGCCCAGCTTGGGTGGACCTGGGCCTTATTCTTTAGACAGATATCTCTGGGAGAGATCTCACCAATAGATATTACATGGGTCCAGGAGGTCTCTGGTGGTCAAATGTCCTGGACTCGGCTCTCCCACCTTGGAGACACAGACCCAACACCCAGCTGGAGCACAAGACCCTGCCAGCCTCATGGCTCTGAAGAAAAGGAAGAAGAAGAAGAAAAAAGAACAGATAGAACCACAAACCTAATGTTAAAAACAAAACTAAACAGACAATATCCCACAAAGAAACATACACATACACACTCACTTAAAGAGAAAAAAAGGAAAAGAAAATTAAAAAAAGAGTAAAATAAAAAAATAAGCAGGTGTGGAGAAAAGGGAACCCTATTGCACTGTTCCTGGGAATGTAAATTGATACAGCCAGTATGGAGAAGAGTATAGAAGTTCCTTAAAAAACTAAAAAATAGAAATACCTTATGACCCAGCAATCCCACAACTGGGTATATACCCCGAGAAAACCATAACTCAGAAATACCATGTACCACAATGTTCATTGCAACACTATTTACAATAGCCAGGACATGGAAGCAACCTAAATGTCCATCGACAGATGAATGGATAAAGATGTGGCACATATATACGATGGAATATTACTCAGCCATAAAAAGAAACAAAATTGAGTTATTTGTAGTGAGGTGGATGGACCTAGAGTGTGTCACACAGAGTGAAGTAAGTCATAAAGAGAAAAACAAGTACAATACGCTAACACATATATATGGAATCTAAAAAACAAAAATGGTTTTGAAGAACCTAGGGGAAGGACAGGAATAAAGCTGCAGATGTGGAGAATGGACATGAAGACACGGGGAGGGTGAAGGGTAAGCTGGGACAAAGTGAGAGAGTGGCATGGACTTATATATACTACCAAATGTAAAATATATATACTACCAAATGTAAAACAGCCACATAGCACAGGGAGATCAGCTCGGTGCTTTGTGACCACTTAGAGGCTTGGGATAGGGAGTGTGGGAGGGAGACACAAGAGGGAGGAGACTTAGGGATATATGCAAATATATAGCTGATTCACTATGTTATAAAGCAGAAACTAACACACCATTGTAAAGCAATTATACTCCAATAAAGATGTTAAAAATAAATAAAATAAAATAAAAAAATTAAATGAGGAAAGCAACCAAACCAATAAACAAATCCACCAATGATAACAAGCTCTAAAATGTATACTAAGATAAACATAAAACCAAAAACAAATCAGATGCAGAAAGCCAACCCTAGTTCTACCATTGCTCCCAAAGTCCATCACCTCAATTTTGGGAACATTGATTGTCTATTCAGGTATTCCCCAGATGCAGGATTTATCAAGTTGATTTTGGGTTTTAATCTGTTGCTCCTGAGGCTGCATGGAAAATTTTCCCCTTTTTCTTCTTTGTTTGCACAGCTCCTTGGGTTCAGCTTTGGTTTTGGCCCCACCTTTGCATGTAGGCCACCCTCAAGCATCTGTTCTCTGCCCAGACAGGAGGGGGTTAAAGTAACAGTTGATTAGGGCTCTCTTCCTCACTCAGGCCAGGGAGAGGGAAGGGTATGGTAGTCATAATTAGAATGCAGGGTGAGCCTGCAGTGGCAGAGGCCAACATGATATTGCAACAGCTTGAGGTGTACCGTGTGTTCTCCCAGGGAAGTTGTCCCTGGATCAACAAGTGGGACCCTGGCAGTGGTGTGTTGCACAGCCTCCCAGGGGATTGTGGGTAGTGACCTGTGCTTATACACAAGACTCTTGGTGGTAGCAGTGGCAGCGTTAGCAGCTCATTCCCCTCTCTGGCGTCTGAGCTGATAGCCACGGCTCATGTCAGTCTCTTGAGCTCACTTAGATGGTGCTCTGCCTTCTCTGGGTACATGGAGCAGGAATCCCCTCTCCTCGTGCACCCCAAAACAATGGTCACTTGCCTCTCCAGCAGGTCCAGACATTTTCCTGGACTCCCTCCCAGCTAGCTGTGATGCATTAGCCCCCTTCAGGCTGTCTTCATGCAGCCAACTCCAGACCTCTCCCTGGGGTATGACCTCTGAAGCCTAAGCCTCAGTTCCCAGGCCCCATGTGCCCTGGTGGGTGAGCAGACAAGCATCTCAGGTTGGTGAGTGCTGGTAGGCAATGATCCTCTGTGCGGGAATCTGTCTGATTTCCCCTCTGCACCCCTCTTGCTGCACTCTCCTCCATGGCTCCAAAGCTTCCCCCTTCTCACCCCATGTCCCCACCAGAGAAGGGGCTTCCTAGTGTGTGGAAACTTTTCCTCCTTCACAGCTGCCTCCCAGAGGTGCAGGTCCCATCCCTATTCTTTTTTCTCTGTTTTTTCTTTTTTCTTTTGTGCTACCCAGGTATGTGGGGATTTTCTTGCATTTTGGGAAGTCTGAGGTCTTCTGCCAGTGTTCAGTATGTGTTCTGTAAGAGTTTTTCCACATATAGATGTATTGTTGATGTATTTGTGGGGAGGAAGGTGATCTCCACACCTTACTCCTCCGCCATCTTGAACGTCTCAATTATCATATAGTTTTTAATAAGACATTTAAGAAATATATTAAGGATATGTGTTCTTTATCACTGTGTTGAGGTTTTGCACCTAATCATGTAACTGTGAAAATCAGAACTTTCTCACTCTGAGTGCTATCTTCTTGGAGATTTTTGACTAGTGATTTAGCTCTCATTGTTTTATGTGTAACATAGAAGCAATACTAGTTATTTTATTAAACTTGAAAAAGCAATCAAGTTTTACTTTCATTAGCAAAAACAAAATCAAC
Source organism: Delphinus delphis (assembly GCF_949987515.2). NCBI lineage: Eukaryota > Metazoa > Chordata > Mammalia > Artiodactyla > Delphinidae > Delphinus > Delphinus delphis. The sequence continues at coordinate 60,546,547 of NC_082704.1, read as the reverse complement.
AGTTAGTGATAAAAGTTAAAGAGAAAAATGTGAGTAAGAATGTATTCAATAAGAAGAGGTTCAGGCTAGTTTTTTACAAGTTGTTTTACTTTGATTAGGCTCACCATTTCTTCTTTTTTTTAAAAAAATATTTATTTTATGTATTTATTTTTCATTGTGCTGGGTCTTCGTCTCTGTGTGTGGGATCTCTCTACTTGCAGTGAGCGGGAGCCACTCCCTGTTGTAGTGCACGGGCCTCTCACTGTGGTGGCCTCTCTCATTGTGGAGCACGGGCTCCAGGCACACGGGCTTCAGTTGTGGTGTGTGGGCTCAGCAGTCGTGGCCCACGGGCTCTAGAGAGCAGGCTCAGTAGCTGTAATTCATGGGCTTAGTTGCTCCACGGCATGTGAGATCCTCCCAGACCAGGGATCAAACACATGTCCCCAGCATTGGCAGGCAGACTCCCAACCACCGTGCCACCAGGGAAGTCCCTCACCATTTCTTCTTTTGAGCCATTGTTTCATGGCTAAAATTCCAAGTGTTTTTTATAACCCCTAATTTCTTCACTATAGTAATATAACTAGCTTGGATCTTTTTCACAAGTAACTTAGGTTTGAATAACTTGCTTTTCTTTTTCTGGTTTGTTAAGTTGTGTAATTTGTATTGTATTTCCCAAAGAGAACACAATCTTTATTCAGCTTCCATTTATACTTAGAACTTATGGGTTTACAGAAAGAAATCCTCACCAAGGTACTGAACAGCATCACAATCCTGTATACAGACTGATTTTTCAGAGACCTTGGGAAGTTCCTCCTCATGTTTTTACCCTTTCATATCCTCTAACTCTCCAATCTCCCATATTTTCTGATTTCTAAAATGCCAGAATATAAATTTATTCTGTTTTAGAAAAGGGAGTTCATTAATTTAAATACACATTCAGTGTCATATCAGAAGGCTTTCTTGACTGTGGCTTAATTAATTGCAAGTGCCATGAGATCAACTGGGCAAGAATATTAGATCTTACCACTAGTCAGAGGTAGGTACTTGTGATTGGATTCAACCTTAAGTACTGGAGGGAAGTCCTATCTGACAGACAGGTACCATATCTAATAGTATGGCAACAGGTAGTCATTTACACTAATAGTTAACATTTGAGGTTCTAATGGGAAGACACAGCATGCTCCCTGAAGTAAGTCAGAGTACAAGTCCATTGAACCAAGGATCAGATGTCATTCAGGATACAACCATGTAGACTTAGTTTAACATCAGGAAATGTGTCACTTGATAACAAGGCAGAACTTGAGATTTGGGGAAGATTACCAACATTACCTAGACTCAAGCACAGGGAACAAGATAGGCATTCAGTTACCAAACCTGGGGCAAAGTGGAAATGGACTTAAGAATAATGCAGAAGCCAAAATGGAAGGTACAATGTAAGGAACACAAACTAAAATGTCTACATTGGTTAGGCAAATAATACAAGTGTGTAAATCAGACCAAGTCTATGATACTAGATTAAAGGGGCCTGTGATGAACTAGAAATTGAATGTCTCACATAAAGATATTTAAGTTCAAAAAATTAAAACAATGTTTGCCATACCAACAAATTCATGGATCCTTGGTAAATGATTGATATCAGAGGTATTCCTTAAAGAAAGCTTTGATAGGAATAAGAAGAAAACACAGGAATTAGCACTGGATAGTCAAAAGGGCAGAGAAAGAAGCTGAAACTACCTAATACAAGTTTCATCTACTTCACAAATATTGCCTCAGCTCAACCTTAGTCTTAAGGAGCTAGTCTAGGTAAGGAAAAGAACACACAGGGGAAGTGATTGAATGCTCTAAAAAGCAGCATATCAGGAAGTGCAAATTAATTAGTACTTAAAGAATGCTGACTGTATTTGTGATCAGAGTCAGATGGGATTAGTCTCGAAAACTATGTATGGGGGTAAAATTTGAGTTCAGTTTTGACGAAAATAATAAGACTGAAAGAAATGTTGAAAGAACATTGGTAGTAAGAAAAATAACACATTTGAAGGCACCGAAAAAGAAACACATGTAGTGGAAAGAGATTTGAATTGGGAGTCAAAAAGTTCCAGATTCTAGGGCTTCCCTGGTGGAGCAGTGGTTGAGAGTCTGCTTGCCGATGCAGGGGACACAGTTTCGTGCCCCAGTCTGGGAAGATCCCACATGCAGCGGAGTGGCTAGGCCCGTGAGCCATGGCCGCTGAGCCTGTGCGTCCGGAACCTGTGCTCTGCAACGGGAGAGGCCACAGCAGTGACAGGCCCGCGTACCATAAACAAAAATATAAAAATAAAAATAAGTAAAGTTCCAGGTTCTAGTCTTGGTTTTGCTACCAGCACTCTGTGTGGTCTTAGGTAAGTCAGTGTCCCTTTTTAAATCTCTATTCCCCATCTGGAGTTCAACCAAACCATGGATCCTAAGTGCAAATTCCTACAAGGGCCAAGTAGTTAAATGAGTGAAGGACAGGTGGAGACTTGTCTAATTAAAACATGTATGCCTTGATTAAATAGAAAGATATAACTGAATTTCAGCTGTTTGTGACTAAGTGGCAATGCAGATTCAGTATTCTAATTTTTCTAGAGAAACCAACAATTCTGATTTTTATGTAAATTATTTCAATTTTTAATTGTTGATAAGGAATTTACACTAAAACAACATGAGGACCAAATAAAATATTTATATAGGCCATATTTTCCCTGTGTGATACTTGTTTGCAATCTCTGGGCTTGATGGACTCCAAGATTCCTTCCAGCTGTTTTTGCTTATGGCTTTATGACATTAAAAAATCAGGTACAGTAAAATGGAAGGAGAAATCATAAGTTTTGGGGCTCTGTCATATAGTAGAATGGCTAAAAGTCTGGAACTTGGACACAAACAGCCTTGCTTTGCCTAAGAAGTATGTGACCTTGAGCAAATTACATAATCTCTCTGCACTTCAGTTTCATCTTCTGTAAAATAGAAATAATAACAGTAATTACATCATAGTGTTGTAAAGATTAACTGAGATGTTACAAGTAAGTCACTTTAAAAAGTGCCTGCTTCATAGTAAGTCCTTAGTAGTTAGCTGTTACTAGCATGAAAATGGTATTTGTGATAAACTATTTTGGAAACTGAATGTAAGATGAATTAAAGTCAGGGATATGAGCTAGGAGGCTTAATAATGGTGTACATATAAATAGGTGGCTATAAAAATGGAAGGAAAATGTCAGATATGAGAGACATTATGAGAAGAGAATTTTTAGGACTTGATGATAGATTGAATGTAGGGATGTTACAATGTTTTGCATATAGTTTAAAAATTCTAAGCAGTTTCACTTTTCATAGTTGATGCCTTTCTTGTTATTTGATGGAGTTTAATTACCTTGAAATTCTACTCTTCTTTGTGTCTGACATGTCTTTTTCTAATAAAAAAGTGCTTCTGATATTTAATCTGTCTTCTTAAAAAAGACATTTTTGAGTGTAAAACAAAAATAAAACAAAAACAGCACCAGGATTAGGTCTGGTTACCATGTTCTTATTATAAATGAGGCTCCATTTGTGGTTATTAAATTTCAGCCTATTTTTAATGAATCAAGATTTTTTATTTAGAATATTAAACATAAATGCATGCTAAAACTGTTGAATTTCATAACTGATATCATAGATGTTATACTACCTGCCAGAGGTTTCTGTCTTTTCAATATTTAATAGGCCATCACTACCCACAAACTTACTCAATTTTTTTGTTGATCTAGATATTTTCCTTGCCCTTGGATCTTTTCTCCATGGGGGACCGAGACTTCTTTTGTCTACTCAGAGACATGTCCCAGACATTTTCTTCTTTTTCCATCACTCTGTGGATCAGTTCTCCTGACTTCTACCTCTTAATGTCCTTTCCTTCATCAGCTCAGTTTATACACCTAGTCCCTTGACCACTGCACACATATGAACTTGAACCTGTAATTTACTGAATACAGTTTTCATTTAAACTTAGATTGACTATTAACACAAAAGCCATGATATAAGAATAACAGAATATATGACTTTAGAAAGAGATTTAACATAAGAGGCAAGGAAGGAAGGAGAGAATAAGAGTACAGGGACTATGTTGAAAAAGAAAGAAGGATATTGAAGACAAAGGCACACAGAGATTGAGACTTGTGAAGGATGAATAGAATTAGAGGGAGAGAGGTGTTATTGCTGACAATAGAGCAATAGTAATTTCTTCCTCTCTTATGTATCTTGCAGTATAACTTATAAGGATGTTAAACTGAATGCTCCCTGAGAGGAAGGACACTGTCTTGATCATCTTTGTGTCTCTTAGAGTTCTTAGCACTTTATAATGCAAAAATAGTGCTCAGTGAATGTTTGGCAAATAAAAAAAATTAATACATCTGCTTTCACACTTCTCCCTGTTACAAAACACCAAGTGGAAGGAGATTTAGCACAACTCAATTTTAGTTTATCATCTAATCATTATTGACATTTATTGAGTGATCATTAGGTACCAGGCTTGGGGTAAGCGCTTCCCACTTATTATCTAATTTAATTCTTACAAAAGTTCTGTGAGTTAAGGAATAGTATTATTCTCAGTTTAGAGAGGTTAAATGACTTGCCCAAGGTCACACAAATAAATAAGTTATGGAATAACCGACCCATTTTGATCTGACTCCATAGCCTTTCCTTTTGATATTTACTTGTTAAACTCCTCCCCTGAATATTACTATTAGACTTTATATCAACAAATAGACACAAATATTTCCACAGAACTTTCTTTGCCTCATATTACTAGTAATCCTATAAAATATATTGAAATTAAGATTTTCATAATAAAGCATCCTTTGTTCATTGGTTTTGATATAAACTCTTTAAAATCAATTATTCAAAGCAAAATTGAATTAACCAGACATTGATATAGCCTGTTTGGGATGTGCTATAGACATGGGAAGAAAAATAAGAGGAAAAAATGATGACAATAAAATTAAGAAGTAAAAAAAAAATGTGTAGAAAATGTTTCTGAACTAAAGACGGGATTAGGTAGGTAAGAGGGGGATTAGTAAGAGAATGATGAAAGGGCAGGTGGCTGGCAAGTCAGCTAAGTAACCACCAGATGTTAGGTTTTCATTTATCATACAAGAGTAAGTGGGATATGTCATTTGGTTTCTTTTGGTTTTATCATCTTACACAGTATACACACAGTTCTTTCTGAAAGGGTACTCAATATCAATGTGTCTTAATCTTCTTTAGGTCATAAATCCCTTTGAAAATCTGAAGAAAGCTATAGGTCCTCTTTTCAAAAGTACATATATTCCAAATCTTGCATACAATTTTCAAGGACTTCTCAGATTCTCTGAATCCCACCTGTAGATTTTAGGCTAAGAATCTCTAACCTTATTAGCGTTATGAGTCTCTCTCCAGATGGCTAACAGGATAAAGGAGCTAATTGGGGAATAGGATGAGGGAGAAAAGATAGTAGCAAAACCCACAAAATTTTACAACCTAAACCCCAAAAATACCATTATACACAATGTACTTCCTAAAGTTATTCCCCAGGGTCTAAAATCCCTAGTGGCAAAGGAGCTCTAAAGATAAACTTGATAATCAGCCAGTAAGGACATCTACTAAATTAAGGTTTTACTCATTAAAAGGATATTGTGTAGTATTAGCAGCAGTAATTGTTGGTAAATGTTTAACAACTAGCTATCAGTGAGATAGGGATTGCAGAGTGAGAAGGAAGCCCTGATATATAGTATTTGCCAATTTCCATTGTGTAAATAATCCAACCAAAGCCAATTTTAAGCTACCAATGAGCAGTCACTGAACACAGAAACACATAATTACCTGTTATTTCCAACAGACAAATAAATAGATATAAATAACCTAAAGAGCATAGATAGTAAAATAATGAGGACATTATGAGTTTTGAGTATTAATTCTCTTCGCTTTTAATATTATTTATTTAATGATAAGTTTATATAACTTATTTCAAAATAATGGTTGTGTTTAACAACAGTCTCCTCATGTTTTTTAAAACACTTTTTATTTTGAAATAATTTCAGATTTACAGACAAATTGCAAAGGTGGTACAGAGAGGTCTTTCATTCAGTTTTCCCTTTACTAATATCTTATAGTAATGTAAAATGAAGTATTTGTCAAAACTAAGAAAAAACTTTGGTACATTACTATTAACTGGACTCCAGACTTCATTTGGGCTTCCTCAGTTTTTCCACTAATGTCTTTTTTTTCTATTCCAGGATTCAGTCCAGGGTATCTCATTGTATTTAATAATTATACCTTCTAGTCTCCTTTGGTCTGTGACAGTTTCTCAATTTTTTTCTTTTTTCTTTTGATCTTCAGAGTTTTGAGGCGTACTGGTCAGATATTTTGTAAAATGTAGCTCAATTTGAGTTTGTCTGATGTTTTCCTCAGGTCTAGACATGGGTTATGGATTTTGGAGAAGAATACCATAGAGGTGAAGTGCCTGTCCATATTATATGTCATCATATTATATCAGGGGGTATATGATATCAACATGGAATCGTTGGTGATATTGATCTTGATCACTTGCTTAAGGTGGTATCTGACAGGTTCCTCCACTGTAAAGTTATTGTCAGCTCAGGCTGCTATAACAAAATACTATAGACTGGATACCTTAAACAACAAACATTGATTTCTCAGAGTTCTGAAGATTGGAAATCCTAAGATCAAGGTATTGAAAGATTCAGTTCTTGATGAGGGCCCTCTTCCTGGTTTGTGGATGACCACCTTCTTGCTGTGTGTTCATATAACATCTTCTTTGTGTGTTCACTGAGAGTGAGATCTCTGTTTTCTTCTCCTTAAAGGGGAACTAATCCTATCCTGAGGGTCCAACCCTCATGATCTAAGCTAAACATATTACTTCCTAAAAGCCCCATTTCCAAATACCATCACATTGGTGGATAAGGTTTCAATATATGAATTTGGAAGGGGGACACAAACATTCACCTCATAACCCGTAACAGTTACTATATTTCCCTTTATTTACTCCATTTTTGGAAGGGAGTCACTAAGTTCAGCCCATACCCAAGAGGTGGAGGTAAGTGCTATCTCCTTGAGGAGGGAAGTATCTACATATATCATTTGGAATTCTTCTGTAGTGAAGAAGTGTCTCTGTTCCCCTATGTATTTATTTATTCAACCATTTATTTATATCAGTATTAACTCATGGATATTTATTTTTGGGTTATAATACAATACTATAATATTTACTTTGTTGTTCAAATTGTTTCAGTTTTGACCATTTGGAGCTTTTCCAGACTGGCTCCTGTATCACTTTTTCATTTCTTATCATTTTCTTTGTTGAGCACTTCCTTATATTCTGGCACTGTAAGATGCTCATTGTGATTATTAATTTATGTGTCAACTTGACTGTGCCATGGGGTGTCCAGATATTTGGTCAAAAATTATTCTGGGTGTATCTATCAGGGTGTTTTGGTACGAGATTAACATCTGAATCAGTAGACTAAGTAAAACAGATTGCCCTCCCATATGTGGGTGGCCATCATCCAATCAGTTGTAGGCCTCAAAAGAACAAAATGTCTGACCCTTCCTCAAGTAAGAGGGATCTCCTTGTGCCTAATTACCTTGAGTTGAGACATTAGTTTATTCCTGCTTTCAAATTAAAACATTGGCTCTTCTTGGGGCTCAAGCTTGCCTGCTTTCAGACTGAAACACCATCAACTCTCCAGTTTCTTAGGCCTTCAGACTGGAACCGGAACTACACCATCAGCTCTCCTGGATCTCCAGCTTGATAACTGCATATCTTTGGACTTCTTAGCTTCCATGTTTGCATGAGTCAATTCTTTATAATAAACAAATCTCTCTCTCTCTCGCCCTCTCTCCCTCTCCACACACACACACACACACACACACATACACACACACTAATTGTTCCGTTTCTCTGGAGAACGCTTACATATAAACTCTCTTCTTTTTCCTAAAACATCCCTAAGATAAACAATTTCTCTAGGGAGTCCTGATCTCTGTAATTGGAGAATGGCATTAAGAAATGAAGATCTGGGTATTGCTCCACTATTTTATTTGTACAAAATGCAGTTTAGCTAAGCATTCTAAGAATTTTGGAGGTATAAACTACCTTACCTTTTTGCAGCTTTTCAATGCTGAAAAATATTTTGCTGTAAATCAGTTAATAAACCTATAAGCCTGTAAATTAATCTGTAGTTTCCAAATTTCATATGGATATAGATGTAATAATGATTATTTTACATGTTTTAAAAAATAAGACTCTGTTTTTTTCTTGTGACCTAAAGTATTTACCTATGAACTTTCCACTAAGGGAACTAGAAATAAGATATCCTGAAAGCTTAAGCACATGGAAATTTTGACCTCTGTGTGGCCTAACACTTTGAAAAGTCACAGAAACAATTCCAAGAAGGTAGTGAAAATAAAATATGTCCTTACTTAATTTCAATAGATCATAATCAAAGCATGAGGTAGTAATAAAGGTACATGCAATAGCATGAATTCCAAAGAGTCTCTCTTACTCTATGATGAAACATATTGCCTGAACTTTTGTAATTTTCCTTGGCAGAAGAAAAGAATAGTGTTATAGATTATAATAAGTAGAACTTTGGATAACATATAGTCAAGTCTTTATATTTCTCTGATGAGGAAACTAGGGTCAGGAACAATTAAGTAAAAATTTAAACTCTGAAATCAGACTAATAATTTCCTCCAATATGTTCCTTCTTTCTTATTATTCATCCCAGTAAATGGAGTCACAGTTCACCTAGTCTTTCACTTTAGATATCTCACGGTCATCCTCACAATATATCAAATAATGGCAGCTCAACCCTAATCTGGGCCCTGTCGATCCGAGCTTTATTATTTTTCTTTAATTTTTATTGGAGTATAGTTGATTTACAATGTTGTGTTAGTTTCAGTTGTACAGTAAAGTGAATCAGTTATACATATACATATATCCACTCTTTTTTTTTTAGGTTCTTTTCCCAAATAGGCCATTACAGAATATTGAGTAGAGTTCCCTGTGCTATACATCAGGTTTTCATTGGTTATCTGTTTTATATAGAGTAGTATTTATATGTCAATCCCAATCTCCTAGTTTATCCCTCCCGCCTTATCCCTTTGTAACCATCGATCATAGATTCCATAGATTCCATAGATTCCATAGATTCCATCGATCGAGTTTATGGTGAAACTTCACCACACTTCTCTAGGACTATTAAACAGATTCCAAATTAGTCTTTATAATATAAATCTCTCCCTACTCTATGCACTTTAACACAGCTTTATTTATAAAATGAAATTTTATCACACCATTCTTTCTCATAAAAATTTCACAAAATTTCTTTTGTATACAAGATGGCATACAAATTCTTAAGAAAGACATACAGTCGAAGTCAAACTCTACTCCGCTATCTTTACTTTTTGCTCCGCTGCACAGAGGGAGTTGGCTTTTTTAAAAAAGTTTTATTGGAGTATAGTTGCTTTACAATGTTGTGTTAGTTTCTACTGTATGACAAAGTAAATCAGATATATATATATATATATATCCCTTCTCTTTTTTTTTTGATTTCCTTCCCATTTAGGTCATCTCAGAGCAGTGAGTAGAGTTTCCTGCACTATACAGTAGAGGGAGTTCACTTTTAATAGGATATTATAATTGTTCTGCCAGATAACATAAAAAGTATGGTATTCACACAAGATCACTAATCAGAAATGAAGACAGGAGGTGAAATATTTTGAAGATTAAAATGAGTTAGATTTTCTGGAATAAATTTTAATTTAAAAAATGCCATGGTAATTTGAATTGTTATAATCTTGCTGCAAAGATGGTGATGTTAGTGTTGGTGGTGGTGAAGCCAGAGGAAAACTTCAGATCCAATCTGAGAGGTGATGGTAAAGGATATAGGTGGATCCAAAGTAAATTATTGGAGTTCTCTGCACTGTCAGGACATCCCGCACATACCTCTAATCGGCATATAATTTCATTGTGTTGTAATAGTTCAATTAACTACTTAACTACTTGAGTGCAAGGAGTATGCATTTTTCTCTGACAATTAGTAGGCATTCAACAGTATTAATTTTTGAATAAATGAAGATACCAAGAGCCACATTATAAAATATCCACATAATGCAAAAGAAAGCAATAAAGGAGAAAGAGGAACAAAAGACATCAGACATATAGAAAATGAAAAGTAAAATGCCAAACACAAATCCAAATATATCAATAGTAACAATGAACATGAATGGACTAAATGATCCAATCAAAAGGCAGAGACTGTCAGACTAGATTTAAAAAATTAGATCCAACTATATGCTGCCTTTAAAGGAACACTTTATGTTGAAAGATACAAATATGTTGAAAGTAAAATGATGGGAAAATATATATTTTTGCAAACAGCAACTGCAGGAAACCTAGAAGGACTATAATATTATGATATAACAATTATAAACATATATATGCCTAATAATAGAGCAAAAAATACATGAAGCAAAACTGACAGAAGTGAAGGGAGAAATAAACAATTCAACAATAACTGAAGACTTCAACACTTCACTTTTCATAATAATAGAACAACTAGAATGAATATCAAGAAGGAAATTTCTATCAAAAATAGAAATTTTGAACAACACTAGAACCCAATCAGACCTAACAGACATCTATGGAACACTCCAACCAACAGCAGAATATAAATTATTCCCAAGTTCACATGAAACTTTCTCCAGGATAAACCATATGCTAAGCCATGACAAATAATAAAACAAACCACAATACATTTAAAAGAAAGAAATAATAAAAATTATGCTCTCTGACCACAATAGAATAAAATTAGAAATCAATAACAGAAAGAAATTTTGGAAACCACAAATATATAAATATTTAAAAACACACTTTCTGTTTTATTTTGGCCACACCACTTGGCTTGCATGATCTTAGTTCCCCGACCAGGGATGGAAGCCTGGCCCCAGCAGTGAAAGCACCAAGTCCTAACCACTGGACCGCCAGGGAATTCTCAAAACATACTCTTAAATAACCAATGGGTTAAAGAAGTCAATAGGGAAGTCAGAAAATAATTTGAGAAGAATTAAAATAAAGACATGACATACAGAAACTTATGGGATGGAACTAAGTCAGTTATCAGAGATATTTTTTTAGCTATAAATGGCTTTATTAAGGAAGAAGAAAGATGTCAAATCAAAACCTCATCTTCTACTTTAAGATACTGGAAAAAGAGGAGAAAGATAAACCTGATGCAAGAAAAAGGAATAATATAATAAAGATTAGAATAGAAATTAATAAAATAAAGAATAGAAATACAATAGAAAAAGCAATGAAGCCAAAATCTGGTTCTTTGAAAGAGATTTTTTAAAATGAAAAACCTATGTACCCCAATATTTAAAGCAGCATTATTTACAATTGCCAAGATATGGAAGCAACCTAAGTGTCCATCAACAGATGAATGGATAAAGAAGATGTGGTATGTATATATACAATGGAATACTGCTCAGTCATAAAAAAGAATGAAATATTTCTATTTGTAACAACATGGATAGATTTGGGAATATTATGTTAAGTGAAATAAGTCAAAGAGAGAAAGACAAACACTGTATCATATCACTTAAGTGTGGAATTTAAAAAATACAACAAAGTAGTCAATATAACAAAAAAGAAACAGACTCACAGATACAGAGAACAAACTAGTGGTTACCACTGGGGAGAGGGAAGGGGGAGGGGTAATACAAGGGTAGGGGATTAAGAGGTACAAACTATTATGTATAAAAATAAGCTATATTGGGACTTCCCTGGTGGCACAGTTGTTAAGAATCCACCTGCCGATGCAGGTGACCATGGGCTCGAGTCCTTCTCTGGAAAGATCCCACATGCCACAGAGCAACTAAGCCCATATGCCGCAACTACTGAAGCCTGTGTGCCCAGAGCCCATGCTCCACAACAAAAGAAGCCACCACAGTGAGAAGCCCATGCACCAGAATGAAGAGTTTCCCCCACTCGCTGCAACTAGAGAAAGCCCTCATGCAGCAAGGAAGACCTAATGTAGACAAAAGTAAATAAATTTTAAAAAATAAGCTATATTATACAACAGAGGGAATACAGCCAATATTTTATAATAACTATAAATGGAGTATAAACTTTAAAAATTGTGAATTACCATATTGTACACCTGTAACTTATATCATGTTGTACATCAACTATACTTCAAAAACAAAATAACGAACCATTAGCAAGATGGATCAAGAAGAAAAGAGAGAAAGCTCAAAGTACTAGAATCAAAAATGAAAACAGGGCACATTACTAACAACCTACAGAAGTAAAAAGGATTCTGAAGAAATCTATAAATAAGTTGTGCCAATAAATTAGATAACTTGGATGAAATGGACAAAATTATTTTATTTATTTATTTTTTACTGGAGTATAGTTGTTTTACAATATTGTGTTAGTTTCTACTGTACAGGGAAGTGGAGTTTCCTGTGATACACAGCATGTTCTCATTAACTATCTATATTATACATATTAGTGTATATATGTAAATCCCAATCTTCCAATTCATCCCACCCCCCCCTTTCCACTCTTGGTGTCCATATGTTTGTTCTCTATGATTGTGTCTCTATTTCTGCCTTGCAAACAAGTTCATCTGCACAATTTTTCTAGATTCCATGTATATGTGTAAATATACGATATTTGTTTTCTCTTTCTGACTTACTTCACTCTGTATGACAGTCTCTAGGTCCATCCATGTCTCTACAAATGACCCAATTATTTCTTTTTATGGCTGAGTAATACTCCATTATATATATGTACCACATTCTCTTTATCCATTCGGCTGTCAATGGACATTTAGGTTGCTTCCATGACTTGGCTATTGTAAATAGCACTGCACTGAACACTAGGGTGTATGTGTCTTTTTGAATGATGGCTTTCTCTGAGTATATGCCCAGTAGTGGGATTGCTGGGTTATATGGTAATTCTATTTTTAGCTTTCTAAGGAACCTCTGTAACTGTTCTCCATAGTGGTGGTATCAATTTACATTCCCACCAACAGTGCAAGAGGGTTCCCTTTACACCACACCCTCTCCAGCATTTATTGCTTGTAGATTTTTTGATGATGGCCATTCTGACCGGTGTGACCTGATAGCTTATTATAGATTTGATTTGTATTTCCCTAATAATTAGTGATGTTGAGCATCTTTTCCTGTGCCTCTTTGTCATCTGTATGTCTTCTTTGGAGGAATGTCTATTTAGGTCTTCTGCTCATTTTTTTGATTTGGTTGATTGTTTTTTTGATCTTGACCTGCATGAGCTGTTTGTATATATTGGAGATTAATCCTTTGTCCATTGATTAATTTGCAAATATTTTCTCCCATTCTGAGGGTTGTCTTTTGGTCTTGTTTATGGTTTCCTTTGCTGTGCAAAAGCTTTTAAGTTCCATTAGGTCCCATTTGTTTATTTCTGTTTTTATCTCCATTACTCTAGGAGGTGGGTCAAAAAGGATCTTGCTGTGATTCATGTCATACAGTGTTCTGCCTATGTTTTCCTCTAATAATTTTATGCTGTCTGACCTTACATTTAGTTCTTTAATACATTTTGAGTTTATTTGTGTTTATGGTGTTAGAGAGTGTTCTAATTTCATTCTTGTACATGTAGCTGCCCAGTTTTCCCAGCACCACTTATTGAAGAGACTGTCTTTACTCCATTGTATATCCTTGCTTCCTTTGTCATAGATTAGTTAACCATAGGTGTGTGGGTTTATCTCTGGGTTTTTTATCCTGTTCCATTGATCTGTATTTCCATTTTTGTGCCAGTATCATACTGTCTTGATTACTTTAGTTCGGTAGTATAGTCTGAAGTCAGGGAGCCTGATTTCTCCACCTCCAGTTTTATTTTTTTTCTTTTTTCTCAAGATTGCTTTGGCTATTTGGGATCTTTAGTGTCTCCATACAAATTTTAAGATTTTTTGTTCTCATTCTGTGAAAAATGCTATTGGTAATTTGATAGGGATTGCACTGAATCTGTAAATTGCTTTGTGTAGTATAGTCATTTTCACAATATTGATTCTTCCAATCCCAGAACATGGTATAGCTCTCCATCTGTTTGTGCCATCTTTGATTTATTTCATCAGTGTCTTATAGTTTTCTGAGTGCAGGTCTTTTACCTCCTTAAGTGGGAAAAATACATATTTCTTTTTACCCTTAAGTAGGCAAAAGGGGAGAAATACATATTTCTCTGTATTTCTAGGTATTTTATTTTTTTTTTGCAACGGTAAGTGGGATTGTTTCCTTAATTTCTCTTTCTGATCTTTCATTGTTAGTATATAGGAATGCAAGAGATTTCTGTGCACTAATTTTGTATCTGGCAACTTTACCAAATTCATTGATTAGTTTTAATAGTTTGCTGGTGGAATCTTTAGGATTTTCTATGTATAGTATCATGTCATCTTTAAACAGTGACAGTTTTATTTTTTTCAAATTTGTAATCATTTTATTTCTTTTTCTTTGCTGATTGCCATGGGTAGGATTTCCAAAACTATGTTGAATAATAGTGGTGAGAGTGGACATCCTTGTCTTTTCCTGATCTTAGAGAAAATGCTTTCAGTTTTTCACCATTGAGAATGATGTTTTCAGTGGGTGTGTCATGTATGGCTTTTATTATGTTGAGGTAGGTTCCCTCTATGCCCACTTTCTGGAGAGTTTTTATCATAATTGAGTGCTGAATTTTGTCAAAAGCTTCTTCTGCATCTATTGAGAAGATCATATGATTTTTATTCTTCAGTTTGTTAATATGGTGCATCACATTGTTTGATTTGCAAACATTGAAGGATCCTTGCATCCCTGTGATAAATCCCACTTGATCATATTATATGATCCTTTCAATGTGCTGTTGGATTCTGTTTGCTAGTAGTTTTTTGAGGATATTTGTACCTATATTCATCAGTTATGCTGATCTAAAATTTTTTTGTGATATCTTTGTCCGGTTTTGGCATCAGGATGATGGTGGCCTCAGAGAATGAGTTTGGGAGTGTTCCTTCCTCTGTGATTTTTTTGGAAGAGTTTGAGAAGGATGGGTGTTACCTTTTCTCTAAATGTTTGATAGAATTCACCTGTGAAGCCATCTGGTCCTGGAATTTTGTTTGTTGGAAAATTTTAAATCAGTTTCATTTTCATTGCTTATGATTGGTCTGTTCATATTTTCTATTTCTTCTTGATTGTACATTTCTAACAATTTGTCCATTTCTTCCAGGTTGTCCATTTTTTTTGCATATGGTCCCTTGTAATCGTCTCTTATGATCCTTTGTATTTCTGCAGTGTCCATTGTAACTTCTTCATTTTCATTTCTAATTTTATTGATTTGAGTCCTCTCCCTCTTTTTCTTGATGAGTCTGGGTAAAGTTTTATCAATTTTGTTTATCTTCTTGAAGAACCAGCTTTTAGTTTTATTTTTCTTTGCTATTGTTTTCTTTGCTTCTATTTCATTTATTTCTGCTCTGCTCTTTATGATTTCTTTCCTTCTAGTAACTTTGGGGTTTTGTTTGTTCTTCTTTCTCTAGTTCCTTTAGGTGTAAGGTTAGATAGTTTATCTGAGATTTTTCTTTTTTCTTGATGTATGATTTTATTGCTATAAATTTCCCTTTTGTTGTCATTCGTCTCTATGTATTTTTTGATTTCCTCTTTGATTTCTTCAGTGACCACTTGGTTATTTAGTAGTGTGTTGTTTAACCTCCATGTGTTTGTGTGTTTTAAAGTTTTTTTTCCTGTAATTGATTTCTAATCTCATAGCTTTGTGGTCAGAAAAGAAGCTTGATATGATTTCAATTTTCTTAAATTTACTGAGGCTTGATTTGTGACCCAAGATATGATCCATCCTGAAGAATGTTCTGTGTGCACTTGAGAAGAACTTGTAATATGCTGTTTGGGGATGGAATTCCTATAAATATCAATTAAATCTATCTGGTCTATTGTGTCACTTAAAGCTGTGTTTCCTTATTAATTTTCTGTGTGGATGAGCCGCCCATTGGTGTAAATGCGGTGTCAAAGTCCCCCACTGTGATTGTGTTACTGTCGATTTCCCCTTTTATAGTAGTTAGCATTTGCCTTATGTATTGAAGTGCTCCTATATTGGGTGTATATTTATTTATAATTGTTATATCTTCTTCTTTCTTGATCCCTTGATCATTATGTATTGTCCTGCTTTCTCTCCTGTAACAGTGTTTATTTTAAAGCCTATTTTGTCTGATATTAGCATTGCTCCTCCAGATTTCTTTTGATTTCCATTTCCATGGAATATCTTTTTCCATTCTCTCACTTTCAGTCTGTATGTGTCCCTAGGTCTGAAGTGTGTCTCTTGTAGATAGCATATATATGGGTATTGTTTTTGTATCCTTTCAGCCAGTCTATGTCTTTTGGTTGAAACATTTAATGCATTCACATTTAAGGTAGTTATCAATATGTGTCTTCCAATTACCATTTTCTTAATTGTTTTGTTTTTGTTTTGGTAGGTCTTTTCCTTCTCTTGTGTTTCCCACTTAGAAGCGTTCCTTTAGCATTTTTTGGTAGAGCTGGTTTGGTCGTGCTGAATTCTTTTAGCTTTTTCTTGTCTGTAAATATTTTAATTTCTCCATTGAATCTGAATGGGAGCCTTCCTGCTAGAGTAATATTGGTTTTAGGTTTTTCCCTTTCATCACTTTAAACATATCCTGCCACTCCCTTCTGGTCTGCAGAGTTCCTACTGAAAAATCAGCTGATATCCTTATGGGGATTCCCTTATATGTTATTTGTTGCTTTTCCCTTGCTACTTTTAATATTTTTTTCTTTGTTTTTAATTTTTGATAGTTTGATTAATATGTGTCTTGGCATGTTTCTCCTTCGGTTTATCCTGTATGGGACTCTCTGTGCTTACTGGACTTGGGTAACTATTTTCTTTCCCGTGTTAGGAAAGTTTTTGACTATAATCTCTTCAAATATTTTCTCAGACCCTTTCTATTTATCTTCTTCTCCCTGGACCAATATAATTTGAATGTGTTTGTTTTTTATGTTGTCCCAGAGGCTTCTGTGACTCAGAGAAGTCCTCCATTCTTTTTCCTTTATTCTGCTCCATGGCAGTTATTTCTACCATTCTATCTTCAAGCTCACTTATCCGTTCTTCTGCCTCAGTTTTTCTGCTATTGATTACTTCTAGAGTATTTTAAAATTTTTGTTATTTTGCGATTCATCACTGTTTGTTTGCCTTTTAATTCTTCTAGGTTCATGTTAAACATTTCTTGTATTTTCTTGATTTTCTTTCCAAGATTTTGGATCATCTTTACTATCATTACTCTGAATTTTTTTTCAGGTAGACTGCCTATTTCCTCTTCATTTGTTTGGTTTTGTGGGTTTTTACCTTGCTTCTTCATCTGCAGCATATTTCTCTGTCTTCTCTTTTTGTTTAACTTACTGTGTTTGGGATCTCCTTTCCACAGGCTACAGGGTCATTGTTCCTCTTACTTCTGGTGTCTGCACACAGTGGGTGAGGTTGGTCTAGTGTCTTGTGTAGGCTTCCTGGTGACAGAGGACTGATGTCTGCCTTCTGGTTGGTACAGCTGGATCTTGTCCCTCTGATGGGCAAGGCCACATCCAGTGGTATGTTTTGGTGTGTCTGTGAGCTTAGTGTGACTTTAGGCAGCCTCTCTGCTAGTGGGTAGGGCTGTGTTCCTGTCTTGCTAGTCGTTTGGCATGGGGCATCCAGCACTGGAGCTTGCTGGACCTTGAGTGGAACCCAGTCTTAGTGTTGAGATAGAGCCCTCTGGGAGAGCTCTTGCCAATTAATATTTCCTGGGGCCAGGAGTTCTCTGGTGGCCCAATGGAAATGGACAAAATTAGGTAGACAAAAGCTATCAAAACAGACTGAAAATGACTAGACAATCTCAATAGACCTATAACAGGTAAGGTAATTGAATTGTATTGTATTTTATTATTTATCATAATACTACACACAAAGAAAAGCCCAGGCCTGCATGGCTTCATTGCTGACTTTTATCAAATAGTTAAAGAAGAAGCAATACTAATTCTTTTCAAACTCCTTCAAAAAATAGAAGAGAGAATCCAACATCTCTTATGATATAGATGGAAATATCCTCAACAAAATACTAGAAAACTGAATCTAGCAACATATAAAAATAATTATATGCAGTGATCACCATGATTCTAGTCCTTGCATATTCCAGAAATGCAAGCTTTTTTAACATCTGACAATCAATTAATGTAATATGCCATATTAATAAAATACAAAATAAATGATCTAAGGATCATCTTATTACATGCAGAAAAATCATATGACAAAATACAACACCCTTTATGACAAAAACACTCAGAAAACTAGAAAAAGAATGGAACTACCTCAATCTCACAAAGGAGATAACAGAGAAGGATTAAAACCAACAGCTAACATCATATGTAATGTTCAAGGGCTGTCTTCCTAAAGTCAGGAACAAGACAAAGATGTCCACTCTGACCACTTTTTTTTTTTTTTTTTTTTGCGGTACATGGGCCTCTCACTGTTGTGGCCTCTCCCGTTGCAGAGCACAGGTTCCGGACGCGCAGGCCCAGTGGCCATGGCTCACGGGCCCAGCCACTCTGCGGCATGTGGGGTCTTCCTGGACCGTGTCCCCTGCATTGGCAGGTGGACTCTCAACCATTATGCCACCAGGGAAGTCACACTCTGACCACTTTTATTCAGCATTGTGCTGGAGGTTCTAACTGGGGCAAGTAGACAAGAAAAAATAAAAGGCATTAAGATTGGAAAAAGAAGTAAAATGATCTGCATTCACAGATGATATGATATATGTAGAAAATTCTAAAGAATCAAAAATATTAAGACTAATAAAAGAGTTTCACACACCTGCTGGGTACAAGATCAGAATACAAAAATCAATTGTATTTTTATACACGAGTAATGAACAGTTCAAAAATGAAACAAGGAAATCAATGTACAATATCATCAAAAATAATAAAATATTTGAGTTAAGTTTAACAAAAAGTGTGCAAATTTATACTCTATAAGGGCAAAGCATTGTGGAAAGACATTAAAGACCTAAAAAAAAGAAAAGCATCTCATGTTCATGGAGTGTAAGAGTTAATAGTGTTAAGATAGCAAGACTTCCCAAATTGATTGAAAGATTCAGCACAATACCTGTCAGAATCTAAACTTATTATTTTTGGTAAAAATTGAGAAGCTGATTTTAAAATTCACATGGAATTGTAAGGGACCCAGGATAGCTAAAACAATCTTGAAAAAGAAGCAAAGAGTTGGAGGATTCATTCTTCAAAACTTACTAGAAAACTATGGTAATCAAACCAGCATGGTACTGGATAAGGATAGACATATAGATTAGTGGAATAGAATTGAGAGACCAGATATAAACCTTCACATTTATAATTATTTTATTTTTAAAAATATTTTTGTTTTTAAGGTAAAATTCACATAACATAAAATTAACCTTTTTTTTTTTTTGCCTATTTAATAGATTTGGTCTTACATGTTAAGATCCAATTAACATAGATGTGCAACTAATCATAAGGATATGTGTGTATTTCTTTTAATTTAATTTAATTTTTTTATACAGCAGGTTCTTATTAGTTATCAATTTTACACACATCAGTGTATACACGTCAATCCCAATTGCCCAATTCATCACCCCCCCACTCCCACCCCCCTCACAGCTTTCCCCCCTTGGTGTCTATACGTTTGTTCTCTACATCTGTGTCTCAATAAAATTAACCATTTTAAATTGTAGAATTCAGTGACATTTAATACATTCACAGTAATGTGTAAAAACAACTTCTATCTACTTTTAAAATATTATTACCAACTGAACAGGAAACACGTTACCTTTCCAGGCATTCTCTGTTCTCTACTTCTCTACACCCCGAATCCCTGGTTACCAACAGTTTGCATTCTATCTCTATGGATTTATCTATTTTGAATATTTAATATAAATGGAATCATATATATGACCTTTTGTGTCTGGTTTCTTTCATTTAACATAATGTCTATCCCAGTTGTAGTATGTGTAAGTATCTCATTCCTTTTTATATCTAAAGAATATTCTTAATATTCTATTATATGTAAATATATTTTGTTTATCCATTTATTCATTAATATACATTTGGGTTTCCACCTTTTGCTTATTTGTGCATAGCACTGCTGTGAATATCTGAGTACAAGTATTTGCTTGAATACCTCATTTCAATTTTTTGGGTACGGACATAGAAGTAGAGTTGCTGTGCCATATGGTCATTCCACGTTTAATTTTTTTTTTTTTACATTTTTTGGGGTAAAATTGCTTTACAATTGTGTGTTAGTTTCTGCTTTATAACAAAGTGAATCAGTTATACATATACATATGTTCCCATATCTCTTCCCTCTTGCATCTCCCTCCCTCCCACCCTCCCTATCCCACCACTCCAGGTGGTCACAAAGCACCCAGCCGATATCCCTGTGCCATGTGGCTGCTTCCCACTAGCTATCTACCTTACGTTTGTTAGTATATATATGTCCAAGACTCTCTCTCGCCCTGTCACAGCTCACCCTTCCCCCTCCCCATATTCTCAAGTCCGTTCTTCAGTAGGTCTGTGTCTTTATTCCTGTCTTACTCCTAGGTTATTCATGACATTTTTTTCCTTAAATTCCATATATATGTGTTAGCATACGGTATTTGTCTTTTTCTTTCTGACTTACTTCACGCTGTATGACAGACTCTAGGTCTATCCACCTCATTACAAATAGCTCAATTTCGTTTCTTTTTATGTATGAGTAATATTCCATTGTATATATGTGCCACATCTTCTTTATCCATTCATCCGATGATGGGCACTTAGGTTGTTTCCATCTCCGGACTATTGTAAATAGAGCTGCAATGAACATTTTGGTACATGACTCTTTTTGAATTTTGTTTTTCTCAGGGTATATGCCCAGTAGTGGGATTGCTGGGTCATATGGTAGTTCTATTTGTAGTTTTTTAAGGAACCTCCATACTGTTCTCCATAGTAGCTGAACCAATTCACATTCCCACCAGCAGTGCAAGAGTGTTGCCTTTTCTCCACACCCTCTCCAGCATTCATTATTTCTAGATTTTTTGATGATGGCCATTCTGACTGGTGTGAGATGATATCTCATTGTACTTTTGATTTGCATTTCTCTAATGACTAATGATGTTGAGCATTTTTTCATGTGTTTGTTGGTAGTCTGTATATCTTCTTTGGTGAAATGTCTATTTAGGTCTTCTGCCCATTTTTGGATTGGGTTATTTGTTTTTTTGCTATTGAGCTGCATGAGCTGCTTATAAATTTTGGAGATTAATCCTTTGTCGGTTGCTTCATTTGCAAATATTTTCTCCCATTCTGAGGGTTGTCTTTTAGTCTTGTTTATGCTTTCCTTTGCTGTGCAAAAGCTTTGAAGTTTCATTAGGTCCCATTTGTTTATTTTTGTTTTTATTTCCATTTCTCTAGGAGGTGCGTCAGAAAGGATCTTGCTGTGATTTATGTCATAGAGTGTTCTGCCTATGTATTCCTCTAAGAGTTTGATAGTTTCTGGCCTTACATTTAGGTCTTTAATCCATTTTGAGCTTATTTTTGTGTATGGTGTTAGAAAGTGATCTAATCTCATACTTTTACATGCATCTGTCCAGTTTTCCCAGCACCGCTTATTGAAGAGGCTGTCTTTTCTCCACTGTACATTCCTGCCACCTTTATCAAAGATAAGGTGTCCATATGTGCATGGGTTTATCTCTGGGCTTTCTCTCCTGTTCCAATGATCTATCTTTCTGTTTTTGTGCCAGTACCATACTGTCTTGATTACTGTAGCTTTGTAGTATAGTCTGAAGTCAGGGAGCCTGATTCCTCTAGCTCCACTTTTCTTTCTCAAGATAGCTTTGACTATTCGGGGTCTTTTGTGTTTCCATACAAATGGCGAAATTTTTTGTTCTAGTTCTGTGAAAAATGCCAGTGGTAGTTTCATAGGGATTGCATTGAATCTATAGATTGCTTTGGGTAGTAGAGTCATTTCCACAATGCTGATTCTTCCAATCCAACAACAAGGTATATCTCTACATCTATTTGTATCATCTTTAATTTCTTTCATCAGTGTCTTTTAATTTTCTGCCTACAGGTCTTTTGTCTCCTTAGGTAGGTTTATTCCTAGATATTTTATTCTTTTTGTTGCAATGGTAAATGGGAGTGTTTTCTTAAATTCACTTTCAGATTTTTCATCATTCATATATAGGAATGCCAGAGATTTCTGTGCATTAATTTTGTATCCTGCTACTTTACCAAATTCAATGATTAGCGCTAGTAGTTTCCTGGTACCATATTTAGGATTGTCTATGTAGAGTATCATGTCATCTGCAAACAGTGTCAGCTTTACTTCTTCTATTCCGAATTGGATTCCTTTTATTTCCTTTTCTTCTCTGATTGCTGTGGCTAAAACTTCCAAAACTATGTTGAATAAGAGTGGTGAGAGTGGGCAACCTTGTTTTGTTCCTGATCGTAGTGGAAATGCTTTCAGTTTTTCACCATTGAGGATGATGTTGGCTGTTGGCTTGTCATATATGGCCTTTATTATGTTGAGGAAAGTTCGCTCTATGCCTACTTTCTGCAGGGTTTTTATCATAAATGGGTGTTGAATTTTGTCAAAAGCTTTCTCTGCATCTATTGAGATGATCATATGGTTTTTCTCCTTCAATATGTTAATATGGTTTATCACATTGATAGATTTGCGTATATTGAAGAATCCTTGCATTCCTGGAACAAACTCCAATTGATCATGGTGTATGAGCCTTTTAATGTGCTGTTGGATTCTGTTTGCTAGTGTTTTGTTGAGGATTTTTGCATCTATGTTAATCAGTGATATTGGCCTGTAGTTTTCTTTCTTTGTGACATCCTTGTCTGGTTTTGGTATCAAGATGATCGTGGCCTCGTAGAAGGAATTGGGGAGTGTTCCTCCCTCTGCTATATTTTGGAAGACTTTGAGAAGGATAGGTGTTATCTCTTCTCTAAATATTTGATAGAATTCACCTGTGCAGCCATCTGGTCCTGGGCTTTTGTTTGTTGGAAGATTTTTAATCACAGTTTCAATTTCAGTGCTTGTGATTGGTCTTTTCATATTTTCTATTTCTTCCTCATTCAGTCTGGGCAGTTGTGCATTTCTAAGAATTTGTCCATTTCCTCCAGATTCTCCATTTTATTGGCATAGAGATGCTTGTAGTAATCTCTCATGATCTTTTGTATTTCTGCAGTGTCAGTTTTTACTTCTCCTTTTTCATTTCTAATTCTATTGATTTGAGTCTTCTCCCTTTTTTTCTTGATGAGTCTGACTAGTGGTTTATCTATTTTGTTTATCTTCTCAAAGAACCAGCTTTTACTTTTATTGATCTTTGTTATTGTTTCCTTCATTTCTTTTTCATTTATTTCTGATCTGATTCTTCTGATTTCTTTCCTTCTGCTAGCATTGGGTTTTTTTTGTTCTTTCTCTAATTGCTTGAGGTGCAAGTTTAGGTTGTTTATTCGAGATGTTTCCTGCTTGTTAAGTGGGCTTGTATTGCTATAAACTTCCCCCTTAGAACTGCTTTTGCCGCATCCCATAGGTTTTGGGTCATTGTGTCTCCACTGTCTTTTGTTTCTAGGCATTTTTTTTTATTTCCTCTTTGATTTCTTCAGTGATTGCTTCATTATTAAGTAGTGTATTGTTTAGCCTCCATGTGTTTGTATTTTTTACAGATCTTTTCCTGTAATTGATATCTAGTCTCATGGCATTGTTGTCGGAAAAGATACTTGATACAATTTCAATTTTCTTAAATTTACCAAGGCTTGATTTGTGACCCAAGATATGATCTATCCTGGAGAATGTTCCATGAGCACTTGAGGAAAATGTGTATTCTGTTGTTTTTGGATGGAGTGTCCTATAAATATCAAATAAGTCCATCTTGTTTAATGTATCATTTAAAGCTTGTGTTTCCTTATTTATTTTCATTTTGGATGATCTGTCCATGGGTGAAAGTGGGGTGTTAAAGTCCCCTACTATGAATGTGTTACTGTCGTTTTCCCCTTTTATGGCTGTTAGTATTTGCCTTATGTATTGAGGTGCTCCTATGTTGGGTGCAAAAATATCTACAATTGTTATATCTTCTTCTTGGATTGATCCCTTGATCATTATATAGTGTCCTTCTTTGTCTCTTCTAATAGCCTGTATTTTAAAGTCTATTTTGTCTGATATGAGAATTGCTACTCCAGCTTTCGGTTGGCTTCCATTTGCATGGAATATATTTTTCCATCCCCTTACTTTCAGTCTGTATGTGTCTCTAGGTCTGAAGTGGGTCTCTTGTAGACAGCATATATAAGGGTCTTGTTTTTGTATCCATTCAGCCAATTTGTGTCTTTTGGTGGGAGCATTTAGTCCATTTACATTTAAGGTAATTATCAATATGTATGTTCCTATTCCCATTTTGTCAATTGTTTTTGGTTCGTTACTGTAGATCTTTTCCTTCTCTTGTGTTTCTTGCCTATAGAAGTTCCTTTAGCATTTGTTGTAAAGCTGGTTTGGTGGTGCTGAACTGTCTCAGCTTTTGCTTGTCTGTAAAGGTTTTAATTTCTCCATCAAATCTGAATGAGATCCTTGCTGGGTAGAGT
Organism: Delphinus delphis; assembly: GCF_949987515.2. Lineage (NCBI taxonomy): Eukaryota > Metazoa > Chordata > Mammalia > Artiodactyla > Delphinidae > Delphinus > Delphinus delphis. The sequence continues at coordinate 60,521,872 of NC_082704.1, read as the reverse complement.
AGTCTTGGCTGCAGGTTTTTCTCCTTCATCACTTTCAGTATGTCCTGCCACTCCCTTCTGGCTTGTAGGGTTTCTGCTGAGAGATCAGCTGTTAACCTTATGGGGATTCCCTTGTGTGTTATTTGTTGTTTTTCCCTTGCTGCTTTTAATATGCTTTCTTTGTATTTAATTTTTGACAGTTTGATTAATATGTGTCTTGGCATATTTCTCCTTGGATTTATCCTGTATGGGACTCTCTGTGCTTCCTGGACTTGATTAACTATTTCCTTTCCCATATTAGGGAAATTTTCAACTATAATCTCTTCAAATATTTTTTCAGTCCCTTTCTTTTTCTCTTCTTCTTCTGGAACCCCTATAATTCGAATGTTGGTGCATTTAATGTTGTCCCAGAGGTCTCTGAGACTGTCCTCAGTTCTTTTCATTTTTTTTTTTTTATTCTGCTCTGCAGTAGTTATTTCCACTATTTTATCTTCCAGGTCACTTATCCGTTCTTCTGCCTCATTTATTCTGCTATTGATCCCATCTAGAGTACTTTTAATTTCATTTATTGTGTTGTTCATCGTTGCTTGTTTCATCTTTATTTCTTCTAGGTCCTTGTTAACTGTTTCTTGCATTTTGTCCATTCTATTTCCAAGATTTTGGATCATCCTTACTATCATTATTCTGAATTCTTTTTCAGGTAGACTGCCTATTTCCCCTTCATTTGTTAGGTCTGGTGCATTTTTACTTGCTCCTTTATCTGCTGTGTGTTTTTCTGTCTTCTCATTTTGCTTATCTTACTTGTTTGGGGTCTCCTTTTTGCAAGCTGCACGTTCATAGTTCCCACTGTTTTTGATGTCTGTCTCTAGTGGCTAAGGTTGGTTCAGTGGGTTGTGTAGGCTTCCTGGTGGAGGGGACTAGTGCCTGTGTTGTGGTGGATGAGGCTGGATCTTGTCTCTCTAGTGGGCAGGTTCACGTCTGGTGGTGGGTTTTGGGGTGTCTGTGGACGTATTATGATTTTAGGCAGCCTCTCTGCTAATGGGTGGGGTTGTGTTCCTGTTTTGCTAGTTGTTTGGCATAGGTTGTCCAGCACTGTAGCTTGCTGGTCGTTGAGTGAAGCTGGGTGCTGGTGTTAAGATGGAGGTCTCTGGGAGATTTTCACCATTTGATATTATGTGGAGCTGGGAGGTCTCTTGTTGACCAGTGTCCTGAAGTTGGCACTCCCACCTCAGAGGCAGAGCCCTGACTCCTGGCTGAAGCACCCAGAGCCTTTCATCCACACGGCTCAGAATAAAAGGGAGAAAAAGTAGAGAGAATTAGTAGAAGTATGAAGAAAGAAAGGAGGGAAGGAAGGAAGGAAGAAAGGAAGAAAGAAAGAAAGAAAGAAGCAAAGAAGGAAAGAAGGCAAGAAGGAAAGAAAGGAGGGAGGGAGGGAGGAAGGAAGGAAGGAGGGAAGGCAGGAAAAAGGACAGAAAGAAAGAAGATACAGTAAAATAAAATAAAGTACAGTAAAGTTATTGAATTAAAAAATAATTATTTAGAAAAAAAGGGATGGATAGAACCTTAGGACAAATGTTGGAAGCAAAGCTATACAGACAAAATCTTACACAGAAGCATACACATACACCCTCAAAAAAAGATGTAAAGGGAAAAAATCATAAATCTTGCTGTCAGAGACCACCTCCTCACTTTGGGATGATTCGTTGTCTAAAGGAGGGAAGGAAGGAAAGAAAGAAAGAAAGAAAGAAAGAAAGAAAGAAAGAAAGAAAGAAAGAAAGAAAGAAAGAAAGAAAGGAAGAAAGAAAGAAAGAAAGGAAGAAAGAAAGAAAGAAAGGAAGAAAGAAAGAAGGTAAAGTATAATAAAGTTATTAAAATTAATTATTAAGAAAAAAACTTTAAAAAATTCCATGGACGGATAGAACCCTAGGACAAATGGTTGAAACAAAGCTATACAGACAAGATCTCACACAGAAGCATACACATACACATTCACAAAAAGAGGAAAAGGGGAAAAAATCATAGATCTTGCTCTGGAAACCCACCTCCTCAATTTGGGATGATTCGTTGTCTATTCGTGTATTCCACAGATGCAGGGTACATCAAGTTGATTGTGCAGCTTTCATCTGCTGTTTCTGAGGCTGCTGGGAGAGATTTCCCTTTCTTTTCTTTGTTCTCACAGCTCACAGGTGCTCAGCTTTGTATTTGGCCCTGCCTCTGCGTGTAGGTCGCTGGAGGGCGTCTGTTTTTTGCTCAGACAGGACGGGGTTAAAGGAGTCGCTGATTCGGGGCTCTGGCGCACTCAGGCCGGGGGGATGGAGGGGCACTGCGTGCCGGGCGGGCCTGTGGCGGCAGAGGCCGGTGTGACATTGCACCAGCCTGAGGTTCACCGTGCGTTCTCCCGGGGAAGTTGTCCCTGGATTCCGGGAACCTGGCAGTGGCGGGCTGCACAGGCTCCGTGGAAGAGGGGTGTGGATAGTGACCTGTGCTCGTACACAGGCCCCTTGGTGGCGGCAGCAGCAGCCTTAGAGTCTCCCGCCTGGGGTCCTCGCTTTTAGCCGTGGCTTGCGCCTGTCTCTGGAGTTCCTTTAAGCAGCGCTCTTAAACCCCCCTCCTCGCGCACCAGGAAACAAAGAGGGAAGAAAGTCTCTTGCCTCTTCGGCAGGTGCAGACTTTTCCCCAGACTCCCTCCGTGGTGCACTAACCCCTTCAGGCTATGTTCAAGCCGCCAACCCCAGTCCTCTCCCTGCACTCTGACCGAAACCCGAGCCTCAGCTCGCAGCCCCGCCCGCCCCGCCTGGTGAACAGACAAGCCTCTCGGGCTGGTGAGTGCCGGTCAGCACGGATCCTCTGTGCGGGAATCTCCCCACTTTGCCCTCTACACCCCTGTTGCTGTGCACTTCTCCGTGGCCCTGAAGCTCCCCCCTCCGCCTCCCGCAGTCTCTGCCCGCAAAGGGGCTTCCTAGTGTGTGGAAACTTTTCCTCCTTCACAGCTCCCTCTCACTGGTGCAGGTGCCGTCCCTATTCTTTTGTCTCTGTTGTTTCTTTTTTTCTTTTGCCCTACCCAGGTACGTGGGGAGTTTTTTGCCTTTTGGGAGGTCTGAGGTCTTCTGCCAGCCTTCAGTAGGTGTTCTGTAGGAGTTGTTCCATGTGTAGATGTATTTCTGGTGTATCTGTGGGGAGGAAGGTGATCTCCGCGTCTTAATCTTCTGCCATCTTTAAGGTCCCCTCCCCATGTTTAATTTTTGAGTAGCCACTAAAGTATGTTCCACAGCAGCTGCACCAATTTACATTCCCACCAGAAATATATGAAGGTTCCAATTTTTTCACATCTTCATCAACACTTCTTATTTTTTTTAATTATATTTATTCTAGTGGGTATAATGTGGTATCTCACTATGATTTTAATTTGTTTTTCCTTAATGACTAATAATATTGATTATCTTTTCACATGTTTATTGGCCATTTGTATATCGTATTTGTATAAATGTCAAGTACTTTGACCATTTTAACTTGGATTTTTTGTTTTTAACTGTTAACGTAAGGTCTCTTTATATATTCTGGATATTAGACTCTTGACAGATGCATGATTTGCGAATATTTTCTCCCATTCTGTTGTTTGTCTTTTCACTTTCTTGATAGTATCCTTTGAGGGAAAAATGATTTTAATTTGATGAAGTCCAGTTTATCTATTTTTTATTTTGTTTCTCGTGCTTTTGGTGTCATATCTAAAAATTCATTCCGTAATCCAAAGTCAGAAAGCTTACACTTATGTTTTTCCTGAGTCTTATAGCATCAGCTTTCAAATTTATATCTTTAATCCATTTTGAGTTATTTTTGTATATGTTGTAAGGCAGGAGTCCAATTTCATTCTTTTGCATGTGGATATCCAGTTGCCCCAGAACCATTTGTTGAAAAGACTATTCTTTCTTTGTTGAATGATCTTGGTTTTAAGGGGGTGGTATTCAAAACAAGACATTTGATAGTATTGTAGGATACAATCAATAAATTTTCAAGATTTTAAAACTAGGACCTTAAGTAAGTAAGCAAGTAAGTAAGTAATGTGGAAGAGTAATACTGAAGAATAGCAATACATAGACTGTATGAACGTGATTATAACTAGAATTTACTAAGCATGAAATTAAGCATTCATAATGAATCACATATAACTTGTTTCACTGTATATATAAGTAAATCATGTGAGAATATGTTCTGTCCTGACCACCAGCACCGGGTGTTCCAACAGTCATTCACTATTATCTAAATCTCTTTCCTGCCATGAAATTTTATTCCATTCTTCTATGTTGATTGGTCTCATAAAGCTATGTTGATTTTTTGAAGCTGAAATACTTTTCCCCCTCTTAAAGTTCCACTGGTCTTGTTTTACTGCCTCTTATAGGAAGTTTGCAAAGTCATTTCCTTTTCTTTCCAAATTTCTCATACTTTATCTTGTTCCTTTTCTTTTCACTGTTTTCTTTTCTCTTTGTTCTGTGTGCTTCATTTTACTTTCATTCGTCTTTTTTTTTCTATTTCTTTATGCCTGTAATGAATAGGTGAGCAAACCGATTCATTATCCCACATTGTGAAGGTAAAAGATTGACTTTCTAGCAAAGCCATCATAAATAATTGCTTCAGGAAAGAAATTTACCATTTATCATTTTCTGATTCCTGCTTGATCTCAGTCATCCTTAGTCCTCCTAGTGCCAAAGCTGGGACCACTGTTCTCACCTGCAGGCTTAGCCTGGAAACATTGATTTTAGAATATAAGTCTTTAAAAATTGCCATCCTATCACTCTGTGACTCAATATCAAGTTACTCATGCTACTTGTTTGGACCCACAATTATGATCCTTTGGATAAATGCTCTTGTGATTTGTTCACTTTGTCCCCATCTTGCCATTCTGGTAACCCATTTTCATTAATTATTTTCTGAGCCTGAGTCCCTATCTTGGTACCTTGCCTTCTACTTCAGTCTTCTAGGACTGGATTTTTGTTTTGTTTCTGTCCATTTCCCCCTTCTTCCCTGGAGTTCTCCTTTCTGAACTCCAGGACAGTAGCCAAGTCCATGTTAACTTGCTGATGGTCTACTCTGACTTCTGTATTAGCCTCATGAATCCCTTTTTTCTGCTCAGCTGGACTGTTGGGAATTACTATTGTCTTATAAGCAAATAACCTCAAGTTCACCATTCTTAAACTTCAGTGTGCATAGAAATAACCTGTGGTATATATTAGAATTTCAGATTACTGTATTCTATGATCTGAAATTTTGATTCATTATGTTTGAGGAAAAGCACAGGTCTTTTAATATTTAACAAGCTCTTTTGGTGATTCTTATGCCAGTGGTCAGCAGACCATACTTTGAAAAACATTATAACTTACAATTATGGCTCGCCAATGAAATGTTTACTATTATCTATTGCCATATTATTTGGAAGCTACTTCTGAATTGAACTTCACTGAGTCTAAAGGACTGGATCTGTTTTAGCTGCCTGTCATACCTGATGATTTCCACCTGTGAGGTTTGCTGAGACCTAAATGGCTTGTTTCATTTTTTTTTATTTTTGAATTTTTATTGGAGTACAGTTGATTTACAATGTTGTGTTACTTTCAGGTATACAGCAAAGTGAATCAGTTATATATATATATCCACTCTTTCTTAGATTCTTTTCCCATACAGGCCTTTACAGAGTGTTGAGTAGAGTTCCCTGTGCTATACAATAGGTCCTTATTAGTTACTTATTTCATATATAGTAATGTGTATATGTCAATCCCAATCTCCCAATTTTTCCCTCACCCCCTTACCAACTGGTAAGCATAAGGTTTTTTTTATACATCTGTGAGTCTACTTCTATTTTGTAAATAAGTTCATTTGTACCCTTTTTTTTCTTTTAGATTCTACATATAAGTGATAATATATGATATTTTTGTTTCTCTGACTTACTTCTGAATTGAACTTCAGAGTGTAAAGAGCTGTATTCCCTGCCTGTCATTCCTGACGATTTCCACCTGTGAGGTGAGATCTCAATGGATTGTTTCTGCATGCAAACTAAAGATGGGCAGGACCAGGCTCTGATCCTAGAAGTAGGCCCTATATGTGTGGCTTGAAGTTGAAATCACACTTTCCAAGGGTGCATAACAAATGAGCTTGATTTGAGTGTGATTTGTTGGGTGATACTTAGTAGCAGGGCAGAGACAATACTTGTGTTGTCAAGTGATAAGTGGGAATCTGGAAAATATTCAGCATCATGGACATTTGATGGTTTTGGTTGCCCAGCATTAATTTCCTTTTCTTAATTAGTATTTTAATTTCATTATGAGGAATTACCTCTTCTCCATTGCATCTTCTGTAATCAGGTCCCACTTCCTCCCCTAACCAAAGGATGAAATAGTGATCATAATTATGCCAACTTAACACTACTTTCCTGGAATTTCAATCTTGAAGTGAATTGCAAAAAGACAAACAAGTTTGAATCTATTCTATTCCAGCAGAGGGTCCAGTGCATACTCTTTTGCTACAAGAGAATTCCTATTCCTATGGTTACATCTTCTTAGCCTTTAGCTGCCTTTGTTCTTGCTGATTTCTAAACCTGGTTCTCCAGCCTTCGGGTGATTTCTATGAAGAAACAATATGTTTCCAATTAATTTCATTTTGCCTAAGTTAGCCAGATTTACTTCCTGTTGCTTGTAAACAAAGAACTGTAAAGGATATATTCAGGAAGATAAGGCAAAAGGACTGGAAAATTGTAATACAAGCTTGGGGGAAGAGGGTTCTCTGAAGGGAGAGCAACATGTTGGAGGACTCATGTGGGCCCAGAATTTGGACTAAGAATACCAGTTTTAGGGCTGAGAATAAGAGAACTAAGTCTAGATTCTACCTGTCAGTGATAATGTGTTACTAATGTATTGAACAGTGTTGAACCTGCAATTTGAAGTTTTTATACTTATAGAGAGAAGTAGCTGGAAAAGGTAGAGACTGATGGGGCCTGACACACCCCAAAGATCATCTCTAGTTCTAAACCTAGGCCCTGTTAATCATCTTCATCCACTTCTGGAAACCACACTATTCCTGACTACTGAGATACACCTCTAAGAACAAGCAGCATATTGTGAAGATCAAGATAAATACTGGTTCAGACCTTTTAATTTATGCCTTTCCACATGTATATCACATTTAATAATTTTTATTGGTGGGGATGGAAGTAAGGGTAAAGAGGATACAGGTGTTGAAAATTATGTTTATATTTATATCTTGAAAATAAAATTCATTGACATTTCCTAACATGCCATCTTGTTATGGTAGGAAGAGAAGGCAGAGCTAGAGATTGATGAGTCAAACTATGATGGGGTTGTACTTGAGCTGGATAATTTCCACCTGGACAAATAAGAAATGTTCAAGAAAAATGTTTACTTATTCAGCATTAGGAAGTATAAAAATATTCTATATTTGATTCTAAAAATCATATGCAACTCTTCTTTCTACTAAAACTGTGTCTATAATACAATTTTTTCATTTTTAAACTATTTTATTTTACAGGTATTTAGCAGGCAAACTTCTGGAAAGTAATGGTTATAAGCATGACATTTGCAGCATAAAAGACCAGAATTTGAATATCAGTTCTATTATTTACTAATTGTGTAACATTGGAAAAACTGTTTAAACTCTCTGAACCTCAGGTGTTTTTGTTTTAATTTTTAAAATAGTCATAATAATACTTCATAGTCTTGTATAAAATAAAGTAATAATCACAAAGCATCTAGCACTGTGCCTGGAACTTAGTAAGTAGTAAATATATTATTAGTAGCAGTAATAGTTGTAGTTATAAATTGAGAGACTGTATTGATTTGCCAGCATGATAACCTGTCTTTTTTGGAAAGATGATTTTTAACATAAATTTTAAAAAATTGATTAAATATTCATTTTTTAGTTTAATTTGGGTCAGTTTTTTAGGAGACTGATTGTACCAAACTATTAACTGTCAACAACAACTGAGTCAGTCTTTGGTCTCCCAAAAAAGCTGGTTAGTGTCATAGAAGCCCCTGATGGAGCATTCAGCTAGTATCTCAGAAAAAGTTCATGGCTGTCTCTAACTAACTGTCTGTCTCATAACTAATCTAATATAATCTTCATAGCCCTGTGAGATAAATAGGGATATCACCTCATGTTACATAACTGAAGTGCAGAGGGCTTAAAAGACTTGCCCAAGATTACATAGTCTGGAAATGAGTCAAACTCAAATCTTTTGTTTTCAAATCCTGTGTTAATTCCATTATGTTTAGAATATGGTAATTTTTGGTATCATATTATAATGCAAATAAGAGCTGTCAATGTTATTAAAGGAAATGTGGTGGAGAGGGGCAGCAAACCAATATGGATAAATTATTTTAAAAGAATCTTCTTTTTGGTTTTATAGCAGGTTCCATTTGACTGAATTATTCAGTTGAATTGCTTTAATGTTAGTATATCTATAGTGAAGAATCAGTATTAGTAAGAAAGAACATAGTCACACAAATCTAGAGAATGATGATATCTCCTCACGGATCATCTCCCTAGTGATTCTCTACCATAGCTGGCTGCACATTTACAGACCAATAAAATCTGAAATTGGGGAAGGGGCACTGAATATATACTTTTAAAAGCTACCAAGGTGATTCTCATGTGTAACCAGAGTTGATAACCCCTGATTAGCCCAACTCCTTATTTAGCAAAACATGGTGACCTCAAACTAGTGTCTTAACTACTGCATTAAATATAATTAAACATATCTATATTATCCATATTGCTCTTGGAAAATCTTGCACTCAAATTTTTATTGACATTATCACCTATTTTGCTTAAGTATTGACTTTACAAGAGTATGGTCTTGAATTAGCATAGCCCAGCGAAGACATGAAGAAAAGGTCCTTGAAGTTCTATTAACTTTTTGCTCAAAGGGAAGTATGAACTTGCAAGGGAATATGTAAACCAGAATGTTTAGGGAGAGAGGTCACCTCTGCTTTTGGTTGTTGCTTTCCATCAGTTTGAAAGGTGTGGTAATTCATTGGCAGGGTGGAATGGAGTGGCTGTAAATACTTGACCCAGAGGTCAAGATGCGGAAGTTTAAGATATAGCCCTTTTTAGTTTTGATTCATTGTTCAACCTAAAGTAAAGTCTTAGGATATTGGAGGCATATATATTTAAAGATAAGAATAATATACCTTTTAAAGGCCAAGTACAAGTCACTTTTAGATGGTCACCGTTGGAGATTATTCATGCTCTGTTTGGGATAATTAAGAACTGATTCAAAATAGTGCTTTTTATTTGACTTTAAAAATTTTTGTATTTATACTTAAATATAGATGTTTTAAATGCATTAAGAATTCAACTAAAATAATTTAATGCTCCCATCCCAAAGACCTGTTGGGGATATTGGGAAGATACCCAGTTTATCCATCATCATGTTCTGCTCACTCCTTCACTGTAGTCCTTCCATGTTGAGCACAGATAGCTTTGTCATTGGGACCATAGCAGAGGTGTTCTTCTAAAATCGCTCATGTAGCTATAGAGGCTACATGTTTAGGTTTTAATGAGCTTGCCTGTTAGGATGGAAACTGAGACAAACTAGACATGGAGAGAATGAGAGTGTTGTGAGAAAGAGAAAAATTAATAAATACTAAATTGAATAGAAGATCACTGAGTCTCAGATTTGGAAGAAATCTTGAAGTTCATATGATACAATTCTCTACCTCAGGCAGAAATGCTCTCTTCAATATCCTTGTCAAGTGGTTGTCTAATCTTCATTTGAAAACTTCTAGTAATGTGGAACTGCTCTTTGTACAAACCATTTAACATTTAATTAAGGTATCATCCATTTCTAAGAAAGTTTAAAAGCTCTTGTTTGAGTCACAGATAGTAAAATAGAGGTGATAAATGATCAGCTATCATTCTAGTCAATTGGCCAATCACATAAAAAGAGACTATTTCTCTGTATCCCTAGCAAAAAGTCAGCAACACTAGAAATTTGGTATAGCTGACTGGAGTTTGACTAGGCTGTCAAGTGCAAAGTACACTAACTAATAATAAATTTGCAAATTAGTTTGCAGCAATATGCTCCACAATGCAATTATCCCTATCCTTCCTAGTGGAAAGTTACACATATTCATCTGGTTGTCTGCTGTTTTTTTTCTTCTTTCACCCGACCTTGACCTACACTCTGTTAATGGAACAGCTAAAAGTGTTAGTAAATCAGTAGCCAAATTTCTACATCATCAGTTGAAAAAAGATGGGTAACCCAATCTGGAAGCAATTCCTGAAGAGGGTTTCTGAAATGCTTTGAGCAGTAGAAAAATAGTTTTAGCATGTATATCACAACCCAAGGCAAAAATTTTGAAGGTAGTAACACTCATTTAGATATAGATCTGATGTTTTTTAAAACATTCATGTTACATTTCAGTCACAGCATTTCTCTGTCACTGTCACTCTATGTTCTCTGGTACAATGTGAACTTCATTTAAGGTCTATTGCTTGAGCTGTCAAATGTTCACTTTGATGAAGCCTACTCAAAGACCTATTCTGAATCAGTCCAGAGTGACTGTAGGTGACAGTTTGAAAATATAATTGCATGTTTAAAAGTCAAAATTTTCTAAACGATTCAGTTATTTCTTTAATTTTTTTGAATGAAAGATTTTTAAAATTCTATAGTGCTTTACAATTTTCAAAAGTTTCACACACATGATTTCATATAATCCCTAACACCCCTATATTGCTCTTCCCCTCCCTCTCCCCACTGGTAACCAATAGTTTGTTTTATATATCAGTGAGTCTGTTTCTTTTTTGTTTTATTCATTAGTTTGTTTTCTTTTTCAGATACCACATATAAATGATATCATACAGTATTTGTCTTTCTCTGTCTGACTTATTTCATTTAGTATAATGTTATTTCTTTAATATATGTCATTATTAACTGAATTATCTTGTTTTTTATGGAATAATACTTTGTAATTAAAAAATAAATTTCAAAGTAAAATTCATATGGTATTTACTGGAATCTTTTAGTTTCATTACTTTAAATATAAATTTGCTTATTGGTGAAATTTTCTATGAACAGCATAAAAACTGCAATTGCATTATCAATCATTCTATGTTGATTTAGTTTTATTGTGTGTTCAATTTGGATATGGAAGGGTTATTTGTTTACAGAGATATTAAAACTATTGGTCAGGTTTGATTTGGTTCAATGGAAGTATTGCTGTCTTTTCTGTATTATATTCAATGATGTGGTTATACGTTTTGTGGCCATTTCTTGGTTATTCATGCTAACAGAGAGAAGGAATGGCTTAAGTAATCCCAAAATAATTTCTATGTGCCTTTGGAATATGATTTTGAATTTCCATTCTATTATAAGAATTTTATGTTCTGGGAATATTTTTTAAAATAATTATATCACACCTTTATATTTCACCCTGTACTGGCATTTCTTTGCCAGTTCATATATCACTATTGGTAGAGAAAGGCCTTTATATTCTAGCTTCTGCCATCATAAAAATAATGAACTTGGTTAAAAGAGTGACTATTTTTTTTTCATTTTCAAGCAATTGTTGTGCTCCTATTTTGTATTAGGCACTCTGCTAGGTACAATAAGAGACACAGAGATGAAGAAGATATTCCCTTCCTTGAGAGAATCATAGTCAAAAAACAAAGACAATATACATGTATCTATAATGTTTAGAGAAGTACAGAGTGCAGAAGATTTATTTCTAATTTGGGTGAGGATGAAATGGAGCAGAGAAAGACTTTTAAGTAGGGTTCTGAAGGATTAGTAATATCCAAGTATCTGAGTAAGGGAGAAAGTATCTTTCCAGACAAGGGGAAGTTTGAGGCATGTTGGGGATGTGATGAGTAATCACAAAAGGGAGTGATGGCAAATAAGTTTGGAAATATAACTGAAAAACTCATCCATGAGGTAGTTAGAATATGATAAAATTATAGTGGATAGTAATACCACTTGTATGTAAATGAGAGTTGAATATTCTAATAAAAGATGAAAATATTTTACTGAGATGATCTCAACTGTAAATATGTTATATAGATGTATTAATGTTTTATTTTTGATATTTTATGTTATATTTGAGATGCAAGAGAAGTTTCATTTGAAAATGGGCAATAGAAGACCTGAGGAGTTTCGCTGGCACATATATTAAATTTAGTGCAGTTACAGCAATCCAGACAAACTAATGAGGGTATGGAGTGGAAACTTTTGTAATTTCATTAATTAAAAAGAAAGCAATTATTATGTAGCTATTTTATTTATTACAAAATTATATTTAGAAACATTGAGTTTTTTGCAAATTTGTAATAAATTTAATAGACTCATTGAAATTAGGTCACAAAGTGAAACCTGCTCTTGTGAATGAATTGCTGGTCAGAAAATAAGTTCTGCCACTGATGCTCAAGGGGTCTATTTTCCTCCAAGTAAAATGATTGACTTATTTGGCTTTCAGCCCTCAAGTCTGAATTCAGGAATCAGCACAGTCCAGTAGGAAAAGGGCTGAACAAAGATTTAAAGGAATATTTGGCTTAAGTTTCAGTTCTTGTAGAATGTATTTTTTTTTATGACTGTGTTTACACAAGAGATGGATCAAGTTGGGGCCATAAATTTTTTGGGGTTTTGGGGTTTTTTTTTGCGGTACACAGGCCTCTCACTGCGGAGCACAGGCCCTGGATGCGCAGGCTCAGCGGCCATGGCTCATGGGCCTAGCCGCTCCGTGGCATGTGGGATCTTCCCGGACCGGGGCACGAACCCATGTCCCCTGCATCGGCAGGCGGACTCTCAACCACTGCGCCACCAGGGAAGCCCGGGGCCATAAATTTTAATCTAAAGTAACACAATAACAAGTATACCAAGTATGCCAAGTATACCAAACATTTTCCCATAATTCACAAAATAAAAGCTAAAACAACACAAAAGGGAGGAGCTAGTGCAGAAAAGTAGCTCAGCTTTTAGAATGTTTGCATCAGTTATTTAATTAATTAGTAGCAAGCTGTGTTTTCTTAAGGGGAAAACAATTCTGACATAAACATTCTCCACATCTGATTTCAGAAATTTTTGCATGTATAACTTAGTTAAATTATACCTGCCTAATAAGTGATGGCTTTTTGTAATATATGCTGATTGTGATTGGAAATAAAGTTTAAATGTACCAAAGAAATAAACATTATGTTCTTGCTTGAATTTCCCACCTCCCTAGTCAAGTGGAATTTATTCTATATGATATACTTGTTAAACAAAAACTTGAGTGAGAGAAAACATATTTCACATTTGGAGTAGAAATGTCAAGAGACATCCAGTTCTTGGAATTAGGTATTTCCATAACAAAGTAATTAGGGCATAAAAAGTACATTTGTACAAAACATAACAGTTCAGAGTATTTTCATATCAATTTTATTCTCAATTGTTAAGTGTTACTAACACTTTTATTGGATAGGTATGACAAATAAAATTCTTTACATTTTACTGTTGAGGAAACTGGAATTCAGAGAGTTTGCCTTAGACAACTCAGACTAGAATGCACATCTCTTGACAGACTAGAACTTTAAAAAAATTTTTGAAATAATTTCATACTCATATAGAACTTTCAAAAACAGTATGGATTAAATGCTATGTACCTTTCACCCAGCTTCCCCCAATGACATCTTATGTAACTTATATACAATGTCAAACCCATAGTATGACACCCTTTCCTCCCTTTCTTCCTTTATTTATTTTTTGTGTATAGTTCTATAAAATTATCATATGTTGAAATTTGTGTAACCACCATTACAATCAGGATACAGAACTGTTCGATCACCCCAAAGAGATTTCTCTTTATACTTATACTCTCTTCCAAATGTAACCTTTGGCAATTACCAATTTGTCTAGATTCAAGTCCTTTGTCAGATATGTGATTTACAGATACTTTCCCCCAGTCTGTAGCCTGTCTTTTCATTCTCTTCTGAGAGTCTTTCACAGAGCAAAAGTTTCTAATTGTGAAGAGGTACAATTGATCAACTTTACCATTTACAGATTGTTCTTTTGGTGTCGAGTTTACAGACTTGTTGCCTAGTTCTAGATCCTGAAGATTTTCTCTCTTTTTTTAAATTGAAGTACAGTTGATTTACAATATTGTGTTAGTTTTAAGTATACAGCAAAGTGATTTAGATATATATTATATATACAAATACATATTTGTATTTCACATGTTTCCGTTATAGGTTATTACAAGATATTGAATATAATTCCCTGTGCTATACAGTTAATCTTTGTTGCTTACCTATTTTATGTATAGTAGTTTGTATCTGTTAATCCCACACTCTGAATTTATCCCACCCCACCCCCCATTTTGGTAACCACAAGTTTTTTTTCTATGTCTGTGCCTCTGTTTCATATATAGATTCATTTGTATTACTTTTAAGATTCCACATATAAGTGACAGAATATAATATTTGTCTTTATCTGACTTACTTCACTAAGTATGATATTATCTAGCTCCATCCATGTTGCTGCAAATGGCAATATTTCATTCTTTTTTATGGCAGATAAATATTCCAGTGTGTGTGTGTGTGTATGTGTGCATATATATATATTTTATATATATATATATATATATATATATATATATATATATATATATATATATATACATATATCACATCTTCTTAAGCCAATCCTCTGTTGATGGGCACTTGGGTTCTTTCCATGTCTTGGTTATTATAAAGAGTACTGCTATGGACTTCTCTGACAGTCCAGTGGTTAAGACGCCACATTTTCACTACAGGGGGCATGGGTTCGATCCCTGGTCAGGGAAGATCCTGCATGCTGTGCAGTGCAGCCAAAAAAAAAAAATAGTGCTGTGATGAACAATGGAGTGCATGTATCTATTCAAATTAGTGTTTTCATTTTTTCCAGATATGTACCCAGGAGTGGGATTGCTGGATCATATAGTAGCTGTATTTTTAGTTTTTTAAAGGAAACTCCATACTGATTTCCATAACGGCTACACCAATTTACATTCCCACCAAGAGTGTAGGAGGGCATCCTTTCCTCCACACTCTCTCCAGTATTTATTATTTGTAGACTTTTTGAAGATAGCTATTCTGGCCAGTGTGAGGTGATACATCATTGTGATTTTGATTTCCATTTCTCTAATAATTAATGATGCTGAACATCTTTTTATGTGTCCATTGGCCATCTGTATGTCTTCTTTGGAAAAATGTATATTTAGGTCTTCTGTCCATCTTC
Source organism: Delphinus delphis (assembly GCF_949987515.2). Taxonomy (NCBI): domain Eukaryota; kingdom Metazoa; phylum Chordata; class Mammalia; order Artiodactyla; family Delphinidae; genus Delphinus; species Delphinus delphis. Next base: position 60,506,643 of record NC_082704.1, on the reverse strand, counting down.
TGATTGGGTTGTTCATTTTCTCAATATTGAGTTTTATGAGTTGTTTGTATATTTTGGATATTAAGCCCTTGTCAGTTGCATCATTTGCAAATATCAAATATTTTTTCCTATTTTGTAGGTTGTCTTTTTTTTTTTTTTTTTTTTTTTTTTTTTTTGCAGTACGTGGGCCTCTCACTGTTGTGGCCTCTCCCATTGCAGAGCACAGGCTTCAGACGTGCAGGCTCAGCGGCCATGGCTCATGGGCCCAGCCACTCTGTGGCATGTGGGATCTTCCCGGACTGGGGCATGAACCTGTGTCCCTTGCATCGGCATGCAGACTCTCAACCACTGCACCACTAGGGATGCCCTGTCTTTTCATTTTATTGATGGTTTCCTTTGTTCTGAAAAAGTTGTATGTTTGATTGGGTCCCACTTCTTACTTTTGCTTTTATTTCTTTTGCCTTGGGAGACAGATCTAGGAAAATATTGCTACAATTTATACTCAAGAATGTTTTGCCTATGTTCTCTTCTAAGAGTTTTATGGTGTCATGTCTTATATTTAGGTCATTAAATTGTTTTGATTTTATTTTTATATATGGTGTGAGGGAGTGGTCTAATTTCATTGATTTACATGTAACTGTCCAGTTTTCTCAACACCACTTGTTGTAGAGATTGTCTTTTTTCCATTGTATATTATTGCCTCCTTTGACATAGATAGACCACAGGTGAGTGGGTTTATTTCTGGACTCTCTGTTCTGTTCCATTGAGCTATATGTCTGTTTGGGGCCAAAACCATGCTGTTTTGATTACTGTAGTTCTGTAGTATAGTCTGAAGTCTGGAAGGGTTATGCCTCCAGCTTTATTTTTTCCTTATGATTGCTTTGGCAATTCTTGGTCTTTTGTGGTTCCATATAAATTTTAAGATATTTGTTCTATTTATATGTAGAATGTCATGAGTATTTTTTTTTTTTTTTTGCTGTACGTGGGCCTCTCACTGTTGTGGCCTCTCCCATTGCAGAGCACAGGCTCCGGACGCACAGGCTCAGCAGCCATGGTTCACAGGCCCAGCCGCTCCGCGGCACGTGGGATCTTCCCGGACCGGGGCACGAACCCATGTCCCCTGCATCAGCAGGCGGACTCTCAACCACTGCGCCACCAGGGAAGCCCTGTCATAAGTATTTTGATAGGGATTGCATTAAATCTGTAGGTTGCTTTGGGTAGCATGGCCATTTTAACCATATTAATTCTTCCAATCCTAGAGCATGTGATGTCTTTATATTTCTTTGAATCATCTTCAATATACTTTGTCAATGTTTTACTGTTTTCAGCATACAGGTCTTTCACTTCCTTGGTTAAATTTATTCCTAGGTATTTCTTTTTCATGTGATTTTAAATGAGATTTTTGGTTTTTTACCTTCCTTTTCTGAAATTTCATTGTTAGTGTAAAAAGTGTAACAAATTCTTTATATTAACCTTGTATCCTGCAACCTTACTGAATTCATTTATTAGTTCTAATAGATTCTGTATGGAAACTTTAGGGTTTCCTATGTAAAGTATCATGTCATCTACCAATAGTGACAGTCTTACTTCTTCCTTTCAATTTAGATATATATATTTTTCCTTTTTCTTGTCTGATTGCTATGGCTAGGATTTCCAATACTATGTTGAATAGGAGTGGTAAGAGTGGGCATTCTTGCCTCATTCCTAACTTTAATGGGAAGGCTTTCAGTTTTTCACTGTTGAGTATTATGTTGGTTGTGGCTTTGTCATAAATGACTTTTATTATGTGTAGATATGGTCCCTCTATACCCATTTCAGTGAGAGTTTTTATCTAGAATGGATGTTAAATTTTGTCAAATGATTTTACTGCATCTATTGAGATGATTATGTGGCTTTTGTCTTTCCTTTTGTTAATGTGGTATATCACTTTGATTGATTTGCTTATGTTGAACCATCCTTGCAACCTTGGAATGAATCCAACTTGATCATGGTGTATGGTATTTTTTATGTATTGTTTTTGATGTACGATTCTGTTTCCTAATATTTTGTTGAGGATTGTTGCATCTATATTCATTAAAAATAGATGTTGGCCTGTAATTTTCTGTTTTGTAGTGTCTTTTGTTATCAGGGTTATGGTGGCTTCATAGAATGAATATGAGAGCGGTCCCTCCTCTTCAGTTTTTTGTAATAGTTTGAAAAGGATAGCTATAAGTTCTTTGTATGTTTGTTAAAATTCCCCAGTGAAGCCATCCAGTCCTGTACTTTCGTTTGGAGGGAGTTTTTTTGGTTTTTTTTGATTACATATTCTATTTCACTTTTAGTGATCAGTCTGTTCAAAGTGTCTGTCTCCTCTTGACTCAGTATTGGAAAGCTTTCTGTTTCTACAAACTTGTCAACTTCTTCTGGGTTGTCCAACTTGTTGACACATAACGGCTCATAGTATTGTTTTATGATTTTTGTATTTCTGTGGTATCAGTTGTTATTTCTTTTCTTTCATTTTTTTTGAGGGTGTTTCTTCTTGATGAGCCTGGGTAGAGGTATGTTGATTTTGTTTATCTTTTCAAAAAACCATCTCTTGTTTCATTGATCTATTCTATGGTTATTTTGAACTCTATTTTATTTCATCTCTGATCTTTATTATTTCCTTCCTTCTGCTGACTTTAGGTATTTTTTGTGGGGGGAGTACCAAATTACTTTATTTGAAGGAATGGTACTAAGGAAAGAACTTGTAGATATTTTGGTACAACTTATAGAAAAGGTAAAAGTAACCCAAATATGCAGGCACTGCATTGGTGACAAAGGAAGTCACCCCTCTTGCTATGGAAAGCCAACCTAGAGCTTAGCTCTTGTTATCAGTGTTTCCCAGGGTGTGCTTGTCAAAGAAATGCTTTGCCATGCCACATTTGGTGGCCCCCATCTTATGCAAGTTGTTAACATGGTCACCTAATTCTTTGATGGATTTCACCTGCTCCTTCAGGTAATGAGTCTCAATTAAGTCACACAAATGGTGGTCATTTTTGTCAGTGTCCAGCTTGTGCAGTTCCAGTAGCGACTGATTCACACTTTTTTCCAAGTGTAGTGCACATTCCATTGCATGCAGCCCATTCTCCGAGTCATCATGTTCTGGTTTCTTGATATGCTGAAAGAAGATTTCACCACCCAGTTGGTTCTGCAGCTTCATCAGTTTCTCAGCATGTTCCCTCTCAAGAGATTGGAGAAGAAAGCATTTGGTGAAGTTCTTCAAAGTCACATCATCACAGTCAAAATAGTATGACATGGACAGGAAGACGTAGGAGGTATAGAGCTCCACGTTGATCTGGCAGTTGATGGTGGCCTCTGAGTCCTGGTGGTTGTTCTGATGCACCTGCGAGGGGAACATGGTTATCATGATGGGTGGCTGAGGAGAGGCAGTGTTGGCGGTGATGATGGTGGCTGTGCAGCACTGGAGTGGCAGCGGGGACCTTGGGGCAGTTGGAGTGTGCTGCGAGGTGGTGGTGAGAGCTAGCCCTGTTCTGTCCAAGCAATGTTGAAGTAGGAAACCGTGGCAACTCTCTGTGAAGACTGTGGCTGACTTTAGGTTTTATTTGTTCTCCTTTTTCTAAGTCTTTATGTAGTACCTTGGGTTGCTCATTTGAGATTTTTCTTGTTTTTTGATGAAGGCCACTATGTATCTTTTGATGAAGACCACTAAGTATCACTATGAATTTCATACTTAGAATTGCTTTTGCTGCATCCCATGGGTTTTGTGAGGTTCTGTTTTCATTTTCATGTGTCTTGAGGTATTTTATGATTTCTTCTTTGATTCCATGGTTGTCTCATTGGATTTTCAGTAACATGCTGTTTAGTCCTGAAGTGTTTACTATTTTCCCATTTTTCTTAGAGGGGTTGATTTCTGGTTTCATATCACTGTGGTCAGAAAAGATACGTGAAGTAATTTCTATCCTCATAAATTTGTTAGAGGCTTGTTTTCTGACCTACTCTGTGGTGCATCCAAGAAAACATCCCATGCATACTTGAAAAGAATGTGCATTCTGTTCTTTTTGGATGTAGTGCCCTATAGATATCCATTAAGTTCAACTGGTCTATTGTGTCATTTAGAACCTCTGTCACCTTATTGATTTTCTGTCTGGATGATCTGTCCAATGATGTCAATGGGATGATAAAGATTCCTACTATTATTGAATTATTGTCCATATCTCCTTTATTTATTTATTTATTTATTTATTTATTTATTTTTGGTTATCCTTTTAAATTATTTTTTAAACATTTTTATTGGAGTATAATTGCTTTACAATGGTGTGTTAGTTTCTACTTTATAACAAAGTGAATCAGCTATACGTATACATATATCCCCATATCTCCTCTCTTTTGTGTCTCCCTCCCACCCTCCCTATCCCACCCCTCTAGGTGGTCAGAAAGCACCAAGCTGATCTCCCTGTTCTATGTGTCTGCTTTCCACTAGCTATCTATTTTACATTTGGTAGTGTATATATGTCCATGCTACTCTCTCACTTCATCCCAGATTACACTTCCCCCTCTCCATGTCCTCAAGTCCATTCTCTACATCTACGTCTTTATTACTGTTCTGCCCCCAGGTTCTTCAGAAACATTTTTTTTTTACATTCCATATATATGTGTTAGCATACGGTATTTGTTTTCTCTTTCTGACTTACTTCACTCTGTATGACATACTCTAGGTCCATCCACCTCTCTACAAATGATTCAATTTTGTTTCTTTTTATGACTGAGTAATATTCCATTGTATATATGTGCCATATCTTCTTTATCCATTCATCTGTTGATGGACACTTAGGTTACTTCCATGTCCTGGCTATTGTAAATAGAGTTGTAATGAACATTGTGGTACATGACTCATTTGAAATATGGTTTTCTCAGGGTATATGTCCAGTAGTGGGATTGCTGGGTCATATGGTAGTTCTACTGCTTGTTCTTTAAGGAACCTGCATACTGTTCTCCATAGCGGCTGTACCAATTTACATTCCCACAAACAGTGCAAGAGGGTTCCCTTTTTCCACACTCTCTCCAGCATTTATAGTTTGTAGATTTTTTGATGATGGCCATTCAGAGTGGTGTGAGGTGATACCTCATTGTGGTTTGGATTTGCATTTCTCTAATGATTAGTGATGTTGAGCATCCTTTCATGGGTTTGTTGGCCATCTGTATGCCTTCTTTGGAGAAATGTCTCTTTAGATTCTCTGCCCATTTTTGGATTGGGTCATTTGTTTTTTTGATATTGAGCTGCATAAGCTGCTTGTACATTTTGGAGATTAATTTTTTGTCAGTTGCTTCATTTTCAAATATTTTCTCCCATTCTGAGGGTTGTTTTTTGTCCCGTTTATGTTGTCCTTTGCTGTGCAAAAGCTTTTAAGTTTCATTAGGTTCCATTTGTTTATTTTTGGTTTTATTTCCATTTCTCTAGGAGGTGGATCAAAAAGGATCTTCCTGTGATTTATGTCATAGAGTGCTCTGCCTGTATTTTCCTCTAGGAGTTTTATAGTCTTACATTTAGGTCTTTAATCCATTTTAAGTTCATTTTTTGTGTATGGTGTTAGGGAGTGTTTTAATTTCATTATTTTACATGTAGCTGTCCAGTTTTCCCAGCACCACTAATTGAAGAGGCTGTCTTCTCTCCATTGTATATTCTTGCCACCTTTATCAAAAATTAGGTGACCATATGTGTGTGGGTTTATCTATGAGCTTTCTCTCCTGTTCCATTGATCTATCTTTCTGTTTTTGTGCCAGTACCATACTGTCTTGATGACTGTAGCTTTGTAGTATAGTCTGAAGTCTGGGAATCTGATTCCTCCAGCTCTGTTTTTCTTTCTTAAGATTGTTTTGGCTATTCTGGGTCTTTTGTGTTTCCATACAAATTGTGAAATTTTTGTTCTGGTTCCATGGAAAATGGCATTGGTAGTTTGATAGTGATTGAATTTGTAGATTGCTTTGGGTAGTATAGTCATTTTCAGAATGTTGATTCTTCCAATACAAGAACATGGTATATCTCTCCATCTGCTTGTATCATCTTTAATTTCTTTCATCAGTGTCTTATAATTTACTGCATACAGGTCTTTTGTCTCCTTAGGTATGTTTATTCCTAGGCATTTTATTCTTTCTTTTTCAATGGTAAATAGTAGTGTTTCCTTAATTTCCCTTTCAGATTTTTCATCATTAGTGTATAGGAATGCAAGAAATTTCTGTGCATTAATTTTGTATCCTGCTAGTTTACCAAATTCATTGATTAACTCTAGTAGTTTTCTAGCACATCTTTAGGATTCTCTATGGATAATATCATGTCACCTGCAAACAGTGACAGTTTTAATTCTTCTTTTCTGTTCTGGATTCCTTCTATATCTTTTTCTTCTGTGATTGCTATGGCTAAAACTTCCAAAACTATGTTGAATAATAATGGTGAGAGTGGGCAACCTTGTCTTGTTCCTGATCTTTTTGGAAATGTTTTCAGTTTGCACCACTGAGAATCATGTTGACTGTGTGTTTGTCATTTTTGGCCTTTATTATGTTGAGGTAAGTTCCCTCTATGCCTACTTTCTGGATAGTTTTTTTATCATAAATGGGTATTGAATATTGTTGAAAGCCTTTTCTGCATCATTGAGATGATGGTGTTGTTTTTCTCTGTCAGTTTGTTAATATGGTTTATCACATTGATTGATTTGCGTATATTGAAGAATCCTTGCATTCCTGGGATAAACCCCACTTGATCATGGTGTGTAATCCTTTTAATGTGCTATTAGATTATTTTTGCTAGTACTTTCCTGAGGATTTTTACATGTATGTTCATCAGTGATTTGGCCTGTAGTTTTCTTTCTTTGTGACATCTTTGTCTGATTTTGGTGTCAGGGTGATGGTGGCCTTGTATAATGAGTTTGGGAGTGTTCCTCTCTCTTTTATATTTTGATAGAGTTTGAGAAGGATGGGTGTTAGTTGTTCTCTAAGTGTTTGGTAGAATTCACCTGTGAAGCCATCTGGTCCTGGGATTTTGTTTGTTGGAATATTTTTAATCACAGTCTCAATTTCAGTGCTTGTGATTGATCTGTTTATATTTTCTGTTTCTTCCTGGTTCAGTCTCAGAACTTTGTTCTTTTCTAAGAATTAGTCCATCTTTTCCAGGTTGTCCATTTTATTGGTATAGAGTTGCTTGTAGTAATCTTTCATGATCCTTTGTATTTCTTCAGTGTCAGTTGTTACATCTCCTTTTTCATTTCTAATTATATTGATTTGAGTCTTCTCCCTTTTTTTTCTTGGTAAGTCTGGTTAATGGTTTATCAATTTTGTCTTCTCAAAGAAGCAGCTTTTAGTTTTATTGATCTTTGCTTTTGTTTCCTTCATTTCTTTTTCATTTATTTCTGATCTGGTCTTTATGATTTCTTTCCTTTTGCTAAGTTTGGAGATTTTTTGCTCTTCTTTTTCTAATTGTTTTAGGTGTAAGTTTAGGTTGTTTATTTGAGCTGTTTCTTGTTTATTGAGGTAGGATTGTATTGCTATAAACTTCCCTCTTAGAACTGCTTTTGCTGCATCCCATATGTTTTCGGTTGTTGTGTCTTCACTGTCATTTGTTTCCAGGGACTTTTTGATTTCCTCTTTGATTTCTTCAGTGATCTCTTGGTTATTTAGTAGTATTGTTCAGTATTGTTCAGCCTCCATGTGTTTGTATTTTTTACAGATTTTTTTTCCATAATTGATATCTAGTCTCATAGTGTTGTGGTTGGAAAAGATACTTGGTACTATTTCTTGTGTTTTTTTGTTTCTTCATTTTTAAACAAAATTCACATTTTATTTAGGTTGAAGTAAACTATACAAAATTGATTTTCTTCACCAAAAATAACAGCAATATTTTCTGTATTATTCCTAGATAAACCATAAAACACTTATTTTTGTAGGTTTTCTAGGTTTTGGTTGTAAATCAAGATGAGGCAGTATATACAGTCATGGAAAAAGGCAAAAGAAAACAGACAAATCAGTTGTTAATATCCATGGCTTGTGATCCTGTCTTGACCATGAAACAGAAGTGTTCAAAATATACCTGTCAAAAAGCTTATGAAGATCTAGGCTCAATAAAGGAATGTAAGCAGCAACAATCAGATGTGGAACAACAATGGCAGGCTCTTCCATTCAAATTTAACTATAATTTATTCCTTCAACTTCATTTGATAAAAACAAAATCTACACTGAAATCCTTGTTTGGCAAGCTCAGACGTTTGTCTCAGAGTCTGATAATTTTCTTAATGGTCCCTTACAGGTATTTAACAGCATACTTAAAACTCCTACTATTCAAAGGTCAGTCATGAGTTTCATTGTAATGTTTTATAAAATGTATTCCTTCCTCCTGTACCTCCTCAAAATTTATTTCTTCAAAGAACTGATAACTCACTATCTGACAGTTGGATCCACAGTGATTAATGTTATGTCTAAAATGACTTAACTTATACAGTTCCAAAATGCCATTAGCAGAGATCACAGAGCATAATATGGTACTTTCAATGCTATCTTCTGAAAGAACAGTTAGGTCTCCAAAGCATGGGACTTCAAATGGGTCATTTAGACAGGCAGATTATCAATGACTAATGTCTCAATGGGAAGCCTACAGGTCAAGATATTCAGTGATTAAGTGGCCTACGTACACCTTACAACTTTTCTGTAAGATATTTTCAAATTTCTTACAGATTTTTTTCAAATATCAAATATAAGAGAACGCCTATTTTAAAAGTCTCTTAGGTATTTTCAATGGTTTCTGAATTACCTGTAGGAAACTCTGACTTACTTGTATATAGTTTTATATATGTATCCACCATTAAATCCAAATGTTGTTTTATATCAAATTTTATGTTAAGGAAAGCTAAGTTACTTGACCTTTGGTCTGTCAAAGTATTCCTCGGGTATGCTTTGAGACACTTTTGCCCATTTTCATAGCGTTGGTTCTCAACCTTCATCAGAGGAAGAATACATAGGACCTTCAGCAATGCATAAACATTAGGAAAAATCTTGATGTCTGGCAGATGAAGGGCTTCATAAAATAGTGGATGGAAGTTCTATATCTTTCCCTCTGTGTTTCCACTTGATTCCACAACAATGCAGCTCAGCAGAGCATGTGTCAGGATTAGGTAAATCACTGTTGTACATGTCAGCATGATGCTCCTCTGACGTATTGAATTTGAGCTGTTCCATGACAGAGAGTATCAGAGATAAGCATTTAAGAGCTCTGAGGTGCTGTTCTGAGGATATACCTTTCAGTTCCTGAATAATGTGTTCCACTGTTGGAACACTTAGAGTTTCTTTTTTGGTGTTGTTGTTGTTGTTGTTGTTTTTAAACATCTTTATTGGGGTATAATTGCTTTACAATGGTGTGTTAGTTTCTGCTTTATAACAAAGTGAATCAGTCATACATAAGCATATGTTCCCATATGTCTTCCCTCTTGCATCTCCCTCCCTCCCACCCTCCCTATCCCACCCCTCTAGGCTGTCACAAAGCACCGAGCCAATATCCCTGTGCCATGCGGCTGCTTCCCACTAGCTATCTACCTTACTACGTTTGTTAGTGTGTATATGTCCATGACTCTCTCTCGCCCTGTCACAGTTCACACTTCCCCCTCCTCATAACCTCAAGTCCGTTCTCTAGGAGGTCTGCGTCTTTATTACTGCCTTACCCCTAGGTTCTTCATGACATTTTTTTCCTTAAATTCCATATATATGTGTCAGCATACGGTATTTGTCTTTTTCTTTCTGACTTACTTCACTCTGTACGACAGACTCTAGTTCTATCCACCTCATTACAAATAGCTCAATTTCGTTTCTTTTTATGGCTGAGTAATATTCCATTGTATATATGTGCCACATCTTCTTTATCCATTCATCTGATGATGGGCACTTAGGTTGTTTCCATCTCTGGGCTATTGTAAATAGAGCTGCAATGAACATTTTGGTACATGACTCTTTTTGAATTTTGGTTTTCTCAGGGTATATGCCCAGTAGTGGGATTGCTGGGTCATATGGTAGTTCTATTTGCAGTTTTTTAAGGAACCTCCATACTGTTCTCCATAGTGGCTGAACCAATTCACATTCCCACCAGCAGTGCAAGAGTGTTCCCTTTTCTCCACACCCTCTCCAGCATTTATTGTTTCTAGATTTTTTGATGATGGCCATTCTGACTGGTGTGAGATGACTTTGATTTGCATTTCTCTAATGATTAATGATGTTGAGCATTCTTTCATGTGTTTGTTGGCAGTCTGTATATCTTCTTTGGAGAAATGTCTATTTAGGTCTTCTGCCCATTTTTGGATTGGGTTGTTTGTTTTTTTGTTATTGAGCTGCATGAGCTGCTTGTAAGTTTTGGAGATTAATCCTTTGTTGGTTGCTTCATTTGCAAATATTTTCTCCCATTCTGAGGGTTGTCTTTTGGTCTTGTTTATGGTTTCCTTTGCTGTGCAAAAGCTTTGAAGTTTCATTAGGTCCCATTTGTTTATTTTTGTTTTTATTACCATTTCTCTAGGAGGTGGGTCAGAAAGGATCTTGCTGTGATTGATGTCATAGAGTGTTCTGCCTATATTTTTCTCTAAGAGTTTGATAGTTTCTGGCCTTACATTTAGGTCTTTAATCCATTTTGAGCTTATTTTTGTGTATGATGTTAGGGAGTGATCTAATCTCATAATTTTACATGTATCTGTCCAGTTTTCCCAGCACTACTTATTGAAGAGGCTGTCCTTTCTCCACTGTACATTCCTGCCACCTTTATCAAAGATAAGGTGTCCATATGTGCATGGGTTTATCTCTGGGCTTTCTATCCTGTTCCATTGATCTATCTTTCTGTTTTTGTGCCAATACCATACTGTCTTGATAACTGTAGCTTTGTAGTATAGTCTGAAGTCAGGGAACCTGATTCCTCCAGTTCCTTTTTTCGTTCTCAAGATTGCTTTGGTTATTCGGGGTCTTTTGTGTTTCCATTAGAGTTTCTTTATAGTAACTCTCAGAGGTTAGCTGAGATTCCAGGTTACTGTGTGGAGCCCTGTGAAATTTCCCTGGGAATTTCATCTGAATATCAAGTTTGGTTACCAAATGTGTGGCTTCCTCAAACCAAAATTCATGATAAACTTCGATATTTTCCATCACTTCATTTAGTGAATGCAGCACTGCAGTCAAACTACTGGCTGCAAAGAAGACATCAGAAGTTTGCCCCTGAAGATTTTTCTCAAAGTCTCTTGTAAAAGATAGAACATTTTTAAAACCAACAGTGGTAATGATTAAATCAAAATCTGTTACCACACTACAGAGTACAAATCGTCGGCCAGCTATACAGTTATTCCATCTAACATGTGTCATTATTTATACCATCTAAACATAAAACAAGTGCTTGTAGGAGGTCCACTAAGATTTCAAAAGCATCATGCCTGCCTGTCCACTAGAAATGGCAAATTTCCTTCAGTACTTTGCCCTTTTCTTCACTGTTTTGAAATAGGACAGAAATTACATTGTCAAGCTCTAAAAGCAGTTGTGGTGATTGATGGAGAAAACAACAAACTTCCTCAATTGTTCCTAATGCGACAGATACTCCCATAACAGACACTGATAATTCCAACAACATATTTAAGGCACAGGAAGAGCAGAGTGTGTAGATAGCTTGGGGATACTTCTCTAAAAGTCTAGAAGCAACAACTTTCATTTTGGAAGAAAATCCACTGAACACAATCTAAGCCTGGCCACGACAGTACTCCATGTTTAATCTCCACTTCTCAGTTATTGTAGTGTGAAATTTCACGGCCAAAATTTCTGCATCAGCTTCATAAGGCAGGAAGCCCACAAATTCCTCTCTCAGGTAGTGAGCTTCATCAACAAACCTCACCAACAAAGGCAGGTGCTCTTCCCCTGCTATGTCCGCCACGTCGTCAGTGACGATGGAAAAGAGGTGAGAGTCTCTCACTTACCTGAGAGTTTCTTCCCAAATGCAGCTCTCACAGATCTCTAGCATCTGTTTCTGCTGTGTTTTCGAACAGAACAATGTGTTCACTCCTGTTGATTCAAAGCGCTTTCTCAGGTCCTCTTCACCAGAATTGATCTGGCACTCCAGCAGTGCTTGAAAGTTATCAGGAGTAAAGAGACCTTCTGGGACTTCAGAAGCTTCAAGTCCATCCAGAGGTATGTTTTGTTTTCCCATAAGAATCAAAATTTCAAATAAAGATTTTAAGTATTCTTTGTTTTCCTTCTCTTCAAGGGTTAAAGGTAAAATGTCTTCATCCTGCTCTTCACCCCCTTCGTCTGCATTGCTGTTGTTTATTTCCTTATGTTTTGGTTCCTCTTCAGAAGTTTCATCAATTTTTTTCTGTTTCAGTGTCCTGATTTGATCTTAACTCAATTCTTTTATTCATTTTCTGTGTCTACCGTGTGGATTTTTCAAATGGCTGGTAAGATCAAATATTGTTGGTATCGCATTATCTCAAAGAACTCTCCTATAAGGACTAGTTCTACAGATCACAGAAGTCTCAAACTGTTTGTCACAATATTGATAATGTTTATTTAGTTGATCAGGTGTTTTATCTTTGAAGTCTGCTCTCCTACAATTCTCCACCTACTTCAGGCATCTGGCTGGATCCTGTGGGAACCTGAAAAAGGCCAGGTCAAACTGCGTGCTCTTCTGTACGCTGTTGGGGGCCACACAGAAGATCAGCATCATCATCTGCCCGCTGGCCAGCCCAACCCTCCCCTCCCCACCTCCTCAGGGAAGCCCGCCCACCTGTCGGGGCCATGGAACTTGATACGATTTCAATTATCTAAAATTTACCAAGGCTGGATTTGTGACCTAAGATACGATCTATCCTGGAGAATGTTCCATGAGGACTTGAGAAGAATGTGTATTCTGTTGTTTTTGGATAGAATGTCCTATAAAAATCAATTAAATCCATCTTGTTTAAGGTATCATTTAAAGCTTGTGTTTCCTTTTTTATTTTCATTTCGGATGATTTGTCCATGGATGAAAGTGGGGTGTTAAAACCGCCTACTATGATTGAGTTACTGACGATTTCCCCTTTTATGGCTGTTAACATTTGCCTTATGTTTTGAGGTGCTCCTATGTTGCGTGCATAAATATTTACAATTGTTATATCTTCTTCTTGGATCGATCCCTTGATCCTTAGGTAGTGTCCTTCTTTGTCTCTTGTAATAGTCTTTACTTTAAAGTCTACTTTTTCTGATAGGAGAATTGCTACTCCAGATTTCTTTTGATATCCATTTGCATGGAATATCTTTTCCATCCCCTCACTTTCAGTCTGTATGTGTCCCTAGGTCTGAAATGGGTCTCTTGTAGACAGTATATATACGGGTCTTATTTTTATCTCCATTCAGCCAGTCTGTGTCTTTTGGTTGGAGCATTTAATCCATTTACATTTAAGATAACTAGTGATATGCATGTTCCTATTCCCATTTTCTTAATTGTTTTGGGTTTGTTACTGTAGATCTCTTTTCCTTCTCTTGTGTTTCCTGCCTAGAGAAGTTCCTTTAGCATTTGTTGTAAACCTGGTTTGGTGGTGCTGAATTCTCTTAGCTTTTGCTTTTCTGTAAAGGTTTTAATTTCTCTGTCATATCTGAATGAGATCTTTGCTGGGTAGAGTAATCTTGGTTGTAGGTTTCTCCCTTTCATCACTTTAAATACTTCCTGCCAGTCCCTTCTGGCTTGCAGAGTTTCTGCTGAAAAATCAGCTGTTAACCTTATGGGGATTCCCTTGTATGTTATTTGTTGTTTTTTCCTTGCTGCTTTTAATATTTTTTATTTGTATTTAACTTTTGCTAGTTTGATTAATATGTGTCTTGGCGTGTTTCTCCTTGGGTTTATCCTGTATGGGACTCTCTACACTTATTAGACTTCATTGACTATTTCCTTTCCAATATTAGGGACGTTTTCAACTATAATCTCTTCAAATATTTTCTCAGTCCCTTTCTTTTTCTCTTCATCTTTTGGGACCCCTATAATTCGAATGTTGGTGCATTTAATGTTATCCCAGCAGTCTCTGAGACTGTCCTCAAATCTTTTGATTCTTTTTTCTTTATTCAGCTCTCTGGTAGTTATTTCCACTATTTTATCTTCCAGGTCAATTATCCATTCTTCTGCCTCAGTTCTTCTGCTATTGATTCCTCCTAGAGAATTTTTAATTTCATTCATTTTGTTGTTAAACATTGTTTGTTTGCTCTTTAGTTCTTTTAGGTCCTTGTTAAACCTTTCTCGTATTTTCTCCTTTCTATTTCCAAGATTTTGGATCATCTTTACTATCATTACTCTGAATTCTTTTTCAGGTAGACTGTCTATTTCCTCTTCATTTGTTTGGTTTTGTGGATTATTTCCTTGCTCCTTCATCTGTTGTGTGTGTTTCTCTGTCTTCTCATTTTGCTTAACTTACTGTGTTTGGGGTCTCCTTTTTGCAGGCTGCAGTTTCATAGTTCCTGTTGTTTTTGTTGTCTGCCCCCAGTGTCTAAGGTTGGTTCAGTGCGTTGTGTAGGCTTCCTGGTGGAGGGAAATGGTGTCTGTGTTCTGATGGATGAGGCTGGATATTGTCTTTCTGGTGGGCAGGATCACATCCTGTGCTGTGTTTTCGGCTGTCTGTGACCTTATTATGATTTTAGGCAGCCTCCCTGCTAATGGGTGGGGTTGTGTTTGTCTCTTGCTAGTTGTTTAGCATATTGTGTCCTGCACTGGTCATTGAGTGGAGCTGGGTCTTACGTTGAGATGGAGATCTCTGGGACAGCTTTTGCCGTTTGATATTACATGGAGCTGGGAGGTCTCTGGTGGACCAATGTCCTGAAATGAGCTCTCCCACCTCAGAAACACAGGTCTGACACCCAGCCGGAGCACAAAGGCCCTGTTACCCACACGACTCAGAAGAAAAAAGATAAAAAAAATAAATAAAGAAAGAAAAAATAAAAGTTATTAAAGTAAAAAATTACAAAAATATTAAAAATAAAATAAAGTAATAATAAAAGGAAAAAAATGAAAGGAAGAAAGAAAGAAGAGAGCAACCAAGCCAAAAATCAAATCCACCAATAATTACAAGTGCTAAAAGCTATACTAAAAAGAAAAAAAAATGGACAGAGAGAACCTTAGGGCAAATGGTAAAAGCAAAACTATACAGACAAAAATCACACAAAGAAGCATACACACTAACAAAAAGAGAAAAAGGAAAAAAATATATATATCTAAATATTTAAAAAAAAGGAAGAGAGCAGCCAAATCAATTAGCAAATCTATGAATGATAATAAACTGTAAATAACAAAGTAAGATAAACATAAAATCAGAAACAATTTAGGTGCAGAAAGCAAACTCCAAGTCTACAGATGCTCCTAAAATCTGCTGCCTCAATTTTGGGATGCTTCATTGTCTATTCAGGTATTCTACAGATGCAGGGTACATCAAGTTGATTATGGAGATTTAATCTGCTGCTCCTGATGCTGCTGGGAGAAATTTCCCTTTCTCTTCTTTGTTTGCACAGCTCCTGGGATTCAGCTTTGGATTTAGCCCAACCTCTGCGTGTATGTCACCTGAGGGCATCTTTTCCCTGTCCCAACAGGACAGGATTAAAGTAACAGTTGATTGGGGGGTTCTGGCTCACTCACACCAAGAGGAGGGAGGGGTATGGAATGTGGGGCGAGCCTGTGGTGGCAGTGGCTGGTGTGATATTGCAACAGCTTGAGGAGCACCGTGTGTCTCCTGGGGAAGTTGTCCCTGGATCACGGGACCCTGGCAGTGGCAGGCTGCACAGGCTCCCTGGAAGGGAGGTGTAGATAAGTGACCTGTGCTTGCACACAGTTTTCTTGGTGGCTGCAGCAGCAGCCTTATTGTTTCACGCACATCACTGGTGTCCATGCTGATAGCCGTGGCTTGCCCTGGTCTCTGGAACTTGGTTAGGCAGTGCTCTGAATTCTCTCTCCTAATGCACCCCCCAAAAATGTCTCTTGCCTCTTAGGCAGTTCTAGGCTTTCTTCTGGACTCCCTCCTTGCTAACTGCAGTGCACTAGCCCCTTACAGGCTGTGTTCACACAGCCATCCCAAGTCCTCTCCCTGGAATCTGAAGCCAGAGCCTCAGTTCCCAGCCCCCACTCACCCCAGCATGTGAGCAGACAAGTCTCTCAGGCTGGTCGGCACCAATCCTCTGTGTGGTTATCTCTCCAATTTGCCCTCTGCACACTTATTGCTGCACTCTCCTCCATGGCTCTGAAGCTTCCACCCCACAAACCCCCGTCTCCACCAGTGAAGGGGCTTCCTAGAGTATGGAAACTTTTCCTCCTTCACAGCTCCCTCCCAGAGGTGCAGGTCTTGTCCCTATTTGTTTGTCTGTTTTTCTTTTTTCTTTTGCCCTACCCAGGTACATGGGGAGTTTCTTGCCTTTTGGGAAGTGTGAGGTCTTCTGCCAGTGTTCAGTAGGTGTTCTGTAGGAGGTGTTCCACATGTGGATGTATTTCTGATGTATTTGTGGGGAGGAAGGTGATCTCCATGTCTTACTCCTCCGCCATCTTGAAGGTCTCCCCTCCATTTATGTTTGTTAGTATTTGTTTTATGTATTTTGGTGCTCTTATATAGGGTGAGTATATGTTAAATAGTATAATATTTTCTTGTATTGATCCCTTTATCATTACACAATATCTTTTTTTTTGTCTTTCTTAATGATCTTTTTTTTAAAAGTCTATTTTGTCTGAGTATTGCTATCCCTGATTTCTTGTCATATCCATTTTCATGAAATATCTTTTTCCATACCCTCTCTTTCAGACTGCATGTACCTTTTGCCCTGAAGTGAGTCTTTTATAAGCAGCATATTGTAAGTTCTAGATTTTTATCCAATGTGCCACTCTATGTCTTTTGATTGGAGCATTTAGTCCATTGACATTTAAAGTAATTATTGATAGGTATGTACTCATTGCAATTTTAAACCTTGTTGTCCAGTTGTTTTTGTAGTTCTTTGTTCCTTTCTTCTTTTTTTTCCTTTTGTAGTTTGATGATTTTCTTTTGTATTATGCTTGTGTTCTTTTCTTTTTTGTTTTTGTGAATCTATCATGTGTTTGATCTGTGGTTATCCTGGTTTTCACATATATTGACCTATAACTACAGCTACTTGCTGTAACTGATAGTCATACAAACCTCCAGTGGAAGGCTCTCTCTGCCTCAATTGTTAGCAAGCCAGCATGTCTGCAGTCCTCATAAATAGAGTCTAGGCTTCTCTAGCCCTTCTATCTGTCTCAGAAGATTTCCCAGCAGTCAAAGGGGCTTGTGTATTCTGTGCAAGACTCCAGGACTGGAAAGCCTAGATTGTGAGTCAACATGCTCCCTCCCCAGGATAAGTGTCCATCCATGTGGACCTTCTTTCCCTTACAGTTTCCTCCCTGGGGAGCAGATCACGACCTGATTCCTTTTTTTCCCCCATCTTACCCAGTTATGTGGAGATCTTTCTTGTAGCTTTGGGTGTATAACAGATTTTCCAGTTTCCATTTAGTTTTCTGTGCATGTTTTTCCACATGTAGATGTATTTTTGATGTGTTTATGTGGGTGTGGGGGGAGGTGAGCTCCATGTCCTTCTACTCTATCATCTTGACCCTCCTCCCCAAAGATTTTCTATTGTTTTATTTTCACTAATAGTTTTACACTTTTACATTTCACATTTTGATGTATGATCTAGTTTGAATTAATTTTGTAAAATATATGAGGTTTAGGTAGAGATTTATTTTTTTTTTCTGTGGATGTTCAATTTGTTCCAGTACCACTTGTTGTAAAGTCTATCTTTTCTCTATTTAGTTGCTTTTGTATTATCAAAAATCAATTAGGCATATTTATGTTGGTCTATTTATGGCATCTATATTCCATTCCATTGATATGTATGTCTGTCTCTCTGCCAACATCATACTGTCTTGACTACTGTAGCTATATAGTAAGCTTAAAATCAGGTAGTGTGATTTTTCCAACTTTATTCTTCTTTTTCAAAATTGTAGCTATTCCAGTGATCTTCATTTCCTTTATGAATTTTAAAATTATCTTGTCTATATGTACAAAATTGCTCCTATTTTTATAGAAATCAAGTTGAACTTGTAGCTCAATTTGAGGAGAATTAATAGTCTTTACTAGGTTGAATCTTCCAAGCTATGGACACAGTATTTATGTGTATTTATTTATGTTATATTTATTTTATCATCTTTTTGTACTTTTCATTATGTTTCCTGTGTATAGTTTGTTAGATTGATACCTAAGTATTTCATCTTGGGGAGCTATTGTAAAAGATATTTTATGTAAAATATAGTTTCCGATTATTCACTGCTGTGTATGCAAACATGGTAATGTTTTTTTCTTTTATTTTTTTTACTTTAAAATATTTATTGGGTTTTTATCCATGGATATTTCCCACTCCTTCAATTTTTTTTTTAAAAACTCAAACATAATCAGCAATAGTGATTGCATAAATCTACACATGTAAAAAAATGGCATAGAACTATACATGTAATTGTAAAACATCAATTTTGTGGGTTTGCTTGATATTTAAGTAAAATGTACTTGTGACTATCCTGTACTATCTTTGCAACTTCCTGTGACTCTGTAACTATCATATATAACATTTTTGAAATGACAAAACTTTAGAAATAAAGAAAATTAGTTGTTGCCAGGGATTAGGAGCAGGAAAGGAGGTGGGATGGAAGTAAGCATGTTGAGAAAAAGGCAACATGAAATATCCTTATGGTGATTTAACTTTTTCATTTTGACTATTATGTAGAGGTGGATACATATGAGGACAAACAAAACTAACGAAATATGAATAAAATTGGTGCATTTTATCCATGTCAATATCTTACTTGTGATATTGTACATTCTATTGTAAGATGTGAGAATTGGGGGAAACTAGGTAAAGTATATTAGGTAATAGGACGTCTCTGTTGTATTTCTACAACTCCATGTGAATCTATAATTTTCTTAAAATAGAAAAGTTTAATTTAAAAAGTTGTGTCTTCATAAACCATCAGCATTTTATTCATGTGGATTCCAGCATTAACTACTCAAGTTTCCTCTGAAAACTTTAAAATAACGTTCAAATATTATTTATTTTTGTATTAACCTTTAATACTGCCACATTAATAAACTCATTCATTTTAGGAGGTTTTTTGTATATTACTTGGGATTGTCTATGTAGACATGCTTATCATTTACACATAGGGAAACTTTTACTTTATCCTTTCCAATCTGTGAGCCTTTTATTTTTTATTTTTTGGCTAAGACATCCAGCACTATGTTGTGTGTTGCAAACAGACATACTTGCTTTGCTCTCAGTTTAAGGGAGAAAGTATTCAGTCTTTCATCATTAAATATGATGCTAGTGGTAGTGTTTTAGTATTTTATCAGATTGAGGAAACTACCTTCTACTCCTATTTTAGGGAGAGTTTTTTTTTTTTTTATCATTGTTCCAGCACCATTATTGCAAGTCTATCTTTTCTTCACTGATCTGAAATATCTTCTGTTATATGTCAAGTGCCTGTACATATGTGGGCCTTCTTATGTGCTCTCTGTTCTGTTTTCTAGGTCTATTTGTCCATACTTGTGTCAATACCACACTATCTTACTAATATGTTTTATAATAAGTCTATATATTTCTCTTAAAATCTTATCATCTGTTTTCTTTAAGAGTGTTTTGGCTATTCTTGGCTCTTTCATTTCCATATATATATTAGATTTAGCTAGTCAAATTCTATGAAAAAAGCAAATTGAAAATTTTATTGAAATAACATTGAATCTTTTTATCTCTCTCTAAAGTGAGAGAGAATTGACATCTTTATAATATTTAAACTAAACAAAGGTTTGGCATGTTTTTATTAAATTTATTTCTAGGTACTTTAATTTTGGATATTACTATTAATGGTTTATTTTCTATGTTTATTCTCTGATTTTTCTGGAATAAAGGGGTACAGTTCATTTCAGTACATTTATATTGTATCTAGAAGCCTTAGTAAACTCTCATATTAATTTAAATAATAGAAATATAGATTTTTTCAGATTTTCTATGTACTCAATTATATTATCTGCAAATAACTAACTTTGTTTCTTCCTTTTGAAACCTTATGTTTTTATCTCTTTCTCTTGTCTTGATGATAATTCAGTCCTTTTCTATACTATGTTGACTTTCAATTATAAGAGACCAGTAAATGGGAAGGGGCAATAAGATGATGGAAGGAGAGGGTTGATATGAAAAGTACATAGATTTCTTGGTTTAAAACATTTCCTCCAGAGTTAGTGTCAATATGGAAAGAAACTATGAAAATCAACTACAGCTCATTCATTCCTCAGGTACTATTGCTTCTAAAATCATCACAACCATTATCTGCCTTGGGTATTTTCTAATTTGCTTAAGTCCTTTAAGTGTGGTGTCCTGAAATGAACACAGCTTACTAGGTCTAATCATCACAAACTGGAACCAGACTATCACATCCTTTATTCTAACCTCTAAATTTATTTTAATGTAGCCTATAATAGCATTAGCCTTTTTGCTAAATCTACAGTCTACTGAGACCCTGAAAACTTTTTCCACATAAACTTTCAAGCAGTGGCATATTTATTAAATTCTTCTAATTAAGAGTTATTAACACATTAGAATTTATTTCTAAAAACTCTAGTTAAATTTTAAAACAGAAGAGTAAACTCAAGGAAAATCTGTCACTTAGACTAGGCTCTACAACTACCATGTCATATGCAAAATGATCCCAGTTAAAGTAGCGATAAGTGGACTAAGAGCTGAATCTCATTACCTGTAAAATGTGTTGAGTTTCTAATTGTTGTACAGAAGTAAGAACACCTATGTCACAAGTGCCACATTCTTGCTGTTCTTTAGTGTTTTTACTTTTTTAGTTAAAATTGGAAAAGATAGTGGTATGTCAGTCTAATAGTAAGCATTTAAAATATTTCATGAGAATTATCTGGCTGTCAGAGCTCATAATGAAGGACATTTAGGTCATACAATTGTTCTTGAATCTTTTAAAAAATTTATTAATTTGAAATTTGAGATGACTGTATGCTGTCAGATTTTTATTTCTGGAACTTACAACAACATGGAATTTAGTAGTAGATAGTTTTAAATAAATAATTTTACCAAAACTTGACATTTAATATTTATTTTTCTGTAAATATTTTACTAGTTTCATAGAAATAAAAATTATAACAACAGCTATTTAAAATGACAAGCCATGATGATTAATTTACATATATGATTTTTATAAAATTTCTTAGAATGTTTTAAATTGAGATTAAAGAAAGCTGTTCTAAAGGTGTTTTCTTTCAGTAGGTGGGGCTGAAGTAAGGGAAAGTATAGGTGATTTCTGCTCAGTTTAAAAATGATTTAATTTTTGAAGTATGAAATAGGAGAAATTAAAGGAGGAAAGGTAAGGAGAAATACTTTTTGTTCCTGTTCAGTTATTAATGGTGATAAGTCTGAAGCAAACTTTCTAAACTTTTAATAACTCCATTATTGCAAAAGTATAATAATCAAGATTTAAAATAAGAACTTTTTATTAGATTTTATTGAATTCTAGGTGCTGTATTAAAGGTAAAAGCAAGTATTAGCAATTACAGCAATTCTTCCAGTGTATTATGACATCTTAGAAATGTTATGTAATTTTGGAAGCATGGAATATCATCTGAATTGCACTAAAAAGACATAGGAAAACCAATTCATTCACCTGCCATAATCAGCTTTCAAAAGTTGACTTGCTCACTTGCAGAATTTGCCTTTTTTTTCCTCAAAATTTCACAAACGCACTTTGATTTTCTGTTCTAAATATGATTCTTATCTGTTATTTTTAAATTTTTCCAAGGATAATATAGAGGAAAAAATGGGAAGGCATTAGTAAATAATAATTATTGTGGGGTGGGAAACAATAATTCTGGAGCAAAATGCTGGAGCATTGTGTGGAAACTGGAAATGTTGTTCTCGTACATCAAATACTATAATTTCAGAGATATGAGATCTCTTCTTAGAGATGGCAAAGTTGGCTATACATTTGGCTTCAAAACTAAGTTATTTCAACATACACCTATTTAACTCTGCTAAAGGCAAGGCACTATACTTCTGTAGTAAGTTACTGAAAAATGAAATTAGTGACACGAATCACCAGTGAGCAATAAAATCCCTCCCAATCATCAATATGACTGGAAGAAAAGGGGAAAAAATCTTGTTTTAGATTCCCATTCTATTCTTTCTTCTAAGAGACTTTCATAATAAATATTGGAAGATTGGTTCTCTGCCGAATCTGAACTACACTTCAGAATGTTGTGAACCACTGCAAAAAAACAATAGCATTTCATTGATCCTTTCTATATTTTAGTCTTTTTCTTATTTATTACTGTTCTGATCTTTATGATTTCTTCTACTAACTTGGGTTTTGTTTGTTCATCTTTTCCTAGCTCCTTTAGGTATAAGGTTTGGTTGGTTGAGATTTTTCTTGTTTCCTGAGGTAAGTTTTCTCACTATAAATTTCCCCTTAGAACTGCTTTTGCTGCATCCCATATATTTTGGATCACTGTGTTTTTGTTTTCATTTGTTTCCAGGTATTTTTTTATTTCCTCTTTGATTTCTTCAGTTATACATTAGTTGTTTAGTAGCATATCATTTAGCCTCCAGGTGCTGCTGTTTCTTGCACTTTTATCCTTGTACTGTTTTCTGAAACTGAGATGGTCTTTTGAAAAGATAAACAAAATTGATAAACATTTAACCAGACTCATCAAGAAAAAAGAGAGAATGACGAAATCAATAAAATCAGAGATAAAAAGGAGACATTACGACTGACAACACAGAAATACAAAGGATCACAAGAGACTACTACAAGCAACAAGATGTGAATAAAATGAACAATCTAGAAGAAATGGACAAATTTCTAGAAATGTACAACCTTCCAAGACTGAACCAGGAAGAAATAGAAAATATGAACAGACCAATTACTGGTAATGAAATTGAATCAGTAATAAAACAAACCCAACAAACAAAAGTCCAGGACCAGATGGCTTCACAAGTGAATTCTAACAAACATTTAGAGAAGAGTTAATACCTATCCTTCTCAAATTATTCCAAAATTTGCAGAGAAAGGAACACTTTTGAATCATTCTATGAGGCCACCATCACCCTGTTACAAAAACCTGATAAAGATATCACACACAAAAAAAAATTACAGGCCAATATCACTGATGAATATAGATGCAAAAGTCCTCAACAAAATATTAGCAAACTGAATCCAACAATACATAAAAAAAAATAATACACCATGATCAAGTGGGATTTACCCCAGTGATGTATTTTTCAATATCCACAAATCAATCAGTGCGATATGCCACATTAACAAATTGAATAAAAATAATATGATCATCTCAATACAAAAAGCTTTTGAGATTATTCAACATACACTTATGATAAGAAACTCTCCAGAAAGTGGGCTTAGAGGGAACATACCTCAACATAAAAAGCCACATATGAGATGATTACAGCTAGCATCATACTCAACAGTGAAAAGCTAAAAGCATTTCCTCTAATACCAGTAACAAGACAAGGATGCTCACTCTTGCCACTCTTATTCAACATAGTTTTGGAAGTTCTAGCAACAGTAATAAGTCAAGAAAAAGAAATAAAATGAATCAAAATTGGAAAGGAAGAAATAAAACTGTCACTGTTTTCAGATGACATGATAGTCTACAAGAAAATCCTGAAAAAGCCATGAAAAAAATACTAAAACTCATGAATGAATTCAGTAAAGTTGCAAGATAAAAAAGCATACAGAAATCTGTTATATTTCTATACACTAACAATGAAGTATCAGAAAGAAAAATTAAGGGAACAATCTGATTTATCATCACATCAAAAGAATAAAATACCTAGGAATAAACCTACTTAAGGAGGTTAAAGATCTGTACTCAGAAAACTATAAGATACTGATGAAAGAAATAAAAGATGGCACAAACAGATGGAGAGATATACCATGTTATTGGACTGGAAAAATCAATATTGCCAAAACAAATATACTACCCAAAGCAATCAACATATTCAATGCAATCCCTATCAAATTACCAAGGGCATTTTTTACAGAATTCAAACAAAAAATTTTACAATTTGTATGGAAACATAAAAGAACCTGAATACCCAAAGCAATCTTGATAATGAAAAACAGAGCCAGAGGAATTGGGTTCCTGGACTTCAGACTATACTACAAAGCTACTGTCATCAAAACAGTACAGTACAGACATATAGATCAATGGAAAAGGATATAGAGCCCAGAAATAAACCTATGCACTTATGGTCAAATAATTTATGAAAAAGGATGCACAAATATACAGTGGAGAAAAGACTGTCTCTTCTATAAATGGTGCAGCAGAAACTGGACAGCTCCATGTAAAAGAATGAAATTAGAACATTCTCTAACACCATATACAAAAATAAACTCAAAATGGATTAAAGACCTAAATGTAAGACTGGAAATTTTAAAATTTCTAGCAGAAAACATAGGCGGAACACTCTTTGACATGAATCATAGCAATATTTTTTTGATCTGGCTCTTAAAACAAAGGAAATAAAAACAAAAATGAACAAATGGGACCTAATGAAACTTAAAACCTTTTGCACAGCAAAGGAAACCATAAACAAGATGAAAAGACAACCTACTGAATGGGAGAAAATATTTGCAGATGATATGACTGATAAGTGGTTAATATTCAAAATATACAAACAACTCACACAGCTCAATATAAAAATAATCAACCTGATTTAAAAATTGGGTGAAAATCTGAATAGACACTTTTCCAAAAAAAAGCATACAGATGGCCAACAGTCATATGAGAAGATGCTCAACATCAATAATCATAAGAGAAATGCATATTAAAACTACAATGAGATATCACCTTACACCTATCAGAATAGCTATCATCAAAAAGTCCACAAATATCAAGTGCTGGTGAAGATGTGGTGAAAAGGGAACCCTCACACACTTTTGGGGGGAATGTAAATTGGTTCAGCCACTGTGGAAAACAGTATGGATATTTCTCAAAAGACTAAATTCCACTCCTGAGTATGAATCTGAAAAGAAAAAATGGAAACACTAATTCTCAAAGATACATGCACCCCAATGTTCATAACAGCGTTTTTTATAATTGTCATGGTATGGAAGCAACCTAAGTGTCCATTAATAGATGAATGGATAAAGAAAATGTGACACACACACACAATGGAATAGTACTCAGCCATAAAAACAAATGAAATTTTGTCATTTGCAGGAACATCAGTGGACTTGGAAGACATGCTAAGTGAAATAAGTCAGAGAAAGAAAATATTGTATGTTATCACTTATATGTGCAATCTAAAAATTACAACAGTCTAGTGAATATAACAGAAAAGAAGTAAGACTCACAGATATAGAGAAAAAACTAGTGATTATCAGTGAGGAGAGGGAATGGGGGAGGGACAAGATAGGGGTAGGAGATTAAGAGGTACTAACTAGTATGTATAAAATAAATAAGATACAATGTTACATGTTGATAGTATAACAAAGGGAATATAGCCAATATTTTATGATAACTATAATTGGAATATAAACTTTACAAATTGTAAATCACTATGTTGTACACCTGAAAATTATGTAATAATGTACATCAACTATACCTCAATAAAATATAATTGTAAACAAAACTAACAAAAATATTAAAGTGTCATTTTAATGAAATTCAATAAACTTTATACTTATCTCTAATTTCCTTTTAATCCATTTGACTAATTCCATGAAAGATTTGAAACCCAATTAGGAGCTAATGTTATTTCTCTACTTTCATTTTCATATCTGAAATAATGAAACAGGAACAATAGAGATATTTATTAATCCTTCCTGTTTTTCAATTAAACATTTAACCAATGTTGTGCCTGTACTAGATTAAGTGCATACAATCTAGTAGCAGGAATACTATGAGAAAGTTGAAAAAGCTGATGTTGGTGTTATAAATAAGGTATAAAAAGCCATGGAATACAAAATAAGGGGTAATATTTTTTTTCCATCCAGAATGATTTAGAGCTCATGGAAGAAATGAATTTAGATCTAGGCTTTGAAGAGCAAGTAGGGTTTCAGCAGGACATTTAAAGTAGAGGAAACAACATAATAAAAGCATGTCAGCACAAACATATAAAGAATGGAAATTTAAAAAAAGGATGAACTGCTCCAGTTTAGCTAGAGTACATAGGGTAGACGAAAGGAATGTTGGGTTAAATTTTTGGAGGAAAATACTAAAATACATTGAATTCCGGATGAAAAAGTTTGTACCATATTCAGGTTTATAAACAGGAAAATATTAGACACAAGTTATGCTTTAGATAAAAGATAAATCTGGCATGGAAATATTTAAGATGGATTGAAACATGGAGAGATTTAGGGAGGACTGTACTGGTAAGAATGCTATTGTGATAATACAAGTAAGAGAAGATAAAGTCCTGAACTAGAAGAGAAAAGGGAATAGAAAGAAAATCTTGAATGAGAAGACGTCTATGGTTATAATTCGCTGAATTTGGTGTGTAGTTGTAAAGAACAAAGAGGCGGAAAAAGGCAAATATGATTCTGAGGATTTCCATCCTGTGTAACTAGGAAGAAGATATTTTTACTAATAGAAATTAATATGTAAACATTTGGTCATTTTTCTGGTAACCATCTAATAATGTCTTTACAGAATGTTTTACTAGCCACCCTGACTCAACATTTGGATTAAAGAGTATTGTGGTAAAGGTTCCACTTCTGCCTAAAATGGAGTAATAGGTGGTTATACCCTCCCACCTGAAACAACTAAAAAACAGACAAAAATTTGAAACAAACGTGAAAAAATTCTCAAGACATTGGAAAATAGGCAAGGAGGGCAGTGATTCCCTGACTCTCAAATGACTGTCAGAGTCACTGCTTTGAGAGAGTTTCCAGATCACAGCACAAGGAAGAGAATGTAAGTAGAACATGTTACTCTTGCAGTTGGGGAGATGGAATGAGGACTTTGGGGGAGGCCACAGTGACTAGAACAAATACTGAAGCTAAAGCAGTACTGTGATACCAAAACCAGACAAAGACATCAAAAGAAAAATAAAAACCAATATCCCTAATAAACATATGTTTAAATATTTGAAATAAAATTTTAGCAAATAGAAGCCAACAATATAATAAAAGGATAATACATCAATTAATGTAATTCACTATATAAAAAACTGAAAATAAAACATATTATCACCTCAACAGATGTAGAAAAAGCACTTGATAAAATCCAAAACTCTGTCATGATAAAAAAACAAATCACTCAACAAACTAGGAGTAGAAAGAACTTCCTGAATCTAATAAAATATCAAAAAAAACCTTACAGTTAACATCATACTGAATGGTGAAAGACTAGGGCTTTACCACTAGTATCAGAGACAAGGAGAAAATGTCTACTTTCACCAAGTCTATTCATCATTGTACTGGAAGTTCTAGGCATTTCAATGAGGCAAGAATAATGGACTTGCATCCAAGTTGGGAAGGAAGAAAATAAAGCTATCTTTATTCATAACAAACATAAACTATGTAGAAAATCTGATGGAATTTATAAGCAAAAGCTTTTAGAACTAATAAATAAGTTTAGCAAAGTTGTAGGATATATACAAAAAAATCAAAAATCAAATCTATCTCTATATACCAGAAATGAACAATCAGTAATCAAAATAAATGCCATTTACAGTACAATAAAAATATAAAACATTAAACATAAGTGCAAGAATTACACATTGAAAACTGTAAAATATTGCTGAAAGAAGTTGAAATCAAAAAAATGGAGAGATATATGCTGTACATGGATTGAATAACCCAATATTGTTAAGACTTCCAATGTCCACAGCTTGATCTTTTGATTTAAGTCAATCCCCCAAATAATCCAAGTAAGCTTTTTGTATATTATGGTAAGAAGCTTTAATTTGTAGACAGTAGGAAAGTAGATGTAAAGCCTTTTTACAAATCCTCTTTCCCTAAAAAGTAATGGTGGAAAATTTAGATGACAAAGAAAAATTAAAAGAAGTGGGAGAAAAGCCCTTCTACCTTTCCAAAGGATTCCCACCCTCTAAAGGCAACCATTATTATCATTCTGGCTTATTTTCTTCCAGACTTTTTTTCTATGTAGTTTTATTTTAGAACTTCATTGGAGTATAATTACTTTACAATGTTGTGTTAGTTTCTGCTGTATAACAAAGTGAATTGACTATATGTGTACATATATCCCCATATACCTGCCCTCTTGAGGATCCCTCTCTCCCTCCCTATCCCACCCCTCTAGGTGGTCACAAAACAGTGAGATGATCTCCCTGTGCTATGCAGCTGTTTCCCACTAGCTATGTATTTTACATTTGGTAGTCTATATATGTCAACATTACTCTCTCACTTCATCTCAGCTTCTCCCCCCCCAACCTGTGTCCTCAAGTCCATTCTCTACATCTACATCTTTATTCCTGTCCTGCCCCTAGATTCTTTAGAACCTTTTTTATTTTTTAGATTCTATATATATGTGTTAGCATATGGTATTTGTTTTTCTCTTTCTGACTTACTTCACTCTGTATAACAGATTCTAGGTCCATCCACCTAACTACAAATAACTCAATTTCATTTCTTCTTATGGATGAGTAATATTACACTCTATATATGTGCCACGTCTTCTTTATCACTTCATCTGTCGATGTACACTTAGGTTGCTTCCATGTCCTGATATTATAAATAGTGCTGCAATGAACATTGTGGTACATGGCTCTTTTTTTTTTTTTTTTTTTTTGTGGTATGCAGGCCTCTCACTGTTGTGGCCTCTCCCGTTGCAGAGCACAGGCTCCAGACGTGTAGGCTCAGAGGCCATGGCTCATGGGCCCAGCCACTCCGCGGCATGTGGGATCTTCCCAGACCGGGGCATGGCTCTTTATGAATTATGGTTTTCTCAGGGTATATGGCCAGTAGTGGGATAGTAAGCTCTTTTTTAATGACAAGCTGATCCTATAATTTATATGGAAAGGCTAAGGACCTATAATAGTCAAAACATCTTTGCAAAAGAAAAACAATGTTTGAGGATATACACCTGATTTCAACACTTAATAGCTACAGTAATCCAGACAGTGCAGTATAGTCACCAAAATACACAAAGAGATCAATAAAACAGAATAAAGCCCAGAAAGACACCCACACATATATGGCCAATTGATTTTTTGACAAAGAAGCAAAGGCAATTCAGTGTAAAAAGGATAATCTTTTCAGCAAAGAGTGCTAGAACAATTGTCTCTCCATGTGCAAAAATTTAAACTTCTATTTGAAACTCACACCAAATACAAGATTATTTCAAAGTAGAGCATATAAATGCAGAACCCCTAACAGAAAAACTTCTGGAATGAAACATGGAAAGAAAATATTTGTAACTTTGATTAGGCAAATTATATCTAAGAAATTATTAGATATAATTTCATAATCATAGTGCATAAATTAAAATATATATTTTATACTGGGATATAGTTGATTAACAATGTTGTGTCAGTTTCAGTTGTACAGCAAAGTGATTCAGTTATACATATACTTGCATTATTTTTCAAATTCTTTTCCCAGTTAGGTTATTAGAGTGTACTGAGCAGCGTTCCCTTTGTGGTAGAGTAGGTCTTTGTTGGTTTTCTATTTTATATATGGCAGTGTGTACGTGTCAATTCCAAATTCTCAATCTATCCCTCCCCTCACCCTTCCACCCTGGTAACCATAAGTTTGTTCTCTAAGTCTCTGAGTCTGTTTCTGTTTTGTAAATAAGTTCACTTGTGCCATTATTTTTAAGATTCCACATATACGCGATATCATATGATATTTGTCTGACTTCACTTAGTATGATAATTTCTAGGTCCATCCATGTTGTTGCAAATGGCATTATTTCATTCTTTTTTATGGATGACATATTCCATTGTATATATATACCACATCTTTCTCCATTTATCTGTCGATGGACATTTAGGTTTCTTCCCTGTCTTGGCTATTGTAAACAGCACTGCAATCAACATTGGGGTGCAGGTATCATTTTGAACCATGGTTTTCTCTGGAAATATGCCCAAGAGTGAGATTTCTGAATCATATGGTAATTCTATTATTAGTTTTTTAAGGAACCTCCATACTATTCTCCATAGTGGCTGTACCAAGTTACATTCCCATCAACAGGGTAGGAAGGTTCCCTTTTCTCCACACCCTCTCCAGCATTTATTGTTTGTAGATTTTTTGATGATGGCCACTCTGACTTGTGTGTAGTGATATCTCATTGTAGTTTTGATTTGCATTTCTCTAATAATTAGCAATGTTGAGCATATTTTCATGTGCCTATTGGAAATCTATATGTCTTTTTGGAGAAATTTCTATTTAGCTCTTCTGCTCAATTTTTGGTTGGGTTGTGTGTGTGTGTGTGTGTGTTTTATTGAGCCACATGATCAGTTTGTAAATTTTGCAGACTAATCCATTGTCGGTCTCATCATTTGCAAATATTTACTCCCATTCTGTGGGTTTTCTTTCTTTCTTTTTTTTTTTTTGTGGTATGTGGGCCTCTCACTGCTGTGGCCTCTCCCGTTGCAGAGCACAGGCTCCGGACGCACAGGTTCAGCAGCTATGGCTCACGGGCCCAGCTGCCTCGCGGCATGTGGGATCCTCCCGGACGAGGGCATGAACCCATGTCCCCTGCATTGGCAGGTGGACTCTCAACAACTGTGCCACCAGGGAAGCCCTGTGGGTTGTCTTTTTATTTTGTCTCTGGTTTCCTTTGTTGTGCAAAAACATTTGAGTTTAATTAGGTCTTATTTGTTTATTTTTATTTCCATTACTCTAGGAGATGACTCAGTAAGATATTGCTGTGATTTACGTCAAAGTGTGTTCTACCTGTTTTCCTCTAAGAGTTTTATAGTATCAGGTATTACATTTCGGTCTTTAATCCATTTTGAGTTTATTTTTATGTGTGGTGTTAAAGAATGTTCTAATTTCATTTTTAACTTGTAGCTGTCCAATTTTTCCAGCACCATTTATTGAAGAGACTGTTTTTTCTACATTGTATAGTCTTTGTCAGAGATTAACTGACCATAGGTGTGTGGGTTTATTTCTGGGCTTTCTGTCCTGTGCCATTGATCTATATTTCTGTTTTTGTGCCAGTACCATACTGTTTTGATTATTGTAGCTTTGTAGTATAGTGTTAAATCAGGGAGCCTGATTCCTCCAGTTTTGTTTTTCTTTCTCCAGATTGCTTTGGCTATTTGGGGTCTTTTGTGTCTCCATACAAATTGTAAGATTTTTTGTTGTAATTCTGTGAACAATGCCTTTGGTAATTTGATAGGGATTGCATTGAATAGGGATTTGCATTGAATAGTAGATTGCCTATGGTCCTATAGTCATTTTGACAATATTGATTCTTTCAATCAAAGAACAATTACTGTGAATTTTTTTTTCAGGTAGTTTACCTAGCTCCACTTCACTTAGTTGTTCTTTTGGGGTTTTATCTTGTTACTTCATCTGGGATATATTCCTCTGCCATCCCTTCTTGTCTTTCTGTGATTTTGGGTTCTGTTCTGCAGTCTGCAGTGTTGTAGTTCGTTTCTTCTGCTGCCTATCCTCTGTTGAATGAGGCTGCCTAAGTCACTCATGCAGGCTTACTGGTGGGAGGGCTTGATTCCTGGCCACTGTTGGGCAGAGATATGTCTTGTCCCTCTGGTAGGGAGAGCCATATCAAGGGGTGTGTTCAGCAGGCAACTGTGTGCTCAGGAATACTTTAATAGTCTATCTTCTGATGGGTGAGGCTGTGTTCCCACTTTGTTGGTTATTTGGCCTGAAGCATCCCAGCACTGGAACCTACAGGCTTATGGGTGGGGTTAGACCTTTGTGAGAAAATTGCAGCCTCCAGGAGGGTTCATGTCAATGAGTACTTTGCACAACCACTGCCACCAGTGTCTTTGTCTTTGCAGTGAGCCACAACCACCCCCTACTTCTGCAGGAGTTCATCCAATACCAGCAGATAGGTCTGGACCAGGCTTTTCTGAGGCCACTGCTTTTTTCCCCATGGTCCTCGTGTGCACATGACCTTTTGTGCACTCTCCAAGAGTGGAGTTTCTGTTTCCCCCACTCCTGTGGAATTCCTGTGATCAAACCCTGTTGGCCTTCAAAACCAGATTCTCTGGGGGCTTTTATTCCTATTGCCACACCCCCAGGCTGGGGAGCCTCAGAACTTTCACTTCTGTGGAAGAACTTTTGTGGTATAATCATTTTCTAGTTTTTGAGGCCCTCACCCAGGAGGTATGGCGTTTGATTTTATCACAATTGCTCCACTCCTACCATCTCTTTGTGGCTTCTTCTTTGTCTTTGGATGTAGAATATCTTTTTTGGTAGGTTCCAGCATTTTTTTGTCAATGGTTGTTCGGCCCTTAATTGTGATTTTGGTGTTTTCATAAGAAGAGGTGAGCTCACATCCTTCTACTCCAACATCTTCTTTCTACTACCCATAAAATTAAAAAGAAATCATCAATTGTAAATCATAAAAATTTAGAACCATCTGTTAGGAAAAGAAAAGAAAAAACAGAGAGTGGTAGAAAGTATTTTGCAAATCAAATACCTAATAAGATACATGTCTAGAATGTATAAAGCGCTCTCTCCAAACTCGATAATAAAATAAATAATCAAACTAAGAATGGACAAAATACTTAAAACACACACTTCACCCCAATGATATAGGGATGCAAATGAATACATGAAAAGATGCTCAACATCATTAATCATTGCAGAGTGCTTATTAAAACCACAGTGAGATACCACTATGCACCATTTAGAGTAACTAAAATAAAAAGACTGTCAAATAGCAAATGTTGACAAGGATGTGGAATCACTGGAACTATCATACACTTGTGGTGGGAATGTAAAATGGTATATTCACTTTGAAAAAAGTTTAACATTTTATTAAAGAGTTAAACATACATCTATCATATTACCCAGTCATTCTATTCCTAGTTATTTACCAAAGGAAGATGAAATAATATGTACATACAAAGACTTACATGTTAATATTTGTTGCAGTTTTATTTGAAATAACCAAAAACTGGAAACAACCCACATGTCTTTCAATAGGCATAATGTGATATATTTATACCATGGAATACTACTCAAAAAATTTTTAAAAATCTTCATACAAACAATGACAGGAATGAATATCAAAGTAATTTTTCTGGGTGAATGAAGCCAGACAAAATAGAATACACATTACGTGATTCCATTTATTTATCATTCTAAAAAATCTAAACTAATTTGTAGTGAAATAAAACTCAGTGATTGCTTGGTGATGCAGGAGATGAGAAAGGGGAGAAAAGAGGGGAGTATAAAGAAGCATGAGGAAACCTTTGCAGTTAATGGATATGTTCACTATCTTGATTATAATGGTCGTTTCATTAACATATACATATATCAAGACGTGTCAGATTTTACATTTTAAATATGTGCAATTTATTGTATATAAATTGTTCTGCAATAAAGTTGTTAAAAGAAAAATACAGTTCTCATATCAAACTCCAAACATCAGTTTCAGTTGTTGCAATAAAATAATAATTTATGCTAAAGAAAAGAATAGTCCAAATGTTTCATAAACACCTACTATTCACACTACTTTCTATCCATCCAAAATTATTTCCGTGCCTCAAGTTTTGCTGTTGACTGAAATATGAATGCCATTTCAGTGTCTGTCTGATGGATGTGTTGACCACACATTTGTGCAGTTAGGAAAGCCCAAGAATTATCCAAAGTATGTATTTTTCACACACACACACACACACACACACACACACACACACACACACACACACTGTACTTTATTTTTACAGGAGATAAATAAACTGACACCAAGAATTGTAAATGGATGCCCACAACAAAAGCAACAATGATTGCAATTACCAAACACGAAACACACTCATACTATGTCATAATATTGACATTCAGTTCAGTAATCCTCCACTATAACAGCTCCTTTACTTTATAGTGAAAATTGATTTGTATATTTTTTGCCTCTGAGTGCTTGTGAGATTTTTTTCTTATTATTCAAACATAAAGTCACAAAAATTATAATCATCCTCATCAGTTCACTCAGTCCCGTGTAATTCATTTTTTTTCATCTTGATCTTTTGTTAACACTTTTATGAATTTGCCAGTTTTCCATTAGAGTTCTGAAAATGCCTATTCATTTAGTTCAGCAGTAGAGTCAGTTATCAGAAACCTGTACTTGTCAGAGTCTTTTCCATGAATTCCTTGAAGATGAAACCCTTTTATAGGAACATTTTTGCAAAAGCATCAGAATACAACCAGAATTGTCTGTAAATGACAAAAGACTGAAAAATGACCATGGTTAAAGATTTGATGAAACTTCATAATAATGCAATTGACAAGGAAATTTAGTTATTTCTGTGATATACATTTTAAAGTAATAAATAGAATTATGACTTATAACATTATACCACAACATATAAGATTTTTAGAAATTTCATGTAATGTCTGAAACATTAATACTAACATATTTCCATACAAAAAGCCCAAAGGAAGTTTAGTATTAGTTGTTTTTTTGTTTGCTGTTTTATACAGCAGGTTCTTATTAGTCATCAATTTTATACACATCAGTGTATACATGTCAATCCCAATTGCCCAACTCATCACACCACAACCCCCACCCCCAACTGATTTCTCCCCTTGGTGTCCGTATGTTTGTCCTCTACATCTGTGTCTCAACTTCTGCCCTGAAAACCAGTTCACCTGTACCATTTTTCTAGGTTCCACATACAAGCGTTAATATACGATATTTGTTTTTCTCTTTCTGACTTACTTCACTCTGTATGACAGTCTCTAGATCCATCCACTTCTCAACAAATGACTCAATTTAGTTCCATTTTATGGCTGAATAATATTCTATTGTATATATGTACCACAACTACTTTATCCATTCGTCTGTCGATGGGCATTTAGGTTGTTTCCATGACCTGGCTATTGTAAATAGTGCTGTAATGAACATTGGGGTGCATGTGTGTTTTTGAATTATGGTTTCCTCTGGGTATATGCCCAGTAGTGGGATTGCTGGATCATATGGTAATTCTATTTTTAGTTTTTTAAGGAACCTCCATACTGTTCTCCATAGTGGCTGTATCAATTTACATTTCCACCAACAGTGCAAAAGCGTTCACTTTTCTCCACACCCTCTCCAGTATTTGTTGTTTGTAGATTTTCTGATGATGCCCATTCTAACTGGTGTGAGCTGATACCTCATTGTAGGTTTTTTTTTTTTTAA
This sequence comes from Delphinus delphis, assembly GCF_949987515.2. Lineage (NCBI taxonomy): Eukaryota > Metazoa > Chordata > Mammalia > Artiodactyla > Delphinidae > Delphinus > Delphinus delphis. Next base: position 60,471,316 of record NC_082704.1, on the reverse strand, counting down.
GGTATAGTTCTGTGAGTTTTTGACAAACGCATATTGTTATATAACCAGTACCACAATCAAGGTATACTTTTTAAAAAATTAATTAATTAATTTTTGGCTGTGTTGGGTCTTCATTTCTGTGCAAGGGCTTTCTCTAGTTATGGCAAGTGGAGGCACTCTTCATCATGGTGCATGGGCCTCTCACTATTGGGCTTCTCTTCTTGCGGAGCACAGGATCCAGACACACAGGCTCAGTAGTTGTGGCTCATGGGACTAGTTGCTCCGCAGCATGTGGGATCTTCCCAGACCAGGGCTCGAACCTGTGTCCCCTGCATTGGCAGTCAGATTCTCAACTACTGCACCACCAGGGAGCCCCCTCATTGTAGTTTTGATTTGCATTTCTCTAATAATTAGTGATGTTGAGCAGCTTTTCATGTGCTTCCTGGCCATTTGTATGTCTTCTTTGGAGAAATGTCTATTTTGGTCTTCTGCCCATTTTTGGATTCAGTTGTTTGTTTCTTTAATACTGATCTGGATGAGCTGTTTATATATTTGGGAGATTAATCCTTTGTCTGATGATTCATTTGCAAATATGTTCTTCCATTCTGAGGGTTGTCTTTTCATCTTGTTTATGGTTTCCTTTGTTGTGCAAAAGCTTTGAAGTTTCATTAGGTCTCAGTTGTTTATTTTTCTTTTTATTTACATTATTATAGAAGGTGGATCAAAAAAGATCTTGCTGTGATTTATGTCAAACAAACAGTGTTCTTCCTATGTTTTCCCCTAAGAGTTTGATAGTGTCTGGTCTTACATTTAGGACTCAAATCCATTTTGAGTTTATTTTTGTGTATGGTGTTAGGGAGTGTTCTTATTTTATTCTTTTACATGTAGGTGTCCAGTTTTCTGAGCACCACTTATTGAAGAGACTGTCTTTTCTCTATTGTATATCTTTGCCTCCTTTGTCATAGATTAGTTGACCATAGGTGCGTGGGTTTATCTCTGGGCTTTCAATCTTGTTCCATTGATCTATGTTTCTGTTTTGTGCCAGTACCATACTGTCTTGATTACTGTAGCTTTGTAGTATAGTCTGAAGTCAGGGAGTCTGATTCCTCCAGCTCCATTTTTTTCCCTCAAGACTGCTTTGGCTATTCGGGGTCTTTTGTGTCTCCATAGAAATTTTAAGATGATTTGTCCTTGTTCCATAAAAAAAATGCCATTGGTAATTTGTTAAGGATTGCATTGACTCTGTAGATTGCTTAGGGTAGTATATTCATTTTCACAATATTGATTCTTCCAATTCAAGAACACGGTAGATCTCTCCATCTGTTGGTGTCATCTCTAATTTATTTCATCAGTGTCTTATAGTTTTCTGCATACAGGTCTTTTGTCTCCCTTCGTAGGATTATTCCTAGGTATTTTATTCTTTTTGTTGCAATCGTAAATGGGAGTGTTTCAATAATTCCTGTTTCAGATTTTTCATCATTAGTGTATAGGAATGCAAGAGATTTCTGTGCATTAATTTTGTATCTGGCAACTTTACGAAATTCATTGATTACTTCTAATAGTTTTCTGGTGGCATCTTTAGGATTCTCTGTGTATACTATCATGTCATATGCAAATAGAGACAGTTTTACTTCTTCTTTTCAAATCTATATTCCTTTTATTTCTTTTACTTCTCTGATTGCTGTGGCTAGGACTTCCAAAACTATGTTGAATAATAGTGGTGAGAGTGGATATCCTTGTCTCTTTCCTGATCTTAGAGGAAATGCTTTCAGTTTTTCACCATTGAAAATGATGTTTTCTGTGGGTTTTTCATATATGGCCTTTATTATGTTGACGTAGGTTTCCTCTATGCCCACTTTCTAGAGAGTTTTTATCATAAATTGGTGTTGAAGTTTGTCAAAAGCTTTTTCTGCATCTATTGAGATAATCATATGGTTTTTATTATTCAGTTTGTTAATATGGTGTATCACATTGATTGATTTGCATATATTGAAGAATCCTTGCATCCCTAGGATAAATCCCACTTGATCTTGGAGTATGATTCTTTTAATGTGTTGTTGGATTCTGTTTGCTAGTATTTTGTTGAGGATTTTTGCATCAATATTTATCAGTGATATTGGTCTGTAATTATCTTTTTTTTGTAGTGTCTTTTTCTAGTTTTGGTATCAGGGTGATGGTAGCCTCAGAGAATGGGTTTGGGAGTGTTCCATCTGCTGCAATTTTTTGGAAGAGTTTGAGAAGGATGGGTTTTAGCTCTTCTCTAAATGTTTGATAGAATTCACCTGTGAAGCCATCTGGTCCTGGACTTTTGTTTGTTGGAAGATTTTTATTAACAGCTTCAATTTCATTACTTGTGATTGGTCTGTTCATATTTTCTGTTTCTTCCTGGTTCTGTCTTGGAAGGTTATACATTTCTAAGAACTTTTCCATTTCTTTCAGGTTGTCCATTTTATTGTCATAGAGTTGGTTTTAGTATTCTATTAGGATGCTTTGTATATCTGCGGTGTCTGTTTTAACTTTTCCTTTTTCATTTCTAATTTTATTGATTTGAGTTCTCTCCCTCTTTTTCTTGATGAGTCTGGCAAATGGTTTATCAATTTTGTTTATCTTCTCAAAGAACCAGCTTTTAGTTTTAGTTTTATTGATCTTTGTTAGTGTTTTCTTTTTTTCTATTTCATTTATTTCTGCTCTGATCTTTATGATTTCTTTCCTTCTGCTAACTTTGGGTTTTGTTTGTTCTTCTTTCTGTAATTCCTTTAGGTGTAAGTTTAGATTGTTTACTTGAGATTTTCTTGTTTCTTCAGGTAGGCTTGTATATGTATAAACTTCCCTCTTAGAACTGCTTTTGCACACATCCCATAGGTTTTGGATCATCGTGTTTTCATTGTTTTCATTGTCATTTGTCTCTAGGTATTTTTTGATTGCCTCTTTGATTTCTTCAGTGATCTCTTGGTTGTTTAGTAACATGTGTTTGTGTTTTTCACACTTCTTCCCTGTAATTCATTTCTAATCTCATAGCATTGTGGTCAGAAAAGATGCTTGCTAAGATTTCAATTTTCTTAAATTTACTGAGACTTGATTTGTGACCCAAGATGTGATCTATCCTGGAGAATGTTCCGTGTGCACTTGAGAAGAAAGTGTAATCTGCTGGTTTTGGATGGAATGTCCTATAAATATCAATTAAATCTATCTGGTCTATTGTGTGATTCAAAGCTTCTGTTTCTTTATTTATTTTCATTTTGGATAATCTGTCCATTGGTGTAAGTGAGGTGTTAAAGTCCCCCACTATTACTGTGTTACTGTCAATTTCCTCTTTTATAGCTGTTGGCAGTTGCCTTATGTATTAAGGTGCTCCTATGTTGGGTGCATATACATTTATAATTGTTATATCTTCTTCTTGGATTGATCCCTTGATCATTATGTAGTGTCCTTCCTTTTCTCTTGTAATATTCTTTATTTTAAAGTCTATTTTATCTGATATGAGTATAGCTACTCCAGCTTTCTTTTGATTTCCATTTGCATGGAATATCTTTTTTCATCCCCTCACTTTCAGTCTGTATGTGTTCCTAGGTCTGAAGTGGGTCTCTTGTAGAAAACATATAGATGGGTCTTGTTTTTGTATCCATTCATCAAGCCTGTGTCTTTTGGTTGGAGCATTTAATCCATTCACGTGTAAGGTAATTATCAATATGTGTGTTCCTATGACCATTTTCTTAAATGTTTTGGGTTTGTTTTTGTAGGTCCTTTTCTTCTCTTGTGTTTCCCATTTAGAGAAGTTCCTTTAGCACTTGTTGTAGAGCTGGTTTGGTGGTGCTGAATTCTCTTCACTTTTGCTTGTCTGTAAAGCTTTTGATTTGTCCATCAAACCTGAATGAGATCCTTGCTGGGTAAAGTAATTTTGCTTGTAGGTTCTTCCCTTTCATCATTTTAAATATATCATGTCACTCCCTTGTGGCTTGTAGTGTTTCTGCCAAGAAATCAGCTGTTAACTTTATGGGAGTTCCCTTGTACTTTATTTGTTGTTTTTCCGTTGCTGCTTTCAATATTTTTCTTTATCTTATTTTTTGCCAATTTGATTACTATGTGTCTCAGCATGTTTCTCCTTGGGTTTTTCCTATATGGGACTCTCTGTTCTTCCTGGACTTGGGTGGCTATTTCCTTTCCCACGTTAGGGAAATTTTTAACTATAATCTCTTCAAATATTTTCCCTGGTCCTTTCTCTCTCTCTTCTCCTTCTGTGACCCCTTTACTGTAAATGTTGTTGTGTTTAATGTTTTCCCAGAGGTCTCTTATGCTGTCTTCATTTCTTTTCATTCTTTTCTCTTTCTTCTGTTCCACAGCAGTGAGTTCCACCTTTTTATCTTCCAGGTCACTTATCCCTTCTTCTGCCTCAGTTCTTCTGCTATTGATTCCTTCTAGTGTAGTTTTCATTTCAGTGTTTGTATTGTTCATCATTTCAGTTTTTGTATTGTTCATCTCTATCTGTTTGTTCTTTATTCTTCTAGGTCTTTGTAAAACATTTCTTTCATCTTTTTGATCTTTGTCTCCATTCTTTTTCCAAGGTCCTGGATCATCTTCACTATCATTATTCTGAATACTTTTTCTGGAAGGTTGCCTATATCCACTTCATTTAGTTGTTTTTCTGGGATTTTATATTGTTCTTTCATCTGGTACATAGACCTCTGCCTTTTCATATTGTCTATCTTTCTGTGAATGTGGTTTTTGTTTTACAGGCTGCAGGATTGTAATTCCTCTTGCTGCTGCTGTCTGCCCTCTGGTGGATGAGGCCATCTAAGAGGCTTGATGGGAGGGACTGGTGTTGGGTAGAGCTGACTGTTTCTCTGGTGTAGGAAATGGTCAGCCTTGAGAGCAGGCTGCGGACATGCCAGGCCTGCTGCTGCTGCTTGAAGGGACTGTGCCTACTTGTTCCCTTCCTTGTTCCATTCCATGGGAGATAAATTACCAGGACCCAGAGATCAGAAAGAATGTAAAATGAGACAAGCAAAGCTACCTACCTCCTGCATGTGAAGGTTATTTTGGATGATTCTGGGTTTATGGGTTTTCTCCCAGGGAAGTTAACCTTGAGCCGAGACAGTCTGTAGATAATGTAAACCACCATCTGGCAACCTTCCTTTTTCTAGTCTATATAATCTGAAACTGTAGCATAATAAAATATGCCTTGCAACCATCAGTTGTCTTGGTCCTTCTGACCCCATTCGTCGGTGCTACTTCAGTTCCTTACCCCTTCCCTTCTGACCCTGGGAGGTGAAATCCTCTTTCTCTGGCTGGTCCGTGGCAAGTGGCACCCAAACAGGGACATGAAGCATGAAGGTAATTAAAAGAAAGTGCAGGTGAGAGAACGCTTATGCAAAGTATGTGTGACCATGAGTAAAAGTGAAACTAATAGAGGTATAAGGCAATAGTCAGAAGTAAAATAAGATGGAAGAAAAGGGCTCAAAGGAGCATGAATTATTTGCTCAGGTTTTACTTTCAATGCTTAAAGCTCGGGGTAATAAAGTTTCTACCTCCCAGTTGACTGAATTTTTGCAGCATATCCATGATATATCTCCCTGGTTTCCTGATGGCAGCTCTGTTGTTATAGAAATCTGGCAGAAAGTTGGAGAAGATTTAAAAAATTATTATGAGTCTTGAGGGCCTACTCATACTCCTGTTGTTACGTTTAGTTTGTGTAATCTGATAAAAGACTGTTTAAATTCTTCTCATGATAGTGGTGATTTGAATGTAAAGTCAGAAAAGTCAAAACCTTCTTCAGGAGATAAAACTGCCTTAATGGCTACTACACCACCACTTCCTAAATCTAGGGAACTTATTAATTTTGACATATCAGATGAAGAGGAACATTACAATTTAACAGATGAGGCTTTTAAACATGAAAGAGAAAAATATCTTGAGGATTATTTTCTAATGGCTATGATAGATAAGTCAGTGAAAAAGCTTCAGATTAATAAGCACTGTCTTCCTCAAAAATCTACATCTGTAAAAATGCTCAGTCCCTTGCAGCGTGCTGTACAAGGAGCAATAAAACGTGGAGAAGATCCTATTTTCTGTTGTCCTTTCATAGAAAGACCTGATCCTAATAATCCTCAACAGGCTATTAGGGAGCATCAGTCTCTTCCTTTGAAAGTTCTGAAAGATTTAAAATCTGCTTGTGCTCAATATGGACCCACTGCTACTTTTACTACTGCTATGGTTGACATTACTGCAGGAGAAGCTCTTCCCCCTGCTGATTGGAAGTCTATTGCACGAGCTTGTTTAAATGGTGGAGATTATTTGATATGGAAGTCTGATTTTTATGAACGGGCTACTGAACAAGCAGAAAAGAATGCTTCCCATAATATTCCAGTTGATTATCATATGCTGATTTGGGAAGGACAATATATTTCTTTACAAGATCAATTAACTTATCCCTTTGTTGCTTATCCTCAAATAAATCATTTGGCATTACAAGCCTGGAGGAAATTACCTTCTACACACAAAACTGAGGATCTTTCAAAAATTAGACAGGGACCTGATGAACTATATGCTGATTTTGTAGATAGATTTTTACAGGTGGTGGGGAAGCTCATTGTGGATGGACCCTCTGGTACAATTGTAGTTAAGCAACTTGCTTTGGAAAACGCTAATAATGCATGTCAGGCTGCGATTCGACCTTGGGGAAAATGGGGAATATTGGAGGACTATATTCGCCTTTGTGCAGACATTGGGCCTGCTTATATACAGGGTGCTGCTATAGCTGCAGCATTAACTAAAGTGGGATTTAAAAGCAATCAAAAGAAAACAAAGACTTGTTTTAAATGCGGAAAGGCAGGTCATTTTGCTAGAGAATGTAGATCTTTTAATTCTAACCCTAGTCCTTCCTTCCATACTCAAAAACCTCCAGATGGTCGGAAAATCCCTGGTTTATGCCCTAGATGCAATAAGGGAAAACATTGGGCATGAGACTGTCGCTCACTAGCCCACAAGGATGGGACACAACTGTTGGGAAACTCCTCCCGGGGCATTCCCCGGCCCCAACAAACAATAGGGGCAATGTCTGTGTATCCTCCTCAAATTATCAATCAGACATTAACCAAGAACAAAAACATTCAATATCCTCGCTCTCCAGAGCAACACCAGGAAGCGCAGGACTGGACCTCAGTACCTCCGCCCGATATGTATTAACTCCTGAAATGGGTCCTCAGGCCCTCTCTACAGGCATTTATGGACATTTACCCAAGGGTTTGATGAGACTATTATTGGGAAGAAGTAGTGTCACCATGAAGGGTTTAACTATTATGCCAGGAGTCATAGATTCTGACTACGAAGGAGAAATAAAAATCATGGCACAAACTATTAAAAATATAACTATTTCTCCTGGTGATAAAATTGCACAATTGCACTTTTGTCCTTTGTACCTCATGGACAAATTTTACAACATCAAGAGAGAGGAACAAAGGCTTTTGGATCATCTAATGCTGCCTACTGGATTCAGAAGATAGGGAAAGAATGTCCAGAAATGAAATTAACCATTAATGGAAAGGTTTTTTCAGACTTGTTAGACACTGGAACTGATGTCTCTGTTATGCCACAGATGAAGTGGCCTAAATATTGGCCTGTTAGTCCTACTATTACAGAACTTCAAGGAATAGGACAAAGTTCTTCTCCTAGGCAAAGTAGTCAGTTATTATTATGGCAAGATAGTGAGGGTCATTCAGGATACTTCCAGCCTTATGTTTTTCCTGGGCTGTCTTTAAACCTCTGGGGCTGAGATATATTAAAAGAAATGGGAGTATTGCTTTATAGTCCAAATTCTCAAGTCTCTAATATGATGTTGGATCAAGGATTTCTTCCCACAAAAGGGCTGGGAACAAATCAACAAGGAACTGTCTATCCTATTGATGTGAAAAAAAATGATAGACAAGGTTTGGGTTTTTCTTAGGGGCCTTGGATTCTCCTCCACTCACTGCTGATCCAATTACTTGGCTAACTGATGACCCAGTATGGGTGGACCAGTGGCCCCTCACTAAGGAGAAGTTAAAGGCTGCAGAGCAGTTAGTTATAGAACTATTAAAATTAGGACACTTAGAGTCTTCCAATAGTCCTTGGAACACTCTTATTTTTATTATCAAGAAAAAATCTGGAAAATATAAGTTATTACAGCATCTAAGAGCTGTTAATAAAACTTTGCTAATAATGGGAGCTCTTCAACCAGGCCTACCCTCTCCAACAGCCATACCACACAATTATCATCTTTTAGTTATAGATTTAAAAGATTGTTTTTTCACTATTCCTTTGTTTCCTGAAGACAGAAAATATTTTGCTTTTAGTTTGCCTTCTTTAAATTTTAAGGAACCCATGAGGAGACTTCAATGGAAAGTATTGCCTCAGGGCATGGCAAATAGTCCAACATTATGCCAAAATTATGTGGCTCAGGCCTTGACTCCTGTGAGAAAAAGGTTTCCAACATTGTATCTCATACATTATATGGATAATATACTTTTAGCCACTGATAATATTTCTTTCTTAGAGACTGCTTTTCAATTTTTACAACAATCCTTACAATCGTTTGGCTTGGTCATTGCCTCAGAAAATGTTCAAAGACAATCTCCATTTTTATATTTGGGAAAATATATTGATAACACTACCATTAGGCCTCAAAAACTGAAAATTTGAGTGATAATTTAAAAACATTAAATGATTTTCAAAAATTACTTGGAGATATTAATTGGCTAAGGCCTTCCTTAAAACTTACTACTGCTCAATTACAGCCTTTGTTTGATATTCTTAAAGTTGACTCAGATCCTTCTTCTTCATGCTCTATGACTCCAGAAGGATTTCAAGCTTTACAAATAGTTAATAGAGCTATCTGCACAATTAACTCGAATACATACTCACCTGCCAATTTCTTTAATTGTCCAACACCTCATGTGCCTAGTGCCATCTTATGGTAAACTGTTGGAATTATTGAATGGATTCATATGAAAACTACACCCTCTAAAGTTATTAACCCTTATTATTAACTTATTATTAACTTATTATGAACTTATAATAATGCAAGGTAGAACTAGATGCTTACAACTTATAGGTATAGAACCTTCTCAAATTATTGTCCCTTATTCAGTTAGTCAACAAAATTGGCTTTTTCAACATAGTAATGAATGGGATCTTGCTCTTGCAGGATTTTCAGGTACCTTGGAATTCCATTATCCTGCTGATAAATTGATCCAATTCAGCAAACTTAACTATTATATATTTCCTTCTATAATTAGGCAACAGCCTATTCCTCATGTATCTTTGGTTTTTACAGACGGTTCTTCTTCAGGAGTGGTTACTGTAATCCCTGACGATGGAACAAAACTAATTAAACAAACTTCCTTGACTTCAGCTCAATGTGTTGAACTATATGCTGTCATTATGGCTTTTAAACATTTGCCTTCTATATCTTTTAATTTGTTTTCTGATAGTAAATATCTTATTAGCTTATTTTTTCCGCTGGAGACTGCAACCATAGGACATACTAATGACCCTGAATTATCATCCTCTTTTCGTTTGCTTCAACAGCTTATTCATTCCCACGATGGTCCTGTTGCAGCTCTGCATATCTGTGCTTATTCTAACTTGGCTGGTCCATTGACTAAACTTAATGCAACTGCAGATGTTTTAACTCGATCTAAACATGATTTTTATCCTGTGCATTTTCCTCCCAAAAATAAAGTTAAAGTTATTCTTCCCCTCAATCTCTTCCACAAAGCAGGACATATCCCAATTTACCGTACTACTCCTTTCCATTCGTCATGCTATCAAGAATGGCTAATATATTGCATTCATTCTCTTCATACTGTTGATACTCATGGTCCATGTCCTGCACACCCTCATATTATGGTAAGCTATGATCAAACTGCTTCACAAGCAGCACAACAATCGCATGCTTTACGCCATCAGTAGGCGGCTACATTATGCAAACAATTTTCCCTTACTCGTGAAGCCGTCCAACAAATTGTTAAGCAATGCCCAAAAGGCTTACCTCACCTTCCTGTTCCACATTATGATGTTAATCCTCGTGGATTATTACCTAGTCATTTATGGCAAATGGATGTTACTTATATCCCGTCTTTTGGTAAATTACAGTGTGTTCATGTCACTATATCATTTTTTTACATCTTTATTGGAGTATAATTCCTTTCCACTGGTGTGTTACTTTATCCTTTATAACAAAGTGAATCAGTTATACATATATTCCCATACCTCTTCCCTCTTGCATCTCCCTCCCTCCTACCCTCCTTATCACACACCTTTAGGTGGTCACAAAGCAACAAGCTGATCTCCCTGGGCTATGTGGCTGCTTCCCACTAGCTATCTATTTTACGTTTGGTAGTGTATATATGTCCATGCCACTCTCTCGCTTTGTCAGGGCTTATGCTTCCTCCTCCTCATATAGTCAAGTCCATTCTCTAGTAGGTCTGTGTCTTTATTCCTGTCTTACCCCTAGGTTCTTCATGACATTTTTTCTTAAATTCCATATATATGTGTTAGCATATGGCATTTGTCTTTCTCTTTCTGACTTACTTCACTCTGTATGACAGACTCTAGGTCCACCCACCTCACTGCAAACAGCTCAATTTGGTTTCTTTTTATGGCTGAGTAATATTCCATTGTATATATGTGCCACATCTTCTTTATCCATTCATCCAATGATGGACACTTAGGTTGTTTCCATCTCTGGACTATTGTAAATAGAGCTGAAATGAACATATTAGTACATGACTATTTTTGAATTATGGTTTTCTCAGGATATATGCCTAGTAGTGGGATTGCTGGGTCATATGGTAGTTCTATTTGCAGTTTTTTAAGGAACCTCCATACTGTTCTCCATAGTGGCTGAACCAATTCACATTCCCACCAGCAGTGCAAGAGTGTTCCCTTTTCTCCACACCCTCTCCAGCATTTATTGTTTCTAGATTTTTTGATGATGGCCATTCTGACTGGTGAGAAATGATATATCATTGTAGTTTTGATTTGCATTTCTCTAATGATTAATGATATTGAGCACTCTTTCATGTGTTTGTTGGCAGTCTGTATATCTCCTTTGGAGAAATGTCTATTTAGGTCTTCTGCCTATTTTTTGATTAGGTTGTTTGTTTTTTTGTTATTGAGCTGCATGAGCTGCTTATAAATTTTGGAGATTAATCGTTTGTCAGTTGCTTCATTTGCAAATATTTTCTCCCATTCTGAGGGTTGTCTTTTGGTCTTGTTTATGGTTTCCTTTGCTGGGCAAAAGCTTTGAAGTTTCATTAGGTCCCATTAGTATATTTTTGTTTTTATTTCCATTTCTCTAGGAGGTGGGTCAAAAGGGATCTTGCTGTGATTTATGTCATAGAGTGTTCTGCCTATGTTTTCCTCTAAGAGTTTGATAGTTTCTGGCCTTAAGCTTAGGTCTTTAATCCATTTTGAGCTTATTTTTGTGTATGGTGTTAGGGAGTGATCTAGTCTCATACTTTTACATGTACCTGTCCAGTTTTGCCAGCAACAATTATTGAAGAGGCTGTCCTTTCTCCACTGTACATTACTGCCTCCTTTGTCAAAGATAAGGTGACCATATATGTGTGGGTTTAACTGTGGGCTTTCTATTCTGTTCCATTGATCTATCTTTCTGTTTTTGTGCCAGTACCATACTGTCTTGATTACTGTAGCTTTGTAGTATAGTCTGAAGTGAGGGAGCCTGATTCCTCCAGCTCCGTTTTTCATTCTCAAGACTGCTTTGGTTATTCGGGGTCTTTTGTGTTTCCATACAAATTGTGAAATTTTTTGTTCTAGTTCTGTGAAAAATGCCAGTGGTAGTTTGATAGGGATTGTGTTAAATCTGTAGATTGCTTTAGGTAGTAGAGTCATTTTCACAATGTTGATTCTTCCAATCCAAGAACATGGTATATCTCTCCATCTATTTGTATCGTATTTAATTTCTTTCATCAGTGTCTTATAATTTTCTGTATACAGGTCTTTTGTCTACTTAGGTAGGTTTATTCGTAGATATTTTATTCTTTTTGATCCAATGGTAAATGGAAGAGTTTTCTTGATTTCATTTTCATATTTTTCATCATTAGTGTATAGAAATGCCAGAGATTTCTGGGCATTAATTTTGTATCCTGCTACTTTACCAAATTCATTGATTAGCTCTAGTAGATTTCTGGTAGCATCTGTAGGATTCTGTATGTATAGTATCATGTCATCTGCAATCAGTGACAGCTTTACTTCTTCTTTTCCAATGTGGATTACTTTTATTTCCTTTTCTTCTCTGATTGCTGTCGTTAAAATTTCCAAAACTATGTTGAATAAGAGTGGTGAGAGTGGGCAACCTTGTCTTGTTCCTGATCTTATTCGAAATGCTTTCAGTTTTTCACCATTGAGGATGATGTTGGCTGTGGGTTTGTCATATATGGCCTTTATTATGTTGAGGAAAGTTCCCTCTATGCCTACTTTCTGCAGGTTATTTTTATCATAAATCAGTGTTAAATTTTGTGAAAAGCTTTCTCTGCATCTATTGCGATGATCATATGGCTTCTCTCCTTCAAATTTTTAATATGTTGTATCATGTTGATTGATTTGCGTATATCGAAGAATACTTGCATTCCTGGAATAAACTCCAATTGATCATGGTGTATGATCCTTTTAATGTGCTGTTGGATTCTCTTTGCTAGTATTTTGTTGAGGATTTTTACATCTAAGTACATCAGTGATATTGGCGTGTAGTTTTCTTTCTTTGTGACATCCTTGTCTGGTTTTGGTATCAAGGTGATGGTGGCCTTGTAGAATGAGATTAGGAGTTTTCCTCCCTCTGTTATATTTTGGAAGAGTTTGAGAAGGATAAGTGCTAGCTATTCTCTAAATGTTTGATAGAATTCCCCTGTGAAGCCATCTGGTCCTGGGCTTTTGTTTGTTGGAAGATTTTTAATCACAGTTTCAATTTCAGTGCTTGTGTTTGGTCTGTTCATATTTTCTATTTCTTCCTGATTCAGTCTTGGCAGGTTGTGCGTTTTTAAGAATTTGTCCATTTCTTCCAGGTTTTCCATTTTATTGACATAGAGTTGCTTGCAGTAATCTCTCACGGACTTTTGTATTTCTGCAGTGTCAGTTATTACTTCCTTTTTTTCATTTCTAATCCTATTGATGTGACTCTTCAACCTTTATTTCTTGATGAGTCTGGCTAATGGTTTATTGATTTTGTTTATCTTCTTAAAGAACCAGCTTTTAGTTTTATTGATCTTTGCTATCGTTTCCTTCATTTCTTTTGCATTTATTTCTGATCTGATTTGTATGATTTCTTTCGTGCTGCTAACTTTGGGGTGTTTGTATTCTTCTTTCTCTAATTGCTTTAGGTGCAAGTTTAGGTTGTTTATTTGAGATGTTTCCTATTTCTTAAGGTAGGATTGTATGCGTATAAACTTCCATCTTAGAACTGCTTTTGCTGCATCCCATAGGTTTTATGTCATCGTGTCTCCATGGTCATTAGTTTCTAGGTAATTTTGATTTCCTCTTTGATTTTTTCAGTGATCATTTCGTTATTAAGTAGTGTATTGCTTAGACTCCATGTGTTTTTATTTTTTACAGATCTTTTCCTGTAATTGATGTGTAGCCTCATAGCATTGGGTTCGGACAAGATACATGATAAAATTTCAATTTTCTTAAATTTACCAAGGCTTAATTTGTGACCCAAGATATGATCTATCCTGGAGAATGTTCCATGGGCACTTAAGAAAAATGTGTATTCTGCTGTTTTTGGATGGAATGTCCTATAAATATCAGTTAAGTCCGTCTTGTTTAATGTATCATTCAAAGCTTGTGTTTCTTCATTTAGTTTCATTTTGGATGATCTGTCCATGGGTGAAAGTGGGGTGTTAAAGTCCCCTACTATCAATGTATTACTGTCCATTTCCCCTTTTATGGTTCTTAGTATTTGCCTTATGTATTGAGGTTCTCCTATGTTGGGTGCATAAATATTTATAATTGTTATATCTTCTTCTTGGATCGATCTCTTGATCATTATGTAGTGTCCTTCTTTGTCTCTTCTAATAGTCTTTAATTTAACGTCTATTTTGTCTGATATGAGCGTTGCTACTCGAGCTTTCTTTTCGTTTCCATTTGCATGAAATATCTTTTTCCATCCCCTTACTTTCAGTCTGTATGTGTCTCTAGGTCTGGAGTGGGTCTCTTGTAGACAGCATATATATGGGTCTTGTTTTTGTAACTATTCAGCAAATCTGTGTCTTTTGGTGGGAGCATTTAATTCATTTACATTTAAGGTAATTATCAATATGTATATTCCTATTCCCATTTTCTTAATAGTTTTAGGTGTGTTATTGTAGGTCTTTTCCTTCTCTTGTGTTTCTTGCCTAGAGAAGTTCCTTTAGCAGTTGTTGTAAAGCTGGTTTGGTGGTGCTGACTCTCTCAGCTTTTGCTTGTCTGTAAAGTTTTTAATTTCTGCATCAAATCTGAATGAGATCCTTGCTGGGTAGTGTAATCTTGGTTGCACATTTTTCTCCTTCATCACTAAATAAGTCCTGACAGTCCCTTCTGCCTTGCAGATTTTCTGCTGAAAAATCAGCTGTTAAGCTTATGGGGATTCCCTTGTGTGTTATTTGTTGTTTTTCCCATGCTGCTTTTAATATGTTTTCTTTGTATTTAATTTTTGACAGTTTGATTAATATGTGTCTTGGTGTGTTTCTCCTTGGATTTATCCTGTATGGGACTCTCTGTGCTTCCTGGATTTGATTAACTATTTCCTTTCCCATATTAGGGAACTTTTCAACTATGATCTCTTCAAATATTTTCTCAGTCCCTTTCTTTTTCTCTTCTTCTTCTGGAACCCCTATAATTAGATTGTTGCTGCATTTAATGTTGTCCTAGAGCTCTCTGAGACTGTCCTCAGTTCTTTTCATTCTTTTTTCTTTATTCTCCTATGCAGTAGTTATTTCCACTTTTTTATCTTCCAGGTCACTTATCTGTTCTTCTGCCTCAGTTATTCTGCTATTGATCCCATGTTGAGTATTTTTTATTTCATTTATTGCATTGTTCATCATTGCTTGTTTCATCGTTAGTTCTTCTAGGCTCTTGTTAAATGTTTATTGCATTTTGTGTATTCTATTTCTAAGATTTTGGATCATCTTTACTATCATTATTCTGAGTTCCTTTGCAGGTAGACTGCCTATTTCCTCTTCATTTGTTAGGTCTGGTGCATTTTTATCTTGCTCTTTCATCCTCTGTGTGTTTTCCTGTCTTTTCATTTTGCTTATATTACTGTGTTTGGGGTCTCCTTTTTGCAGGCTGCAGGTTCATAGTTCCATTGTTTTTGGTGTCTGTCCCCAGTGGGTAAGGTTGCTTCAGTGGGTTGTGTAAGCTTCCTGGTGGAGGGGACTAGTGCCTGTGTTCTGGTGGATGAGGCTGGATCTTATCTTTCTCATGGGCTGGTCCATGTCTTGTGGTGTGTTTTGGGGTGTCTGTGGACTTATTTTGATTAAGGCAGCCTCTATGCTAATGGGTGGTGTTGTGTTTCTGTTTTGCTAGTTGTTTGGCAGAAGGTGTCCAGCACTGTAGCTTGCTGGTCATTGAATGAAGCTAGGTGCTGCTGTTGAGATGGAGATCTCTGGAAGAGTTTCATTGTTTGATATTATGTGGAGCTGGGAGGTCTCTTGTTGACCTGTGTCCTGAAGTTGGTCTCCCACCTCAGAGGCACAGCACTGACTCCTGGCTGCAGCACCAAGAGCCTCTCATCCATACAGCTCAGAATAAAAGGGAGAAAAAGAAGAAAGAAAGAAAGAAAGAAAGAAAAGATAAAATACAGTAAAGTAAGATGAAATAAAATAAAGTTATTAAAATAAAAAATAATTATTAAGAAAAAAGTTATTTTAAAAAAATGGACGGAAAGAACCCTAGGACCAATGGTGGAAGCAAAGGTTTACAGACAAAATCTCACACAGAAGCATACACATACACACTCACAAAAAGAGGAAAAGGGGAAAAAATCATAAATCTTGCTCTCAAAGTCCACCTCCTCAATTTCAGATGATTCGTTTTCTATTCATGTATTCCACAGATGCAGGGTACATCAAGTTGATTGTGGAGTTTTCATCCGCTGCTTCTGAGGCTGCTGGGAGGGATTTCCCTTTCTCTTCTTTGTTCTCACAGTTCCAGGGGGCTCAGCTTTGGATTTGGTCCCACATCTGCGTGTAGGTCGCCAGAGGGCGTCTGTTCTTTGCTCAGACAGGACGGGGTTAAAGGAACAGCTGCTTTGGGGACTCTGGCTCACTCAGGTCTGGGGTAGGGAGTGGTATGGAGCGCGGGGCAAGCCTGTGGCTGCAGAGGCCGGCATGACGTTGCACCAGCCTGAGGTGCGCTGTGCATTCTCCCAGGGAAGTTGTCCCTGGATTCCATGACCCTGGCAGTGGCCAGCTGCACTGACTCCCTGGAAGGGGGTGTGGATAGTGACCTGTGCTCGGACACAGGCTTCCTGGTGGCGGCAGCAGCAGCCTTAGCGTCTCATGCCTGGCTCTGGGGTCCGCATTGTTAACAGCGGCTCGCGTCCGTCTCTGGAGCTCCTTTAAGCAGTGCTCTTAATCCCCTCTCCTAGCGCACCAGGAAACAAAGAGGGAAGACAAAGTCTCTTGCCTCTTCGGCAGGTCCAGACTTTTCCCCGGACTACCCCCCGGCTAGCCGTGGTGCACTAACCCCCTGCATGCTGTGTTCACGCCACCAACACCAGTCCTCTCCCTGTGCTCTGACCGAAGCCCGAACCTCAGCTCGCAGCCCCGCCCTCCCCGTCGGGTGAGCAGACAAGCCTCTCGGGCTGGTGCGTGCTGGTCGGCACGGATCCTCTGTGTGGGAATCTCTCTGCCTTGCCCTCCACAACTCTGTGGCTGCGCTCTCCTCCATGGCTCCGAAGCTTCCCCTCTCTGCCACCTGCAGTCTCTGCCCACGAAGGGGCTTCCTAGTGTTGGAAACGTTTCCTCCTTCACAGCTCCCTCCCACCGGTGCAGGTCCTGTCCCTATCCTTTTGTCTCTGTTTATTCATTTTTCTTTTGCCCTATCCAGGTACGTGGGGACTTTCTTGCCTTTTGGGAGGTCTGAGGTCTTCTGCCAGCCTTCAGTAGGTGTTCTGTAGGAGTTGTTCCATGTGTAGATGTATTTCTGGTGTATCTGTGTGGAGGAAGGTGATTTCTGCATCTTACTCTTCTGCCATCTTCCCCTCCAGGAATCCATGTCACTATTGATACTGATTCTGGTTTCCTTTGTGCTACAGCACAGACCAGAGAGGTTACTAAACATGTTATTACTCATTTATTACATTGTTTTGCATTTATAAATATTCCTAAAATTATAAATAGAGATAATGGGCCCACTTACACTAGTGCTGCTTTTGCAACATTTTGTAATTCATTACAATTTACACATATTACAGGCATTCCGTATAACCCTCAAGGACAAGGTATTATAAAATGTGCAAATAGATCTTTAAAGCTAACTATTAAAAAAAGGGGGAAATTATATAGAACAGCACCACATAACTTTATAAATCATGCTTTTTTATTTAAATTTTCTCACTGTTGACAAATTTGGCCACTCTGCAGGGGAGAGGTTTGTGGCTGAGCCACGATTGGCCTCTCAATCTATGAAGGTCCTCTGGAAATATCTGTTAACCAGCACTTGGCATCTTCCTGATCCTGTGTTGATTTGGGGACGTGGTCACATGTGTATCTTTCCCAGATCAGTGCCTGAACCTCCCTGGCTTCCTGAGCGCTTAGTCAAGCAAATAGATGGCTCGTCACAGCTCACAACTAGTTCAGAAGATGAAGAAGCTCTGCATCTCTCCCAAAAATTTGACAATGTTGATTCAGAAAAAGAAGAAATCACTTGCCAGGATGACTCAAAGGAGTAATGTTCCAACTTGGGGACAAACTAAACAATTGGTTTCACAAGCTCAAGAGTTAGTGAAACAACAGAATAATCCTGTTACACCTGTAACTTTAGTTTTGGCTATGTTGGCAACAATTTCATGTGTTCCCTCTGTTAATGCAGCAACTTACTGGGCCTATGTACCTGATCCTCCACTATTATAACCCATATCTTGGTTTGAAGCAGAGTTTCCTATATTTTATAATGATACTGTTTATGAGCCTCTTATTGGGAATATAAAACAAATCAATATGTCTGTAAATTATACTAACTGGTTTAATACCTATCCTGTCGGTCTTAGCCCATTGAATCTGGAAACTGGTTGTGTAAAGGCTATTAGTTATGAGCATACAGATGTTTATGAGGCAACGGATCAATCAATTAGTTTGTCAGGCTCTCCAGGCATCCTTCGTTTTACAGGAACCAATATTACTCTTACATGCCCGGCTACCAGCCGACGAGAGGATCTTAAGGATACCATCATTTAGTATAAAAATGGGCAACCTATTAATATTAGAGGTCAAATCTCATACGCCTCACCACTTAGGGATTCTGCTGTTACTATAGCCAAGGTTACAGGTGAAGATTCAGGAAACTATTTCTGTATGAAGCGTTTACTTGGAGGACAAGTGATACTTATAGCTGGACATAAGGTTACTATTCTTAACAGAAAATCAAAAAATCAATTTCCTCCTTTTATGACCATTAACTTTCCTAAATCCAATTTTGAACATTGCAATGCATCTTGGAATAATAACCAAATATGGTGTACTATAGATTATACCAAGGGGTCAATTCTTATCTCTTCTATTCCTGTCATAGATAGATTTATCACATTTCTAAAGAACTGGGATATATGGAAACCAGCTCTAACTTATTCCAATACACCTGTTATAACTTGTGTTGCTCCTCCATATACACTTTTGATTGGTTCTATTAACACTGGTAATTCTTCCAAAGGAGGCTATAATATTAGCTGTGTTAATTGTATTTTTAACAGTTGTATGTTCCCTTCTGCAGGAACGCAATCTGTGCTTATACTAAAGCAACCCATGTATGTTATGGTGCCTGTACATCAGAAAGAACCTTGGTATGAAAATACTGGAGTACAGGCATGGGTGGAACTCTCTAAAGCCTTGCAGAGAAGGAGACGCTTTATTGGGTGGCTAATAGTAAGTTTACTTGCCTTGGCTGCTCTCTCTGCTACTGTGGCTACTGCCAGTCTTGCTCTTTCACAGAGTATTAATAATGCTCACTTTGTTAATCAATTATCTCAAAATACCAGTCTTGCTTTATCTTTACAAAGTCACATAGATTTACAGATTAATAGCAAGTTAGATGAATTTAAAAACGCAATTTTGGGGATTGGAGATCAGATGGCAGCATTAAAATTGAGGATGCATTTAGCTTGTCATGCAAAGTATATATGGATTTGTGTTACTCCTTATAAGTATAATGACTCTATTTGGGAATGGGAAAAAGTAAAAATGCATCTGCTCAGTGTTTGGTCAGATAATATTAGTCTTGATCTTAAGAAGTTAAATGCTGAAATTCAGGATATGCAAAATGCACATCTTGATGATATTTCACCAGAAGATGTAAATCAAACTTTACTGGATCATTTAAAGTGGTTAAACCCTCAGTCTTGGATTACTGGAAGGTTGTCAGGATTTATTACCCTGGCCATAATTTGTCTATTATTGATAATAATCTTCTCATGTCTGTTTTGTATCCTCATGCAACAATATACTACTCTCGGCACTAAGCTTCATGGAATTATTTTGCAACAAAAATTAAAAAAATAATAAAGTGGAACCTGTGGGAAACAGTCAGCCTTGAGAGCAGGCTGCAGACATGCCAGGCATGCCACTGCTGCTTGAAGGGACTGTGCCTTCTTGTTCCCCTCCTTGTTCCATTCCATGGGAGATAAATTACCAGGGCCCAGAGATCAGAAAGAATGTAAACTGAGATAAGCAAAGCTGTCTCCCCCCTGCACGTGCAGGTTATTTTGGATGATTCTGGGTTTATGAGTTTTCTCCCAGGGAAGTTAACCTTGAGCTGAGACACTCTGCTGATAATGTAAACCACCATCTGGCAACCTTCTTTTTCTAGTCTATATAATCTGCAACTGTAGCATAATAAAATTTGCCTTGCAACCATCAGTTGTCTTGGTCCTTCTGACTCCATTCGTCGGTGCTACTTCAGTTCCTTACCCCTTCCCTTCTAACCCTGGGCGGTGAAATCCTCTTTCTTCAGCTGGTCCGCAGCACTCTGGTGGGCAGAGCTCAGTGAAACTTTAATTCACTTGACTGTTGATGGGTGGAACTGGGTTCCCTCCCTGTGGTTGTTTAACTGGAGGCAACCCAACACTGGAGCCTACCTAGGTCCTTTTGTCGGGCTAATGACAGACTCTGGGAGGGCTCACGCCAAGGAGTACTTCCCAGAACTTCTGCTCTCAGTGTCCTTGTCCCCACAGTGAGACACACCCCCCACCTCTGCAGGAGAGGTGACCCTCCACCACTAGCAGGTAGGTCTGGTTCAGTTTCCTATGGGTCACTGCTCCTTCCCCTGGGTCCCGAACGCACACTACTTTGTGTGTGCCCTCCAAGAGTTGAGTCTCTGTTTCCCGCAGTCCTGCCGAAGTCCTGCAATCAATTCCCACTTGGCTTCAAAGTCTGATTCTCTAGGAATTCCTCCTCCCGTTGCTGGACCCCCAGGTTGGGAAGCCTAACGTGGGGCTCAGAACCTTCACTCCAGTGGGTGGACTTCTGTGGTGTAAGTGTTCTGCAGTCTGTGAGTCACCCACACACCAGTTATGGGGTTTGGTTTTACTGTGATTGCACCCCTCCTACCATCTCATTGTTGCTTCTCCTTTGTCTTTGGATGTGGGGTATCTTTTTTGGTGAGTTCCAGTGTCTTCCTGTCAATGATTGCCCAGTAGCTAGTTGTGATTCTGGTGTTTTCGCAAGAGGGAGTGAGAGCACGTCCTTCTACTCCACCATCTTGGTTCCTCCTCCTCTCATTTTTTGTTGAGTTGTCATTAGAATAGCAGAGAAGAATACTGCAGAGGTATTGAATTTGTCTCCACTGACTCACCACCCCACAGTGCCCACAATATCTCTGACAGTCAGAACACATGCATCTGAGAGAAGGAAATGTCCATATTAACAATTTAGTTGTGCCTCAGGAACAGAACAATGTTAACTCATCCAATCATAGATGGACCCAAGGTTTTGGCCTTATAAGCTCTATTCTGACTCACTGAGCTAACCATTGTATGCTTGTTATCTTACTAGCTATAACTTATTGTTTTGTTATTTTATTATTTGCTGGGGTTATAATATGCATCTTTATCACAACCTATTTTCAGGTGATATTATACCACTTAACATATAAGAATCTTACAACTGTATACGTCTTTTTTCCCTTCTTGGCTTTTGTGTTTGGTTGTCATTACACATGGTATATTTACATATTTGCACATTTACATATGTACATATATTCACATATTACATATATATTTACATCTGTTCTAAAGCCCATAATTCATTGTTTATATTTTTGTTTACAGAGTCAATTATATTTTAACAATATTTAAATAATTTATAAAACTGGCACCCATGTATTTATTATTTCTGGTGCTCTTCATTTCTTTGTGTAGCTTCAGATTTCCCTGTAGTGTAACTTTTTTCTTCTTGAAGAACATCCTTTAACATGTCATGTAATGTAGGTCTGCTGGTAATGAATTATTTTACTTTTTGTATGCCTACAAATCTCTTTTTTGTGGTTGTTTTTAACAGATCTATTAATATATAATTCATATGCCTTTATGGATTTGCCAATTTAAAATATAAAACTGAATTAATATTAGAACATTTTTATTATCCATGAAGGGAAATTCATACCTATAAGCCATGGTTTTCCATTTCCCCCCAATTACCCCAGGCTTGGCAACCACTAACTTATTTTCTTTATAGAGTTGCTTATTCTGTACATTTCATATAAATGAAATCATACGTGCTTTCTATATCTGGCTTCTTTCATATAACAAAATAATATTAAGGTTCATCCATGTTTATCATGTATCAGCAATTCATTATTTTATGGCTGTAAGATATTCCATTGTATGAACCTACTACATTTTGTTGACCCAGTCATTAGTTGATGGTCATTTGGTTTTTAACAATTTTTTGTTATTATGAATAATTCCACTATGAACATCCATGTATAAGTGTTTGTGTAGATATATGTTTTCATTTCTCTTTGGTATATACTTAGGAGTGGAATTACTGGATCATATGGCATCTCTATGTTTAACATTATGAGAAATTGCAAAACCATATTCCAAAGCAGCTGTACCTACATTCTCACCAGCATGTGGAAGTTCCAATTTCTCCACATCTTCACCAACACTTGTTACTGTTTTTAAAAAGTATAGCCATCCTAAGTGGTGTGAAGAAGTATCATATCCGCTAGTGGTTCTGATTTGCATTTCCCTAATAACTAATGATGTGGAGCATCTTTTAATTCACTAAAAATTAATTAAATTGAAGTATAGTTGATTCACAGTGCTAGTTTCTGATGTAGAGCAAAGTAATTCAGATATATATGTGTGTGTGTGTGTGTGTATATATATATATATATATATAGTGTATATATATATAGTGTGTATATATATATATATATATATATATACATACACTGTTTTCAGATTCTTTTCCATTATAGGTTGTTATTACAAGATACTGAATATTGTTCCCTGTGCTATAGAGTAGGTCTTTATTGTTTATTTTACATACAGTAGTGTGTATCTATTCATCACAAACTCCTAGTTTATCTCTCCCCACTTTTCCCCTTTTGTAACTATAAGTTTGTTTCTTATGTCTGTGAATCTGTTTCTGCTTTGTAAATAAGTTCATTTGTATCATTTTTTAGATTCCACATATAAGTGGTATCATATGATATTTGTCTTTCTTCTACATACTTCACTTAGTATAATAATCTCTAGGTCTGTTCATGTTGCTGCAAATGGCATTATTTCATTCTTTATGACTGAGTAATATTCATATATATATATATATATATATATATATATATATATATATATATACACATACATACATACATATATATCACAACTTAGGTTGCTCCCATGTCCTGTCTATTGTAAATAATGCTGCTATATACATTGTGGTGCATGTATCTTTTTGGATTAGAGTTTTCCTCTTTTCTGGATATATGCCCAGCAGTGGGATTGCTGGATCATATGGTAACTTTCTTTATAGTTTTTTAAGGAACTTCCATACTGTTCTCCATATTGGCTGCACCAATTTACATTCTCACCAACAATGAAGGGGGTTCCCTTTTCTCCACACCCTCTCCATCATTTATTATTTGTAAACTTTTTGATGATGGCTGTTCTGACCAATGTGAGATGATACCTCATTGTAGTTTTGATTTGTGCTTCCCTAATAATTAGTGATGTAGAACATCTTTTTATGTGCCAGTTGGCCATCTGTATGTCTTCTTTGGAAAAATGTCTATTTAGATCTTCTGCCCATTTTTTGACTGGATTGTTTGTTTCTTTGATATTGAGCTGTATGAGCTGTATGTATATTTTGGAAATTAAGCCCTTGTCAGTTGCATCATTTGCAAATATTTTCTCCCATTCGGCATGTTGTCTTTTCATTTTGTTTATAGTTTCCTTTGCTGTGCAAAAGCTTATACATTTTATTAGGTCCCATTTGTTTATTTTTGCTTTTATTTCTTTTACCTTGCAAGGCTGACCTAAGAAAACATTTGCTATGATTTATGTCAGTTAATTTTTTTGTCTATGTTCTCTTCTTGTAGTTTTATGGTGTCATGTCTTATGTTTAAGTCTTTAAGCAATTTTGAATTTATTTTTGTGCATGGTGTTAGGGAGTATTCAAACCTCATTGACTTACATGTAGCTGTCCAGCTTTCCCAACACCACTTGCTGAAGAGACTGTCTTTTCTCCATTGAATATTCTTGGCTCCTTTATCATAGATTCATTTACCATAGGTGTGTGGGTTTATTTCTGGGCTCTCTATTCTGTTCCATTGATCCCTATGTCTGTTTTAGTGTTGAGCATCTTTTTTCTTGCACTTATTGGCCATTGCGTACCTTCTTTTGAAACACGGCTATTCAATTCCCCTGCTCATTTTAAAAACTGAGTTGTTTTCATTATTGAAAGCTGTTTTCACTGTGCTTGGGCTGATGGATTTTTGAAAGCTGTTTTCACTGTTTGGGCTGATGGAGTATTTTCTTTCACTACTATTTTTTTTTCCAGCACTATTATTCTTTCAGATGTGTTTCCTGTCTGCTAGGTTGTATTGTTTCACAAGAAATCTGCTATCATATTTATATATGTTTCTCTGTGTGTAAAGTATCTTTTTTCCTCTGGCTGCCTTGGGACATATATTTTTATTGCTAGTATTTTAAGCAATTTGATTATGATATGCATTGGTACTGTTTTCTTCGTGTTCCTTGTATTTGGGAATTATCAGTTTTTAGATCTGTGATTGATGTTTCCATCAACTTTAGGAAACTTTCAGTCATTATTTCTTCAAATATTTTTCTACCCACTTTTCAAGTTTTCCTGAATTACAGGTATACTAAGCCACATGAAGTTGTTTCAGAACTCAGTGACTCTTTGTTCATTTTTAAAAACTTTTTATTTTGGAACAAATTTAGATTCATGGGAAATTACAAAGGTAATACAAAAAAGTCTCGTGTACCCTTCATCCAATTGTCCCAATGGTTCCATCTTAAGTAACTGTTGCACAATATCAAAACAAGAGAATTAAAAATGTACAATGTGTGCATAGTTTTATTCCACTTTATCACATGTATAGGTGTGTGGAACCACCACTGTAGTCAAGATATATCATCTCAGAATGTTCCTCATGCTAAGTGTTTATAGTTATATCCATTCCATATGCCCTACCATATGATAAAATGAAATTATATAGTATATGACCTTTTGGGATTAGCTTTTTTTTTTCACTCAGCATGATACAATATGTTTGTGTTTACTCATTCACACACTGGAGGACACTTGTGTTGTTTCCAGTGGTTACCTATCATGAATAAAGCTGCTGTGAACATTTGTGTGTAGATTTTTTGTGTGAACATATGTTTTATTTCTCGAGGATAAATGCCCAGGAGTGCATTTGCAGTGTGGTATGGTAAGTGCATGTTTAGTTTTATAGGAAACTGCCAAACTATTTTCCAGAGTGATACTGATACTCTATTATTACGATTATTTTATTTTTATTTTTTTGCAGTACGCAGGCTTTTCATTGTGCAGCCTCTCTCATTGCAGAGCACAGGCTCCAGACGCGCAGGCTCAGTGACCATGGCTCATGGGCACAGCCACTCCGCAGCATGTGGGATCTTCCCAGACCCGGGCATGAACCCATGTCCCCTGCACTGGCAGGTGGACTCCCAACCACTGTGCCACCAGGGAAGCCCCTCTGTTTATTTTTAAGTCTTTCTTTCTGTATTTCATTTTGGGTAGTTTCTATAGTTATACCTTCAAAGTAAGTAATTTTTTTCTTTTGCAATGTCTAATGTTCTGTTAATCCTATCCAATGTATTTTTCATTCCAAGTACTGTAGTTTTTATTTTCAGATGTTAGATTTGACTTGTTTTTGTATATTCTATGTTTCTACTTACATATTTTAACATTTGGAGTACAGTTATAATAACTATTTTAAATATCTTGTCTGTTATTTCTGACATCTGTCTCAGTTCTGGGCCTGTTTTGATACACTGATTGTTTTCTGCATTATGGGTCATATTTTTTCTTTGCATGCCTAATATTTTTTTATTGGATGCAAACATTCTAAATTTTATCTTCTTGGGGCTCAAATTTTTGTATTTTTATAAGTACTCTTGAGCTTTGTTCAAGGATACAGTTAAATACTTGGAAACTTTTTGATCTTTTTGGGTATTCCTTTTTAAATATTTTTTTAAGTGGCACCAGAGCCAAGTTTAGTCTAGTGTTGTTTCCCACTACATAGGTGAGACCCTTCTAAATTCTCTATGCCATGTCTTAAGAATAATGAAGTTTCCAGTCTAGATTGTTGGAACAGGTTCTTTCACTAGCTCTGATTATTATTTCCTCTAATCTTTTCAGGTGGTCCTCTCCTTATCTTCAGATAGTTTACTTACATGGATACAGTAATTAGTAGTCTTCTGAATACTTGAGGAAGACCCTTTAAATATGATTACTCTATCTCTGAACCTCTCTCTTCTCCAGCGCTCTGCTCTGTGAACCCTGGCTACTTTGGAGTTTCACACTCTCAACTTTGTCTCTTCAACTCATCACATCTGCTGGACTCTCCCTGAGTTCCTGCTCCCTGTGCTGTGGCCTTTAAACTCTCTCAGTGCAGTAAGCTGAGGCATTTATTGGGCTCACTTCATTTTTTTCAGCATCTCTTAGAAATCAGTCCTTCCTTGCCTGATGCCCAGTGAATTGAAAGCTGATGTTTGTATCTATCTATATCTATGTTTATGTCTATATCTTATGGTCTTTATTTTTGTCATTTCTGGTGGGAGAATAAAACTGGTCCCTGTTACTCCATGTTGGCCAGAAGCCATGCTAAACATTATGGAAGCACGGTGGACAGAATTAGCTTGGTTCCTTCAGCCCCTTACTTGGGCCAGATATTTTGCATACCAAGTCAGCAGCCACAAATTCACTTACTTCAGGACAAGGCTATTAAGGCAATAATTTATTATTTCAGCTGTGTTCAAATGGCATGATTGGTGCTTTTAGAGCCCAAACTCTATTATTAAGCTGCTGTGTGTCTTGTGGAAACAGAAAAATTGCCACAAAATAACCTCTCTTTGTTCTAATTCTGCTTTGGATCCTGTTTGACTTCATTTGATGTTGTGTTTTTCAAAGTTTCATTGTGCTCATTTCTTCTCCATTGTATGATCTCTGGTTTTCTGTTAAATACATTTTTTCTCTTGTGACCACTGAAACAAAACACATTCAGTTGATTATTTTACTAATATCCATCACTCTGTACAACGATTCCCCCTGCCAACTTTTAGACCTTCTTATGATTTGAATGAGGAGTTTGGTAGTAGTAAATTTGGCTGTCAGGAAATTCTAAAAGTCTTGTTGAATTGACTTTTCAAAAAAACCTTATTTTGAATTAATTATAGATTCACAGAAGGTTGCAAATAAATGTATAGGGAAGTCTTATGCACCCCTCACCACCTCATACCAACATCTCACAGAACTACTGTATAATATAAAAACCAAGAAGTTGACTTTGGTACATTGATTTTGCTTTTTATACATACACTTGTGCATGTGTGTGTAAGTATGTGTGTAGCTCTATGTGACTTTGTTACATTGGTAGCTTTGTTTTACCACCACCACAATAAATACATGATTTTAATTTTTATTCTTATGACTTTTCCTATTTTGATAGTTCAGCAGCATTACAACTCTTACTAGTCCTGTGTTACACAACACTATCCCTTAAGTATAAAACTCATTTACACAGGATAATTAGTTGTTAGACCCAGAAGTTGAAGAAAAGGTATGACCTTTTTATTGAAAAGAATAATTTTTAAAGCTCTTTCATCTCTTCTTTCTAAAAAATAAATGTATTTATTTATGGCTACATTGGATCTTTGTTGCTGCATGCAGGCTTTATCTAGTTGTGGCGAGTGAGGGCTACTCTTCCTTGTGGTGGACGAACTTCTCATTGTGGTGGTTTCTCTTGTTATGAAGCACGGGCTGTAGGCACGTGGGCTTCAGTACTTGTGGCACGTTGGCTCAGTAGTCGTGTCTTACAGGCTTAGTTGTTCTGCTGCAGGTGGCATCTTCCCAGACCAGGGCTCGAACCCATGACCTCTAGCATTGGCAAGCAGATTCTTAACCACTGGGCCACCAGGGAAGTCCCTGTTTCATCTCCTGCATTAAGACCTTTACATTTTTTAAGAGGAAATTATTTCCTATATGGATTTGGAGAAACACAATATTAACTGAATGAAGATTTATGATTAGTGAGATTTGACAGTAATTTGTTCTCAATGAATGGAGCACTTGTTGCATACTGGCTAACATTTGTGAATATGCAATTTAAACTCTAGTTCAGTCTTGTCCATTTAAAAATACTATACCTTTTAAGTCTCTTTCAGTCTACATGTTTCCACCCCATCCCATTCTTTTCCTTACAATTTATCTTTTGAAGATCTTGGACTATTTAACCTGTAGAGTTTCCTACAGTCTGGTGGAGGAAAGATATATATATATATATATATATATATATATATATATGGGATATACTACAGTAAATTGTAGAATGCTTAGCAGCATTCCTGGCCTCTACTTGTAGATGCCAGTAGCATCTCAGTCTATAGGCATTGCCAAATGTCCACTGGAGGCAAAATTAACACTGGTTAAGATTCACTTATCTAGATTCCAACAGAAAATTTAATTATCTTAATAGTCCAATAATTCTAAAAGAATACAATGCCTCTTGGCCTTGATCAATCTGGGTTTATGTTTTCATTTATGTGATGTTATTTTAAGATCTAGCTTGAAATTTCTTTTCATTTCAGGAAAGAGTTCTTCAATTACAGTATTTAGAATTTATTCTTTTCTTTGGGAATATCTTCTTAAAGAATTATTATTACCTGTATATTTGTTCTTCTTTGCCTATAATTACAATTTATAACCTTCTATTGCCTTCTATTTATCTCTTTCCACAACTTTTTTATTTGCAAGATTTTCCTCATTTTTGCCTTCTATTTCTTTTAAAGTACAATCTACATTCTTTACTCAATATTGTGTTCCTTCTTATTCTGAAATACTTTTTTCTTTTTAATCCAATACTTCACTGAATTCTGTAACTTAATTTCTCTGATTATATAATCCTAATTTACATTGCTTTATTGTTTTCAACATTTTGTATCATGTTCTTTTTAAAATTTATTTATTTATCTATTCATTTTTGGCTGCATTGGGTCTTAGTTGCCATAGGCAGGATCTTTATGGTGTGCGGGCTCTTCATTGTGGTGCACAGGCTTCTCTCTAGCTGTGGCATGCGGGCTCCAGAGTGCGCAGGCTAAGTAGTTGGGACACATGAGCTTTCTAGTGACATGGACTCCAGAGCACATGGCCTCTGCATTTATATCACGCAGGCTTAATTGCCCTGCAGCATGTGGGATCTTAGTTCCCCAACCAGGGAGCGAACCCACTTCCCCTGCATTGGAAGGTGGATTCTTAACCACTGGGCCACCAGGGAAGTCCCTATATCAAGTTATTAATGTTGTTTTCCTCCTTTGGAAATAGGAGGTTACAATTTGATTTGTTCTATCAACATGAGTTTCTGGCAAACTTTTACAGTCTGTGGCAATGTATTCAGATCTTTTTTCTTAGAGCAACTTTGTGTGAATTTTTTTTCATCATTCTTGGAGTATAATTGCTTTAAAATGGTGCATTAGTTTCTGCTTTATAACAAAGTGAAACAGTTATACATATACATACGTTCCCATATATCTTCCTTCCTCTCTCTCCCTCCCTCCCACCCTCCCTATCCCACCACTCTAGGTGGTCACAAAGCAACAAACTGATCTCCCTGTGCTATGCGGCTGCTTCTCACTAGCTATCTATTTTACGTTTGGTAGTGTATATATGTCCATGCCACTATCTCACTTTGTCGAAGCTTACCCTTCCCCCTCCCCATATCCACAGGTCCATTCTCTAGTAGGTCTGTGTCTTTATTCCTGACTTAGCCCTAGGTTATTCATGACATTTTTGTTTCTTAAATTCCATATATATATGTTAGCATACAGTATTTGTCTTTCTCTTTCTGACTTACTTCACTCTGTATAACAGACTCTAGGTCTATCCACTTCATTACAAATAGCTAAATTTTGTTTCTTTTTATGGCTGAGTAATATTCTGTTGTATATATGTGCCACATCTTCTTTATCCATTCATCCAATTATGGGCACTTAGGTTGTTTCCATCTCCTGGCTATTGTAATAGAACTGCAATGAATATTTTGGTACATGACACTTTTTGAATTATGGTTCTATCAGGGTATATGCCCAATAGTGGGATTGCTGGGTCATATGGTAGTTCTATTTGTAGAATTTTAAGGAACCTCCATACTGTTCTCCATAGTGGCAGTACCAAATCACATTCCCACCAGCAGTGCAAGAGTGTTCCCTTTTCTCCATGCCCTATCCAGCATTTATTTTTTCTAGTTTTTTTGATGATGGCCATTCTGACTGGTGTGAGATGATATCTCATTGTAGTTTTGATTTGCATTTCTCTAATGATTAATGATGTTGAGCATTCTTTCATGTGTTTGTTGGCAATCTGTATATCTTCTTTGGAGAAATGTCTATTTAGGTCTTCTGCCCATTTTTGGATTGGGTTATTTGTTTCTTTGTTATTGTGCTGCATGAGCTGCTTGTAAATTTTGGAAATTAATCCTTTGTCAGTTGCTTCATTTGCAAATATATTCTCCCATTCTGAGGCCTGTCTTTTGGTCTTGTTTATGGTTTCCTTTGCTGTGCAAAAGGTTTGAAGTTTCATTAGGTCCAATTTGTTTATTTTTGTTTTTATTTCCATGCCTGTAGGAGGTGGGTCAAAAAGGATCTTGCTGTGATTTATGCCATAGAGTGTTCTGCCTATGTTTTCCTCTAAGAGTTTGATAGTTTCTGTCCTTACATTTAGATCTTTAATCCTTTTTGAGCTTATTTTTGTGTATGATGTTAGGGAGTGATCTAATCTCATACTTTTACATGTATCTGTTCTCTTTTCCCAGCACCACTTATTGTAGAGGCTGTCCCTTCTCCACTGTACATTCCTACCACCTTTTTCAAAGATAAGGTGACAATATGTGTGTGGATTTATCTCTGGGTTTTCTATCCTGTTCCGTTGATCTATCATTCTGTTTTAGAGCCAGTACCATACTGTCTTGATTACTGTAGCTTTGTAGTATAGTCTGAAGTCAGGGAGCCTGAGTCCTCCAGCTCCATTTTATATTCTCAAGATTGCTTTGTCTTTTTGGGGTATTTTGTGTTTCCATACAAATTGTGAAATTGTTTGTTTTAATTCTGTGAAAATTGTCACTGGTAGTTTGATAGGGATTGCATTGAATCTGTAGATTGCTTTGGGTAGTAGAGTCATTTTCACAATGTTGATTGTTCCAATCCAAGAACATGGTATATCTCTCCAGCTATTTGTATCATCTTTAATTTCTTTCATCAGTGTCTTATAATTTTCTGCATACAGGTCTTTTGTCTCCTTAGGTAGGTTTATTCCTAGATATTTTATTCTTTTTGTTGCAATGGTAAATGGGACAAAGGTGAATATCATCATTACTGTATAGGAATGCCAGTGATTTCTGTGCATTAATTTTGTATCCTGCAACTTTACCAAATTCATTGATTAGTTCTAGTAGTTTTCTGGTAGCATCTTTAGGATTCTCTAAGTATAGTATCATGTCATGTGCAAACAGTGACAGCTTTACTTCTTTTCGGATATGGATTCCTTTTATTTCCTTTTCTTCTCTGATTACTATGGCTAAAACTTCCAAAACTATGTTGAATAAGAGTGGTGAGACTAGTCAACCTTGTCTTGTTCCTGAACTTAGTGGAAATGGTTTCAGTTTTTCACCATTGAGGATGATGTTGGCTGTGGGCTTGTCATATATGACCTTTATTATGTTGAGGAAAGTTCCCTCTATGCCTACTTTCTGCAGGGTTATTATCATAAATGGGTGTTGAATTTTGTCAAAAGCTTTCTCTGCATCTATTGAGATGATCACATGGTTTTTCTCCTTCAATTTGTTAATATGGTTTATCACGTTGATAGATTTGCGTATATTGAAGAATACTTGCATTCCTGAAATAAACCCCACTTGATCATGGTGTATGACCCTTTTAATGTGCTGTTGGATTCTGTTTGCTAGTATTTTGTTGAGGATGTTTGCATCTATGTTCATCAGTGATATTGGCCTGTAGTTTTCTTTCTTTGTGATATCCTTGTCTGGTTTTGGTATCAAGGTGATGGTGGCCTCGTAGAAGGAATTTGGGAGTGTTCTTCCCTCTGCTATATTTTGGAAGAGTTTGAGAAGGTAAGTGTTAGCTCTTCTCTAAATGTTTGATAGAATTCGCCTGTGAAGCCATCTGGTCCTGGGCTTTTGTTTGTTGGAAGATTTTTATTCACAGTTTGAATTTCAGTGCTTGTGATTGGCTTGTTCATATTTTCTATTTATTCCTGATTCAGTCTTGGCAGGTTGTGCATTTCTAAGAGTTTGTCCATTTCTTCCAGTTGTCCATTTTATTGGTATTGAGTTGCTTGTAGTAATCTCTCATGATGCTTTCAATTTCTGCAGTGTCAGTTGTTACTTCTCCTTTTTCATTTCTAATTCTATTGATTTGGGTCTTCTCCCTTTTTCTCTTGATGAGTCTGGCTAATGGTTTATTGATTTTGTTTATCTTCTCAAAGAACCAGCTTTTAATTTTATTGATCTTTGCCATCCTTTCCTTCATTTCTTTTTCATTTATTTCTGATCTGATCTTTATGATTAATTTCCTGTTGCTAACTTCGTTTTTTTTTTGTTGTTGTTGTTCTTCTTTCTCTAATTGCTTTTGGTGCAAGGTTAGGTTGTTTATTCGAGATGTTTCCTGTTTCTTAAGGTGAGATTTTATTGCTATAAACTTGCTCTTAGAACTGCTTTTGCTGCATCCCATAGGATTTGGGTTGTCGTGTCTCCATTGTCATTTGTTTCTAGGTATTTTTTTATTTCCTGTTTGATTTCTTCAGTGATCACTTCATTAATAAGTAGTGTATTGTTTAGCCTCCATGTGTTTGTATTTTTTACAGATCTTTTCCTGTAATTGATATTTATTCTCATACCACTGTTGTTGGAAAAGATACTTGATACAATTTCAGTTTTCTTAAATTTACCAAGGCTTGATTTGTGACCCAAGATATGATCTATGCTGGACAATGTTGCATGAGCACTTGAGAAAAATGTGTATTCTGTTGTTTCTGGATGGAATGTCCAATAAATATCAATTAAGTCCATTGTATTTAATGTATCATTTAAAGCTTGTGTTTCCTTATTTATTTTTATTTTGGATGATCTGTCCATTGGAGAAAGTGGGGTGTTAAAGTCACCTACTATGAGTGTGTTACTGTCGATTTCCTCTTTGATGGCTGTTATTATTTGCCTTATGTATTAAGGTGCTCCTATGTTGGGTGCATAAATATTTACAATTGTTATATCCTCTTCTTGGATTGATCCCTTGTTCATTATGTAGTGTCCTTCTTTGTCTCTTCTAATAGTCCTTATTTTAAAGTCTATTTTGTCTGATATGAGAATTGCTATTCTTGCTTTCTTTTGGTTTCCATTTCCATGGAATATCTTTTTCCATCTTCTTACTTTCAGTCTGTATGTGTCTCTAGGTCTGAAGTGAGTCTCTTGTAGACAGTATATATATGGGTCTTGTTTTTGTATCAGTTCAGCCAATCTGTATCTTTTGGTGGGAGCATTTAGTCCTTTTACATTTAAGGTAATTAAGGATATGTATTTTCCTATTCCCATTTTGTCAATTGTTTTTGGTTCGTTACTGTAGATCTTTTCCTTCTCTTGTGTTTCTTGCCTAGAGAAGTTCCTTTAGCATTTGTTGTAAAGCTGGTTTGGTGGTGCTGAACTCTCTCAGCTTTTGCTTGTCTGTAAAGGTTTTAATTTCTCCATCAAATGTGAATGAGAGCCTTGCTGGGTAGAGCAATCTTGCTTTCCGGTTTTTCTCCTTCATCACTTTAAATATGTCTTGCCAGTCCCTTCTGGCTTGCAGTGTTTCTGCTGAAAGATCAGCTGTTATCCTTATGGGGATTCCCTTGTGTGTTATTTGTTGTTTTTCCCTTGCTGATTTTAATATGCTTTCTTTGTATTTAATTTTTGACAGTTCGATTAATATGTGTCTTGGCATATTACTCCTTGGGTTTATGCTGTATGGGACTCTCCATGCTTCCTGGACTTGACTAACTATTTTCTTTCCCATATTAGGGAAGTTTTCATCTATAATCTCTTCAAATATTTTCTCAGTCCCTTTCTTTTTCTCTTCTTCATTTTGGGACCCCTATAATACGAATGTTGGTGTGTTTAATGTTGTCCCAGAAGTCTCTGAGAGTGTCCTCAGTTCTTTTCATTCTTTTTTCTTTATTCTGCTCTGCAGTAGTTATTTCCACTATTTATCTTCCAGGTAACTTATCTGTTCTTCTGCGTCATTTATTCTGCTATTGATCCCACCTAGAGTATTTTTCATTTTATTTATTGTGTTGTTCATTATTGTTTGTTTCATCTTTAGTTCTTCTACTTCCTTGTTAATTTTTTCTTGCATTTTTTCTATTCTATTTCCATGATTATGAATCATTTTTACAATCCTTATTCTGAATTCTTTTTCAGGTAGACTGCCTAGTTCCTCTTCATTTGTTAGGTTTTGTGGGTTTTTATCTTGCTGCATCATCTGCGGTGTGTTTTTCTGTCTTCTCTTTTTGCTTATCTTACTCTGTTTGGGGTCTCCTTTTTGCAGGATGCAGTTTCATAGTTCCCATTGTTTTTGTGGCTGTCCCCAGTGGCTAAGATTTGTTCAGTGAGTTGTGTAGGCTTCCTGGTGGAGGGGACTAGTGCCTTTGTTCTGGTGGATGAGGCTGGATCTTGTCTCTCTGGTGGGAATGTCCACATCAGATGGTGTGTTTTGGAGTGTCTGTGGACTTAATATGATTTTAGGCAGCCTCTCTGCTAATGGGTGGTGTTGTGTTTCTGTCTTGCTAGTTTTTTGGCATATGGTGACCAGCACTGTAGCTTGCTGGTCATTGAGTGAAGCTGGGTGCTTGCGTTGAGATGGAGATCTCTGGGAGATTTTTGCCATTTGATATTATGTGGAACTGGGAGGTCTCTTGTTGACCAGTATCCTGAAGTTGGCTGTCCCACCTCACAGGCACAACACTGACTCCTGGCTACAGCACCCAGAGCCTTTCATCCACACGGCTCAGAATAAAAGGGAGAAAAATTAGAGAGAAAGAATTAGTAGAAATAGGAAGAAAGAAAGGAAGAAAGAAAGAAAGAAAGAAAGAAAGAAAGAAAGAAAGAAAGAAAGAAAGAAAGAAAAAGAAAGAAAGAAAAAAAGAAAGAAAGAAGGGAAGGAAGGAAGAAAGAAAGAAATCAGAAAAGAAAGAAAGAAGGAAAGAAAGAAAGGAAGGAGGAAGGGATGGTGGGAGGAAGGAAGGAAGGAAGGAAGGAGGGAAGGAAGTAATAAAGAAAGAATGAAGATAAAGTAAAATAAAGTAAAATATAATGTTATTAAATTAAAATATAATTATTAAGAAAAAAATTTTAAAAAAATGGACAGATAGAACCTTAGGACAAATGCTGGAAGCAAAGCTATACAGATAGAAACTCATACAGAAGCATACACATACACACTCACAAAAATGAAAAGAGGAAAAAATCATAAATCTTACTCTCAAAGTCCACTTCCTCAATTTGGGATGATTCTTTGTCTAAAGAAGGGAAGGAAGGAAAGAAAGAAAGAAAGAAGATAAAGTGACATAAAAGTAAGTTATTAAAATTAAAATTAATTATTAAGACAAAAAATTAAAAAAAAAACCCGGCCAGATAGAATCCTAGGACAAATGGTGGAAGCAAAGCTATACAGACAAAATCTCACACAGAAGCATACACATACACACTCACAAAAAGAGGAAAAGGGGAAAAATCATAAATCTTGCTCTCAAAGTCCACCTCCTCAATTTGGGGTGATTTGTTGTCTATTCATGTATTCCACAGATGCAGGGTACATCAAGTTGATTGTGGAGCTTTAATCCACTGTTTCTGAGGCTGCTGGGAGGGATTTCCTTTTCTCTTCTTTGTTCTTACAGCTCCAGGGGCTCAGCTTTGGATTTGCTCCCACCTCTGCATGTAGGTCACCGGGAGGGTGTCTGTTCTTCACTCAGAGAGGACAGGGTTAAAGGAACAGCTGCTTTGGGGACTCTGGCTCACTCAGGCCGGGTAGAGGGAGTGGGATGGATCACGGGGTGAGTCTGCGGTGGCACAGTCCAGCATGACTTTGCACCAGTCTGAGGTGCACCATGCATTCTCCTGGGGAAGCTGTCCCTGGGTCCCAGGACCCTGGCAGTGGCCGGCTGCACAGGCTCCCTGGAAGGGGTGTATGGATAGTGACCTGTGCTCACACACAGGCTTCTTGTTGGCAGCAGCAGCAGCCTGAGCACCTCATGCCCATCTCTGGGTTCTGCGCTTTTAGCCGCAGATTGCCCCCTTCTCTGGACCTCCTTTAAGCAGCACTCTTAATACTCTCTCCTCACACACCAGGAATCAAAGAGGGAAGAAAAAGTCTCTTGCCTCTTCAGCAGGTCCAGTCTTTTCCCCGGACTCCCTCCTGGCTAGCCATGGTGCACTAACCCCTTCAGGCTGTGTTCACGTTGCCAACCCCAGTCCTCTCCCTGTGCTCCGACCAAAGCCCGAGCCTCAGCTTGCAGCCCTGCCTGCCCCAGCGGGTGAGCAAACAAGCCTCTCGGGATGGTGAGTGCCGGTCGGCACCGATCCTCTGTGCGGGAATCTCCCTGCTTTGCCCTCTGCACCCCTGTTGCTGCGCTCTCCTCTGCGGCTCCGAAGCTCTCCCCCTCTGCAACCCGCAGTCTCCGCCCGTGAAGGGGCTTCCTAGTGTGTGGAAACCTTTCCTCCTTCACAGCTCCCTCCCACTGGTGCAGGTCCCGTCCCTCTTCTTTTGTCTCTGTTTTCTCCATTTTTCTTTTGCCCTACCCAGATACGTGGGGATTTTCTTGCCTTTTGGGAGGTCTGAGGTCTCTGCTAGCGTTCAGTAGGTGTTCTGTAGGAGTTGTTCCACGTGTAGATGTATTTCTGGTGTATCTGTGGGGAGGAAGGTGATCTCCACGTCTTACTCTTCTGCCATCTTCCCCTTGTCCTCTTCTCTAAATGTTTGATAGAATTCGCCTGTGGAACCATCTGTTCCTGGGCTTTTGTTTGTTGGAAGATTTTTAATCACAGTTTCAACTTCAGTGCTTGTGATTGGTCTGTTCATTTTTCTATTTTTTCCTGATTCAATCTTGGCAGGTTGTGCATTTCTAAGAATTTGTCCATTTCTTCCAGGTTGTCCATTTTATTGGCATACAGTTGCTTGTAGTAATCTCTCATGATGTGTTCAATTTCTGCAGTGTCAGTTGTTACTTCTCCTTTTTCATTTCTATTTCTATTGACTTGAGTCTTCTCCCTTTTTTTCTTGATGAATCTGGCTAATGGTTTATCAATTTTGTTTATCTTCTCAAAGAATCAGCTTTTAGTTTTATTGATCTTTGCTCTCATTTCCTTCATTTCTTTTTCATTTATTTCTGATCTGATTTTTATGATTTCTTTCCTTCTGCTGACTCTGAGTTTTTTTTGTTCTTCTTTCTCTAGTTGCTATAAGTGCAAAGTTAGGCTGTTTATTCGAGATGTTTCCTGTTTCTTAAGGTAGGATTTTATTGCTATAAACTTTCCTCTTAGAACTGCTATTGTTGCATCCCATAGGTTTTGGGTCTTCTTGTCTCCATTGTCACTTGTTTCTAGGTATTTTTTGATTTCTTCTTTGATTTCTTCAGTGATCACTTCATTATTAAATAGTGTGTTGTTTAGCCTCCATGTGTTTGTACTTTTTTACAGATCTTTTCCTGTAATTGATATCTAGTCTAATAGCATTGTGGTCAGAAAAGATACTTGATACAATTTCCGTTTTCTTAAATTTACCAAGGCTTCTTTTGTGACCAAAGATATGATCTATCCTGGAGAATGTTCCATGAGCATTTGAGGAAAATGTGTATTCTGTTGTTTTTGGATGGAATGTTCTATAAATATCAATTAAGTCCATCTTGTTTAAGATATCATTTAATGCCTGTGTTTCCTTGTTTATTTTCATTTTGGGTGATCTGTCTATTGCTGAAAGTGGGCTGCTAAAGTCTTCTACTATGAATGTGTTACTGTCAAGTTCCCCTTTTATGGCTGTTAGTGTTTGCCTTATGTATTGAGGTACTCCTATTTTGGGTGCATAAATATTTACAATTGTTATATCCTCTTCTTGGATTGATCCCTTGATCATTATGTAGTGTCCTTCTTTGTCTCTTCTAATAGTCTTTATTTTAAAGTCTATTTTGTCTGATATGAGAATTGCTACTCCAACTTTCTTTTGGTTTCCATTTGCATGGAATATCTTTTTCCATCCCCTCAGTTTCAGCCTGTATGTGTCTCTATGTTTGAAGTGGGTCTCTTGTAGACAGCATATATATGGGTCTTGTTTTTGTATCCATTCAGCCAGTCTGTGTATTTTGGTGGGAACATTTAAACCATTTACATTTAAGATAATTATCTATATGTATGTTCCTATTATCATTTTCTAAATTGTTTTGTGTTTGTTATTGTAGGTCTTTTAGTTATGTTGTGTTTCTTGCCTATAGAAGTTCCTTTAGCATTTGTTTTAAAGCTGGTTTGGTGGTGCTGAACTCTCTCAGCTTTTGCTTGTCTGTAAAGGTTTTAATTTCTCCATCAAAACTGAATGAGATCCTTGCTGCGTAGCGTAATCTTGTTTGCAGGTTTTTGTCCTTTAACTCTTTAAATATGTCCTGCCAGTCGCTTCTGGCTTGCCGAGATTCTGCTGAAAGTTCAGCTGGTAACCTTATAGGGATTCCCTTGTGTGTTATTTATTGTTTTTCCCTTGTTGCTTTTAATATATATTTTTTTGTATTTATTTTTTGACAGTTTGATTAATATGTGTCTTGGCATGTTTCTCCTTGGATTTATCCTGTATGGGACTCTCTGTGCTTCCTGGGCTTGATTAACTATTTCCTTTCCAATATTAGGGAAATTTTCAGCTGTAATCTTTTCAAATATTTTCTCAGTCCCTTTCTTTTACTCTTCATCTTCTGGAAACTCTATAATTTGAATGTTGGTGTGTTTAATGTTGCCCCAGAGGTCTCTGAGACTGTCCCTAGTTCTTTTCATTCTTTTTTCTTTATTCTGCTCTGCAGTAGTTATTTCCACTATTTTATCTTCCAGGTCACTTATCCATTCCTCTGTCTCAGTTATTCTGCTCTTGATGCCTTCTAGAGTATTTTTAATTTCATTTATTTTGTTGTTCATCATTGCTTTTTTCTTCTTTAGTTCTTCTAGGTCCTTGTTAAATGTTTCTTGCATTTTGTCTATTCTTTTTCCAAGATTTTGTATCATCTTTACTATCATTATTCTGAGTACTTTTTCAGGTAGACTGACTAATTCCTCTTCATTTATTAGGTCTGGTGGGTTTTTACCTTGCTCCTTCATCTGCTGTGTGTTTTTCTGTCTTCTCATTTTGCTTATCTTACTCTGTTTGGGGTCTCCTTTTTTCAGGCTGCAGGTTTGTAGTTCCCATTGTTTTTGGTGTCTGTCCCCAGTGGCTACAGTTGGTTCAGTGTGGTGTGTAGGCTTCCTGGTGGAAGGGACTAGTGCCTGTGTTCTGGTGGATGAGGCTGGATCTTGTCTTTCTGGTGGGCAGGTCCACATCTGGTGGCATGTTTTGGGGTGTCTGTGGACTTATTATGATTTTAGGCAGCCCCTCTGCTAATGGGTGGTGTTGTGTTTCTGTCTTGCTAGTTGTTTGGCATAGGTTGTCCAGCACTGTAGCTTGCTGGTCGTTGAGTGATGCTGGGTGTTGGTGTTGAGATGGAGATCTCTGGGAGATTTTCGCCATTTGATATCACATGGAGCTGGGAGGTCTCTTGTGGACGAGTGTCCTGAAGTTGGCTTTCCCATCTCAGAGACCATCACTGACTCCTGGCTGCAGCACCAAGAGCTTTTCATCCACACGGCTCAGAATAAAAGGGAGAAAATGTAGAAAGAAAGAAAGAAAGAGGATAAAAGAAAATAAAGTAAGATACAATAAAATAAATTTATTAAAATAAAAAATAATTATTAAGAATTATTTTTAATGTTAAAAAAATAACAAAAAAAAACCCGGAAGGATAGAACCTTAGGACAAATGGTGAAAGCAATGCTATACAGACAAAATCTCACATGGAAGCATACACATACACACTCACAAAAAGAGGAAAAGGGGAAAAAATAAAAATCTTGCTCTCAAAGTCCACCTCCTCAATTTGGGATGATTTGTTGTCTATTCAGGTATTCCACAGATGCAGGGTACATCAAGTTGATTTTGGAAATTTAATCTTATCCTCTGGAGGCTGCTGGGAGAGATTTCCCTTTCTCTTCTTTGTTCATACAGCTCCCTGGGCTCAGCTTTGGATTTGGCCCCGCCTCTGCATGTAGGTCGCTGAAGGGCGTATGTTCTTCGCTCAGACAGGACAGGGTTAAAGGAGCAGCTTATTTGGTGGCTCTGGCTCACTCAGGTCAGGGAGAGGGAGGGGCATGATGCAGGGCCAGCCTGCAGCAGCAGAGGCCGGCATGACGTTGCACCAGCCTGAGGCGCGCCGTGTGTTCTCCCAGGGAAGTTGTCCCTGGCCCCTGGGACCCTGTCAGTGGTGGGCTGCACAGCCTCCCTGGAAAGGGGGTGTGGATAGTGACCTGTGCTCGGACACAGGCTTCTTGGTGGTGGTAGCAGCAGCCTTAGCGTCTCATGCCCGTCTCTTTGGTCCGCATTGTTAGCCATGGCTCACGCCCGTCTCTGGAGCTCCTTTAAGCAGCACTCTTGTTTCCCTCTCCTCACACACCAGTAAACAAAGTGGGAAGAAAAAGTCTCTTGCCTCTTCAGCAGGTCCAGACATTTCCCCAGACTCCCTCCCGGCTAGCCGTGGTGTTCTAACCCCTTCAGGCTGTGTTCTGACCATCAGCCTTCTCCCTGCCATCCGACCAAAGCCCAAATCTCAGCTCCCAACCCCCGCCTGTCCCGGCGGGTGAGCAGACAATCCTCTCGGGCTGGTGAGTGCCGGTCGGCACCGATCCTCTGTGTGGGAATCTGTCCGCTTTTCCCTCCGCACTCCTGTTGCTGTGCTCTCCTCTGTGGCTCCGACGCTTCCCCCCTCTGCCACCCACAGTCTCCTCCCGCGAAGGGGCTTCCTAGTGTCTGTGTGAAACTTTTTATAATAATCATATGAAGTGAGTTTTTCTTTCCAAGAATTTAAGTTAATTTTCACAAAAAGAATTTTTTTCCATTCAGCCTAAGTTCATCGGCAAATATGGTGTTTATTTGTAATTAAAAATAAAATATCTAATACAATTAGCATATTTAGGCTTCAGAGCAAACATAACTGATCTTTGGCAAGAATTTCAAGTAGGAGAAATAACATGTGTAAAGGCACATGGAGAGGGTAAAACATTTTGTGAAGCACAGATTTGCTAAGTATGGAGCATTATCTTTTTATTCGTAAATCTTATATTTTACTAAATTTTTAATATTTTTATTTTATATTGGAATATAGTTGATTTACAATGTTGTGTTAGTTTCAGGTGTACAGCAAAGCATTCCAGTTATACATATATCTTTTCTTTTTCAGATTCTTTTAGCATATAGGTTATTACAAAATATTTTTATATTAATTTTTAATGGAGTGTAGCTGCTTTACAATGTTGTGCTAGTTTCTTGCTGTACAGCAAAGTGAATCAGTCATACATATACATAATTCCACACTTTTTTAGATTTCCTTCACATTTAGCTCACCACAGAACACTGAGTAAGTTCCTTGTGTTATCAAGGAGGTTCTTATTGGTTATCTCTTTTATACAAAGTAGTGTATATATGTCAGTCCCAATCTCCCAATTCATACCACCGCTCTCTACCCCCTTGGTAACCATAAGTTTGTTCTCTACATCTGTGACTCTATTTCTGTTTTGCAAGTAAGTTCATCTCTACCATTTTTCTAGATTCCACACATAAGCAATATTATATGGTATTTGTCATTTGTAACTTACTTCACATTGTATTACAATCTCTAGGTCCATCCTTGTCTCTGAAAATGGCACTATTTCATTCTTTTTTATGGCTGAGTAATATTCCATTGTATATATGTACAACATCTTTTTCATCCATTCCTCTTTCAATGGACATTTAGGCTGCTTCCATATCCTGGTTATTGTAAATAATGCTTCAATGAACATTGGGGTGCATGCAGCATGCATATTTTCATATTATGGTTTTCTCCAGATATATACCTAGGAGTGGGATTGCTGGATCATCTGGTAGCTCTATTTTTAGTTTTTTTAAGGAACCTCCATACTGTTCTCCACAGTGACTGTACAAATTTACATTCTCACCAACAGTGT
The DNA here is from genome assembly GCF_949987515.2 of Delphinus delphis. Lineage (NCBI taxonomy): Eukaryota > Metazoa > Chordata > Mammalia > Artiodactyla > Delphinidae > Delphinus > Delphinus delphis. The sequence goes on along the minus strand of NC_082704.1, from coordinate 60,429,055 downwards.
AGGAGGGTTCCCTTTTCTCCACACCCTCTCCAGCATTTATTGTTTGCAGATTTTTTTTTACTTGCATGGCTGTAGTTTATTTAAAAGTTGTCACACTTCATGTATACACAGTGATGATTAACTTGATCCATAAAAATAATAAATGTGCAGATTAGCATACAGTGGAAGTAACCCCTCTGTGGGAATATTGGCTACTTTTTAGAATTGGTACTGCAATCGAGTTGGTCCTTAGGTTCTGCTAGCATCTACTTGGTTCTGTGCTTTGATTTGTTGAATTCTGTTTTTCCTTTCATAGACCTTTTCAAGTAAGTGGCCCGTTAAATGGGATTTTGTGACCAGCACAGACTGTGCCTCCTTCTGCATGATTCTATCCAAATCCCAAGACAGTTGGGTGAAATTGCATTCTTTGGGGCAGTAACATTGAGCTGAGTATCAGGAACTCCTTCCAATTTGTAAGTTATTCACTTTCTTAAGTAACATATTTATTCTTTTGTATTTTAGAAATTAATTTAAAAACCACAGAACTGTAGTTTCTCACATTAGATCTCCTGTAGGCAGGTAGGTATGGGATTTTTGATATTTGAAACCTCCATAGGCAGTGGCTTCTGTAACCGTGGGTTTCGGGAGAGAGGACAGTGCAAAGGAAGGGAAATAAATCTCTATCTGCATCCAGAACCCCACGGTTCCTAAGATGTTGGGAGGGAAGGGAGACTGCATGGTTTAGTGAGGGAGGAAATAAATCTCCAGCCAGATAAATCCTTTGTAAAAAAGAAAATGACTTTTGTAGGTGCTTCTCTTAGTTCTTTTTCCTAACCTAATTCTGTCATCGTAGCCTTCATTTCAGTAGCTGTTGGTAAATAGTTGACACAACTATCATTTTTTTTAACTGTTTCCTTTTACAGCTTTGGCATTCTTCTACTCTTCCAAGGCCTGGATGGTGATTTCTCATAAGCTTACAGCCAGGTCAGAGGTTTGTACTCTCTGCTTATGCTCATCACTAGCTCCACACACTCCTGTCCATTTTCTTTCATATTCTTCCCCAGTGCCTTTTCTTTTCTTAGTTTTCCTTAATTAAATTTTATTGGCGTATGGTACCTTTACAATGTTGTGTTAGCCTCCACTGCACAAAAAATGAATCATCCATACACACACAGATATACCCTCCCTTTTGGACATCCCTCCCACTTAGGTTACCACATTATATTAGTTAGAGTTCCCTGTGCTACACAGTATGTTCCCATCAGTTGTCTATTTTATACATAGTATCAATAATGTATATGTGTCAATTCCAGTCTCCCTCACCACCCCTTTCCCCCCTGGTATCCATACATCTGTTCTCTATGTCTATGTCACTATTTCTGCTTTGCAAATAAGATCATCTATGTCATTTTTCTAGATTCCACATATATGCATTATTATATGATATTTGCTTTCCTCTTCCTGACTTACTTCACTCTGTATGACACTCTCTAGGTTCACCCACGTCTCTACAAATGATCAAATTTCATTATTTTTCATGGTTGAGTAATATTCTATTGTATATATGCACCACAGCTTCTTTATCCGTTCCTCTGTCGATGGGCATTTAGGTTGCTTACACATCCTGGCTATGGTAAATAGTGCTGCAATGAACATTGTGGTGCATGTGTTTTTTTGAATTATGGTTTTCTCAGGGTATATGCCCAGTAGTAGGATTGCTAGGTCACATGGTTGTTCCATTTTTAGTTATTTAAGGAACCTCCATACTGTTTTCCATAGTGGCTGTATCAATTTACATTCCCACCAACAGTGTATGAGGGCTCCCTTTTCTCCACACCCTCTCCAGCAATTGTTATTGGTAGATATTCTTGATGATGGCCACTCTGACCTGTATGAGGTTTTTTATTCACATTTCTCTAATAATTAGTGATGTTGAGCATCTTTGCATGTGTTTGTTGGCCATCTGTATGTCTTCTTGGAGAAGTGTCTGTTTAGGGCTTCCCCCCCTTTTCATGGTGGGGCCGTTATTTTTTTGATGTTGAGCTACATGAGGTGTTTGTATGTTTTGGAGATTAATCCCTTGTCAGTTGTTTGGTTTGCAAATAATTTTCCCCATTCTGAGGGCTGTCTCTTCATTTTGTTTATGATTTCCTTTGCTGTTCAGAAGCATTTAAGTTTATGCCCCCATTTTTTTAAACATCTTTATTGGAGTATAATTGCTTTACAATGGTGTGTTAGTTTCTGCTTTACAACAAAATGAATCAGTTATATATATACATATGTTCCCATATCTCTTCCCTCTTGCATCTCCCTCCCTCCAACCCTCCCTATCCCACCCCTCCAGGTGGTCACAAAGCACCGAGCTGATCTCCCTGTTCTATGCGGCTGCTTCCCACTAGAAGGGTAAGTTGTGATAAAGTGAGAGAGAGGCATGGTCATATATACACTACCCATTTATTTTTGTTTTTATTTTTATTGCTATAGGTGGTGAGTCAAAAAAGATTTTGCAGTGATTTATGTTAAAGAGTATGCCTATATTTTCCTCTAAGACTTTTATAGTATCCAACATTAGATTTAAGTCTTTAATCCATTTTGAGTTTATTTTTGTGTATGGTATTAGGGAGTGTTTTAAATTCATTCTTTTACATATAGCTGTGCAGTTTTCCAGAACCACTTATTGAAGAGACTGTCTTTTCTCCATTGTATATTCTTGTCTCCTTTGACATAGATTACGTGGCCATAGGTGCATGGGTTTATCTCCGGATTTTCTTTCCTGTCCATTGACCTATATTTCTGTTTTTGTGCCAGTTCCATACTGTTTTGATCACTGTAACTTTGTAGTGTAGTCTGAAGTCAGGGATCCTGATTCCTCCAGCTCTGTTCTTCTTTCTCAAGATTGCATTTGCTATTTGGGGTCTTTTGTGTTTCAATTCATGTTGTAAAATATTTGTTCTAGTTCTGTGAAAAATGCCTTTGGTAATTTGATAGGAATTGCATTGAATATGTAGATTGTTTTGGGTAGTATAGTCATTTTCACAATATTGATTCTTCCAATCCAAGCACATGATATATCTCTCCATCTGTTTGTGTCTTCTTTGATTACTTTCATCAGTGTCTTATAGTTTTCTGCATACAGGTCTTTTGCCTCCTTAGGTAGGTATATTCCTAGGTATTTTATTCTTTTTGATGTGATGGTAAATGGGATTGTTTCCTTAATCTCTCTTTCTGATCTTGTTAGTGTATAAAAATGCAACAGATTTCTGTGTATTAATTTTGTATCCTATAACTTTACCAATTTCATTGATGAGCTCTAGTAGTTTTCTGGTAACATCTTTAGGATTTTCTATGTTTTACTTATTTTTTTTCCAGTTTGTGCTATTTTATTTCTTTTTTGTCACTGATAGCCATGGCTAGGACTTCCAAATATATGTTGAATAAAGTGGTGAGAGTGGACATCCTTGTCTTGTTCCTGATATTAGAAGAAATGCTTTCAGCTTTTCACCATTGAGTATGATGTTAGCTGTAGATTTGTCATACATGGCCTTTATTATGTTGAGGTCTAAACCTACTTTCTGGAGAGTTTTTATCATAAATTGGTGTTGAACTTTGTCAAAAGCTTTTACTGAATCTATTGAGATGATATGGATTTATCCTTCAGTTTGTAAATATGGTGTATCACATTGATTGATTTGCATGTAATGAAGAATCCTTGCATTCCTGGGATAAATCCCACTTGATCTTAATGTATGATCCTTTTACTGTGTTGTTGGATTTGGTTTGCTAGTATTTTGTTGAGGATTTTTGCATCTATGTTCATCAATGATATTGGCTTGCACTTTTCATTTTTTGTGATGTATTTGTCTGGTTTTGGTATCAGGGTGATGGAGGCTTCGTAGAATGAGGTTGGGAATGTTCTTTCCTTAGCAAATTTTTGGTAGTTTCTGAAGGTTAGGTGTGAACTATTCTCTAAAAGTTTGATAGAATTCACCTGTGAAATCATCTGACCCTGGACATTAGTTTGTTGGAAGATTTTTAATCACAGTTTCAATTTCAGTACTTGTGATTAGTGTGTTCATATTTTCTATTTCCTCCTGGTTCAGTCATGAAAAGTTGTATCTTTGTAAGAATTTTCCTAATTTTTCCAGGTTGTCCATTTAATTTGTGTATAGTTTCTTGTGGTAATTTCTTATGATCCTTTGTATTTTTGTAGTGTCCCTTGTAACTTCTCATTTTTCATTTCTAATTTTATTGATTTGAATTCCCTGCCTTTTTTCTTGATGAGTCTTTCTAAAGGTTTATCAATTTTGTGTATCTTCTCAAAGAAACAGCTTTTACTTTCATCTTTTTTTTTCTTAACATCTTTATTGGAGTATAATTGCTTTACATTGGGTTAGTTTCTGCTGTATAACAAATTGAATCAGCTATATGTATACATATATCCATATATCCCCTCATTCTTGCATCTCCCTCCCACCCTCCTTATTCCACCTCTCTAGGTTGTCACAAAGCACTGAGATGATCTCCCTGTGCTATGTAGCTGCTTCCCACCAGCTATCTATTTTACATTTGGTAATGTATATATGTCAGTGCTACACTCTCACTTTGTCCCAGCTTACCGTTCCCCCTCCCCATGTCTTCAGGTCCATTATTTACATCTGTGTCTTTATTTCTGTCCTGCTCCTAGGTTTTTCAGAAGCTTTTTTTTTTTTAGATTCCATATATATGTGTTAGCATACAGTATTTGTTTTTTTCTTTCTGTCTTACTTCACTCTGTATTACAGACTCTAGGTCCATCCACTTCACTACAAATAACTCAATTTCATTTCTTTTTATGGCTGAGTAATATTCCATTCTATATATTTGCCACATTCTATATATGATAACCTTATGTGGATTCCCTTGTATGCTATTTGATTATTTTGCCTTGTTGCTTTTAATAATTTCTCTTTGTCTTTAATTGTTTTCAGTTTGATTAATATGTGTCTCAGTGTGTTCCTCCTGAGTTAATGCTGCGTGGACTTGGGTGACTGTTTCCTTTCCCAAGTTCAGGAAGTTTTCAGCTATTATCTCTTCAAGTATTTTCTCAGGCCCTTTCTCTCTCCCCTCCTTCTGGTACCCCTATAATGTGTATGTTGGTGTGATTAATGTTGTCCATGAGGTCTCTTACACTGTCCTCATTTCCTTTCATTCTATTTTTTTAAATTCTGTTCCATGGCAGTGATTTCCACCCTTCTGTTTTCCAGCTCACTTATTCATTCTTCTGCCTTTTATTCTGCTATTGATTCCTTCTAGTGTATTTTTTATCTCTGTTATTATAGTCTTCAATACTGTTGTCTTTTGTTTATGTCTTCCAGCTGTTTGTTAATCATGCCTCATATCTTCTCAGTCTGTTCCTTCATTCTTTTTTGGAGATCTTGGATCTTCTTTATTATTATTACTCTGAGTTCTTTTTTTAGTAGATTGCCTATTTATACTTCATTTAATTGTTCTTATGGGGTTTTATCTTATTCCTTCTTCTGGAACATATTCCTCTGCCATCTTCTTTTGTCTAACTCTCTGTGTTTGCAGTCTTCATGCTACAGGATACAGGGTTTTTGCTCCTCTTGCTTCTGTTGTATGCCCATGGTGGGAGAGGCTGATCTAGAGGTTTATGCAGGCTTATTGGTGGGAGGGACTGTTTCTTTGCCACTGTTGTGCGGATCTGGATCTTGTCCCTCTGGTGGGCAGGACCGTGTCAAGAGGTGTGTTTAGAGGTGGCTGTGGGCTCAGGGAGACTTTAAGCAGCCTGTCTAATGATGAGTGTGGCTGTATTCTTGCCCTGTTGGTTGTTTGGCCTGTGGTGTCCCAGCACTGGAGTCTAGAGTCTGTTGAGTGGGGCCAGGTCTTTGTGTCAAAATGGCAGCCTCCAGGAGAACCCATGACAATTAGTGCTCCCTGGTATCTTCACCACCAATGTCTTTGTCCCCACAGTGAGCCACAGCTGCTCATCACTTCCCCAGGATTCCCCCCTAGAGCAGCAGGTAGGTCTGGCTCAGGTTCCTATGGACTCACTGCTTTTCCCTGGGTCTCAGTGTGTGTGAAAAGTTGTGTGCACCCTTCATGAGTGGAGTCTTTTTTCTCCCAGTCCTGTGGATTTCTTGCATTCAAGCCCTGGTGGCCTTCAAAGCCAAATGCTCTGGGGGAGGGGCAGTCTTCCTCCTGATGCCAGATCCCAGGCTGGGGAGACTGATGTGGGGCTCATATCTCTCACTCCTGTGGGAGAACCTCTGTGATATAATTATTTTTCAGTTTGTGTGTTGACCATCTGGTGGGCATATGATTTGATTGCATTGTGAACATGCTCCTTCTACTGTCTCATTGCTGCTTCTTTTTTGTCTTTTGATGTAGAACATCTTTTTTGGTAGGTTCTTGTCTTTTTTGCCTGTGGTTGTTCAGCAGTTAGTTGTGATTTTGTTTTTGTGAGGGGAGGTGAACTCACATCTTTCTACTCTGCCATCTTTCTGGAGCATTTTCTTTTATATAAACTTGGACATGCCCTTGGTCTTGTTTTCTATTAATAGCTTGAACAATTATCTCAAAATCATTAATAAAATATTAGCAAACCCGATTCTACAATACATCAAAAAATCATACACCATGGTGAAATCAGCTTTATCACAGGGATGCAAGGATGGCTCAATATCTGCAAATCAGTAAATGTGATACACCACATTAATAAACTGAAAAGTAAAAAACCATGACTATCTCAATAAATGCAGGTAAAGCTTTTGACAAATTTAAATATACATTTATTTTAAAAATTCTTAACAAATTTGGTATAGAAGGAACATACCTCAACATAATAAAGGCCATACGTGACAAATCTACAGCCGACATCATACTCAATGGATAAATCTGGAAGCATTTCCTCTAAGGACAGGAACAAGACAAGGAAGCTCACTCTCGCTATTTTTATTCAACATAATATTGGAAGACCTAATCACAACAATCAGACAAGGAAAAGAAATAATAGGAATCCAAACTGGAAAGGAAGAAGTAAAACTGTCATTGTTTGCAAATGACATTACACTTTATATTGAAAATGCTAAAGGTTACCACAAAAAACAGAACTCATCTATGAATTTGATAAAGTTGCAGAATTCAAAATTAGTATAATAAAATCTATTGAATTTCTGTACACTAACAAGAAAGTATCAGAAAGACAAATTAAGGAAACAATCAAATTTAAAACTGCATTAAAAAAATGAAATACATAGGAATAAATCTGGGTGCAAGATGGATAAATTAGAAGTTTGGGATCAACAGATACAAACTACTATATATAAAATAGATAAACAACAAGGTCCTACTGTATAGCACAGGAAACTATAGTCAATATCCTATAAAAAAAAACCACAAAGGAAAAGAATATTTTATATATATATGAATTACTTTGCTGTGCACCAGAAATGAATACAACATTTTAAATCAACTATAGTTCAACAAAAAATAAAAACAAAAAAGATTGTCACCTGCCATTTCAGTAAACAAAGATGTTGTAGCCATGAAGCCATCAGCCACTGTAGCCACCCCTGGCCATGTGCCCTGAGGGGAATTCAGAATGGAGCAAAACAGGATACTGGCCTTAGATAGTTAAGATGCATATCAAAGGAATAATTTCAATGAACCCAGTCTCTTGCATTTTCCCATACAAATAAACGCACTAAAATCATTAACTTGAAATGTCTTTTTTTATGATTAACAGTAATCTTTTTATGTTTCACTATATTTTTTTTTCAGCAAAAACTCTTTTTATTCTTGTTTCCCACTTACCTCTTTGGAACATTCCTTTAGAGCTATCTGAAATGCTGCCTTCCCTGGCTGTAGTCCTCAGTAATGCCTAGAATAAAAAAAAAAAATTCTGAACTTTTAGGTAGTGAGTATTTTTTTTTAAGTTGACAGTACCCTAAAAAGCTGAACTCTTTCTCAAAATAGATTTGAGCATGTATTGCTGGAATGTGTGGGCCTTTTCCCCAAGGTATGTCTGCCCAAGGATTTATAAAGTCTGTGATGTGCACATTCCTGGGCCTGAGTGGTGGCCAAGAGGTGGATGTTTTCTAGTGGTGTAAAAGATTTGTACATATATGTTGGAGTATCTATATTATATGTGGTAGTACTCTTGTTGTGCAGGATGGCTAATTTGGTATTGCCTTGAACACTTGAGGGCTCTTCTGACCACACCTAAGGGAAAGCCACTGTGTTTTAAGGAGAGAGGTAAGTTAATGCCCGTTTTTTTATACACAAGTACAATCCTTGGATTGTACATGATGTCCCTGAAAATAAAGTGTTGTTTACAATTGTTGTCCCCCTCCAAGTGGGACCAACATCAGTTAGGGGCACAGGTTGACAGGGGTTCCAATGTGTTCTCCTAGTTGGCTTTGTAGACCTTAGGTTTCTCTGTTCAGTTTGAATAATTACACTTAGTCCTTGTTTTTGGAGGAACTTTTTGAGGGTAGTCAGCCCAATCTGTCCTGTTTGTCCATGCCACCCACAAAGTGGAATTCATTTGTCCCATGAAATGACTGAGAATGGGAGTGGGGAGAACATCTGGGGGTGTTGACAGGGGTTTTGCATCGGAGGTACAGAAGCTAAGGTCAAACTCTGCTATTTCTAATAGACTTCACAGTGAGGTTAATGGTAATAGCAATCTAATCATGATTAGAACTCTCTGGCAGGGGATGGAAGACCTGTATTCATTTAATTTAAGGCACTTGCAATAGTTTTGGAAAGTTGCACCAAAATGTTTCCCTTTATTAGAAATGCCCCAGGGATGCACCAGAAGATAAATATCATTAATGATCCTCCCTAACCCATACTTCTCAGGGTCTAAAGTGTTTTCTTCCCAGGTGCCAGGTTGTTGTTCTCACTCTATTATCACAAAAATATCAGTGCATCCCATTCCAGTAGCTACAACTGTACCTTGCTTCCAATCATCCCCTACTCACACACAGACTATTTGTCTTGAAGGATTAAGTGCAAGACAGTCAAGGGCATTTTTAATATCTATTTTCAAAATAAGTCTGCATAGTGCCCAATTCTTTTCATCTGATTATTACCTAAGTGGCAAAAAGAAAATGCTCCCTTTCTAAGGACAGCTACATTTAATGACCAGACTGCTTTACTAAACTATATGGACCAGAGAAGTACAGACAAAATTCTCTTTGAATCAGTTTTTGAAGTGGCCATGGCAATCCTCAATAACATTAGATTCCTGTGATAGAAGGTAGCATGTAAGTTCTATTACATTCCTTCACCATAGTCTAATTGTTGAGTAGCTTTGGCAATAAAAGGTGCATGATTGTTAGTCTGCAAATGGTCTGGAAAGACAAAAACATGACACAGGTTAGTTTCATGGGCTTCAGTGATGTAGCTAGAGTCAAATGAGTATGCTGATTCACTGTCATAGATTGTGGCAGAAGACATGAGGTTTCTGGGTCAGAGGCAAAGGAGCCAAATTTCATGTTCCTGTTGGAATTTTCTGCGAGAAAACTCCCTATGAGTTTCTCACACTCTGCCTGTCTTGTGAGCAAAGACACTGACAGCTTTGTTCTGGACTACCTTTTCAAGGATGTTTGTATAGCAAGGAGCCTTAGAAGATATAGTGTCTCCTTGTGGCAAAGGAGAAAGATGTGTGTACTGATCATCATAATAAAAATAATTTCTTCTTTCAGGGACAAAGACTAGGCAAGTTTCCTTGAAACCGTTTTAAAAGATAGGTGTTTCCTAAGCTCAGGGTTCCTTGGCTATGATGCAAACCCATTACATGCACTATAACAACCTGAGTCAACCTCCATAATGCCCCAGTGGACCTAGGGGGGCAATGGGAACAAATACAAACATGATGCTCATGCTACCTTCTCTTCCTTGAATAATAAAGTCCTCTCTCTCTTTTTTCTGTCAGTATTCCTGAAATAAAAGTAAAATTCCATGTACTTCACGGTTCTTGACAGACTTCTGAGGCTTTTTGGATGACTACACTTTGGCCAAGGGAAAGTTAAATCTTGTAGACCTTGGGCATCTAGGATACTCTTTTCCGTTGACTCCTTTTATTTGGACTGAAAATGCCTTCTTCTTTGATTACAGATAGAAGAATCAAGGTGAGGCACAGAGAGGGGAAGTAGGTTTAAGGGAGAGAGAAAGTTATAGATGTCCTTCAGGTTTCCATTAGATGACTCAGACCAGCTCACCAAGGTAAAAATGGTAGCTCTGATAAAGAAAGAAAAAGTGTCAATTTGACTGGTATACCTTTTATACCTTATCTCTGGGAAGTGAATGCAGTGAATAGAATGGAAGAAAGTGAGGAGTCCTCCAGATGGTTAGAGTAGAATGACCACTAAGATACTTTTCATCACTGTAAGTCTTGAAGTTGACATTTGTTTTAGTATTTATTGGGAGCTATAATAAAATAACACAGATTGGGTGGCTTATAAACAGCAGAAATTTATTTCTCACAGCCCTGGAGGCTAAGTCCAAGATCAGGGTGCCAGCAGATTTAATGTTCAATAAGAAATTCCTGGTTCTTAGACAGCCATCTCTTTACTGTGTCCTCACATGGCATAAGATGCTAGGAAGTTCTGTGACATCTCTTTTATAAAAGCAGTAATCCCATTCATGAGGGTCGGCCCTCATGACCTAATCAACCCAGAGGCCCCACCTCCTAATACCATCAACTTGGGGGTTAAGATTTAAAAATATAAATTTGGGGGCAACACAAACATTCAGACCACAGCATTTTACTCCTGGCCTTCAACATTTATATCCCTCTTGCATGCAAAATACATTCATTCTATCCCAATAGCCCCAAAAGTCTTAAATAATTCTAGCCATAAACTCAAAAGTTCAAGTCCAAATTCTCATGTAAATATCTAAATTAAGCATAACTAAGACTCAAATTATAATTCATCCTGATTAAAATTGCTCTCCAGTTCTGAACCTAAGAAATCAAACATGTTATATGCTTCCAAAATACAATGATGGGACAGGCATAGATTAAACACTTTCATTCAAAAAGGGAGAAATAAGAAAGAAAGGGGTTGACAGTTTCCAAGCAAGTCCAAAACCCAACAGGGCAAACAACATCAAATCTTAAGACTTGAGAATAAACTTCCTTAACTTGATGCTCTGCCCACCAGGTCCACTGGGGAAAAGGTTCCACCGTTTGGATACAATAGTGTGCGTCCCCACTTCCTGACACACTGGGGTGTCTCCACACCCATGGCATTGCTGGGTGCCCACACCCACAGCTCCACTGGGCATTGCCTTAGTGAGGTCTTACCTTCACATTTACCCTCTAACTGCTCATGTGCTCAAGCCTCTGGGTGGCTCCATGATTTGAATTCTCTCCTGAACAATTCTTTTCATGCCTTTCAATATGAAGAGGCTAAGAATTTTCCAAATTGTTAAGTTCTGATTCCTTTTGGATTAACAATTTCACACTTAAGTACTTTCTCTCTTTGCATTTTACTATAAGCATTCAAGAGAAGGCTGCTTCTTCATCTTTTGTTTAGAAATTTTCTCATCCAAATGTCCAAATTCATCATTCACAAGTTCTACCTTCCACAAAATACTAGGGCACAAACACAGTTCAGCCAAGTTCTTTGTCACTTTATAATAAAGATTGTCTTTCCTCGAGTTTCCAATAACATGTTCCTCATTTCCATCTTATATCTCACCAGGATGGTCTTTACCATCCATATTTCTATCAACATTTGTTAATGACGACTTAGTTATTCTCTGAGAAGGTTGAGGTTTTCCCTACAGCTCCTCTTTTCCTTCTGGGCTGTCACCAGAATTGCCGCTAGAGTTCTGTTCACATCATCATAGGCTTTTTAAAATATGCACACCCAAATTATTCCAGCTGCTACCCATTACCGAGTTCCAAAGCCACTTCCACATTTTTAGATATTTGTTCTAGCAGCACTCACACTTCTAGATACCAATTTTCTGTCTTAGTCCATTCAGGCTGCTATAACAAAATACCACAAAATCAGTGGCTTATAAGCAACAAAAATTTATTTCTTAAGTTCTGGAGGCTGAGAAATCCAAGATCAATTTGCCAGCAGATTTGCTTTCCAGTGAAGACTTCCTGGTTCATAGACAGTTGCCTTTTTGCTGTCTTTTCACATGGTGGAAGAATTCTGTGAGGCCTCTTTTATAAAAGCATTAATTTCACCTAATCGTCTCCTAATAATATCACCTTGTGGATTTTAATTTCAACATATGAATTTGGATAGGAGACACAAACATTCAGACAATAGCAGATTTTCATTACATATTTTCAACACTTGATTATGAATATTTTCAAATATACAGAAAATTTGAAAGGACACCACAGTGAAAAACCAAATAGCCATCACTTAGAGACTACAGTTAACATTTTAATATACTTGCTTTAGTACATATCCATTTCTCATTCTTTTATCCATTCATCAATTCAAATTATCTTTGATGCATTTGAAAGTAAATGGCACATATCAGTATTTTTGCTCCCAAACACTCCAGCATTTATATCATTAACTACAATTCAATATTTAGTTAAGTTTTTTCCTTTTAAGTTTGTATTAGTTTTCTATTGCTGCACTAAAAATTATCACAAATTTAGAAGCTTGAAAGAATACCTGTTTATTAGATCACAGCTCTGTAGGTCAGAAGCCCAGCATGGTATACCTGGATTCTCTGCTCAGGGTAACAAAACACTGAAATCAATGATAAGACAGACCAAGTTCTCATCTGAAGCCTCTGAGGAAGAATCCACTTCCAAGCTCATTCTGGCTGTGGCTGAATTCAGTTCCATGCAACTCTTAGACTGAAGTCCCAGTAATTACTAGCTATCAGTCAGGGGCTGTTATCAAGTCCCAGAGACCACCCATATTACGTGTGATGTGACCTTCACTATTCAGCAGGAGAGAATATCCCTTGCACCAAATCTCTTTACTGCTTTCATTCTTTCTGACTCCTCCATTGTTTACATCTAGACCCAGATTTAAAGAGACCATGTGATTAGGTCAGGCCTACCTATGTAATCTCTCTTAAAGTCAACTACTATATGATATAACCTAATCACAAGAATGAAAGACATAATATTCGTATTTCCAAGGATTATATAGTTCATGTACATCAGGAAGCAATGAATTTTGCATATCATCTTAAAATTCTGCCTACCATAGAAGTAAAATTTACATGACTTAAAAGATAGATCATGAATGTATCATTCCATGAATTCTAACAATTGCATTCACCCCATGAAGTTCCCTTATGTTTTTTCTCAGTAAATACCTACTTACACATCCCTCAGATAAAACCATTATTCTGATTGTATTCTATCAGATTAGTTTTGTTTCTTCTAGGTCAGAAGTTGGCAAACTCTACAGCTCATGGGCTTAACTTTACACACTGTCTACTTTTGTAAATAAAGTTTTATTGGAATATGGGCATGCTTATTCATTGACTTATTGTCTATGACTGCTTTCTCACTACAACAGGAGATTTAAGTTTTTGCAACAGAGACCACATGGCCCACAAAACTTAAAACATATGCTATCTTACCCTTTACAGATAAATATTGTCAATTCTTATTCTAGATTTTCATATGAATGGAATCTTACAGTATGTATTTCTTTGTGAAAGGCTTCTTTCACTTACCATGTTTTTGAGATTCTTCCATGTTGTTGCATCTGTCAGTAGCTAATTTATATACTAATTAATAGTACTCTATTGTAAGGCTACACCACAGTTTATTTATTCTTCTACTGTTGAGCACTTGCCCTTTTTCCAGATTTTAACAGTTATGAATAAAAATACTAAAAGCATTTTGGTATACATCTTTTTGTGGATGCATGCTTTATTTCTCTTGTGTAAATACATAGCAGTAGAATTGCTAGGTCATAAGGAAAACATATATTTAGTTTTATAAGAAACTGCCATAGTCCTGCCTACCCATGAACATAGCTCCCAGTTCCATCTGACCAGGAAGCCTAAGCAGAACACCCAGGAAGCTGTGTAGCCCATTTTAGAGCCCCATGTACAGTAGCAAATGAGCATAGAACCCAGCCAACATATCTGTCCATCTGCGGCACAAAGCCAGTGGAATTGTCTGACCAGGGAGCTCGGTGGGCAGTTCTACCTGATTTGGGTACTCAGACATTGAGCAGTAATGGCTGTGGAGCTTGTTTCATGGACCTGCCTGAGCAGGGAAGCAAAGTTGCAGCCTTATCCAACTGCTGAGTGTAACATCAATCCCCACCTGGCTAGGAACTTGACCAGAGAATCCAGGTGACCACAGAGCTCATATTACAGCTGTGCTTGGGCAGGAAACCAACCCAGTTTTCCTATCCAACTGTTCTCAAATAGTGGCATCCTTCTGACTTCAGACTTCAGGTAGTGGCCTCACCCAAACTGAGGCATGAATTGCAAGACTAATCTGGTAAATGTGCTACCCAGTGACCTGTCCAGAGCCCCAAGCTGAGTGAAGAACCATCTCTGACAGAGTAAATCTGTAAAATCCTGAAGAGGAGACCACTTATTCATATGAACATATAACAATGCAAGGAATCAAGGATCACAATGAATTAGATAAACATGACATCACCAAAGGAAACTAATAAAGCTCCAATAAGTCAAATGAAGGAACTGACCTTATGAACAGAATGATTCTCTTAAAGAAGTTTAGTGAAACAGAAGAAAACACAGATAGACAAATAAAATTAGAAAAACAATGCATGAAGAAAATGAGAAGTTCAAAAAGAAATGGAAATCATTAAAAAACCCCAAAATTTTAGATTTGAGGAATACAATGACATAGAGAGCTTCAAGAACAGACTCAATTAAACAGAAGAAAGAATAAATGAACTAGAAGAAAAGTCATTTTGAAATTATCCAGTCAGAGTATCAAAAAGAAGGCAGAATGAAAAAAAGTGGACTTATGTGATATTATCAAACAAAACAATACATGCATTACGAGAATTCCAGAGGGAGAAAAGAAAGATAAAGGGACAAAAGTTATTATTTAAAGCAATAATGGCTGAAAACTTCCCAAATGTGGGGAGAAAATAGACATCCAGATTCATGAGGTATGAAAGGCCCCAAATAGTTTGAAAATGAAGGGAGCTGTATTGAAACACAATTAAATTGTCAAAACTCTAAGAAAAAGAATTTTGAAAGAAGCAATAGAAAAGTGACTCATCACATACAAGGGAACCCTCATAATAGTATGAGTGGATAATTCAATAAAAACTTTTATGCCAGGAGAGAGTGGGATGATATATGTGAAAATATTGAAAGAAAAATATTGTCCACAAAGGATGTTATACCCATCAAAACATTCCTTCAAAAATGAGAGATAAAGACTTTCCTGAAAAAACAAAACTAAGGAAGTTTATCACCACTAGACCTGCCTTACTAGAAACGTTAAAGGGTGTTTTTCAAGAAAAAAAATGTGAATTAACAACATAAAAACATGAATGTATGTATAAAACTCACTAATAAAGGTAAATATATAGTAGTCTAAGTCAGATTCCCTAATATTGTAATGGTGGTGCTCTAGTTTAGCAACTAGTTTTACAACACTAGTTTAAAAGATTTTTTTTAAGTTATTAAAAATAACAATAACAACAATTTGTTATTAGATACACAAGATAAAAATATGTAAATTGTAACATCAATAACAAAATGTAGCAGGGGGAGTAAAAGTTTAAAGTTTACATATATTATCGAAGTTAAGTTGTTATCAGCTTATAATAAGGCATTATATATATATATGTGTGTGTATATATATAATTTATATAATATATAATTATATATACAATTAATTTTATATAAGCTTCATGGCAATCACAAAGGAAAATCTGTAGTAAATAAACAAAACATTAAGATAAAGGAGTCTAAGCATACTGCTATAAAAAATTATCAAATGATAGGGTTTCCCTGGTGGCGCAGTGGTTGAGAGTCCACCTGCCGATGCAGGGGACATGGGTTCGTGCCCCGGTCCAGGAAGATCACACGTGCCATGGAGCAGCTAGGCCCATGAGCCATGGCCGCTGAGCCTGCGCGTCCAGAGCCTGTGCTCCACAACGGGAGAGGCCACAACAGTGAGAGGCCCGTGTACCACAAAAAAAAAAAAAGTTATCAAATGATAAAAGAAGACAGCAAGATTGGAAGGAACAAATGAACTATAAAACATTCTGAAAATAATAAATAAAATGGCAATAGTAAGTTATTACATATCAATAAGTATTTTAAATATAAATGGATTAAATTCTCCAATAAAAAGACATATAATGTCTGAATGGATAAGAATATGAAATCCAACAATATGCTGCATTTAAGACACTCACTTTGGTTTTAAAGAACACATAGACTGAGAGGGAAGGGATGGGAAAAGATATTTCAAGCAAATGATAACCAAGAGAAAACAGGGTTAACTAAACTTTCATCAGACAAAATACACTTTAAGTGAAAAATGGTAACAAGAGACAAAGAAGAAGAGACAAAGACAAGAAGACAAAGAAGATCAGTCATAAGCAGGAAGTAACAATTGTAAGTAATTTTGCACACAAAAGTTTAGCATCAAAATATATAAAGCAAATACTAACAGAACTAAATCTAGAAGTAATCAGCAGTACAATAATAGTTGGAGACTTTAATACCCAACTCTCAACAATGGAAAGATCATCCAGACAGAGAATATATAAGAAAATAGCAGATTTGAAAATCCCTATAAACCAAACAGATATATAGAGAGCATCCCATCTAATAACAACAGAAAACACATTCATCTCAAGTACGTATGGACCATTTTCTAAGGTAGATCATATTTTAGACCACAAAACAAGTTTTAGTAAATTTAAGACTGAAATCATACCAAGTATTTTTTCCCACCACAATTGTATGAAACTAGAAATAAATAAGAGGAAGAGGACTGACAGGAAGATGGCGGAAGAGTAAGACGCGGAGATCACCTTCCTCCCCACAGATACACCAGAAATACATCTACACGTGGAACAACTCCTACAGAACACCTACTGAAGGCTGGCAGAAGACCTCAGACCTCCCAAAAGGCAATAAACTCCCCACGTACATGGGTAGGGCAAAAGAAAAAAAGAAAAAACAGAGACAAAAGAATAGGGATGGCACCTGCACCAGTGGGAGGGAGCTGTGAAGGAGGAAAAGTTTCCACACACTAGGAAGCCCCTTCACGGGCGGAGACTGCGGGAGGCGGAGGGGGGAGCTTCGGGGCCGTGGAGGAGTGCACAGCAATGGGTGCGGAAGGCAAAGCGGGGAGATTCCTGCACAGAGGATCGGTGCCGACCGGCACTCACCAGCCCGAGAGGCTTGTCTGCTCACCCCCAGGGAGGACGGGGCTGCGAGCTGAAGTTTGGGTTTCGGTTTCGGACGGAACACAGGGAGAGGACTGGGGTTGGCGGCTTGAACATAGCCTGAAGGGGTTAGTGCACCACGGTTAGCCGGGAGGGAGTCCGGGGAAAAGTCTGCACCTGCTGAAGAGGCAAGAGACATTTTCTTCCCTCTTTTTTTCTTGGTGCGCGAGGAGAGGAGTTTAAGAGCGCTGCTTAAAGGAACTCCAGAGAAGGGCGCGAGCCATGGCTAAAAGCACGGACCCCAGAGACGGGCGGGAGACACTAAGGCTGCTGTTGCCGCCACCAAGGGGCCTGTGTGCGAGCACAGGTCACTCTCCACACCCCTCTTCCACGGAGCCTGTGCAGCCCGCCACTGCCAGGTTCCCGGGATCCAGAGACAGCTTCCACGGGAGAACGCACGGCGGGCCTCAGGCTGGTGCAACGTCACACTGGCCTCTGCCGCCGCAGGCCCGCCCCGCACACAGTGCCCCTCCATGCCCCCCCACGCCTGAGTGCGCCAGAGCCACCGAATCAGTGGCTCCTTTAACCCCGTCCTGTCTGAGGAAAAAACACACGCCCTCCAGCGACCTACATGCAGAGGCAGGGCCAAATCCAAAGCTGAGCCCCTGTGAGCTGTGAGAACAAAGAAGAGAAAGGGAAATCTCTCCCAGCAGCCTCAGAAGCAGCGGATTAAAGCTCCACAATCAACTTGATGTACCCTGCATCTGTGGAATACCTGAAGAGACAAGGAATGATCCCAAATTGAGGAGGTGGATTTTAGGAGCAAGATCTATGATTTTTTTCCCCTTTTCCTCTTTTTGTGAATGTGTATGTGTATGATTCTGTGTGAGATCTTGTCTGTATAGTCTTGCTTCCACCATTTGTCCTAGGGTTCTATCCATCCATGGTTCTTTAAAATTTTTTTTCTTAATAATTAATTTTAATAACTTTATTATTCTTTCTTTCTTTCTTTCTTTCTTTCTTTCTTTCCTTCCTTCCTTCCTTCCTTCCTTCCTTCCTTCCTTCCTTCCGACAACGAATCATCCCAAATTGACGAGGTGGTCTCTGAGAGCAAGATTTATGATTTTTCCCCCTTTACCTCTTTTTGTGAGGGTGTATGTGTATGCTTCTGTGTAAGATTTTGTCTGTATAGCTTTGCTTCCAACATTTGTCCTAAGGTTCTATCCGTCCCTTTTTTTTCCTTTTCTAAATAAGTATTTTTTTAATTCAATAACTTTATTATACTTTATTTTATTTTTACTGTCTCTTCTTTCTTTCTGTCCTTTTTCCTTCTTTCTCTCCTTCCTTTCTTCCTCCACCCCTCCCTCACTCCTTTATTTCCTTCTCGCCTTCTTTCCTTCTTTGTTTCTTTCTTTCTTTCTTTCTTTCTTTCTTTCTTTCCTTCTTTCTTTATTCCTTCCTTCCTTCCTTCCTTCCTTCCCTCCTTTCCTTCTTTCTTTCCTCACACTTCTACTAATCCTCTCTACTTTTTCTCCCTTTTATTCTGAGCCATGTGGATGAAAGGCTCTTGGTGCTCCAGCCAGGAGTCAGGGCTCTGCCTCTGAGGTAGGAGAGCCAACTTCAGGACACTGGTCAACAAGAGACCTCCCAGCTCCACATAATATTAAATGGCGAATATCTCGCAGAGACCTCCATCTTAACACCAGCACCCAGCTTCACTCAACGACCAGCAAGCTACAGTACTGGACAACCTATGCCAAACAACTAGCAAAACAGGAACACACCCCCAGCCAGAGCAGAGAGGCTGCCTAAAATCATAATAAGGCCACAGATACCCCAAAACACACCACCAGACGTGAACCTGCACACTAGAGAGACAAGATCCAGCCTCATCCACCACAACACAGGCACTAGTCCCCTCCACCAGGAAGCCTACACAACCCACAGAACCAACCTTAGCCATTGGAGACAGACATAAAAAACAGCAGGAACCACGAACCTGCAGCCTGCAAAACGGAGACCCCAAACACAGCAAGATAAGCAAAATGAGAAGACAGAAAAACACACAACAGATAAAGTAGCAAGATAAAAATGCACCAGACCTAACAAATGAAGAGGAAATAGCCAGTCTACCTGAAAAAGAATTCAGAATAATGATAGTAAGGATGATCCAAAATCTTGGAAATAGAATGGACAAAATGCAAGAAACAGTTGACAAGGACCTAGAAGAAATAAAGATGAAACAAGCAACGATGAACAACACAATAAATGAAATTAAAAGTCCTCTAGATGGGATCAATAGCAGAATAACTGAGGCAGAAGAACGGATAAGTGACCTTGAAGATAAAATAATTACTGGAAATAATTACTGCAGAGGAATTGGAGTGGAATTGCAGTGGAAATAATTACTGCAGAGCAGAATAAAGCAAAAAGAATGAAAAGAACTGAGGACAGTCTCAGAGACCTCTGGGACAAGATTAAACGCACCAACATTCGAATTATAGGGATTCCAGAAGAAGAAGAGAAAAAGAAAGGGACTGAGAAAATATTTGAAGAGATTATAGTTGAAAACTTCCCTAATATGGGAAAGGAAATAGTTAATCAAGTCCAGGAAGCACAGGGAGTCCAATACAGGATAAATCCAAGGAGAAATACGCCAAGACACATATTAATCAAACTGTCAAAAATTAAATACAAAGAAAGCATATTAAAATCAGCAAGGGAAAAACAACAAATAACACACAAGGGAATCCCCATAAGGTTAACAGCTGATCTCTCAGCAGAAACACTGCAAGCCAGAAGGGACTGGCAGAACATATTTAAAGTGATGAAGGAGAAAAAACAGAAACCAAGATTGCTCTACCCAGCAAGGATCTCATTCAGATTTGATGGAGAAATTAAAACCTTTACAGACAAGCAAAAGCAGAGAGTTCAGCACCACCAAACTAGCTTTACAACAAATGCTAAAGGAACTTCTATAGGCAAGAAACACAAGAGAAAGAAAAGATCTACAGTAACAAACCCAAAACAATTTAGAAAATGGGAATAGGAACATAAAATATCGATAATTACCTTAAATGTAAATGGACTAAATGCTCCCACCAAAAGACACAGATTAGCTGAATGGATACAAAAACAAGACCCTTATATATGCTGTCTACAAGAGACCCACTTCGGACCTAGAGACACATACAGACTGAAAGTAAGGGGATGGAAAAATATATTCCATGCAAATGGAAGCCAACCGAAAGCTGGAGTAGCATTCTCATATAAGACAAAATAGACTTTAAAATAAGGACTATTAAAAGAGACAACGAAGGACATTACATAATGATCAAGGGATCGATCCAAAAAGAAGATATAACAATTGTAAATATTGATGCACCCAACATAGGAGCACCTCAATACATAAGGCAAATACTAACAGCCATAAAAGGGGAAATCAACAGTAACATATTCATAGTAGGGGACTTTAGCACCCCACTTTCACTAATGGACAGATCATCCAAAATGGAAATATATAAGGAAACACAAGCTTTAAATGATACATTAAACAAGATGGACTTAATTGATATTTATAGGACACTCCATCCAAAAACAACAGAATACACATTTTTCTCAAGTGCTCATGGAGCATTCTCCAGGATAGATCATATCTTGAGTCACAAATCAAGCCTTGGTAAATTTAAGAAAATTGAAATTGTATCAAGTATCTTTTGTGACCACAACACTATGATACTAGATATCAATTACAGGAAAAGATCTGTAAAAAATACAAACACATGGAGGCTAAACAATACACTACTTATTAATGAAGTGATCACTGAAGAAATCAAAGAGGAAATAAAAAAATACCTAGAAACAAATGACAATGGAGACACAACGACCCAAAACCTATGGGATGCAGCAAAAGCAGTTTTAAGGGGGAAGTTTATAGCAATACAAGCCCACATTAAGAAGCAGGAAACATCTCAAACAACCTAACCTCGCACCTCAAGCAATTAGAGAAAAAAGAACAAAAAAACCCGAAGCTATCAGAAGGAAAGAAATCATACAAATCAGATCAGAAATAAATGAAAAAGAAATGAAGGAAACAATAGCAAAGATCAATAAAACTAAAAGCTGATTCTTTGAGAAGATAAACAAAATAGATAAACCAATAGCCAGACTCATCAAGAAAAAAAGGGAGAAGACTCAAATCAATAGAATAAGAAATGAAAAATGAGAAGTAACAACTGACACTGCAGAAATAAAAAAGATCATGAGAGATTACTACAAGCAACTCTATGCCAATAAAATGGACAATCTGGAAGAAATGGACAAATTCTTAGAAATGCACAACCTGCCAAGACTGAATCAGGAAGAAATAGAAAATATGAACAGACCAATCACAAGCACTGAAATTGAAACTGTGATTAAAAATCTTCCAACAAACAAAAGCCCTGGACCGGATGGCTTCACAGGCAAACTCTATCAAACATTTAGAGAAGAGCTAACACCTATCTTTCTCAAACTCTTCCAAAATATAGCAGAGGGAGGAGCACTCCCAAATTCATTCTACAAGGCCACCATCACCTTGATACCAAAACCAGACAAGGATGTCACAAAGAAAGAAAACTACACGCCAATATTACTGATGAACATAGATGCAAAAATCCTCAACAAAATACTAGCAAACAGAATCCAACAGCACATTAAAAGGATCATACACCATGATCAAGTGGGGTTTATTCCAGGAATGCAAGGATTCTTCAATATACGCAAATCTATCAATGTGATAAACCATATTAACAAATTGAAGGAGAAAAACTATATGATCATCTCAAAAGATGCAGAGAAAGCTTTTGACAAAATTCAACACCCATTTATGATAAAACCCTGCAGAAAGTAGGCATAGAGGGAACTTTCCTCAACATAATAAAGGCCATATATGACAAGCCCACAGCAAACATCATCCTCAATGGTGAAAAACTGAAAGCATTTCCACTAAGATCAGGAACAAGACAAGGTTGCCCACTCTCACCACTCTTATTCAACATAGTTTTGGAAGTTTTTGCCACAGCAATCAGAGAAGAAAAGGAAATAAAAGGAATCCAAATCGGAAAAGAAGAAGGAAAGCTGTCACTGTCTGCAGATGACATGATACTATACATAGAGAAACCTAAAGATGCTACCAGAAAACTCCTAAAGCTAATCAATGAATTTGGTAAAGTAGCAGGATACTAAATTAATGCACAGAAATCTCTGGCATTCCTATATACTAATGATGCAAAATCTGAAATTGAAATCAAGGAAACACTCTCATTTACCATTGCAACAAAAAGAATAAAATATCTAGGAATAAACCTATCTAAGGAGACAAAAGACCTGTATGCAGAAAATTATAAGACACTGATGAAAGAAATTAAAGATGATACAAATAGCTGGAGAGATATACCATGTTCTTGGATTGGAAGAATCAACATTGTGAAAATGACTCTACTACCCAAAGCAATCAATAGATTCAATGCAATCCCTATCAAGCTACCACTGGCATTTTTCACAGAACTAGAACAAAAAATTTCACAATTTGTATGGAAACACAAAAGACCCCGAATAGCCAAAGCAATCTTGAGAACGAAAAACGGAGCTTGAGGAATCAGGCTCCCTGACTTCAGACTATACTACAAAGCTACAGTAATCCAGACAGTATGGTACTGACACAAAAACAGAAAGATAGATCAATGGAACAGGATAGAAAACCCAGAGATAAACCCACGCACATATGGACACCTTATCTTTGATAATGGTGGCAGGAATGTACAGTGGAGGAAGGACAGCCTCTTCAGTAACTGGTGCTGGGAAAACTGGACAGGTATATGTAAAAGTATGAGATTAGATCACTCTCTAACACCATACACAAAAATAAGCTCAAAGTGGATTAAAGTCCTAAATGTAAGGCCAGAAACTGTCAAACTCTTAGAGGAAAACATAGGCAGAACACTCTATGACATAAATCACAGCAAGATCCTTTCTGACCCACTTCCTAGAGTAATGGAAATAAAAACAAAAATAAACACATGGGACCTCATGAAACTTCAAAGCTTTTGCACAGCAAAGGAAACTGTAAACAAGAGCTAAAGACAACCCTCAGAATGGGAGAAAATATTTGCAAATGAAGCAACTGACAAAGGATTAATCTCCAAAATTTACAAGCAGCTCATGCAGCTCAATAACAACAACAAAAAAACAACCCAATCCAAAAATGGGGAGAAGACCTAAATAGTCATTTCTCCAAAGAAGATATACAGACTGCCAACAAACTCATGAAAGAATGCTCAACATCATTAATCATTAGAGAAATGCAAATTAAAACTACAATGAGATATCATCTCACACCAGTCAGAATGGCCATCATCAAAAAATCTAGAAACTATAAATGCTGGAGAGGGTGTGGAGAAAGGGGAACACTCTTTCACTGCTGGTGGGAATGTGAATTGGTTCAGCCACTATGGAGAACTGTATGGAGGTTCCTTAAAAACTACAAATAGAACTACCATATGACCCAGCAATCCCACTACTGGGCATATACCCTGAGAAAACCAAAATTCAAAAAGGGTCATGTACCAAAATGTTCATTGCAGCTCTATTTACAATAGCCCGGAGATGGAAACAACCTAAGTGCCCATCATCAGATGAATGGATAAAGAAGATGTGGCACATATATACAATGGAATATTACTCAGCCTTAAAAAGAAACAAAATTGAGCTATTTGTAATGAGGTGGATAGACCTAGAGTCTGTCATACAGAGTGAAGTAAGTCAGAAAGAGAAAGACAAATACCGTATGCTAACACATATGTATGGAATTTAAGAAAAAAAATGTCATGAAAAACCTAGGGGTAAGACAGAAATAAAGATGCAGACCTACTGGAGAACGGACTTGAGGATATGAGGAGGGGGAAGTGTGAGCTGTGACAGGGCGAGAGAGAGTCATGGACATATACACACTAACAAACGTAAGATAGCTAATTGGAAGCAGCCGCATGGCACAGGGATATTGGCTCTGTGCTTTGTGACTGCCTGGAGGGGTGGGATAGGGAGCGTGGGAGGGAGGGAGATGCAAGAGGGAAGAGATATGGGAACATATGTATATGTATAACTGATTCAGTTTGTTATAAAGCAGAAACTAACACACCATTGTAAAGCAATTATACCCCAATAAAGATGTTAAAAAAAATAAAAGAATAAGAGGAGGAAAGCTGAAGAATATGCAAATACATGGAAATTAAGCTATATATTCTTGAAGAACTAACAGATATAAGAAGTCAAAAGGGAAATTTAACAAAATATCTTGAAACAAATGAAAATGGAATCACAATGTACCAAAACTTATGGCAGGCAGTAAAAGCAACCTTAAGAGGAAAGTATATAGCAAGAAACAGATACATAAAGTGAAGAGAAAGATCTCAAATAAACAACCAAATTTACACATAAAGGAACTAGAAAAAGTAGAACAAACTATGCTCAAAATTAACTAAAGAAAATAAATAATATTAAAAGAAATATAAATAAAAAAGAAACTGGAAATATAATAGAAAAATGATAAAAATATGAGTTGGCTTTTGAAAAGATAAGATTTGCAAACTTTTACCTAGATTAACTAAGAAAAATAGAGAAAGATTACTGAAATTAATAAAATTATAATGAAAGAGGACAAATTACTATTGATACCATAGAAATAAAGATCAGAAGAGACTACTATGAACAATAATACACCAACAAATTAGATAGTTTAGAAGAAATGGATAAATGTGTAAAAACACACAACCTCCCAAAACTGAATTATAAAATAACAAAATATGAACAGACCAATATTGAACAGGAAAATTAAAGCAGTAATCAGAAAATTCCCAACAGTGAAAAGCCTATGACCAAATGGTTTCACTGGTAAATTCTGCCAGATATTTAAGCGGAATTACTGGCAATTCTAAAGTTTTTCCAAAAAATTAAAGACACTCCCAATCTCATTTTACAAGGCTAACATTACTCTGATCCTAAAGAGTGATAAAGACACTGCAAGGAAAGAAAACTACAGGCCAATATCCTTAATTAATTCAGATGCAAAAATTCTCAACAAAATACTAGCAAAACGAATTCAACAGCACATGACACACCATGAGTGATTAGGATTTATCCCTGGGGCACAAGGATGGATCAACATACACAAATCAATAAATATAATATATTGCATTAATAGAATAAAATATAAAAATCATTTGATCATCTCAATAGATGCAGAAAAGCATTTGACAAAATTTAATATCCATTAATGATAAAAAAACTATCAACAGATTGAGTATAGAAAGAATGTTCCTCAACAAAATAAAAATCATACCTCAGGTAACTTCATACTCAATGATGAAATGTTGCATGTTTTGCCCCTAAGGTGAGGAATAAGACATGGGTGACCACTCTTATCACTCCTATTCAAAATAGGGCTGGAAGTACTAGCCAGAGAAATCAGTCAATAAAAAGAAATAAAAGGCATCTGAATCAAAGAGGAAGAAGTAAAATTGCCTCTGTTTGCAGATAACATGATATTACCTATAGAAAAGCCTAAAGACTCCACCAAAAAACACTAAGAACTAATGATGAATTAAGTACAGTTGCAGTATACAAACAAGATACAAAAATCAGTTTCATTTCTATACACTAACGATGAATTATTTCAAGAATAAATAACCAATTCAATTTACTCTAGCATCAGAAAAAAATACTTAGGAATAAATTTAGCCAAGGAGATGAAAGTTCTGTACACTGGAAACTATAAGATATTGATGAAAAAAATCAAAGAAGGCACAAATAAATGGAAAGATATTCTGTTATTGTATTGAAAAAAATAATATTGTTTCGATGTCCATACAACCTAAAACCATCTATAGAATCAATGAAATCTCTATCAAGATTTCAATGGCATATTTCAAAGATACAAATGACAACCCTAAAATATGTTTGAAAACATGAAAAATCTTAAAGAGCTAAAGCAATTCAGAGAAAGAAGAACAAAGCTGGAGACATCACACTTGCTGATTTCAAACTATATTACAAAGCAATAGTAACCAAAACAGTATGGTATTGGCATAAAAACAGACACATAGATCAATGGAACAGAATAGAGACCAGAAACAAACCCATGCATATATGGTCAACTAATCATTTACAAGTTCACTAAGAACACACAAAGAGGAGAGGATAGTCTCTTCAACAAATAGTGCTGGGAAAACTAGACATCCATATACAAAACAAATGGAATTAAACCCTCATCTTATGCAACACAAAAAAAAATTCTCAAAATGGGTTAAAGACATAAATGTAATATCTGAAACCATAAAACTCCTAGAAAAAAATAGGACAAAACTCTTTGACATTGGTCTTGACACTGATTTTTTGGGTATGACACCTAAAGCACAAGCAAACAAGTGAGACCTCATCAAATTAAAAAGCTTTTTCACAGCAAGAAAAGATCAACAAAATAAAAGGCAACATACAAAATGGGAGAAAATATTTACAGATCTTATATCCAATAAGGGGTTAAAATCCAAAATACATAAGGCACTGATACAATTTAATAGGAAAAAAATGCAATTGTAAATGAGCAAACCTCTTGAATACATATTTTTCCAAAGAAGATATTCAAATGGACAATAGGTACATGAAAAGGTGCTCAATATTCCTAATCATCAAGGAAATGCAAATCAAAATCACAATGTAATACCACCTCACATCTGTGAGAATGGATATTATCAAAGAGACAAGTGATAACAAGCTCTGGTGAGAATGTGGAGAAAAGGAAATCCTTATGTACTATTGGTAGGAATGTAAATTGGTGAAGACAATGCGGAAAAAAGTATGGAGGTTCCTCTGAAAATTAATAATAGAACTACCATAAGAGGCGACAAATCCCACTTCTGGGTATATATCTGAAGGAAATAAAATTACTAAGTCTAAGAGATGTCTGCACTCTCACGTTCCTTGCAGCATTATTTAAAATAGCCAAGACATGGAAACAATCTAAGTGTCTATCTAAGTGTCTATGGATAAATAAGGAAAATGTGGTATATATGGAATATTATTCCATAATGTAATATTATTCATCCATAAAATATGGAAGGAAACTTGTTTTTTGCAACAACATGGATGGACCTTGAAGACATTATGCTAAGTGAAATAATTCAGACATGGAAAGACTGTATGATCTCACATATATGAAATCTAAAAAAACTCATAGAAACAGAGAGTAGATTGGTGGCTTCCAGAAGAGGGGTGGTTGGAAATGGGGAAATGGTAGAAGGTAGTCATAAGTTATTTACAAACCTCCAGTTGTAAGATAAATAAGTTCCTAGGATATAATGTACAGCATATTGTCTATATTTAATAATACAGTACTGTAAATTTGAGAGTTGCTAAGAGACTAAATCTTAGGAGTAATCAAAAGAAAAAAAAATTGTAGCAAATGTGAGTTGATGGATGCTAACTAAATTTATCATGGTAATTAATTCACAACATATACGTGTATAGAATCATTACGCTGTACACCTTAAACTTATACAATGTTATATGTCAATTATATCTACTGAAACTGGAAAAATAAAAATTAAAATATAAAATAATTACAACTGGCAGAGCTTTTCCCAGAGTAGATGTATCATTTTATATTCCCACCACGAACGTCAGTTGCTTTATACTCTTTGCTAGCAACTTATTGTCAGCCTTTTTAATATTAGCTATTCTACTAAGTGTGTAGTAGCATTACATAGTGGTTTTGTTTTTCATTTCTATGATGAATACTGATGTAGAGAATTTTTTCATATGCTTATGATCATTCATATATGTTCCTTTGTGATGTATCTGCTCAAATATTTTGCCCATTTTAATTGCCTTTTTATTATTGATTTGGAGGATTTTTAAATATATTCTGGATTCCAGTCCTTTTTCGTATATATGTTTTGCAAATATTTCTCCTAGTCTGTGGTTTGGTTATTTATTTTCTTAATGATGTCTTTTAATGAACAGTTTTAAAGTTAGACAAAGTCTAATTTTTTTTTCAGAAAAATGCCACTGTTGGTCAGGAGGGAAAGGGTGGGCATCAACAGGAAACAAAATGTTACTAGCAGGGACAGAAAGTAACAGCAGTGATGAGGCAACTTTGTGCCACTTTGAGGAATATCACCCAAAATTACAAGTTCAAATATTCAGTCATAATTCCAGAAATAAAAGAGCACATATTAGAAATTAGAGGAGTGTTGCAGAGGCTCAGGTCCTTTAAAGGTCATATGGAAAAACTGAAGAAAACTTATTACATAATTATCTCCTGACAGCTTAAATTTCGTCTTATGTAAATTGTCTTTATATCATATAGAAATTCTCTACTTTTGTTTAGTAACTTTTCAGAGGTAGGCAGCCAATTTTAAGTACTGATCTTTGTCACATGTTAGCATGACACACAGATGAAAAATAATGAGTTAAGTTTTTCTGCTTGTTGAAAGAAAATTTCTATAGTCAGTCGAGGTACACTTAATCCTACTTATTATTAACTGATGTCACAGAACAGAAGCAATATATTAAGTCCATAAATACAATAATAATACCATATTTCTCTGTTGTGTATTTATGTACATACTATTCAAAATATTTTATGGACATAAACTTCAAAAAGAAATTGTTTCCTCAGTTGTAGAAAGACTTTTAAGGATCCTGAAACACTTCCAAGTGATCCATGAATAGAACCCTTATCTTAATCATTCTCTGAACTATTTATCATTTTTATTCCCATCATCAGTTTACACTGGTGTTCTCCAAAGGTTACAAAATGCATGATGTCACAACAGATTGCTTGCAGAAGCATATTGAAAACTCAGCTATCTTTTATTAAGCTAAATATGAAGGAACTTTGCAAATATGTAAAATGATGCTGCTTAGTAATTTTTTTATTTTGGACTATAATTACTTATCTTAAAAATATAATTCATCTTACCATGTAATGAATGTATTATTGCTATTTTAATGGAATAATACATAATTATTTTAAAAAATTCTCATCAGTTTTAAACAAAAGCTTTTTGTTTAATCATTCAATTTTTTTTTAATGTAAAGGAATCCTGAGACCAAAAATGTGAGAACTGCTGAACTATATCATCTTATAAAACTTGTTTAGGTAAAATATTCTATGATGACTGACTCAGAACAGAATTCAGCATTAGGCCCATAAATATAATAATATTCCACTGATGGATTTTTTTCTGCTTTGCCTGCTAATTTTCAAAGAGCTCAAAAACACTGTATAAAGGAGAAGGTCTTCATTTCTTTATCTGCAGGAAACTAACTACACTAATGCCTTTTTAAATCCCTTGTATTTACTCTATGTTTCCAATTTTCCCTAAGTTTCTTTTCTCCCTCTTCTTCTAACCTTTATATTTGATTGACCCTTATTTGATATTTAAAGGCTGCATATAGATCAATTAAAATGTAAGACCCTATAGGAAAATTCTCTCTGAAAAAAGGATAAAACTGGGAAAGAGGCCTCTTCTGTACTTTGGTCATCTTTAAAATCTGGTCAGAATTAGCAGATTTGGGCCTTCCCTGGTGGCACAGTGGTTGAGAGTCCACCTGCCGATGCAGGGGACACGGGTTCATGCCCTGGTCTGGAAAGATCCCACATGCCGCGGAGCGGCTAGGCCCGTGAGCCATGGCCGCTGAGCCTGCGCATCCGGAGCCTGTGCTCCACAACAGGAGAGGCCACAACAGTGAGAGGCCCACGTACCACAAAAAAAAAAAAAAAAAAAAAGAATTAGCAGATTTGTATTTGAATTGGCAGGTACATATTCTCCAAGGAGAAAGTCACTATCTGGAATAATATGATTAAAAGAACACATTTTATTTCCTTTACAGTAAGCACATGCTTGCTTTAATATATAATATTTGCAATTCTCTGATTAGATAAATAAAATATGTATTATCTGTGACTTTAAATGTATTAAGCACACAGTATTGATTTTGGTTGCATATCTTACTTCAACATTTGACAAATGTCCTGAGATGTGTCTATGAATAAACAGTGCTTTATAAGGGTGTCGAATGAATACACATGTATGTAAATTCTCAGAGACTGTGCTGCTGGTTTCTTTAAATATGGTGGTTATTCTCAAGGTTTATGTTATCCAACAATGCTGCCATTTTAGCCAAATGGTAACCTAATTAAAGTAGTAAAGATTTAGGAATACAAACATACTTCATAGATATTGTGGGTTCAGTTCCAAACCACCTCAATAAAGTGAATATCACAATAAAGCAAGGCAAATTTTTGGCTTCCCATATAAACGTTATGTTTACACTATATTGTAGTCTATTGAGTGTGCAATAGCATTTTGTCTAAAAAACAATGTACATACCTTAATTAAAAATTACTTTATTGCTAAAAATGGTAACCATCTGAGCTTTTAGCAAGTCATAGTCTTTTTGCTGGTGGAGGGTCTTGCCTCAATGTTGACAGCTGCTGACAGATCAAGGTCATGGTTTTTGAAGGTTGGGATGGCTGTGACAATTTTTTAAAGTAATACAATAAAGTTTGATTCATTGATGGACTCTTTCTTTCATGAACAATTTCCTGTAGCATGTAGTGCTGTATGACAGCATTTTACCCACAGAAAAACTTCTTTCAAAACTGAAGTCAATACTCAAACTCTGCCTTTGCTTTACCAACTAACTTTATGTAATATTCTAAATCCTATGTTGTCATTTCAACAATCTTCACATTATCTTTACCAGGAGTAAATTCCATCTCAAGAAACCCCTTATTTGCTCATCCATAAGAAGCACCTCCTCCTCCACTAAAGTTTTATCATGAGATTGTAGCAATTCAGTTACATCACAGGCTCCACTTCTAATTCTAGTTTTCTTGTTATTTCCACCACACCTGCAGTTACTTCCTCCACGGAAGTCTTGAATCCCTCAAAGTCATCCATGAACTTTGGAATTAGCTTCTTCCAAACTCCTGTTGATGTTGACATTTTTACCTCTTCCCATGAATCGCAAACATTCTTAATGGCATCTAGAATAAGAAATTATTTCCAGAAGGTTTTCAATTTACTTTGCCCAGATCCACAGAGGAATCATTGTCTATGGCAGCTATAGCCTTACAAAATGTATTTCTTAAATTAGACTTGAACATTGAAATCACACCTTGATCCATGGGTTGCAGAATTTATGTTGTGTTAGCAGGCATGAAAACATTAATCTTGTTGTACATCTTCAGCAGAGCTCTTGGGTGACCAGGTGCATTGTCAATGAGCAGTAATATTTTGAAAGAACTTTTTTCTGAGTAGTACATTTCAGCAATGGATTAAAACATTCAGTAAAACATGTTGGTTTACATGTGCTGTCATCTATGCTTTCTTGTTCCATTTACAGAGCACAGTCAGAGTAAATTTAGCATACTTCTTAAGGGCCCTAGGATTTTCAGAATGGTAAATGAGTATTGGTTTCAACTTAAAGTCACCATCTGCATTAGCCCCTAACAAGAGAGACAGCCTG
Source organism: Delphinus delphis (assembly GCF_949987515.2). Lineage (NCBI taxonomy): Eukaryota > Metazoa > Chordata > Mammalia > Artiodactyla > Delphinidae > Delphinus > Delphinus delphis. The sequence continues at coordinate 60,397,154 of NC_082704.1, read as the reverse complement.
TCCTTTGAAGCCAGGCATTTACTTCTCTCTAGGTTTGAATTCTCTAGATGGCACTCTCTTCCAATATAAGGCTGTTTCATCTACGTTTAAAATCTGTTGTTTTGTGTAGCTAACTTTATTAATTATCTTAGCCGTATTTTTCTGGGTAACTTGCTGCTGTTTCTACATCAGCACTTGCTACTTCACCTTGCATTTTTATGTTATGGAGATGGCTTCTTTTTTAAACCTCATGAACCAATCTCTGCTAGCTTCAAACTTTACTTCTGCAGTTTTCTCAACTCTGTCAAACTTCATAGACTTGAAAGAGTTAGGACCTTGCACTGGATTAGGCTTTGGCTTAAGGGCTTAATATTATGGCTGGTTTGATCTTCCATCTGGACTGCTAAAACTTTTTCCATATCAGCAATAAGGCCATTTTGCTTTCTTATCATTTGTGTATTTGCTAGAGTAGCACTTAATTTTTTTCAAAAACTTTTCCTTTGCATCCATAACTTGGCTAACGATTTGACACAAGAGGCCTAGCTTTCAGCCTGTCTTGGCTTTTAACATGCCTACCTCACTGAGCTTAAATTATTTCTAGCTTTTGACTTAAAATGAGAGATGTGCAACTCTTCCTTTCCCTTAAACACTAAGATACCATTGTAGGGTTATTAATTGGCTTAGTTTCAATATTTTGTATCTTAGGGAATACAGAGGCCTGAGGAGAGGGAGAGAAATGGGGGAACAGCTGGTCAGTGGAGCAGTCAGAACACACTAACATCCAGTTTACTACAGTGTGCCAAGCGCAGCCTAGTTACTTTTTATATGTTCCTAATTTAATTCTCATAGAAACCCTAAAGAGCTGTTATAAGTATCCTTATTTTTCAGTTGATGGAACTATGATTCAGAAAGATTAAATGACTTGCCCAGGGCCACTCAGCTAGTAAGCGGCAAAACTAGGATTCAAATCCATTTTGCTTGACTAATAGGAGAAGATAATCTGCATTCCATTTATATTTAGATTTTTGAACACATTATCATTTATGCCAGTGTGTCTCAATACCTTACACAATCTCAGGCACACAGTAGTTAATACGTTTCTTTTAGGAAATTCTAAAATGGCTTCAATTATATAAGCACAGTGGAGAATGGTGGCCTAAAAATATAGAGATCTTCTTCAAATTATGATAGGCTTACATCTTGATAAACCCATAATAAGTTGAAAATATCATAAGTCAAAAATGCATTTGGGCTTCCCTGGTGGCGCAGTGGTTGAGAGCCCGCCTGCCGGTGCAGGGGACACGAGTTCGTGCCCTGGTCCGGGAAGATCCCACGTGCTGCGGAGTGGCTGGGCCCGTGAGCCATGGCCACTGAGCCTGCGCGTCCGGAGCCTGTGCTCCACAACGGGAGAGGCCACAACAGTGAGAGGTCCACGTACTGCAAAAAAAAAAAAAAAAAAGTACATTTAATACACCTAACCAACTGAACATAATAGCTTAGCCTAGCCTACCTTACATTAGCCTAAAGTTGGGAAAAATCATCTAACACAAAGCCAGTTTTATAATAAAATGTGGAATATCTCAGGTAATTTATTGAATACTATACTGAAAGTGAAAACAGAATGTTTGTAAGGGTACAGAATGGTTGTAAGTAAATCAGTTGTTTACCCTCACAATCACATAGTTGACTGCGAGCTATGGCTTGCTGTTGCTACTCAGCATCATGAGAGAGTATCCTACTGCATGTCACTAACCCGAGAAAATATCAAAATTTAATATTCGAAGTTTAGTTTCTACTGAATGCATGTCTGTTTGGCACTATTGTAAAGCCAAAAATATTGTAAGTTGAAACATCATAAATCAGGGATCATCTGTACTGGGGAAAGATTAATTCTGCTTGACATTTTGGGACAGGATTGCCGTTCAATTTCAATATCTAAGAATTGAGAGAGTTAGCTTCCAATTCCTTTTGCACCAATTTGGTATACTTTTCTATTTGCTTACTTGTAAAGCTTGGATGCAAACATAGCAACAGTAATCATGCTTTACTTCTAACTTCTAATTGTCTGTAAACCAATAATAGCATACTTTATTGACTGATTCTTATAGAGCATACTTAGCATTCCAAAGCATTACAGTCCTCCTATCACAGTACCACCTGCAGCACCTTTCCTACTCTTATCAGTGAAGTCATTCTATTCTCATGTACATGACTTGCAGTTTCAGTTTTAGATGCACCTGTTTCTATATCATATCCCTAAGACGCTGTGTGAATTACATTATTTTTCTTTCCCAACTGGGTTACCAGCCTTGAAACTGTTAAGTGCATTCTGTTCCTTTTCTCTTGCCCACATAGGTTGCCATGGATTTTTTTTAATGTTATGTATTAAGTCATACAGGGATAATTGAAATCTGTCTGTATATGCTTCATTCAAACCCTATCCATAGTTGGCTGAGTGAGTATTAAGAAGCACTAAGGGTACTCTCAGTGGTAGCCCAAAGTCACCAGACTTGGCATTGGAAATGCTGAATTCTAGTCCAGACTGACATTTACCATTTCTTTTTACTTTGGACACGTCTCCTAACCTCTCTGATTCTCATTTTATTTATCTAATAAATTAATTTTAGAGACTACAAATCTCTCACAGGACCTTTGCCAATGCATGTATACATGTATGTAGACATACATATGTACTTATTAATTTAATAGTTGTTGATTTCTTCCCCTGCCCACCCCCTCCCCGACTTAAGACAGAACTTGCAACAAGTAGATTTGTAAGGAATTCACACATAGTTTGAGATAGAATTAAAATGACGGTATCTAGGAAACCAATTACTAGAAACCTAAAATAAAGGCGAGAAGTACACTTGTGTTTTCACTGATCTCAGAGGTTGTGAAACAGTAGTAGAATGCTAACAATCACATATTTTCAAAGAATGAGGGGGAAAATTAATAAGGCCATGTCCTTAGGCACTTTGAATACCTGGTAACATAGTCCTTGAGATGACAAAATATTGTGTTTATTTTCATTGAGCTACCTTTCTGTTTTTTAGAGATTTACAAGGTTGTAAAAAAGTATTTTCTTCTCTAGAAGATTATCAAAATCAGTAAAAATGCACAATTCTCAGATAACAAGATGCTACCTCAGATGCAAGAATCAGTCCTCTGTTATTTCAAACTTGAAAGTTTTTCTAGTTAAATATGTTTTGTTAACAGATTTTTTTCATGCTGAAAATCATTTCCTCATCTTTGCAAACCATTGTGTCATATTGGCTACTCAGCATGGTAACTGATTAAAAACTACTAGGTGAGAAACTGTGAAATGTCTTTATTAATGATATTAGATCTAAATAATAAATTTCAAACTCAGTACATAGGTAGATGGCATATCATCTCTTTTGCTGATTGGAGAAGACCCATCATGTTATTATTGGAACATATACTAGTCATCAGAGTCCAGACTTAATAAGTGACAGGAAGTGGGGAATTATAGCAATTGGCCACTTAGGGCTGGGAGAAATTCTTGCCTTAATTATCTGGCAATTTCAGATAAAGGATTTTTCCTCTGAATAGTGAGAAAATTACTTCATTTCTCCACTTCTCTCTGAAGGTAGGGAATTAATCTGTCTGAAATTTTAACTTAGTTCAAATACTTGGTATATGATCTATTAAAACCTAATTTACTTTATGAAAATACTAGATTGCAGGATGGCCACTCTATTATCCTTGGCCAGTTATTAAATCAAATGAATTGCATGATGCATCCGGTTTTGTGAGAAATAATTGTTTAGATGAAACAGCCCAAGACTTGGCTAAACAATGCTAAATCATTTATTCATCACAATAGCCATTAATTGAGAGAACAATGGACTGGGAATCAAGAAGTCAGGGTTCAAGTCTCCAGTGCTGCCATTTAAGAGCTGTAGAATCTTGGACAATTTATTTAATCTCAGTTACCTCATTATAAAATAATATATTGAATTAAATGTCTTCAGTCTTAGTCTGTTCAAGCTACTATAACAAAATTCCAAAGACTGGGAAACTTAAGAACAACAGATATTTATTTCTCACAGTTTTAGAGGCTGAGAAATAAAAAATGAAGGTGATAAAATCATGGTTTCATTCTGGTGAGGGCCCTCTTCCTGTTTCATAGCCAGGACCTTCCTACTGTGTCCTCACATGGTGGAAGGGACAAGAAATCTCTCTGAAGCCTCTTTTATAAAGGCACTAATCCCATTCATGAGGGCAGCCCTTATGACCTAATCACTTCCCAAAGGCCTCCACCTCCTAATATCATCTCATTATGTATTATGATTTCTACCTGTGAATTTTAGGGAGATGCAAACTTTTAGACCATAGCATTCCACCCATGGTCCCCCCAAATTCTTGTCCTTCTCATGTGTCATCAACTCAAGAGTATACATCCAAAATCTCATCTAAATATGATTTTAATCAGATATGAGTGACATCATTCATCCTGAGGCAAGCTGCTCTCCAGCTATAAACCTGTAAAAGCAAGCATGTTATGTGCTTCTAAAATAAAGTGATGTGACAGGCATAGGATGAACTCTCCTATTCTAAAAGAGAGAAATAGTATTCCCACCACAAAAAAGAAATGATAATTATAAGATGTGATAGAGGTGCTAGTTAATGCTACACTGCCAATAATATTACAGTATATAAATGTATCAAATCAACATGTTTGTTGTACACCTTAAACTTAGACAATGTTATATGTCCAATATATTTCAAGAAATAAGAAAAAAATTAAAAAACACAAAAGGGAGAAATAGGAAAAAGTAAAGGGATAATGATTCCTGAGCAAGTCCAAAACCTTAAGACCCACTGGGGTTGTGGTCTTGTAAGCATATAGGGTAAGGGGTCTCCAGAGGAAAAGAACCAGATATAACTTTCTTAACATGAGAGAAGCCATTTTAGGCCTAATCCACTTTGTCATCTAAGCATAGCCACAATGCTTGCAGAAGAATAGGTCTCAGTAGTTAATAATTTTAAGGGAATAAAAGAAGGTAAAAACAGCTATTACCAGGCCAGGGAGATAATGTAACCATATCGGATACAATATATCAGTTGTAAAGACACCCAGTTCTGTTTCAAAGGTAAAGATTAGCCCAAAGCACATTCTTGAGCTGTTTTGCAAAATTCAAACCCCCTCGAGCACTCAACCACCAGATTAACTGGAAATTAAGGAATGGTAATACTGACCTTTTCTGACCCTTGTGACTTCAATCAACTAGAGCCTGGACACTGTCAACCTTTGCCTCAATTCTGTGCTGAATTCTCCTTTGCTTAAGCCCCCCCATGAATATGCATACACTCTTAGCTTAAAATTTCCCCAATTATGTTTTACAGGGAGACACTGCTTTGGGAAATATCCCAGGTGTTCTCCTTACCTGCTGCAAGTAATAAACCCTTCCTTCTCCCACTCTTTGGCTTGGTTGTGTCTTTTGGCTCAACACCCACCAAGAGGCAAATCCAGATTTTAGATAACAGTCCCAACTTCCAGATACTCTGGGGTGGTGGTGGGGCCCACAAGTTTTGCTGGGTGCACATACCAGTTATGGGTTGTAGTCCTGTGCCTGTGACTCTCCCAGGTTGCAATTGCACAGGTGGCTCTACTGGTTTGTTGTCTCAGAGGTTGACCTGCCTGCTTAGCTCTGGATCCTCTGGGCATTGATCTAGTGGGAGTTCTCTGTGGTAACCCTGTCCCTATAGTGGCCCTCTGCCAGTGTTGTGTGCCTGGAGCCCTTTGTGGCGCTATCCTTTGAGATCTAAGATGAGATAGCCACACTCCTGGCCTTTGAAAGCTGCACCTGGGATAATTGAGGAGGCTGGAGCTGGAATTTAAGGAGCAGAAGTCACAATGTGAGGTGGTACATGGCAGAGACAGCCTATTCTTTGAAATCATTCTGCCCTGCAGGCCCTTGCACTATGGATCTGCGGTAGAAGGGGTAGTCCCAAAGATCTCTGAAATGCCCTAAAATAGGTCATTTTTCCATTGTCTTGGACAATAGGTCCTGGATTCTGTTTAGAAAGCCAGTCAATCTCTGCATTGTCTTGATGAATAGCTCCTAATTTCCACTGAAACGATCAATCCATACCAATCTCTTCATCAAATTTGGCACGCCACTTGTGTTCTCTCTGAACAAGTTTTCTTATTTCTTTCAACATGAATAGCTCGAGAATTTTCCAAATTTTTAAAGTCAACTTCCTTTTTGATTAACAATTCCACCTTCAAATCATTTCTCTTTTCTCAAATTATAATATAAGCATTCAAGAGAAACCAGACCCCTCCTTCAACACTTTGCTTATAAATTTCTTCAGTCAAATAGTCAATTTTATTGATCACAATTTCTACTTTCCACAACACACTAGGACATGAACACTATTCAGCCAACCTCTTTGCCACTTTATAACAAGGATTGCCTTTTCTCCAGTTTCCAATAAAATATTATTCATTTTCATCTGAGACCTCATCAGAATGGCCTTTACTATCCATATTTCTGTAGCAGGAAGAGGGACCCCTTCCAGGGCCCGAGAGTGGACTCTTGTCTAGCACTCAAAAATGAATTGTCGGAGGATACACATGAGCCGACAAAGCAAGAGACTTTATTGGGAAGGGGTGCCCAGGTGGAGAGCAGCAGGGTAAGGGAACCCGGGAGAACTGCTCTGCCACATGGCTTGCAGTCTCGGGTTTTATGGTAATGGGTTAGTTTCAGGGTTGTCTCTGGCCAATCATCCTGACACAGGGTCCTTCTTGGTGACACGTGCATCACTCAGCCAAGAGGGATTCCAGTGATAAGGATTCTGGGAGGTATGGACATATGGACTTGTGTCTGGAACCAATCTCCTGCAGATATCAAGGAATGACAAAATTCTTCTAGCCTCTGCCCATTGCCTAGTTCCAAAGCTGCTTCCACATTTGTAGGCATTTGTTACAGCAGCAACCCCACTTCTTGATACCAATTTTCTGTCTTAGCCTGTTCAGGTTGCTATAGCAAAATACCACAGACTGAGTAGCTTATAATAAATAGAAATTTATTTCTTACAGTTCTGGAGGCTGGGAAGCCCACAATCAAGGTATTACCATGGTTGCATTCTGGTGAGAACTGTAAACAAAAATTTTGCCCACCATTCCAGTTCTACAAGGATCAAGTCATTAGTCACTGCAGTTGCCCACTGAGAGTGTATCCTGAGGGGAATTCAGGATGGAAGAAACAGGATGAAGCATTGTGTGCTTTTAGATATATGGACCCCTAGATAGTTAAGATGCATGTCTAGGGAAGCAATTCAATGACCCCAGATTCTTGCATCTTCCCATACACAGAAAAGCACTAATATTATTAACTGAGATATCTGATCCTTGTGACTAGCAGTAATATTTTACCAAGATGTATGCTTGACTACATGCATTTCCCAGCCAAAAAAAATATATATATATATATGTATACTAGCTACTCCCCTAGTTCTTTGGGGTGGTTCCTCAGAACTATCTGAGAAACTTTCTCCCAGGCTATAGTCTTCAGTAAGTGCCCAAATAAAACTGAAACTTACAGCTCTCATGTTGTGCTTTTTTTTTTTTTCCGGTTGACAACTTTGGAGATCACAAAGGGACCCGGAGAAGACTTCTCGCCTTCGCCTGAAGTCTACGAGGACTTGGAGCCTTGGTACTAGCAAAGGGTCCTTGTGCCTGTCCACCTCCTCAGTGAGTTTGGACAAATATGGGTAAAACTCTCCTGGTCTTGTATCTCCCAATTATTGGTTAATGATTCTGAGCTTCATTTGGTGATAAATAAAAAGGTAACTGACTCCTCAGTTGAGAGACACCGAGTAGGATTTGCTCGGATAAAAGACATTGAATGGTTTGGACTAGGTAAGAGGTTGGCTTAGTGTCTTTCCTCAGTTTGGCTACCTTAACAGCATTCGTTGAAATAAAAGTGGAGATACCATATGAGAGCTCTCTGATCCAAAGAAAAGGGACACAACTCCTCCTGGCCAGTTACAGATTTTTCAGGCAACTGAGAAATATACAGGAATGGTAGAAGTGAGTCCTCATTCTGTGCAGCAGTCCCATAGGGAAACCTACTCATTAATTTAAAACTTACCTATTCAGCGTTTCTCTAGTGGTGCAGTGATTAAGAATACACCTGCCAATGCAGGGCACATGGGTTGGAGCCCTGGTCCGGGAAGATCCCACATGCAGCAGAGCAACTATTCCCATGCACCACAACTACTGAGCTTGAGCTCTAGAGCCCATGAGCCACAACTACTGAGCCCGTGTGCCACAACTACTGAAGCCCTCACACCTACAGCCCATGCTCCACAACAAGAGAAGCCACCACAATGAGAAACCTGCACACCACAATGAAAGACTGGACCCCGCTCACTGCAACCAGAGAAAGCACACACACAGCAACAAAGACCCAAAGCAGCCAAAATAAATAAATAAATAAATTTATTTAAAAAAGAACAAAAAACAACTTAGCCATTCAGGGATGTACAATATAAGAGTTGGCCACTCAGTACTTCGAGCACCCATGGTGATTTTAGACTGCTGGAGAGGGAAGCTGAGACACATAAAAGCTGAAATGACTCTAGGGTGATATCTAGAGGAGTTAAGCTCACAAACAGCATACTGGGACCACACACAATTTTATGAGCAATTTTATTCCAACAAACAAATGTTAAAATGGGGAATAGAGTTTCTCAAACAGAGAAATGAGGGGCGCTAGATAACCTATGACTAATGCCCCAGCCGGGTTTATGTATGAACAGAACTTATACTTGCAAGTACTTACTTAAACGGGAATTAAAGGAAGTCATGTCCTGAAATGGCCAAGATAGGGCTCTTTTGACATTCCAAAAACTGTTTGTGTGTGTGTATGCGTGTGTGTGTGTGCACGCACAGTTAGAGAAAGCTGGAAGAAGGTAAGAATTCTTACCATGTCAGTCAGTCTCCTGGATCTCTACCCGCAGGGTCTGTTGGGAACAAGAGTGTTAAGAGTTTTTCATCTTTTCTAAAATTAGATTAGTGGGAGAAAATATTTGTAGGGCTAGCTCCTTGGGCTCAGCAATTCTTGGTTTGAAATTTGGTAGAGTACTCTAGGTTCGTTGATCCTTTTCCTCCCAGAAGAGGTCACTGTTTTTCTTTGTATCTGTATTTTGTGTCCTTTGTTATGAGGAGGAAAACCATTGGTCTGATTAGGTTTTCCTTTTGCCTTGTTATGTATCCTGAGAACACGACTTATTGACCAGTGAGAATATTCTCTGGTCTCCACCATCTAAGAGGCACATATACTGGCATGCATTTAGTGGTCAGTTGAATACACTGGGATTCCAAGCTGAGCATTCTTTGTCCGACAGTGTCACTTCTCAGGGGAGTTTGTCATAAGGGCTCTCAATGTATAAGAGGGCTTTATCATCTCAACCTTTGTTGTTTCTGCTGTAAAATGAAGTTCTTTTTCTTAGACTATCCTTGGGAGTGAACTTTCTGCATCTTGTGAGAGCTGCATCCTTTCCACTTTCTTGTGGGACACCACTTACATCCTTGGTTAAGCCATAAAAAGGCTTCTTGGTTTGAGTTGCTATTGAGATCCTACTGGTCAATGGCCAAACAATGGATCCTTTGAATCGGAAAGACGTCTAAATCATTAAAATTTTAGAGAGTGCTCATCTTAAATAATTGTACCTATTTAATTGGTATGCAAAAGCCCCAAAAGCCTTCAAAATAATTTCATTAAAGGATTTTTTATACAAGGCTAATGCAAGATTAAAGATATAAATGTACCTAAAACAAAAGACAATAAGGTTGACATCGCTCTTACTGCTCCACTCTATCCTCCTTTATCTGAGTGCTTATTCTAGTAATCCTCTGTCTGGATTGCCTTTCCAAGCTGAAGAGACTATTAAACAGTTACCTTTAGAAACAGAACCACCTGAGTCTGGTCCTCTTCAGGTCAAAGGCCAAACTGAGGGCCATAATTAAAGAATTTCTTAAACTCATATGTTTTTGCCAATGGATTTCCAAGATAAGAGGCCACTGGTCTGACTAAACTTGTGACCATAGCTAATCTTCAGAGCTAGATAGGAATGTTTTGGTCCTCTCCCTTAAATTAAATGTACCCAGAGGGAAAGAAAAACATGCCAATATAGGTGGATGTGTATGGCAGTCCTTCAATATCATTTAGGTGGTCACCCAACTCTTTGTAGAATTAAAAACAGCTGGCCTTGATTTTACAAATCTAGTATTTATAGGACCAAAGACGTGTCTTAAGAAACAATGTGTATGTGTCTATATGTGTGCGTGTGTGTGTTGTAGATGTGTGGTATTGCCAAAATTAATTTGTAAAAGAGCTTTATTTAGTTGGCTTAAAGAAAATTGAGTGCTTGTATAAATTCTCAGAAATATAAAAGAAATCGATAGATGAATGGATAAAGAAGATGTGGCACATATATACAATGGAATATTACTCAGCCATAAAAAGAAACAAAATTGAGTTATTTGTAGTGAGGTGGATGGACCTAGAGACTGTCATACAAAGTGAAGTAAGTCAGAAAGGGAAAAACAAATACCACATGCTAACACATATTTATGGAATCTAAAAAAATGGTTCAGAAGAACCTAGGGGCAGGGCAGGAATAAAGATGCAGACATAGAGAATGGACTTGAGGACATGGAGAGAGGTAAGGGTAAGCTGGGACGAAGTGAGAGAGTGGCATAGACATATATACACTACCAAATGTAAAATAGATAGCTAGTTGGAAGCAGCTGCATAGCACAGGGAGATCAGTCTAGTGCTTTGTGACCACCTAGAGGGGTGGGAGAGGGAGGGTGGGAGGGAGAAGCAACAGGGAGGAGATATGGGGATATATGTATATGTATAGCTGATTCACTTTGTTATATAGCAGAAACTAACACAGCATTGTAAAGCAATTATACTCCAATAAAGATGTTAAAAAAATAGATGAATTTAAAGTTCATGTTATCTCGGAAATACACAGTATTAAATTATTACTTGGTATTAAATTAGTTTAAATTTCTTGGTTTAATACAGACAAGTCTTTAGAGTCATCAACATTAAGTATAATACTTTTATTGTGCTTAGCTTTACTAGAAGTCAAAAAGATCTTATATTTGTTGCAAAATTCGTCAGCAAGAGAAGCGACTTGATATGATGAAATGCTTATAAGTAAATTAAAAATGTATTAAGAGATTTTAGGTGAACTCTTTAAGAATAATTATGTTTTATGGTATGTCTACTTAAAAATAGTTACACCAAATCTTTTTGATAACTTGAAACTTTAGAGTTTTGCTAAATTAAGTTAAATGATGAAAGTTTATTGAATAACTAGGTAATTCTCATATAAATGAGATTCTAAAGCATTAATTACTGAACACAGGTTTCCTTTTATAGAGAAACTAAAGATATTTAGGACTAAATATCTAAAGATATTTAATAAATATGTTTGGTGCTACACTAAGGCATTTTCTATAAGAAAGCATGTTTTTTAAAAAACTATAAATAGCATTTAGAAGTTTGCCAATCTACAGAATGCTAATATAAAAAAAGTTCACAATTGTTTACTTCTTAGATTTTGCTAGAAATTAAGGCTTTTAAGAGTTGAGAATTGTAATTAAAACCACAAATATTAATAAGGAAAACATATTTGTATGTAAAGAAAAAGAAGGTATAAAGAATGGAAACACAGTTAAGTGAAGAGAAAGCAATTTTGTCCTAAAGAAAGGTTAAAAAGAGGGAGAGAGAAAAAGGGGAAACATAGGACAAAATCTAAAGGTAAAAAAAAGTGAGTTATAGAAGGTTTGTGGATAAGAAACCCTGAGAAAAAAGTTCTGTACATGATCAGGACTGGCTAAGATTAGAACAAATTTAACTGAGTAAATGAATTTTAGTATTAAAGGTAAGATGGTGCAAAATCTGAATCTGGTTTTCTCTGTTAAGAGAACAAAGTTTGGGGCGGAGAGGAAGATGGCGGAAGAGTAAGACGCGGAGATCACCTTCCTCCCCACAGATACACCAGAAATACATCTACACGTGGAACAACTCCTACAGAACACCTACTGAAGGCTGGCAGAAGACCTCAGACCCCCCAAAAGGCAAGAAACTCCCCACGTACCTGGGTAGGGCAAAAGAAAAAACAGAGACAAAAAGATAGGGACGGGACCTGCACCAGTGGGAGGGAGCTGTGAAGGAGGAAGGGTGCCCACACACTAGGAGACCCTTCGTGGGCGGAGACTGCGGGTGGCAGACGGGGGGAGCTTCGGAGCCGCGGAGAGCACAGCAACAGGGTGCAGAGGGCAAAGCGGGGAGATTCCTGCACAGAGGATCTGTGCCGACCGGCACTCACCAGCCCGAGAGGCTTGTCTGCTCCCGCGCCGGGGCGGGCGGGGCTGCGAGCTGAGGATCGGGCTTTGGTCGGAGAGCACAGGGAGAGGACCGGGATTGGCTGCATGAACAGAGCCTGAAGGGGTTAGTACACTACGGCTAGCCGTGAGAGAGTCCAGGAAAAGGTCTGGAGCTGCCGAAGAGGCAAGAGACTTTTTCTTCCCTCTTTGTTTCCTTGTGCACGAGGAAAGGGGATTAAGAGTGCTGCTTAAAGGAACTCCAGAGACGGGCGCGAGCCGCGGCTAAAAGCGTGGACCCCAGAGACGGGCACGAGCTGTGGCTAAAAGCGCGGACCCCAGAGACGGGAGGGAGATGCTAAGGCTGCTGCTGCCACCACCAAGGGGCCTGTGTGGGAGCACAGGTCACTATCCACACCCCTCTTCCGGGGAGACTGTGCAGCCCGCCACTGCCAGAGTCCTGGGATCCAGGGACAACTTCCCCGGGAGAACGCATGGCGGGCCTCAGGCTGGTGCAATGTCACGCCGGCCTCTGCCGCCGCAGGCTCGCCCCGCACTCCGCGCCCCTCCCTCCCCCCGGCCTGAGTGAGCCAGAGCCCCTGAATCAGCGGCTCCTTTAACCCCATCCTGTCTGAGCATAAAACAGACGCCCTCCAACGACCTACACGCAGAGGCGGGGCCAAATCCAAAGATGAGCCCATGGGAGCCGTGAGAACAAAGAAGAGAAAGGGAAATCTCTCCCAGCAGCCTCAGAAGCAGTGGATTAAAGCTCCACAATCAACTTGATGTACCCTGCATCGGTGGAATACATGAATAGACAGCGAATCATCCGATATTGAGGAGGTGGACTTTGAGAGCAAGATTTATGATTTTTTCCCTTTTCCTCTTTTTGTGAGTGTGTATGTGTATGCTTCTGTGTGAGATTTTGTCTGTATAGCTTTGCTTCCACCATTTGTCCTAGGGTTCTATCCGTCCGTTTTTTGTTGTTGTTGTTGTTGTTGTTGTTGTTGTTGTTTGAATATCTTCTCTTAATAATTAATTTTAATAACTTTATCTTCTCTCTTTGTTTCTTTCTTTCCTTCCTTCCCTCCTTTACACAAAGATTCATCCCAAATTGAGGAGGTGGACTTTGAGAGCAAGATTTATGATTTTTTTCCCTTTTCCTGTTTTTGTGAGGGTGTATGTGTATGCTACTGTGTGAGATTTTGTCTGTATAGCGTTGCTTCCACCATTTGTCCTAAGGTTCGATCCGTCCGTTTTTTTTAATAATTACTTTTTAATTTAATAACTTTATTATATTTTACTTTATTTTATTTTACTGTATCTGCTTTCTTTCTTTCTTTTTCCTTCCTTGCCTCCTTCCTTCCTTCCTCCCTCCCTCCTTTCTTTCTTACTTTCCATCTTTCCTTCTTTCCTTCATTTCTTCTCTTTCTTTCTTTCTTTCCTTCTTTCTTTCTTTCTTCCTTCCTTCCTTCATTCCTTCCTTCCTTCCTTCCCTCCTTTCCTTCTTTCTTTCTTTCTTTCTTTCTTTCTTCCTACTTCTACTAATTCTTTCTCTCTACTTTTTCTCCCTTTTATTCTGAGCCGTGTGGATGAAAGGCTCTTGCTGCTGCAGCCAGGAGTCAGTGCTGTGCCTCTGAGGTGGGAGAGCCACATTCAGGACACTGGTCAACAAGAGACAACCCAGCTCCACATAATATCAAATGGCAAAAATCTCCCAGAGATCTCCATCTCAACACCAGCACCCAGCTTCACTCAATGACCAGCAAGCTACAGTGCTGGGCAACCTATGCCAAGCAACTAGCAAAACAGGAACACAACCCCACCCATTAGCAGAGAGGCTGTCTAAAATCATAATAAGTCCACAGACACCACAAAACACACCACCACACTTGGACCTGCCCACGAGAGAGACAAGATCCAGCTTCATCCACCAGAACAAAGGCACTAGTCCCCTCCACCAGGAAGCCTACACAACCCACTGAACCAACATTAGCCACTGAGGACAGACAACAAAAACAATGGGAAATAGGAAACTGCAGGCTGAAAAAAGGAGACCCCCAAAACAGTAAGTTAAGCAAAATGAGAAGACAGAAAAACACACAGCAGATGAAGGAGCAAGATAAAAACGCACCAGACCTAACAAATGAAGAGGAAATAGGCAGTCTACCTGAAAATGAATTCAGAATAATGACAGTAAAGTTGATACAAAATCTTGGAAAAAGAATACACAAAATGCAAGAAACATTTAACAAGGATCTAGAAGAACTAAACATGAAACAAACAATGATGAACAACACAATAAATGAAATGAAAAATACTCTAGATTGTATCAATAGCAGAATAACTGTGGCAGAAGAACAGATAAGTGACCTGGAGGATAAGATGTGGAAATAACTACTGCAGAGCAGAATAAAGAAAAAAGAATGAAAAGAACAGAGGACACTCTCAGAGACCTCTGAGACAACATTAAATGCACCAATATTCGAATTATAGGGGTTCCAGAGGAAGAAGAGAAAAAGAAAGGGACTGAGAAAATATTTGAAGAGATTATAGTTGAAAAGTTCCCTAATATGGGAAAGGAAATAGTTAATCACGTCCAGGAAGCACAGAGAGTCCCATACAGGATAAATCCAAGGAGAAATATGCCAAGACACATATTAATCAAACTGTCAAAAATTAAATACAAAGAAAGTATATTAAAAGCAGCAAGGGAAAAACAACAAATAACACACAAGGGAATCCCCATAAGGTTAACAGCTGATCTCTCAGCAGAAACTCTGCAAGCCAGACAGGAGTGGCAGGACATACTGAAAGTGATGAAGGAGAAAAACCTGCAACCAAGATTACTCTACCCAGCAAGGATCTCATTCAGATTTGATGGAGAAATTAAAACCTTTACAGACAAGCAAAAGCTGAGAGAGTTCAGCACCACCAAACCAGCTTTACAACAAATGCTAAAGGAACTTCTCTAGGCAGGAAACACAGGAAAAGGAAAAGACCTACAATAACGAACCCAAAACAATTTAGAAAATGGGAATAGGAATATACATATTGATAATTACCTTAAATATAAATGGACGAAAGGCTCCCACCAAAAGACACAGATTGGCTGAATGGATAGAAAAACAAGACCCATATATATGCTATCTACAAGAGACCCACTTCAGACCTGGAGACACATACAGATTGAAAGTAAGGGGATGGAAAAATATATTCCATGCAAATGGAAACCAAAAGAAAGCTCGAGTAGCAATTCTCATAACAGACAATATAGACTTTAAAATAAAGACTATTAGAAGAGACAAAGAAGGATACTACATAATGATCAAGGGATCGATCCAAGAAAAAGATATAACAATTGTAAATATTTATGCACCCAACATAGGAGCACCTCAATACATAAGGCAAATACTAACAGCCATAAAAGGGGAAATCGACAGTAACACATTCATAGTAGGGGACTTTAACACCCCACTTTCACCAATGGACAGATCATCCAAAATGAAAATAAATAAGGAAACACAAGCTTTAAAGGGCACATTAAACAAGATGGACTTGATTGATATTTATAGGACACTCCATCCAAAAACAACAGAATACACATTTTTCTCAAGTGCTCATGGAACATTCTCCAGGATAGATCATATCTTAGGTCACAAATCAAGCCTTGGTAAATTTAAGAAAATGGAAATTGTATCAAGTATCTTTTCTGACTACAACACTATGATACTAGATATCAATTACAGGGAAAGATCTGTAAAAAATACAAACACGTGGAGGCTAAACAATACACTACTTAATAACGAAGTGATCACTGAAGAAATCAAAGAGGAAATTAAAAAAAACCTAGAAACAAATGACAATGGAGACACGACGACCCAAAACCTATGGGATGCAGCAAAAGGAGTTCTAAGGGAAGTGTATAGCAATACAAACCCACCTCAAAACATCTCGAATAAACAACCTAACCTTGCACCTAAAGCAATTAGAGAAAGAAGAACAAAAAAAACCCGAAAGGTAGCAGAAGGAAAGAGATCATAAAAATCAGATCAGAAATAAATGAAACAGAAATGAAGGAAACAATAGCAAAGATCAAAAAAATAAAAGTTGGTTCTTTGAGAAGATAAACAAGTGAGATAAACCATTAGCCAGACACATCAAGAAAATAAGGGAGAAGACTCTAATCAATAGAATTAGAAATGAAAAAGGAGAAGTAACAACTGACACTGCAGAAATTGAAAGCATCATGAGAGATTACTACAAACAACTCTATGCCAATAAAATGGGCAACCTGGAAGAAATGGACAAATTCTTAGAAATGCACAACATGACAGGACTGAATCAGTAAGAATTAGAAAATATGAACAGACCAGTCACAAGCACTGAAATTGAAAGGGTGATTAAAAATCTTCCAACAAACAAAAGCCCAGGACTGGATCTCTTCACAGGCGAATTCTATGAAACATTTAGAGAAGAGCTAACACCTATGCTTCTCAAACTCTTCCAAAATATAGCAGAGGGAGGAACACTCCCAAATTCATTCTACGAGGCCACCATCACCTCGATACCAAAACCAGAAAAGGATGTCACAAAGAAAGAAAACTACAGGCCATATCACTGATGAACAAAGATGCAAACATCCTCAACAAAATACTAGCAAACAGAATCCAACAGCACATTAAAAGCATCATACACCATGATCAAGTGGAGTTTATTCCACGAATGCAAGGATTCTTCAATATACGCAAATCTATCAATATGATAAATCATATTAACCAATTGAAGGAGAAAAACCATATGATCATCTCAATTGATGCAGAGAAAGCTTTTGACAAAATTCAACACCCATTTGTGATAAAAACCCTGCAGAAAGTAGGCATAGAGGGAACTTTCCTCAACATAATAAAGGCCATATTTGACAAACCCACAGCCAATATCATCCTCAATGGTGAAAAACTGAAACCATTTCCACTAAGATCAGGAACAAGACAAGGTTGCCCACTCTTGCCACTCTTATTCAACATAATTTTGGAAATTTTAGCCACAGCAATCAGAGAAGAAAAGGAAATACAAGGAATCTAAATCGGAAAAGAAGAAGTAAAGCTGTCACTGGTTGCAGATGACATGATACTATACATAGAGAATCCTAAAGATGCTACCAGAAAACTTCTAGAGCTAATCAATGAATCTGGTAAAGTTGCCAGATACAAAATTAATGCACAGAAATATCTGGCTTTCCTATACACTAATGATGAAAAGTCTGAAAGTGAAATCAAGAAAACACTCCCATTTTCCATTGCAACAAAAAGAATAAAACATCTAGGAATAAACCTACATAAGGAGACAAAAGACCTGTATGCAGAAAATTATAAGACACTGATGAAAGAAATTAAAGATGATACCAACAGATGGAGAGATATACCATGTTCTTGGATTGGAAGAATCAACATTGTAAAAATGACTCTACTACCCAAAGCAATCTACAGATTCAATGCAATCCCTATCAAAGTACCACTGGCATTTTTCACAGACCTAGAACAAAGAATTTCAAAATTTGTATGAAAACACAAAAGGCCCCGAATAGCCAAATCAATCTGGAGAACGAAAAACGGAGCTGGAGGAATCAGGCTCCCTGACTTCAGACTATAATACAAAGCTACAGTAATCAAGACAGTATGGCACTGGCACAGAAACAGAAAGATTGATCAATGGAACAGGATAGAAAGCCCAGAGATAAACCCACGCACATATGGTCACCTTATCTTTGATAATGGAGGCAGGAATGTACCGTGGAGAAAGGACAGCCTCTTCAATAAGTGGTGCTGGGAAAACTGGACAGATACATGTAAAAGTATGAGATTAGATCACTCCCTAACACCATACACAAAAATAAGCTCAAAATGGATTAAAGACCTAAATGTAAGGCCAGAAACTATCAAACTCTTAGAGGAATACATAGGCAGAACACTCTATGACATAAATCACAGCAAGATCCTTTCTGACCCACCTCCCAGAGAAATGGAAATAAAAACAAAAATAAACAAATGGGACCTAATGAAACTGCAAAGCTTTTGCACGGCAAAGGAAACCATAAACAAGACCAAAAGACAACCCTCAGAATGGGAGAAAATATTTGCTAATGAAGCAACAGACAAAGGATTAATTTCCAAAATTTACAAGCAGCTCATGCAGCTCAATAACAAAAAACCAAACAACCCAATCCAACAATGGGCCAAAGACCTAAATAGACATTTCTCCAAAGAAGAGATACAGACTGCCAACAAACACATGAAAGAATGCTCAACATCATTAATCATTAAAGAAATGCAAATCAAAACTACCATGAGATAACATCTCACACCAGTCAGAATGGCCATCATCAAAATATCTGGAAACAATAAATTCTGGAGAGGGTATGGAGAAAAGGGAACCCTCTTGCACTGCTGGTGGGAATGTGAATTGGTTCAGCCACTATGGAGAACAGTATGGAGGTTCCTTAAAAAACTACAGATAGAACTACCATATGACCCATCAATCCCACTACTGGGCATACACCCTGAGAAAACCAAAATTCAAAAAGGGTCATGTACCAAAATGTTCATTGCAGCTCTATTTACAATAGCCCAGAGATGGAAACAACCTAAGTGCCCATCATTGGATGAATGGATAAAGAAGATGTGGCACATATATACAATGGAATAGTACTCAGCCATAAAAAGAAATGAAATTGAGCTATTTGTAATGAGGTGGATAGACCTAGAGTCTGTCATACAGAGTGAAGTAAGTCAGAAAGAGAAAGACAAATACCGTATGCTAACACATATATATGGAATTTAAGGAAAAAAATGTCATGAAGAACCCAGGAGTAAGACAGGAATAAAGACACAGACCTACTGGAGAACGGACTTGAGGATATGGGGAGGGGCAAGGGTGAGCTGTGACAAAGAGAGAGAGGCATGGACATATATACACTACCAAACGTAAGGTAGATAGCTAGTGGGAAGCAGCCGCATAGCACAGGGATATCAGCTCGGTTCTTTGTGACCGCCTGGAGGGGTGGGATAGGGAGGTTGGGATGGAGGGAGACTCAGGAGGGAAGAGATATGGGAACATATGTATAACTGATTCACTTTTTTATAAAGCAGAAACTAACACACCATTGTAAAGCAATTATACCCCAATAAAGATGTTAAAAATAAAAATAAAAAAATAAAAGAACAAAGTTTTTATTAGTTATCTTTTTATAGCACAGGGAACTCCACTTCTCTGTACAGTAGAAATGAACACAACCTTGTAAAACAGCTATAACCCAATTAAAAAAAAGAGAACAAAGTTTCATTTTTTAATTTTTAAAATTAATTAATTAATTTCTTTTTGACTGCATTGGGTCTTCATTGCTGCTTGTAGGCTTTCTCTAGTTGCTGCAAGTGGGGGCTACTCTTTGTTGTGGTGTGCAGTCTTCTCAGTGCAGTGGCTCCTTTTGTTGTGGAGCACGGTTTCTAGGCGCGAGGGCTTCAGTAGTTGTGGCTCGCAGGCTCTAGAGTGCAAGCTCAGTAGTTGTGGCGCACGGGCTTAGTTGCTCCACAGCACGTGGAATATTCCCGGACCAGGGCTCAAATCCGTATCCTCTGCATTGGCAGGCAGATTCTTAACCACTTCGCTACCAGGGAAGTCCAAGAACAAAGTGTTAATGGAATATTGATATGGTCTTCACAACAGATTTAAAAGTTTCTTTACCTTTTAAGGTATGTGTTGTAACATTCTGTATTTGCCTTTGAAATCTTTTGTCACTTTACTTGGGTGGATAACTAAGTATTGGTTCACAGTGGACTATGATCCTATTTGACCAAGTGTTTCTAAACTTTGATATCTTTGATTATCTTTCCAAATCAAATTCTAAGTGAAGTTCTTTTGACCTCTAGCTAATTTTGTGATGCTACAGAGGGCCCTGGAAACATCTGAAAGAGAGATACTAAACTAATTAGGCTTATTTGTGTTGTCAAATTACATGGGAAATGTTCAATGAATGATGATAAACCTTCTTAGGTTATGTTATATGGATAGATGTCATTAATATAAATGTTCTAGAAATTATATGAAATTTCTAAAATTTAAATGTGTCCTGATATAATGTCATCAGTTTTAATTCTAATTATTATTTTAATATTGTGTGTCACAAAAATTACCGAATTTCTTTGGCACTTACATTGTAATCAGATCTTTAATGGTGTGTTTTTAAGTATTCTGTCATTTATAGACAGTTATTGTTTTACCTCTGATGCTTTTACAAAAATTCTTAATCTTCAAAAACATTCAAAAAAGGACTCATTGACAAGAACAAGTTTCTGATAACTTTTGGATCATACCACTGAACTGGGTAAGAAATTAAAGAATTCTAATGAAAAATCTGATGGCAAGTCCTCTGTGTGGCTTTCCCGGCCTTGTGAAGCATTTTAAAAGTTCAGTCTGAGATTCCTTATGAGAATTTCCAGCACAGCCAATTCAAAAGAGCCTATATGGTCAATTACATTTATAAAAATTATCAGACCAAGTTTATTGAAACCAGACATTTTGAAAACAAAATAGTCTTAATTTGGCTACATTTGGTAGAAATAAGGGTAACTTTAGAGAGAAAAAGTACTTATGTTTCAGTAGATATTAAGTTCTAGTGTTCTTAATTTCTTTGACATTTTTTATTTACTTCCTAAGACTCACTTCTAAGATGGCTGTATGTTGCCGTGTAACATTATTGTAAAGTTTAATTGAATTATTAAAGAACATTCTAAGTTTCTGAAGCTTATCACAGTAAACTATTTTTTGGATGAGGATCAGGTGCTTCATGCCCTGCAACAGGAGATTATGCATACTGGAAAATACATCATTTAAAGCACTCTCTCCAGCCTTTTCACATGCTTGTTGGCCATCTGTATGTCTTCTCTGGAGAAATGTCTATTTAGGTCTTATGTTCATTTTTTGATTGGTATGTTTTTTTGATATTGAGTTGTGTGAGCTGTTTGCATATTTTGGATATTAACCCCTTTTTGGTTACATTGTTTGCAGATATTTTCTCCCTTTCTGTAGGTTGTCTTTTCTTTTTTTTATGGTTTCCTTTGCTGTGCAAAATCTTTTAATTTTAATTAGGTCTCATTAGTTTTTTGCTTTTTTTTCTCTTGCCTTGGGAGACTGATCTAAGTATTGCTATGATTTATGTCTGAGAATGTTTTGCCTATGCTCCCTAGGAGTTTTATGATGTCATGTCTTATATTTAGTTCTTTAAACTGTTTTGAGTTTATTTTTTGTATATGGTGTGACAGAGTGTTCTAACTTCATTGATTTACATGTAGTTGTCCACCTTTCCCAACACCACTTGTTACAGAGATTACCTTTTCTCCATTGTATATCATTGCCTTTAAAGAAAGGGATTGGTATGGGACAGACTGTGTCAGATGATTGGGGATATACTGGGCACACCTGATGGAAGTTCTTGGCTTAAATATTTACTTATGACCTTACAAGTTCTACTAACTATATTACTTATACACTGTCTATTTTATAAGATTATTGTTTCTTACATTACCCATTGTGCATACAAGTCTCTCACAAAAGTAATGATGGCTGAATGTATAAATGATGAACATATATATGAATGTATATATGATAGTGAACATATATAGTCCTATATATAATTAATTGTAATAGTGCAATTCTAGATATGGAAGAATCAACAAGGGAAAAGTTTCTGGATAACAATGGACTAGTAAGAGAGATGATCCAGATACTTTTTAAGTTATTAACAGGGCTTAATCCAGAAATAGCCCATTGTGTGGCATATCAAATTAATCCTCATCTGACCTAGGAATGAGCTTTCCTAGCACCATGGGACAAATTAGTCATGAAATGCCTCCCAAATTTCGGTGAAATTTATCACAAACAGGGGGCACTGTAAACAAAAATGTTACCTGCCATTTCAGTTCTACAAGAATCATATCATTAGCCACTGCGATCACCCTCCAACAGTGTACCCTGAAGGAAATTCAGGATGGAAAAAATAGGATGAAATATTCTGTGCTTTTGGATATACAGGCCCCTAAATAGCTAAGATGCATATCTATGGAAGCATTTCGATGACTCCAGATTCTTGCATCTTCTCATACATAGAAAAGCACTAAAATCATTAACTGAGATATCTAATCTTCATTACTAGCCATGACATTTTACCAAGATGTATTCTTGACCCCAGGTATTTCCCAGCCAAAAGAAACTTCTCTATATACTGGCTCTTCCCTTACCTCTTTGAAGCAGTTCCTCAGAGCTATCTCCCATCTATAGTCTTCAGTATGTCCCCCAATAAAATTGAATCTTACAGCTCTCATGTCTTGCATTTTTTCAGTCAATGTAATTCTCTTCCTGGTTCATAGATAGGGCATTCTTTTTGTGTTCTCACATGGTGGAAAGGAAAGCGATCTCTCTGATGCCTCTTTTATAAAGACACTAATCCCATACATAAGGGCTCCATTCTTATGACCTGATTACCTTCCAAAGGCCCCACCTCCTAATATCATCATATTGGACATTAGGATTTCAAGATACGAATTTTGGGAGGATACAAACTTTCAGACCATAGCATCCTCCAACTTTCTTTATAGCTCTAAAAATCTATCTCTAAATACAAAAATGAAATCAAGTAAATGTGTTCCTGAATTCCTGAAACTTTAAACACCTTTGGATTGTGTAGTCTCATGCTTATTTTACTCTAAAAGCTCTTTAAAATAGGATGCCGTATTCAGTGAGTTCAAATTTAACATGTAGTATGGGCAGTATGCAGTTGATGCTACTTCCATACCTTCAAGCCTTGGAAAAAATAAAATTCCAAAGACAAGCCTAAGCCACATTCTCTGTTCCTGCCTAGAACAGAGCCAGAGCAAATGACACGAACACTCTGTGTTGAGAACAGAGGTCTCATTCAACTATAAAATGTCATTGGGGATTCTTTGCTCTACCTTCTTGACCTTCCCAATGCAAACCTCTTCCTAGCTGGTCCCTGGGATTAGTCAGGTGGATAGAGACAGGACTACTTCTTTCCAAAGACAGAATGAGCAAGCCCATCAGTCCTCAGGGGCTTGCAGCTAAAGGATGAAGACCCTTTCACTTTTGGCGAGAGGGCAACTCAGGCTTCTTTGTGCCTCTGGTTCTTTGAAACCTGGGTAAAGCTGTGTTGTGTTATTCTACTTTCCTGGGAAACCTACCCACCTTTCCAGCCAAGCTCCTATTTTTTAATCAACCAAGCTATATCTCCACTGGACATCCCTGGATATGACTTAGCTCTGTATGTCTGGACTTAAAGGGTTAAGCTCACACTTTTCTCTCTTACAATTAGACCTCTCACACCACTCCCACAGGAAATAGCATGTGCCAATAAATGGACTCAATCTTTTTCAAAAAACAAAATTAACATGTCAAATAAATGTGTAAGTACACAGAATTTAATGAATATTTTGATGTTTCAAACATAGTAAATATTTTTTTTCTTTTCTGTTTAGATACTTCAAAACCAATTGTCTCTAAAAGTTATTAATTTTTAAGTCATATAGTATGTATTAATTTCAAATTTACTCATCAGTGAAAACAAACTGATCCATAACTGTGCCTTGTCAAACAAATGACTGAAAATATTTTAAAATTGAAGGCTGAACATTAAGAGAACATTGTCTTTATGCACATTTAAGCAAATGTGTTGTATGTATAAACAGCTGTAAAGAGGTAAGACTATTTGAGAATAAGTAATACTGTTAGCATGTATCTCATGGAAAATCTGTGGACTTTCAGAAGACTTTTATACTTTTAGTAAGAGTAATTTCAATCTTTATTTCTTTTCCATTTGTCTCCTGCATAACAATTTATTAAGTGTTTAAGCAAATGATGTAAAAAGGAAAAACAGTGCTACTGCAGCTACGTGGATGCACCATAGGATGAATAAATTCTGGTGTCAAAATATGTTATAATGAAGAGATATCATATTGAGTGTTTCAAAGCATATTATCTATACTAGCATCAAACATGTGAAAACTGAAATAAAATACACAGTACTATACACTTTCACTCCAAAAAATTAAAAGTAGATATCAATCTAATAAAACATGTACAGGATCTGTATGCTGAAAAGAAGAAAATGCTGATGAAATAAATCAAAGAAGATAAATGGAGAGACATATTGTGTTCATAGACTGGAAGACTCAGCATAGTAAAGATGTCAATTCTCCCCAATGTAACCTGCAGGTTTAACGTAATGCCCATTAAAATCCAAGCAAATTTTGGTAGACGTTGAGAAGCTTATTCTAAAATTTATGCAAAAAGGCAAAGGAATTAGAATAGTCAAAATAATTTTGAAAAGTAAAATACAATGGGAATAATCACCCTATCTTATGTTAAGAATTACTTATATTGCTACAGTAATCAACAGAGTGTGATATTGTGGAGGGGTAGACATATTGATCAATGTAACAAAAGAGAGAACCGAGGACTAGAACTAAAATGATATGCCCAGTCGATTTTTTTTTTTACAAAGGTGCAAAGCAATTTAATGTAGGAAGGATAGTCTTTTTGACAAGTGGTGATGGAATAATTGGACACTATAGGCAAAAAAAAAAAAAAAAGAACCTTGATTCAACCTCACATCTCATACAAAAATTAGCCTAAAATGTATCACAGACTTAATTATAAAATGTTAAACTATAAAACTTTTAGAAAAACTGGGACACATTTTTCAGGATCTAGGGCCATGTGGAGTTCTCAGACTTGATATGAAATGGATGATCCATAAAAGGTAAAATTAATAAGTTGTACTTCATCAAACTTTATAACTTTTGCTCTGTGACTTTGTTAATGGGGTGAAAAGATAAGCTATAGACTGGGAGAAAAATGTTTGCAAACCACATATTCATAAAAGTTCTTGTTCTTAGAACATATAAAGAACTATATAAAGACTCAAATGCTTAAAAAAGTCTAATTAGAAATGGTCAAGACATGAAGAGATATCTCATAGGATAACATACAAAATTGAAAATAAGCACATGAAGCATTGTTCAACATCATTAGCTAGAAGAGAATTGTGAATTAAAACTACAATGAAACATCACTGAATGCATATCAAGGTGGCTTTGAAAAAAGAGTGACAACACCAAATTGTTGGAAGGATGTGGACAAACTGGATAACCCATACTTTACAGATGGTGAATGTAAAATGGTATAGCCACTCTGAAAAATAGTTCGTCAGCTTCTTAAAAAATTAAATGTGCAACCACCATACAACCCAGCAATCACACTTTTGAACATTTGTCCCAGAGAAATAAAAGCCTATGTTCACACAAAAATATGTATATGAATATTTATAGCAGCTTTTTTCATAATATACAAAAGGTGGGAAAACATAAAAATGAATGTCTTATTTTTAAAATTTCTATTCAATTTATTTAAACTAAACTAAAAAGAAAAGTTTAGCCATTTCTCCCATCTCTCCCATCACCCCCCAACCTCTTAAAACCACTAAGCTGTTCTCTGTATCTATGTACTTGCTTTATTTTTAATTTATTTTTTTTTAATTTCACATTTAAGAGAGATCATATGGTATTTATTTTTCTCTGTATGACTTAGTTCACTTAGTATAATGTCCTCCTGGTTTATCCATGTTGTTACAAATGACAGGATTTCCTTCTTTTCTATGGCTGAATAATATTCCACTGTATGTATATGTGTGTGTGTGTGAATATATATATATATATATATATATATATATATATATATATATATATATATATATATATATATATATATATCTCACATCTTTTTTATCCATTCATCCATCAGTGGACACTTAGGTTGTTTCCATATTTTGACTATTATAAATAATGCTGCAATGAACATGTCAGTGCATATATATTTTTGAATTAGTGTTTTAGATTTTTTTGGATAAATACCCAGAAGTGGAATTGCTGGATCATATGGTAGTTCTATTTTCAACATTTGGAGGAAGCTTCATCCTGTTTTTCATAGAGACTGCACCAATTTATATTCCCACTAACAGTGTACTAGGGTTTTCTTTTCTCCACATCCTCCCCAAACATTTTTTTTTATCCTTTTGATGGTTGCCATTCTCACAAGTATTAGGTGATATCTCATAGTTTTGATTTGCATTTCCCTGATGATTAAGGATGTTGAGCATCTTTTCATGTGTCTGTTGACAACCTGTATGTCTTCTTTGGAAAAAAAATGTCTATTCAGATCCTCTCTCCATTTTTTTAATTGGATTTTTGTTTTTTTGATATTGAGTTAAATGAGTTATGAACATATTTTGCATGTTAACCTCTTATCAGATATATCCTTTGTGGGCTTCCCTGGTGGTGCAGTGGTTGAGAATCCGCCTGCTGATGCAGGGGACACAGGTTTGTGCCCCAGTCCAGGAAGGTCCCACATGCCACGGAGTGGCTGGGCCCATGAGCCATGGCCGCTGAGCCTGCAGGTCCGGAGCCTGTGCTCCGCAACGGGAGAGGCCACAACAGTGAGAGGCCCACATACTACCAAAAAAAAAAAAAAGATATATCCTTTGTAAATATTTTTGAACATTCAGTAAGTTGCCATTTTGTTTAGTTTATAATTTCCTTTGCTTTGCAAAAGCTTTTTAGTTTGATGTAGTCCATTTATATTTGCTATTGTTGCTCTTGCCAGAGGAGATAGATCTCAAAAAAACAAAATGACTGATGTTAAAGAGTGTCCTGCTTACGTTTCCTTTTAGAAGTTTAAGGTTTCATGCCTTACATTTAAGTATTTATATTTAAGTAATATGATTATAAAAATCATTTATGTGGTCTTTGTTGTTCCTTACAAATTTTAGGAATATTTGTTCCAGATCCATGAAATGTGCAATTGGTATATATATATACATATACATATATATATGTATATATATGTATATGTATATATATATAAACATCTTTATTGTAGTATAATTGCTTTACATTGTTGTGTTAGTTTCTGCTGTATTACAAAGTGAATCAGCTATACGTATACATGTATACACTCCCTCTTGTGTCTCCCTCTCACCCTCCCTATCTAGGTGAGGGTGGTCTAGGTGGTCACAAGAACCAAGCTGATCTCCCTGTGCTATACAGCTGCTTCCCACTAGCTATCTATTTTACATTTGGTAGTGTATATATGTCCATGCCGCTCTCTCACTTTGTCCCAGCTTACACTTACCCCCACCCCATGTCCTCAAGTCCATTCTCTACATCTGCATCTTTATTCCTGTCCTGCCCCTAAGTTCTTCAGACCATTTTTTTAAAGATTCCATATATATTGCACTGAATCTTTAGATTGCTTTTTGTAGTATGAACATTTTAACAATATTAATTCTTCCAATCCATGATATGGTATATCTTTCTATTTATTTGCATTGTCTTCAATTTCTTTCATCAATGTCTTATAGTTTTTGAGTACAGGTCTTTTAATTCCTTGGTTAGATGTATTCTGAGGTATTTTATCCATTTTGATGCAATTGTGAATGAAATTATTTTACTAATTTCTCTTTCTGATACTTTGCTGTTAGTGTATAGAAATACAACATATTTTTGTATATTAATATTGTACCCTTTGACTTTACTGAATTCTTCATTAATTATAAAAGGATTTTTGCTGGAGTCTTTGGGGTTTTGTATATATAGTATCATGTCATTTGCAAATAGTGACAGTTTTGCTTCTTCCTGTCCAAATTGGATGCATTTATCTCTTTCTGTTGTCTGATTACTGAGGCTACAACATCCAATACTATTTTGAATAAAAGTGGCAAGAGTGGGCATCCTTGTCTTGTTCCTGATCTTAGCGGAAAAGCTTTTGGCTTTTCACCATTGAGTGTTATGTTAGCTGTGAGTTTGTCATATATGACTTTTATGATGTTGGAGTATATTCCCCCTATACTCATCTTGTTCAGTTTTTTTTTTTAATCTTAAATTGATGTAGAGTTTTATCAAATGCTCTTTCTACATCAATTGAGATGATTACATGATTTTACTTAAATTGAAATATAGTTAATTTACGATGATGTGTTAGTTTCAGGTGTGCAGCAAAGGGATTCAGTTTTATATATATATATATATATATTCTTTTTCAGATTCTTTTCCCTTATAGGTTATTACAAAATATTCAGTATAGTTCCATGCATTATACGGTAGGTCCTTGTTGGTTTTCT
This sequence comes from Delphinus delphis, assembly GCF_949987515.2. Classification (NCBI taxonomy): domain Eukaryota; kingdom Metazoa; phylum Chordata; class Mammalia; order Artiodactyla; family Delphinidae; genus Delphinus; species Delphinus delphis. The sequence continues at coordinate 60,368,556 of NC_082704.1, read as the reverse complement.
ATTTTATATGTAGTAGTGTGTATATGTTAATCCCAAACTCCTAATTTATCCCTCCACTTTCCTCTTTGGTAACCATAAGTTTGTTTTCTAAGTCTGTGTGTCTATTTATGTTTTATATTTAAGATCTTTTGTAACTTTTTTTAAGATTCCACATATAAGCAATATCATATGATATTTGTCTATGTCTGGCTTACTTCACTTAGTATGATAATCTCTAGGTCCATCCATGTTGCTGTCAATGGCATTATTTCATTCTTTTTTATGACTGAGTAATATTCCATTGTATATATATGTACCACATCTTCTTTATCCATTCATCTGTTGAGGGACATTTAGATTGCTTCCTTGTCTTGGCTATTGTAAATAGTGCTGCAATGAACAATGGAGTGCATGTCTCTTTCAAATTATGTTTTTCCCCATATATAGGCCCAGGAGTGGGATTGCAGGATTACAGTAAGTCCCCTACATATGAATGAGTTCTTTTCTGAGAGTGCGTTCATAAAACCAACTTGATTGTAAGTCCAACAAAGTTAGCCTAGGTACCCAACTAACACAATCAGCTATATAGTACTGTACTGTAATAGGTTTATAATACTTTTCACACAAATAATACATAAAAAAACACAAAAAATAAAGAAAACATTTTTAATCTTACAGTATAGTACCTAGAAAAGTACAGAGGTACCAGCTACATCACCGCTGCTTTTACCCTTGCTTTGGGACATCCTGGGCTTGAAATAAAGATACTGTACTACTGTACTCTATACAGTACTGTACAGTAAAGTACATAAAAGCACAACCATGTGTGTGTAGAGGGTACACACACATGACAATGTAAGCCAGATATATGAACTAGCTTACGTGATTTGACATGTGAACACAGGTTCACATCTTTGAAAGTTTGCAACTTGAAAGTATGTGTGTAGGGGACTTACTGCATATGGTAGCTCTAGTTTTAGTTTTATAAGGAACTGGATACTGTTCTCCATAGTAGCTGCACCATTTACATTCCTGTCAACAGTATAAAAGGGTTCCTTTTTCTCCACACCCTCTCCAACATTTACTTTTTGTAGACTTTATGATGATGGTCATTCTGATTGGTGTGCGGGGATGTTGAGTGTTTTTCATGTGCCTGTTGACCATCTGTATGTCTTCTTTGGAGAAATGTCTGTTTAGGTCTTCTGCCCATTTTTTGATTAGGTTGTGTGTGTTCTTTTTTTTTTTTGGATATTGAGCTATATGAGCTGTCTGTATTTTTTGTATATTAACCCCTTTTAAGTCACATGGTTTGCAAATATTTTCTCCCATTCTGTAGGTTGTCTTTTCATTTTGTTTATGGTTTCATTTGCTGTGTAAAATCAATTAAGTTTAATTAGATCCCATTTATTTATTTTTGTCTTTATTTTCACTACTCTAGGAAGTATATCCAAAACAATATTGCTATAATCTATGTCAAAGAGTGTTTGGCCTATGATTTCCTCTAGGAGTTTTAGAGTATCTGGTCTAACATTTAGATCTTTAATCCATTTTGAGTTTACTTTTGTGTGTGGTGTTAGAGAATATTCTAATTTCATTCTTTTACATGTAGGTGTCCAGTCCCAGCACCACTTATTGAAGAGACTGTCTTTTCTCCACTGTATATTCTTGCCTCCTTTGTCATAAATTAATTGACCATAGGTGTATGGGTTTATTTCTGGGCTTTCTATCCAGTTCCATTGATCTGTATTTCTGTTTTTGTGCCATTACCATACTGTCTTGATGATTGTAGCTTTGTAGTATAGTCTGAAGTTAGGGATCTTGATTCCTTCTGCTCTGTTTTTTTTCTCAAGTTTGCTCTGGCTATTCGGGGTCTTTCGTGTTTCCATACAAATTGTAAATTCTTTATTTCTAGTTCTGTGAGAAATGCCATTGGTAATTTGATAGGGATTGCATTGAACCTGTAGATTGCCTTGAGTAGTATATTCATGTTGACAACATTGATTCTTCCAATCCAAGAACATGGCATATCTTTGCCCCTGTTTCTGTCATCTTTGATTTCTTTCATCAGCGTCATATAGTTTTTGGAATTACATGTATTTTACCTCCTTAGGTAGGTTTATTCCTAGGTGTTTTATTCTTTTTGATGTGACAGTAAATGGGATTATTTCTTTAATTTCTATTTCTGATCTTTCGTGGTTAGTGTATAGAAAGGCAACAGATTTCTGTGTATTAATTTTGTATCCTGCAACTTGACCAAATTCATTGATTAGCTCTAGTAGGAGGATTTTCTATGTATAGTATCTCGTCATATGTAAACAGTTACAGTGTTACTTCTTTTCCAATTTGGATTCCTTTTTTTTTTCTCTTTTTTCTTCTCTGATTGCTGTAGTTAGGACTTCCAAAACTACATTGAATAAAAGTGGTGAGAGTGGACATCCTTGTCTTGTTCCTGGTCTTAAAGGAAATGTTTTCAGCCTTTCACCATTGAGTATAATATTAGCTGTGGGCTTGTCATATATGGCCTCTATTATGTTGAGTTATGTTCTCTCTATGCCCACTTTCTGGAAAGGTTTTGTATCATAAATGAATATTGAATTTTATCAAATGCTTTTTCTGCATTTATTAAGATGATCATATGGTTTTTATTCTTCAATTTGTTAATGTGGTGTGTCACACTAACTGAATTGTGGATATTAAAAAATCCTTGCATCCCTGGGATAAATCCCTCTTGATCATGTCGTATGAACCTTTTACTGTATTGTTTGGTTCAGGTTGCCAGTAATTTGTTGAGGATTTTTGCTTCTATATTAATCAGTGTTATTGGCCTATAATTTTCTTTTCTGTGTGTTATCTTTGTCTGGTTTTTGTATCAGGGTGAGCGAGGTCTCATAGAATATGTTTGGAAGTGCTTCCTTCATCCTCTGCAATTTTTTGGAGTAGTTTCTGGAGGATAGGTGTTAACTATTCTGTAAGTATTTGGTAGAATTTGCATGTGAAGCCATCTGGTCCTGGACATTTGTTTTTTTAGAGTTTTACCTCAGGAAACAAGAAAAATGTCAAATAAACAACCTAATCTTTTACACCTAAAGTAATTAGAGAAAAAAAGAACAAACAAAGTTAGTAGAAGGAAAGAAATCATAAACATTGGAGCAGAAATAAATGAAATAGAGACAAAAAAACAATAGAAAAGATCAATGAAACAAAAAGCTGCGTCTTTGAAAAGATAAGAATATTTCTAAACACTTAGCCAGACTCATCAAGAAAAAAAGAGAGAGCTCAAATCAATAAAATTAGAAATGGAAAAAGAGTAGTTACAACCGACACCACAGAAATACTAAGGATCATAAAAGACTACTACAAATAACTATATGCCAGTAAATTGGACGACCTAAAAGAAATGGAGAAATTCTTAGAAAAGTACAATCTCCCAAGCCTGAATGAAGAAGAAATAGAAAATATGAACAGACTAATTACAAGTACTGAAGTCGAATCTGTTATTACAAACTTGATATAATTATCTTCCTTATTAGATTTCTGAAAGAGTGCACAGGAGATTAAATTTTTGACTTTTCACATATGGAAGCATGCTTATTTTACTCCCATACTTGACTGATAAATTGTCTAGATATAGACTTCTAGGTTGTAAATTAATAATTCTGAAGTCATGATTCATTGTTTTCCAGCTTCCAGTGCTGTTGTTCAGAAGTCCTTTGTCATTCTTATTCCTTCTCTTTTGAATGTGAACTGGTTTTTATATGTGTGTGTGTGTGTACACACACGCACGTGTGCTCATGCAAACAGGCATGCATGCATGTATGCATGCACCTGCACAAAAGACAGAAAGGGGGTAAGGAGAGAAGGAAAGGAGAGGGAATGAGAATTGTAAGTTTGAAGGTGTCCTTTTGTTTTTTTTTTTTTTTTTTTTGCGTTACGCGGGCCTCTCACTGTTGTGGCCTCTCCCGTTGCGGAGCACAGGCTCCGGACGCACAGGCCCAGTGGCCATGGCTCATGGGCTGAGCTGCTCTGCGGCATGCGGGATCCTCCAGGATTGGGGCACAAAACCGTGTTCCCTGCATTGGCAGGCGGACTCTCAACCACTGCGCCACCAGGGAAGCCCTGAAGGTGTCCTTTTAATCCATAATATACTAAAACTTCCAGATGATGTCCTTTGACATTTTTCTTTTTTAATTCATTATGATGGGCACTTGATAGATCATTTGAATCCAGAAATTTAGTCCTACAAATGTTCTTGCATTGTTTCTTTGATAATTCATGTTCCATTTCTTTTTTAACAAAGCATCCCCAAATTCAATAGCATAAAGTAAATATTTATTATTATTTCTGAAGTTTTTGTGAGTTTGCAGAGATCACTTGAGTGGTTCTCAGGAGTCTTTCATGTGGTTACAGTCAAATGGTGGTAGGGGTTGGAGTCATCTGAAAACTTGACTGGCTTACTGTCCATGATGACTTCTTCATATATGTGTCTGGCAACTCAGCTGAGATGGCTGAAATATCTGAGGGTCAGGCAGTCATTTCCTTCCATACACAGGCTTCTTCAAAGCATGGTTATATCGGGGTAGTCAGATCTCTCACATGGAGGCTGGATTTCCCCAGAGCACACATTCCAAAGGTGAGCATTCCAAGAATTAGGAAGCAAAAGACACTCATCTTTTTAAATCAGTTGTTCTCAGCTGGAGGTTATTTTGCCCTTACCCCAGGGGATATTTGGCTATGTCTGAAGATATATTTAGTTGTCACAAGAGTAGGGGGGAGGGAGGGTACAACTGGCTTCTGGCTAGCAGAGGCAAGGGATGCTGTTAAACAGCCTATGGTATACAGGACAGCATCATACAACAAAGAATTATTCAACCTCAAATGTCAAAAGTGCCAAATTTGAGAAACTTCATCTTAAAATTTAGGCTCAGAACTGGCACAGCATCACTTCTGCCACATTCTATTGGTTAAAGCAGCCATAGGCTAGAAGTTGGGTCACTAGAGACTTTGGCACAAAAGGGGTCTGAATTCAGTGATACCAGGTACAACTAAGGATGAAGGTAAGGTGCTTTTTGAAAACATCACAGTGAATTAATTGAAAGGGTACATAATAATCAATGAGACCATTATATTTAATTTTATCTGTCAAATTGGAGAGTATTTTGGATGAGCTTAACATTAAACCCATGAACTTTGAGTTAGCAGATTGCCCTCCATAATGTGAGTGGGCTCATTGCAATCAGCTGAAGAAAAAAAAAAAAAAGACCGTCTTCCCTGGGGAAAAGGGAATTTTCTAACTGACTGCCTTCATCTGAACCATTGGTTTTCCAGGTTTTCCAAACCTCTGGTCTTCAGGCTGAAACTGCAATGTCGACTCAGATCTCGAGCCTATCAGCCCATATGACAGATTTAGAATTGCCAGTTTCCATAATCATGTGAATCAATCCCTTATCTCTCATTCCCCCCTCTTTCTCTTTCTCTCTCTCTCTATCTATCTATCTATCTATCTATCTATCTATCTATCTATCTATATATATGCTTCCCGTTGGTTTTGTTTCTCTGGAGAATCCTGACTAATACAGAAACACACAGCGCCCATTTTTCTTGGGTTTTCAGAATACCTGTAGTTAAACTTACACATCCAGACAGGAGTTTGAATGATTTCTCTCCAGAGAAACTCATTAGCTGAAGAGAGAAGGCTCATAGAGAATGACATTGGTAGATCTAGCTCATGAAATGGCCAGACTCCTACATATCATCTCATAGTGCCATTAATTGACAAGCTCCACTTAACCAGCTTTTTTAGCATCTCATTCTTAAATTTGAATGTTACATATTTTAAATCACCAGGAATTTGAGGAAAGACACTAACATTAAAGGCAGATACTAAAATAAGCCAAAAATGAGAAGGGGAGGACCTTGGAGGGAATATAGCAACCCAAGAAGTAGAAGAAAACTTAAACAAAACAAAAACCAGAAACAAATTGTTGTAAAATTGATACCAGAAGACAGAAGAGAGAAAATGTTACATCAAGAAATAAGAACAGCGTGATATGCAAAAAAGAAATAAAAAAGTATAAAATTCAATAGACATTTTGATGAAAATATAAAGACATATCCAAGAAAGAAGAAAAAGACAAAGAGAAGAAAGATAGGAGAGAAAAGGTTTGTTTTTTTTTTAAATAGGGGATCAATCCAGAAGATCCAACATCCATGTAGTGGGAAGTCTGAAAACAGAGAATGAGGAAATGGAGAATTATGGTAGCTAATCTCCAAAGATGGCTCCCCCATGAGCCATGCCCCCCTGTATTCATGTCCTTGTTTATATTCCTTCTCTTGGATTTGGGTTGATTTTTTCATTTTCTTTTTGACTAATAAAATGGGGAAGTAATACATGGCTTCCCAGGCTGGGTCATTAGAAAACTTGTAACTGGTGTCTGGGTTTCTTGCAACACACATTTTAGGGGTATCCAGCCACCAGCCACCTTATAAGAAGTTAGACCACCCTGAGACCACCATGCTGCATGGGTTAAAAAAAACATCCCAATAAGTTAGCCATGTGAAAAATCATCCAAGCAGTATCCAAGCTGAAGTGTAGACAGGTGATTGAAGAAACCATCCTAAATTCTGCTCAGTTAAGCTTTCGGTTGACTCCAACCCCAAACACTATGTGTCTATAATTACATGGGAAATCTTAAGTGAGAAACTCCCAGCTGAGTTCAATCAACCTAAGTGTCTAGGTAAGTGGATTGACACCTCTAATCACCTACAAGTACTAGCTTCTCCCAGGTCTCTGTCTTTCCATCTTTTAGCCACCTTACTATTCCTCTATAGCATTAACAAAAATTATAATTATATAATTATTTATGTGATTGAAAAATATATTGGTTTCTTCTGGTGCACTGTAAGATCTATGAGGGCAAGGAAGATCCCTATTTTCTTCACAGATATAACCCCTGTAACCTAATTGACACATAGTAGGTACTCAACAAATATTTATTGACTAAATGAATTAAAGAATCTAAGTTGTAACACTGGTGAGTGACGTCATTTCTCATTGAATTTCTAAGAGTATTTTTACAAAACAAACAAAAAATCCTACTGTGTGGAAAATGCTTGTGGATTAAGCCTATTTGAGAGATGGTATAACTTAGTTCAAATCCTGGAAACCATGGATTTGCCACAAATAAAATAAATTGATCAGCCTTTGTGCTTAGTTTCCTTATCTATGAAAATGAAGATAATAATAGTACCTGCCTCATAGGGTTGTTATATGTAAATGTTTCTTTACATATATGTGTAACATATGTAACATGCTTAAGAAAGTGCCTGGCACATAGTAATCACTTTTATATGTGTTAAATATTTGAAGAAGTTATTTCAGCCTTGGTCAGAATTCCTAATCTATGTGAAAAAATAGCCTTTTAAGCCACTGATACTAAAATATTTTGAAATCATTCATCTCACTTTGTGATTTCCCCTTCCCCTCTCTTCTCTAGAAAACACACATATGTGCGCACACACACACACACACACACACACACACACACACACCCTCCCCCATTATCTGATCTGGAACTCAATTTCTATAACCACTGGAGTTCATTCATATTATTTAGTAAATTACACCAAGCCTGAACTGCAGATTGCAGTTACTAAGGAATTAAATGCATATGTTGTCAAGTAACATAGTAAATCATAGTTTAGGTTTTTAAGGAATAATTAATTTTTATGAATTTAATTTTTAACTTCTAAAGAAAGGAAAACCATTTTGATCAACATTGATAAATATGTAAAGATAATGTTCATGGGAAAAACAACATTTAAAAAAAGAGAGTTTATAAAATATGTAATAAACAACCAGAATGAGCTGTAGTTACAGAGAAAATATGTGAAAGAAAATGATTGTTACTCCATATAAAGCTGGACTTTTTCCTACTTACTATTTTCCAACCTAAGAAAGTCAACATAATCTGAAAGACTATTCACGTCAGGCAAATAAATTGATAGTTAATAATATTAAATCCATGTATTTTAAGATAAAAAACAATCATATCTATTGTGTAAATATCACATTAAAAAACCTCTTCTGTATTCTAGAAAAATACCTTCACACAAGTCACTTACCTACTGCACGGTTTAGATTTAACTTAATTTTAGCACAGGAGGTTGTAAACTGCAGCCGATTTGGTGGGCTTTTTCTCCGTTCCTTATATGCTAAGCAACTTGTTCCAACAGTTCTGCTTTTAAATTTTGGACAATTGCCACAATTGTATCTTGAAGACAATTAAATTTTTAGGACCAAAACATTATTATTTGAGGATTTTCAAAACCCAATTTTTAAAGATAATATCAAGATTTATCTGTGTGATCTCAGTAGGTAATTAATAACACCTATGATTTATGAGATTAGACTCCAGCTCTGACATGCCTTTGTTCTATGTCTCCCTTTCTTCATACCACCCTAAACATGGAATTTTTATAAGGATTAATAATGTTCAGCATGAAACATTTTAAATATTAATGGGAAGCATTAAGGGCAGTCCTTATACAGCAGATATTCCCCTGAAGAACTGTGTATAAATACTCGTGTTTTTTTTCATGGTACAACAATAAACTGAATCAGCTTCCCATCTAATTACAATATAATTTCAAAGTTTATTCCCATTATTTTTTTTTTATTCTGAGGCATGCCCTCAAGCTTATGAATGGGGCAAGCCCTTTAAAGTAACAACAGAAAAGTTTAGATGAAAACTTCAGCACTACACACTCAGAAAATCAATTATTGTGTTGAATCAATAATATGCTACCAAAAACTTGTGCTGCCAATCAGATACTTAACAAAAGATGCTTCATATTACTGAAGAAACTCCAAAAGTACTTCTTGAACACCATTTCTCTGTGGGGTTCCCTGAAGATTTTTTATACCCTTATTTATTTCTCCCCATCTTTAGTGAAGATTGTTCTGTTTTGTAGATTTATAATTTATATTCGCTTTCACTTATAGTCATGGTGTGCTGTCTCTATAAATTAGCATTCCCCTACTCCACTCCTCCCCCCACACCTTACTATCATTGAGTTTTTTAGAAGAGAAATTGTGTGAAGCAAAGTTTTGATGATAAAGGGAAAGTAGGATCCAATTAAAACATCAAGAAATAAAACAATACAAGACCAGAGGAAGAAAATTTACTTTAGTATCATAGTGTGAAACAATGATCCTCCTATAGTATACCATGGCATTTTGTCATATGAACACTTTATTATAGAGTTCAGATAATGTTGTAAGGTGAAGGCGCCTACCTTCTTTATGTAGAGGGTATAATTTCACAGGAAAATTAAGATTACTCATTACCACAGTTCTGCCCGTCACCTGGGATGTGTTTTTAAAGAGGAATGCAGGATTGTTACTTTAATTTTAGCCTTAGCAGTGAAGGGGATCAAGGTGCTTAAAACAACACATTTCTGTGCTGGAAGTTGAGTACAATTTTTGTGGTTGCAGAATATGGTTAGAAACTGGGGGATCCAGGCAAGTTACCTAGATATTTAACCAGCCCATTTAAGTTGGTTTTTATTACTGTAGCATTGTAGTAAGTTCTGAGACAGAGTAGGAAATGGTGCAGGGCCTGCCAGCCTTGGGAAAGAGGTAGAAGCAGAAGTCTATCCTTTGAAAACTGGACTTCTGAACTTGTGTATTTCCTTTTTTTATTATTAATATTTGAGAAGCCAGGGAAATTAGGCAGAAAGAAAGAAATAAAGGCATCCAAATTGGAAAGAAAGAGGTAAAACAATCTCTATATACAGATGACATGATCTTATAAATAGGAAAAACTCTGAAGAAAACACAAAATACCTGTTAAATATAATATACAAGTTCATGAAAATTGTAGGATATAAGATCAATATTCAAAAATCAGTTGTATTCTGCACACTAGTAATGAACAATGCTAAATTAAAATCAAGAAAATAATTCCAGTTACAGCTTCAAAATGGATATAATACTTAGGAATAAATTTGATCAAGGAAGTGCAAGATGTGTACATGAAGAACTACAAAATATTGTGGAAAGAAATTAAAGGCACCCTAAATAAATGGAAAGACATCCTGTGTTCATGGATTGGAAGACAATTTTGTTAATATGGCAATGTTCCCCAAATTTATCTGCATATTTATTATGACCCTTATCAAACGCCAAATGCCTTTTTCCTTTTTTTTTTTTTGGTAGAAATGAACAAGCTGATCCTAAAACTCATAAGGAATTGTAAAGGACTGGGAACAAACTTGGAGGACACATACTTTCTGATGTCAAAACTTACTCTAATGCTATGGTAGTCAAAAGTGTGATACTGACATGAAGAAAGACCTATAGATCAATGGTATAGAATTGAGAGTCCAGAAATAAACCCATACATTTGTGGTCCATTGATTTCTGAACAGTGCCAACACCATCAAATGGGGAAATAGTCTTTTCAAGAAATGGTGCTTGTAAATGAATGAATATGGGACCCTACTTCATGCCATACACAAAATTTAACACAGGATGGATCAAAAGCTTAAATGCAAGAGATAAAATTATAAAACTCTTCATACGGGTATACATCTTTGTGACCTGGGGTTTGGTAACAGATTCTTAGATATGTCACCAAAAACACAAACAGAAAAAGAAAAAGTAGATAAATTGGATTTAATCAAAATAAAAAAAAATCTCTGCATCAAAGGATACTATCAAGAAAGTTAAAAGACAGCACATAGAATGGGAAAAATATTTTGCAAATTATTACACCTGATAAGGGACTTGTATCTAAAATATATACATGTCTTACAACTCTGTACTAAAAAGACAATACAAGTGAAAAATGGGTTAAGGCCTTGTTAGACATTTCTCCAAAGAAGTTATCCAAATCACTAATAAGCACATAAGACGATGCTCAACATCACTAGTTATTAGAGAAATGCAAATCAAAACTACAATGAGGTATCACCTCACACTGGTCAGAATGGCCATCATCAAAAAAATCTACAAACAATAAATGCTGTAGAGGGTGTGGAGAAAAGGGAAAGCTCTTGCACTGTTGGTGAGAATGCAAACTGATACAGCCACTATGGAGAACAGTATGGAGGTTCCTTAAAAAACTAAAAATAAAATTACCATATAACCCAGCAATCCCACTACTGTGCAAATACCCAGAGTAAACCATAATTCAAAAAGATACATGCACACCAATGTTCATTGCAACACTATTTTCAATAACCAGGTCATGGAAGCAACCTAACTGCCCACTGACAGATGGATAAAGAAGACGTGATACATACATACAATGAAATATTACTCAGCCATAAAAAGGAACTAAATTGGGTCATTTGTAGAGACATGGATGGACCTAGAGACTGTCATACAGAGTGAAGTAAGTCAGAAAGAGAAAAACAAATATCATATATTAACACATATATGTGGAATCTAGAAATATGGTACAGATGAACCTGCTTGCAAGGCGGAAATAGAGACACAGACATAGAGAACAAACATATAAACACTAGGAGGGAAAGGGAGGTGGGATGAATTGGGAGATTTGGATTATACACTAATATGTATAAAATAGATAACTGATGAAAACCTGCTGTATAGCACTGGGAACTCTACTCAATGCTCTCTGGTGACCTAAATAGGAAGGAAATCCAAAAAAGGTGGGATATATGTATACATATAGCTGATTCACTTTGATGTACAGCAGAAACTAACGCAACATTGTAAAACAAATATAACCCAATAAAAAATTTAAAAATAATAAATAAAAGATAATACATAGAATGGGAAAAAATTTTGCAAATTATTACATCTGATAAGGGACTTGTATCTAAAATATATACATGTCTTACAACTCAGCACTGAAAAGACAGCCCAAGTAAAAAATGGGTTAAGACTTTGTTAGATACTTCTCCAAAGAAGTTATCCAAATCGCCAATAAACACATGAGAAGATGCTCAACATCATTAGGGAAATGCAAACAAAAATTACCATGATTTTGATCACCCCCAAATCACCCCACTAGGATTTCTATAATAAAAAAGACAGACAATAACAAGTGTTGGCAAGGATGTGGAGAAATTAGAACACTCACACGTTGCTGGTGAGAATACAAAACGCTGAAGCCACTTTGGAAAACTGGAAGTTCCCCAAAAAGTTAAACATAGAATTACTAAAATAATCCAGTGGTTCTACTCCTAGGTATATAACCAGGAGAAATGAAAACATACATGTACACAAATGTTCATAGCATTATTCCTAATTGACAAAACATGGAAACAACTCAAATATTCTTCAACAAACAATGTAGTACAATATATTATTCAGCCACAAAAAGAAATGAAATACTGATACATGCTACAACATGGGTGAACATGAAAAATTATGCTAAGTGAAAGAAGCCAGACACAAAAGGCCACATGTCACATGATTCCATTTATATGAAGTGTCCAGAATAGGCAAACCCATAGAGACAGAAAGTAAATTAACAGTTGCCAGAGACCAGTGGTGGTGCCGGTTGTGGGGAATGGACAGAGACAGCTAATTGGTACTTTGTTTCTTATTTTGGTGATGAAAATATTCTGTAACTAGATAGTGGATAGTGATAGTGGTTGCACAACATTGTGAATATAGTAAAACCACTGAATTGTATATTTTGAAACGGCTAAAATGGTGAATTTTATGTTATGTTTATTTTATCTCAGTGCAAAAAATTTTTTAATGTCTTTGTGAACCTCACAATAGAAAAACTGAAGCATTATAATATTTCACTAATTACATTTTTTGGAGTTATAACAAACTACAATAATCTTTGAAGAGAATTTTTATTAAGATAAATCCAGTAAAATTTTTTGAATACACATATTGTCAGAACTGCCCTTCTGAAATAAACATTTGTATTTCTTTTAAAAATGGAATTACAATTTTATTTTTTCCCAAGCTAATATCAAAGTTATATTTGGGAAAGATAATTCTAATTCTTAGCATTACATGAAAATAGTTCACCTTCTTTATAAAAGTAACCTAGAGAACCACAAGAATGTTTGAGGAAACTCTTTTGGGATCTCTCCATTTTGTGAAATTATCATATATAGGAGTAAAATTAAAAGTCAAAGATTTAACACATAACTTACAGAAAAAGTGTATTCACTGACAAAGTTGAAAACATATTTTTTCTATATATTCCACTATTATAATTACAAAATTTATAGATAAAGGTTTCATGTTAGAAACTTTGTGACTAATAACCAGTATGAAGATGTTTTGAAATTAAATTGATGCTAAAGAAAAGCTGTGTTTATAAAATATTTGATAAAAATATTCATCTCTCTTAACATTACAACATGAAGGTACATATTACCAAATTATGAAACCATATAGGGCAGCTTTAAAAAACACTCTGAAACTCTACTTTTTTTCCATCTTCTTTTTTGACCTCTTTTCTTTCGGCTATTTCTTTTCCAATTTCAGCCTTGCTTTCATCTTCTTTTCCATCTCCTCCATCTTTCCTGTCTCCTTTTCCATTTTCTTCCTCTTTTCCTTCTTCCTTTTTTCCATCTTCTCCTTTCTCCTTTTCATCTTCCTTCTCATTTACACCCTTATCCCCCTTTCCATCTTCATCCTCTTTTCCATCTTCATTCTCTTTTCCATTTCCTTTCTGTTTTCTAACATCTCCCTTTTTTTCATCTTCTCCTTTATCTTTTCCATCTTCAGATTCTTTGCCATCTTCTCCTTTCCCTTTTCCATCTTCACCCTCCTTTTCATCTCCTGTGTCTTTCTTGTCTTCTTCCTCTTTTCCATCTTCTTCTTTCTCTTTTCCACCTTCATCTTCTTTTTCATATTCTTTCCCTCTTCCATCTTCTCCTTTCTCTTCTTCCTTGTTTTGATCTTCTCCATCTCCTTTCTGATCTTCTTTTTCATCTTCTTTTCCTTCTGCTGCCACTGTTCCTTTCTTTTCTCCTCTTTCTTCTTTGATATCTTCAATTTTTTCTTCTTTTATTTCCTCTATTTCTTTTTCAGAAGCTGATGTCTATATATAGAGAGAAAAAAACCAAGATTATATTTGTAAATTTGGAACCATTTTCCCTAAATACTTAGGATTATATCTGTTTTATGGAAAAAAATATACTTCATCTATAAGAAAGTAATTTTCCTGTGGAAAAGGCCTCCTAAACAACACATCATAAGGAAACCTTATAAGAAATAGGATTAATTAAAGTATCTCCACACAAACATACACAAATAGATATTTGGAACAATAAATTCGGGGAAACTTATTCATATAAATGATTTTCATTACAAATATGAGGAAACAGAGTAAATACAGAAAAAATGAGTAGCATGCATGTAAACAAAATATATTCCTTGAAGAAATAATACATTTTATTTCTATAATGGTGAGATTTAGGTTTACTTTGTAAAAAGTTATGTGAAAAGTCTTCTACCATATATCATAGGATCACTTAGAAAAGATTTTCCCTACATGCATAGGTCTGGTTTATAGATTTGGCACTAAATCCCATTTTCATTTTTTTAACTACAGTACCTAGAAACATGGTATGCTAAATATGTAAAGCAAGACCTATTGGAAACATACATAATGATTTGTTTTGCAATCTGAAGAGGAAAGAAGAATCATATATGATCTTGCAAAGATATTTACAAATAGCCCATGTGCTGACAAAAGCAATAGAGGATTGGTCTATATTTTATAAGACAGTCATTAGATTATTAATAAGTCATAATCTCTGGCATTGTTCTATTAATATCAATGCTAACACACTGCTCTCACTACCCATACCTATAAATTCTCAATTTTAAATTTGTTTTCTTTCTTTTCCCCTTATATACCATTATACTAGATGCTATAAACAGAATGTTTGTGTCCTCCAAAATTCATATGATGAAACCTAATTTCCAATGTGATGATATTTGGAGCTGGGGCCTATGGGAGGTGATTAGGTCATCAGAGTAGAGCCCTCATGAAAGGGATTTATGTCCTTATAAAAGAGACCCCAGAGAGCTCTCTCACCCTTTCTATCATGTCAGGACACAGCGAGAAAACTGCCATCCATAAACCAGGAAGCAGGTCCTCATCAGACACCGAAAATGCTGGTGCCTTGATCTTGGATTTTCCAGCCTTCATAACTGTGAGAAATAAATTTCTGTTGTTTATAAGCCACCCATCTGTGGTATTTTGTTACAGCAGCCTGGACAGACTGACACTATGAAGCCATACTCATTTAATGTTTCTCAATGTTTAAACTACAAGACAAACAAGATTTCTTCCAGTGGCACCCATTGTTAAACATCCAAATGGACAAAACTGTTAATATTGGAAGATACCTCTATAAGGTTGGCTTCTCCATTTTCAGCAGTTTCACTGTTGTATTCTTCTTTAACAACTTCTTTCTTGGTTTCAGCTATGGCTTTGGCTATGGCTTTGGCACTTGCATCTGTGTTTTTTCCCATCATATCATTTTTTGCCTTCATTTTCTGTCCAGCAAAACAAAACAATAAAAAAATAAATACACAATTTAACTGAGGTGTTGATTAAATGGCCTGTTATTTTACCAGCTGTTGTAATAATTTACGGAAAAGCTTTAAAATATCCATATAAACTTAATATCAACAAAATTATCACTTGACACTTTCAGTGTCATTATAAACCTGAAATGGTATTAAAATGAATAATATTCCTGACATGAATCAAAGAAAGTTTCTTTTAGGTGAGAAACAATAAGTTAGAATGCTGACCAGTGGCCAATTGCTAGCATCAGGTTACACTTTGGTAAATTAACTTTCTTTGACTAGAGGGGACCAGTTTATCCCTGTCATGTCTAATAATTAGCAACAGGGTTTCTGACTGCTGAGCCTCCATTGGTAATAATTAAGAGAAATACTATGTTAGGGAGAGCAGCAATTTAGATATATTTGAAAGAGGTCACCTGGGGACATTAGTGATTCAATATTTGGGTCTACAAGTTTCTGAATGACTTGAATCATAATTTCTTTACCAAGAAAGCTCTTTGCCTAAGTGTGTATGTAGTAGAAAGAGCACTGGGTTCAGCATCCAGCAAACATGTGTTTTAAATCTGGATCTGTTTCTTACTTGATGTGATCTTGAGCAAAAGCAGAAATCTCTTTGTGTTTATTTCTTCTTATGTAAAAGAGAGTAATACCACCTACCTACAAGGATGTAATAAGGAGCAAATGATAAAATATATGTGAAATTACTTTAGAAACTGTAAAATGCAATATAGATATGTTATTATTCTTTGAATACATGAGAAACTGAGAGCCAAGGAGCGTAAAGTGTTTTAAAGTCCATGATTCTATATTATCTGTTTTATTCTATCACTGTCTTTTATTTTGAAAGGAAATAAACAGTGTTTACTATTTTAACAACTTATAAATTGAGTACTTAATTTTATAAATAGTGACCAGGAAATGTAAAATAGAAAAAAAACAAAAAGAACTTTTCTCTTCAGTTGTCACTTACTATGATTACTAAACCTATGGCCATAGTTTTAGCAATATCTTTTTTTTTTTTTTTTTTTTTTTTCCATACGCAGGCCTCTCACTGTTGTGGCCTCTCCCGTTGCGGAGCACAGGCTCCGGACGCGCAGGCTCTGTGGCCTCGGCTCACGGGCCCAGCCGCTCCGCGGCACGCGGAATCCTCCCGGACCGGGGCACGAACCCGCGCCCCCAGCATCGGCAGGCAGACTCTCAACCACTGCGCCACCAGGGAAGCCCCCTCCTAGCTTTAACATTTTATGATGTTAAGAATTCAACTTATCCTTAAAACATCAATCATATCTCAATAAACCAGTTCTAAAAATGAAATACGATCATATTATATTCACACATATTTACACATAAATAAATAAATATAAATATAGGGGGAAAGTGAACTTAATATTGAGGCTATTTCTAATGTCTTTAACCACAACATTAGAGTACAGAAGCCTATATGAGATCAACTATGTGAATTTGAAAATAATGTATGTGAAAGCACTTTGCAAACTGTAAAGTATTATCAAATGTTAGTTACTATTATTATCACAAAGCATTACTTTTGTTACTAGAGTTTACACCTTTTGTTTCCCCAGGAGTACTGGTATTATGACTATATGACGTCAAAAGCACGTATGTTTTATGGATCTAGCCAACTAAAATTTTGTTTTGTCTCTTCCTAATGAAAATGCCGAAACACAGCAGACAACCACAGAACACAAACAAATATTTCTGACTCAAAGGGCTGACATGTACCATATGGTATAATGTATAATGTAATATATCACTAACTGAAAAGAAAATAAAGCAAAATGATCAACTATATGCCTTTCCGAAAAACTATTTCTGAAGAAAAGCAAGTTTCTCTCAACATTGTATGCTGAATATTTACCCTTGGAGTTGATGTTCTTTTGGACTTCAACTCTGGTGTAATGGGCACAGGCAACTGGGGGAAAAGAAAGAAGAAATCATAATTGAAGACAGATCACTAACAATGAAGTTCAGCCTCATAATTAAAATAAATGGGTATAGTTTAAATTGAACACTAACATAAAAACATTTCCTGGTGAGAAAGTTTTTCTTAAAACATCAAAAACAAATCTTGTATTAAATAACTAGTATTGTCTAGGACTCTCTGAATTTTAAAATTACATTTTACAATACATGGGCAGCTTTTTAAAAAGACTACTTACAGCAGACAGTCTGGCTGATCTTCTCTTTGGCTATAAGTTAAAAATAATTATTAGTTAAGAGAATTATGGATACAGAAAACTAGAAATATTTATATTGTGAAAATATTTAGTGTACCACTAAGTACACATTGTCATTAAGAAGCATTGTGTACTTGATTTAAAAATATCATAGTAAAAATATAAGTTTTGATTTTTCCCTCCTCTGGACCCTTCATACAGCTAAGGAAAAAAGAATCCCAAACTAAATTTCAATTGCTAGGCTAAAGGAACACAAAATGGCTAGTAACAAGGAGTATATTTATAAATGAAAATACAGCCCCTTCTTGCAAACTGACAAAGCAATTCTTTGGCTTAAAAGGAAGAAGCTCTCTCCAGATCTTAAGCACAAGGTCCTAAGTTCCATGGAGTTTGGAGTTTTCAATACCTACTATATTTCTGAGAGAGTTCACTGGCATACCATATTGGTACTCATATGGTACAAATATACTAACCAGCATTTAGTTTTTAGCTGCTTATGTGTCAAGTTTATAAACCAGGTGAATTTTTTCAGATTCTAAAACTAAAGAAACTCACCTCCTGCCTCATATCACCTTGATCTGCAGCCTATACAGGGGAGAAAACCACACAGAAATAAGGTCATCGATATAAACATATACTGATATATCCGAAAATATTGCCTATAGATTGCAGTTGCAATATAACAGCTTTACTTTTTCCTGGATTCCTGCTCAAGTAGCCACATGTTAGTGCCTAGTAGCCTGCTGTCTACTAAAGTGAAAATTTGCACCAAGATATAAATGAATTCCCAAGACATAAGTTTATACAACTGATAGTCAATTTCATCATTTTGTGTAAATTGCATTTCCTAAAAACAAACCTTTTTAATTTTAAAATCCACCTGTTGTAGCCAGGGTTAAAGCCAAAAAGTGTGGGAGCGGGCAGAATGAAGGCGGAGCTTCATGCAATCTCCCTGTCCGTTTAGCTTTATGCTCGAGATGCAATTGTACTTATCTGATCCTCTCTTCTAAATGGACTATTCTCCTCTCCAAGTTGTGCATACAACTACAACCCCCACAATGCCCTGGTGTGGGGGAACCCTCTTTGTTACAACGTCAATGCGTTATTCTGAGAAGCCGGCTGCGGATTTTAAAACTTCCCGCCACTACCTGCTACAAGGTTGCTGTCAGCTCTGTAAAATAGCAAGACCCATTGCACAAGCCTAGAAAAGGGCAGCGGCGGGAATCTCAGGCAGGGGGATGCTGATTATAAACCATTGCTTTCCGTATCTGAGCAGCCCTTTAGCCTGGGAATTATCGAGCTATTGCACGAGTCATACAGCCCCAGAGGACCGGGGAATTTCAGTCTTGTTCCTATGTTCTAAAAATATGGAAGGCGGACGAATAGTTAGGAATAGTACCAAAACAATCATAACGCCTTACTTAACACAGTGTTTTACAATTTTATCAAGCAACGAAACAGCAATCGATTTCACTTCTAAGGGAACTCCCCCCCACCCAAAAAAAAAAAAAAAAAAAAAAAACAACACCGAGCGTGAATTTATTTCCCGTCCAAGAGAGAAACCACGATCTTTTAAGTGAGGGTTTGCAGGAGACTTGTAACCCTTGAATAGCTCATATCAATTCTGCGCGTCCAAAGTGAACAAATCCATGCTATCCTAACATCAGCAATAGTTTATCTGACGCATTTCCCTTGTCATCCTTCCATCTTTAGACAGTGAGTGAGCTTGGAGAGTCCCAGATCTCTCAGCTCCAAAGTTGCTAATTACAGCTGTGAATCTCTCCCTTCTCTAGGACAGTTTGAAGTCTGCGCCGCCTAATGGCACAGGATTACCATTGCATAGCCATCTGGCATGACAAGAAGCGGAGGAGGGAAAAAAAGGAAAAAGAAAACGGGAAGAACAAAGGCAAATACGGGAGAAAGCCATGGCTTTCGTTCCCCCAAACTGGACGGTTCCCGGAGAAAAGCTGGAGGCTGAGGAGGAAACTAGTGCCTGGAAGTGTGGTTGGGAGAAGTCTTCTCCAATAGGGTAAACGGAGGAAGGGGGAGTGGGGTAGGAAGCGACAGCACAGCGCTATGACTGTTTGTAATTCAGCATGGAGACACCTCTCAAGTGATTCTTACCCTTAAACAAAATAAGTCAAAAGTGAACTACTAGTTGCGTGAGAGACCATCCTCAACCTTACACCAACCGATACCTGCCCTTCCCTCCCCTTCCATTCAGCACATCACAAAATCAAACTAGAAGTCAAAATGCTTTTTAAAAAAAATCTCTGCCGATTAGGAAATATGTATTTCAGTCTCTAATCCCCCTTCTATCTTCCTATTTCACTTACCTTTCTTTTGGGCATTGTTGCAGCTCTCTAGAGGAGATCTTAACAGCAGGAAAAAAGCCGAAAGCAGTCTCTACCCGACAGCTCAGAGAGCAACTGAGTTTTCAATGAATGAACTAATTGCAGCACGACCTGTGCTCGCCTCCAAAAAAAAAAAAAAAAATCCCTCGTTATTGGCAACATTAAACGCACCAGACGCAACCAAACTACGTGAATGGTTAGTAGGAGTGGGAGCCAAATTGGAGTGACAGGCTGTCAGGCCAATAAGGGGAGGTGACCATCCCAGGGGGCGTGGCCCACGGACTTGCCCGAAGCCCTTGTACGCTGCCAGCTCCGACCGCTGGTGGGGTAGAGGAGCCCCCAGACTTCGTGGATGCAAAGTGCTGAAGCATAAAACCGGCGGGAAAGCTGGAATTGTCTTGATCGGTTTTTTGTTGTTGTTGTTGTTTTCCTTTTATGTAGTAATGACAGGCGAAAGTCATTGCACTTGCTTTCTCCACGGTCTCTAAAAGCCCCATTTTACTTCCTGGAGACAAAGTGCTTTAGAGACATTATTGAACCTAGGCTCCAGTCTTTCCATTCTACCTTTGGCAGAAGGATGTAGATGAACTGAGAGGAGCACTCATTCAGAAAGTAGAAAAGAGTGGAGCTGTTTCTCAGGTTGTGGGAACTTTCCGCCAAAGCAGAATTGTAGTACTGGCAGGATCAGGGTGCCAAACGGCGCGTCTCCCGCAGATGGAGAGCAACAAACTGGGAGCTGTAAGAGGAGGAGGAACCTGAAGGTGGGGACATTTAATAGATACCTTTATCCCACTTGGTGGTAGTCCACCAGGAATTCAATGGGACCCCGCGTGAGGTTTGTAATACCAGAGGTCTATCCCGAGGAAAAGTGCTGATACAATGGCTTATGAATCCAAAGGTGGCATTTAGTGAAGGGATTAGGGAAGGTGCCATACATGAAAATGTTTGGGACTCAAGAGCCTGGACTCGGATAAAGCAATTAAAGCACTCACCTCTGGTGCAAATTTAAGAATGTGCCCCAGACTCAGGAGATTAGGATGAGGCAATTGAGGTGAATCATGCAAGTGCAGGGCAGGATCTTGATTTTATTTAAAATTGATATTTTGTTCATCATGGACTTTTTTTTCCATTAGTTAGGTTTTAAAATAGTGCTTTAAAAATTTATCTTCATTATCGAGTTTTGGGGTGACTCATAACTTGTGCCTAAGGAGAGTGCCCCCTAACATCACCCTAGTCCTAGCCATCATTAGGTGGCTTTCTACTCTAAAAGAGGCTTCTATCTGCGTTCCCAAGTTAGTTCCTGAGACCTAAAGTTTGTGAGAGTGGGAGTGAGGATTCGTGAATGAAGTACTTGAGGATATTTATGCGTAAAAATGTAGGATCCTGAAGCACCTTTTCAGAATGCCTTACTTTGAATTTTGTAACAGCTAATTGGGTTTAAACTTGTTTCAACCACAGCCGAAATCCCTATGCTGGAAGGTTAATCAAAAAAAGGAAATTAACCCTTTGAACAGTTACTTAAAGGAATAAACTCATTTGTGTTCATGTGGATTAAAACATTGCAATCATCAGTTTTAAAACTATTCATAGTTGTTTTAGAATACCAAACCATCCCTTCAAACTAAAATACAGCCTAACAGAAGAACCCATCATTTTTACCTTTACACATTCTTCCCCAGCACCTACAGTGTGGAATTAAACAGATCAGGTAGTAGAGACTGTTTGCAGCTCAATTTCCCTCCTCCAACCTCATATTACATTCTGATTCAAGTAGGTAAATCAGAAAGATATTTAAATGGCTTCCTTTTCCCACAGTTATTGGGATCATCCCTAGATTCCCTAGATGCCTCTTTAACTCTTATGGTGAAGGCATTACTGAGTGAGACTAGATATGTTTCAATCGTTTTATTTTCCAAGAGTTAGAAAGTAAACATAAAATTTGGGTTCAATATAAGAATTGCTTCATAAGGATAAGGAGAAACATGAAGAGAATGAAAAATGTGTCAACACTGGAACACACTCAACAAATTCGTATTTAGCATTATTTTGTGAGTTGGATTTTGTTTTTGTAGCCTAGCCTATGAAACTGCAAAACGCTGTGGTATGCAAAGTTGCATTACATGGTTTCTGCCCTTAAGAATTTTTATAATTGTGTAGGATAAAGCAAGCAGATGCAAACATTTGTAAATCAAGGTTGCTTGCATCATGTGAGTGGTACAATCTAAGTTCAATAATAAAACAGACGAGAACTATGGTTTAGGACTGACATCACTGGAGAAGGTTTTTGTTGAGGAGGTAGTATTTGACTTGGCTCTGAACAGTTGGATAGACTGTTATAGCAAATGCAGAGGCAGGAAAACTTTGTACTTTTTCAGGGAACAGAATGACTAGTCCAGGTGGATTGAAATAAATGATCGTGAGGAGTCTTGGGAGGTAAGGCTTAGTTTGGAGGCAAAGAAGAAACGTGCAGGTCAGTGGGGTCTAAGATTCCTCTTAAGTTTGTGAGCAATTTTCTTTTTTGGTCCATTTGCCTTCCTTGCAGTCTAACCTGTTGCATCTGTGATTTATGTCCTATTAGATTGAAACAATAGTCATGCATGCATACAAAAATTTTCTAAGGTTGAAACGTTTCTCTAATTCCTGACCCCCACCACCATGTTCTTTTTTCCAACCATTAACCAGGATAGTCTTTTGTAGAAACCAACCTGCCCTAGGCTTTTTGCCTTTGCTATATTTTTACCTCCGATTGCAGCCCCATTGTCTTATATCTCTGCTTATCAAATGTCTATCAAACTGTTCAGACCCAAGTCAAATATCACTTCTTTGACAAAAGCCTTATCCAATCATTTCAGCCCTAAAAGATTCTATCTTCTTATTACACTATAGAATTTAAATTGTACCACTCATATGACACAAGCAAGCTTTGATATTTTCTATTTTCTCCCCAACCACTCAGTCATATAACTTCACGTTGATTTAAAATTTTATATACTTATTTTCCCTTACCTAAATATTTTCTTAGCACATTACACTCTACATATCTCCTATAGAATTTACTAACTTTAAAAACTATTTTTCTAAAATTGATAAATTATTCCTTAAGTAATTTTTTTGTTTAATTGTCAAAGAGAGAATTTTTTTGGCTCATTAAAAAAATACATTGGCTTATTTCTCTTTTTTTTAAAGTATAATTTCCACTTTATTGTCTTTCCAGGGAATAGTATTTCTTTAGTCTTTAAGGACTTAGCTCCTTACATGGGCTTTGGTGAAGGTCGTGGGGCTGCACCTGCAGGTCTAAATCGGGATGGAGGTGTTCGGTCCTTCCGGGCTTTCCGAGAACGATTCCTGACTACCTTGCTGTGAATGGCACAACTCACGCAGTAATGCAGTTTCACATACAGCTTGGGAAGCACATAGGCGTCGAAAACAATCGCTTCGGAAATGTCCCTAAAGGCTGTGGCCTCTATGATGTTCCGAATGACGAACTTCTTAATAGCCTTAACCTTGGGTACGCAACGGGCACAGTTGGTACAACGAATAGGCTGCACGTGGCCGCGGCCCTTTTTGGCATGACCATTGTTCCTTCTTTTCTTGGTCATCTTGGAAGCGAGGAGGCGACAGAGGAGCTATTTCTCTTTTTTAAATTATTTATTCATGACTATGAATGTTAATTGCTGGATAATTCTCTACAGGGCTCTCTAATTTCTCCTGGGTATTAAGAATGCCTACTGCCATCCTCAAAACTTACAGAGACTGTAGCATGCCCATTTAGTAACCACTGGGAAATGACACAGGAAGATATGAACAATTATAAATGGAAGACACCAACATTAAATTGTGTGAGACAGAGAATCCAAAAGAAAGTAGTATTTATGAGAAAAGGGATGTTAGGCAGTTAAGGTAAAAGAGGTCATCAAATGTTCTATATATTCTAGCTTAAAATGATATATATGTTGCATAATTCAAAGTATTTCTCCATATACAGCTTTGCATGCAATGGGATCTCAAAAATACTGATTGATTAGTAATGAATATCTTCTTTTCCATATTAAATTATGTTTAATTTTGGCCTCATCCATTACCATTATTATTATTATATTTCTAAAAAATGAAAAAAAGTCAGAAAACTACCTACTATTGTTTGAAAATAATGAGGTAAGGCTTCCATTATATATTTAAAATCTGGTTTTTAAATACATTGTCACTTGGTATTTTCACAGGGAAAAATAAATGGTAAGACTACAGTGAGCCAAAATACATAAATACACTTATTTTGAGCCTTATATAAGATTGATCTGAGGAATTTGCTTAGATTGATGACAGCACTTACCTGAGACTCTGGAAAAATTATAATCCTGAAGACCCAAAGCTTCCTGTATCCTATGTTTATTCACAGCAGGCTAGAGATTAATAAAATAGTGAATTATTGAACAATCCCTGATATGAAGGATCTGGAAAGTATGTTTCCAAAGGTAAAAATAAATAAGGCTGCTTTCTAGGGGAAAAAGGAATATAATACACTTTTATGATTTTAATTGCAAAATGTCTACCTATTTTTAAAATAATTATTTGAGGAAATCCTATTTTTAGGCTCTCAGATCTTAAAGCTTAAAGGAGGCTGTTGAAGATTTTTTAGTTTAATGCCCTTGGAATACAGATGAATAAACTGTAGTCCAGGGAGTTAAATAACATGCCCAATTTCATCTATTGAATGCACAGCAGGCTTTTTTGGTTTTGTACTAAAAAATGTATCTATGGTTGTGATATTAACAATTATACAACTTATATAGAAATGTTAGTAACTATGTGGCATATTTGGTAAATATAAATTTTGTTCAATTGCTGGCCATCAGCCTACTTCAGATACTTTTTGTATGCTTATTCACTGGATCCTCCATTCATCTATAATCTTAAACTTGAATTCTCTAGTAATTTTCAATTACCTCAAGAAAATAGAAAACTTAGGGAAGAGAAATTCTACTTTCACATTTTCTTCTTTTTCCTTTTTGGTCTAAGGTAATTCCAAGGAATGTGGGTTTTTCTCCTAGAACTTGACAAATACTTGCCTATGCTATCCTCTTTCTTTTGCCAGCAAAGAAGTTTTCAAATAAAATTGCAGATGAGCTTTCTCTTTGACTAAAATTATTAAAAGATTTCCAACTTCCAGTAGGTGTCCTCATTTATTTGAAGAGTTTCAAAGTTTCTCACTTTAGGGATAAA
The DNA here is from genome assembly GCF_949987515.2 of Delphinus delphis. NCBI lineage: Eukaryota > Metazoa > Chordata > Mammalia > Artiodactyla > Delphinidae > Delphinus > Delphinus delphis. The sequence continues at coordinate 60,343,261 of NC_082704.1, read as the reverse complement.
GGCTTCTGGTTCCCTTAAACTTACTAAATTCCATCTATTGAACTTTTTTTTAAATAAATTTATTTAGTTTTGGCTGCGTTGCGTCTTCGTTGCTGTGCGCGTGCTTTCTCTAGTTGCGGCGAGCAGGAACTATTCTTCGTTTTGGTGTGCAGTGGCTTCTCTTGTTGCGGAGCATGGGCTCTAGGCGCACAGGCTTCAGTAGTTGTGATGTGTGGGCTCCAGAGCGCAGGCTCAACAGTTGTGGCACAGGGGCTTAGTTGCTCCACAGCATGTGGGATCTTCCCCATCCAGGGGTCGAACCCATGTCCTCTGCATTGGCAGAAGGACTCTTAACCACTTCCCATCCAGGGAAGTCCTATCTATTGAACTTAATTTGTGGTTTGGTATGGTTAATATCTGTTTTTGCATGAAATATGAAACTTTTAAAATCTTAATTATTTTTAAATATTTTACCATCAGCTTTATATTACAGAAGCATAGATGTTAGTCCATAGCCTATAAACTACTAAATGTATATTGGGACACTTCTACAAGTTGTGTGAATATCATGGTATGCTAACACAGTGGCATCTTTAGTTTAAAACAATTATCTTTTGGCTTTATGTAATTTAATTTATCTTAATGCTCCAGGCTTCTTCTATCTCATTAGAAAGCTCACTAATGCTGGTTATCCTTGTAAAAATAATTTATTAAAAAAGAATTAACAGGGAATCCTCGGAAGTCCCGTGGTTAAGACTTGGAGCTTTCACTGCCGTGGGCTAGGGTTGGATCCCTGGTTGGGGAACTAAGATCCCAGAAGCCATGCAGCACGGCCAAAAAGAAAACAAAATTAATAAAAAACTTGATAAATACTCCACGCTGCCCATATGAGACTACAACCTATTTTCAAGAAGAGATAGATCAGTTTTTTGGTGTAGTCCAACTGTCCATCAATGAGGGTTGATTAGAAACAATCACCTTTCACAGAGAAAATAGTGGTGACCTGTCAAATAGGTTGTGCATCGAAAACAAATGTATTCACTACTAAAAAATTCAATTTAGTATACTGATACCATTTTAATCAGAGGTTAAAGTTAAATTCTGGATTTTTAAGATGCTCATAGAAATGATTCTCTTAACTTTGTGTCATGCTAGGTTTTTTTCCCTCACTTTTCTGTTTCTGGCCTTATATATCAGATTGCTCTATAATGAGCACCATGTAACCCTCCAAATTGTTTTATTTTATTGTAAATTACTTGAAGCCATCAACTAAAACTCATTTAAATTTAGACATATTTGAAGTGTGATAACATAAAGTTGAAACTAGTTTTCTTCAATTTTCAAACTGTAGATATAAATGTTCTGATGAAGTAGTGAACATCAAGTCAATTTTTGTTTTGGGAAATTGGCAACTATGTTATTGTACTCACTAAATGTATATGCCTTCAAGAGGATAAATGAACAAATAGCTGTACAACAAAGGTGCTAAAATGCTTTACAGCATACAGCAAAGGAAGAAAGAGTGCAGGGAGGAAGAGAGAAAAGAAGATCCACTGGAGAAGAACCATTAAAAAATTACCTCTTAAGAGTCATTGTGGGAGAATTATTTATACACATCTCTGTGTTCTTAAATTCTAAGGACATGGTGGAAAACATTTAATGCAAGGTTTTCCCTATTATTTTTAAAGGAATCATTCTTTGTTTTTGTTTGTTTGTTGCTATCTTGTTTTTATTGTCAGTCTATGTTCAATTAGTTTGTCAAACAATAGCTGACATGCTTCATTCATTTCCCATTTACTTAAAACCTAGGAAATTATAATTTATATTGAAGTGAATAACCATTCAAGCAAATGGGCATGCTCAATTTTTACACATTTTAGTGACAATAGTGTAAGTTTACATATATTCATTATTTTAAATAAACTAAACATATCTTTGGAATTTCTTCCCTTGGTTTCAGGGTTAAATTGTCTAAATGAAAATAAGAAGATATTTTTAAATATATGCCCATAGTTATTTGTTGGATTATATATTGTTTAGTCTATTTCATGTATGGATTCATTGCTGATTCAAATTGAAGGGAAAATAGAATTATTTCTTCAGTCTCCTTTTTTTTTAATGTTCTAGTCCACTTCTAAATATACTGTAACATTAATTGCCATTCAGCACTTGATTTCTCCTGTATAAGGTCCACACTGGAGATTTTTAGAAAGTAATAAAATACATGCTATTTTGGTTCATGTGATATGTTTTGTTCTGTGAAAAATATTATTTGTGTAACTCTTAAAAACAGAAACATCGGGCTTCCCTGGTGGCACAGTGGTTGAGAGTCCATCTGCCAATGCAGGGGACACGGGTTCGTGCCCCGGTCTGGGAAGATCCCACGTGCTGCGGAGCGGCTGGGCCCGTGAGCCATGGCCGCTGAGCCTGCGCATCCGGAGCCTGTACTCCGCAATGGGAGAGGCCACAACAGTGAGAGGCCCATGTACCGCAAAAAAAAAAAGAAACATTATTTTTTGAGTTTATGCTAATTTTTACCCATAAAAGTACTATCCTGTTATATTTAATCATATTAATTTCATATTTAAAATAACTGTGGCAGGATAATTTCTTTAAATATTAATTTGTATTTTGTTTCCATTTCAAGAATTTAGCAAAATCTTTGTTTCCTCCCCTCAGCCATTTGCTGATGGCTATGCTTTGAGAATTACACTGGCTGAGATCTCAGAATTTGTGGAACTTGTTTATCAAAGGGAGGAAGGGGTCCCAAAGAATAGAAGAGAGAGAAAGAACCATACTGTAGGAGACTTTGAACTTTCCTCAAAGCAGAGGCGGTGACAGGGGATGGAATAGTGAGACCAGACACTATTTGAACATAGTGTCCCAGATTAAAATGTGGCTGTGGGATGCCCAATTAAGTAGTAGGAATACTGTAAGAGGGGTATTTCTGAGAATGGTTGGAACAGAAGCTCCTCAGAGACAGGCAGCAAGAATCAGCACTGGAGAGCAGCACCACTTTATACTCTCACCAATGCAGACGCATGACCACTTCTTTTACTCCCAAACTTATACCAACCTTGATAAGGATATCTTAGGAGTTTTATGACTTGTTGAATTTTCCTAGATTCAGGGATATTTGTGATTTATTGAAGGACATCATTCTAGATACAAGATCAATAGAAATGCCATAAAGTTCACTATCAGCATCTTAGGAAGACCATGTGGTAATGTTGTCCAGAAGCATTTAACTTGAGTGCAAAGTTTTTGAGCTGACATTTTCAACCAATTATTCTGTACAATGGGCTCCCAGTTTACTCTACAACTTTGGTGTCCTTCACAGAGTGCCTCACACAAGGCTATGTGTAACCATCTGCCATTCATTCATATCTGATAAGTTATTTCCAACTACTGATGGATGACTATAAGGTTTCCGTGGTGGAAGATCTCTTGGGGTTAAGTGGCCTCTGCTACCCCATATCATCCAGGTTTGCATGACAATGTGTCCATCCAGAGGCTCTGATTACCTATTACATGGATGTTTTGTACGTGGATTGCCACCAGAACACTGCCTAATGCATCAGAGATGAGCTGCACTTTCTGATTGGTCTGATTATTCCAAGTTGTAATGACTGGTCCCTTGGACACAAGGTGATGGGTGCCTTCAAGCTTATCTCTCTAAATAAAAAGAATTCTCCAAGTAGCCCCATGGAGAAGCCACTTCTAGGAGTTCTGATCAGCAGCCTCTACTGAGGCCCCAGCCAATAGCCAGATATGTGAATGAATGAACCTTCAAATGGTTTTACCCCCCAGGCTTTGAGTATTCCAACTGAGGCCTTAAACATTTTTTAACAAAAACAAGAAATTCTTGTTCTGTCCTTTCCAAATTCCTAACCCTAGGAGTCTGTGAGAATAATAAAATGGTGGTTGTTTTGTGTCTCCAAGTTTGAGGGTATTTGTTACTCAGCAAGAGTTAACTATAATATAAGTTGGTACCTATAAGTGGAGTGCTGCTATAACAAAAAACAAAAATGTATGGCATAGGCTTTAAGACAAAGCAGTAGATGGAAGGGCCTTGGAGAGAGTAATAGAAAAAGCATACAGGGCCTTAAAGGGGCTGTTGGTAAAGGCTTAAAGAAAATCAGAAGCTGATGGAAAAGGAGCTCTGCTTATGTATTAGCAGAAAGTCAGCGATGCTCTTCTATGGTAACATGGAAAATAGGAAATATACCTAATAAACTTGATGATCTATGTACATATAGAGATATACAGGCAAATAATTGAAAGGGCCTTCTGCCTTTTTTCACTGAATATAAAACATGTGGAAGGGGAGATGTGAGCTAAAGAATTAAGTTTTATTATAAAGAATGTAGGACTTCTTGAATTTGAAAATAATAGTCTATTTTGTCCAGCTTCTCCAGTGAGTCTCAAATTAGTAAAGGCTTTAGGCCAAAGATCAAAACCAGATTGGAAGTGTTAACTCTGTTGTTAGAACTTCAAAATGAAGTAAGGCAGCTCCTCCTAGAATCTTTTAGATAGACAAAGGCCTTCTAAGGATCTTAAGGACATACCTTACAGACCCTTTTTGCTAAACAATAAGGCATATAAGAATTTTAAGGTAGTTACCCCACAGCAGTCTTTAGAGGGAGCCAAAGCTAGAGAAATCTCTTTTGTTATGGCTTTTGTTTAATGGAGTGGTTTATAAATTAGTATAAAAAAGCCCAGAGTTTTTCAAGGAATTGTATCAGCTTCGATTGAAAGGGATAGAGAGAGTAGTACAAAATGAAGTCCTTTGGACTCCATGAGGAAGCAGGCTGAGAAAACTACTCAGCTGCAAATATGAGCTTTTTTGTTTTTTTAATGAAACAAGAAAAGGTGACTCAGAGGGTTGAACCAAGCAACCAGAGGGTAGAATGATGAGTGGTAGAGAGCAATGTCAAAGCAGCAGGACAGAAGAAGGAACTGGCAACATGTTCACATTAGATTCCAGAGTTGTTAAGGACCAGTGATTGCTGAATTCTTTTCATTTCTCCCTCCTTTCATTTCCATCAGAATGTCTATAGTGATTAGGCTAGTCCTCCCCCACAATTGTATGTTGGGTATATGGAGTAGATAACTTGTAACCTTAGTTTGCATATCTTCATTACAAGAGATACTCAAGGAACTATACCCAAAAAACCAAACCTGAGGATCTTCATCTATACCTGGACCTGATTTAGAGAAAGAAATCTTGTAGTTAACCTGCTGTCATAATGGGATTAGATTTGGAGAAGAGGATTAGTATATTTTGCATGTGGGAAAGATGTTAATTGTTGTAACCAGTGGGCAGATTGTGGCAGATTGTATTTTCCAAAGTTGACTAGAGCAATATCTCCCATACTACATACTCTTCCTAAAATGTGACTTTGATATTTCTTCCATCAAGAGCTGGGTCTAAGATACCTTCTGGTATCACTTACATGTGAAATCTTTAAAAAAAGAAAAGCTGAACTTTTAGAAACAGTGAGTAGAATGGTGGTCATCAGGGGCTGCTGGCAGTGCATGAGGATGAGGAGATGCTTGTCCAAGTGCAGAAACTTCTGGTTATTAAGATGGATAAGTTTTAAAGATTTAATGTCCAGCATGGTGACTATAGTTAATAATACTGTGATGTACACCTGAAATTTGCTAAGAAAGTAGATCTTAAGCATTTTCACCAAAAAAAGGTAACTGAGCAGGTGATGTGTGTTAATTAACTTGATTGTGGTAGTAATCATTTAGCAATGTATAGATATATCATATCATCACATTGTATACTTTAAATATACAATTTTGTTAATTATATATCAATAAAGCTGTGGGGGAAGGGTGAAAAAAAAGAGCTGGGGTCTATGCTTCCTCCTATTTAATCTGAGTGAGCTTGTAACTATAGCACAAGTGATGCTGTGTGACTGCCAAGGCTAGAACATAAAAGGTGATAGAGCTTCAACTTGTGACTTTTGGGACACATGCTCTCGGAACCCAGCCACCATGCTGTTGATGTAATCTAAGCAGGTACATGAAGAGGTTACACGTTCTAGCAGGCAATCCCAGCTGAGATCAGAGGTCACAGTCCGTGTCAATTGCCAAGCATGGGAGTGAGTGAGGCTTCAGGTGATGTTAGGCCTCAGCCTTTGAGTCTTCCTAGCTGATGCTCCAAACACTGTGGAGCAAAGATAATCCATCCCTGATGTATCTTTTCCAAATTCCTAAATCACAGAATCTGTGTACATAATAAATAAGTTGTTGCATACCATTAAATTTGGATTGTTTGTTACATAGCAACAGTGACTGGAACAGGACCTATCAATAGCCAGTACTCTTTATTCCTAAACCAGGTTCTAGCCAGGCAGGTAGAAAGTTCTACCAGAAAGTTCTGTCTGAGCAATTTCATCTCTAGACTTTTGAAATGTGTTTTAAAATTTTAGTCTGGAAATAGTACAACTGTGGAAAACTCATTACTGCTTGGACTAGGAGTTCATTACAGAGATATATTTGTAGACTGTATTAAATATATCAGACAGGTCAGTCTTCTTCAACCTTTCTATGCTAACACACCTGAGGGATGAGTCCCTTTATTATAAGTAACAGTGTCTCGCCAAAGCAGTGACTTTTTGATATAAGAGTAGGAAGTATGTATCATAATATACAAGTGGTAAGAAGAGGGAATGTGTAGTTTGAAAAAGCCCCTGACTCCTGGAGATTCTTATGAGTTCTCCGTTTGAGATTCAATTATTGGTATACTAATATCCCTCTGAGAACTGAGACAGATTTCCATTTCTTAGCAGCCAGGGCCATTGAAAAGGACAAAGGAAGTCATTAGGAACTGAAATTAGTTTACAAATGCCCTTGGATTGCCACATAAGGCTCTGGAGATTCATATTTGTTTATTTTTTTTTCTTTTTTCATATTTGTTTAAAAATGGCCCTTTGGTTGGTATAAAATTTCAGAGATGCAGATAGAGGCTTCACACAACTAAAGCTATTTTAAAGAGAGGCAGAAAAGCTGTCATTAAGTGCTACTGGGCTCTTTCTCTCAGTGAGTCCCCTCCCCTATGATAATATGGTTATTTCAAAAGTGCTGAGAAAGTGTAAAATTTTATCATCAAATTTTGATTCAAGGCATTTATTATGTGGTCTGACTCAGATCAATTTGTTGTCCGATGGGGGTCAAACTCAGTCCAAGATAACAAGAGCAAAGATACAGAATTAGAAAGATGATTGTTTCAGTTGACTTCTCTTCCCTGGCATTTTCAAACCAAGCTCATTACTTTACCCTTACTCCCAGTACTTTGTAGCTATATTGTCCCATCTTTGTTATACTTTGTCAATCTTTGTCCACTTATCTTAACTTGGGTCTATAATGTTATTTATTTCATTATGAATGCCTCTCATTCTTTTTGATGTGACATTCTTTCTCCTTCCTTTTGCCCAAGGTCAATGACTTTCTGATTTCCAGATTGTTCTATTTCACTTGTTCAAAGCAACCAGCAAATTTACAGGAAAATTAAAGTCACATGCAACATTGAACAAAAATGCTGGAGTGGGGAAAATGGGAGAATAGGGTGGTATCTAGATTTCCTTCTAATATTGAAGGTGGGGATTGAAGTTCTCAGAGAACCAGAGGCTTTATGACCGGGAAGACATCCAGAACCCTTGTTTCATTATAAAGAAGCTTATTATACAATAAGCTCCCTAAGATCTGGGATTTTTGTCAGTTTTGTTCACTGATGTATCCAAGTGCCTACAATAGTTCCTGGCATATAATAGGTGCTTAATATAAAATTTATTGAATGATTAAATGCAATTTCCCTTATGTCTGGAACACAGCCTGATATAGAGGAAATACCATTGGCTCTGAATTAATCCTTTATCTGACATCAAATGTTGGATTTAAGAGTTCGGTTATGGAACTACTTCCTCTTTTAAATCTATACTCTTTCCTTAGTTGTTATCACCTACTCTTGTGGCTTCAATTACCACCTATAAATTTTGATGCCCACATTTCTATTTCTACCTCCAATTCCATATAGTCAAGTACCTACTTGACATTTCTGCTTGAATGACCAACAGGCATCTCAAACTCATCATATTTAAAACTGAACTCATTATCTTCCCCCCCATATCAGCTACTAAGTTGAATCAACCCTCCTGTGGTGTACATGGCATTGATTGAGCCTAGTTTTAGCCTTTTAAAGTCTCAGAATATTATTTCCAGCAGTAGACTCCTGATATATCCTTAATAAAATCCCCTTACTTATCTTATTTGCACCAGCGCACCAGAATTGGAGAGAAATAGAAAGGAAAACAACTCTCAATCTCTCTTCCTTCTGGCTATCATCCTAGAAAATTTCAAGTTTAAGATTTGAGTTAATTTTGAGTTTGAGATCTATTCAAGTTCTGAAACATAGAATAAGAGGTTGAGAAGGAAGACCAGGATTAAAGCTATAGTATAGTCTCCATGTAAATGAAGGGGTATATAAAAGGAAACGCTCATTATAACTTTGAACAACACAAGAAATGTTAAGGTCAAATATCAGGGTCAGGACAGAGTTTCTTAATATTAACATTAGCATTTTGGCCCTACTGACACTTTGGGCCAAATAATTCTGTGTTGGGGCGGTAGATGAGGGGGCTTCCCTGAGTGTTTTATGATGTTGAGTGGCATTCCTGGCCTCTACTCATTAGACACCAGTAACAACAACCCCACAGTTTTGACAACCAAAAACTTCTTCAGACATTGCTAAATGTCCCCTGAGTGGCAAAATTTCCCCCAATTGATAGCCATTGATCTGGAGAATTGTTTTATCAGAGATTAATGATCTGAGAAATCATATTAAAGAACTATCAACTAATGGAGTTATTACCGAATCCTTCTGTCCATACCCTTTACCTATTGCGGTAATGAGAAAAAGTGAAGTTTTGAATGGGCATGGATTATCACTCTCACAATTACTATTACAAATTATAGTATGGTTTATTAGGAAGCCAGTAAATTACTCTGTTATATTTGTGAAACATGAATAATAACATTTCAATAATTGATGAAGATAAAGGGAAATATCTTTATCAGTTTAAAAGACTACTTCAGAGAAAAACAAGTTTCTGATACCTCTCAGCACCTGATGGAAAGGTGGTAGATTACATGAACTAACAAGAAGTATTGCTAGTTCTAAATGACAGCATTGCCTTTGTCAGGCACTGGCAGAACATGGATGCTGGCTATTTAAAGAATCAAGCCACCTGAATTTAGCCAATTTGAAAAAATATCTAGAAAAGTACTAGTACTGTGGTAATGCTATTCAAGAGGGACTCATGCAAAGAAGAATCTCAGAGAAGTCCAGACAAAGCCTCATACATTCTTGTCCTTAGCCAACCCAGCTGTATGAGCAACAAGATCCCAGTCATTCCTGTATCATTGCTGACACTAATTTCTAAGATACCATATTCTTCCTTGGTCTTCACTGTCTCCAACCTCTGGCTTCTCTTGGAGAAGGGATTGAATAACACTTTCAGATTAGATGTTACCAGGCATAAGTAGGTAGTGGTTTTCTTAGATTATAATTTAAAGATTTCAAGCTATGCTACAGGGCCAAGATTTACAGTAAAGTTATGCCATCTCAGGTACTCAACTTGTAGGAAATGGAAATTATTTATCTCCATGGAGGAAATTAGGTCTGTTTGGAATTCCCAGAGTACCTGATACTCTGTTTTAGCAAACATGTCTGAAAACTTGTTCCCATCTCTAGACAGTATCTATACCAGCTATAGCCAGCTATGTTGTCCTACATAAATCTTTGCTGACTCAATTTATGGGGTAGGGGATAGATACAGAGCATGGTGAGCTAAGAGAAAAGGGCCCTCCAACCAAGAGACTCATCTATGACATGAAAGAGACTTTATGGTTCTATACACAACCATATATACATACATATACAACATATACAACAAAAGCTTCACACAATAATTATTTTTTTAAATGACATATATTTTTATATTTCTTACTCCATCCTGTTCTTCTTCATTTTATAAAAATGCTGTTTGTGACCTGCTGACTTGATTTCAGTACTTAATGGGCTATGATCTGCAGTTTGAAAAATATTCTTTTAGGGTAACTAAGATTTACTTTAAGAATGACATAATTTGGAAGTAGTCAGTCAGGTATTATGCCAAGTGTTTCACTGATCTGTGCAAGGGAAATAGAATCATGTGGGATTGTTTTACATATTTGACTTTTCTCAGAGGATCAGGAAATATTTGTGAGAGCATTAGCAATGACTGTGATTATTAAAAGAGAAAAGACCTTAGAACTAATTTGGACCTGGATTTTCTTTTGTTTTGTTTGCCAAGTGTGACTGAAGACATTAAATCCACTGTGAAACTTCTGCATACTTCAAAAGATGTCCAAATTTGGCAGCCTGTCTGGAAACAATCCATAATGGCAAGCCATAGTATTAATGAACTAAGTATCTTGTTTTTAAAACCAGAGCGCAGAACTCATAGGAACGGACTCCTGGAAACCAAATCTTTTACCCATGATACCTAAAATTAAAGGGCTCTAATCATGGTTGCTTAGATTTTGTGGAAGATCTGTTTCTCTCTACATAAGCTATTCTGCAAAGTAGTCCAGGTGATGGGCACACAAAAATTCAGAACCCCCCCCCCATCATGACTCTCAGGAGATTCACAACCTAAAATATTTGATTACCTTGCTGAAAATGCCAGGAAATGGGGAGTGGTAGCAGAGCAAAAGGGTTAAGAGTCAGACATGTCATTCTTAGCACTTGTCTACAAAGACTCTAAGAAAAACGCCACATTCTTTACCCTTCATTTTACATATTTAGCAGGTATCCTGATGTCCACAGATGACCAACTTGGAATGGGTGTTGAGGCTGGAAATTCAGTGAGCCTGACCTATCATGTAGATAGATAAAGTGAGAAAAAACAGGATGTTACCAGATGAAACATTAATGTGGCTCACAACAGTGGTGGCAATGCTGAAGTGTGGTGCCAGGGACTCCAATATGGATGATGAGTACTGTTGTAGACTTTGGGCCTCCTTGTCCAATATAAAATGAATGACAGGTGAATACATATATCCCATCTAATGAGACTAAAGTTTGAAGCCACTACCTGTGTAAAAAGAGCTGGCAGAAAATGGGCTGCATACCCGCGGGTGGACAAATATGATCTATTGCCTAAGGATGAATTGGAGAAAGATAATTTTCCTCCATCTGTGAGCCCAGTGCTTGGAAACTAAGGCAAGAATATGAAGCCTCTGTCCTTTGCCTAGGAAAAGTTTACAGTTGACTGTGCCTGATTTCCATGAGAAACAAAAGAAGCTAGGATAGAGAGTGGGTCAGAAAATGAGGTTGGAGTGGTTGCCTTTATAAGATAGGGAATCTGTATACTTACAACCATAGGTTTTCTAATGGGTAGTGTTTTTTGAGCATGTAGCTCCTCCAGGGAGGTCTCAGGAAGTTCCAGAAGACACAAAGAGCCTGAGGGCCTACTCTCTAGGGTGGAAGGGATCAGAGATAGAAAGGAAAATGCTAATCTTGAAAAAGAGTACTAATTCACAGGAAAGGTAATTTGTAATCTGCATTATAGCCCAGCTTTATACAATCACCTTGTTTTCTGCCAGGAGAGGATGTCACAAAGTCCAGGGTTGTTTGGTATGTGAGAATCTGGGCCTGTGAGCCAAGCGTAGAGTGCTTAGAAAAAGAATTGATTATTCTGCTCCTGGGTCCCTCAGGGGGCCACCCCCATGGGCACATGCACTGTGCTGCTCTTGCCCTGCGCTCCCTCCCTCTGCCTTTCACTTCCCAGCTGTCAAGATATTGGAAGCTTTGAAACTCAGCAAAGAAAGGATACTTATTGAGAACAGTCTGTTAAGTGTCAAGCAATATCCAGATATTACCTGTACTATGCTTGTCCCCTGTCTGAAGCTGGGATTCTTCCACTGGGTGAGTGGTCTTGGGCCCCACATTATCATTACTCATTTGGTTGATGAGGACATATTTGATGAAGACAGTTGTTGCTGGTATCCCAGGACTGCCTGCTTGCTGAAACATTCTGTAAAAGCTCTGTGCACCCTGCAGTTGAGTGCTCCAAAGAGGTAACAGTACTCAGAGAGGAAAAGTAGTGCTGCACAAAATTAAAATAGAATGGCCATGGTTCTACCAATTTAAAGAAAAAAGAATACTTATAGTTAGAAGGCCATGCTTGGGGCAGAGTCAAGACGGCAGAATAGGAGGACATAGAATTTGTCTCTCCTTAGGAGTACATCAAGAATACATCTACAAATGAAACAATTCTCATGGAGCACCTACTGAACACTACTGAAAGACCTCAGACACCTAAAAGGATGAGAAAAATCCCCACTCAAATGGGTAGGACAAAAGAAAGAAAAAAAGAAAAGAAGAAACTGGAAGGGACCAGCAACCCTGGTGGAGACATGAAGTTTGCTCTCATTCAGATTTGATGGACAAATCAAAAGATTTAAAGACAAGCAAAAGCTAAAAGAATTCAGCACTACCAAACCAGCTTTACAACAAATGCTAAAGGGAACTTCTCTAGGTGGGAAACAAAAGAGAATAAAAAACGATTATGAAAACAAATCCAAAACATTAAAGAAAATGGAAATAGGAATGTGCATATTGATGATTACCTTAAATGTAAATGGATTAAATGCTCCAACCAAAAGACACAGACTGGCTGAATGGATAGAAAAACAAGACCCATATATATGCTGTCTACAAGAGACCCACTTCAGATCTAGGGACACATACAAACTGAAAGTGAGAAGATAGAAAAACACATTCCAAACTAATGGAAATCAAAAGACAGCTGAAGTAGCAAAACTAATAACAGACAAAATAGACTTTAAAATAAAGATAGTTACAAGAGACAAGGAAGGACACTACATAATGATCGAGGGAAAATCCAAGAAGATATAACAATTCTAAATATTTATGCATCCAATAGAGGAGCACCTCAATACATAAGGAAAACTCTATAGCCATAAAAGAAGAAATCAACAGTAACACCATAATAGTGGGGGACTTGAACACTCCACTTACATCAATAGACAGACCATCCAGACAGAAAAATTAATAAGGAAACACAAACCTCAAGTGACACATTAGACCAGACAGACTTCACTGATGTTTATAGAAAACTCCATCTGAAAGCAGCAGAATACACTTTCTTCTCAAGTGCACACAGAACATTCTCCAGGATAGATCACATCCTGGGTCACAAATCAGGCCTTGGTAAATTTGAGAAAAATTTGTGTCAAACATCTTTTCTGAACACAATGCTGTGAGATTAGTAATCTATTACAGGAAAAAATAGTAAACACCACAAACACATGGAGGCTAAATAAGGTGCTACTAAACAACCAATGGATTACTGAAGAAATCAAAGAGGAAATCAAAAAATGCCTAGAAACAAATGAAACAAAAACACGAAATGACCAAAAACCTATGGAATGCAGAGAAAGCAGTTCTAAGAGGGAAGTTTATAGCAATAAAATCCTACCTCAAGAAAGAAGAAAAATATCAAATAAAAAACCTAACATTACACCAAAGCAACTAGAGAAAGGAGGACAAACAAAACCTAAAGTTAGCAGAAGGAAAGAAATCATAAAGACCAGAGCAGAAATAAATGAAATAGAGATGAAGAAAACAATAGCAAAGGTCAATGAAATTAAAGCTGGTCCTTTGAGAAGTTAAACAAAATTGACAAACCTTTAGCCAGGCTCATCAAGAAAAAAAAGGGAGAAGACTCAAAAGAACAGAATTAGAAATGAAAAAGGAGAAGTTACAACTGACTCTGCAGAAATACAAAGGATCATGAGAGACTACTACAAGCAGCTCTATGCCAATAAAATGAACAACCTGGAAGAAATGGACAAATTCTTAGAAAAGTACAACCTTCCAAGCCTTAACCAGGAAGAAACATAAAATATAAACAGACCACACACAAGTAATGAAATTGAAACTGTGATTAAAAATCTTCCACCAAACAAAAGTCCAGGAACAGATGACTTCACAGGAGAATTCTATCAAACATTTAGAGAAGGCTAACAACTATCCTTCTCAAACTCTTCCAAAAAATTGCAGAGGGAGGAACACCTCCAAGCTCATTCTATGAGGCCACCATCACCCTGATACCCAAACCAGACAAATATCATAAAAAAGAAAATTACAGAACAATATCACCAATGAACATAGACATAAACTTCCTCAACAAAATACTAAGAAATAGAATGCATCAGCACATTAAAAGGATCATACACCATGATCAAGTGGGATTTATCCCAGGGATGCAAGGATTCTTCAATATACACAAATCAGTCAATGTGATGCACCATATTAAAAAACTGAAGAATAAACACCATATGATCATCTCAGTAGATGCAGAAAAACTTTTCAAAATATTCACCACCCCTTTACTATAATTTTTTTCCAGAAGTGGGCATAGAGGGAACCTACCTCAACATAATAAAGGTCATATATGGCAAACCCACAGCAAACATCATTCTCAATAGTGAAAAACTGAAAGCATTTCCTCTAATATCAGGAAAAAGGCAAGGATGTCCAGTCTGACTTCTTTTATTCAACATGGTTTTGGAAGTCCTAGCCACAGCAATCAGAAAAGAAAAAGAAATAAAAGGAATCTAAATTGGAAAAGAAATAAAACTGTCACTGTTTGCAGATGACATGATACTATACATAGAAAAGACACCACCAGAGAACTACTAGAGCCAATGAATGAATTTGGTAAAGTCGCAGGATACAAAATTAATGCACAGAAATCTTTTGCATTCCTATACACTAACAATAAAAGATCAGAAAGAGAAATAAAGGAAACAATCCCATTTACCATTGCAACAAAAAGAATAAAATACCTAGGAATAAACTTACCTAAGGAGTTAGCTTCAAGAAGGTGGAAGAGTAACACATGAAGATCAACTTCCTCCCCACAAATACATCAGAAATGCATCTACATGTGGAATAATACCTACAGAACAACTACTGAATGCTGGCAGAAGACCTCAGACCTCCCAAAAGGCAAAAAAACTCCCCACGTACCTGGGTAGGGCAAAAGAAAAAAAGAAAAAAACAGAGACAAAGGAATACGGACAGGACCTGCACCAGTGGGAGGGAGCTGTGAAGGAGTAAAGGTTTCCACACACTAGGAAGCCCCTTCGCAGGCAGAGACTGCAGGTGGCGGAGGGAGGAAGCTTTCAGGCCACAGAGGAGAGCGCAGCAACATGGGTGTGGAGGGCAAAGCAGAGAGATTTCCACACAGAGGATCAGTGCCGACCGGTACTCACCAGCCTGAGATGCTTGTCTGCTCATCCGCCGGGACGGGTGGCGGCTGGGAGCTGACAATTGGGCTTCGGTCAGATCCCAGGGAGAGGACTGGGGTTGGCTGTGTGAACACAGCCTGAAGGGGCTGGTGTGCCACAGCTAGCAGGGAGGGAGTCCAGGAAAATGTCTGGAGCTGCCGAAGAGGCAAGAGGCATTTTCTTGCCTCTTTGTTTCCTGGTGCGTGAGGAGAGGGGATTAAGAGCACCGCTTAAAGAAGCTCCAGAGACGGGCGTGAGCTGTGGCTATCAGCACAGACCCCAGAGACGGGCATGAGATGCTAAGGCTGCTGCTACTGCCACCAAGAAGTCTGTGTGCAAACACAGGTCACTATCTACACCTCACCTTCAGGGAGCCTGTGAAGCCCACCACTGCCAGGATCCGGTGATCCTGGGACAACTTCCCCAGGAGAACGCACGGTGCACCCCAATCTGGTGCAATGTCACGCCGGTCTCTGCCATCACAGGCTCCTCTGCAATCCATACCCCCTCTCTCCCTGGCCTGAGTGAGCCAGAGCCCCCGAATCAGCTGCTTATTTAACCCCATCCTGTCTGAGTGGACAACAGATGCTCTCAGGCGACCTACACAAAAAGCGAGTCCAATTCCAAAGCTGAACCTCAGGAGCTGTGAAAACAAAGAAGAGAAAGGGAAATCTCTCCCAGAAGCAGCAGAAGCAGGGGATTAAATCTCCACAATCAACTTGATGTACCCTGAATCTCTGCAATACCTGAATAGACAACAAATCATACCAAATTGAGGAGGTGGACTTTGGGAGCAATGATATATATATATTTTTCCCTTTTTCTCTTTTTGTGAGTGTGTATGTGTATGCTTCTGTTTGTGATTTTGTCTGTATAGCTTTGCTTCTACCATTTGTCCTAGGGTTGTCTGTCTGTCATTTTTTTTTTAGTATAGTTTTTAGCACTTGTTATCATTGGAGGATTTGTTTTTTGCTTTGGTTGTTCTCTTCTTTTTTCTTTCTTATTTTTATTACTTAAAAAAATAATAGTTGTTTTTATTTTGTATTTTAATAACTTTATTTTATTTTTTTATTTTATATTATTTTATCTTCTTCAATCTTTCTTTCTTGCTTTTTTCTCCTCCCTTTTATTCTGAGATGTGTGGGAGACAGGCTCTTGGTGCCCCAGCCAGGTGTCAGGGCTGTGCCTCTGAGGTGTGAGAGCCAAGTTCAGGACACTAGTAAAAAAGAGACCTCCCAGCTCCATGTAAAATCAAATGGTGAAAATTTCCCACAGACCTCCATCACAATGCCAAGACCCAGCTCCACTCAATGACCAGCAAGCTACACTGCTGGACAAACTACGCCAAACAACTAGCAAGAGAGGAACACAAGCCCATCCATTAGTACAGAGGCTGCCTAAAGTAATAATAAGGCCACTGACAACCCAAAACACACCACAAGACGTGGAACTGCCCACCAGAAGGACAAGATGCAGCCTCATCCACCAGAACACAGGCACTAGTCCCCTCCACCAGGAAGCCTACACAACCCATTGAACCAACCTTACCCACTGGGGGCACACACCAAAAACAACAGGAACTACGAACGTGCAGGCTGCAAAAAGAAGAACACAAACACAGTAAGTAACGCAAAAAAGAAGACAAAGAAACACACAGCAGATGAAGGAGCAAGGCAAAAACCCACGAGACCTAACAAATGAAGAGGAAATAGGCAGTCTACCTGAAAAAGAATTCAGAAAAATGAGAGTAAAGATGATCCAAAATCTTGGGAATAGAATGGAGAAAATACAAGAAATGTTTAACAAGGACCTAGAAGAACTAAAGAGCAAACACACAGTGATGAACAAAACAATAAATGAAATTAGAAATTCTCTAGAAGGGATCAATAGCAGAATAACTGAGGAAGAGGAAAGGATAAGTGACCTGGAAGATAAAATAGTGGAAATAACTACTCTAGAGCAGAATAAACAAAAAAGAATGGAAAGAATTGAGGACAGTCTCAGAGAACTCTGGAACAACATTAAACACACCAATATTTGAATTATAGGGGTCCCAGAAGAAGAAGAGAAAAAGAAAGGGACTGAGAAAATATTTGAAGAAATTATAGTTGTAAACTTCCCTAATATGGGAAAGGAAATAGTTAAGTCCAGGAAGCACAGAGAGTCCCATTCAGGATAAATCCAAGGAGAAACATGCCAGGACACATGTTAATGAAACTATCAAAAAGTTAATACAAAGAAAAAATATTAAAAGCAGCAAGGGGAAAACAACAAATAACACAAAAGGGAATCCCCATAAGGTTAACAGCTAATTTTTTTTAACATCTTTATTGGGGTATAATTGCTTTACAATGGTGTGTTAGTTTCTGCTTTATAGAAAAGCGAATCAGTTATACATATACATATGTTCCCATATCTCTTCCCTCTTGTGCTTCTCTCCCTCCCACCCTCCCTATCCCACCCCTCCAGGCGGTCACAAAGCACCGAGCAGATAGCCCTGTGCCATGCGGCAGCTTTCCACTAGCTACCAACCATAAGTTTGTTAGTGTATATATGTCCAGGCCTCTCTCTCACCCTGTTACAGTTCACCCTTCCCCCTCCCCATATCCTCAAGTCCATTCTCCAGTAGGTCTGTGTCTTTATTCCTGTCTTACCCCTAGGTTCTTCAAGACATTTTTTTTCTTAAATTCCATATATATGTGTTAGCATACGGTATTTGTCTTTCTCTTTCTGACTTAACTTCACTCTGTATGACAGACTCTAGGTCTATCCACCTCATTACAAATAGCTCAATTTCGTTTCTTTTTATGGCTGACAAATATTCCATTGTATATATGTGCCACATCTTCTTTATTCATTCATCCGATGATGGTCATTTAGGTTGTTTCCATCTCCGGGCTATTGTAAATAGAGCTGCAATGAACATTTTGGTACATGCCTCTTCCTGAATTTTGGTTTTCTCAGGGTATATGCCCAGTAGTGGGATTGATGGGTTATATGGTAGTTCTACTTGTAGTTTTTAAGGAACCTCCATACTGTTCTCCATAGTGGTTGAACCAATTCACATTCCCACCAGCAATGCAAGAGTGTTCCCTTTGCTCCACACCCTCTCCAGCATTTATTGTTTCTAGATTTTTTGATGATGACCATTCTGACTACTGTGAGATGATATATTATTGTAGTTTTGATTTGAAGCAAATGAGTCCAGACTTATAGAAATACTATTTGATGATTGTTAAAATAACTATATCTTACATCTGATGATGTGACCCAGGAAATGAAAGTCATTTATGGTTATATTACTATTCTAGTAAGAAAATAAATTATAACAGAAAAAAGAACTATGTTAAAAAATGAAGAAAAACCAGGCAAAATAATTTTGTCTAGTAATGTTAATGGCTTAATTTATTAAACGAAAAGTGGATGAACTAGGGGCATAAAGAGTGAAATCAACAATCCCTCAAACAATATAAATGAGTGATTATCAATGAAATATATCAGTGATGAAATGTATCAATTATCAGTGAGAGGTTATCAGTTAACTGGTAATATGTGTATACTGAGAAATGCTAATACATCTCAACTTCTCCAAATCAAACATTAGGAGTATATTAAATATCACAATACAACAACATAATTATATTGAGTATCTACTGGGTGCCATATGCTTTATATAAACTAGTTCACTCAATCTTCACAGCAACTCTGCATGTTAGGTACTGTTATTCCCATTGTGCAGATGAAAAAACAGACTCAGAGAGCCTGTGATTTGGCCAGATACACTACAAATATGTGGTGGAACTGGGATTGCAATCCTGTTTTGATTGACTTCAAACTTGATGTTTCCTCTGCTACAATATGCTGCCTTCCAAGAAGGTTGATTTTAAATATTGAAATGAGCATGGAAAAATGTATAGCACTGTCACAAGAATAGCACATTGTTATTGTGACTCAGGGAAATCTGCTTTTTTTTTTTTTACATCTTTATTGGAGTATAATTGCTTTACAATAGTGTGTTAGTTTCTGCTTTATAACAAAGTGAATCAGTTATACATATACATATGTTCCCATATCTCTTCCCTCTTGCGTCTCCCTCCCTCCCACCCTCCCTATCCCACCCCTCTAGGTGGTCACAAAGCAACGAGCTGATCTCCCTGTGCTATGCGGCTGCTTCCCACTAGCTATCTATTTTATGTTTGGTAGTGCATATATGTCCATGCCACTCTCTCGCTTTGTCACAGCTTACCATTCCCCCTCCCCATATCCTCAAGTCCATTCTGTAGTAGGTCTGTATCTATATTCCTGTCTTACCCCTAGGTTCTTCATGACATTCTTTTTCTTAAATTCCATATAAATGTGTTAACATACCATATTTGTCTTTCTCTTTCTGACTTACTTCACTCTGTATGACAGACTCTAGTTCCATCCACCTCATTACAAATAGCTCAATTTCATTTCTTTTTTATGGCTGAGTAATATTCTATTGTATATATGTGCCACATCTTCTTTTATTTAACATCTAATTTGTATTACAAGTAACAAGTCTCATTTGGTGAATATTAAGTGACTGACAAAATGTGTTTTGGAGATCTGCTTATGAGGAAACTGGATTTTATAACTGAACCAACCAATGGTGATGAAACTGTAGCTTTCATCACAGAAAAAACATGCATCTTAGGCAAGTGGGAGGGGAAATGAATGACAGTGAAGTAACATCAGAAAAGGTAATGACTGTACGACTTTTCTTTTTTCACAAGTATAATTTATTTTCTCTTCAAAAAGAAACTTTTGAACCCTGAATTCTTATGTGTCAGGTAGCAGGTCAGTTCTGGTTATGCATAAACTTTGGGAGTTGATGGAAATGTGAAGAGAAATGTAATGGCATGTTTCCAGTCTTGACAACATAATTTACTCAGTTTTGACTCACATGTTGGTAGATGAGAGCCAGACAGCTTCACATTTCCTTGTATAAATTTTGTGTGAGCTAGTTAATCAGCATACAGATATTCAGAATTTTCCTGAGCTGAAGATGTACAACTGAAAAATTAAAACTATTCAATGACTTCCCATTGTTCTCAGGATAAAAGCCAAAATCATTAATGGGCCTAGAAAGCCCTGCATGGTTTGGCGTCTGCCTCTTTCTTTGCACTTCACCTCTAGTCACTCAAACCCTTGCTTACTACACTCTGGCCACACTGCTTCAGGGGCATTGTACATACTGTACCCAAATATGATACATTACTAAAATTATTTTGCCCTCCCATTAGAAAATATTTCAAATATAACAATAAGTATATAAAATGCTAACTGATAAAATATGCTCACAAGGGAACTATTTGAGGAATTCTGGATTAATGCAATAAAGTTTACATTTATCAAAAACAAATTACTTTTTATGAATCACATGTCTTGATAAAATTAAACACGCTGGGCAAAGCTAAATGTTATTTGCTTTTTAAAATACAATATTATTATTTTATCCAAAAAATTTGAGGAAGCTCTAAAGCCAGTTTTAAAGAGTGACACTACACTCTTCTGGTTCCCCTCTGTCTGCTCCTTAAATGTATGTACATAACAGGGGGAAAAAGCAGGGAGATGTAGAATAAAACAAACTTAAGAGATATAACAACCAAACATGATGTGTGGACCTTATCTGGATACTGACAAGAAAACAATAAATGAAAGTCATCTTTGTGGTAATCAGGAAAAATTTAATGTAGCCTGGGTATCAGATGGCTTTAAGGAACTACTGTTAATTTTGTTAGGTATGATAATGGCATGATAGTTACATGAAAAAATAAGTCCTATCAGTTAGACATGCATAGTGAAGTATTTAGGAGTGAACAGACATGATATCTGGATTTGCTTTAAGATATTCCAATAAAAGGCAAAGAAAGAAACAGATACAAGGGGATTATACTAATGTACATTGAACACCCAGAATAAACCCTGAATGTTAAAAAAAAGAAGCTACAAAAAGACAAAAAGAAAACACCAGTGAATGTTTTTTATAATCGAGGGATAGGAAAGGCCTTTTTAACTATGGCTTAAAATGCAGAAGCCAAAAAAGAAAAGATTGATTATGTCGACTACTTAAAAAATATCTTCTGCATGACAGGGAAAAAGCCATGAAAAAATTTTTTTTTCAAATGAGTAATGAAAAGCTGGAAAAATACTTGCAACTGATAGAAGAGAGCTAATCTTCCTAGTTTATTAAGAGGCCTTAGAAATTGATATGAAAAAGACAAGTAATCCATTAGAAAAAGGAGAAAAAGACATAAATGCACAGTTCAGGGAAAAAGGAATATGAATTCCCCATATATATAAAAAATGCTCAACCTCACTCATAATAAGAGAAATATACATTAAGATACAAATAGAATTTTTACCAATCAGCTTTGGGAAACAAGCATTCTCATATATTTTGGTAGGTTAATTCCTATGGATAATTTGGTAATTATCAAAAATACAAATGAATTTATTCTTTGACTCAGTACTCCTAATGAGAATTTATGTCTACATATATACTTGCATATGTATACAAGGATATTTATTGGTATACTGTTTGTAATTAATAAAAGATTGGAAATAGCCCAAATGTCCATCACTAGTTTAGTAAATTATGGGATACCAATACAATGGAATACTATGCATCTGTTTACAAAACAAAGGAACCTCTCTATATATACTGATATGGGAAGACCTCCAGGATACATAGTTAAGTGAAAAAAAAGTAAGAAAAGGAATAATTCATCCTTTTGAATAAATAAAGGTTGGAAGTGATAATGACATATATCTTCGTTTTCTTGTATTTACATAAACAATGGAAGTATACACAAGAGCTAATAAAAGTAGTTACTTGGAGGATAGGGAAGAGTGGTGTAGATAGGGAGGGGATGGGACTTAATATAAACCTTGATATATTGTTATATTTTTGAACCATTTGAGTATATTACATATTCAAAACAATATAAATAAATAAAATTTTAAAAGTTAACTCCTCAGCAAAACTTCTTCATTTTATATCATACAAGATTAAGTCTTTTCCTTTACTGTTCTCCCACATTATTTTATATGCAGTTTTTTATAACACTCCACAGTTAGCAGCATAATTTTTGTTTATTTTCAGTCAATCCTACAAAGGTATGAACTTAAGTGTAGAAATCTTATGTTAATGCATCTCTGTCTGTTTCATAATGTGCACAGTGCCTGGCATGTGATAGTTGCCCAATAAATTGTCTTTTGAATGAATATAACTTTTTCAGGTACACCTTGTCTTAATGAATCTTTTCCTATAGCATCTTGCTTTTGCCTCTTTTATTGCATTTGTAACTCCCTTGTAGTAGAATTATTTACTTAGATGTGTTTGTCTTTATGAGATTGTGAATCCCTGAAGTATAGTAGGTATTCAATTAGGATGGTGAACTTAGAGACCTTGAAAAATTAGAAATAATTTTTCCATAACTATTAACAAATGATACCAATACTATCATAATATGTAGTGATATCTAAGATGAGCACTCTCCAGTAAAGTAATAGAGTCTTGGTAGTGGAAAATAAGAATCTAAACTTTGAGAAAATCTTTGTTCATTACACTGATACCTTTATCCATGGAGACTTCACACATCCTGCAGTCCTTTATTCAAGGGTATGCAAAATCTATTAAGCTGTTTTTACAATCTATTTTTGGTTTAATTTCCAGAATTTCAATGATTAATTTTGAAATACATTAGTGGCATTTAGTCAGACTTTATAGAAGAACAACATTACATAGAACAACACTAATGAATTGGAATTGAAATTCCAAGAATGATAGGGATATTATCCTAGAGCACATAAATTACTTGAATGCATGAAAGTCCCTTGACCTAGCTGAAATGTAGTTATTTATATATTCATTCATTCAGCAAATATTTTTTGAGCAACTACTATGCTAGGTATTCTGAAGTATCACAATATAAATAAAATATGGTCTTTGTCCTCAAGGAGGCATTATAACATAGTGGTTAAGAACACATTGACAAAAAAAATTATAAATCACTATATTGTACTCCTGTAACTTATATAATATTGTACATCAACTATACATCAATAAATAAGAATGTGAAAAAAAGTGCACGTGAAATCAAATAAACCTACTTTTGAAATATTGCTTCTCTCTTTACTAGTTACATTAACTTGAGCAAGTTATTTAAACACTGTGCTTAGTTTTCTGTCAAACAGGGACAATAATAGTTACTTCAGAGGATTTTCATGAAGGTTGAAATGAAATAATGGACATATAGTGGTATACACAGTTGTTGGCACATAATAACCACTCCCAAAGTGTTTCTTTTCAGTCTTATCGCCTAAAAATAGAAGTGTTCTTTTCTCCAGTCAACCTTTTCATAATATTAGCATTCATCTGCTTTATTATAGTATATCACCCCATTCCAAATACTTACAGGTAGACTTGGTATTCACACATGGTACGCTTATCTTAATTCTCAGGCTCTATGAGGCATGGGGGAACAACTTCCTAGAGTAGTGAGGATTTTAGTGAATGGAATTGATGAATGATTATTAGTAATCTTAAGAAGAATAAAAGAGGTTCCATAAGACTGATGATGGGAGGATATCATGTTATTTATTTGAGTGAAACAATGGAATTCTAAGAAAGATTCTAAATGTACTAAAAGGTACTTTGAAAGGAAATGGTGATCACTAAACGTCAGTATGGCTTCACTAAGAATATATTATATATATTATGCTACTCCAGTAGACCACTGTTACCTAACTGGTATCCTTCAGAACATTGAATGTTAATAGGATAGTGCTGCTAAAACAAACATACAATAAACACACACACACACACACACCAAACTTTTATATGACCAAATAAATTTAGGAAACATGAGATTAAGCAAAGTTAAACATGCCTTCACATGTATTTACTGTAGGACTTTTCAGTGTCTTAATACACTAAAGTGTGTTATACTTTTCCAGTAGCATAACATAGTACATAGTATTTCCCAAATGGTAACATAGAACTATTTTGTGGGGTGTGTGTGTGTGTGTGTGCACATTACTTATCAACATTACCCAAACTAATATATATATATATATATACTTTTATATATTTTTATATATATATATATATATATATATATATATATATATATATACTTTTTTTTTTTTTTTTTTTTTTGCTGTACGCGGGCCTCTCACTGTTGTGGCCTCTCCCGTTGTGGAGCACAGTCTCCGGACGCTCAAGCTCAGCGGCCATAGCTCACGGGCCCAGCCACTCCGCGGCATGTGGGATCTTCCTGGACCGGGGCACGAACACGTGTCCCCTGCATCGGCAGGCGGACTCTCAACCACTGCGCCACGAGGGAAGCCCCCAAACTAATATTTTATAAAATTGTTTTGGAAACATAGGTCTAGTTTTTTTCTTTATAGTTACTAGAGTAGTAGAAAGAATAATGAGCAGACATATTTCAGTTTTTAGAGGGCTGAAAAAATTAATTTTATGAATCTAAGATGAAAAACTGTCTTCTAGATGAGTCAGCTTTAAACATTTTTCTTGCATAACCCCTGAAAGAATTTTGAAAATACATTATCCTCTCACACATTTTTAAGTTGACATCAAATGTTTTTCATCATAATTTAAAATTTATTTTTTTTAGTCTGTATTTTTTTTATTGGAGTATAATTGCTTTACAATGGTGTGTTAGTTTCTGCTTTATAACAAAGTGAATCAGTAATACATATACATATGTTCCCATATCTCTTCCTTCTTGCGTCTCCCTCCCTTCCACCCTCCCTATCCCACCCCTCTAGCCAGTCACAAAGCACTGAGCTGATCTCCCTGTGCTATGCAGCTGCTTCCCACTAGCTATCTACCTTACGTTTGGTAGTGTATATACGTCCATGCCTCTCTCTCGCTTTGTCACAGCTTACACTTCCCCCTCCCCATATCCTCAAGTCCATTCTCTAGTAGGTCTGTAAAATTTATTTTTTTAAAAAGTTGGATCACAGGACATTCCTGGTGTTGCAGTGGTTAAGAATCCGCCTTCCAATGCAGGGGACACAGGTTTGAGCCCTGGCTCAGGAAGATCCCACATGCCGCAGAGCGACTAAGCTCGTGCACCACAACTAATGAGCCCACACGCCACAACTACTGAAACCTGCATGCCTGGAGCCTGTGCTCCATAATAAGAGAAGCCACTGCAATGAGAAGCCCGTGCACTGAAATTAAGGGTAGCCCCTGCTCGCCACAACTAAAGAAAGCCCACGTGCAGCAACAAAGACCCAGTGCAGCCAAAAAAAAAAAAGTTGGATCACAGATGCTCAGAATTGCCTTCATTATAAACATTTTTAATGGCATACTCTATTTATTGGTCTCATACATAGAGTACTTTTAGTTATATATTTAGTAAATCAGTATTTATAATATAATAGCATGCACAAACCCAACACTCAAAAGGAAACTTTGGTCTTGACAGTAATTTGACTTTTAACCATATATTTTCCCCCTGCTGTTCCATTCCCCTGGGACACCTATCCTGAATCCTGTGTTCACTGTTCCCTGGCTTTCTGTTTTATTTAGCTTTATTGCATTTGTTTTTATTCTGAAGATATATATCTTATATATTATATATGTTATATATATATATATAATTTTTGATGTTTTAACTTTATAAAAAAGGCTTAATGCTATCTATAACCTTCTGGAAATTAATATTTTCACTCAACGTTATTTTTCTAAGGTTCATGCATATTTTTGGACATCTTTGTTTATTATTTTAAAAAAATATTTTATTCAAGTATATAACATATGTAAAACATATATACCCCAAAAAAGTGTGCAAATCATAGGTACAACTTGACGAATTGAAATAAACAAAACTGTCTTACTACTACCTATATCAAGAAATAGATTTATGTAGGTATTTGATATATTTTATATTATTTAAATGATGTTTCAAAAAGTTCATTTCCGAAGTCTGTTGTTAATATGTTGGAATAGTATTTTATTTATGTATTGATCTTGCAACCAGCTATTTTGCTAAATAAATTCATTTATTATTTAAAGTAGTTTATCCATACACTTCTTGGATATTCTATATACATGTATATTATTTATAAAAAATACATTTAGATTTCTTCCCTCCTATAATTTATGTCTTTTTTCTTAACACCTTTATTGGAGTATAATTGCTTAACAATGGTGTGTTAGTTTCTGCTTTATAACAAAGTGAATCAGATATACATATACATATATCCCCATATCTCTTCCCTCTTCCATCTCCCTCTCTCCAACACTTCCTATCCCACCCCTCTAGATGGTCACAAAGCACCAAGCTGATCTCCCTGTGCTATGTGGCAGCTTCCCACTAGCTATCAGTTTTACATTTGGTAGTGTATATATGTCCATGCCACTCTCTCACTTTGTCCCAGTTTACCGTCCCCCCTCCCTGTGTCCTCAAGTCCATTCTCTAGTATGTCTGTGTCTTTACTCCCATCATGCCCCTAGGTTCTTCATGACCATTTTTTTAAGAGTGTATATATATATATATATATATGTTAGAATACAGTATTTGTTTATCCCTTTCTGACTTACTTCACTCTGTATGACAGTCTCTAGGTCCATCCACCTCACTACAAATAACTCAGTTTTGTCCTTTTTATGCCTGAGTAATATTCCATTGTATATATGTGCCACAACTTCTTTATCCATTCATCTGTTGATGGACACTTCGGTTGCTTCCATGTCTGGGCTATTGTAAATAGAGCTGCAGTGAACATTGTGGTAAATGACCCTTTTTGAATTATGGTTTTCTCAGGGTATATGCCCAGTAGTGGGATTGCTGGGTTGTATGGTAGTTCTATTTTTAGTTTTTTAAGAAACGTCCATACTGTTCTCCATAGTGGCTGTATGAACTTATATTCCCACCAGCAGTGCAAGAGGGTTCTCTTTTCTCCACACCCTCTTCAGCATTTATTGTTTGTAGATATTTTGATGATGGCCATTCTGACTGGTGTGAGATGATATCTCATTGTAGTTTTTATTTGCATTGCTCAAATGATTAATGATGCTGAGCATTCTTTCCTGTGTCTGCTGGCAATCTGTATATCTTCTTTGGAGAAATGTCTATTTAGGTCTTCTGCCCATTTTTGGATTGGATTGTTTGCTTTTATAATATTGAGCTGCAATGAGATGCTTGTAAATTTCGGAGATTAATTCTTTGTCAGTTGCTTCATTTGCAAATATTTTCCCCCATTCTGAGGGTTGGCTTTTCGTCTTATTTATGGTTTCCTTTGCTTTGCAAAAGGTTTTAAGTTTCATTAGGTCCCATTTGTTTATTTTTGTTTTTATTTCCATTTCTCTAGGAGGTGGGTCAAAAGGGATCTTGCTGTGATTTATGTCATAGAGTGTTCTGCCTATGTTTTCCTCTAAGAGTTTGATGGTGTCTGGCCATACATTTAGGTCTTTAATCCATTTTGAGATTATTTTTGTGTATGGTGTTAGGGAGGGTTCTAATTTCATTCTTTTACATGTAGCTGTCCAGTTCTTACAGCACCACTTATTGAAGAGGCTGTCTTTTCTCCACAGTATATTCTTGCCTCCTTTACCAAAGATAAGGTGACCATATGTGTGTGGGTTTATCTCTGGGCTTTCTCTCCTGTTCCATTGATCTATATTTCGGTTCTTGTGCCAGTACCATACTGCCTTGATTACTGTAGCTTTGTAGTATAGTCTGAAGTCAGGGAGCCTGATTCCTCCAGCTCTGTTTTTCGTTCTCAAGATTGCTTTGGCTATTCTGGGTCTTTTGTGTTTCCCTAAAAATTGTGAAAATTTTTGTTCTAGTTCTGTGAAAAATGCCAGTGGTAGTTTGATAGGGATTGCATTGAATCAATAGATTGCTTTGGGTAGTAGAGTCATTTTCACAATGTTGATTCTTCCAATCCAAGAACATGGTATATCTCTCCATCTATTTGTATCATCTTTAATTTCTTCCATCAGTGTCTTATAATTTTCTGCATACAGGTCTTTTGTCTCCTTAGGTAGGTTTATCCCTAGATATTTTATTCTTTTTGTTGCAATGGTATATGGGAGTGTTTTCTTAATTTCACTTTCACATTTTTCATCAGTAGTGTATACAAATGCAAGCAATTTGTATGCATTAATGTTTTTTTTCTTACTTAACCAAATTCATTGATTAATTAGCTCTACTAGTTTTCTGGTAGCATCTTTAGGATTCTCTATGTATAGGATAATGTCATCTGCAAACAGTGACAGCTTTACTTCTTCTTTGCCAATTTGGATTAATTTTATTTATTTTTCTTCTCTGATTGCTGTGGCTAAAACTTCCAAAACTATGTTGAATAATAGTGGTGAGAGTGGACAACCTTGTCTTGTTCCAGATCTTAGTGGAAATGGTTTCAGTTTTTCACCATTGAGGACAATGTTGGGTACAGTTTGTCATATATAGTTTTTATTATGTTGAGAAAAGTTCCCTCTATGCCTACTTTCTCAAGCGTTTTTATCATAAATGGGTGTTGAACTTTATTGAAAGCTTTCTCTGCCTCTACTGGGATGATCATACGGTTCTTCTCCTTCATTTAGTTAATATGGTGTATCACGTTGATTGATTAGCATATATTGAAGAATCCTTGCATTCCTGGGATAAACCCCACTTGATCATGGTGTATGATCCTTTCAATGTGCTGTTGGATTCTTTTTGCTAGTATTTGGTTGAGGAGTTTTGCCTCTATGTTCAGCAGTGTTGTTGGCCTGTAGTTTTCTTTCTTTGTGACATCTTTGTCTGGTTTTGTTATCAGAGTGATTGTGGCTTCGTAGAATGAGTTTGGGAGTGTTCCTCCCTCTGCTATATTTTGGAAGAGTTT
Source organism: Delphinus delphis (assembly GCF_949987515.2). Taxonomy (NCBI): domain Eukaryota; kingdom Metazoa; phylum Chordata; class Mammalia; order Artiodactyla; family Delphinidae; genus Delphinus; species Delphinus delphis. Next base: position 60,314,020 of record NC_082704.1, on the reverse strand, counting down.
GAGAAGGATAGGTGTTAGCTCTTTTCTAAATGTTTGTTAGAATTCACCTGTAAAGCCATCTGGTCCTGGGATTTTGTTTGTTTGAATATTTGTAATCACAGTTTCAATTTCAGTGCTTGTGTTTGGTCAGTTCATATTTTCTATTTCTTTCTGGTTCAGTCTCGGAAGTTGTGCATTTCTAAGAATTTGTCCATTTCTTCCAGCTTGTCCATGTTATTGGTGTAGAGTGGCTTACAGTAATCTCTCAGGATCCTTTATATTTCTGCAGTGTTAGTTGGTACATCCCCTTTTTCATTTCTAATTCTATTGATTTGAGTCTTCTCCCTTTTTTTCTTGATAATTCTGGCTAATGGTTTATCAATTTTTTTTTATCTTTTCAAAGAACCAGCTTTTAGTTTTATTGATCTTTGCTATCATTTCCTTCATTTCTTTTTCATTTATTTCTCATCTGATCTTTATTATTTCTTTCCTTCTGCTAACTTTGGCGCATTTTTTTGTTCTTCTTTGTCTAACTTCTTTAGGTGTAAGGTTAGGTTGTTTATTTGAGATGTTTCTTGTTTCTAAGATAGTATTGTATTGCTATAAACTTCCCTCTTTGAACTGCCTTTGCTGAATCCCGTAGGTTTAAGTTATCGTGTTTTCATTGTCATTTGGTTCTACGTATTTTTGATTTCCTCTTTGATTTTTTCAGTGATCTCTTGGTTATTAAGTAGTGTGTTGTTTAGCCTCCATGAGTTTGTATTTCTTACACATTTTGTCCTGTAATTGATATCTATTCTCATAGCGTTGTGGTTGGAAAGATGCTTGATACGATTTCAAATTTCTTAAATTTTCCAAGGCTTGATTTGTGACCCAAGATATGATCTATCTTGGAGAATGTTCCATGAGTACTTGAGAAGAAAGTGTATTCTGTTGTTTTTGTATGGAGTGTCCTATAAATGTCAATTAAGTCCATCTTGTATAATGTATCATTTAAAGCTTGTGTTTCCTTATTTATTTTTATTTTGGATGATCTGTCCATTTGTGAAAGTGGTGTGCTGAAGTCCCCTACTATGATTATGTTACTGTCAATATCCCCTTTTATGGCTGTTAGTATTTGCCTTATGTATTGAGGTGTTCCTATGTTGGGTGCATAAATAATTACAATTGTTATATCTTCTTCTTGGATTGATCCCTTGATCATTATGTAGTGTGCTCCTTTGTCTCTTTTAATAGTCTTTGTTTTAAAGTCTATTTTGTCTGTTATGAGAATTGCTACTCCAACTTTCTTTTGGTTTCCATTTGCATGGAATATCTTTTTCCATTCCCTCACTTTCAGTCTGTATGTGTCCCTAGGTCTGAAATGGGTCTCTTGTAGACGGCATATATACAGGTCATTTTTGTATCCAGTCAGCCAATCTATGTCTTTTGGTTGGAGCATTTAGTCCATTTACATTTAAGGTAATTATCGATATGTATGTTCCTATTACCATTTTCATAATTATTTTGGGTGTATTATTGTACGTCTTTTCCTTCTCTTGCATTTCCTGTGTAGAAAACTTCCTTTAGCATTTGTTGTAAAGCTGGTTTGGTGGTGCTGAATTCTCTTTGCTTTTACTTGTCTGTAAAGGTTTTAATTTCTCCATCAAATCTGAATGAGATCCTTGCTAGGTAGAGTAATCTTGGTTTTCTATTTTTCTCCTTCATCACTTTAAGTATGTCCTGCCACTCCCTTCTGGCTTGAAGGGTTTCTGCAGAAAGATCAGCTGTTAAACTTATGGGAATTCCCTTATGTGTTATTAGCTGTTTTTCCCTTGCTGCTTTTAATATTTGTTCTTTGTATTTAATTTTTGATAGTTTGATTAATATGTTTTGGCATGTTTCTCCTTCAATTTATCCTGTATGGGACTCTCTGTGCTTCCTGGATTTGATTAACTATTTCCTTTCCCATATTAGGGAGGTTTTCAACTCTGTTCTCTTCAAATATTTTCTCAGTCCCTTTCTTTTTCTCTTCTTCTTCTGGGACCCCTATAATTCGAATGTTGATGCATTTAATGTTGTCCCAGAAGTCTCAGAGACTGTCTTCTACTCTTTTCTTTGTTTTTTTCTTTATTCTGCTCTGTAATAGTTATTTCCACTAGTTTATCTTCCAAGTCACTTATCCTTTCTTCTGCCTCAGTTATTCTGCAACTGGCCCCCTCTAGAGAATTTTTAATTTCAGTTATTGTGTTGTTCATCACTGTTTGTTTGCTCTTTAGTTCTTTTAGGTCCTTGTTAAACAGTTCTTGTATTTTCTCCATTCTATTCCCAAGATTTTGGATCATTTTTCTGAATTATTTTACAGGTAGACTGCCTGTTTCCTCTTCATTTGTTAGGTCTGGTGGATTTTCTCCTTGCTCCTTCATCTGCTGTGTGTTTCTCTGTCTTCTCATTTTGCTTAACTTGCTGTGTTTGCGGTCTCCTTTTTTCCGACTGCAAGTTCGTAATTCTCGTTGTTTTTGGTGTCTGTCCCAGTGGAAAAGTTGGTTCAGTGGGTTGTGTAGGCTTCCTGGTGGAGGGGACTAGTGCCTCTGTTCTCGTGAATGAGGCTGAATCTTGTCTTTTTGGTGGGCCATTCCACTTCTGGTGGTGTGTTTTGGGGTGTCAGCAGCCTTATTATGATTTTAGCCAGCCTCTGTGCTAATGGATGGGGTTGTGTTCCTCTCTTGCTAGTTATTTGGCATAGGGTGTCCTTCACTGTAGCTTGCTGGTCATTGATTGGAGCTGGGTCTTGGCATTGAGATGGAGATCTCTGGGATATTTTCACCCTTTGATATTATATGCAGCTGGGAGGTCTCTTTTTTACTAGTGTCCTGAACTTGGCTCTCCCACTTCAGTGTCACAGCCCTGACACCTGTCTGGAGCACCAGGAGCCTGTCCTCCACACGGCTCAGAATAAAAAGGAGAAGAAAAAAATAAAATAAAATAAAATAAAGTTATTAAAATAAAAAATAATTGTTAAGGAAAAAAATTAGGTAGTACAATAATAAAAATGAAAAAAAAAACCGGACAGACAGAACCCTAGGACAAATGGTAAAAGCAAAGCTATACAGACAAAATCCCACACAGAAGCATCAAATACACACTCACAAAAAGAGAAAAAGGGAAAAAGAAAATATATATATATATATATATATATATATATATATATATATATATAATTGCTCCCAAAGTCCAGCTCCTCAGTTTGGGATGATTCATTTTCTATTCAGGTATTCCACAGATGCAGGGTATATCAAGTTGATTGTGGAGATTTAATCCACTGCTCCTGAGGATGCTAGGAGAGACTTCCCTTTCTCTTCTTTGTTTGCGCAGCTCCCGGTTTCAGCTTTGGATTTGGACCCCCCTTTGCGTGTAGGACACGTGAGGGCGTGTGTTCTTCGCTCAGACAGGACGGTTTTAAAGGAGCAGGTGATTCGGGGGCTCTGGGTCACTCAGCCCGGGGGCGAGGGAGGGGTACAGATGCTCTGCTGTGGCAGAGGCCAGCGTGTCATTGCGCCAGCCTGAGGCACACCATGTATTCTCCCGGGGAAGTTGTCCCTGGATCACGGGACCCTGGCTGTGGCGAGCTGCATAGGCTCCCAGGAGGGGAGGTGTGGATGGTGACCTGTGCTTGCACGCAGGCTTCTTGGTGGTGAGAGCAGCAGCCTTAGCTTCTATTGCCCATCTCTGGGGTCCGCACTGATAGCCGCGGCTCACACCCGTCTCTGGAGCTCCTTTAAGCAGCACACTTAATCCCCTCTCCTCATGCACCAGGAAACAAAGAGGGAAGAAAAAGTCTCTTGCCTCTTCGGCAGTTCCATGGTTTTTCCCGGACTCCCTCCCAGCTAGCCGTGGTGCACTAGCCCCCTTCAGGCTGTGTTCACGCAGCCAATCCCAGTCATCTCCCTGGAGTCCTACCTCCGAAGCCCGAGCCTCAGCTCCCAGCCCCTGCCCACCCCGGCGGGTGAGCAGACAAGCCCTTCAGGCTGGTGAGTGCTGTCCGGCACTGATCCTCTGTGCGGGAATCTCTCTCTTTTTCCCTCTGCACCCCTGTTGCTGTGCTCTCCTCCGTGGCTTCGAAGCTTCCCCCCTCCGCCACCCACATTCTCCACCGGCGATGGGGCTTCCTAGTATGTGGAAACCTTTCCTCCTTCACAGCTCCCTCCCACTGGTGCAGGTTCCGTCCCTATTCTTTGTCTCTGTGTTTTCTTTTTTCTCTTACCCTATCCAGGTACATGGGGAGTTTCTTGCCTTTTGGGAGGTCTGAGGTCTCCTGTCAGAGTTCATTCGGTGTTCTGTAGGAGTTTTTCCACATGTAGATGTATTTTTGATGTATTTGTTGTGAGGATGGTGATCTCCATGTCTTACTCTTCCGCCATCTTGAAGCTCCTCCAATTGTGTTTTTATATTGCAGTTACAGACATTCTAACTTTTTGAAAGGAAATATAAATGACTACAAACAGACACTTAATGAAGAAGGCCACAATAGGAGAACTTGCTCTACAAGTTTTCAAGATGCCCGTCTCTGCGGTCTGCGCCAGAGGTGGGCATAGTAAAATTGATGGTAATTAAGGTAGTGTGGTATTGACACAATGATAGATAAACAGACAAGTGGAATAGAAGGGAGATACCAGGAGCAGACACATGCATGTATGATCACTCGATCTTTGACAAAAGTGACATTGCAAAGTGGTGCAAAAAGAATGTTTTTTTCAATTACTAGTGCTAGAATAATTTGATATCTATTTGGAAAAAAATTAAATTTTATCTATATCTCATACCTTACATGAAAATCAATTCTGGGTGGATTGTAGCTCTAAAAGTAATTTAAAAACCACCACAATAAAGCTTTTTTAAATGAATATGAGAACATCTTCATGCCCTCAGGGTCTGGAAAGACTTCTTAAATAATTGACATGAAGCCAATTAACCATAAAGGAAAAGATTGATGTATTTAAATAAATTAAAATTAAGAGCTATTGTTTATAAAATGAAACTATTAAGTCAGGCTGGAAGACGTTATTTACAGTACAGATAAGGGACACAAAGCTGCTATTTGGGATGCAGACAAAGAAAGGCACACAAACTTAAAAATGAGCAAAAGTTCTGAACAGATATACTGCAAAATAAAATATCAAAAAGACAATAAATGTATGAAAAGGTGCACAACTTCTTAGTATACAGGGAAATGCACAATAAGATTACCATTCCCCACTAACAGGAGAGCTAAAAGAGAAACACTGGGTCCTGAATGAGAGCCCCATAGTACTCTACATGATGCTAGTCATACCATGCTTGGAGCATGATATTCAGTTCTGGGGATCACCCTTTGCAGAAGAGAGAAATTGACAAACCAGAGCATATTCAGAGGAGAGACCTCTAGACATCTATCACAGCATATGAACAATGGTTAGAAAAACTGGAAATATAAACTTGGAGGAGAGAAGTCCTCCGTTACAAAGGCTTTCACAAGAATAGAAATGAGTTAATAACTGGAAATTATTAGTATCAAAGAAAAATAAAAGAAAATAGTTCTCAGCTCAACCTCATAAATTATTTTCTAAAGTTTTGAGCTCACGCCAAAATGGAATGGGAATGCCTCAGGAATTGTGAGTTCACTGTAACTGGAGGTGTTCACAAGCATTGCCCAGGCAACTACTTGCTGAGGTTATTATTACTAGGGTGTGGAGGAAGCTAGGGCTTTAGACTGACTTCTGAGGCCCTTTTAAGATTTATAATTACATAAATCATGGTGTGTTTGCATGTGTATGTGTTTGTGTGTGTGTGTGTGTGTGTGTGTGTGAGAGAGAGAGAGAGAGAGAGAGAGAGAGAGAGAGAGAGAGAGGGGGGGGGGGAATGGGACCTCAGAGCAGGCCACTCTTTGGAAGAAATAATACCTGAGAAATCACCCTCCACCCTAACTTCGTCACATTTCTTCTAAAGACAAATGAGTTATCTTCACAGGTTGACTCACTACTCTTCTCGAATCAGTGATAACCAATGAAAGAATAAGGGGCCAGTGACCCTTACTCTAGGTATCAAAAGGTTTTCAGAAATAGTTGTTTCTCTTGCCCGGAGTCCCATTGTTCCCTGAGATATTTTCTTGTTACTGTTCAGGGACAATGGATGAAATGACATTCTAACTCTCTTCTGGAATTCTGTACAGAGCTAACAATGTTGTCTTGCTTTTCCAAGCACAGAACATTTTTCCCATGAGTATGTGGCACCCTCTAGCGGCCACAACTATGGACATAATGTCTTGGGAGAAATCAGAATTCTAGACCCAACCAAGACAATTTGTGGCACCAAGTCCTAAAGTCGTGTCCTGCTGATGCACAACACCATGTAGCAGGTGACTGAGACAGGCTTAGAAATCCTAAGTACAACACTCTGTCATTGACCTACCCTATTTCCACTGCAGATATTGCCCTTGCTGCTGAAACTTGGAAAGAACAACAGTAGGTCCTTCAGAGTGCAGGGGGTTTTTGTTTTTGTTTTGTGTTTTTGGATTTAGATATTTTTGTAATAATGTGTTGTCTCTTAATAGAAGAAAAATGTTATATTCCTAGTCTCCCATCTGCCAGAGCAGTCAGAGAGGTGGGGACCAGGGAATCATTGAATAACATTGTTGGTGGTTCCAGCTAACTATCAAGGCTCTTTGAATACCATCAAGATCCCAGCCACTGGGAGACCTTCAAGATGGCAAAGGACTAAGACGCAGAGATCAACTTCCTCTCCACAAATACATCAGAAATACATCTACATGTGGAACAACTCATACAGAACACCTACTGAACACTGGAAGAAGACCTCAGATTTCCCAAAAGGCAAGAAACTCCCCAAGTACCTGGGCAGGGCAAAAGAAAAAAGAAAAAACAGAGACAAAAGAATAGGGACGGGACCTGCCGCTCCGGGAGGGAACTGTGAAGGAGGAAAGATTTCCACACACTAGGAAGCCCCTTCGTGGGCGGAGACTGCGGGTGGCAGAGGGGGAAAGCTTCGGAGCCACGGAGGAGAGCGCAGCAACAGGGGTGTGGAGGGCAAAGCGGAGAGATTCCCGCACAGAAGACCATTGTGGACCAGCACTCACCAGCCTCGGAGGCTTGTCTGCTCACCTGTTCACCTGCCGGGGTGGGTGGGGGTTGGGAGCTGAGGCTCAGGCTTCAGAGGTCAGATCCCAGGGAGAAGATTGGGGTTGGCTGTGTGAACACAGACTGAAGGGGGCTAGTGCACCACAGCTACCCTGGAGGGAGTCCGGGAAATAGTCTCTACCTGCCTAAGAGGCAAGAGACCATTGTTTCAGGGCATGCTTTGAGAGGGGATTCAGAGCACCGCCTAAATGGGCTCCAGAGATGGGCACGAGCCACGGCTATCAGTGTGGACACCAGAGACTGGCATGGGACGCTAAGGCTGCTGCTGCAGCCACGAAGAAGCCTGTGTGAAACCACAGGTCACTATCCACACCTCCCTTCCCAGGAGGCTGTGTAGCCCGTCACTGCCAGGGTCCCGTGATCCAGGGACAACTTTCCCGGGAGAACACATGGCGCACCTCAGGCTGTGGCAGCGTCATGCTTGCCTCTGCCACCTCAGGCTCGCTCCGCATTCTGTATTCCTCCCTCCCCCAGGCCTGAGGGAGCCAGAGCCCCTATATCAACTGCTACTTTAACCCCATCCTGTCTGAGCAAAGAAGAGACACCCTCAGGTGACCTGCACACAGAGGTAGGACCAAATGCAAAGCTGAACCACAGGAGCTGTGTGAACACAAAAGAGAAAGGGAAATTTCTCCCAGGAGCCTCAGGAGCAGTGGATTAAATGTTCATAATCAACTTGATGTACCCTGCATCCCTGGAATACCTGAATAGACAACAAATCCTTCCAAAATTGAGGTGATGACATTGCGAGCAACTGTAGACTTGGGGCTTGCTTTCTGCATGTAGTTTGTTTCTGGTTTTATGTTCATTTTAGTTTAGTATTTAGAGTTTACTACCATTGGTAGATTTTTTAATTGATTTGGTAGCTCTCTTTCTTTATATATATATATGTGTGTGTGTGTATATATATATATATATATACATATATATTTTTTTCTCTTTTTCTCTTTTTGTGAGTGGGCATGTGTATGCTTCTTTGTGTGACTTTGTCTGTATAGCTTTGTTTTTATCATTTGTCCTGGGGTTCTGTCTGTCCATTATTTTCTTTTTTTTAATTGCTTTTTAATTTTTTTAAAATTTTTGTTAATTTTTAATTTTTTTTACTTTAATAACTTTTCTTTCTTTCTTTTTTCCTTCTTTCCTTCTTTCCTTCCTTCCTTCCTTCCTTCCTTCCTTCCTTTCTTTCTTTCTTTCTTTCTTTCTTCTTTCTTTTCTTTTCTTTTCTTTTCTTTTCTCATTTTTCAACTGAGCTGTGTGGCTGAAAGGGCCTTGATGCTCTGGCTGCATGTCAGGCCTGTGCCTCTGAGTTGGGAGAGCCATGTTCAGGACATTGGGCAACCAGAGACCTCCTCGCTCCATGTAATATCAAAGGGCAAAAGCTCTCCCAGAGATCTCCACCTCAGCGCTAAGACCCAGCTCCACTCAATGACCAACAAGTTATAGTGCTGGACACCCCACATGAAACAACTAGCAAGACAGGAACACAACTCAACCCATTAGCAGAGAGGCTGCGTAAAATGATAATAAGGTCACAGACACCACAAATCACACCACCGGATGTGGTCCTGCCCAACAGAAAAAAAAAGATCCATGCTCATCTATCAGGAAACAGGCACCAGTCCCCTCCACCAGAAAGCTGACACAACCCACATAACCAACCTTAGACACTGGGGACAGACACCAAACACAATGGGAACTATGAACCTGCAGCCTGTGAAAAGGATACCCCAAACACAGCAAATTAAGCAAAATGAGAAGACAGAGAATCACACAGCAGATGAAGGATCAAGGTAAAAACCCATCAGACCAAACAAATGAAGAGGAATTAGGCAGTTTACCTGAAAAAGAATTCAGAGCAATGATAGTAAAGATGATCCAAAATCTTAGAAATAGAAAGGAGAAAACACAAGAAAGTTTAAGGACTTAGAAGAACAAAAGAGCAAGTAAACAATGATGAACAACACAACAAATTAATTTTAAAATTCTCTAGAGGGAATCAATAGCAGAATAACTGAGGCAGAAGAACAGATAAGTGACCCAGAAGATAAAATATTAGTAATAACTACCACAGAGCAGAATAAAGAAAAAAGAATGAAAATACTTGAAGACAGTCTCACAGACCTCTGGGATAACATTAAATACACCAACATTTCAATTATAGGGATCCCAGAAGAAGAAGAGAAAAAGAAATGGACTGAGAAAATATTTGAAGAGATTATAGTTGAAAACTTCCCTAATATGGCAAAGGAAATAGTGAATCACGTCCAGGAAATGCAGAGACTCTCATACAGGATAAATCCAAGGAGAAACATGCCAATACACATATTAATCAAACTATCAAAAATTAAATACAAAGAAAAAGTATTAAAAGCAGCAAGGGAAAAACAAAAAATAACACACAAAGGAATCCCCATAAGGTTAACAGCTGATCTTTCAGCAGAAACTCTGCAAGCCAGAAGGGAGTGGCAGGACATAATAAAGCAATGAAAGGGAAAAACCTACAACCAAGATTACTCTACACAGCAAGGATCTCATTCAGATTTGATGGAGAAATTAAAACCTATACAGACAATCAAAAGCTAAGAGAATTCAACACCACGAAACCAGCTTTACAACAAATGCTAAAGGAACTTTCCTAGGTAGGAAACAGAAGAGCAGGAAAAGACCTACAATAACAAACCAAAAACAACTGAGAAAATAGGAACATACATACAGATAATTACCTTAAATGTAAATGGATTAAATGCTCCAACCAAAAGACATAAACTGGCTGAATGGAAACAAAAACAAGACCTGAATATATGCTCTCTACAGACCTAGGGACACATACAGACTGAAAGAGTGGGGATGGAGAAAGATATTCCATGCAAATGGAAATCAAAAGAAAGATGGAGTAGCAGATCTCATATCAGTCAAATAGATTATAAAATAAAGACTCTTGCAAGAGACAAGGAAGGACAGTACATAATGATCAAGGGAACAAATCAAGAAGCAGATATAACAATTGTAAATATTTATGCACCCAACATAGGAACATCTCAATATATAAGGCAAATGCTAACAGCCATAAAAGGGGAAATCAACAGTAATGCAATCATAGTTGGGGACTTTAACACCCCACATTCATCAATGGACAGGTCCTCCAAAATGAAAATAAATAAGGAAACACAAGTTTTAAATGATACATTAAAAAAAGATTGACTTAATTGATATTTATAGGACAGTCCATCCAAAAACAGCAGATTAAACTTTCTTCTCAAGTGCTCATTGAACATTCTCCAGGATACATCATATCTTGGGTCACAAATCAAGCCTTGGTAAATTTAAGAAATTGAAATTGTATCAAGTATCTTTTCAGACCACAACATGATAAGACTAGATATCAATTACACGGACAAACCTGTAAAAACTACAAACACATGGCGGCTAAACAATACACTACAAAATGACCACGAGATCATTGAAGAAATCAAGGAGTAAATAAGAAAAATACCTACCCACAAATGACAATGAATATGTGATGACCCAAAACCTATGGGATGCAGCAAAAGCACTTCTAAGAGGGAAGTTTATAGCATTACAGTCCTACCTCAGGAAACAAGAAACATCTCAAATAAACAACTAATCTTAAACCTAAAGCAACTAAAGAAAGAAGAAAAAAAAAAACAAAGTTAGCAGAAGGAAAGAAATCATAAAGATCAGATCAGAAATACATGAAAAAGAAATGAAGGAAACAATAGCAAAGATCAATAAACCTAAAGGCTAATTCTTTGAGAAGGTAAACAATATTGATAAACTATTAGTCAGACTCATCAAGAAAAAAAGAGAGAACACTCAAATCAATAACATTAGAAATGAAGAAGCAGAGGTAACACCTGACACTGCAGAAATGCAAAGGATCATGAGAGATTACTGCAAGCAACTATATGCCAATAAAATGGACAACCTGGAAGAAATGGAAAAATTCTGAGAAAAGCACAACCTTCTGAGACTGAACCAGGAAGAAATAGAAAATATAAACAGACCAGTAACAAGCACTGAAATTGAAACTGTGATTAAAAATCTTCCAACAAACAAAAGCCCAGGACCAGATGGATTCACAGGCGAATTCTATCAAACATGTAGCAAAGAGCTAACCCCTATCCTTTTCAAACACTTACAAAATATAGCAAAGAGACAAACACTCCCAAACACATTCTACGAGGTCACAATCACCCTGATACCAAAACAAGACAAACATGTTACAAAGAAAGAAACCTACAGGCTAATATCACTTATAAACAAAGATGGAAGAATACTCAGCAAAATACTATCAAACAGAATCCAACAGCACATTAAAAGGATCATACACCATGATCACGTGGGGCTTATCCCAGGAATGCAAAGATTCTTCAATATATGCAAATCAATCAACGTGATACACCATATTAAAAAATTGAAGGAGAAAAACCATATAATCATCTCAATAAATGCAGAAAAAGCTTTTGACAAAATTCAACACCCATTTATGATGCAAACCCTCCAGAAAGTAGGCATAAAGGGAACTTACCTCAACATAACAAAGGTCATATATGACAAACCCACAGCCAACATCGTTCGCAATGGTTAAAAACTGAAACCATTTCTGTGAAGATCAGGAACAAGAAAATGTTATCCACTCTCACCACTATTATTCAACATAGTTTTGGAAGTTTTAGCCACAGCAATCAGAAAAGAAAAAAAAAATAAAAATTGGACAAGAAGAAATAAAGCTGTTACTGTTTGCAGATAACACGATACTATACATAGAGAATCTTAAAGATGCTACCAGAAATCTACTACAGCTAATCTTTGAATGTGGTAAAGTAGCAGGACACAAAATTAATGCACAGAAGTCTCTTGCATTCCTATACACTAATGATGAAAAATCTGAAAGAGAAATTAAGGAAACTCTCCCATGTACCACTGCAAAAAAAAGAATAAAATACCTAGGAACAAGCCTACCTAAGGAGAAAAAAGACCTGTATGCAGAAAACTATAAGACATTGATGAAAGAAATTAAAGATGATAGAAACAGATGGGGAGATATACCATGTTCTTGGGTTGGAAGAAGCAACATTGTGAAAATGTCTATACTACCCAAAGCTATCTACAACTTCAGTGCAATCCCTATCAAACTACCACTGACATTTTTCACAGAACTAGAACAAAAACTTTCACAATTTGTATGGAAACACAAAAGACCCTGAATAGCAAAAGCAGTCTTGAGAAAGAAAAACAGAAGTGGAGGAATCAGGGTCCCTGACTTCCGACTATACTACAAAGTTACAGTAATCAAAACAGTATGTTATTGACACAAAAACAGAAATATAGATCAATGGAACAGGATAGAAAGCACAGAGATAAACCCATACACCTATGGTTACCTTATCTTTGATAAAGGAGGCAAGAATATACAATGGAGAAAGGACAGCCTCTTCAATAAGTGGTGCTGTAAGAACTCGACAGCTACATGTAAAAGAATGAAGTTAGAACACTCCCAAACACCATACACAAAAATAAACAAGAAATGGATTAAGGACCTAAATGTAAGGCTAGACAGTCTAAAACTCTTAGAAGAAAACATAGGCAGAACACTCTGATATAAATCACAGCAAGATCCTTTTTGACCCACCTCCTAGAGAATTGGAAATAAAAACAAAAATAAACAAATGTGACCTAATGAAACTCAAATGCTTTTGCACAGCAAAAGAAACCATAAACAAGATGAGAAGACAACCCTCAGAATGGGAGAAAATATTTGCAAATGAAGCAACTACAAAGGATTAATCTCCAAAATTTACAAGCGGCTCATGCAGCTTAATATCAAAGAAACAAACAACCCAATCCAAAAATTGGCAGAAGACCTAAATAGACTTTTCTCCAAAGAAGATATACAGATTATCAACAAACCCATGAAAGGATGCTCATCATCACTAATCATTAGAGAAATGCAAATCAAGACTACAATGGGGTATCACCTCACACCAGGCAGAATGACCATCATCAAAAAATCTACAAACAGTAAATGCTGGAGAGGGTGTAGAGAAAAGGGAACCCTCTTGCACTGTTGGTGAGAATGTAAATTGCTACAGCCACTATGGAGAACAGTATGGAGTTTCCTTAAAAAACTACAAATAGAACTACTGTATGACACAGCAATCCCATTACTGGGCATGTACCCTTAGAGAACCATAATTCAAATAGAGTCATGTATCACAATGTTCATTGCAGCTCTATTTACAATAGCCAGGACATGGAAGCAACCTAAGTGTCCATCGACAGATGAATGGATAAAGAAGATGTGGCACATATATACAATGGAATATTACTCAGCCATAAAAGGAAATGAAATTGAGTTATTTGTAATGAGGTACATAGACCTAGATTCTGTCATACAGAGTGAAGTAAGTCAGAAAGAGAAAATCAAATACTGTATGCTAACACATATATATGGAATCTAAAAAAAAAAAAGATTCTGAAGAACCTAGGGTCAGGACAGGAATAAAGACAAAGACATAGAGAATGGACTTTAGGACACTGGGATTGGGAAGGGTAAGTTGGGACGACGTGAGAGAGTGGCATGGTCATGTATACACTACCAAATGTAAAATAGTGGGAAGCAGCTGCATAGCTCAGGGAGATCAGCTCAGTGCTTTGTGACTACCTAGACTTGTGGGATAGGGAGTGTGGGAGAGAGGCTCAAGGTGGAGGGGATATGGGGATATATGTATACATATAGCTGATTCACTTTATTATAAAGCAGAAAGTAACACACCATTGAAAAGCAATTATACTCCAATAAAGATGTTAAAAAATATATAAAAGAGGCACTCTCATTTTGGAGACACTACTCCACAGTGTATCAAAATATAAAAATTCAAATGTACCTACACTCTTATCTAGATATAAATATTTAAAAAACTATTATTAAGATTTTATAGTTTGTTTTAAATTTAAAATCATTCAGCACCATGCAATTGATTAAATTATGCTTGACAGTTATTTCTCTGCAGCTATTGTATATACTTGGGAATTCTGTTGATGTAGAAAAAAATCTAAACTCCAAATTATTTTCAAATGAAATGAAATTTCATTCATTTTTATGAATACCAAGTTTAATATTTAAAGAAGTTGACATGGTAATATTTTGTAGATATGTCATTAAATATTTCCTAATTGTGGTTTTATAGTCTTCTTTCTGTGTTATAGGGTAAATAATATATTAGCTTTCTCACAGTTTAAAAGTAGGGGAAATTCCTGCTCTAGCAATGGTGGACTTGGTAATCTGAACAGCCCTCTTATCAAAGGAACTTTAGAATTTTAGAACACACTTAACAAAATCTTAAAAACTTCAAAGACCTTGACAAGAAAGAGAGGAATTACCAGTGTAAGAAAAGGGGATGAGAGAAAAGGGAATCGGGAAGATGGCAGAAGAGTAAGACGTGGAGATTTCCTTCCTCCCCACAGATACACCAGAAATACATCTACACGTGGAACAACTCCTACAGAACACCTACTGAATGCTGGCAGAAGACCTCAGACCTCCCAAAAGTCAAGAAACTCCCCACGTACATGGGTAGGGCAAAAGAAAAAAAAGAATAAACAGAGACAAAAGAATAGGGATGGGACCTGCACAAGTGGGAGGGAGCTGTGAAGGAGGAAAGTTTTCCATACACTAGAAGGCCCTACACAGGAGGAAACTGTGGGTGGCAGAGGGGGGAAGCTTTGGAGCCGTGGAGGAGAGCACAGAAACAGGGTTGCAGAGGGCAAAGTGGAGAGATTCCCGCACAGAGAATCGGTGCCAACCGGCACTCACCAGCCCGAAAGGTTTGTCTGCTCACCCACCGGGGCGGGAGGGGCTGGGATCTGAGGCTCAGGCTTCAGTCGGAGCTCAGGGAGAGGACTGGTGTTGGCGGCATGAACACAGCCTGCAGGGGGTTCGTGCACCACGGCTAGCCGGGAGGTAGTCCGGGGAAAAGTCTGGACCTGCTGAAGAGGCAAGAGACTTTTTCTTCCCTCTTTGTTTCCTGGTGCGCAAGGAGAGTGGATTAAGAGTGCTGCTTAAAGGAGGTCCAGAGATGGGCGTGAGCCGCGGGTAACAGCGCGGACCCCAGAGACGGGCATGAGACGCTAAGTCTGCTGCTGCCGCCACCAAGAAGCCTGTGTGTGAGCACAGGTCACTATCACCACCTCCCTTCCAGGGAGCCTATGCAGCCATCCACTGCCAGGGTCCCGGGATCCAGGGACAATTTCCCCGGGAGAACGCACGGCGCACCTCAGGCTCGTGCAACATCACGCCGGCCTCTGCCTCCGCAGGCTCGCCCTGCATCCGCACCCCTCCCTCCCCCCAGCCTGAGTGAGCCAGAGCCCCCGAAGCAGCTGTTCCTTTAACCCTGTCCTGTCTGAGCAAAGAACAGTTGCCCTTCTGTGACCTACACACAGAGGCAGGGCCAAATCTAAAGCTGAGCCCCTGGGAGCTGTGCAAACAAAGAAGAGAAAGGGAAATCCCTCCCAGCAGACACAGAAGCAGCGGATTAAAGCTCCACAATCAAGTTGATGTACCCTGCATCTATGGAATACATGAATAGACAACAAATCATCCCAAATTGAGGAGGTGGACTTTGAGAGCAAGGTTTTTAATTTTTTCCCATTTTCCTCTTTTTGTGAGTTTTTATGTGTATGCTTGTGTGTGAGATTTTGTCTGTATAGCTTTGCTTTCAACATGTGTCCTAGTGTTCTATCTGTCCGTCATTTTTTTTCTTTAAAATTTTTTTTCTTAATAATTATTCTTTATTTTAATAATTTTATTTAATTTTATCTTACTTTATTTTATTTTATCTCCTTCCTTCCATCCTTCCTACCTTCCATGCTTCCTTCCTTCCTTTCTTTCCTTCCTTCCTTCCTTCCTTCTTTCTTTCTTTCTTTCTTTCTTTCTTTCTTTCTTTCTTTCTTTCTTTCTTTCTTCCTTTCTTCCTTTCTTTCTTCCTTTATTCCTTTCTTCCTTTCTCTCTTTCTCTCTTTCTCTCTTTCTCTCTTTCTTTCTAATTATTCTCCCTTTTATTCTGAGCTGTGTGGATGAAAGTTCTTGGTACTGCAGCCAGGAGTCAGAGCTCTACCTCTGAGGTGGGAGAGCCAAATTCAGGACACTGGTCCACAAGAGCCCTCCCAGCTCCACATAATATCAAATGGCAAAAATCTCCCCGAGATCTCCATCTCAACACCACCACCCAGCTTCACTCAACGACCAGCAAGCTACAGTGCTGGACACCCTATGCCAAACAACCAGGAAGACAGGAACACAACCCCACCCATTAGCAGAGAGGCTGCCTAAATTCATAATAAACCCACAGACACCCCAAAATACACCACCAGTACATGGACTTGCCCACCAGAAAGACAAGATCCAGACTCATCCACTAGAACAAAGGTACTAGTCCCCTCCACCAGGAAGACTACACAACCCATTGAACCAACTTTAGCCACTGGGGACAGACAACAAAAAAAACGGGAACTATAAACCTGCAGCCTGCAAAAAGCAGACCCCGAACACAGTAAGATAAGCAAAATGAGAAGACAGAAAAACACACATCAGATGAAGGAGCAAGCTAAAACCCACCAGACCTAACAAACAAAGAGGAACTAGGCAGTCTACCTGAAAAAGAATTCAGAATAATGATAGTAAAGATTATCCAAAATCTTGGAAATAGAATAGAGAAAATGCAATAAACGTTTAACAAGGACCTAGAAGAAGTAAAGATGAAACAAGCAATGATGCACAACACAGTAAATGAAATTGAAAATACTCTAGATGGGATCAATAGCAGAATAACTGAGGCACAAGAGTGGATAAATGACCTGGAAGATAAAATAGTGGAAATAACTACTGCAGAGCAGAATAAAGAAAAAAGAATGAAAAGAACTGAAAACCATCTCAGAGACCTCTGAGACATCATTGAAAACTTCCCTAATATGGGAAAGGAAATAGTTAATCAAGTGCAGGAAGGACAGAGAGTCCCATACAGGATAAATCCAAAGAGAAATACACCAAGACAAGTATTAATCAAACTGTCAAAAATTAAATACAAAAAAAAAATATTAAAAGAAGCAAGGGAAAAACATCAAATAATGCACAAGAGAATCTCCATAAGGGTAACAGCTGATCTTTCTGCAGAAACTCTGCAGGCCAGAAGGGACTGGCAGGACATATTTAAAGTGATGAAGGAGAAAAACCTACAACCAAGATTAGTCTACCCAGCAAGGATCTCATTCAGATTTGATGGAGAAATTAAAACCTTTACAGACAAGCAAAAGCTGAGAGAGTTCAGCACCACCAAACCAGCTTTACAACAAATGTTAAAGGAACTTCTCTAGGCAAGAAAAAACAAGAGAAGGAAAAGACCTACAATAACAAACCCAAAACAATTTAGAAAATGGGAATAGGAACATACATATCGATAATTACCTTAAATGTACATGGATTAAATGCTCCTACCAAAAGACACAGACTGGCTGAATGGACACAAAAACAAGACCCATATATATGCTACCTACAAGACACCCACTTCAGACCTAGAGAGACATACAGACTGAACGTAAGGAGATGGAAAAATATATTGCATGCAAATGGAAACCAAAAGAAAGGTGGAGTAGCAATTCTCATATCAGACAAAATAGCCTTTAAAGTAAAGACTATTAGAAGAGACAAGGAAGGACACCACGTAATGATCAAGGGATTGATCCAAGAAGAAGATATAACAATTGTAAATATTTATGCATCCAATATAGGAGCACTTCAATTCATAAGGCAAATGCTAACAGCCATAAAAGGGGAAATCGACAGTAACACATTCATAGTAGGGGACTTAAACACCCCACTTTCACCCATGGACAGATCATCCAAAATGAAAATAAATAAGGAAACACAAGCTTTAAATGATACATTAAACAAGATGGACTTAATTGATATTTATAGGAGATTCCATCCAAAAGCAACAGAATACACATTTTTCTCAAGTTCTCATGGAACATTCTCCAGGATAGATCATATCTTGTGTCACAAATCAAGCCTTGGTAAATTTAAGAAAATTGAAATTGTATCAAGTATCATTTCTGACCACAACGCTATGAGACTATATCAACTACAGGAAAAGATCTGTGAAAAATACAAACACAAGGAGGCTAAACAATACACTACTTAATAAAAAAGAGATCACTGAAAAAATCAAAGAGTAAATCAAAAAATATCTAGAAACAACAATGGAGACACGATGACCCAAAACCTATGGGATGCAGCAAAAGCAGTTCTAAGAGGGAATTTTATAGCAATACTATCCTAACTCAAGAAACAGGAAACATCTCGAATAAACAACCTAAAATTGCACCTAAAGCAATTAGAGAAAGAAGAACAAAAAAATCCCAAAGTTAGCAGAAGGAAAAAAATCATAAAGATCAGGTCAGAAATAAATGAAAAAGAAATGAAGGAAACAATAGCAAAGATCAATAAAACTAAAAGCTGTTTCTTTGAGAAGATAAACAAAATTGATTAACAATTAGCCAGACACATAATGAAAAAAAGAGAGAAGACTCAAATCAATAGAATTAGAAATGAAAAAGAAGTAACAACTGACACTGCAGAAATACAAAAGATCATGAGAGATTACTACAAGCAACTCTATGCCAATAAAATGGACAACCTGGAAGAAACGGACAAATTCTTAGAAATGCACTACCTGCCAAGACAGAATCAGGAGGAAGTTGAAAATATGAACAGACCAATCAAAAGCACTGAAATTGAAGCTGTGAATAAAAATTTTCCAATAAACAAAAGCCCAGGACCAGATGGCTTCACAGGGGTATTCTATCAAACATTTAGAGAGCAGCTAACACCTATCCTTCTCAAACACTTCCAAAATATAGTAGAGGGAGGAACACTCCCAAACTCATTCTACGAGGTCACCATCATCCTGATACCAAAACCAGACAAGGATGTCAAAAGAAAGTAAACTACAGGCCAATATCACTGATGAACATAGATGCAAATACCCTCAACAAAATACTAGCAAACAGAATCCAACAGCACATTAAATGGATCATAGACCATGATCAAGTGGGGTTTATTCCAGAAATGCACGGATTCTTCAATAGACACAAATCAATGAACGTGATACACCATATTAAAAAATTGAAGGAGAAAAACCATATGATCATCTCAATAGATGCAGAGAAAGCTTTCAACAAAATTCAACACCCTTTTATGATAAAAACCCTGCAGAAAGTAGGCATAGAGGGAACTTTCCTCAACATAATAAAGGCCATATGTGACAAGCCCCCAGGAAACATCTTCCTCAATGGTGAAAAACTGAAAGCATTTACAGTAAGATCAGGAACAAGACAAGGTTGCCCACTCTCATCACTCTTATTCAGCATAGTTTCAGAAGTTTCAGCCACAGCAATCAGAGAAGAAAAGGAAATAAAAGGGATCCAAATCAGAAAAGAGGAAGTAAACCTGTCACTGTTTGCAGATGACATGATACTATACATAGAGAATCCTAAACATGCTACTAGAAAGCTACTAGAGCTAATCAATGAATTATTAAAGTAGCAGGATACAAAATTAATGCACAGAAATCTCTGGCATTCTTATACCCTAATGATGAAAAATCTGAAAGTGAAATCAAGGAAACACTCCCATTTACCATTGCAACAAAAAGAATAAAATATCTCTGAATAAACCTACCTAAGGAGACAAAACACTTGTAGGCAGAAAATTATAAGACACTGATGAAAGAAATTAAAGATGACACAAATAGATGGAGAGATATACCATATTCTTGGATTGGAAGAATCAACATTGTGAAAATGACTCTACTAACCCAAAGCAATCTACCTATTCAATGCAATCCCTATCAAACTACTACTGGCATTTTTCACAGAACTAGAACAAAACATTTCACAACTTGTATGGAAACACAAAAGACCCCGAATAGTCAAAGCAATCTTGAGAACGAAAAACAGAGCTGGAGGAATCAGGCTCCCTGACTTCAGACTATACTACAAAGCTACAGTAATCAAGACAGTACTGGCACAAAAGCAGAAATATAGATCAATGGAACAGGACAGAAAGCCCAGAGTTAACCTACAGACATGTGGTGACCTTATATTTGATAAAGGAGACAGGAACATACAGTGGAGAAAGGACAGCCTCTTCAATTAGTGGTGCTGGGAAATTGTACAGGTACATGTAAAAGTATGAGATTAGATCACTCCCTAACACCATACACGAAAATAAGCTCAAAATGGATTAAAGACCTAAATATAAGGCCAGAAACTATCAACCTCTTAGAGGAAAACATAGGCAGAACACTCTATGCCATAAATCACAGCAAGATCCTTTTTGACCCACCTCCTAGAGAAATGGAAACAAAAATAAAAATAAACAAATGGGACCTAATGAAACTTCAAAGCTTTTGCAAAGCAAAGGAAACCATAAACCAGACCAAAAGACAACCCTCAGAATGGGAGAAAATATTTGCAAATTAAGCAACTGACAAAGGATTAATCTCCAAAATTTACAAGCAGCTCATGCAGCTCAATAACAAAAAACAAACAACCGAATCCAAAAATGGGCAGAAGACCTAAATAGACATTTCTCCAAAGAAGAGATACAGACTGCCAACAAACACATGAAAGAATGCTCAACATCATTAAGCATTAGAGAAATGCAAATCAAAGCTACAATGAGATATCATCTCACACCAGTCAGAATGGCCAACATCAAAAAATCTATAAACAATAAATGCTGGAGAAGGTGTGGAGGAAAGGGAACACTCTTGCACTGCTGGTGAGAATGTGAATTGGTACAGCCAGTATGGAGAACAGTATGGATGTTCCTTCAAAAACTACAAATAAAACTACCATATGACCCAGCAGTCCCACTACTGGGCATGTACACTGAGAAAACCATAATTCAAAAAGAGTAAATTACCAAAATGTTCATTGCAGCTCTATTTACAATAGCCCAGTGATGGAAACAACCTAAGTGTCCATCATCGGATGAATGGATAAAGATGTGGCACATATATACAATGGAATATTACTCAGCCATAAAAAGAAA
Organism: Delphinus delphis; assembly: GCF_949987515.2. Taxonomy (NCBI): domain Eukaryota; kingdom Metazoa; phylum Chordata; class Mammalia; order Artiodactyla; family Delphinidae; genus Delphinus; species Delphinus delphis. Next base: position 60,292,735 of record NC_082704.1, on the reverse strand, counting down.
CAAAATTGAGCTATTTGTAATGAGGTGGATGGACCTAGAGTCTGTCATACAGAGTGAAGTAAGTCAGAAAGAGAAAGACAAATACCATATGTTAACACATATATATGGAATTAAAAAAATGTCATGAAGAACCTAGGGGTAAGACAGGAATAAAGACACAGACCTACTAGAGAATGGACTTGAGGATATGGGGATGGGGAAGGGTAAGCTGTGACAAAGTGAGTGAGTGGCATGGACATATATACAGTACTAAACGTAAAATAGATAGCTAGTTGGAAGCAGCCGCATTGTACAGGGAGATCAGCTCAGTGTTTTGTGACCACCTAGAGGGGTGGGATAGGGAGGGTGGGAGGGAGGGAGATGCAAGAGGGAAGAGATATGGGAACATATGTATATGTATAACTGATTCACTTTGTTATAAAGCAGAAACCAACACACCATTGTAAAGCAATTATACTCCAATAAAGATGTAAAGATGTAAAGAAAAGAAGTTCAAAAAAAAGATACTAGAAAACGAAAATCATATTAAAGCTAAAGCAAAAAAAAAGAAATAAGATCAATGAAGAAATCAATATGACTGAAAAAGAAGATAGAAAATCAGTGAAATCCAAATCTGTTTCCCTGAGAAGACCAACAAACTCAATAATCTTCTAGCCAAACAGATCAGAAAAAAAAATAAAGATGCAAATTTCCAATGTCAGAAATGAGAGAGGTGATACCACTAAAAATTCTACACATATTAAAAGGAGAATAAGACAATATTATGAACGACTTTATGCCAATAAATTCACAACTTAGGTGAAATTGAAAAAAAAAAAGAAAAGAAAAGGGGATGAATTTTAACTTCAAAGAGCTCAGTGATGAGTTAGCACTGCTTTTGCCCAGAGTGGGAATTTGCTGAGCAAGATAATGAAGCTTCTAGGCAGACCTTCTCTTTCAGCATGCGGAATGAAAATAACCCACCTGGAGACAACTAACCCTGAGAGGGTTGTGAGAGCATAAGCAGTCTCCACTTGCAAAAGGTAAAAGCTGTCCTGACGAAGTAGGTATCAGTTAAGGCAAGGAGATAGAAGGAAAATTCAGAGAAATGTTGATGTGGGAGAGTTTTCTCATCATAAAGCAGAACCTCTAGTGAATACAGCAAAAATGTTTCAGAGGAGTGAAACATGGAGATTGAAACCTGAGGTAGAATTTCTGGATGTGAGACGTCTTCTAGTTTACATCCTATGTCATATGCACGACCCATATCTACCAGAATTTATTAGACACCTGTGTGAAACCATTCCATGTGACAGATATCCTCAATTCTGTAACCTTCATATTCTATCTGTTCACCTGTGCCCATGCCATTCACCCCAATTCTACCACTGTATGTACATCTCACTGAAACTGTCCTATGCCCTCCAGCTCAGCAGTTGGCCCAAAAATTCAGCACAGAGAACCAAAATGTATGTTTCTGTGTAGTGCTGTATTCATTCTAATGCCATTACCAGTATGAGTGCCTGGTGCATCTAAGGAGGTATGGGGCAGGGAAGTATATGTAGGAACTTACCTGCCACCTCAGCAAAGTTCCAAACGTTAGGGACTTATATCAGGAAAATCAGTGAGGGAGAAGAGGAGAGTAAAACCTGCCAAGAACTGTCCTTAGATTCCATTCTCTACAACCATGGCCATAAAGCCTCTACTCAAACCTCCCCAACCGAATTCTTGTGATTGGGAAAACATCAGCTAGTTTTTCAATGAAATCAACATTCTTTTCCTCTCAGATCAGGGCAATACTGGGTCCAAATTATAACATTATAACAATAGGCTGGAGTAACTCTCCAGTTTGCCAGCAATTGCACATCTAGGAATTTACTTTGAAAAAATTTTTAGAGATGTGGGCAAAGATTTATTGATAAATGTATACTGCAGTCCTAACTACATAGAATAATTAAAAACAAGCAATATGTTCAATAATACAGAAATGTTTAAATACATTTTGGTACATCTGTAAAATGGAATCATGTAAAGCCATTAAAATCATGTAGGATAATATTTTCTGTCCTGTGCTAAGTTTTAAAATATATTTTCTAAGTGACAAAGAGCAATTAAAAAATAGTATGTATCTTGTAATAAATTGGAAAAATACATTCTCTCTCTCTCTTCCTCTTTACCACTTCTCTCAACCCCTCAACCCACCCTCATCTATCTATCTCTGACTAGGTTGGAAAGGCTTATGCCACCATATTAAAAGTAGTTATCTCCAGATACTACTTTTAATATAGTAGTATTACTATATTAAATAGTAATGTGGGTGATTTTTTTCTTGTCAATGTTTGTTAAGTTTTCTGCACACAGTATAAAATCATTTTATAAGTTATGAAAAATATTATTTCATTAAAAAATGAATAGATTTCCTGTGGCAATTGGTCACAAATACTGTTTGAAAACCCTTGATCCATCTTCTTTAATCAGACCTTAACCTTTCCAGTTGAATTATATGAACAGATGGTTTTGGAGACTGCTCTATGAACTATTAAAATGAAGCAAAAATGACCATTCTAAAATGTACATTCCAGAGATGGTTAACTATAGTAAGGAACAAGTATAATATAACCTACAATGTTATTTTCTAGGATAAAATCATTGGTAAAGCCCCCCTGCCCCTTGTATCCCAAGTATTGTTAATAAGGACCAATAGATTTTGTTTATATATGAATTTATGGGGAAAATTTTCACTTAGGTTAATACATCTGTATTTAAAAGAAATGAAACACCAGGAATTGTCTTCCCATTTCTCAAAGTTCCTGATAAGATCCACTGGACTCATTGCTAATCCTGTCTGCCACTCAGTTTTCTGGAGATGTTAATTTTGTCATATGCGTATGTAGAATACATAGAAGAGTTTTCCTTTCTTTCTCTTTATTTTTTTATCAATTCAAAATAAACTATAGGTCCAAATAGAATATATATTGACCACTGAGAGGTGGTAGGTTAGATTATGTTATTACATGGCAAATTATGCCCATTATGCCAAATCACAACCTGAAGGAAGATTTTCCTGTTCTGTGGTCTAGGAAGCACAATAACAGTCACCCTGATGTTGACCATGATGAGGGTGGCTAGGTCACCCTGACTTACTTCAGTCTGATCATTTGTATAAAGATTTTGATTTGCATCTAATAAAGGTAAGAGTTGGACAGATGGAGAAGGCAGAAAGGTATGACGATGTGGGGAAAAGGCAAAGAAAGGAACAGGAAGAGCAAAGGCATGGAAATGGTAATAAGTATGGTTATTGCAGTGGGGAGTCACCAATGATTATTCAAGGAAGTTAGTTTGGGGGAGCAATGGGTAAGACTGTATGGATAGTGTAGGGCCAGATTACAGTGGGAGCACTTTAGAAACATAATCTAGCAATGGAAACCTATCTTTTTTTTTTTTTTTTTTTTTGCTGTGTGCGGGCCTCTCATTGTTGTGGCCTCTCCCGTTGCGGAGCACAGGCTCCGGATGCGCAGGCTCAGCGGCCATGGCTCACGGGCCCAGCCGCTCCACGGCATGTGGGATCTTCCCAGACCGGGGCACGAACCCGTGTCCCCTGCATCGGCAGGCGGACTCTCAACCACTGCGCCACCAGGGAAGCCCTGGAAACCTATCTTAAGTATTTCAGCCTACATTGTCTTTAGTGACACATGAAACTGATATTTTAGGACGAAAAATAGCTAACAATTATTGAGTACTTTCCCTGTTACAGGCAGTGTATTAAAATGATATTTAAGAGGGTGGCCTTTGGAGTTGGTTGGACTTGAAGACCAATCTTAACTCTGGAATTTACTAGCTAAATAACTTTAGGAAAAGTATTTTCCTGGGTTTGTTTCTTCATCTGAAAAATTGATGTGATAATATCCACCTCTTGAGGTTGTTGTATGGATCACAGAGTTTGGAGAAGGGAGAATCTGTGAACAGGGAACAGTTAGGAAGCTGTTACAATTACTGAACCTAGACAAAGATGATAAATCACTAGAATGGAGAGGGAGGACAAACTTCAAAGTAAAGGTAAAGAAGTAGGGCAGGCGACTGACACCCTTTCTCCACTCTCATTCATCTTGCAAGTTCCTTATTTCTGTTCATTTGACATAATTTGGGAAGGTGAAATTACACTTTTGAAGTATATAGTCCCTCTCTGGGCATTACCAATTGTTTGCTCATTTCCCTAGAGCTACAAATAACCATTTGCTCTCTCTGTTCACCATTTCCACATCTCCTGCAACATATGATACAAACTCCCTTTCCCCAGTCAGTTAGAAAGCAAACAAAACGTAACAGAAATCTTTCACGTTCTTACACTGTATTTTCCTTTTTTTTTTTTTTTTTTTTTGATTTGCAGTTTCTTCCTCCATTCTTGAGTTTGCCAGTCAATCAGGTTTCCTGCAAATTCTCACGGAAGCAGGATTCCGTAATTTAACAAAAAGCAAAACTCAAAAAGAAAACCAATCCTGCTGTTTCTGGGCTTTGGGAAACTTGACACTTTTCCTAAACCTTCCAAGGCAGCGCTCAGTGCTTCAAAGTCCAATTCCTGCCACCAGCTAACATCAGAACAATCACTACGTAATAGGAGTCTTAAAATGCACAAGGCTTTGAGAACTTGGTCTTTATCACTAGTGTCTGGATTCAACGCAGAACTTCCTCTTTTAAAGAAGACATCTTATTTGCATACACTTCTGAGCAGGAAGTTACACGCAGAACTTTGAGTCTACGTGGGAAAATATCCTTCATCGCAATCTAATTTAATTCAACACTCTCTCTTTCTTTTTCTTTCTCCTTTCCCTCTTCTCAGAGAAGGAATGGTCAAAAATAAATGTTTCAACAGATCTCGCGGTGCTATTCGAGATTCCCAATTAAAAAAAAAATTTAGAAATGATGTAAACGAGCCTGTGCCTTCCGGGGTTTGGGGCTGGGACTGCCGCCCTCTGAGCCCAGTGAAAGCAGCCAAGGGAGGAGGCGGGGCTCTGGCGAGTTCCCCTTCCACCTTCCCCCACCCTTCTTTTCCAACCTCTGTAAGGCCCCTAGCTTGATTCCAGCCTTTGCTGCAGCTGCTTTCCAGGCGTTTGCAGGACTCAAACAACTACAGCCGCTGTTCCCAACCAAGATGGTGATCCGTGTGTATATTGCATCTTCCTCTGGCTCCACGGCGGTAAGGAGGGTGGGAAGCCCACCTTTGTTGTTTTTCTACACATCAGTCTCCTGCTGCCCCAGAACCGTTAAATTGCAGAAGTTAGTCTGGCAGTTTCTCCTTCGTTAGACACCCGCATTTCCCACCCCACCCCCTTCTTCCCTTTCTTCTCTTTGTTGCATCGATTTCATTTTTCCATGGAGTTTAGCTTTGTTTGCCTAGTGATGTTAGTCCCACATTTCTTCTCTGAAGAAAAAAGAAAGCTACCGAGTTTTGGTAAATGGGAGATGGTGGTATAGGGTCTTTGGGGTTAGGTGAAGAAGTCAAGAAAGTCTCACACTGGTAAGTTTCAAGAGTGGGACATTTCACATATTTGCTGTAGGTACTGAGGCAGGGGCAGGAGTGCACATCTGTAAAGGATGTAAAACATGCTGTTACTGATGATGACTGAGTGGAGGCCTACTGAGGCACTGTGATTATATTTCACAGAGTGAGACCCTTGTAATCAAATAGTTATATTTTGCCACTGTGTAGGAGGGGGTACTTAACTTCAGCCTAAAGAGTCTGTTAGAACTAGACAGAATGGGAGTAGAAGTTGGGAACAATGATATAAAGTTGTGGGTTTTCTTTTTAAACAATGTAACAAGGGACCTGTTTTTCCCTTCCATATTGTCCCTTATTTTGACCTTTTCTTTTCTTTCAAAAGATGCTACTTCAAACAGTTTCTAACTGCTTCAAATACATTGAGAACTGGAAGGGAACTAACAAGTGCCTTCTTGTGTATTTGCGGATTCCAGTGGTGGCTTCTTCAAATGATAGGGAAACCCTCTCTCATCCCCAGTGCTCTTAATTTAGAATAACAATTTTCACCAGTTGTGGGGAGAAATAGGCTAAGCTGGAGTGAAAGCAGAGTGTATATTCATGGTAAATGAAAGTGTCTCTGTGTTTCACAGCTCAGGAGAAAAGCCAACAGTGGCAAGAGCAGATGTGTGGGATCAGAATGTAGAATGTATGAACCCCCTCCCTCTTCTGAGCTTCAGAGCAGCAGCTATCCCATGTTTTCTGTTGCTGTTGTGTTTTTGTTTTTGTTTTGTTTACCCCCTAAGAAGGTTTGGAATAGAACTGAAAGTTGCGTGAAATCACAAGGAGTTTGAACCTTCAACTTGTCTTCTCTGGCTACCACTTGTGGGTGTGTTTAGACAGTTTTGAAATAGAATACTTAAAGTTACACTTTTGGAGCAAGTTTAGGTTGGAAAAAAGAAAACTTTTTATATTGTCTTTGAACTTCACTTTATGAGCCTCTTGCCTTATTATTTTCCATATATATTATGATATTTAAAATATGTTAAAGCTGCCCAGAGTCTCAATTCCAATAAAATAATTGTAAAATTTAAAACATCAGCTTAATACCTTTAGTTAAATCCCTAATTAGGTTGGGCAGATCAGGAAGCTAGTTTTGGTGATTTCACTTTGGGTAACGTGCAGTTTCAGTACTGCTATTTATTCTTTGCTTTCTTGCTCTTCTACCCCTCCCTGAAAAGCAGATTCAAGAAGAAACTCCTTTCAGAATTTCTATTCAAATAAGAACAACTATACCTCTCTCTTTGTTAAGACTTAAGTTTCTTAGGGCCTTAAAAATGACTACTGTCTCCTACTATGTACATTATTAGATTCCATTGTTGAAGACTATGCAAATAAGAAATATTTATGCTTTTTTTGTTTTGTTTCAATTGTTTTTCTTATGGGTAATTATAAATTTGTTTGTTGTTGCAGTAATTATAGTTCCTATGAACCTGATATCAAAATTCTACTGCATATTGCCAAAATAAATTCTTATTGTATTATAATCTTATAGTACTTTTAAATAATATTAAAACAGGATAAAATGAGTATACTTCAGAAGAGCTCCTTTGTAACATAAATGGGGACTCTTCAGCTTGCAATACTAAGGTTTTTTCCTTTAAGAAAGCTGTCATGTTGTTTTTAACATACGGTTTAGAAATTTTGGGGCAAACATCCTAACACGAATCCAGCAATTGTACAAAGTGAGATGCTTCTATAAGTGACTAAGTGTAGTTTTCTGAAGAGCATTTAAAAGAAAGCTTTTGGTTTTGGATTATGAATCTTTGACTATTTTCTTACTCCTGCTAGTGATTTTCATAAAAATAACCAATACTAGATGTTGTATCAGGCAAGGGAGGATCTATGATGATTGCAACTTAGTGTGACCTTAAGACTCCCTTTCCTTCATAGACCAATTTAAAAAAAAAAAACTTTTCAAACTTGTACTCAACTCTGCCGTAATACAGAGGTATAGCACTTGCTTCTCAAAAGTTTATAAATGAGGGCTTCCCTGGTGGCGCAGTGGTTGAAAGTCCGCCTGCCGATGCAGGGGACACGGGTTCGTTCCCCCGTCCGGGGAGATCCTACATGCCGCGGAGCAGCTGGGCCCGTGAGCCATGGCCGCTGAGCCTGCGCGTCCGGAGCCTGTGCTCCGCAACGGGAGAGGCCACAGCAGTGAGAGGCCACAGCAGTGAGAGGCCCGCGGACCGCAAAAAAAAAAAAAAAAAAAAAAAAAAGTTTAGAGATGAAAGCAGGTATATTGTTTTTTTTTGTTTGTTTTGTTTTTTTTTTCTGCCTCTCCCGTTGCGGAAGACAGGCTTTGGACGCGCAGGCTCAGTGGCCATGGCTCATGGGCCCAGCCGCTCGGGAGCATGTGGGATCTTCCCAGACTGGGGCACGAACCCGTGTCCCCTGCATCGGCAGGCGGACTCTCAACCACTGCGCCACCAGGGAAGCCCAAGGTACAATAGTTTTTGCAATGGATTTCTTGATAGTAGCCATAATAGTGTTAGTAAGTAGGAACACTTAAGTGTGTCGGGTAGAATCTCATTTTTTCTTGGCAATTTCTAGTCCTATGAGTTAGATACTATGATTATCTCTGTTTTCAAGATAAGGAAATACAGGTTCAGAGAGGTTAAACAACTTTCTCAAGGTCACACAAATAGTAAGCCACAGAGCTTGAATTCAACACAAGCTGTTTGAATCCAAATGACATATGTTTAAAGAAATACATTGTCCCAGTGATGCATGACATCTAGGAGGCATGCAGAGATAAATGTGAACATGAGATGAGAGGTACAGAAGGGAGTAAGTCCTGTAAGTGGAATTGCTTGGGCATATACATACAGGAGAATAGAAAAATGAGGAGCTAGTGTAGAGGAGGGATAGCATGTCTAAAGGTGAATGTCAGTAAGTAGGCTAAATTCACTGAAGGCCAGGAAGATAGAGAAGATGCAGATTTGGAACTGGTCTAGTATAGGTCAAGGTGAAAATTCAGGTCTTAATACTTTTTTTTTTTTTTTTATGAAAACCATTTAGCAAGAATGCACCTCCCAAGTTGTTTGTCAGTAGGAAGTGATTTCTGCCTGTTCAAAACTGTTTGTGCATGTTTTGACCTATTGTAACAAAATAATATACGCCATATTTTTCCTCGAAATTGTAATGTCCTGTAAGTTTGCATTTAATGGAAAAAGACTAGTAAGCACAGAACCTATAATAAACTTAATAAATTTCAATAACTTTTAACAAAAATCAACATTGGCCTTTGATCAGGATTGCTAGAGAGATGATAGCTTGGAGAATTATAACTGGTTTGGAGCTTTCTTCCCATACTTCTTTTCCTCAGATCCATAATAATCTGCATTTCACAGTCTCTATGCATTTTAGGTGTACTTGATGTAGAAATTTTAAGATTGTGGTAGATAGATAGATTGTATATTTCTGAGGGTGTTATTTATGGTCTAACTTTTGTAAAATGATCTCTTTTATGACTGCTAAAACATAAACTAGTTGTAGCTTGGATTGTCCATATAGTAAATGAAATATATGTGATTTTCCTCTGTGGCATTATTCTGTGCACAAGTTATAGAAACAAGCAAATAAAATGAACACTTGCGATTGCCAAATCATTAGTCACTAGGCAGTATTTTCTTCATTGGGATAATATGGATGTAGAACAACAAGCCACAGTTCTTCATCTATATGATTCAAAAGTAATTGCATTTAGGTGAAGAGTATTTTGCTCCTCTGTCTCTTTTTTTTTCATGGGAAGGCATTTTATTTTAAATATGACAGTGTGTGTATGTCAATCCCAAACTCCCAATCTATCCCCCCCACATCCCCCCTGGTAACCATAGTTTATTCTCTAAGTCTGTGAGTCTGTTTCTGTTTCGTAAATAAGCTCATTTGTATCATTTTTTTTGATTCCGCATATAAGCGATATCATATGATATTTGTATTTCTCTGTCTGACTTACTTCACTTAGTATGATAATCTCCAGGTGCATCCATGTTGCTGCAAATGGCATTATTTCATTCTTTTTAATGGCTGGGTATTATTCCATTATATATATATACCACATCTTATTTATCCATTAATCTGTCGATGGACATTTAGGTTGCTTCCCTGTCTTGGCTATTGTAACAGTGCTGCAGTGAACATTGGGGTGCATGTATCCTTTCCAACCATGGTTTTCTCTGGATATATGCCCAGGAGTGTGATTGCTGAATCATATGGTAGCTCTATTTTTAGTTTTTAATGAACCTCCATACTGTTCTCCATGCTCGCTGTACTAATTTACATTCCCACCAACAGTGTAGGAGATTTCCCTTTTCTCCACACCCTCTCCAGCATTTATTGTTTGCAGACTTTTTGATGATGGCCATTCTAACTGGTGTGATGTGATATCTCAATGCAGTTTCGATTTGCATTTCTCTAATAATTAGCAATGTTGAGTGTCTTTACATGTGCCTCTTGGCCATCTGTGTGTCTTCTTTGTAGAAATGTCTCTAGGTCTTCTGCATATTTTTGATTGGGTTATTTGTTTTATTTTTGATATTGAGCTTCATGAGCTGTTTGTAAATTTTGGAGATTAATCCCTTGTCAGTTGCTTTGTTTTCAAATATTTTTCTCCCATTCTGTGGGTTGTCTTTTCATTTTGTTTATGGTTTCCTTTGCTGTGCAAAAGCTTTGGGGTTTATTTAGGTCCCATTTGTTTATTTTTGTTTTCATTTGCATTACTCTGGGAGATAGATCAAAAAAGAACTTGCTGTGATTTATATCAAAGAGTGTACTGCCTACGTTTTCCTCTAAGAGTTTTATAGTGTCTGGTCTTACATTTAGGTCTTTAATCCATTTTGAGGGTTTTTTTGTGTGTGTGGTGTTAAAGAATATTCTAATTTCATTTTTTTATATGTAGCTGTTCAGTTTTCCCAGCACCATTTAGTGAAGAAACTGTCTTTCTTCCATTTTATAGTCTTGTCTCCTTTGTCATAGATTAATTGCCATAGTTGTGTGGGTTTATTTCTGGGTTGTCTATCTTGTTCCATTGAGCTATAATTCTGTTTTTGTGCCAGTACCATACTGCTCTGATGACTGTAGCTTTGTAGTATAGTCTGAAGTCATGGAGCCTGATTCCTCCAGCTCTGTTTTTCTTTCTCAAGATTGCTTTGGGGATTCCCTGGTGGTGCAGTGGTTGGGAGTCCACCTGCCGATGCAGGGGACACGGGTTCATGCCCTGGTCCAGGAAGATCCCACATGCCGCAGAGCGGCTGGGCCCGTGAGACATGACCACTGAGCCTGCGCGTCCGGAGCCTGTGCTCCACAACGGGAGAGGCCACAACAGTGAGAGGCCCACATACTGCAAAAAAAAAAAAAAAAAAAACACAAAAACCAAAAAAGATTGCTTTGGTTGCTTGGGGTCGTTCGTGTCTCCATACAAATTTTAAGATTTTTTTGTTCTAGTTCTATGAAGAATGCCATTGGTAATTTGATAGAGATTGCACTGAGTCTGTAGACTGCCTTGTGTAGTATAGTCATTTTGACAATACTGATTCTTACAATCCAAGGACATGGTATATATTTCCATCTGTCTGTGTTGTCTTTGATTTCTTTCATCAGCATCTTATAGTTTTCGGAGTACAGGTCTTTTGTCTCCTTAGGTAGGTATATTCCTAAGTTTGTTATTTTTTTTTTGATGTGATGGTAAATGGTATTGTTTCTTTAATTTCTCTCTCTGATCTTTCATTGTTAGTGTATATAAATGCAACAGATGTCTGTATTAATTTTGTATCCTGCAACTTTACTGAATTCATTGATGAGCTCTAGGAATTTTCTGGTAGCATCTTTAGGATTTTCTGTGTACAGTATCATGTTGTCTGCAAACAATGACAGTTTTTCTTCTTTTCCAATTCGAATTCCTTTTATTTCTTTTTCTTCTGTGACTACCATAGCTAGGACTTCCAAAACTATGTTGAAAAAAGTGGCTAGAGTGGACATCCTTGTCTTGTTCCCGATCTTAGAGGAAATGCTTTCAGCTTTTCACCATTAGTATGATGTTAGCTGTAGGTTTGTCATATATGGTAGCTTCTCTGTCTTTGTATTTATAAATTGAACATCAATTTGATGTATGCTATGGTCTTTGTCGTAGCTGCCAAGGTTTGTTTGAATGCTGTGTAAAGTTATTCATAAACTAAGAGAAAACTTAGAAACTCTTCATGAGATGACTGTTTGGATATGCTTTCTGGATGCCCTGAACAATGGAAAATGGCAGCTCTCCCATGGCAAATGCGGGAACTCAAGATCATTGCCTTCAGATTGGTGCCCTATATTTGGTGACTGATTTCCTTAAACACACAGCAACAATGGCAAAGCCTTTGGAATACTTTGGCCCAATTTAAAGAGGCTTGGGAAACACAGTTATCAATGATGGTGATTATATGGTACTTGAAAGTAGAATGGTTATAAGAAAGAATATATTGCAGAAGGGTAGCAAAAGTTTCCTAATCTGGTAGGATAAAGGGATAAAATAGGTTCATTTTTGCTCAAAGACTAGTTACTCTATTGAGGAAAGGGTTTTGATCAATAAACTGTAAGGTCAACCCTCCCCCTAGGTTGAGCTGGAAAAAAAAATTGAAGCCCCAGACACAATCAGATAGAATGTTCTAATTCTCTGTAGTTAATCTCTAAATTCTTTTCTAAAATATATATTATGCCATAAAACATATATATCTTACAGGAATATTTTCTGCTTTAATTGAATTTTCAAGGGTGAATGTTGTGTTTCATTTCTTACCGATAAAATTAAACAGGTTGACAATTTGTTGATGACTATCTGACCATCTGTTTGCTTTCAGCTCTAATTTGCAACCCACCAGAAAACCTTTTAAACCCAGTACTTAATTACTTCTTCTGATGCAGACCAAAATTAAACAAACATATGTTTAGAGAGAAGGGGCAGCTCATTTATGATGACTATTTTTATTAATATGAGAGCAAAGCTGACTTTTCACACTTGGCCAATAGAGAAGAATTCTAAGCAAGGGGATTATTTTCTAGCTCAGTCCCTCACGTTCTGGCTTTATTAGTTTGTTTGAACTGTTTTAGGTTGCCAGAACATCAGGCAAAAGTTAAATATAAACTATAAAATATCATGACAAATTAAAAAATTATTATATTTAATAGTATTCAGTATTAGTGACGCTAGATTTTTGTTTCATTACTTTTCATTAATGTGACTAATCAAAATTTGACTTTAGTAATAGTAAAGCCTAACATTTATTTATGCATTGTGTATGTCAGGCACTGTACCCAGTGCTTTACATACTTTATTTCAATTAGTTTAATACTTGTGGTAACATTTTGAGGTAAGTACTAGTAATAGATCCATTTCATGTAAGTGGAAGGGATATCTCTAAGACCCAGAAACCAGGTACATTGCTCAAGATCAAACAGTTAAAAATGGCAGAACTGGGATTAGAACCCCGGTTGTTCTGACTCCAGAACTGGCTCCTAAACACTGTGCTATTTACACTCCCTTTTAGAGTAGAGATATTGGACAGAAATTGTGTCAATAATACATTAAAATCTTATCATGTGATTGGGAATCTATAACTGCCAGTTAATAACTGGATGATGCCTGAAAAGAAAGAGAAAGGCTGGATGATGCCTAACTAGGCAAATGTGTCTTCATCCATAATCTGCATGTGAGAGTTAGGTGGAAGTGAGGGAGATAGGTTAGTAGCAACAATTTCATATACAATTTAGTTCTTTTTAAAATAAAATTGCCTAACCAAGGGCACATTTTTAAATAGCATTTGTGACACATATTGAACTTTTATGACTTTGGTTCTCTTCCCTGAAAACTATCTTTGTGTGGTTATAGACCAGCATAATTAAAATGTGGCTTTTTATGATTCTATAAATCTGAATTGATCAAGAAAGCAGTACATCTATGGCTTGTAAACTCTGGTTCTGGACTCTAGCCTTTGAGTTCTGTTCTTTTTGCTTAGTCCTTTCTGGAAATAAGACCCTATCATAGAGTTAGAGCAGAGCCAGTTTTGCTGAGGGGATCTCCAGCAGTGAGTCAAGACAAAAAGAACTTCACCTTTTAGACACCGGAGAAAGTTCATCCCAGTTAAGAGTTACAACATGGGAAAATTTTGTCTGTTTGTTTCACCACTACTCAGCCAATTGTTTTACCATTAGTGCAGCATATTTCTCAACACTGAAATTAAAACAGTAAATATATATTTAATAATGGCTGTATTTTATGAGAAACCATTCTATCCAGTGTGATTTGGAAGCAAGATGAGTATAGACAAGTACTTAATATGTTAAAAATATGATAAAACATTGCACTTTAATTTCTCATGCAAATAATTTGTCAGCTTTAGTTGATAATAATAACAGCTATCATTCTTTGAGCTCTTAAAATGTGCCAGGCATAGTGGTAAGAACTTTAGGTGTGTTATTTAATTCTTGTGACAACCCAATGAAGTCAGTATTCCTATTATGTCCATTATTTTCTTCCTTTTTTTCCTTCTTTTTTATTGTGATATAGTTGGTTTACAATATTATATGTTTTAGGTGTACAACCAGTGATTCACAGTTTTTAAAGGTTGTGCTCCATTTATAGTTAATATAAAATATTGGCTATATGCCGTGTGCTGTACAATATATCCTTGTAGCTTATACATTTTACACATAGTAGTTTGCATCTCTTAATCCCCTGTTATTTTTCCTATTTTTAGGAAGAGGAAACAGGCTCAGAGAGCTAGCAATGTCAGAGAGCTAGCAAAGCACCCCTCGTGTCTGTCTGATTCCAGAGCCCATAATCTTAACCTTTATGCTGTTCTGCCTACTGAGTGTTATTTATTCATAACCCAGTATGAATGTAGCTATGAAACTACTTTAAAAGTCATTGTAAAATTGCTTTTCTTCTGAACTTGGAAAATCATGAAAAGTACTTCTTAATTGGTCTATAGCAGTACCAAGAATAATTCTAGTGGCCTGTTACATCATGTAAAAAACTTAAAATTCTTTAGAGCAGAAAATTAAAGTCATAATAGCTTAGTGTATATGATTAGTTAGATTGCAGAACATGTACTTTTATCCCAATATAAGAAAATTACCTTGTGTAAGACAGTCTAACTAAAAGTAGATAAGACACATTGGTTGGGGAAGGGAATTTAAGTTTTTAACTAGAGCATGTAGATTTAGGGTGAGGTATGCGTTATGTCCTGTTGTCTGTGTGATTTGAGTACATCACTAAACCTTTGTTTCTCATTACCCTAACAAGTGAAATATAAATGACATAAAATTAAGAGTATTATGGAAGAAAACTTCTGCAAGTATTGTCATTGGGAATCTATTACTGAAAATTGTAGAACCTGATCTCATACTTTCAGAAATTTAAACATAATTAATTGGTCTTGCACATCAACTAAATATTTTGAACTCAAAAAACGGAAGTGGTTGGGGTGAAGATTTTTCAATGAGTTTCTACTTAAAAAATTTAGAAATAAATGTCTTAACTTAAATCTTCAGAGCACTATTGAGGGGGCACTCAGGCGTGGTGGTGGTGATATAGAGACTGGGCCAGGCAATAAGACAAACACCTGGTGAGTTTTTTAACATCTTAATTGGAATATAATTGCTTTACAATAGTGTGTTAGATTCTGCTGTATAACAAAGTGAATCAGCTATACATATACATACAACCCCATATCTCCTCCCTCATGCATCTCCCTCCCACACTCCCTATCCCACGCCTCTAGGTGGACAAAAAGCACCAAGCTGATCTCCCTGTGCTGTGTGGTTGCTCCCCACTAGCTATCTATTTTACATTTGATAGTGTATATATGTCCATGCCACCCTCTCACTTTGTCCCAGCTTACACATCCCCCTCCCCGTGTCCTCAAGTCCATTCTCTATGTCTGCGTATTTATTCCTGTCCTGCCCATAGGCTCTTCAGAACCATTTTTTTTTTAGATTCCATATATATGTGTTAGCATATGGTATTTGTTTTTCTCTTCCGGACTTACTTCACTCTGTATGACAGACTCTAGGTCCATCTACCTCACTACAAATAACTCAATTTTGTTTCTTTTTATGGCTGAGTAATATTCCATTGTATATATGTGCCACATCTTCTTTATCCATTCATCTGTTGATGGACTCTTAGGTTGCTTCCATGTCCTGGCTATTGTAAATAGAGCTGCAATTAACATTGTGGTACATGACTCTTTTGTTGTTGTTGTTTAATTAATTAATATATTTTTGGCTGTGTTGGGTCTTTGTTTCTGTGTGAGGGCTTTCTCTAGTTGTGACAAGCAGGGGCCACTCTTCATTACATTGTGCAGGCCTCTCATTGTCGCGGCCTCTCTTGTTGTGGAGCACAGGCTCCAGATGTGTAGGCTCAGTAGTTGTGGCTCACGGGCCCAGTTGCTCTGCAGCATGTGGGATCTTTCCGGACCAGGGCTCGAACCTGTGTCCCCTGCATTGGCAGGCAGATTCTCAAGCACTGCGCTACCAGGGAAGCCCTACATGACTCTTTTTGAATTATGGTTTTCTCAGGGTATGTGCCCAGAAGTGGGATTGCTGGGTCGTATGGTAGTTCTATTTTTAGTTTTTTGAGGAACCTCCATACTGTTCTCCATAGTGGCTTTATCAATTTATATTCCCACTAAAAGTGCAAGAGGGTTCCCTTTTCTCCATACACTCTCCAGCATTTATTCTTTGTAGATTTTTTGATGATGTCCATTCTTACTGGTGTGAGGTGATACCACATAGCAGTTTTGATTTGCATTTCTATAATGATTAGTGATGATGGGCATCCTTTCATGGGTTTGTTGGTAATCTGTATACCTTCTTTGGAGAAATGTCTATTTAGGTCCTCTGCCCACTTTTGGATTGGGTTGTTTGTTTTTTTGTTATTGAGCTGCATGAGCTGCTTATAAATTTTGGACATTATTCCTTTGTCAGTTGCTTCATTTGCAAATATTTTCTCCCATTCTGAGGGTTGTCTTTTTGTCTTGTTTATGGTTTCCTTTGCTATGGAAAAACTTTTAAGTTTGATTAGGTCCCATTTGTTTATTTTTGTTTTTATTTCCATTTCTCTCAGAGGTGGGTCAAAAAGGATCTTGCTGTGATATGTCATGGAATGTTCTGCCTATGTTTTCCTCTAAGTGTTTGATAGCGTCTGGCCTTACATTTAGGGCTTTAACCCATTTGAATTTATTTTTGTGTATGGTATTAGGGAGTGTTCTAATATCATTCCTTTACATGTAGCTATCCAGTTCTCCAAGCACCACTTATTGAAGAGGCTGTCTTTTCTCCATTGTATATTCTTGCCTCCTTTATCAAAGATAAGGTGACCATTGGTTCATGGGTTTATCTCTGGGATTTCTATCCTGTTCCATTGATCTATCTTTCTGTTTTATTGCCAGTACCATACTGTCTGGATTACTGTAACTTTGTAGTATATTCTTAAATCGGGAAGCCTGATTCCTCCAATTCCGTTTTTCTTTCTCAAGATTGCTTTGGCTATTCGGGGTCTTTTGTGTTTCCATACAAATTGTGAAATATTTTGTTCTGGTTCTGTGAAAAATTCCATTGGTGATAGGGATTGCATTGAATGTGTAGATTGCTTTGGGTAGTAGAGTCATTTTCACAATGTTGATTCTTCCAATCCAAGAACATGGTATATCTCCCCATCTGTTTGTATCATCTTTAATTTCTTTCTTTCGTGTCTTATAGTTTTCTGCATACAGGTCATTTGTCTCCTTAGGTAGGTTTATTCCTAGGTATTATATTCTTTTTGTTGCAGTGGTACATGGGAGTGTTTCCTTAATTTCTCTTTCGGATTTTTCATCATTAGTGTATAGGGATGCAAGAGCTTTCTGTGCATTAATTTTGTATCCTGCTACTTTACCCAATTCATTGATTAGCCCTAGTAGTTTTCCGGTAGCATCTTTAGGATTCTCTCTATATAGTATCATGTCATCTGCAAACAGTGACAGCTTTACTTCTTCTTTTCCAATTTGGATTTCTTTTATTTCATTTTATTCTCTGATTGCTGTGGCTAAAACTTCCAAAACTATGTTGACTAATAGTAGTGAGAGTGGACAACATTTTCTTGCTCCTGATCTTAGAGGAAATGGTTTCAGTTTTTCACCATTGAGGATGATGTTGGCTGCGGGTTTGTCATATTTGCCCTTTATTATGTTGAGGTAAGTTCCCTCTATGCCTACTTTCTGGAGGGTTTTTATCATAAATGGGTGTTGAATTTTGTCAAAAGCTTTTTCTGCACCTATTGAGATGATCATATGGTTTTTCTCCTTCAATTTTTAATATGGCTTATCACATTGATTTATTTGCATACATTGAAGAATCCTTGCGTTCCTGGGGTAAACCCCACTTGATCTTGGTGTATGATCCTTTTAATGTGCTGTTGGTTTCTGTTTGCTGGTATTTAGTGGAGGATTTTTGCATCCATGTTCTTTATTGATATGGGCCTGTAATTTTCTTTTTTTGTGGCATCTTTGTCTGGTTTTGGTGTCAGGGTGATAGTGGCCTCGTAGAATGTGTTTGGGAGTGTTCCTCCCTCTGCTATATTTTGGAAGAGTTTGAGAAGGATAGGGGTTAGTTGTTCTCTAAATGTTGATAGAATTCACCTGTGAAGCCATCTTGTCCTCGGCTTTTTTTGTTGGAAGATTTTAAATCACTGTTTCAATTTCAGTGCTTGTGATTGGTCTGTTTATATTTTCTATTATTTCTTCCTTGTTCAGTCTGAGAAAGTTGTGTTTGTCTAAGATTTTTTCCATTTCTTCCAGGTTGTCCATTTTATTGGCATATAGTTCTTGTAGTAATTTCTCATGATCCTTTGTATTTCTGCAGTGTCAGTTGTTACTTCTCCTTTTCATTTCTAATTCTATTGATTTGAGTCTCCTCCCTGTTTTAATCAATGAGTCTGGCTAATGGTTTATCAATTTTGTTTATCTTCTCAAAGAACCAGCATTTAGTTTTATTGATTTTTGCTATTGTTTCCTTCATTTATTTTTCATTTATTTCTGATCTGATCTTTATGATTTCTTTCCTTCTGCTAACTTTCAGGTTTTTTGTTCTTTTTTCTCTTATTGCTTTACCTGTAAAGTTAGGTGGTTTATTTGAGATGTTTCTTTTTTCTTGAGGTAGGATTGTTCTGCTATAAACATCCCTTTTAGAACTACTTTTGCTGCATCCCTTAAGTTTTGGTTCATAACGTCTTCATTGTCATATGTTTCTTGGAATTTTTTGATTTCCTCTTTGAGTTCTTCAGTGATCTCTTGGTTATTTAGTAGTGTATTGTTTAGCCTCCTTGTGTTTGTATTTTTACACATTTTTTTCCTCTAATTGATACATAGTCTCAGAGCATTGTGGTTGAAAAAGAAACTTGATACAGTTTTAATGTTCTTACATTTACCAAGGGTTGGTTTGTGACCCAAGGTATGATCTGTCCTGGAAAATGTTCCATGAGCACTTGAGAAGAAAGTGTAATCTGCTGTTTCTGGTTGAAATGTCATATAAATATCAATTAAGTTCATCTTGTTCAATGTATCATTTAAAGCTTGTGTTTCCTTACTTATTTTCATTTTGGATGATCTGTCCATTGGTGAAAATGGGGTGTTAAAAGTCCCCTACTATGATTGTGTTCCTGTTGATTTCCCCTTTTATGGCTGTTAGCATTTGTCTTATATATTGATGTGCTCCTATGTTGGGTGCGTAATATTTAAAATTATTATATCTTCTTCTTGTATTGATCCCTTGACCATTATGTAGTGTCCTATTTTGTCTCTTGTAATAGTCTTTATTTTAAAGTCTATTTTGTCTGATAGGTGAACTGCTACGCTATCTTTCTTTTGATTTTCATTTGCATGGAATATCTTTTTTCCATCCCCTCACTTTCAATCTGTATGTGTCCCTAGGTCTGAAGTGTGTTTCTTGTTTTTGTATCCATTCATCCAGTCTATGTCTTTTGTTGGGAGCATTTAATCCACTTACATTTAAGGTTATTATCAATATGTATGTTTCTATTACTATTTTCTTAATTGTTTTGTATTTGTTATTTTAGATATTTTCCTTCTCTTTTGTTTTCTGCCTAGAGAAGTTCCTTTAGCATTTGTTGTAAAGCTTGTTTGGTGGTGCTGAATTCTTTTAGCTTTTGCTTGTCTGTAAAGTTTTTAATTTCTCTGTCAAATCTGAATGAGATCCTTCCAGGGTAGAGTAGTCTTGGTTGTAGATTTTTCCCTTTCATCACTTTAAATATGTCCTGCCACTCCCACTCCCTTCTGGCTGGCAGAGTTTCTGCTGAAGAATCAGCTGTTAACCTTATGGGGATTCCCTTGTATGTTATTTGTTGTTTTTCCCTTGCTGCTTTTAATATTTATTCTTTGTATTTAATTTTTGATACTTTGAATAATATGCGTCTTGGTGTGTTTCTCCTTGGATTTATCCTGTATGGCACTCTCTGTGCTTCCTGGACTTGATTGACTATTTCCTTTCCCATATAGTTTCCTATTTTCAACTATAATCTCTTCAAATATTTTTTCAGTCCTTTTATTTTTCTCTTCTTCTTCTGGAACCCCTATAATTTGCATGTTGGTGTGTTTAATATTGTCCTAGAAGTCTTTGAGATTGTCCTTAATTCTTTTCATTCTTTTTTCTGCTCTGCAGTAGTTATTTCCATTATTTTATCCTTCCGGTCACTTATCCATTCTTCTGTCTCAGTTATTCTGCTATTGATTCCTTCTAGAGAATTTTTAATTTCATTTAGTATGTTGTTCATCATTGTTTGTTTACTCTTTAGTTATTTTAGGTCCTTGTTAAATGTTTCTTGTGTTTTCTCCATTCTATTTTGGATCATCTTTACTATCATTACTCTGAATTCCTTTTCAGGTAGACTACCTATTTCTTTTACATTTGGTTGGTCTGGTGAGTTTTTACCTTGCTCCTTCATCTGCTGTGTATTTTTCTGTCTTCTCAGGTTGCTTAAGTTACTGTTCTTGGGTTCTCCGTGTCGCAGGCTGCAGGTTCGTAGTTCCCGTTGTTTTTGGTGTCTGCTCCCAGTGGGTAAGGTTGGTTCCGTGGGTTCCATAGGCTTTCTGGTGGAGGGGACTGGTGCCTGTGTTCTGGTGGATGAGGCTGGATCTTGTCTTTCTGATGGGCAGGACCACGTCCAGTGGTTTGTTTTGGGGTGTCTGTGACCCTTTTATGATTTTAGGCAGCCTCTCTGCTAATGGGTGGGGTTGTGTTCCTGTCTTGTGAGTTGTTTGGCATAGGGTGTCCAGCACTTTAGCTTGCTGGTCATTGAGTGGAACTGGGTCTTAGCGTTGAGGTGGAAATGTCTGGGAAAGCATTTGCCCTTTGATATTACATGAGGCCAGGAGGTCTCTGGTGGACCAATGTCCTGAACTCGGCTCTCCCACCTCAGAGGGTCAGACCTGACACCTGGCCAGAACACCAAGACTGTTTCAGCCACATGGCTCAGAAGTAAAGTGAGAAAAAGAAAGAAGAAATAAAGAAAGAAAAGAAAGAAAGAAAGAAAGAAAGAAAGAAAGAAAGAAAGAAAGAAAGAAAGAAAGAGAGAAAGAGAGAAAGAAAGAAAGAAAGAAAGAAAGAAAGAAAGAAAAGAAAGGAAGGAAGAAAGGAAGAGAAAGGAAGAAAGAAAGAGATAAATTGATAAAATAAAATAATATTATTAAAATAGAAAAAAATATTTAAAATTAAAAATGAAAAGATCTAATAAAAAAAGAAAGAGAAAGAAAAAAGAAAGCAACCAAATCAAAAAACAAACTCACCAGTGATAACAAGTGCTAAAAAACATACTACAAAAAAACAAAATGAACAAAAAAAAGGACAGTCGGAACCCTAGGACAAATGGCAAAAGCAAAGCTATACAGACAAAAATCACACAAAGAAACATACACATACACACTCACAAAAAGAGAAAAAAGGGAAAAATAGATAGATAGATAGATAAAAAAGAAAGAGATCAACCATATCTATAAAGAAATCTACCAATGATAATAAGCTCTATATGCTAAACTAAGATAAACATGAAACCAGAAACAAATTAGATGCAAAATGCAAACCCCAAATCTACAGTTGCTCCCAGAGTCTACCACTTCAACTTTGGGATGATTCGTTGTCTATTCAGGTATTCCACAGATGCAGGATACATCAAGTTAATTGTGGAGATTTAATCTGCTGCTCCTGAGGCTGCTGCAAGAAATTTCCCTTTCTCTTCTTTGTTCTCATAGCTCCTGGGTTTCAGCTTTGGGTTTGGCCCCCCTCTGCATGTAGGTCGCCTGAGGGCATCTTTTGGGAAGTTTGAGGTCTTCTGCCAGAATTCAGTTGGTGTTCTGTAGGAATTGTTCCACATGTAGATGTAGTTTTGATGTATTTGTGGGGAGGAAGGTGATCTCCATCACTTATTCCTCCACTGTCTTGACGGTGCACCCACACCTGGTGAGTTTTAAAGGGTATAAGTAGGAAGTGTGACAAGATCCAGAATAAGGCCAATTCTATACCAGACTTGGAGTTTATGTGATTTTTTAAAAAAGAAGTTGTTGAAAGGCAAATATAAAAATATTGTAGGATAATGTGACTATTTACTTTGTCCAGTTGCATTAGGACTTATCATTATACTTTGAAGTTCAAATTGAAGAATGATTTTTGTTTAGTATGTATTTGTATCCCTTTTATTGTATGGTTATGATCAGGGTCTGCATGGGGGCTTAAGAGAGGTGTATGCATATATCTGTCTTGGCATTTAGTCTGACTCTACCGAAAAGTTGACCTTGAACTAAAGCTACACATCCCAGTGGATCCTTACACTGCCCAAATGTCAGGGACTGTGTGAGGGAGGTCCCACCAACCACACAGCATGTATATTCTTTCAGAAATTTGGTGACTCTAGATTTCATGAAAAGTGATGTACCATGTGATGTTTTGAAACACAAAGCATCTAACACAATATTATCTAAATAATTCATGTCTGGATACCTAAGTAGATTTACTATAAATCAATATCTAATTACTTTTTGAAAATCATTCATTTACAGAGATGGATTTTAGTTTTTCACTGCATAACGTGGTTGAATAGAGAAGTATTAGAATTGTACCTTCAGGTTAATGTATAAAACTAGGGTCACAGTGCGTAAACGTCTTATTGCTTGGAATATATAGAGAACATCTAAAAAGGGGCTATCATTATAAGAATTAAATACCATATTGTGCAACAGCTTATGTTAAGAGATTCTGTGGGAAGAAAAATTGCATAACCTGAACTTTTGGGTTGTCAAAACATGTATCTGTCCAGTAAGCAATTAAAAGGAAAGGTAGTTAGACAATTTCCTAATGAGTGAGATAATTATGACCTAATTCTATACCCATGTTTGCAAAAGGACCACCATTTGATGTCCTTATAAGGCTTCGTGAAAATATTTGAAGTTGCAATGGTGGACATTAATTTATGTGTCTATTTTGTTTTAATAAAAATGTATAGCAATTTTCATTTCATATGATTAGTTGTGAACCTTTATTATATGTAAAAGAATATGATAAAAAAGACAGATGCATGTTGTTGTATATAATAGCATTAATTTTTTTTCTAAATATTTTCTCAAGCTATAGAGATTGTTTCTACTATAGTAATTGTTTTCAAGTTACGTAATGCAGGTTTCTGTACATAAAAGAACAGATATTAAAGCCAAGTCAAAACATTGAACAAACTTAATAGTATATGTATACATACATACCATATAAACACTTGGCAGAGATGCTCAAGTGCAGAGCCTTACATAGGGTAGACAGTTTGAATAAATTATATGGGCAGGTCCTGCTAATGCTGGACCTATAGGCTGTGTTGGGAATTTTCTTCCTTTCACCCCCGAATTTATTAATTCATTGAGAAAATATTTATTGCCATCCACTGGGCTAGACTCTGGACCCAGGTCCTCAAGGGAAAAAAGCCAGGAATAAAGATTCCTCAGCCTCTTCCCTGAGCCAGAGGATGTGAGGTAGTATGGAGATGTCAATTTTAGGGACTATGTTATACAGTCTACAAATAAGGAGTTGTATGTGAGGGGCTCAAAGGCAGAAGTACCTCAGGAACTACTTGCCTGAAATTTGGTATGCTGTCTCACAGGAATCAACATTCTACCTCCCAACGAATGTCTCAAAGTACTTTGTCTACCCCTTCTAGTCACCCTGATGATGATCTCCTCCTTGAATAACTATTCTGAAAACAACAATAGTTTATTAGTTCAATTCAAGCTTTACTTAGTTTTCCTGCCATTTCACTAGAGAAGGGTGTGGGAAGTAGATCCTAGGCACAATTTGCACTTTCTTCTTATATGTGAACATTTTTCATAGGCATGATTATTATACAGTTATGATTAAAGCCAAATGTAGCAGTGATGACAAATTAAAGATTTGTGGTATCATTGCCTAACTATTTCTATCAGTTACCTTGGGATTCTGGAACAAAGCATGCTATGCCCCTTTTTCATTATCTGAAAAATGCCTTTTAGATTTCTGTATAATTCCTTCACTTTGGGACCACCCTGACCTTGAGCTTTTGTGTAAACAATTATGCCTTACAAAAATCTGAGGTGTATTCATTAACTCTTTTATTTATAACACCCCAACCATTTTATGTTCATTCTCCCTTCTTGTTTTCCTTGGCTGTTTCTTTTTTTTTCCCAAGGATTATAGGATTAAACCAACAATATGGTTTAATGTTTGGTTCAGGGTTCTACGTATCAATGCCCTTTATTTACTTTGGGTTTAACTCATGCCACTGCTATGCTAAATTTGATAAGGATCATCTCTTGAGCCAGACTTTCCAGTGTGGAAGCTATTCAGTGTTTGCCTTTGGTCAAGCATATAGCAAAGAGGCTAAGTGCTGAAATAATCAATATTTCTCCTTACGTTTCCACCAAATCATTAGATAAATAAAGAAAATTTTAGCTCCTCCTTCCCCCTCCCAACATATTTCTAACTCTCCCCACCACAAGCATTTGAACCTGATCAAAAATGGTTCCATCCATTACCAAGATTAATAGCATCGAAATCCAGTTGGGCCTTATTGTTCTTGTGGATAAATTTTCTCCTAGTACCAGACTGTTCTTAAAATAGCATTATGGGGAATTCCCTGGCGGTCCTGTGGTTAGGACTCCACACTTTCACCGCAGGGGACACGGATTCTGTCCCTCGTTAGAAAACTAGTATCCCGCAGACTGCGTGTGGTGGCCAAAAAAAAAAAATAGCATTATGGCTTTCAAATGTTTATAACAGTGCTTTAGTGGGCTAAAGCAACTATATCTAGATAGAAAGGGCATGGTAAAAATTAATCTATTTTTTGATTAATGTCACTTGTTATTAAGAAACCTAGAGTATAACACTGGAAGTCCCTTCTTCATTGTGAAAACAAAAATGGCTTTCACTCTTTTCCATTTTTCTCAGCATCAAACATGCTAAAAATAAAATATTAAAAGCATCTGGGTAGAAGGAATCATAGGAGGTCATCCAGTCTATACACATAATGACTGCCTGTGAACTGTCCCAGAAAGATCGTAATCAATTTTCTCTTAGAAAACTCTCCAAAGAAGGAAATATACAACCTCCCTTGATAATATGCTACAGTACTACTTTCTATTCCTTGTTGTTCTAGACTCTGGGACTAAGATTGTGGAAATCTGGGTGACCAGTGAAGGTTATTTTTTACCTCTTTTTGTATAGTGAAGAGAAAGATTAGATTCTTGAAGCCGTGGAAGCAAAGGAAGTAAAGCACTGTACAGTACATAGGGATCCACCAGTAATCAATTCAACACATATTTCCTGAATACCTGCTGATAAAAATATTCAGCTCTGTGGGGGACAAGGTATTCATCCTGAAAGAGTTTACAACCTACCTTGTTTTAGAAAGCTTAAAATAGGTCTGATTTTTTTTTTCCTCTTCTCTTCTGCCCCTCTCTTTTTTAGGAAGCATTCTGGGCCTTGTTCATGCCTGTAGATTAGTACACTCTAAGATCATGACATAAGAGAATATTCCCATATATTGGTTATTTTGTGAGATGTGATTTATTGAATTTATACTAATCTCAAAATCAGCATCAGAGTAAAAAAAAAATCATGAAAAAACATTTTAAAATCAATAATCCCCTAAGTCCAAGTATTGGGCATTGTTCATTCATAATAGTTGAATGTGTTATTAATGAAAAAAATCATATGGCATGGCTAACGTAAGACCTAATGTGATGCCTTTAAAAGGTTCAATTTTGAGAAAAATATTTTGTTATAAAATTATGGATTATACTACTTACTGTTGTAGAGAAAACACAGCTGTTTTAGAACCCTGAACTGAAGGCTGTGATTTTTTAATGTTGTTTAATAGTAACTTGTTTGGAATCCTTCCGATCATTAGTGTACTAATCAACAAGGGAGCCTTGGATCAGGGAGTAAAGGCGTTAGGATAATGATTAATCTCTATGCTTTTTTTCCCCATGTAAAATAGAAGAAATGACCTTATCTCCACTTCCCATGAATGTTAGATTTTTTAAAATGTGATGAATAGCAAGTACTTTGAGTTTCTTTGAAAGGAAAGGATTTTTCTTTAGCAGCCTGAAACATTTTGGCAAAACTCTTAAGGCAGAATGGTCTTTTCTATTTTTCTTTTATAAGTTGGCATTTTGCATTTTGTTTTTAGTAGTCCAAGATTAGGCTTCAAGAGAACCTCAACTCCTTGTTTTCTTTTGAAATCCTAATACTGCACATGAGAGAGTTTTACCTATCATTCTTTTCCATTGAAAATTAACTAACCTGTCTCTCGCTTTGTCACAAGCGAGAGAGAGGCATGGACATATATACACTACCAAACATCAGATAGATAGCTAGTGGGAAGCAGCCGCATAGCACAGGGAGATCAGCTCGGTGCTTTGTGACCGCCTGGAAGGGTGGGATAGGGAGGGTGGGAGGGAGGGAGACGCAAGAGGGAAGAGATATGGGAACATATGTATATATATAACTGATTCATTTTGTTGTAAAGCAGAAACTAACACACCATTGTAAAGCAATTATACTCCAATAAAGATGTTAAAAAAAAAAGAAAATTAACTAAACTGTTAAGGAGAAATACTATAGACTTTTATGTTGTCTCTCTCCTCTCTCTCTCTCTCTCTCTTTTCTTTCCTCCACTTCCTCCCTTCCTCTCTCCCTCTCTCTCTGATTCTTTTCTATGCCCTTGTAAGAATGCACAGTGATATGCAGTTAGTTGAATGTGACGTTTAATAACAAAGTTGAGACCTGAAGAAGTTACATTTTAAGCTAGGAAAAGGGTACTAAGAAAAGATTATACAGGACCTTCAACTCAACTCTAGAAAATAGGCTAATAATGCTGTTTGTGACATTCACATTTCCGAATTGGAGTTGACACATATAAAAACTTATAAATGTATATTATTGTGTTCTAGAAAGAGAATTTTATGCTATTGAAAATGATCACATTCTTTTCATTGATAATCACTCTTTTTGGATGATTTCCTCCTTATCCTTCATTTCTTCTGAATCTATGTCAGTAGCTCTTATGCTTATTTGTAAAATATTAAAAATCTACTCTCTTTGGGTATTTTTCAGCTATTTCAGGCAAATTTACAATAGGTTCCGGTCTCAAGACCTTCCTAAAATTTAAACAAATTTTGTGAAACCGTATTATATATACCCCAAATATGGCTTCTTTAAAGTAAAATTTATGAACCAGGAAGACAAGCTGAGGCACAGGTTATGTGCTTAACCCCAAACTACATAGTTCGAAGCAAAACTGTGAGTGAATCAAGAATAGACACTAAAAGGCCTTTTTGGGGGGTCACAATCTGTGAGATTAAGATGGTTTGTATATACTAACTTAATTTTATACAAAAGCTTATTTTGAGTCTCCTTTATGATTCCACTGCATTTGTCTTAAACTCCATTTTTTGACATAGTATAATAAAAGGACCACTAATCATCCTTTGTTCAGCCTTTTTTTTTTTTTTTGTCAACAGTCTTTTTCCCCAACTCTGGGACTGGGAACACAGTTTTGTTTTGCTTTTTGTGTTTTTTGAAAATTTTTTTGGCTGTACCTCATGGCATGTGAGATCTTAGTTTCCTGACCAGGGATCGAACCTTTACCCCCTGCAATGGAAGCACGGATTCTTAACCACTGGACTGCCAGGGAAGTCCCCAGTTTTGTTTTTTTTTTAAACAAAGTCATTACAGAAACCATGAGGGGGTGGTGGTGTTAGTTTCTTCTTGGAGATTGCTGCTTAAAGCTGACTCAATTTCTGTCTTTTCTGAAGAAGATAATAGATCAGATAATGACCTGATGAGTGAAATGTAGAGCTAAGTAAACCTGGCATCCTCCTAAAGGCCCTGCACAAATGGAGACTATATTTCACTCAACACCCATGCCTTTCTTCAAGGCTTTCAAGCCTGAAGAAAGTTCTGCCACCCCCAATACCAGTTCTATTAATTTTATATAATTAAGAGTAAGGAAACATAATGATCCTAGTTGGACTGTTAATCAAAATTTGGGCCACTACCAATTATATTGTAAATAAAGTCAAGGCCTCAGAAAGACGATTGCTGTACCTTAACCTAAGTATGGGTAGTAATTTAATTTTTCTTTGGAAAAAAATGAAGTTTCTTTTTAAAATTAGGCCTTTGTCACATTTTTAGGCATCTGCATTCAGCCCAATGTTCTTCTGAATATTCTTTGGTGAAACCGATGTATTTATAAATATTAGCTGACCTTTTGCTCCTATAAAGTTTTTTTCCCCATAATGAGTGAGGTTATGTTGATAATATTAATCTTGAGAAATAGGAGGACATGAATTAGGAATCTTAGCATCCATTTGATAATATATATATTTCTGAGAACTACAGGGTAAAATGCCAGCTGACTTAAATTGATACTTTATCTTTTATTGGGAGAAAAATCGTTCTCTCAATTGTCTCTCCCTCTGCAATCCATTCCACACAGGATCCTCATATTAACCTTCCTAAATATACCTTAATCTTTTCCAGAAGACACCCTCAACTTAGGTTATGTGTCTTTTTATAATCTAGTAGCACCTTGTGCATATTTTTATATCATAGCATATTGGATTGGCCAAAAAGTTCGTTCGGGTTTTCATATGAAAACCCGAACGAACTTTTCAGCCAACCCAGTATTATAATTTTCTGTTTATATCTGTCTTTCCCACTAGACTGTGAACTCCTTGGGCTCAGGGTCTTTGTTTTGTGCACCTCTGTTGTATTCTCAGTCTGTAGCACAGTGCCCAGTCCCCAGAACTATGTAATGAATACATGCTTATGGACTTAGTGGATGTATAAATGAATGCATGTGTGAATAAAGCACTTGATTTATCCCAAACAATGATTTCAGTAAAATCATGGATTTAATGTGCTAATTACCTATTTTTTCTATTACACATTAGCATAAACACATACAATTAAAGAAACATCTTTAATCAGGTACTAAAAATCACCTTGTGTGCCATCAATGGAAAGCGCTGCACTAGAGGCACTGTTTGGTCCAGACATCTGAGTTTACTACTTCCTGCATGTGTCAGGTATATCATCACCTCTGTGCCTTTGCTTCCAGTGTTTCCTCCACCTGAGTTATCATTCTTTTCCCATTCCACAGGCCTTGGTCTTACCCATCTTTACCCCTCCTCCCTAATGAAGTCTTTTCTGGCTACTTAAAGTAAGGCAGTTCTCTCTACCTCTAAACTCCTTTAGCATTCATTTTCTATGTTTCATAAGGGGTACTCATCATACTGTTAGCTATGTTCTGATTACTCCATTAAAGTCTCTGAGGATGGAGACTATATCATATATGTCTTCAGTCCCTAGCCCAGAGAGACGTTCAGTAAATGCTTGTTGCTCAATTACTTTTCTCAGTGATGTTATTGCCTTAATAAAATAAGCAACATTAGTGTAAGATTTTATGTGAAAGGAATTGTATCTATCAGTGAAGTCTAATTCAAGACCCATATAATTTTTTAGGTGAACTGGACCTATAGCCCAATCTGTCTAACATTTTACCCAATGCAAACATGTTTTTTTAACAGCCTTTTAAATATTGACCTTCTCCATGGATACTTCTAGTAATTCTTCAAATAGATTGCTCCATTGTCAGAAAACTCTGGTTAATGTATACTAATAACTACTACTATTAACTCCTAAGTTAGTAAATAGAACTTCTAGAAGATATCCAAGTCCTAATTTCTGGAACCTGTGAAGATTACCTTAAAAAGGGTAAACTTCACAGGTTCCAGAAAAAGGGACTTTGCTGCTATGATTCAGTTAAGGATCTTGAGATAGGGAGATTATTCTGGATTATCTAGGTGGGCACTAAATGTAATTATAAGGGTCCTTATAAGAGGGTAGCAGAGGAAGATTTGATGACAGAAGGGAAAATAGGAGATATGATGATGGAAATAGGTTGAGAGTGATGCAAGGAAGGGGTCATAAGCCAAGAAATGCAGGTGGCCTCTAGAAACTAAAAGAGGCAAGGAAAACAGAATCCCTCCTAGAGCCCTCAGAAGGAACCAGCGCTGCCACCATCTTGATTTTAGTTCCATGAAACTAATTTCAAACTCTGACCTCTAGAACTGTAAGTGAATAAATCTGCATTGTTTTAACCTACTAAACTGGTGGTAATTTCTTTTTGTGACCATAAGGAACTAATAGAACTCCCAGCTCTGCCATTGATAAGTCATATATTCTTGGCCAAGTCACTTAACTCTGTCAATGTTTTTGTTTCTCTTAGGTAAAGAGAATGGATTTAACATTGCCTATATTACAGATCATTCAAGCCTGTTGTGAGGAAATTCGTAAAGTTGTACCTGAAATAAATGCTTTGGGCTTTTACAACAGAGATATCATCATGAAAAATGGAGGGCCAAAGACCAAATGAGAAATTGGTTGTTAGACCCCCAACACCAGTAAAAACGTGGTGCAAATTTTTAGATACTTCATGGATTTTAGACTGCGACATTTTATTTTGATCTGAAGGAAATTCCAGAGCTATTACTAAGGCAATCAGTTAGTCTCTCATTTAAGAGTTCTATTTTATTTTTCTGCTTAAAAGCAACCAAAATGTTCTCTTCTGTACATTTCCCACCGCCATGTGCCCTTATTCTGCTGATCTATTTCAGAACAGAGAGCCTGTCTCATTGCTTACAAAACCCTTGAGGCTCGAATCTATGTGGAGAATGCACAATAATTCCTGAACAAACTATCAGATGGGACTGTTGACAGCTTCCTAGTTTGAAGGAAACCAGTTGTCTTATGTTTTCACTTTTGCTTTAGAAATGAGTTATTTTTTACTTGCTGTCTTGATAAGTTTCTAAAAGGCACAATGATTTCATTTGCTTTTTAAGCTTTTAGTAATAATAATATTTTACTTGCAAATATTCTTTAAATCATAGGATTTTTGAAAATCAGTTGTTTTTTAGTTATTGTAAGCTAGACGTGCTATTAAATTGCCCAAACCAAGAGTGGGTTGAGTACAATGAATGGTGAAATAATGCTTGGAGTATTAACCCACATGATAACATATTTCACTCATTTCATGGATTTGCACTCTCTTGTAATTCACAGAAGTTATTACAAAATAAACTGTGACCATGTTCATATGTTCATGTTCTCTCATATATTTCACTAAGCAGGGAATTTTAGGTACTAGGGCTCTAGAAAATACGATTACAGTGATTGCACATAAATATGTATAGACATTTCTTTGTGATAGTTAATGTGTTTACAAGAACAGTCCATTTTAACAGTCCAGAGTATATAGCTAATCCACTTTGTTTATATGTTTTGTGTATATAACTCTAAATTCTTTTTTCAACAAAATGACATGAAGTGTGACACATGAGGTATAGCTTGTGAGTTACATATAGAACTTAGAGGTTTTAAGATTAGCCCCACTGAAGTTTGGGAATCCTGAGTGGCCTGGATGGAATGGTGGTCCTCTTTTGAAAAGAACATAGATAATTGGTTAACTCTTTTTTAGGGAAGTCTGTGATGCATATTCATCTCAGCTGCCTAGAATTCATTTTCTAGGAGGCTACGGAGGAGGTATCAATGATTAAATTACATGGGGTTACTAGTAATTAGAGAGTTTCTGGCCATGTGGTATAGTGGAAAATATACTGGATTTGGAGTAGAAAGTTCAGAGGTTGAGTTTTAGTTCCACCATTCATAGCTATCTTATAGTTTCCCTAGTTTCTGTGAACCTCAGTGACCTCAACTAAAAAATGAATATACTAATACTTGTTCTACCTATTCCATTAGGTTATCGTAATGAATGAGTGAATATATATTAATTTATCAAGTATATTTTGAACATTTTCTATGTGCTTGGTTCTGTATTAGGCCCCAGGGATTCTGCAGTGAACACGATTGACATAACTCCTACTTTCATTAATCTTACATTCTGATGGAAAAATTAGTAAACACATAAATAAATATGTAATTACAACTTGTGATAAGTGCCATGAAGGAAGAAGACAGGGTTTAGCATGAGAGAGTAACAAGAGACTTACTTTAGGTAGTGTGGTCAGGGAAGGTCCCACTGTGAAGGTGATAATTAAGCTTAGTCCTGAAGGAAAAAAGGAAGAACCTGGTAGATGACATGCAAGATAAAGAATATTTCAGGCAGAGGAATAGCAACTGCAAAGACCAAGAGGAGGAAATGAGCTTGGCATACTTGAGGAATACAGACAATCCCTGGTGTAGCTGGAACAAATTGAAAAATTTGAAATAAAAATGGAGTAGAAGTCAGAAGATAGAACAAATAGAGCCTTGATAGTACAATGGCAAACTTTATGAACTCTAAAATCTTCTGTAAGTTTAAAGTGGTGATAGCATTGGTGGCACCACTATTATCAACATAATATCCCTGAGTTCTTTCATCCCTTTAATATGTGGTCTTAAGTGACTCGACATGTGAAGATAAAGCCTGTGGATTCCTGTATTTGTACTTAGAGCTAAATGGGATGAAAACCAGATTTCTCTCACTTGCCTTAAGATCAAAAGTATGCTAGGTGTCTTCCATGATTACTTTCCCCCAAATGAGATTATTGGTTCCTTGGAGTTCCTAATTACTTCATACTAGGTTGAAGAGTTTTAGCTGTTTGTAACATCAACAGTTTCATTCATGTAAAATGAGTAGAGAATTCTTCTATCGAGAGTGGCCACTAGAAGGTATACGTCTTTACATAACACTTTTCAGGTAAAACAAGGGCTTACTTTTCCAACTAGTTTCTGGAGGAGATAGAGATTCAGGGAGAACTGCACATCCCTTACCCTACCTGGATTATCTGGTTGTTAAAATGGAAGACTTCTTGGGACAACAACATAGCAGAGTAGGAAGTGTCCTTAGAAATTAGCTATTTCATATTCCTTGTTATATATATAAAGAACTGTAGCTCAGGGACTAGACTCCAGGTCACCTGACTCCCAGGTCAGTGCTTTTTAGAACAATGTGTTCATATGTTGAAGTAAGTCAAATATGTTCTCTAGTTGGTGGTCTGTGGCTCTTCAGGGAGAGAAACCAGAAAAAGCATGTTGAATTGCCCTTGGAAAATTTTCAAGTAGAAATGGGTTTAAATATTGTTTTAGTAGAAGCCTGTGAACACAAGCATTGTTCACTCTTAATCTTTTATGAAAATAGTTTTCTGCCAACAAAAATAATACATTTCACCAGACATATCTAAAAAGATGGACTTGCAGATGAAGTTTTATTTGTAAATTCGGAGGCAAGCAAATACTTATCACTCCTAACTCCTTTTGTCATTTAAAACAGCTGTGAAGAACAGTGTCTTTTTTTTTAAGTGAGGAGAGTTGAATTTCATTTTGTGTATATTATTAGCCTTTGAAGGTATCAGTATATATCGTTTGTCATTTTTAGAACAGAAAAATTAGGTTATATTTTTGGACACTTCCTTTTAATAATCTTTTCTATCTGAACCTAAGGATCTAAACAAAGTAGTAAACTGTATTATGGGATTTTTCCTCTGTTAGAAAGCAGTCAACTTGTTGCTATAGCTGATTAGAAGGGGGATTCCTAACTCTTAACAACTGCTAGTAGTTATCAATTTAACTGAATTGCTATCTGTTAAATGATGATTGTGTTGTCAATTTTTGTGAAGAACTAGTCAAATTTTTGCTGAAAAGTTAAGTATAGTTAAGTTCAAAAGAGATTATCCAATATGTGTAAGATTAAGGTGTGCTAGCAGTTTTCAAAATGACTCATAATTTAAGTATTTGAATAACATTGTGATATTATATATATATATGTGTGTATATATATTTTTTGTCTGTCTCTGGTTCCTGGCACAGAACTCCTAAAACCTTTGGAGTATCCTTAGAGATAGGAGTGCCTTTTGTTATTCATAATGGCACCTTTCAACCACACCTGAGTTTATGCTGATGAGGTGGCTCTTGTCAGAGTGGGGCCTCTAGATAGCTTCCAGGATTGGGGGGCTGGTCTCCAGAGACACCAACCAATAGATTAGAGGGTTGGAACATTTACCCCCCACAACCCCGGGGAGGGAGAAGTTCTGGAGATTGAATTCAGTCACCAGTGGTCAATGATTTAATCAATCATGCCTACATGAAACCTCCATTAAAAACTCCTAAATAACAGGGTCTGGGGAGCTTCCAAGTTTGTGAATACTATATTCACATTCCAGGGGGTGGTTCACCTTGACTCCACAGGGACAGAGGCTTCTGTGCATGGGACCCTTCCAACCCTCACCCTATTTACCTATTCAACTGGTTGCTTATTTGTATCCTTTATAATAAACTATAATAGGAAGTAGAGCACATTCCTGAGTTCTATGGGTTGTTCTAGTGAATTAGCGATGCTGAAGGGGGCTTGTGGGAGCTTGAATTTGTAGTTGGCCAGGCAGAAGTGTGAGTCACCTGGGAACTCTACTTGTAGTTGGCATATGAATTGAGGGCAGTCTTGTGGGACTGAGCCCTCTAATTTGTGGGATCTCATTTAACTACAGGTAGTGTCAGAACTGTATTGATGGATACCCAGTTGGTGTTGGAGAATTGGTTGTTGGTATAGAAAAATGACATGTAGTTGTCAGAAAAACCACACAATCATGTTGGTCAGTTTCTTTTGAGATTAGAATGTGAATATTTGCCATTTAAATTCCA
This sequence comes from Delphinus delphis, assembly GCF_949987515.2. Classification (NCBI taxonomy): domain Eukaryota; kingdom Metazoa; phylum Chordata; class Mammalia; order Artiodactyla; family Delphinidae; genus Delphinus; species Delphinus delphis. Next base: position 60,257,982 of record NC_082704.1, on the reverse strand, counting down.
AGAGTCTTTTTTGATTCTGGTTTCATAACCTTATTAGCTTCTGTAGGTTATAGCAGTAATATCTCTATGAGAACATTTTGGAGCCTTATACTATATGGAACTCAGTCAGATAAAGACTAATGCCAAGTTGATAGAAGGACTCCAGTTGTAAAAATGGCTGCTTTGGGTACAAGACTGCAGTAGCAATATTCTCTGGGCATGAGCAAATGAAATTAAATGAGACAATGTATGTGGTACTTAGCATAATAATCTGCCACAAAGTAGATGCTAAATATATTACATATATGTTCATATATATGTGTACATATATATGTATCTATCTATCTATCTATCTCTATATATATGGTTAAAAATGATTAGATAAAACAATTTAGGAGATACAAACTTTAACACTTCATGAAGCAGGCCGCCTCTATTCAGAGAACTGCAAAATGGGACAGAGGGCAGGAAACTTTTATAAGATAAAGAATAATGAACAAGGAAGAGAAAAATAGAAAATACTTAATTGGTTGGGACCACATAGTCAACCTTGTTTGGGGTAAGAAGGCCCAGGGTTGGCTTGGCGTTTGGGGATTGGCTGACTGGATATACTGCATTTCGGTCAAATGGAATATTTACAGGGACATGAAAATGGTCTATGTTTGGGTTTGCTGACACGGCACCCTGGGCAGGAGCAGCTCCATCTTGTGTCTAGAAATTTATTTCAACTATACAGTTGACCCTTGAACAGCAAGTTTTGGAACTGCACAGACCCATTTATAGGTGGATTTTTTCAATAAATATAGTATCTGTTTTTTTTCATTTTACAGATCTTTAAGTTAACTAAGTTTGGGAAAAGTTAGTGTTTAATTAGAGATCACAATATGTGGAATCACAAGAACTAGGGTTTGAATCCTGATTCTATCCAAACTGTTTCAGCTTCCTGCTGGTGGGTGAGTCATTTATCAATCAATTTGTTTTTGAGGCAGAGATTTCCCCTGCTGTATGGGGATTTTTGACTGTGTCGGGACGCAACACCCCTAACTCCCACCTTCTGCAAGGGTCAACTGTGTGTGTGTGTGCGCGCACGTGCATGCACACACACACACAGACACACAGAGAGTAAAAACAGTGATAGTTAAACCTAACTTCCTTGGCTGCTATAAAGTTTAAGTGAGATAAAATGTTTAGCACAGTGCTTAAAACAGTAACTGTTCAGTGTTATTTGATATTATTGTTTTTATTATTTTTAAAATTATTATTATTATTTTATTAGTTATTATTTATTTTTATTATTGTTTTTATTATTGTTATTATTTTAGGTATACCTGGATATATTCATATTGTCCCTAAACTTCTTTACTAGGTTCAACACTGTATACAAGTCATTTAATTCCTTCTGAAACCCAGTTAATAAAATGGGGGTAATAGTACATATACATCACAGAATCATTGTGATGACTAAACAGGATGAAGCTCTTAATGTAGTGTTTTGCATACCGTTAAGTATTCATCAAATAGTAGTGATGATGATGATGATGGTAAAGAAGATGATGTCTCCTGCCCTCTGGAAAATAAGTGTAGGCTAGCTGTCGCCTTTCCAAACAGTAAGACTTTTACTGCTTCACTGATACTCTCCCAGAACTCTTTTTCCTATTACTAAATTAAGACTTTCAACATGTATACCCATCTCTCTCTCTGTTCTCATGCCTTCCCCAGAGCTCTCATATTTGCAGTGTTCTTTGTGTGCCAACGGCAACTTTTTATTTGTGAAAGCACTCTCGGGATGGATTAGCTTACTCTTTTGGAGATCCAGCTAAAAACTGTAATGAACACTGTGTATTGTAAAATAATGGCCCAGTATTTGATTCTTCTTTAGACATTCAGGGTCAAATCCTCAAAATGCCTATGAACCAGAATCTGACCCTGCACTTGTCTGACTCATCTCATTTACCTCCCCACAATCCTGGCCCTGTCAGATCATGTCTTATTTAAAATTTTGGTATTTTGTTCATTATCTATATTTGCATTAATTTTTAATTAAAAATTTCTTTAACATGTTATCTATCTTGATTACGGAGCTTTTCTGTGACCCTCAAATTTTCAGTTGAAGTGAGTACCTCACTTCCTTCACCCTAGTCCAGGCTTGCTCGAAACAACTGGAGAATGTCATACAACAGTAGAAACACGTGATAGTGGGAGTCAGCTTTTTCAGAGTATAAATATGGAAATCTACCATAATATTAGTTAAATTTTTACTATCCTTTGGCTAAGAAAATAAATAACAAAAACTACTATACCACTTTCTATGGGGATATATGTATAGCTGATTCACTTTGTTATAAAGCAGAAACTAACACACCATTGTAAAGCAATTATACTCCGATAAAGATGTTAAGATTTCAAAAAAAAAACTACCATAAATTTGCTAACACTTTGAAATGAATTTGTATTTTAATTTACACAACAGTATCTATACATATTAGAAAAGAGTTGTATGTTTTAGTGCAAAACTTATTCTTTTAGTCTCTAGAAAATGCTTTGTGTACTTAGAGATTAGTCGGCTTTTTGCAATAACTGTTCTTCCCTCTCCCTCCCCCTCCCCACAGTGATCTCTGGACCACAGATCAAAAACTACTGCTATAAGAATTCAGATCTAAGAAAAATCAGTGCGCCTAAAATATATTCTAGGGAAGGTAAGGCTTGAGTTTGAAGAATGAGTAGGACAAAAGGAGGAGATGGGTGTGGAAAGACTTTCTATTTATTGAGTTCCTTTGGGGATCCAGGCTCAAAGCCAGGCACTTTATATTCCTCTTCTCATTTAGCCCTTACATCTCTAGGAAGTAGGTGTATTATGCCCATTTTACATATAGGAAAACTGAGTCTCAAAGTGCTTGAATAACTTGGCCTAGGACTTACAGCCAGTAAATTTGCAGAGCCAGTATCCATACCCAGCATTTTACATTATCGTTAATCTAATAAGAAGGGCAGAAGTCAGCTACTGTTAATGCTGGTAAAGAAAGTGTGAATTTGAACTGGTAAGCCTGGAGGCCATAGAAATTATAGCAGTTGTACTTTCTCACTTGGCAGACCCATCTTAATTACCTCAATGTTTTTGAATATCCTGTTGAGAAAGCTTATGTTGTTTCTAGACTATCATTCAACAGATTATTTCATCTTTGACTTTACTATTAATGTTTAAATCTACTGCCTGGACTCATTCTATGGTCCAGAATAATCTATTTTCAACAGGCCATCTGAAGCAGGGCATAAAAACATCAGTGGTCCTGTGATTGACTCTCTAAATTCCTCAAATTGCACATGAAGAAGTAGCTTCCCATTACAAATAGGTTGTGCCAAAATAGAAATACCTTAACTTGCTCACTTGCTGAAAATAATAAAGCAAGAAGTATAAAATCAATTCTACATTATTCATGAGGAAATGGTTTTCCTTACTTTCTCTTTAGTTGTCTTTGATTAATTTTGCAAAGTGCATTTGTGAATAGTTCACTGAAACTTTTATTTTTAAGATTTCAATGATTCTTTTCTTCCAATGTTGTTCTGATTATTTTACATCCAAAGATAGCCAGTAGATGTGATTGTTGATTACATTATTTTAAGATTTCTGTTACAGCAAAGTGTTCTTCATTGAGTTTTTTTTTTCCCTATAACATGGAAGAACTTTCTTCTATTGTCAGAGGATACAGGACTTTTAACATAGTAATAGACTTTACGGAAATTTCAAAATTTTTAGATGAGATGTAATTGGAATTACTCATCATTGTATCTCCCCCATCCTGTCTCCCTCTAAAATTATTAAACCTTTCTGGATCTTGAGGCACACAAATACTTGATCATGATTGTAAAACTTGGTGGTAGAGGTTTGCCAGGTATGTTTTAATATCATGAAGGATTTTAATTCTGGGCTTTAGACTGTGTCCTTTTTCCCTACCTTTAAAATTTGTGCATCAGTGTCTTTGCCTCATGCCAGTAGTTACTGAAGATATTTATGAGCTGGCAAGTAGTCATGAAACACCTGTGTTTCCACAGGCTGCATAAGTTCAAATCCCATGTAGTAGTTTAAACCACGATTTACTGGCAGTTGTCTTGAGTAGGTTACTCAACTTTTCCCGCTCAGAGACTCTGTTCCTTTATCTGTCAAATAAATATAATAATATCAACCTTACAGATTTCTTTTGAAGATTAAGAGAAAATGTGATATGCTTCACACTGTGCCTAGTGCATAGTGGATACGATAAAATGTAAGGGATGATGATGATGTTTAACTTTAGCAAAGTAAACGTGTTTATGAGCTTAAGGATTTGGGATCTAGTATGCCTGTCAGAGACCACCTACCAAGCTGTCTCAGAAACGTAGTTGTCCTTATCCTTTGGGAAGTTTAAAGGAGTTTCTTCCCATTTAGGTCACCACAGAGCATTGAGTAGAGTTCCCTGTGCTGTACAGTCAGCTCTCACTAGTTATATATTTTATTCATGGTATCAATAGTGTATATATGTCAATCCCAATCTCCCAATCCATCCCAACCCCCTCCTTCCCCCCTTGGTATCCGTACATCTGTTCTTTACGTCTGTGTCTCTATTTCTGCAAAGAAAAAGGAGTTTCTAATTTAAAAAACCCAGATCTTGGAAGAATGGGGCAAAGAGGACAGAGGGAAAGAGGTCAGAGAATTTATCTTTTTAATGCTTGGGGTTCCTAGGTAGTTGGGTATCTCTGAAAGGCTGAAGTGGAAATAGGGAGAAGGAGAGAAATAGTGCCTCAAGCAAACTGAGAAGCAGTAGTTCAGTTTCTTATACATGATTTACACACTGCTCACTTGCACCTAGAGGGGTGTTTTTTAATGCAGATCCCTGGGCCATGTCTAGAACTCCTGAATTATATTCCAAGTCACATTAAGGTTTGAAAATCCATTAGTACAGAGAAATCAGATTGATCTGGGTTCAGATCTCTATTTTGCCACTTATTAACTATACTCATGGCTTCCATCCTTCTCAAGTGTCCCTGCCATCTCTGCTCTTAGCTCCCTCTTTCCCTTCTTTTCCCCTTATTATTTTATAACCTACACCAACCACACAAACTCACTTAGGCAGTTGTGCACTAGCCATCTTTTCCCTGAGACCATTGAGATGCTATCACTTGACTAATCCTTACTGAACTTGTACAATTTTCTAGCTGACAGCTATTTTTATTTGTTTATTTCTCATTCTCAATCGTTGGTCCTGACATGGCTGACAGCCCTCCTTTCTAGTTTCTATGTGGTTTGAGTTACTACCCTGACCAATCAGATGCTGAGTATTTTTTACTTTTCTATTAGTCTACACAATTTACAGGCTTTATAGCAAACTTAACTCAAGGGCACAGACTCAGATGTAAAACTTCAGCTTATAAAATCTAAAGACCCTATCATCACTTCCTTGTACCCCAGTGCTGATAATGTCCCATAGCTTGTTCAATAGAAAAGAGCACATCTGCTGGGTATGGGGGAAATGGACCAGGAGGCTGCATTTGAGCTGGATCTCAAAAACTAAGCAATATTTTCATTATTAGAGAAAGGGAAAGATCATTCCTGAGAGAGGCAACAGTAAGAGCAAAGATATGACTAGGGGACTCAATGTCAGGTGTTCAATAAACATTTCATTGTTTCTCACAGTGTATATGGGGATCACCTGCTTCAGAAATCTCACAGGATGCTTGTTCAAAATTTCATTCATGGATGCTGTAAACCTATTGAATTAGAATCTATGGGAATATGACTCAAGAAGCTGCATTTTGAGCAACAGGGACAGTGTCAAAAAGCAACAAGTAGCTATGTATAATAAGACTACAGAGCTGAGGACCTGGGAAGACAAAGCCAGCTGTTTTTTAAAGGGGTAAAAACTACATAATTTGGAGAATGAATACTGACTTTCTGAAAGAAGTGGCAGTGTTTGAAATTAGTCTCAGTCCATGGAACCAACCGAGATATAATACATAGGATTTTAGGAGAAAAGGAAGGAAACTGATCTGACGTCCAGTAAGTTTTGTGGTTGTATGTGTGTATGTGTGTGTGTGTGTGTGTGTGAGAGAGAAAGAGAGAGAGAGAGAGAGAGAGAGAGGGAATAGGATAATAGTGCAAAGAATTACTGATATGGCTTTGAAGTACCAGGGAACCTATAGTAAGAAAGCAGACACAGCCTGGAGACTTTGAGACCATGGGAATTAGATAGACTTAAGTGAGGAGTACGATAGTAAAAGAAAAGTTGGATGATTATATTGAATTACATCTTTATTTGATTATATTTTCAAAGTTCTTTCACATACATTTGCAGTAATACTCATGATAACTTATAAGTGTAAGCACCCATGTTACTCTATTGGACATTAGGAAGCAGAGGCCCAGAAATTTAAGTGACTTGCTTATGATTACATATCTAGTAGGTAGAATAGACAAATTTTTAAACAAGCTTTCTGACTCAAAGTCCAGTATTATTGCCAATACACCAATACTGCCTCTCTCACCTCTGGATATAATAATAACTTCAGTAATAACAACAACTTAACATTAATTGAATCATATGTGTCAGACATTGTTTAAAGCACTTTATATATATTAATTCATTTTGATCCTCTTTCTTATTGAGTGATTTTTGTCTGTCAAAGATTGGTTTCCCATCCTGACTTCTAAAATCTTTATATTTAACATATGTGCCTTTCCTATGTAGACCCGCATAACTCTATGAAACAGACCAAAAGAAAAAAAAAAGTGTGAGAAAAGCCAAGAAAAAGGAGTGGTGGAAGGACACATAAATTACAGAACTGGACAGGTCATGTTTACTTGAGTTATGTTCATGAAGCCATCTCTGCCAATCAGTTGTGATACAGTAGATAAGTAGTAAGGCACCACCTAATTTTAAAGTGTTGATCAACATGAAAATTTTAACTGAGCCTCATCTTTTATGAACCTTGAGGAATTATGACTATACGCAGCACATAATTTCATGCCTGTAGCTCAAAGGTATATTTTTCATCTTTGAATTGTTTCCCTTCTCAAAATAGACAGGGAGAGAGCAAAAAACAGTTGTGTATATATAGTAATCTTTGAACTTTAACCAATTCTAGATAGCTCTTCTAGTGGCTCATACATCAAGTATTTGGTTAACAGCTTTAAGAAAGAGTCTTTACTGTCCACAAACAGAGGACATTTTAGGAGTTGGGGAGAGGAAAATAAAATCCTAGGAGTAGTCAGAGATGTTAGCAAAGCATTTTTACTTACTTCACTCCTTTGCCTGACTCTTTTCTGGCTTAGTTCTTGGGCCTAAAAGTTCGTATATTCTGCTTTTCTTGAGTTCCTTTACTTCTTATTTAGAATTAGACCAAAACAGGCTTTGATTAAAAAATGAAAATACTGCTTACAGTGGTAACAGTGCCAATAGAATAAATCCAGTTAGTATTCTCAGGACAGGAGAACCATCAAAGTGATGCATTATGTTTTAAATAAGATCTTGAAGGGGTCTTTACTTAAAAGTATTTATTGAGTACTAGCAATGTATAAGGCATTCTGTTTGGTATTCTGAGGGACACAAACATAAATTAGGTATGTAACCTGCCCTTAAGGAGATTGTAATCTAGTAAGGATAACAAGACTTATATGTTAATATGTGTATATATTTTTTTCAGAATTTTTTTTCCACACAAGGACTAGTAGGATGAGCAAGCGTGCTTTTTCTCAACAGTTAACTGTGAGAGTAGAAAGCAAAAGAGAAGCACAATGAATTGATTTACCAATTCTTCATTCTCTACTGTGAATAGCCATTATATGTTTATAATAAACTGAAACCTCTTCACTTGTAAAGATAGCATTTACTGAATATATCATCTTGTTTTGCTGTACCAAGGTAGTTTTAAAAAAATTCTGATAGTACATTTGTTATCATACTCATGGGTTGTTTCCTCCTGAAAATAGAAGTCTTCTAGCTCAATTTATTTAAAACTTAACTCATCGTCTTTACTCTCTGCCACTCCCCTCACCATTCTTCCCTTCTTAGATATACTGCCCCCCAACATATACAATACACATACATATCGAAGGTCTGCCTTCACAATGTCCTGTGTTTGCCAATGGTTCCATGTTATTGTAAGTATCATCTTTTAATTAAATGAGATAATTTGTCTTAAAAAGCCTAGTCCATTAATTAGTACATATTTAGTTCCCTTGCATTTGTCCCTTTGTATCCTGGAAGTCATCTTTCATACTGATACTTTGATAACTTATGGAATTTATCAGTTAATCACTGTCTGAAATTATTTTGTCTATTAATTTGTTTTCCTATTATTAGATTATAAACTGTTTCCTCTCATTAGATTATAAACTCTGTGGGGGAAGAAACCTTCCTTGTCTGTCTTGTTTATTGCTCTTTCTCTGATGCCTAGAACCAGTGCCAGGAACCTAATAGACTCGGCTCAATAAATACATGTTAAATGAGTGATTGATTAAATAAATCTTATTCCTTAAACTTTCCCAACGTATCCATCAGTGAAGCCTATCAATTTTTCTTTTAATAATGTCTCTTAGATTCTCCTCTGCACTTTTACAGCTCACACCTTCCAACTGACCCTGTACCCTTTAAACCTAAACAATAACTTCTTACCCATAGTCTGTTTTCAACTCATCCATATCAACTCATCCATCCTGCATACTACTGCTATTCTAATTTTCCTCAAACACTGTTTCCCTCATCTCATTTCATGGCTTAAGAACCTTCTCCAAATGCTTCTTGGTTCAAATGAAAGTAATGGGTGTAAAAGCTTAAAGTTCTATGTGAAGGTTGTCTTTCTGTTGCTTATTGGATTGTAAGATTTACCAGCAATCATTTCCATCCTGCCTCTTCCATTGTTATTTCCTTTCTAAAACACCTATGGATCTTTCACTGTAGTCACCCTGATAACCTGATGGAAGCTCTGGAGCTTCCTCCCAAAGACATACACATATACATTTTAGGGGAGTCACAGACCCTAAGTTCTAAGTTAAGAATCCCTTTCATAATCTCACAACTAAGCATTCCATCAAATAACGTCTTGTACTGCTGTAAAGTTTCACATGCCTATGAGCTCCCTTCTTATGTAGTATTTTTATCTTCTCTTGTAGTCCCCAGAGAATGTAGTGCAATGCTGGGCCCAGAACAAACGTTTCATAAATACTTGCTGACCTGACATACAGACCCTTATCCATTTGTTTCTGTGAAAAAGCTAATAATAAGAATTCAGCAAAAGGGTTGAGAGAAACTGAGAAACCAGTAAGTAACTAGTAGTTAAGAAGAATATCTGTGAACTGAAATTTTAATTATAAAGACTAATGCTGCAAGGGGGTAGCACAAGGGAATTTTCGGGGGAGTCAGAGAATTTTCTGATTGTGGTGGTGGTTACATGATTCTATGCATTTGTGAAAATTCATAGAAATGCATACCAAGTGAGTGAATTTCACAGTGCATAAGTAAAAATAAATTAAAAATATTTTTAATATAGTAGAGGTTTTTGTTTTTTGGCCACACCACGTAGCTTGTGGGATCTTAGTTCCCCAACCAGGGATTGAACCTGGGCCCTCAGCAGTGAGAGCATGGAGTCCTAACCACTGGACCGCCAGGGAATTCCCTATAGTAGAGGTTTTAACTTTTAAAATTCAGTCTACTAAGCAGCATTCTGGTCTCCATGCTTTAGAATTATGGACTTGTGATTATTCTAATCTAAGTCATAATACCTTCTATAATGCAAATTTGGTGTTGTACTTCCTCTTCCTCGTCTCTTTTTTCCTCCTCCTCCTTTAAAATTAATTTTTTGGTATGGTTGGTGAAAGTTTGCATTCATTGGTATACAATAGCCTAATTTATATAAAGTTTACAAACTTCAGCTAAATTTTTTTCCTTTAAAGAACAAATTTTCAGGGCCAAATTGTGGTTCTTCATAAGGGGAGCCATATGTGCATTAAAAATACAGAATTTAGACCTTAATTTAAGCTTTTTTTCCCCTCACTAAATGGTGTTCACAAACAAGCATATCTTTTTTTCAATTGTACGAGTAGATTTATTAGAATCATGTATTGAATGTATGCAAATGTGTTCCTTCCCTCTGCTGGATGGAAGAGCTAGAGACCTTCATTCTGTGTCCTGCTGCCCCCGCTGAATAAACAGAAATTATGGGTATCTCCTTTCTAGACCAGGCCATGCCATATAAATCAGTTCTCTTGCCATGAGGGAGGGTTTGGTGAGGGCCCTACTCTGTGCTAGGCTAGAGGGAAAATTACTCCGATATACCAGATATCTTGATAGAAAAGGGTGAAATAATTGCAGCTGTCCTTTCAATGGAAAATTTTAACATTGCAAATAAATTCCATCTGTGTCTGCACATGTAGTAGTTACAAAAAAATATGCCACCCTTAACTTTTGGTCAAACGACTTCACAGTGTTTCGATAAGAAAGACCAGAATTTCCAGATCTTCACTAAACACACCTTCATCTAGATGAATGCCACAGATCATACTGATCAGAAGTTGTAATGAGAATTGTTCTCCGAACTGGTCAGCAGCTGTGTTGATTTATAAATGAATGTATTCAGTACAGCCTCAAGGGAAATATATTCGATAATATACCATCTGGTGGAGAGTAGAAACGAAATACAGTTTTAACTTATACCATAGATCTTACTCTAAATTTCTGATATTTCACAAAAAAAAAAGCCTGCTGGTTTTAAATGAATACTACATAATTAAAGAAATTTCCTAGGGCTTTCCCAAAGCAGGGAACACCTAGCTCTCTCCTTTTTATCAGAAACTAAGTTGGGCAATCTAATAAATTGTATGGTTATTGCTTGCTTTTTATACATTTTAAATCCATTTTTAATTTTAGTTCTAGTTTTGAAAAGAAAGTAATGCTGGGAAAATGTATTAGACAAAAATATGTACTAAAATGGATAAAACTGCTTAAAGTATGTTTCTGTAAGTCTTAAAAGAAAGTAATTTTATATTTTAATCTTATACTTTTCTAAAGCCATTGGTTTTTTCATTGACTACTGGTTACCTTACTCCTTTTCAATCCTTAGAATGAAAACTTTCCTAATTATTTAAAATATACTAGCATTATTTTCTTATTTATACCTCAATTACTTAACTTCCATTTGTATAATGTGGTGGATTCAAGCAGCTGGAGTCAAGCTGCTTACTTTGAATCTCCATTCCACCATTATCTCACTGTGTCTTCTTGGGAAAGGTTAACTGCTCTAAGAGCTGTATTCTCATCTATTAAAATGAGATAATGCATGTAAAGTGCTTAGTGTAATATTTAGCACATGACATAAATATTTTAAAATATTTACCTATCACAAATATTTTACTGAAGTGTAGCAAATTGAATTTAGTGTCCTACTAAATTTTAAACTTTTCTAAAACAGGAATGGTGTTTTCTCCTTTTATGTTCCCTGAAGAGCTAGGCTGTGGAACAAGAACTTATCTACAAGATTTTGGGGTGGGCGGGGGGAGATTTCATGGACTGAAGAAAATAGAAAAAATATTTAAAATTATTTTTAAATTAAGTACAGTATAGCAGCAAATCTCTTTAAACTATGTTCAACACTTTTACTTGTTTTTACACTAAGAAAAGTAGATTTAGTGATTTTTCCCTGTTACCCTACAAGACTAGTCACCGAAGTGTTTATGTGTCTAAAACCTAATGTTAAAAATTTGCAGGATACTATGATGAAGAATCATTAACAAATACTTCTCATGTAGATCTTTTAAAAGTTCCATTAATGCTTAAGGAAACTGCATATCTGCCAATCAACAAACAGGTATTATGAGATTTTATTGCTTTGGTAGATTGCACAGAGTTAATAAGTAACATTCAAATTTTAGAAAGGCCATGATAGGCATGGATTCAATACTTGTTTTCTGTTAATTATACCTGTGATTCTTTTCTATAGAATGAGTGAGTCAGATGCTTAGGGAAATTAGATATATGTCAGTAAATTATCTACTATCAGATCATGAGGTGATTCCTTGGAATAATTCATTCCCCTGTGCGTATAAATTTTAATGAAGAGAATATATCTTATTGGCTTCCCATGGAAAATGTCCTATAATCTGTTGTAAGCAGTGAAACACTTTAAAAATCATAAGGTAAAATGAGTATTTTAATTTCAGCAATTTATATTCCTTACAATTTATGCTTCCTTTTAATATTGATTAAAATCAAAACAGAACAAAATAGAAAGCAATTATCCTACATAGCATTTTAGTAGTAACACCAGACATTAAAATCCTTCTTTCATATACTTTACTTTCAATAAGAATTCTGTAAATATAACTGCCGGGTTTTTTTCTTTTTTAAACTTGACTAGTATTAGATTTATTTCAACAAATCTTTTCCTGAATCAGGAACAAAATCCTTAGGGTAAAAGCATGTTTACAGAGAGAATAAATGCTTTGCAGCTTGTCTAGACTTTAAAATGAGATCATGATTTAGTTTCTGTCTTTTGGCACACATATGGATATTTGGGTTTAGAGTGAGAGAAGTTAAAGATGTAACATTGGTCACAAGAATTGATTTTACCAATAAACAACCCATATTATGAGGGACTGCTGAATGAATGTGTTATCCCTGGATGTAGAATAGTTCAGTCTTACAGAATCCATGATTTCTATTTTTAATTGAATTGCTATACAACTTCACTCCTACAATTTTCTATTCAGCCAGGTGGTGAAATTACAGGATTTCATCACCCAAAACTGCATTTAATGTTGATATTAGCTTCACCTTCAGAAATGTATAGGACAAGAGCTGAGAACTCTATAATAGCCAAATAGGTTGTACATGGTAGATGCTGGCAGACAGTTTTCCATTCATCTCTTGTATTTGCGTACATCTTGTAAGCAGAGGCAATGACTTTTTGTTCTGTATTATCTTTTCAAGGATGCAAACAGCCTTAAAAAATGATATAGTGTCTGTCTCTAAAGCAAAGAGAAGATTTGCTTACTGCTCATTATGAAAGATCCAGGTTCCCTAACCTGGCACCCTGTGTCACCCTATAAGAATTGAGGATCAGGGAATAGGTACAAGAAAATGCTGATACTCTGGCTACTGCTGTTGCTATGACCCAGAAATCTCATGTTTTCTGCCACCATCCTTAAAACTGTGGCAGGTTTACTTATTAGTTTGCAAGTGGAGTAAAAATAGCAGACATTTCACCATCCTTGACAGCAGTTCCTATTACTGGACATGCTGTTGTTCTCGATGGTCATAGTCCAAATAACAATGGTAGCAATTAAATTGCACCAAAAAGTCACTGATGAGCCCACAGAACTACCTGACTCAGGCCTCTTTTGTTTTAGCAGCCTTAGCTTGCTAGTTGGTTAATTTCTTGGACCATTTGATCCTAGTCTTATTTAACTAATTAGGTAATACATGGCAATTGTTCTCAGCTGGACAGTTTGGAATATGCTTTATGGCTTGAGTCTGGGAGTACATTCATATTGTTCTCTGGAATGTTCATGTGGGGCACACTGTTCAGGCTTCAGACTAATTTTTTCTCCTATGGCAAATGGATTTGTTTGGGCAAGGATACAGAATGCTCTGAGTTGCCATGCTCCCTTGAAAGGAAAGTGTTTAATTTCCTTTGTTATGAAATATTAATCACCTCACCAATTATAGAAGAAAAAAATCAGTACTACAGCGAAGTTAGTGTGAAATGATAGTATTTGGGTTTTGTTTGTTTGTTTGTTTATGTGTTTTCTGAAATCACAGGCAGCCCTTTAGGTGTAAGGATTATGCTATGGACCCACCATTAGCTGGATGTGGTTAGCAGTTATTTTCCCAGAAGGGTCTAGAGAGAGTGACCAGGGACATGCAGTTTTTTGTGTATGTGAAGGTAACCAGACCAAGAATTATCTACCAACTGAGCCTACAACCCTGAAGAAACATTCATATAAAAAACTTTTAGATTGTTAAACATTTAGTAATATACATTTCTTTGTGGATATTCTCACAAATTCCATTAAAAAAGCAAAAAACATGTAATCATCATATGTTTGTGTAAGGCCACTTAAAGTCCTTTACCTTAAATAGACTGTAACTGAGGGTAGCTTTAAATTGGGTGGCTATATTTGTTTTCAGTATGAAAAAAAGTGAAGTCATACCTATTTGTCTCACTATATGACAGTAATAAAGCATGCTATTTAGTTAGATAAGGTTTTAATTATTTGGAAAGCTGACCCTGTGATCTAAAATCTGACAACTATTTGTGAAAATTGCCCCATTAGATAACGTATACAAAGATTCACTATCTCCTGTTATTACAGATTTGATAAAATAGTAATTTTAAGGGTAAATAAATTGAATTTAAGGAAGATGAACTGGAGCATTTTGTGCCATTTCCATGAATTTGATCAATGTGAAAAGATTATGGTTCTTTTCTGCATTTGATGCTTTGCTTCACGGTGGGTGTTAGACTGAGATTCTCTGCCTACTTTGAGTGATGCCATTAGCAATATGTCAGACTTCCCTGAAACATTCTTTATGTTTTGTTCCCCTTCTGTCTATTGCTACAATAATATGACTCTTGAATTTGAAAAAGTAATTGCCTTAAAATATTTTTATTGTACTGACGGAGAATTTGGTCATAGCAAAGAGATGTCTTTGGGTTGAAAATTCAGTAAGTCATATGTAAATACAGCTTCCTTTCCCTCTGAAAAAGTAAAAGGAAGTGGAGAAATCATTTTCTTTCAACCTAGAGTGATTAGAAATTGCATTTCTGAGAATGTGCATGTGTCTTTGTCTGTGTGAGTATTATTGTTTTTCTTCACAAAATGATTTGGGGGACTTTCAGAGATTGAGTCAATGACTTCCTTACTCATTGTTCACCAATATTTTTGGTCTTCCCTTTTTCACAGAAACAAATATTGGTGGATTTTTACAGTGAACACTAGCTGAGTATTGTGGGTATAAGTTTTGTGATTCAAGTTGACTTAACTTTGGAATTTTTTCTACTGCTTCAGATTTATTTATCAATTGGGAGCCTTTTAATAGATGCCAGGAAAAGAAGCCAATCTATGAAAAAGAACAATTTTACAATATGGCAGGATGTTTTTAATGGAAATTGACTAGGTCTCAAGGAATGTATTGCTAGACAATATTTAACTGCCAGTCAATTTTCTATTAGATTCTCTTATATTAGAAGTACTTTTTAATGGATTGTTACCAGAGTAATTTTTTTTACTTTGGTAGACACTTTTTCTGAACACAATGCTGGGATTTTGATGTAACGCAATAAATAGTTGCATCTTTCTGAGGTTTCTCATGGAGAATTTTACAGTCTCTGAGTTGTCCCTCAAACATTTCCTGGATGTGCTAAATAGCCCACCTTACTTCTCAAGAGCCCCATGAAGTGACTGAGGAAAGTCATTAGACATTACAAATGTTCAGGCATCAGTCCAGCATTTTACAAACCACTCATCGTGACTATCTAGTGACTACACTGCTTGATTTAAATACCTCTTTTATCATCTTCATATAAGTATATTTTCTATTGATATTGATAGCAGTTTATCGAAAGATTACATTGAATTGTGCAGATACAATTTTCTTATGTTTGATTCCAGAGTCTGGCTCCTTATCTGCATATCCTCACTATCATACTGCTCCAGAAAGGCTGTCCTATATTGTGATTGATGCACTATGGGGTAATTCATTGTTTTTAATACCTTGAAGGCAGGGGTTCTCTTTCAATTATGTATAACTACAGTTCCTTATGTATATTTAAAGTAGCTACATTTCCTTGAGAGCTTATCTCATTTATTTATTCATTTGGTGCATATTTATAGAACACCTGCTATGGGTCAGATATGATTATAGACACTGTATAGAATGATAAGCAAGATAGATGAGGTTTCAGCCTTCAGAGACCTTATAATTTACAATCTAGCATATTTTGTGGCAGTCAGTTTTAAAGGCACATTGCTTCTGTTGTCTGTAATTTTCTGTACAACAGTTCTGGGAGGCGAGTATTATTACTCTCAATTAATAAATGAGGAATTTGAGAGTCAGAGAGGTTAATCAACTTGCTCTGTCACACAGATAATAAGTGAAGGATCTGAGATTCAAACCCAAGTCATTTGAGTTCTGTATTAGTTTTCTATGCTGTTTAACAAATTACTATAAATTTAGTGGCTTAAAATAATACACATCTATTATATCACAGTGCCTGTAGGTCAGGAGTCCTGGTATAGCTTAGCTGGGTCCTACAATGCTGTAATCAAGGTGTCAACCAGGACAGGTTTCTCATCTGGAGACTCTACTATAAAAGAATCCATCTCAAACTCATGTGGTCATTGGCAGAATTCATTTCCTTGAAGCTGTTGTATTCTTGGCAGTTGCTTCTTTGTATCCAACAAAGGAGAGAGAGACTCTAGTGTGAGTCAGCTAGAAAGATAAAGCCTGGTGTAATAACATCATCACTAGAGTGACATCCCAACACTTTTGCCATATTCTACTGATTGGAAGCAAGTAACAGCTCCTGCCCACACTCCAGGGGAAGGGATTCTATAAAGAAGTAAATGCCAGGAGGTGAGGATCATGGGGGCTATAGTCAGTGGTCTTTCCATTATATTGTATTGCCTCTACTATGAGTTCAATATACATGAATTGATTTTTTTGAAATATTTTTTTAAAATTATGTAAAGCTATATAAAACCACTGGAAAAGTTTGGCAGGGGGAATTCCCATAATCTCATAATCCCAGCACAGCTTAATTAGTCGTCTGAGCAAGGTGCTAAGCCCTCACTCCTGTTCTAAGAGGTTGTGATAATTGTGTTTGAATTCCTGTCTAGTCTTTTAAAAACATACATAGTTCTCCTTTTCACAGTTGGAATCACAGCTAAAACATGATTCTGTAGACTTCTTTTTTCACTCTTTATATCATAACTATTTTTCCTTGTTGCTACATAATTGTACAGTGGTCAGTTTTAATGTGTTCATAGCAATCTTTTGAATGATCACATCACTGTTTATTTAACTAAGTATAAATGGTTGGACATACAGGCAACTTTCAATTCTCCACCACTAAAAAACAAACAAATTAATGAAAACAAGAAAAACACACCAAAACATTGCATAACCTCTTCAGGCACACAATTTCTACCCTCTTTTGGATTATTTACTTAGACTAGGAATCTAGAAGTGAAATTACTGGATCAAGGAACATGAAGGTTTCCATGGCTCTTGATGCACCCTCTCAGAATGCTTTTGGTTTTATTTGACTTTGACTGAATTAGCAGCTTTCAAAATTACCAAGGCATATTGATAATGCTATTTAGAATTCTATGATCATTGGAAAAAAGGACAGTATCTTACCTGCTGTTAATCATGGGGTTTTGGTAGTGAGAAGTAGGGGAAATTATCTTTTCTTTATGTTGTTCTATTCTTGAGTTTAAATGAGGACAAGGATCCCTGCAGGCCTTATCTTTAGTATCAAATGATGTCACTTATATGGATATTTTTCTTAGTCATAGTGTAGGACAGTGCCTTCCTTACAATGGGGCAGACACTATTCTCATGGAGCTCTTGGGAAATCTGTATTTCTTTCTGTAGGCAGATTGGACTAGTTTATTTAGATGTAATACCCTGTTGCCCACTTCGGCTGCACATTTCACAGTAGCCTTTCCTGCCGCAGAAAAGGAAAGGATGAAAAAGGCAAAGCTGGTGTAATATACGGTAGACTGGATCATATTTGTCATCCAGTCAGCACTAATAAAAATAGATTAATTGCTTATTACTTTTCTTGTGATTCAAGAACTTGGAGTTCATGGTTGCAGGTTTTTTTTTTTTTTAAGTATCTGTTGTGAGCTGGAGAATTTAACTACCATATTTGGTTCTCATGTGCCTGCCCTGTGACCTTACATCAGCCTGTTGGAGGATTTGTGTGTTTTTGCTTACCCCTATATGGCTGCCTGGCGAATCTGTCTGACTGGAATTTGAAGCCCTGTAGCATTTGCAGGAAGTGTGGCTTTAGGAGAAAGCTGTGGTTTTAGTAATTAGGTTTCCTCACTGCCAGAATTTGTTTCATAGAGAGGTGGTGAGTTGGAGAACATCTTTGCTGACTATAAAATCACCAGCGTTTTATACCTCTTCATTTTATATCTCTTCATATACCAAATTCCCTTCCTTCTATTATGACAAAATTCTCCTAAAGAGGAATGAAATCTGTATAGTAACTCACTGTACTGAGTTGATAATGATAGTGATTAAGGCAGGGAGGTGGAAGCTGAAATGAATTGGTCCGTTTATTTTTAAATTCTTAGTGCAAGCAATCTGAAATTTTATGGAACATAAAATCCACCTATGTTAGACTAGTAATTGTCACAAATATTTAACTTTGATGTTTGATTGTATTGTAACAGTGTGATTTGTTTCAAGGAAGGCTTTTGCTTTAAGGACACTCCAAAAGCTGCCAGAACAGCCTCAAGCACCTGTTACCCTATTTCCCCCTCAGCACTCATTTCCCATAGGCACCTTTGGTCACAAGTCACTGATACTTTTGTGGAAACACTTTGGACTGTTCTCAACTTCATATTTTATTTGTCCAAACAATTGGACTGTTCTCAACTTCATATTTTATTTGTCCAAACATATGACAGTTTTAAATGAAGATAACTTTTTCTTCTTTTGGTATAAGCAATGGAATTAATATGAATCATTGATTCTTCATGGTAACTTTTTCTTACCAAGTCTTAAAGTTCCAGGAGGCTTTTATTGCTTTTGGCATGTTTCTTTGTTTCATTATCACAGTACTTCAGAGTGGGAAATGACTGAAGGGGTCATCTAGGAAAATCTATCCTGTGTATTAAACTTTAAAAAAAATCAACAGGTTTTCTTGCCCTTACTTTAGACCAAGCTTTAGAATTAAGAAGGATACAAAAGAATTATGAGCCATTTCTGCACTCATGGAGATGTCATTAAGTTGACAGACAGTCTAATTAGCATGAGATAACAAGTATGGTAATATTTTGTTATTCATTATGTTTAGTGTTTAAGTGGTGCCTTTTACTTTGACAGATCTTGGGCAAGTGTGTGCTTAGGAGAAAGTTTCTAATCCATTTAAATATTAGTTTCTTCATCTGTGAATCTGGAATGAAAATAATAGCAGCTCATAAGATTTTTGTGATAATTAAATAATGTAAGCAAGTATAGTGCCTGGCCCATAAAAAACACTTAGTCAATAATATTATTATACTATAATTTAGAGTAAGAGTAAATTTGGTGCAAAGCAGAGAGGGACCTGCTACATATAAAATTCTGCGGTCCATTGTTAGCACACCCTAAATCGGGGTCTGTGTCCCTTTGTTTCCTTTTATCAGCCCATTCCTAATCCACACATTTCCCTTCAGCAGAAAGAGACCAGTCTTTGATTAAGGGATGGGTATATTCCATTGCTTAAATCACCTGCTAGTATGGAATTTATAATCTTATAGTTTATAAATTCCTTGAACCCATAAATAACATCTCTATCTTATTTTATTTTTACTGATATTAAGGTAAGAACAATGGCCTTCAGGCCCAGTGTGTACTTAGGAACTTCATTCTTTCTTTTACTCTTTTTTCACAGAGAGATGCAACTTTATTTTTTATCCAGTATTACTGAGATATAATTGACATACAACACTGTATAAGTTTAAGGTGTACAACATAATGTTTGATTTACATAATCATGAAATTATTACTACAATAAATGTAGTGAATATCCATCATGTCATACGGATACAAAATTAATTAAATAGGAAAAAAAACATTTTCCTTGTGAAGAGAACTCTTGGGATTTACTGCCTTTTTTTATATATATCTTTATTGGAGTATAATTGCTTTACAATGGTGTGTTAGTTTCTGCTTTATAACAAAGTGAATCAGTTATACATATACATGTTTCCATATCCCACCCCTCTAGGTGGTCACAAAGCACCGAGCTGATCTCCCTGTGCTATGCGGCTGCTTCCCACTAGCTATGTATTTTACGTTTGTTAGTGTATATATGTCCATGCCACTCTCTCTCTTTGTCACAGATCACGCTTCCCCCTCCCCATATCCTCAAGTCCACTCTCTAGTAGGTCTGTGTCTTTATTCCTGTCTTACCCCTAGGTTCTTCATGACATTTTTTTTCTTAAATTCCATATATATGTGTTAGAATACGGTATTTGTCTTTCTCTTCCTGACTTACTTCACTCTGTATGACAGAATCTAGGTCCATCCACCTCATTACAAATAGCTCAATTTCGTTTCTTTTTATGGCTAAGTAATATTCCATTGTATATATGTGCCACATCTTCTTTATCCATTCATCTGATGATGGACACTTAGGTTGTTTCCATCTCTGGGTTATTGTAAATAGAGCTGCAATAAACATTTTGGTAATTGACTCTTTTTGAATTTTGGTTTTCTCAGGGTATATGCCCAGTAGTGGGATTGCTGGGTCATATGGTAGTTCTATTTGTAGTTTTTTAAGGAACCTCCATACTGTTCTCCATAGTGGCTGTACCAATTCACATTCCCACCAGCAGTGCAAGAGTGTCCCATTTTCTCCACACCTCTCCAGTATTTATTGTTCTTAGATTTTTTTATGATGGCCATTCTGACTGGTGAGAAATGATATCTCATTGTAGTTTTGATTTGCATTTCTCTAATGATTAATGATATTGAACATGCTTTCATGTGTTTGTTGGCAGTCTGTATCTCTTCTTTGGAGAAATGTCTATTTAGGTCTTCTGCCCATTTTTGGATTCAGTTGTTTGTTTATTTGTTACTGAGCTGCATGAGCTGCTTGTAAATTTTGGAGATTAATCCTTTGTCAGTTGCTTCATTTGCAAATATTTTCTCCCATTCTGAGGGTTGTCTTTGTTCTTCTTTATGGTTCCCTTTGCTGTGAAAAAGCTTTGAAGTTTCATTAGGTCCCATTTGTTTATTTTTATTTTTGTTTCCATTTCTCTAGGAGGTGGGTCAAAAAGGATCTTGCTGTGATTTATGTCATAGAGTGTTTTGCCTATGTTTTCCTCTAAGAGTTTGATAGTTTCTGGCCTTGCATTTAGGTCTTTAATCCATTTTGAGCTTATTTTTGTGTATGGTGTTAGGGAGTGATCTAATCTCATATTTTTACATGTAGCTGTCCAGTTTTCCCAGCACAACTTATTGAAGAGGCTGTCCTTTCTCCACTGTACATTCCTGCCTCCTTTATCAAAGATAAGGTGACCATATGTGTGTGGGTTTATCTCTGGGCTTTCTATCCTGTTCCCTTTATCTATCTTTCTGTTTTTGTAGAAGTGTCATACTGTCTTGATTACTGTAGCTTTGTAGTATAGTCTGAAGTCAGAGAGCCTGATTCCTCCAGCTCCGTTTTCTTTCTCAAGATTGCTTTGGCTATTCGGGGTCTATTGTGTTCCCATAAAAATTGTGAAATTTTTTGTTCTAGTTCTGTGAAAAATGCCAGTGGTAGTTTGATAGGGACTGCATTGAATCTGTAGATTGCTTTGGGTAGTAGAGTCATTTTCACAATGTTGATTCTTCCAATCCAAGAACATGGTATATCTCTCCATCTATTTGTATCATCATTAATTTATTTTATCAGTTTCTTATAATTTTCTGCATACAGGTCTTTTGTCTCCTTAGGTAGGTTTATTCCTAGATGTTTTATTCTTTTCTTTGCAATGGTAAATGGGAGTGTTTTCTTGATTTCATTTTCAGATTTTTCATCATTAGTGGATAGAAATGCCACAGATTTCTGTGCATTAATTTTGTATCCTGCTACTTTACCAAATTCATTGATTAGCTCTAGTAGTTTTCTGGTAGCATCTTTAGGATTCTCTACGTATAGTATCATGTCATCTGCAAACAGTAACAGCTTTACTTCTTCTTTTCCGATTTGGATTCCTTTTATTTCCTTTTCTTCTCTGATTCCTGTGGCTAAAAATTCTGAAACTATGTTGAATAAGAGTGGTGAGAGTGGGCAGTCTTGTGTTGATCCTGATCTTAGTGGAAATGCTTTCAGTTTTTCACCATTGAGGACGATATTGGCTGTGGGCTTGTCATATATGGCCTTTTTTATGTTGAGGAAAGTTCCCTCTATGCCTACTTTCTGCAGGGTTTTTATCATAAATGGGTGTTGAATTTTGTCAAAAGCTTTCTCTGCATCTTTTGAGATGATCATATGGTTTTTCTCCTTCAATTTGTTAATATGGTTTATCACGTTGATTGATTTGCATATATTGAAGAATCCATGCATTCCTGGAATAAACCCCACGTGATCATGGTGTATGATCCTTTTAGTGTGCTGTTGGATTTGGTTTGCTAGTATTTTGTTGAGGATATTTGCATCTATGTTCATCAGTGATATTGGCCTGTAGTTTTGTTTCCTGGTGACATCCTTGTCTGGTTTTGGTATCAAGGTGATCATGGCCTCCTAGAATGACTTTGCAGTGTTCTTCCCCCTGCTGTGTATTTTTAAGAGTTTGAGAAGGATAGGTGTTAGCTCTTCTCTAAATATTTGATAGAATTTGCCTGTGAAGCCATCTGGTCCTGGGCTTTTGTTTGTTGGAAGATTTTTAATCACAGTTTCAATTTAAGTGCTTGTGATTGGTCTGTTCATATTTTCTATTTCTTCCTGATTCAGTCTTGGCAGATTGTCATTTCTAAGAATTTGTCCATTTCTTCCAATTTGTCCATTTTCTTGGCACAGAGTTTCGGGTAGTAATCACTCATGATCTTTTGTATTTCTGCAGTGACAGTTGTTACTTCTCCTTTATCATTTCTAACTCTATTGATTTGATTCTTCTCCCTTTTTTTCTTGATGAGTCTGGCTAATGATTTATCAATTTTGTTTATCTTCTCAAACAACCAGCTTTTAGTTTTATTAATCTTTGCTGTCGTTTCCTTCATTTCTTTTTCATTAATTCCTGATCTGATTTTTATGATTTCTTTCCTTCTGCTAACTTTGGGGTTGTTTTCTTCTTCTGTCTCTAATTGCTTTAGGTACAAGTTTAGGTTGTTTATTAGAGATGTTTCCTGTTTCTTAAGTACGATTTTATTGCTATAAACTTCCCTCTTAGAACTGCTTTTGCTACATTCCATAGGTTTTGGGTCATCGTGTCTCCATTTTCATTTGTTTCTAGGGACTTTTTGATTTCCTCTTTGACTTCTTCAGTGGAAACTTTGTTATTAAGTGGTGTATTGTTTAGCCTCCATGTGTTTGAGTTTTTTATGTATCTTTTCCTGTGATTGATATCTAGTCTCAGTGTTGTGGTCGGAAAAGATACTTGACACAATTTCAATTTTCTTAAATTTACCAAGGCTTGATTTGTGACCCAAGATATGATCTATCCTGGAGAATGTTCCATGAGCACTTGAGAAGAAAGTATGTTCTGTTGCTTTTGGATGGAATGTCCTATAAATATCAATTAAGTCCATCTTGTTTGATGTACCATTTAAAGCTTGTGTTTCCTTATTTATTTTCATTTTGGATGATCAGTCCATTGGTGAAATTGGGGTGATAAAGTCCCCTACTATGAATGTGCTACTGTTGATTTCCCCTTTTATGGCTGTTTGTATTTGCCTTATGTATTGAGGTGCTCCTATGTTGCGTGCATAAATATTTACAATTGTTATATCTTCTTCTTGGATCCATCCCTTTATCATTATATAGTGTCTTTCTTTGTCTCTTCTAATAGTATTTATTTTAAAGTCTATTTTGTCTGATATGAGAATTGCTACTCCAGCTTTCCTTTGGTTTCCATTTGCATGGAATATCTTTTTCCATCCCCTTACTTTCAGTCTGTATGTGTCTCTAGATCTGAAGTGGGTCTCTTGTAGAAAGCATATATATGGGTCTTGTTTCCGTATCGATTCAGCCAATCTGTGTCTTTTGGTGGGAGCATTTAGTCCATTTACATTTAAGGTAATTATCAAAATGTTTGTTCCTATTCCCATTTTCTTAATTGTTTTGGGTTTATTATTGTAGGTGTTTTCCTTCTCTTGTGTTTTTTGCCTAGAGAAGTTCCTTTAGCATTTGTTGTAAAGCTGGTTTGGTGGTGCTGAACTCTCTCAGCTTTTGCTTGTCTGTAAAGGTTTTAATTTCTCCATCAAATCTGAATGAGATCCTTGCTGGGTAGAGTAATCTTGGTTGCAGGTTTTTCTTCTTCATCACTTTAAATATGTCCTGCCACTTCCTTCTGGCTTGCAGAGTTTCTGCTGAGAGATCAGCTGTTAACCTTATGGGGATTCCCTTGTGTGTTATTTGTTGTTTTTCCCTTGCTGCTTTTAATATGTTTTCTTTTTATTTAATTTTTGACAGTTTGATTAATAGGTGTTGTGGCATATTTCTCCTTGAATTTATCATGTATGGGACTCTGTGCTTCCTGGACTTGATTAACTATTTCCTTTCCCTTCTTAGGGAAGTTTTCAACTATAATCTCTTCAAATATTTTCTCATCCCTTTCTTTTTCTCTTCTTCTTCTGCAACCCCTAAACATTGAATGTTCGTGCGTTTTATGTTGTCCCAGAGGTCTCTGAGACTGTCCTCAGTTCTCTTATTTCTTTTTTCTTTATTCTGCTCTGCAGTAGTTATTTCCACTATTTTATCTTCCAGGTTACTTATCCGTTCTTCTGCCTCAGTTATTCTGCTATTGATCCCATCTAGAGTATTTTTAATTTCAGTTGTTTGGCTGTTCATCGTTGCTTGTTTCATCTTTAGTTCTTCTAGGTTCTTATTAAATGTTTCTTGCATTTTGTCTATTCTATTTCCATGATTTTGGATCATCTTTACTATCATTATTCTGAATTCTTTTTCAGGTAGACTGCCTATTTCCTCTTCATTTGTTAGGTCTGGTGGGTTTTTTCTTGCTCCTTCATCTGCTGTGTGCTTTTCTGTCTTCTCATTTTGCTTATCTTACTATGTTTGGGGTCTCCTTTTTTCCGGCTGCAGGTTCGTAGTTCCCGTTGTTCTTGGTGTCTGTTCCCAGTGGCTAAAGTTGGTTCAGTGGGTTGTGTAGGCTTCCTGGTGGAGGGGACTAGTGGCTGTGTTCTGGTTCATGAGGCTGGATCTTGTCTCTCTGGTGGGCAGGTCCACGTCTGGTGGTGTGTTTTGGGGTGTCTGTGGACTTATTATGCTTTTAGGCAGCCTCTCTGCTAATGGGTGGGGTTGTGTTCCTGTTTTGCTAGTTGCTTGGCATAGGTTGCCCAGCACTGTAGCTTGCTGGTCATTGAGTGAAGGTGGGTGCTTTTGTTGAGATGGAGATCTCTGGGATATTTTCGCCATGTGATATTATGTGGAGCTGGGAGGTCACTTGTGGACCAGTGTCCTGAAGTTGTCTCTTCCACCTCAGAGGCACAGCACTGACTCCTGGCTGCAACACCAAGAGCCTTTCATCCACACGGCTCAGAATAAAAGGGAGAAAAAGTAGAAAGAAAGAAAGAAAGAAGGAAAGAAAGAAAGAAAGAAAGGGAGGGAGGAAGGAAGGAGAGAAGGAAGGAAAGAAAGACATAAAGAAGTCAAAATAAAATAAAATAAAATAAAATAAGATAAAATAAAGTTATTAAAATAAAAAATAATTATTAAGAAAAAAAAATTTTTAAAGAAGAGAAAAAAACAGGACGGATAAAACCCTTGGACAAATGGTGGAAGCAAAGCTATACAGACAAAATTTCACACAGAAGTGTACACATACACACTCACAATAAGAGGAAAAGGGGAAAAAATCATAAATCTTGCTCTCAAAGTCTACCTCCTCAATTTGGGATGATTCGTTGTCTATTCACATATTCCACAGATACAGGGTACATCAAGTTGATTGTGGAACTTTCATCCGCTCTTTCTGAGGCTGCTGGGAGGGATTTCCCTTTCTCTTCTTTGTTCTCAAAGCTCCCAGGGCTCAGCTTTGGATTTGGCCCCGCCTCTGCGTGTAGGTCGCTGGAGGGCGTCTGTTCTTCGCTCAGGACGGGGTTAAAGGAGCAGCTGCTTCGGGGACTCTGGCTCACTCAGGCCTGGGAGAGGGAAGGGTACGGAGTGCGGGGAGAACCTGCGGCGGCAGAGGCCGGCGTGACGTTGCACCAGCCTGAGGCGCGCCATGCGTTCTCCCGGGCAAGTTGTCCCTGGACCCCAGCACCCTGGCAGTGGCGGGCTGCACAGGCTCTCCTGAATGGGGGTGTGGATAGTGACCTGTGCTCGCACACAGGCTTCTTGGTGGCGGCAGCAACACACTTAACATCTCATGCCTGTCTCTGGGGTCCGCGCTTTTAGCCACAGCTCATGCCCATCTCTGGAGCTCCCTTAAGCAGTGCTCTTAATCCCCTCTCCTTGCGCACAGGAAACAAAGAGGGAAGAAAATGTCTCTTGCCTCTTTGGCAGGTCCAGACTTTTCCCTGGGCTCCCTCCCAGCTAGCCGTGGTGCACTAACTCCCTGCAGGCTGTGTTTACGCCGCCAACCCCAGTCCTCTCTCTGCTCTCCCACTGAAGCCCGAGCCTCAGATCCCATCCCCACCCACCCTGGCGGGTGAGCAGACAAGCCTCTCGGGCTGTTGAATGCACGTCGGCAGGGATCCTCTGTGTGGGAATCTCTCCACTTTGCCCTCCGCACCCCTGTTACTGTGCTCTCCTCCTTGGCTCCAAAACTTTCCCCCTCCGCCACCTGCAGTCTCCGCCCGCGAAGGGGCTTCCTAGTATGTGGAAACTTTTCCTCCTTCACAGTTCCCTCCCACTGGTGCAGGTCCCGTCCCTATCCTTTTGTCTCTGTTTATTCTTTTTTCTTTTGCCCTACCCAGGTACGTGGGGAGTTTCTTGCCTTTTTGGAGGTGTGAGGTCTTCTGCCAGCGTTCAGTAGGTGGTCTGTAGGAGTTGTTCCACGTGTAAATGTATTTCTGGTGTATCTAAATTAGTAAGCAGGAATCCAGATTTCAGGACTCTCAGTTCAAGTCCCTTTTCCACCATTCCAATTCAGGCTGATGATGTTTCTTCCCAAACATGGCGAGGAAAAACAAAACAAAACAAAATCAAACAAAACATCGCTTTTTGTTGGTTTCTTGGAGCCAAGGAGCCTATTTGTGGTCTCTTTGAACAACAATCCAGCCAAAGTGGGATGCTGGGCCCTGCAGTGTTGTGAGGCGCGGGCAGGACGGAACCAACAGCCTCTGGGCCGCGCAGCGGAGTTACTGTCTTTAACAACTTTCATATATAGTATATAGCTGTTTTAATTATATTTCTTAGTTGTACATTACATCCCTAGCACTCATTTATCTTATAACTGGAAATTTGTACTTTTTGACTACCTTCATTGAATTTCCCCTCCCTCCAACCTGTGCCTCTGGTAACCACAAATGTAATCTCTTTTTCTATGAGTTTGTTTTACTGTTTAGTTTTGAAGTATAATTGACCTATGACACTATGTTAGTTCCTGGTACACAGCACAGTAATTCAATATTGCTATATGTTTCAATATGATCACCATAATAAGTCTAGATACCCTCTGTCACCTTACAAAGATATTACATAATAATTGTCTATATTCCCCACACTGTACATTTCATACCCTTAACTCATTTATTTTGTAACTAGAACTTTCTGCCTCTTAATCTTCCTCACCTATTTCTCTCCTCCTCAGCTTTCCCTTCCCTCTGCCAACTACCTGTTTGTTCTCCTTATCTACGACTCTATTTCTCTTTTGTTATGATTGTTCATTTGTTTTGTTTTTAGATTTGACATATAAGTGATATCATATAGTATTTGACTTTTTCTGTCTGACTTATTTCATTTGTATAACACCCTCTAGGGCCATCCATGTTGTCACATGGGGCAAGATTTCATTCTTTTTAATGGCTGAGTAATATTTCAGAGTGTAGGGACATCCCTGGTGGTGCAGTAGTTACGAATCCACTTGCCAGTGCAGGGCACACGGGTTCAGTCCCTGGTCCTGGAAGATCCCACATGCTACAGAGTAACTAAGCCTGTGTGCCACAACTACTGAGCCTGCACACTAGAGCCCATGAGCCACAACTACTAAGTCCCTGTGCTGCAACTACTGAAGCCCAAGTGCGTAGAGCCCGTGCTCTGCAACAAGAGAAGCCACAACAGTGAGAAGCCCTCTCACCACAACAAAGAGTAGCCCCATCTCGCCACAACTGGAGAAAGCCCGTTTGCAGCAATGAAGGCCCAATGCACCCCAAAAAATTAAAAATAAATAAATAAAATACACAACATAAAAAAATTAAATATTCCAGTGTGTATATATATCACATTTTCTTTATCCATTCATGTATTTTTTTATTTTTATTTTTATTTTTTGCTGTATGTGGGCATCTCACTGCTGCGGCCTCTCCCGTCGCAGAGCACAGGCTCCGGATGTGCAGGCTCAGCGGCCATGGCTCATGGGCCCAGCCACTCCATGGCATGTGGGATCTTCCTGGACTGGGGCACAAACCCGTGTCCCCTGCATCGGCAGGTGGACTCTCAACCACTGCGCCACCAGGGAAGCCCCTCCATTCATGTATTGATGGACACTTAGGTTGCGTCCATATCTTGGCTATTGTAAATAATGCTGCAATGAATATAGGTGACCATGTTTCTTTTCAAATTAGTGTTTTCATTTTTTTTTGGCTAAACACACAAGAATGGAATTGCTGGATTGTATGGTAGTTCTATTTTTAATATTTTTGGAAAACTCAGTATTGTTTTTAAATAGTGGCTGCACCAGTTTATATTTGCAGTGTTACTGCATGAGGTTTTCCTTTTCTCCATATCCTTGCCAACACTGGTTATTTGTTGTCTTTTGGATAGTAGCCATTATGACAGGTATGAGGTGATATCTCATTTTGGTATTGATTTCCCTGATGATTAGTGATGTTGAGCATCTTTTCATGTGCCTGTCCATCTGTATGTCTTCTTTAGAAAAATTGTCTATTCAGGTCTTCTGCCCACTTTTTAATCAGCTTGTTTTTCTTGATGTTAGTTGTTTGAGTTTGTTGTGTATTTTAGATATTAACACCTCATTGGATATATTGTTTGTAATCTCCCATTAAGTAGACAGCCTTTTCATTTTGTTTAGTTTCCTTCACTGTGCAAGAAGCTTTTTAGTTTAATGTAGACTCATTTGTTTATATTTCTTTTGTTTCCATTGCCTGAAGAGACATATCTAAAAAGTATTGCTGAGACTGATGTCAAAGAGCATACTGCACATGCTTTCTCCTAGAAGTTTTATGGTTTCAGGTCTTACATTTAAATCTTTAATCCATTTTGAGTTTATTTTTGTATATGGTGTGAAAAAGTAGTTTGGTTTGCTTCTTTTACATTTAGCTGTACAGTTATACCAGCACCATTTATTGAAGAGGCTTTCTTTTCCCCACTGTATATTCTTGCCTCCTTTGTCATAGATTAATAGGCCATATAATGGGTGCACCTCTGGGCTATCAATTCGGTCCCAGTAATCTGTGTCTGTTTTTGTGTTGGTACCATACTGTTTTGATTACTGTAGCTTTTTAGTAGAGTTTGAAATCAGGGACTTTGATACCTTCAGCTTTGTTCCTCTTTCTCAAGATTGTTTTGGCTATTTGGGGTCTTCTGTGTTTCCATAGAAATTATATAATTATTTGTTTTGGTTCTGTGAAAAATGCCATTGGTGTTTTGGTAGGGATTGCGTTGAATTTGTAGATCACCTTGGATAGTATGTTAATTTTAACAATATTAATTCTTCTACTCTATGAACACAGTATATCTTTCCATCTGTTTGTGTCATCTTCAATTTCTTTTATCAGTCTCTTATAGTTTTTCGAGTACAGGTCTTTTATCTCCTTACTTAGATTTATTCCTAGGTATTTTATTCTTTTTGATGTGACAGTAAATAGGGTTGTTTTCTTAATTTTTCTTTCTGATAGTTTGTTTTTAACGTATAGAAATATAACAGATTCCTGTATATTAATTTTGTATCCTGCAACTTTACCAACTTCATTGACGAGTTCTAATAGTTTTATTGTGGCATCTGTAGGACTTTCTATATGTAGTATCATGTGATCTGCAAATAGTGACAGTTTTACTTCTTCCTTTCCAATGTGGACTCCTTTTATTTCTTTTTTTTTTTCTGTCTGATTGCTGTGGCTAGGATTGCTAATACTGTGTTGAATAATAGTGGTGAGAGTGGGCATCCCTGTCTTATTCCTGATCTAGGAGGAGGTGATTTCAACTTTTCACCATTGAGTATAATGTTAGCTGTGGGCTTGTCATATATGGTCTTTATTATGTTGAGGTGTGTTCCCTCTATGACCACTTTCTGGAGAGTTTTTATCATAATTGAATGTTGAATTTTATCAAAAGCTTTTTCTGCATCTATTTAGATGATCATATGGGTTTTTTCCTTCCATTTGTTAATGTGGTGGATCACATCAATTGATTTGCTGATATTGAAAAATCCTTGCATCCCTGGGATAAATCCCACTTGATCATGGTGTATGATCCTTTTAATATATTGTTGGAGTTGCTGTGCTAATATCTTGATGAAGATTTTTGCATATATGTTCATCAGTGATATTGACCTGTAATTTGCTTCTTTTGTGTGAGATCTTTGTCTGGTTTTGGTATCAGGGTGATGCTGGCCTCATAGAATGAGTTTGGAAGTTCCTTCCTCTTCAGTTTTTTGGAATAATTTGAGAAGGATAGGTTTTAACTCTTCTATATGTTTGTTAGAATTCACCTGTGAAGCCATATGGTCCTGGACTTTTGTTTGTTGAGAGTATTTTAAATTATTAATTCAATTTCATTACTGGTAATCTTTCTGTTCATATTTTTTATTTCTTCCTGATTCAGTCTCAGGAGATTGTACATTTCTATGACATTGTTCATTTCTTCTAGGTTCCCCATTTTATTAATGTATAATAGTTCATAGCAATCTCTTATGATCCTTTGCATTTCTGTTGTGTTGGTTGTAACTTTTACCCTTTTATTTCTGATTTATTGATTTGGACCCTCTCTATTTTTTTTCTTGATGAGTCTGGCTAAAGGTTTATCATTTTGTTTATGTTTTCAAAGAACCAGCTCTTAGTTTCATTGTTTCTTTTTCTATTGTTTTTTTTTCAGTATTTCATTTATTTCTGCTCTGCTCTTTATTATTTATTTTCTTCTACTAACTTTGTTCTTCTTTTTCTAGTTCCTATAGATGTAAGGTTAGACTTTTATTTGAAATGTTTCTTGTTTTCTGAGATAAGCTTGTATTGCTATAAACTTCTCTGTTAAAACAACTTTCACTGCATCCCATAGTTTTAGGACCATTGTGTTTTTATTTGTCTCCAGGTATTTTTTTATTTCCTCTTTGATTTCTTCAGTGATTCATTGTTTAGTAACATAATGTGTAGCCTCCATGTGTTTGTCTTTTATTTTTTGTAGCTTTCTTTTTTAAATTGGGGTATAGTCTCTTGACCATATTGTGTTAGTTTCTGCGGTACAATGAAGTGAGTCAGCTATATGTATGCATATATCCCCTCCCTCTTGGACCTCCCTCCCCAACATCCCATCTATCTAGGTCACCACAGAGCAGTGAGCTGAGCTCTCTGTGATATACAACAGGTTCCTATAGCTATCTGTTTTACACAGGGTAGTGTATATATGTCAATCCCAATCTCCCAATTGGGGAAAGAGGGGCAGGAGGAATTGGGAAATTGGGATTGACATATATACACTATTGATACCATGTATAAAATAGGTAACTGATGAGGGCATACTGTGTAGCACAGGGAACTCTACTTATGCACTGTGGTGACCTAAATGGCAAGGAAATCAAAAAAAGAGGGGATATATGTATATGTATAGCTGATTCATTTTGCTGTACAGTAGAAACTAACACAACTTTGTAAAGCAACTCTACTACAATAAAAATTAATCAAAAAAAAAGGAAAATAGGGGGCTTCCCTGGTGGCGCAGTGGTTGAGAGTCCACCTGCTGATGTAGGGGACACGGGTTCATGCCCTGGTCCAGGAAGATCCCACATGCCGCAGAGCAGCTGGGCCCGTGAGCCATGGCCGCTGAGCCTGCGCATCCGGGGCCTGTGCTCTGGAACAGGAGAGGCCACAACAGTGAGAGGCCTGCGTACCACAAAAAAGAAAAGAAAGAAAGAAAATGCAGCTGTTTATCTTATATTTTATTTCTTGTCTCATAGCACTATGGTCAGAGAAATGCTTGATATGATTTCAGTCTTCTTAAATTTACTGAGTTGTTCTGTGGCCTAGCATGTGATCTATCCTGGGGAATGTTCCATGTGCACTTTAAAAGAATGTGTATTCTGTTGCTTTTGGATGGAATGTTCTATATATGTCTATTAAGCCCGTTTGGTCTATTGTGTCCTTTAAGGTCTGTGTTTCCTTATTGATTTTCAGTCTGAATGATCTGTCCATTGATGTAAGTTGGCTGTTGAAGTCTCCTACTATTATTGTGTTACTGTCAGTTTCTCCCTTTATGTCTGTTAATATTTGCTTTATGTATTTAGGTGCTCCTATATTGGGTGCATATATATTTACAATTGTTATATCTTCCAATTCTGTGTTTTAAACTCTATTTTTTCTGTGTACAAAGGAACTCATGTACACTGTTGGTGAAAATGTAAATTGGTGCAGCCACTATGGAAAACAGTATGGATGTTTCTCAAAAAACTAAAAATAGAACTACTATATGACCCAGCATTTCCACTCCTGGGTATATATCCAGAAAAACCCAAAACACTAATTCAAAATGATACCACACCCTGATGTTCATAACAGCATTATTTACAATAGCCAAGATATGGAAGCAACCTAAGTGTTCATCAACAGATGAATAGATAAAGAAGATGTGGTATATATATACATATATACAATGGAATCCTATTCAGCCATAAAAAAGAATGAAATTTTACCGTTTGCAGCATCATGGATGGACTTGGAGGGCATTATGCTAAGTGAAATGAGTCAGAAAGAGAAAAACATATACTGTATGATATCACTTATATGTGGAATCTAAAAAATACAAGTGAATATAACAACAACAAAAAAGAAGCAGACTCACAGATATAGAGAACAAACTAGTTACCAGTGGGGTGGGGGGAAGGGCAATACAGGGGTGGGTGAATGGGAAGTACAATATGGGTGAATATAGCCAATATTTTGTAGTAACTGTAAATAGAAAATAATCTTTAAAATTTGTATACAAAATTTAAAAAAAAATTAAGAGATGGAAACAAAAAATAAGAATTTACTGGCACCATTGTCCTTGAAGTAGAATGAGCTCACAGAAATGGCTACTGCCAGAGTCTGTGTCCTAGTGTGATTCCTAGCTGCCTCCTGCCTCTCCAGGAGGCTCTCCAAGATCAGAAAGTTGGTCTGACCCAGGCTTCTTTCGAATAACTGCTTCTGCCCGGTGTCTCAGAGTGTGTGAGCTTCTGTGTACCCCTTTAAAGAGTGGAGTGTCTGTTTCCTACAGCATTCTGGTTCTTCCAAAAGTAAGCCCCACTGGCCTTCAAAGCCAAATGTTCTGAAGGGTCATCTTCCTGGTGCAGGACCGTGGGGCTAGGGAGCCTGCTGTGCATCTTGGATCCCTCACTCTTTGGGAGGAAACTTTGCAATTGTATTTATCCTCCCATTTGTGGGTCACCTACCCCGGGGTATAGGTCTTTTGACTATACCTCATCTCTATCCCTCCTACCTGTCTCTGTGGTTTCTCCTTTATATCTTTAGTTGTTGAAGACCTTTTCTGCTAGTCTTCAGGTTGTGCTCATTGACAGTTGCTCTGTAAATAGTTGTAATTTTGGTGTACCTGAGGGAGGAGGTGAACTCAGAGTCTTTCTACTCTGTCATCTTGGTCAGTCCATGAACTGCATTCCTGACTGAATGGTAGTGTCTAACATCACCTAGGCAGGAGTCTGACACTAATCCTTTCCTAGCAGCAGAGGATCCTAGAGTTGGAATTGGGTATTCCAGTCACTTTTTGCTCATAATAATTTGAAGATTGATTAGATTGTGTGCATACTCACTTGGATGATAATGGGAACAAAATCACGGTCTGGTAAGTAGAATTTAGAATTAAATTATATAGTAAGAACACATCAAAAAGTGGTATTACTCTTTGTAAGAGCTTGTCGACCTTATATAAAAATCTCTTAAGAAAAAAATATCCATGCAAAATATCTTGAAGCTAGACAGGGCAATGTATTGGAACAAACTTAATCATTGGAGTTAGAGACATTTAGGTTTGAATACCAGCTCTGCCACTGACTAACTTTGTGACTTTGGGTAAATTTACTTAACCTTTTTGAGCCTCAATATTCTAATCTATAAAATGAGGGTAATAATATTTACCTTACAGAGTTATTATGAATATTAAGTTAAATAATGTATCAAAACACCTGCTTTAGCAGCTGTCACTTAATTGGCCTTCTATAACTGGTATGAATAATAAGACAATATCTGTCTCCCAGTCTTGTCTGTACTCAAAATTCCTGTGAATTTGGGAATAATTCCTGAATACCTTCTGATACCCCAACATATGCTGGATGAACCCATAGCTTCTTTGAGTCCAAAAGCTCTAAATCTTGTGAAATTTTTGAGCTTTAATTCTTCTAAGCTTTGCTTAGAACAGCTGCTATCTCCCTACCATGGAATGTGCTAGCAATGAGGTGCTCTGTTTGGGTCTGGAGATTTCTGAAGGCTGTATTTTATAATCAGCTTTGTTCTTGGATTGCCAAGTGGTAATTTGGAGAATAAAGACTTACTTTGCTAGTTAGGGATGAACGAGAGTCTATGTGCAAACAGTAATAACCAACAATATTTCCCTGCACTCAAATTCTAGGTAATTGGAATTTATATTGTCATATTGTACATTCCAGTCATTAGTACTTCAAGGGTTCAGGAAATATCTGATATTGAAAACAGTGGCTAAAACATAACTAAAACCCACCATTAAATGGCATTTTTTCCAATCCCTTTTGGAGAACCCATCAATCTAATATGATGCACGAAATGTTTAATCCTGGGAATTCTTTTGAAGACATATTTCCAGATAACACTTAATCTTTGAGAAATCCAGCCCAGTCAGCCACAAAGACTAATGTATATTACTTTAGAATAGGCTTTAATAGGTTTTAGATTATAGCTACCTACTTTTCTCAAACTTCCCTGACTCTTTTGAAACTTTCTTAGAAAGTATTGTCAGATTCACAGTATGCTGTAAGAGTTTTAAAAAGAGACACTTTTCTTGCTTTATATAGCTGGAGTTATTTTTTTCCAGATTTATTGATGTATAATTGATTTATTGAATTGCTTCCAAAACATAGAGTGTGGAAATATAATCATCCAAAAAACATCAGACAAACCTGAATTGAGGGGCATTTTACAAAATACCTGACCAATACTCCTCTGAACTGTCAAGATCATGGGAAACAAGAAAAGTCTGAGAAACTGTCACAGGCCAGAGGAGACTAAAGAGACATGACTAAATGTAATGTGGTATCCTGGAAGGGATCTTGAAACAAAGAAACAGACCATAGTGGAAAAACTGGTGAAATCCAAATAGTCTGGAGTTTAGCTAATAGTACTATACCAATGTATCAGTGTTGGTTTCTTAGCTGTGACAAATGTGCCACTGTGAGGTAAGGTGTTACAATAGGGGAAACAGTGACAGTTATATGGGAACTCTCTATATTATATCTGCAAATTTTCTGTAAATCTAAAATTATTCCAAAATTGAAGTTTATTAAAATAAAAAACTAAAAACAAGCATTTTGGAGGTCCTGGATTTAAAATGAAGTTGTTAGATCAATCAGTATTAACTACTTTGTGTCCAGCCTATGAGGTGAGCACTATGTAGGAAAGCTTAAACAAAAGGCATGGCCCCTACCTTCAGGTGGTTTAGCAACTACTTGAAGAGATGAGACTTTGACATGTGAAAAGATTAGCAATCATTGGTACTATTTGATTAAGCTCCAAACTGGGTGATACTGACTGTAGGAGGTCAGAGGGAGAAGACTGGAGTGGCCACCAAGGGTTTCACAGAGGGAGTGCACCTGGATGAATAAGTTAGAATTGTATCAGTGGAAAGAGGGGAAACTTGCAGTAGAAGGTAACAAAGAGAAAAGCACTAAGGTCTTGGGCACAGCAAACTCAGGGAAAAATAAAGGCAGCTTGATATGTTGTGGGGCGCCCAGGGAATGCATATTTTTAGAGAAGATAGAACATTATGCAGAACCTTGAAAGTTAAGCAGTAGGGGTTGAGGTTGAAACTGGCCACAGGGAACCAGTGTAGCAGCAGTAGGATTACAGTATATGTTTTGATTCTGTGGCTTTCAACCTTTTGTCAAATTTGTCTATTATTTATTAATCTGCTAACACTTCACTTGGCATGTACATTTGATAAGACTATGTGGGGATGAAATTCACCTGCAAGAGATGAAAGTACAGTCATGCTCATTTTCTGAATTAAAAGGGCTTTTCTTGACTAAATGAAATTTCAGTTCTGAATAATCTCATCTTTATAAGATAATGAGAATTTGGGAATGATTCCTGAATACCTTTCTTGCCTGGCACTTTTCTCTGTCCATACTGTTTCCCAGAGTCAGAAGGAACTTTAGTCCTGCTGTTACTGACTCAGTAAAAGCTTGTTTTTACTTTCTTTTTTTTTAAAAAAAAATTTATTTATTTATTTTGGCTGCATTGGGTCTTCATTGCTGTGCGCGGGCTTTTTCTAGTTGTGGCAAGTGGGGGCTACTCTTCATTGTGGTGCACGGGCTTCTCATTGTGGTGGCTTCTCTTGTTGTGGAGCATGGGCTCTAGGTGCACAGGCTTCAGTAGTTGTGGCACACAGGCTCAGTAGTGGTGGCTCGCAGGCTCTAGAGCGCAAGCTCAGTAGTTGTGGTGCACGGCCTTAGTAGCTCCGCGGCATGTGGGATCTTCCCGGACCAGGGCTCAAACCCATGACCCCTGCATTGGCAAGCAGATTCTTAACCACTGCTCCACCAGGGAAGTCCCTGTTTTTACTTTCAAGTGAGTAGTGCATTGTGTTCAGATAATTTTGCTCTTTGAAAAGGTTGTTGGACTTTCTTTTTTTAAAGTGATGGGTACATTGCTTATTTTAAAAAAGTAAAGAATGGGAGGGGTCTGATGCCCTTGCACTTTCTCATCTGTTTCTCTGTAAATTTAAAGTACAGAAATACGCCTCTATACCAGCTTTGCCCACTCAGAACTATTAAGTTACCGAGCTCTTGACAAAGGGGAGACATGGGCTACATTGTTTTCAGTGTAGTCAGCAACAAACCAGAGGCCTCATGACATTCCATTCAGTTCTTCTGTGTGCATGCTGCCCATGTGCAAGCAAGCCCACAAGTTGGTGGGCTTAGGAACTCAGTTTAGACTGGTCAAGGGGAAAGAGACCATAATAACTAGGAAATCAAATTCAGTAAATTAGGCTATTTGGAAGAAAACATAAGATATCTCAGCTTTTGTTGTCTTTCTATTTTGTATCACATAGTTTAGAAGAACTCTTCCATATATTTCCGTCTTATTTCCCCAGCAGGATTGGGAATTCTAATATGTACTGCATGTATTGAAAAAGAACAGGGTTTTGCAGTCAGATAGCTTTATATTTTTAATTTAGTACAGGCAATTAAGAGATCATTCTTCTTGCGCAGGTATCTTAACCTATCTAAGCCTCAATTTCCTTTGTTGTAAAATGGGGATAATCATACTAACCTTTCAGAATTGTTATGAGCATTTCAGGGGATATATGTACATAGCCTCACAAAGAGTTTGGTACTCAGCAAGCACTCAACAAGTCTTAGTTCCCTTTCTCCTTAAAGGTCTTTATCTGGTACAAATCTTAACCCAGTACTAACATATAATAAGGCTTGGAAATTTCCTCTTGGGATTATCTTGGGAGGCCATTCCTGGTACACATTTTGTGTACCCCTCTATTAGAATTATATAGGGACAACTCTGGCAAAATTCTAAGGCAGACAAAGAAACGTCACTGTTTCCTTGCCTTTCTTCTCTCCAGGCAATCCCTCCCTCCACTCCAAATATGCACACTGACTGCCCTTTCTATGAAGACCAAACTGGTAAACCGGTCATGGTAGAATTTCAAGCATCAGAAGAATTGAATTTTAGGGTAGATGGTACTCCCAGTGCTCCTTGTTTCACAGCCTCCTGGGTCTACACATACAGCCATGTCTGAAGGAAATGGAGAGAGACTGCAGTTCCTTCTGACTCTGGAAAAAGCTCCAGATTAGAAAGGGCTGGATCCTCTTTAATAAGTGGTGCTGTGAAAACTGGACAGCTACATGTAAAAGAATGAAATTAGATCACTCCCTAATACCATACACAAAAATAAACTCAAAATGGATTAAAGACCTAAATGAAAGGCCAGACACTATAAAACTCTTAGCAGAAAACATAGGCAGAACACTCTATGACATAAATCACAGCAAGATCCTTTTTGACCCACCTCCTAGAGAAATGGAAATAAAAACAAAAATAAACAAATGGGACCTAATGAAACTTAAAAGCTTTTTGCACAGCAAAGGAAACCATAAATGAGGAAAAGACAATGCTAAGAATGGGAGAAAATATTTGTAAACGAAGCAACTGACAAAGGATTAATCTCCAAAATATACAAGCAGCTCATGCACCTCAATATCAAAAAAAACAACCCAATCCAAAAATGGGCAGGAGACCTAAATAGACATTTCTCCATAAAAAGAGAAACAGATGGCCAACAAACACATGAAAAGATACTCAACATCACTAATTATCAGAGAAATGCAAATCAAAACCACAGTGAGGTATCACCTCACACCAGTCAGAATGGCCATCATCAAAAATCTACAAACAATAAATGCTGGAGAGGGGTGGAGAAAAGGGAATCCTCTTGCACTGTTGGTGGGAATGTAAATTGATACAGCCGCTATGGAGAACAGTATGGAGGTTCCTCAAAAAACTAAAAATAGGGCTTCCCTGGTGGCGCAGTGGTTGAGAGTCCGCCTGCCGATGCAGGGGACACGGGTTCGTGCCCCCGTCCGGGAAGATCCCACATGCCGCGGAGCGGCTGGGCCCGTGAGCCATGGCTGCTGAGCCTGCGCGTCCAGAGCCTGTGCTCCGCAATGGGAGAGGCCACAACAGTGAGGCCCGTGTACCGCAAAAAAAAAAAAAAAAAAAAAAAAAAAAAAAAAAACTAAAAATAGAACTACCATATGACCGAGCAATCCCACTCCTATGCACGTATCCAGAGGAAACCATACTTCAAAAGGATGCATGCACTCTGATGTTCATTGCACTATTTATAATAGACAGGACATGGAAGCAATGTAAATGTCTATTGACAGATGAATGGATAAAGAAGATGTGGCACATATATACAATGGAATATTACTCAGCCATAGAAAGGAACGAAATTGAGTTATTTGTAATGAGGTGGATGGACCTAGAGTCTGTCATACAGAGTGAAGTAAGTCAGAAAGAGAAAAACAAATACCATACACTAACGCATATATATGGAATCTAAAAAAAACGGTACTGATGAACCTAGTGACAGGGCAGGAATAAAGACACAGATGTAGAGAACGGACTTGAGGACACAGAGGGCAAGGGGAAGCTAGTATGAAGTGAGAGAGTAGCATTGACATATATACACTACCAAATGTAAAATGGATGGCTAGTGGGAAGCTGCTGCATAGCAGAGGGAGGTCAGTTCGATGCTCTGCAAAGGCCTAGAGGGTTGAGTTAGGGAAGGTGGAAGGGAGGCTTAAGAGGGATGGGATATGGTGATATATGTATACATATAGCTGATTCACTGTGTTGTACAGCAGAAACTAACACAACATCGTAAAGCAATTATACTCCAATAAAGATAAAATTTAAAAAGAATGGGCTGGATAGATGAGATTTTTCAGAACTGATAAAGAAAAGCCTTTTTAACCCAGAAAATTAGGCATGACTGTACTTTCTTTACTGTGACCACCTTAAGACATAGCTGTTTTTGAGAAACTACCTTTAAATATCTACACTCCTCTTTTCACACAAGGCTCTACTGAAATTACTTGAGCCTTAACATCTCTCTAGACATAATGTGGTAGAATTGCAACTGAAAAAGAAAGTAATAACAGTATTTGGGGAGGCAGACAGCAGTAAA
This sequence comes from Delphinus delphis, assembly GCF_949987515.2. Lineage (NCBI taxonomy): Eukaryota > Metazoa > Chordata > Mammalia > Artiodactyla > Delphinidae > Delphinus > Delphinus delphis. The sequence goes on along the minus strand of NC_082704.1, from coordinate 60,217,815 downwards.
ATAGCAAACCTTACATTGTGCTCTTATGCTGCCACATCTTGGAACATCTGTCAGGAGAACTCCAGGGAGCTAGGGGTAGAGATAGGAGATCAACAAGAAAATTCTTAATAGTCTTACCCTAGATTTGTTGTAGACTTGTTGGTAAAGAGATGTGAATTACAAGCTTTACATGGCTGATTGTGACCAAAGCATTTTTTAAAATATTTCAAAACAGGCAAGCTGAAAACAAGTGTTTCTTGCTGTGGTTATACCATTAGATTAAGCAGTAGGAAGCCAGTGGCTTAAGGACTCATGACAGTATTCATTTAAAATGCACACAGATCTCTTTGTTTACCAAATGACTACACAGTGGCAACACTGCAGTAGTCTAGTGCCAAACAGACTAACTGGGGATTCAGACTTGATTTTCCTTTTGGGTGTATTTTGTAAGTAGATTAGTAAAAGACTGAAAAGGCAGCTTTAAATTCTATTTGTTCATGCTTCCTTCACCCCATTCTTAAATCGATAGGCACTGGCTAGGCAAAGACAGTCTTATTATTTAACTACAAATTAGTGTAGCCCTTCTTGTGGCAGCATTTGAAACAAACAGGACCAATTGGAAGGAATTTATATATCTGAATTTCTCTTTGCAGAAGTTGACTGGGTCACAAATTATAACCTATTTAAAAAGACAAAATACACACCCACACAAGTGTTTATTCATTTAGAGACTTCAATTATGTGTAAGAATTTAGTCATAGAAATTATGAGCATCCATTTAGAAAGTTTCCAAGTTTATTTTGTAATACTGTACCTTTATTGTTCTAGTTCAATATGCTGTAATATTTGTGAGCTCATTTTTCACAGCTGGACAATTATATTAAACTTTACTAAGTATATCATGCTTTCACTAAAACCATAGACTGCATGCAATATAGATGGATATAGTATGCAGCATGTGTGCTGTCAGTATTAAGCTTAGTCTAAGTGGCATCACTCATAGCAATAAGCACTTGCTCTCTCTTTTAAGTTCCTTGCACTCTTGGCTTTGTCATTCACTTGACTCCTCTCACCTGACCACCTTAGCTTCATATTTAAATACCATGTTATAATTGAAAATTTTAATATATCTATGTCTAATACCTCCCTCTAGATTGTAATTTTAGGAGGGAATCTGCTATTTTTCTTTAGACATTTTAAAGAACCTGATAAATTTCTTACATACTTAAGAGGCACCAAAGAAATATTGTTGAATAGCTATTAAATACAGTTTCGGACAATCATTTTAGATTTTAGTGCATCACAGTTGGAACCTCTGTTGATCTTCAATAAAGTGTTAGCTGAGAAAATGCGACAGGTTGATTATAAAACAAGACAAAGCCCCATCTTGATTAAATGTGTTGTTGTAGCTCAGCACTTTCATGAAAAAGACTCTTGTTTACTTGTTCAGTTTCTGTTCCAAATGATGAAAATTGACACATAGAGTCTTGTAACATTCTCAAGGAAATATTCATTTCTGTTAACTGTATGATGCTTATTAAGACAGGAAGTAGACTCAGGTCGTTTGGAATGACTTTCAACAAAGGCTAAAATTAAGAGAGGCTTGTAGATAATCGGGAAACACACCTTGCCACTACTCAAACTTTTGAGTTAATTGCACTTGAGGTTATTGCTATGTATCAGCTATCTTTTCTTCTTCATGATTAGATGTGAGCATTTCAGTGAAAAAAAGGAAAAGTTGGGTTGATAAAAGGATCTGTGAACTGAAAGCTCTTCAATCCACTTGTGAGACAACATTAACAACAAAATAATAGAGGGAAAACTATATATCTTCTGTTAAACCACAAATCTTGATCCATGTCTGAATTCATTTCTGCTAGTTCATTAACACATTTTTTTGTTGAATATGATAAAAATAATAAAAGCTGTTTGTTCAACAATATAACTTCTTGTCCTTTGGGCCCTAGATTAAGAAGAAACAGCAAGATGTGCTTGGTTTCTTAGAAGCTAACAAAATAGGATTTGAAGAAAAAGATATTGCAGCCAATGAAGAGAATCGGAAGTGGATGAGAGAAAATGTACCTGAAAACAGTCGACCAGCCACAGGGTACCCCTTGCCACCTCAAATTTTCAATGAAAGCCAGTACCGTGGGGTAAGGAACCAATTAAAATTCTTGTTTTTTTTTTAAAATGGATTGCCTCAAACCCATCCACTTTCTTTTACTCCCACCCCATATCTACATACAGTCATTTCTCCTGTTCATCCTCTACATCCATCCTAGGCAGCTAGGGTATTTTGCCTTCTACTAGAAGGCAAATGGATGAGTCATTCACCAAAAAATTATCTGTGAATGTATAAGTACAGACCAGAGCATTTATATTATTTCTGGTATGTCCATGAAGAAGCCACTGTGAGCTGTTTTACTTATTTAGATTATTTAGATTATTTAGATTAAAATTAGTTTAAAAAGAGGAATATCTCAGTTTCTGCTTCAAGGTAGTAAAACTTTTATTTGAGTATTATTAATGAATTTTCTTAAAATTTTGAGTTAGCTAATTGAACTAATGTATGGATGAGGGAAACAGGAGTAGAGTTTTTACTTTTTGACTGGTGCTTTCAAGTTTGTCATCTTGGTTAGCCTTCATTTAAACCATGAAGTAGTTCCCTTCAATGTTCATTCACTGTGTATTTAAGTAACATTTGTAGCCTGTGGCCACTCTAGGTACCATGGCAAGTACAAGTATGTATAAAACAAAGCCTCTTTTCTTAAAGAGCTGATTGGGAGTGTTGTGTGGGTAGAATCAAACACACCTGAAACAGAGAGAGTGGTTATGAGGCCACATCCATGTGATGACATGGTACAGAAAGCATATGTAAGGGCTATAGGAATTTCCAGTAAAGAACTGTTTGCTTTGCTGTGTCCTCAGAGTTAGCATAATTGAGGAACAAATGTTTTTAGAGCCAGCAATCCAAATCTTCTAACTCATGTGTTTATATGGGAGTGAGAAGGAGAACACCTAGGGGAGGGTATGGCAAAATTGAGAAGTTCATTAGCATAAAATATTTTCTCTGTGAATTGAATTTGTCACTTCTGAGGAGGGGCCAGAAGATTTCTTCTGCTGCTGCAAACAGGGCCAATGTGTAAAGACATATTATGTAGATAAGGAAAAGACAATTAGGCTATTCATTTAGATGCTGAAACCTCAGTGCTTCTATATTTGAAATTTCTGCAAATTGTCAACTCTCAGGGGCTGAAACAGGCCTCAGAGGTCATCCAGTCCAATCTAAGCCAGCATATATTGTCTTAATCTCTCCTTTTTGAAGCAGGAATTTCAATTTGTTTGACTTTTTAAAAGAAACACATTTTGGGTTATAAAGGTGATGTTTGAGAAGCCAAATTTACCTGGTTTATTTCTCCCTCGGAAGCCATACTATAAGGGAATGGAGTATGTTATGGAAAAAAAGGCAAGTATCACTGAGAAATGGGAAGATGAAAAGGAAGGTGCAGGAGGTGAGATGCAAATCAAACAAATATTTGTTAATGGAAAAGGAATCCATTTTCTATTGAGTGCCTGCTGTGTGCCAGGCACTGAGTTAGGAGTTTCATAACAATAATTAAGATTTGTCCCTATACAGACGTTAGGGAGAAAAGTGTATAGCAACCGTTCATAGAAAGCATATTATATGTCAGCTATTGTGCTACATACTTTATGTGTACTATATTAATCAGTTCTCATACTAATCTCATGAGGTGTAGAGATTGTTATTCCTGTTTCATAGATGAAGATATTGAGGCCTAGAAGAGGTTAACTAACTTCCTAAATCATACAATTATTAAGTGATGCAGCTAGAATTTAAACTTAGATCTGTCTTATTCTGAAGTTCTTACTCATTCTATTAAACCACTGTGCTGTTAATTTTCCTGTTTACTCAAAGATCCCATCTTCGTTCTTTTCTTGTTTCATTCTGTATTGTGGGAGGCTGACCTCAGCAAATTATATTTCCCAGTGTCCATTGCCAACTGGCTGCCTATTAGGTTTGGCCGGTAATAGGATGCACTGGTTGGATGAGTGGAGGGCAGGAGGAGAGGAAAAGCCAAGGTATCCCCCCTTTTTCTGGAGGTGTCCATGACAGTGGCTACATCTCCTTTGTGGTACCAGCTCTGTAATACTACCTTCTCCACTTTTCCCTTCAGCAGTAGCTGTGGTAGCAGCTTCCTGCTATTTCTAGTCTCTGGGCTGCCTCACCGTCTCCTGTCTGCCTTTCAGCTCTTTAATCTTTTGTAAGTGGTTCTTCATATTAAATTCCCTTGTTTAAACTGTCCCAAGGTTTCTCAACCTTGGCAATACTGATATGTTGGGTTTATGGGGGCTCCCTTGTGCATTGTAGAATGTTTAGCAGCATCCCTGGCTTCTATCCATGAGTGCTAGTAGCACCCTCCCAGTTGTGAAAAAACAAAAATGTTTCCAGATTTTGCGAGACATCCCTGGGGGAAAATTACCTCCTTTTTTAGAATCATTGAGCTATAGCTTAGGTTCTATTTCCAGATTAGGATGTAACTGAAACAATTACCCTGCCAACATAAATGAAGCTCTGCTATAAACGATACAAAATTTTTAAGGGTAAACTATGTTCTGAAAGAGCTTATGCTGTGTATATGAAGAACTAAAGCACATTTTCATGAAATAATTAATATGATACAAATATATGGTAGAATACATTCTGGATTAATGTTATTGGAATCCCAAATATGTAAATAAAGTATATTTTCCTCAAGAGAATTCCTATAGAAGAAGCAGACTATGTTTTGTTTACTCTTGTATTCTTAGCACCAGGAACAGTGATTGGCATGTAGTAGGTGCTCAATACATATTTGTACAATAAATTAATTAATCCTGATTAATTGAGAAGATGATATTCTTTTCTCTCAGAGCTACAAATCTGTTTCTGTGTGCTAAGTTCAGGGCCAACAAATAATGTACTGTGATTCCCCAAACACCTGAAGCAGAGATAACTAGATTACCCTACATAGTATTTTATGATCAGATTTCAATGTATTTGAAGATCTACTTTCTTTCACATGAGTTTAAAAATTGACACAGACTGTTTTTATTGATTTGATTATAGTAAGAAATGTCTCTTGTATAACTGTTACGTTCTTTTAACTAGCATTTTGAGGTTACTTCCAAGTGGCTGAGTATAGATATGATGTATATTGCTTGTTTACCTTGAGTAACTTATAGGTCATGTGTCTCAGTATGGATTTTGTATCAAGATCCAGTTAGTTTCACTTTTGAATAGTGAGTTTAAAGAATATAGGAGGCTGGTCATAAATGCCTGTTGTTTATGATTTAATCCTTTGTCAACATCTAGGGTACACAAAAAGATGCTTTGAGACAATCCTTGAGGAGATCTCTGTGGCTCTAAACCATACTGACTGTGTTAAAAGAGTCCCTAAATGAGAGAAATTCTGATGTTTCTTGAGTTAGGGGTCAGATTTAGGGTCATCAATGGCTTGAGAGGCCGTAAACTTTATACCTCCAGATCCTCCAAGTACCAGGAACTATATATGCTAGAAAAGAACCTTGTAATTGGTGATCTGTTGGTGAGGCAATCTCTACAGAAATTATGAGCCAGCAAATTATGAGTTCATTTTACCTCTAATAACTCAGCCAAAATGCCAAGCTTATCTCTGTGTTTTTGCGTTTTTTTAGAGAAATTTTGAAACACTTTATTATTTTTTTAATTTTTAATTTTTTAAATTTTTTTGGCCATGCCATGAGGCATTTGGGATCCCCGACCAGGGATAGAAACTGTGCCCCCTGCATTGGAAGGGCAGAGTCTTAACCACTGGACCACCAGGGAAGTCCCTCTCTGTGTGTTTTAAGTCAAACAAACTAAGGCCAGGTATAGACAATGGCTGTGTTTTCTAAGTATATTTGCTATTTATTATATGTCATAGTCAAATGTAGGCAGTTCGGTTGTTACTTTTAGAGCATGCATGGTGGTTTAGAGGATGACAATGGGAAGCCCAACTGAATTTAGTCACGTGAAGCTTTTATTGGATCCCCGGATTGTTTGCTCTTCCAGTCATATTTCATGAAAATCTCATACCCTTCCTCTGAACACAGCACAGATTTACTATTCTTATGGCCATGGGATAGCTAAAATCTGGTCTGCTGTAGGTTCTGAGGGCATCTCTACCTTAATGAATAATGCAAGAGAAATAATGGCAAACTGGAACAATAGCCTCCTCCCAAAAGTAAGCAACATCTTACTGGCAAATAGTTGGCTGCTTTGGGCTATGGAGAAAGCTGCTTGCCCTGAGGCAGATTTAAGTTCTATGCAGTATGAAATAAGTCCTTTTGCTATTTCTGTCTCACAGATCAGCATATCTTCTAACCCACATTAGTTGAGATCCAATGAGCCTTGACTCTTTACTACTCCTTCCAGAATTCTAGCATTATTGAAGTTAGCTAGCCTGTTTGCCTTCAAAGATATTGACCAGTCAGATAATTTTGAATTAATTTCCCCTTTTCTTTCCTTTGTTGGTTGTATATTGCTAATTCTTGTTGCCTTCTTTTATCAAGGACTATGATGCCTTCTTTGAAGCCAGAGAAAATAATGCAGTGTATGCCTTTTTAGGCTTGACAGCCCCACCTGGTTCAAAGGTATGATTCATTTTTCCCCTTCTTTATAGGCCATTTTATTGCTGCTGGGTTGTTTTAATCAGTAAGATTTGCACTTTATTAAGTACTCAGATTAAGCCAGAGGCAGTGCAACATAGCTAAAAGGAAATGTCCCTGCTCCGCATACACTTAATCCCTAGTAGGGAAGACAGATGTGCATAATTAAATACATAAAGTATGTGGATAGAAGGTAGGCCGAGTGACTTCCCTATCAAGCTGCCCAAGGCAGCAAATTTCTCATTGACCCATTCACAAATAAGTGGTTAACAATTTTAAAGACACCATTATTCCAGTTGCCATGTATGGTATTACGTGGACAGAAAGCATCTTAGTTCAAAGTAATCTTCTTGTCAGTATCTATTGTCCTTGTGTGACATCAAATGCTAGAGTCACCTATTCAAATTAACTAAGAGCATTTGAGTATCAAAATTCATCACTAAATTGCTGGCTGAATTTGGAGCTTTTCCCCTGCCAACAACAAATTAATTTTTCAAGTGGTGGTGTTCCCAGGGAAGATCATACAAAGAAAAATATAAAAAATTAAGTTGCCTGTTTAAAAAAATGTCTCAGAGCTATGGACTTTAAATATACGTTTGCCTTTTACCATATTTCTTCTCCACAAAGGCTGGTTTAATCAAAGTGTATGTCCCCTGCTCTATCATTTTACATTTTGTTCTCAGAAGCTAATTTTTGTTAAACAGATTCTTCTAACTCCAGCTCCTTCTCCAGTTTTGAGAGTCTGTGTTATTGTCTGTATTTTCACTAGAGACTGTTTAGAGGCATTGTTGTCTGAGTCACTATGAAATTCCGTTTTCTTGCCAAACTTTCTTTTCCCATGGATAAAATGTCTTATTTTAGGCTTTGTATAATTTAAGTTGTAGGAAATCTTAGGTAAGGCATTTTTATTTAAACAAGTTAGTAAAACCCAACTTAAGTCATTGATTTCAGTGCATATTGGAGGAAGTATAAAAGGAAAGATAGTCTGTTTTCTGTGACTGATGACTCTCTTTCCTTCAGTGAAAAGTATGAGCCATTCATTCATTTATTCATTCAATAAATATTTACTGAGTGTCAAACATTGACTTGATACTGATGATAGGGCAAATACGGAGAATACAACATAATCTCTACCTTCAAAGTGTTTATAACCTAGTGAGGAACATGTATATGAATAATTATACAACAAATATGTCTACAAATAATTATGATATAGTATGGTAAATTTTGTATGGTTGGTATGAATAAAGTACAGTAAGCATCCAAAGGAAATAATCATAAATTACTACTAAGGAGTTTGGGGAAGTTTCCACAGAGGAATTGGCATTTGAGCTGTTACGGATTCTAAAACACTGAAGTAACACTAGGCGTCTTTCACAGTGGCTGCAATAGGAACCACTGCATTGGGATGTACCTGCACCCAATGGTATGTTCAGGGAGCAGAGTATAATGCAACATGAATCTACTATAGAACATATTAAATAAGGGAGATGCATTAGGAGGTAATATTGGCTAGGTAGGGTGGGGCCAGATTATGAATACTGTGCTAGATACTTTCGGCTTTATTCTCTAGGCATCTAAAAGCCATGGTAGGGAATGAGAGAAGACAATGATGTGATTATCTTTGTATTTTAAGATGTGATTTGATCTATGTCTCAAGAAAATAAATTTGGCAGATGTGTGGATTGTGAAACATTGGAGAAATGAGATATTAGAGATGGGCTGACCCATTAGAGTGTTCCTTAAGAGTCCAGAAAAGCAATGGAGAAGGCCTAAAGTGGGACTGCAGTTACAGAAAGGAAAAGATGGATTTAGGAGACACAGAAAAATCACTTGTGATAGGATTTGGCAATTTATGAGATGTTTATGTATGGAAAGAACTGGGAAGGATTGAAGCTATCTCTGAGGCTTCTAACCTGGGTGATAGGGAAATGAAGCAAAAGTCATGGAGGAAACAGAAAAGTGAGTGATCCAAGGGAGGAGTTAGTCTTGGAAAAGAGAGGGCATGCAGTTTTCTTCTGAGACTGGATGGAATGAAGAGAGAAGGATAAAAATAGAAATTTTAATGTGTGGGGAGGTTAGGGAAGTTCACATTTGAAAATGTCTTATCTTTAGTATGAGGTAAGAAGAATGATCATCTGCTAGGAGTGATGGGAAATTTGAGAATTGAAAAGATGCATTTGCTGAAAATAAGCTAAAGAGTAGGCGAAGATCATGAATGGAAGGATGGCTGAGCAAGATAAAATTCCCTGTTGAAGTTAGAGTTGATGAGCCCACAGTGGAACCAGTCAGCTTGTTTACAGTGTTTTTTTTTTTTTTTCATCCTTGTTTAACCCTAGAAGTAGGAATAGAGTAAAAGGACAGCAGATGTTATCAAGGATTGAACTAGAGGGAGCTGATAGATCGGGATAAAGAAAAGAGGTCTGGAATTGACAGTGGAGTTGAAGGGTGGATTGGTAATAGGGAGATTTTGAATGTTAGTATTTAATAGGTTTTCCCCAAGATTAAAAGTGATAAATTTGATATCAGAAGGATGATTTTTCTATCCTTCAGCTCAGCTTTCAGAGTTTTCCCCTTTAATTTAATAGGACAATAAGTCTTCCAGAAAGAACTGGCTGAAAAGAAAGTATACGCAATAAGAAATACAACTAATTAACCCGCATTGGAAAAGTGCATTCATAATAAAAAGAAATGTGATAAAATGAGATACAATATTCATCTGTGAAGTTAACAAAGATAAAACAAAGTGATAATGCTCAGTGCTGAGAAGTGTGCATTAAAACATATTCTCTCATATATTACTGGTGATGATATAAATTGGTACTACTGTTTGAAAACCAAAATAGCAAATATATATCAAGGACCTCAAAAATGTTTATACTTCTTCATCCAGTAATTGTACTGGGTAGTAAGGCCTAATGAAATAATTCATACATGGAAATGTCTTTATGGATAAAAAAATAAATCAAAATGTTATTTTTAATCTTAAAAAATTTGAAAACAAGTTAAATGTCTAAAAATAGGGTCAACAGAAATGATTTATCCACTGAGTGAACTCATGCTCTCATTAAAAAATGAGAGTTTGTGAAAAGATACATTATAATGAGCTACAGAACTGTTTTTACTGTGTAATTAGCATTCTATTGATAATTACATTTAAAATCTATGTACAGGACAAAAGGAGACTGAAAGGAACCATAGCTAATAATATGAATGTTTTTCTTTTTTCTCCATTTATTTATTTTCCAAATAATTAGAATACATTCTCTTTACATTTAAAAATTATTGAAAGCCAGTGCACTGGAAAGCTTGATTTAAAAGTACCCAATGGCAAATATTTCTATAAGGCAAGGAATCCTCTGTAAGACAAATAATTTTTTTTATTCTTTTGTATATTAGATGCAGTTAAACGTGGTATATAAATATTTGCTCTTTACTCTTCTATTAATACAGAAGATAATTTCATAGCACTAGCATTTCTTATATTGCAGTATAGTTGATAGTTTTGATATGGAATAAAATAACTAATATATATATATATTTTTTTAACATCTTTATTGGGGTATAATTGCTTTACAATGGTGTGTTAGTTTCTGCTTTATAACAAAGTGAATCAGTTATACATATACATATGTTCCCATATGTCTTCCCTCTTGCGTCTCCCTCCCTCCCACCCTCCCTATACCACCCCTCCAGGCTGTCACAAAGCACCGAGCCAATATCCCTGTGCCATGCGGCTGCTTCCCACTAGCTATCTACCTTACTACGTCTGTTAGTGTGTATATGTCCATGACTCTCTCTCGCCCTGTCACAGCTCACCCTTCCCCCTCCCCATAACCTCAGTCCGTTCTCTAGGAGGTCTGCGTCTTTATTCCTGACTTAACCCTAGGTTCTTCATGACATTTTTTTTCTTAAATTCCATATATATGTGTTAGCATATGGTATTTGTCTTTTTCTTTCTGACTTACTTCACTCTGTATGACAGACTCTAGGTCTATCCACCTCATTACAAATAGCTCAATTTCATTTCTTTTTCTGGCTGAGTAATATTCCATTGTATATATGTGCCACATCTTCTTTATCCATTCATCCGATGATGGGCACTTAGGTTGTTTCCATCTCCGGGCTATTGTAAATAGAGCTGCAATGAACATTTTGGTACATGACTCTTTCTGAATTTTGGTTTTCTCAGGGTATATGCCCAGTAGTGGGATTGCTGGGTCATATGGTAGTTCTATTTGTAGTTTTTTAAGGAACCTCCATACTGTTCTCCATAGTGGCTGAACCAATTCACATTCCCACCAGCAGTGCAAGAGTGTTCCCTTTTCTCCACACCCTCTCCAGCATTTATTGTTTCTAGATTTTTTGATGATGGCCATTCTGACTGAGGTGAGATGATATCTTATTGTAGTTTTGATTTGCATTTCTCTAATGATTAATGATGTTGAGCATTCTTTCATGTGTTTGTTGGCAGTCTGTATCTCTTCTTTGGAGAAATGTCTATTTAGGTCTTCTGCCCATTTTTGGATTGGGTTGTTTGTTTTTTTGTTATTGAGCTGCATGAGCTGCTTGTAAATTTTGGAGATTAATCCTTTGTCGGTTGCTTCATTTGCAAATATTTTCTCCCATTCTGAGTGTTGTCTTTTGGTCTTGTTTATGGTTTCCTTTGCTGTGCAGAAGCTTTAAATTTTCATTAGGTCCCATTTGTTTATTTTTGTTTTTATTTCCATTACTCTAGGAGGTGGGTCAGAAAGGATCTTGCTGTGATTTATGTCATAGAGTGTTCTGTCTATGTTTTCCTCTAAGAGTTTGATAGTTTCTGGCCTTACATTTAGGTCTTTAATCCATTTTGAGCTTATTTTTGTGTATGGTGTTAGGGAGTGATCTAATCTCATACTTTTACATGTACCTGTCCAGTTTTCTCAGCACCAGTTACTGAAGAGGCTGTCCTTTCTCCACTGTACATTCCTGCCACCTTTATCAAAGATAAGGTGTCCATATGTGCGTGGGATTATCTCTGGGTTTTCTATCCTGTTCCATTGATCTATCTTTCTGTTTTTGTACCAGTACCATACTGTCTTGATTACTGTAGCTTTGTAGTATAGTCTGAAGTCAGGGAGCCTGATTCCTCCAGCTCCTTTTTTCGTTCTCAAGATTGCTTTGGCTATTCGGGGTCTTTTGTGTTTCCATACAAATTGCGAAATTATTTGTTCTAGTTCTGTGAAAAATGCCAGTGGTAGTTTGATAGGGATTGCATTGAATCTATAGATTGCTTTGGGTAGTAGAGTCATTTTCACAATGTTGATTCTTCCAATCCAAGAACATGGTATATCTCTCCATCTACTTGTATCATCTTTAATTTCTTTCATCAGTGTCTTATAATTTTCTGCATACAGGTCTTTTGTCTCCTTAGGTAGGTTTATTCCTAGATATTTTATTCTTTTTGTTGCAATGGTAAATGGGAGTGTTTTCTTGATTTCACTTTCAGATTTTTCCTCATTAGTATATAGGAATGCCAGAGATTTCTGTGCATTAATTTTGTATCCTGCCACTTTACCAAATTCATTGATTAGCTCTAGTAGTTTTCTGGTAACATCTTTAGGATTCTCTATGTATAGGATCATGTCATCTGCAAACAGTGACAGCTTTACTTCTTCTTTTCTGATTTGGATTCCTTTTATTTCCTTTTCTTCTCTGATTGCTGTGGCTAAAACTTCCAAAATTATGTTGAATAAGAGTGGTGAGAGTGGGCAATCTTGTATTTTTCCTGATCTTAGTGGAAATGCTTTCAGTTTTTCACCATTGAGGATGATATTTGCTGTGGGCTTGTCATATATGGCCTTTATTATGTTGAGGAAAGTTCCCTCTATGCCTACTTTCTGCAGGGTTTTTATCATAAATGGGTGTTGAATTTTATCAAAAGCTTTCTCTGCATCAATTGAGATGATCATATGGTTTTTCTCCTTCAATTTTTTAATATGGTTTATCACATTGATAGATTTGAATATATTGAAGAATCCTTGCATTCCTGGAATAAACCCCACTTGATCATGGTGTATTATCCTTTTAATGTGCTGTTGGATTCTGTTTGCTAGTATTTTGTTGAGGATTTTTGCATCTATGTTCATCAGTGATATTGGCCTGTAGTTTTCTTTCTTTGTGACGTCCTTGTCTGGTTTTGGTATCAAGGTGATGGTGGCCTCGTAGAAGGAATTTGGGAGTGTTCCTCCCTCTGCTATATTTTGGAAGAGTTTGAGAAGGATAGGTGTTAGCTCTTCTCTAAATGTTTGATAGAATTCGCCTGTGAAGCCATCTGGTCCTGGTTTGTTGGAAGATTTTTAATCACAGTTTCAATTTCAGTGCTTGTGATTGGTCTGTTCATATTTTCTATTTCTTCCTGATTCAGTCTTGGCAGGTTGTGCATTGTTAAGAATTTGTCCATTTCATCCAGATTGTCCATTTTATTGGCATAGAGTTGCTTGTAGTAATCTCTCATGATCTTTTTTATTTCTGCAGTGTCAGTTGTTACCTCTCCTTTTTCATTTCTAATTCTATTGATTTGAGTCTTCTCCCTTTTTTTCTTGATGAGTCTGGCTAGTGGTTTTTCTATTTTGATTATCTTCACAAAGAACCAGCTTTTAGTTTTATTGATCTTTGCTATTGTTTCCTTCATTTCTTTTTCATTTATTTCTGATCTGATTTTTATGATTTCTTTCCTTCTGCTAGCTTTGGGGATTTTTTGTTCTTCTTTCTCTAATTGCTTGAGGTGCAAGGTTAGGTTGTTTATTTGAGATGTTTCCTGCTTCTTAAGGTGGGCTTGTATTGCTATAAACTTCCCCCTTAGAACTGCTTTTGCTGCATTCCATAGGTTTTGGGTCGTTGTGTCTCCATTGTCATTTGTTTCTAGGTATTTTTTTATTTCCTCTTTGATTTCTTCAGTGATCACTTCATTATTAAGTAGTGTATTGTTTAGCCTCCATGTGTTTGTATTTTTTACAGATCTTTTCTTGTAATTGATATCTAGTCTCATGGCGTTGTGGTCAGAAAAGATACTTGATACAATTTCAATTTTCTTAAATTTACCAAGGCTTGATTTGTGACCCAAGATATGATCCATCCTGGAGAATGGTCCATGAGCACTTGAGAAAAATGTGTATTCTGTTGTTTTTGGATGGAGTGTCCTATAAATATCAATTAAGTCCATCTTTTTTAATGTATCATTTAAAGCTTGTGTTTCCTTATTTATTTTCATTTTGGATGATCTGTCCATGGGTGAAAGTGGGGTGTTTAAGTCCCCTACTATGAATGTGTTACTGTTGATTTCCCCTTTTATGGCTGTTAGTATTTGCCTTATGTATTGAGGTGCTCCTATGTTGGGTGCATAAATATTTACAATTGTTATATCTTCTTCTTGGATCGATCCCTTGATCATTATGTAGTGTCCTTCTTTGTGTCTTTTAATAGTCCTTATTTTAAAGTCTATTTTGTCTGATATGAGAATTGCTACTCCGGCTTTCTTTTGGTTTCCATTTGCATGGAATATCTTTTTCCATCACCTTACTTTCAGTCTGTATGTGTCTCTAGGTCTGAAGTGGGTCTCTTGTAGACAGCATATATAAGGGTCTTGTTTTTGTATCCATTTAGCCAATCTGTGTCTTTTGGTGGGACATTTAGTCCATTTACATTTAAAGTAATTATCGATATGTATGTTCCTATTCCCATTTTTTAAATTGTTTTGGGTTCGTTACTGTAGGTTTTTTCCTTCTCTTGTGTTTCTTGTCTAGAGAAGTTCCTTTAGCATTTGTTGTAAAGCTGGTTTGGTGGTGCTGAACTCTCTCAGCTTTTGCTTGTCTGTAAAGGTTTTAATTTCTCCATTAAATCTGAATGAGATCCTTGCTGGGTAGAGTAGTCTTGGCTGCAGGTTTTTCTCCTTCATCACTCTCAGTATGTCTTGCCACTCCCTTCTGGCTTGTAGGGTTTCTGCTGAGAGATCAGCTGTTAACATTATGGGGATTCCCTTATGTGTTATTTGTTGTTTTTCCCTTGCTGCTTTTAATATGCTTTCTTTGTATTTAATTTTTGACAGTTTGATTAATATGTGTCTTGGCGTATTTCTCCTTGGATTTATCCTGTATGGGACTCTCTGTGCTTCCTGGACTTGATTAACTATTTCCTTTCCCATATTAGGGAAGTTTTCAACTATAATCTCTTCAAATATTTTCTCAGTCCCTTTCTTTTTCTGTTCTTCTTCTGGAACCCCTATAATTCGAATGTTGGTGCGTTTAATGTTGTCCCAGAGGTCTCTGAGACTGTCCTCAGTTCTTTTCATTCTTTTTTCTTTATTCTCCTATGCAGTAGTTATTTCCACTATTTTATCTTCCAGGTCACTTATCCGTTCTTCTGCCTCAGTTATTCTGCTATTGATCCCATCTAGAGGACTTTTAATTTCATTTATTGTGTTGTTCATCATTGCTTGTTTCATCTTTATTTCTTTTAGGTCCTTGTTAACTGTTTCTTGCATTTTGTCCATTCTATTTCCAAGATTTCGGATCATCCTTACTATCATTATTCTGAATTCTTTTTCAGGTAGACTGCCTATTTCCTCTTCATTTGTTAGGTCTGGTGCATTTTTATCTTGCTCCTTTATCTACTGTGTGTTTTTCTGTCTTCTCATTTTGCTTATCTTACTGTGTTTGGGGTCTCCTTTTTGCAGACTGCAGGTTCGTAGTTCCCGCTGTTTTTGATGTCTGTCTCCAATGGCTAAGGTTGGTTCAGTGGGTTGTGTCGGCTTCCTGGTGGAGGGGACTAGTGCCTGTGTTGTGGTGGATGAGGCTGGATCTTGTCTCTCTAGTGGGCAGGTTCACGTCTGGTGGTGTGTTTTGGGGTGTCTGTGGCCTTATTATGATTTTAGGCAGCCTCTCTGCTAATGGGGGTGTTGTGTTCCTGTTTTGCTAGTTGTTTGGCATAGGTTGTCCAGCACTGTGGCTTGCTGGTCGTTGAGTGAAGCTGAGTGCTGGTGTTAAGATGGAGGTCTCTGGGAGATTTTTGCCGTTTGATATTATGTGGAGCTGGGAGGTCTCTTTTTGACCAGTGTCCTGAAGTTGGCTCTCCTACCTCAGAGGCAGAGCCCTGACTCCTGTCCGGAGCACCAAGAGCCTTTCATCCACACAGCTCAGAATAAAAGGGAGAAAAAGTAGAGAGAATTATTATAAGTATGAGGAAAGAAAGAAGGAAAGGAGGGAAGGAAGGAAGGAAGAAAGAAAGAAAGAAGGAAAGAAGGAAAAAAGGGAGGGAGAGAGGGAGGGAGGAAGGAAGGAAGGAGGGAAATTAGGAAAAAAGAAAGAAAGAAGATACAGTAAAAATAAAATAAAGTATAATAAAGTTATTGAATTAAAAAATTCTTATTTAGAAAAAAAAATAGGGACGGATAGAACCTTAGGACAAATGTTGGAAGCAAAGCTATACAGACAAAATCTTACACAGAAGAATACACATACACCCTCACTAAAAGAGGTAAAAAGGGGAAAAATCATAAATCTTGCTGTCAGAGACCACCTCCTCAATTTGGGATGATTCGTTGTCTAAAGGAGGGAAGGAAGGAAGGAAAGAAAGAAAGAAAGAAAGAACGAAGGTAAAATATAATAACGTTATTAAAATTAAAATTAATTATTAAGAAAAAAAATTTAAAAAAAACCATGGACGGATAGAACCCTAGGACAAATGGTGGAAGCAAGACTATACAGACAAGATCTCACACAGAAACATACACATATACATTCACAAAAAGAGGAAAGGGGGAAAAAATATCATAGATCTTGCTCCTAAAGTCCACTTCCTTAATTTGGGATGATTGGTTGTCTATTCAGGTATTCCACAGATGCAGGGTATATCAAGTTGATTGTGGAGCTTTAATCCGCTGCTTCTGAGGCTGCTGGGAGAGATTTCCCTTTCTCTTCTTTGTTCTCACAGCTCCCAGGGGCTCAGCTTTGGATTTGGCCCTGCCTCTGCGTGTAGGTCGCTGGAGGGCGTCTGTTTTTTGCTCAGATAGGACGGGGTTAAAGGAGCCGCTGATTCGGGGGCTCTGGCGCACTCAGGCCTGCGGGGAGGGAGGGGCACGGAGTGCGGGGCGGGCCTGCGGCGGCAAAGGCCGGCGTGACTTTGCACCAGCCTGAGGCCCGCCGTGCGTTCTCCCGGGGAAGTTGTCCCTGGATCCCGGGAACCTGGCAGTGGCGGGCTGCACAGGCTCCGCGGAAGAGGGGTGTGGAGAGTGACCTGTGCTCGCACACAGGCCCCTTGGTGGCGGCAGCAGCAGCCTTAGCGTCTTCCGCCCGTCTCTGGGATCCGCGCTTTTAGCCACGGCTTGCGCCCGTCTCTGGGGTTCGTGCTTTTAGCCGCGGCTCGCGCCCGTCTCTGGAGTTCCTTTAAGCAGTGTTCTTAAACCCCTCTCCTCACGCACCAGGAAACAAAGAGGGAAGAAAAAGTCTCTTGCCTCTTCGGCAGGTGCAGACTTTTCCCCGGACTCCCTCCCGGCTAGCCGTGGTGCACTAACCCCTCAGGCTATGTTCAAGCCGCCAACCCCAGTCCTCTCCCAGCGCTCCATCCGAAACCGAAACCCGAGCCTCAGAGCCTCAGCTCGCAGCCCCGCCCACCCCAGCGGGTGAGCAGACAAGCCTCTCGGGCTGGTGAGTGCCAGTCGGCACCGATTCTCTGTGCGGGAATCTCCCCGCTTTGCCCTCCGCACCCGTTGCTGTGCACTCCTCCGCGGCTTCGAAGCTCCCCCCTCCGCCTCCCGCAGACTCCGCCCGCGAAGGGGCTTCCTAGTGTGTGGAAACTTTTCCTCCTTCACAGCTCCCTCCCACTGGTGCAGGTGCCGTCCCTATTCTTTTGTCTCTGTTTTTTCTTTTTTTCTTTTGCCCTACCCAGGTACGTGGGGAGTTTCTTGCCTTTTGGGAGGTCTGAGGTCTTCTGCCAGCCTTCAGTAGGTGTTCTGTAGGAGTTGTTCCACGTGTAGATGTATTTCTGGTGTATCTGTGGGGAGGAAGGTGATCTCCGCGTCTTACTCTTCCGCCATCTTCCTCTCCATTCTCTAACTGATATATTTTTACTAAAAAATAAAAATCCAGTGATATTCATGTTGAGAGGAATACCACTCCTCTGGAAAAGCCGTGTTCACTAGTAGGTTGAGGGTATAGAACATGCTGGTTAAAGAAGTGTTCTTATTGGCTTTGGTTAAACCACCTAGCTTTAGGGAGGGGCCATGAAAATCTGCTTCTGCTGTGAGATTTGAAGCATTCCTATTTCCAGTAAGCCCATCCCATTTTATTGCATCTCCAAGAGAAACTATATGTTAATAACACTTAGCTGTGGTGTTGGTCTTAGTGACTAGGCAGAAAGTGGAAAGGAAAACGTTAGGAAAGAAGTCTGGATACCTGCAATGGACTAAGCATTGAGCTACACTGTTCACATTCATCTCATTTTATCTTTACTTCGTCCTTATGAGCTAGGTGTCCTCAATACCATTTTACAGAGGAGGAAACTAATGATTAGATAATTTAAGTAATTTGTCCAAGGCTACATAATAATTCAGTAGCAGATATGGAATTTGAACCCGGGATTATCTAACTCAAAACCAATGCATTTATAGAATGATGTATATAGTGGGAGTAGAGGGTGAGAACACATCATATGCCTGTTTCTAGAGCTCTCTGGTTGATTAAATAACTCATGATACTATAAATACTGACTACTTACTTTTAGATAATAATAAAGCTTGTAGCACAATTTACATATTTGATGAATAAAACACAATTAGAAAAGTAAATAATTTAAATATGATGTATTCTTAAATACAAATTACAAAGAAGTTTGAATTGCCTTTTGTTTTGGATTTTTATGCTAGTAATTTCTTCCATTAAAAAGGATAAGTGAGAGCTAAGGAATTTATGACAAATTACAACAAAGATTGATAAGTGTAACTTTAGGGAACTAGGCTGTCTCCAAAATACTAGTTACTCAGAGGCATTACGTGCTCATAAGAAGAAGGACTTCACATTATCATGTGTTCATATTTTTATACCACTGCTTCCCCACCTATATATGCTATGCTATTGAGGGGTTTTATTTATTTTTATTTTTTATATTAATTAATTAATTTATTTATTTTTAGCTGTGTTGGGTCTTCGTTTTGGTGCACAGGATTCTCACTGTGGTGGCTTCTCTGATTGCGGAGCATGGGCTCTAGGCATGCGGGCTTCAGTAGTTGTGGCACGTGGGCTCAGTAGTTGTGGCTTGCGGGCTCTAGAGCACAGGCTCGGTAGTTGTTGCGCATGGGCTTAGTTGCTCCACGGCATGTGGGGTGTTCCTGGACCAGGACTCGGACCCGTGTCCCCTGCATTAGCAGGCGGATTCTTAACCACTGTGCCACCAGGAAAGCCCCACTGAGGGGTTTTAGTATAAAATTCACTGTGTTGTGTGAGGAAGTTTTTGGAAGCTTGTTCTATAAAATGAAACAAAATACATAATGTGGGTCTAAGATATATTCATTTAGACAGCCAAACACCATGTTAGAAATTTCAAAAGAGCTTAGGGAAGTTTGTTTTTGGTTTTTGACTAAGAGTTTTGGAAGGTGAGTCAGTAGTGTATTACATATGTTTTGTTAAGGATGTATTAAGAATGAATTACACTGTCCTCTGGTTTCCTTCTTTCTATCATTTCTACCTCTCTCTCTTTTTTTTTTTGGTAAAAATATAGCATCTTTTTGTTTGTTTGTTTTTTCCCCTTCTTCTGGGGTTAGCATTAGAGGCTTATTTTGGAATATGCAGCTGCTGTCACTCCTCCTGAGACTGTCAAGTACTCAATTAGTGACAGATGTTTAGAGTGACATTGTCTAGCATACATGATTTCTACAGCTCAAGTCTGAGGTTTCTTTCACCAGAGTCACTCTTGCCACCCATCCTTATTTCCAGAAACTTTCCTTGACGTGTATTTTGTGTCAAGTACTATGTTAAGTGCCAGAGCACACCTATAGGTCAGAGTTCCTATGCTAGAAGTACTCACCATCCACAGGAATAGAAAGACAACCTTACCTCTTCGAGCCTACTGCCATGAAATTTAAAAGCAACAATACTTTGGCAAATAACACATTTTCTAAGTAGCTTAATCCTTAAACAAAACTCACGTGACTGTAACTATAGGTGACAATGTTTTTGAACACTTAATTTTTGTGAAAAATCATTCAAAATGGAACTTAGCTACTTTTAAATAAAATGTCAACTATAATTGTAAATCACTTGCTTTTATGGAATTATAGACAGTCCTCTATGACATCTGTTTCTAGGCAGAAGTTTCTATTTTTTAATTTTTCTATTAAGAATTTTTAAGCAGTCTTTTCTGGTGGCTATTTTTCTGATTTTGAATATTCTTAGCAATTTGAGGTAATATAGTCTAACCAAAATACACACGGATGCCTGCTTTGTGATATTTAAATCTGTGTTGTTTGTTTTTCATTTCAGGAAGCAGAAGCTCAGGCAAAGCAGCAAGCATGAACCTTAAACATTCTGCCTTAAGCATCCTGACAAAGGAGTCTCCACTGCTTTTTATAAAATAGCAAAATTATCTTGGCTTCAAATGAAATAGGCTTAATGTTGAAATAATAGATAGTTGTTGTTTTCACATGCAAACAATCAAAATGAATACATAATTAAAATGTGAACATTATGATGAGGAGAATGGGAGATGAACTTAAAATTTTAAGAGGTGTCATGGAATAGTATTGTTGTCTGCTAAGGCATTTTATGTACTTCAGTGATTTTAAAAAGCAAACACCTGTTCCCTTTTTTGATATTATTATTGCAGCTTAAGTATATCTGTAACTCTACATTAAGTAACTTTAAAAGATGAGTGAGAAAGAAAGAATCTGTCTCTTGTTCCCAAATTGCCTCAATTTTAGTGAACAAAAATATGTACCTTTTTGATGTGAAATTATTGTGATTAAAAAGTAGTTGCAGATAATGTTTATGATATGTCAGACATTGTAATTTCTGATGGTAATTATAACATTTACATTCTTTTGTAGTTAAAACTTCTATGTACTGAACCACAGGTTTTCTAGGCTTCTAAATGTAGCCTTTCATTGCATGTTTCAGTGATCGGAACAGATGACCTCCCACCAAAATAAAGATGTATTCAGTTGACAAATTTCTTGCTTAACTACACAGCTATGATGCAATCATGTTACTAAGTTGCTTGCCCCAGTGAAATATGTATATGTATGCTATGGAAGTATGATGGCAAATAAGTTAAAAACGGCATCCTTTTGCAAAGAGTTCAGACTTTTTTTTTTTTTTTTTTTTGTGGTACGTGGGCCTCTCACTGTTGTGGCCTCTCCCGTTGCGGAGCACAGGCTCCAGACACGCAGGCTCAGTGGCCATGGCTCATGGGCCTAGCCACTCTGCAGCATGTGGGATCTTCCCAGACCGGGGCACGAACCCATGTTCCCTGCATCGGCAGGCGGACTCTCAATCACTGCGCCACCAGGGAAGCCCCAGAGCTCAGACTTTTAATTAAATATTTTAAAATAGGTTGGAACTCATTTTTCCCCTTTTAAAACCACTTGTGATCACGAATGCCACTATCTCTCAGATATTTGATCTTTTGGTTTCAGCTTAGGCATATATTGTATGAGTACATTAATCTAAGCAGAGAAAATCTTTTCTATGCCTCTATTCCAGTGAATAGTGTAAGTATCAGATAAAAGGATCAATTTAAAAATGTTAATTTTGAAAACTTCTAAGATAAGAAACATTATGGCCTAAATCACCCAGAAGACACATATATTGTACTTTAGTTCCACATTAATATTGTACTTTAGTTTCACATTACTAAAAGCAAACACCTTTTACTTTAAATTACTTTATTATATCATTTGATGTATGCAAGTCTGTGCTCTTTGCCAAAATCAATATACAATGAAGACATGGCTTTGTTTACTGAGATTCAAACATGATGCAATGCTTTAAAATAAACTCAGTACTGTCAGAAACATAATTTTTGTGTTCGTGTTCATGGAGTTTCTAAATAGTGTAATAATAATTTTAGAAGGGTAATATATTTTTTAGATGGTGGGGAAGGAGAAAAGAGAAAATAATAGAAGAAAACAATTTGAATAAACTTTCTAAATTTCCTATTTAGGACTCTGAATTTTGCAATACACACTAGAATCAAACAACTAATCCATTTTTTTGTGTACAAAAATATGCTATGGAGAACTCTAAAGTAAACAAGGTATCTTGTAATAAATTCTGGAAAATGCTAAAACATTTTTCAATATTTTCTCCTGAGCTATATCAAATGCAGATGATGATACTTGCAATATTTTATGTGGGCATTTTTACTTTAATATCAAATAAGTTAACACTGTCAAAAATAGACATTCTTTAAAAACAGATGACATTTTTGAGATGTGTATATCTACTAGACTATACCTTACAATTAGCATATATGTATATTTAAAGTAAAATGTTTTATTGAGTCTTGCCAAATTGAAATCTTTCTTTTTGTCAGCTGAATACTATATGTCCTGTAGATACAAGAAAAGCAAGTGAAATTCTGAATATTAGAGAGCTGCCTTCAAGGCTATGCTGAGGCCCCCCCCCCACTTTTTAAAATTTTATTTTATTTATTCATTTTTTGTCTGTGTTGGGTCTTCATTGCTGCACATGGGCTTTCTCTAGTTGTGAGCGGGGGCTACTCTTTGTTGTGGTGCACGGGCTTCTCATTGCAGTGGCTTCTCTTGTTGCAGAGCACAGGCTCTAGGTGTGTGGGCTTCAGTAGTTGTGGCTTATGGGCTCTAGAGCGCAGGCTCAGTAGTTGTGGCACGTGGGCTTAGTTGCTCTGCAGCATGTGGGATCTTCCCGGACCAGGGATCAAACCTGTGTCCCCTGCATTGGCAGGTAGATTCTTATCCACTGCGCCACCAGGGAAGACCCTGAGGCCTCTTTTAAGAAGGACTAAAGATGTTGCACTGTCCTAAAGACACACTAAACTCCAAGAGATAGTAGGAAGCTGCAATAACTAAGCCAGTGAAACCAGTACACAAGCCTGAAAGCAAAGCAGCGGGAAGGTGGGGTTTGGGTCTCTGGTATTCCATGAGCAACAGAGCCCCTGCTTTCCTAGATTGCTCTTGATTCAACTTTCTGAGGTTGGGAGTGTATACTCATTTTCTGAGATACCTACTCCCCAAAGTCTCCACCTCCATCGGTGTGCTGGTCTGCTCTGTTCCCTCCAATTACCAAGCAGCACACTAAGCAGGGTAGTAGCATGGTTCCCCACTGTTAAAGCTCTCTTGGTTTCCAGAACCAAGAAACAAGAAGCTTTAGAAACAGCTTCATTAGTAGTAGTAGTAGTAGTATTTAGGGAACAATATATAACCATCTACTTGTATGTATGAAATTAAACCAATATAGATACAGATGTGTGTGTGTGTATGTATATGTATATGTGTGTGTATATATATATGTATATATATGTGTATATATATATATATATATATATATATATATATATTCACACAGCACCATCTACTATGACTCTTGGGGTATGTTAGGGAGTTAAGCAGGATTGCAAAATTCTTTTTGCTCTACTAAGGTTTTCCAGAAATGCCTATAAGGGAAGAGGTTTTTGGAAGCAGGGAGAAAAATTCCTAACTTCCTCCTGACAGGCAGGAACCCCAGGATTGAATGGAATTCCTTGTATCACGTGACTATTCTAGCTGGTGTGGGAAATGCCTTCATTTCCTAATGGCTCATTCAAGCTTCCAGATTATGGAACCTAATGGTGATCATGCAAGAAGTATCTGGAGAGCGGGAGCAGGCATCTTACTCTGCTAGGCAGCCTTTTAAATTAAGATTATTTTCAGCATAAGATGACAGACCACTAAGCGTTTCTCCCATCCCACTTCTGTCACTTGTACTAGAAGAAGTGCTCTTCAGTCCCCTTGTTATGACACCCCATAACCTTTATGCTTCATTTTTTAAAACCACTATATGAAATATAAAGGGGATTCCTCTGGACAAAAAAAAAGGATCTAAAAACCCTGCAATTGAGGGGTCTTAAATGCAAAGGGATAAATGTTAGTACCCCAAGGAAGAGGACTGTATAAATACAGAGGGGTTTTATATGCATATTAACCTTATTTATAATTTTGGGTCTCTTTATTTCTTCCTGTGGAATTAAGTTAACATCTGGTGTCATTTCTTATTCCAGTATAGCTATATGCCCTTAGGACAACTTCCAGAACTTTCAGTTATTTTTGAATTTTCTTCAGTCAAATTGCTGTTTTGATGGGGGAATTTCTGCCATACTCCTTACTACACCATTACAAAAGCACAGCATGATTGTTTTTCATGATAAAATATATCTCATTTTCTCATTTCCTCCACAAGTTAAAACATTTTAACATTAGTTTTCTTTGGCTCTAACATGCTTGGAATGTACATGGAAATATAGTATGCCTTCAGTCCCTCCAACCTATCATGCCATGGGATTTATGAGAAAAATAAGTTTCCTCAAAGTTTTAGCAAAATGACACAGCCTTAAAAGTAGGTGATCTTCCTAGGTTTCTTATAAAAATATACTGTGGGAAGGTTAACCTCATGACCAAAGTTAAAAATGAAAGGACAAAGAAAAGGTCTCAATTTCAGAAATTGTTCAAGTCATTGAGATTCTTGAAGACCTTGAGTTATTAATTCATATTACTACTGGAGTAATTAATTTGCATTACTGCTGAATTAATGTAGGAGAAGAGACAGAGAGACAGAAGTGGGTACTTGTTTTAGCAACTTAATTTCTACTCTCCCACTTTTAAGTAAAGAAAAAAGAGCTACAGAGCATATAGAGCACCTTTTCCTTCTTCACTTTTTTCTTCACTTGAATCCTAATTATTTAGATTGTGACTGGGCATAGTGAAGGCTGTGAATCAACTCTGGGCATTCTGCTAGGTCATATGCCTACATAATTTTACTTAATCTTCACAACAGTCATGAGAAGTAGGTGTAATGGTTAAATTTATGTGTTAATTTGGCTAGGCTAAAATTCCCAGATATTTGGTCAAACACCAGTCTAGATGTTGCTGTGAAAGTATTTTTTTAGATGTGGTCAACATTTAAATCAACAGACTGAGTAAAACAGGTCACACTCCATACTGTGGGCAGACCTTTTCAAATTAGTTGAAGGCTTTAAGAGAAAAAGATCTAGACCTCCTGAGGAAGAAGGAATTATGCCTCCTGACTGCCTTTGGAATCAAGATTGCAACGTCAACTGTTGCTGGAATTTCCAGCTTGCTGTCCTGCTTTGCAAATTTCAAACTTTCAGACTTGCCAACTACTACAATCACATGAACCAATTATTTTAAATGGATGTATGTGTTTTTTCTATTGGTTCTGTTTCTCTGGAGAACCCTAACTAATACAGTAGATATTATTATCTCCATATTTTTTATGGAAAAACTGAAGTTCTATAACTTGCTTGGGTCACACAGCTGGGAAATGGTAGTTACCTAAGTCTTAGTAACTCTAACATCTGTAGTTTTTCGTCACCCTAAAAATTATCATGAAAGGAATCTTCATTTTCTGCCCATCTCTACTCTTAGGGCCCATATATGAAATAAATACATCTCTGAAAAATTGACTATAAAGTCAAATTCTGGGGCTTGAATACTTTTGTAAAATTTACTTACATTTAAAAATTAAATCCTGGTCCTACTGAATATTGCTGTTGCTATGACAGCATAAAGTCTGAGCTGTGAAATGGAATTCTGAGGCAAATACATGCAAGCAATTTAGAAAAACAAAGAGGAAGTATAGATTTTACTTCAACGATTTTGCTTGTCCAATTTAAATCTGTCTCTTCACTCACAAAGCATTTTGATTCTTATGCTGACTTTATCAGCTCACTCAGGTGAAAAAGTCAAATAAGGTATTGGATTGACAGCTTCTGGCCTGACTTCAATTGATTAAGTCAGTCAAAACAAGCAGGTTTGTTCATATAGATGGAGCTTGGGATAAATTATGGATAATTCCATTTCTTTTCATTTTACTCTCAATAGAGGAAACATATGCAAATCACATGTGGTTTTAGCTATTTCTAAGTATTAGTAAAATATTAAGTGAAAGCATTGGAGAAGACTGTGCATTAAATTTATAATAACTAGCTTGAAGTGGAGGTGGGAAAAACCACAAAGTAAGCACCTGGTATAGTGACTGACACCTCAGCAAGTGGTACATCAGTCTACGTAGCTGATGGCAAATAGCCTTTCCAACTCCATTCTACATATTTTGTTTGCTGCAATGGATTTGATATGCTCTGAGGAAATAAAAAATGCATTCCTGGTCATCAAAGAACTTTGTTTTAAAAATCTTTTTCTCTACATTTTATAATGTCTAAATTTTAAGGTGCTACTATGAGGGGTAATTATAATTAATCATTCAACCCATATTTTTAGTCACATACTGTATATTGATAGCAGGCACATTTTTAGGGGTGAGAATACTGCCATGAACAAGACATTATCTCTACTTTTAAGAAACTAATAGTGTAGTGTGGGATGATGTACAAATTGCTAGACATTTCTAATACAGAAAGGTAAGTGGTTCTAAGAGAAGATTTAGGAGCGATACCTCATTATGTGTTGTATGTAGGAGGTGATCAGGCATACTTTCCTATAGGAAGTGATATATAAACTAAGACATAGAGGCTAAGAAGGAGTTAGGTATAAAAGTAAGGGGAGTGCAGCAGTGTGTTCCCCGGCTTGGATGCGAGAGACATCATGGAGCATTAAAGAAACTATAAGTACATCAGCATGGCTAAGGTAGAGACTATCCGTGGTCAGCACACATATTACAAATGTGAGGGTGCTTGTGATAAGAAGCTAGGGAGGTAGGCAAGTCTTATATATATATGTTTGTTTGTTTTGGCTGCGTTGGGTCTTAGTTGCAGCACGTGGGATCTTTCGTTGCAGTGTGCAGGCTCCAGACCACACGGGCTGTGTAGTTTGCTGCATGCAGGCACTCTAGTTGAGGAATGTGGGCTCAGTAGTTGTGGTGCGCGGGCTTAGTTGCTCTGCGGCGGCATGTGGGATATTAGTTCTGGGACCAGGGATCAAACCCATGTCCCCTGAATTGGAAGGCGGATTCTTTACCACTGGACCACCAAGGAAATCCCTTTAATATATTTTTATTCTTCTTTGAAACTTCCTACTGCCATTATTTGGCAGTCTGCTTTTGTAATGAGTGGTCCATGTAATTTTTTTCAGTTTAAAAATTAATTAATAGATTACTTTTTAGAGCAGTTTTAGGTTTAAAGAAAAATTGAGCAGAAAGCACAGAGCGTTCTCACATATTCCTCTCCATCTCCCAGTTTCCAGTATTATTAACATCTTGCATTATTGGAGTATATTTTGTTATGATTGATGAACCAATATTGATAAATTATTATTTACTTAAGTTCATAGCTTACATTAGGCTTTACTCTGTATTTTACAATTCTGTGCGTTTTGACAAATGTGTAATGTCATATCCATTAGAGTGTTATAATGTTACATTACATTACAGTAACATAATAATTTCATTGCCCTAAAAGTCCCTTCTCTTCCACCTATTCATCCCTCCCTCCCTGCCCCATTCAAGTCATTTGATTTTCTATCTGCTCAGAAATTTATTGCATTTACTCATTTACTCATATGCTTTACATTTTACTTGATGTACTTTTTTACTTTTTTAAAAAAATGTTACATTCCTTAAGATTGGAAAGGATTTTAAGAGATCGTGTAGTCCAGGGATGTTAAATAAATTGCCCAAAAGTTTTCCTTACCCATTCCATTGTCCATGGAAAATATTGTTAAAGGATCATAGTGCTCTTTCCTACTGTGCGTCAGAATCCTTCTAAACACATTACTTTAGAAAGGCAATAACACACCAGATTTGGCACAAGAGTTAAAACCTATTTGCTACTTTAATCTTTTCTAAACCAACCTCATTTTACCAAAAAGGAAATTGAAATCCAGAAAACTCAATTGATTTACCCTAGGACACAAAGCTGGTAACTTGCAAAATAAGAATATTTTGCAAGTTACGTATTCAAGAGTCTAGGGTTTCTTACTCAATCCAGTGATGTTTCTACTATGCCTCTCTTAGGGTCATCTTGAAAAAGAAGTTGGTGAAGTGACAAAAAAATCATTATAAAGGGCATACTTCAAGATTTTTTTCAAAAACATGCATTTCTATTTCCAATACTGATCACTTCTGGTTACGAAGCAATCACCAGTTAGTGCTTTTTAAAGCTGATCGGTACAACTTTTTCTTCAAGGTAAATATGAAGTAGGTGCCCGGTATGGAAGACATGCACGTGGAGTTTTTCTGATTAAAATAGGTGTGTGTTTATATTTGTATTTGGGGGAATATGAGTCATGCTGGCTCTACTTTCTCCCCCGTACTCTGCCAAACATCAAATAATTCTAGGGAACTCCTAAGACTCTAACAAGAATAGTTTGAAAGCCTTTGCACTAGAGGAACAAGTATTTATGCCTAAGGAATTATTAACTGTATATATTCATACTTTACAATATATTTCCACATCTCAGATACCATATATCTTTTCTTAACACAAAGGCTCATAGACTGATGTATCGATTATCTCCCCAAATTATTCCAACAAATTATTAATGACTCATCTTTATAATGTACTTGATTTAATAAACAGACTTCATATTAGATAATTAAATCAGGTCAAAGCTGCTATAGGAGACTATCTCTGTATAAGTAAGGTAAGATTATTGAAATATACCTTGCTTACTTATGCTATGTTATACACAATACTTCTGTTTTTTAAAAACTAACTTGAAATATATTCTAATCTCATTATTACGCCCCTGTCATAGAAGGAAGGGACTCAGAACAATCCAAATGTTCTTTAGCCAGCCTCTCTCTCTCTCCCTCTCTCTCTCTCTCTCTCTCTCTCTCTCACTCTCTCTCTCTCACACACACACACACACACACACACACATACACACACAGTCTGAAAAAATGCATATTTTTTTAAAAAAAGAATGTAAAAAAACCTTAATTTTAGGTTTGGGTCATCTGTTTCAACCCATTACAATAATGGCTTTCCAACTTTGTTGGTTATGATCTCCAGTGACACACACATCCTAAATCATGATAATAAATAAATGAATACACATCTATATGTGTATGCACCTCTGTCTACACCTATCTCTCTATATACACATTTATATACATGTAATCAATTTCTCCATATATGTTTATAACTGGAAAATAAATTTTACAAAAGAGTATTTTTTTCCTTTCCCCACTTTCTCTAATGCAATTAGGAAGAGTCTACCAATCTCATTATATTTGTGAGTTTGACAAAAATGTTCTAAGGCATCAAATACATAGTCACCCAGAACCTTGCCTTTTATAAGTATTTTATTAGGAGTTCCAATGGCAATATTTTGCATTTCTCTATTAACACATAATTCCTGGACTATTGATTCCCATTTTACCATTGAAAATAGAGTCATTAATGCATTTAAATCTGATAAGTTTAGAGAGACAATTGCAGAAACCTCAGAAACAAAAGAGAAAAAAACTCAATCTTTAAGGTTCTGTTCCTGTAAAACCGCTCTAGGTACCAAAATCTCTATCAGTGAGGGTTCTTCAGAGGAACAGAACAGAAGAACAAATAGGATATATATGCATATCTAGGATATATATATATGTCCTATATATATGTAGGAATTATTTTATATCTGAATTATAAATATATATTAATTATTTTAAGGAATTGACTCACACGATAATGGTGACTGGAAAGTCTGGAATTTGTAGAGCAGATTGGCAATCTAGAAACTCAGATAGGAGGTAATGCTGCAGCTTTTTGTTTGTTTCCTTATTTGTTTATTTTATGAAATTAAACCTCCTTGTTCATTAAGCAGTTTATTCCCATTCCAACTCCCCCAAGCACCAGGCAACCAAAAATCTGCATTCTGTCTTTATAGATTTATCTATTCTTGACATTTCATATAAATGGAATCGTACAATATGTGACCTTTTGTGTCTGGCTTCTTTCACTTAGCATAATGTTTTGGAGATTTATTCATGATATAGCACGTATCAGTACTTTAATCTTTTATGACTGAATAACATTCTATTGTTTGTATATACCAATTTAACTACTCATCTGTTAATGGACATTTGGGCTGTGTTCACCTTAGGCTATTATGATTAGGGCTACAATGAACATGTGAGTACATGTATATATATCTAGGAGTATATGTTTGGGGTCATATGATAATTCTATGTTATTTTTGAGGGACTGATCAACTGTTTTCCAACAGGGCTACACAATTTTGCATTTCTACCAGCAGTGCACAGAGTCCCAATTTTTCCGCATCCTCTCCAACACTTGTTAATATCTGTTTGTTTGATTTTTTTTTGTTTTGATAATAGCCATCCTAATGGGTGTGGGGTGGTATCTTATTGTGCTTCTCAATTGCATTTCCCAAATGACTAATGATGTTGAACATCGTTACCTGTGTGTTGGCCATTTGTATATCTTCTCTGGAAACATGTCTATTCAAGTCCTTGCCCATTTATTAATTGGATTGTTTGTCTCTTTGTTTTTGAGTTATGAGTTCCTTATATATTCTATATACTCCACTCTTACCAGATACAAGACTTACAAATATTCTATCCCATTCTGTATGCTGTTTCTTCACTTTCTTGATAGTCTCCTTTAAGGTGCAAATATTTTTAATTTTGATGAAATCCAATTATTTTTTATGTTTGGTTGCTTCTGTTTTGGTGCAAGAAACTACTACCTAATCAAAAGACACAAAGATCTAACTCTATGCTTATTTCTGAGAGGTTTATAGTTTCTGATCTTACACGTATGTCTTTAGTCCATTTTCAGTTAATTTCTGTACCTGTATATGGTTTGAGATAGAGGTCCATATTAATTATTTTCCATGTAGATAGACAGGTGTACCTGCATAATTTCTTTAAAAGACAATTATTTGCATTAATTTTGTATCTGCTACTTTACCAAATTCATTCATTAGCCCTAGTAGTTTTCTGGTAGCATCTTTAGGATTCTCTATGTATAGTATCAGGTCATCTGCAAAGAGTGACAGATTTACTTCTTCTTTTCTGACTTGGATTCCTTTTATTTCCTTTATTGCTCTGATTACTGTGGCTAAAACTTCCAAAACTATGTTGAATAAGAGTGGTGAGAGTGGGCAACCTTGTCTTGTTCCTGATCTTAGTGGAAATGCTTTCAGTTTTTCAACATTGAGGAAGATGTTTCCTGGGGGCTTGTCACATATGGCCTTTATTATGTTGAGGAAAGTTCCCTCTATGCCTACTTTCTGCAGGGCTTTTATCATAAATGGGTGTTGAACGTTGTCAAAAGCTTTCTCTGCATCTATTGAGAAGATCATATGGTTTTTCTCCTACAATTTGTTAATATGATGTATCACGTTGATTGATTTGCATATATTGAAGAATCCTTGCATTCCTGGAATAAACCCCACTTGATCATGGTGTATGATCCTTTTAATGTGTTGTTGGATTCTGTTTGAAAGTATTCTGTTGATCATTTTTGCATCTATGTTTATCAGTGATATTGGCCTGCACAGAAATCTCTGGCATTCCTATACACTAATGATGAAAAATCTGAAAGTGAAATCAAGTAAACACTCCCATTTACCATTGCAACAAAAAGAATAAAATGTCTAGGAATAAACCTACCTAAGGAGACAAAAGACCTGTTTGCAGAAATGTATAAGACACTGATGAAAGAAATTAAAGATGATACAAATAGAAGGAGAGATATACCATGTCCTTGGATTGGAAAAATCAGCATTGTAAAAATGACTCTACTACCCAAAGCAATCTACACATTCAATGCAATCCCTATCAAACTACCACTGGCATTTTTCACAGAACTAGAACAAAAAATTTCACAATTTGTATGGAAACACAAACGACCCCAAATAGCCAAAGAAATCTTGAGAACAAAAAACAGAGCTGGGGAATCAGGCTCCATGACTTCAGACTATACAACAAAGCTACAGTAATCAAGACAGTATGGTACTCGTACAAAAACAGAAAGATAGATCAATGGAACAGGATAGAAAGCCCAGAGGTAAACCCACGCACATATGGTCACCTTATCTTTGATAAAGGAGGCAGGAATGTACAGTGGAGAAAGGACAGCCTCTTCAATAAGTGGTGCTGGGAAAACTAGACAGCTACATGTAAAAGTATGAGATTAGATCAGTCCCTAACACCATACACAAATATAAGCTCAAAATAGATTAAAGACCTAAATGTAAGGCCAGAAACTATCAAACTCATAGAGGAAAACATAGGCAGAAAACTCTATGATATAAATCACAGCAAGATCCTTTTTGACCCACGTCCTAGAGAAATGGAAATAAAAACTTAAATAAACAAAGGGGATCTAATGAAACTTTAAAGCTTTTGCACAGCAAAGGAAACCATAAATAAGACCAAAAGACAACCCTTAGAATGGGAGAAGATATTTGCAAATGAAGCAACTGTCAAAAGATTAATCTCCAAAATTTATAAGCAGCTCATGCTGCTCAATAACAATAAAACAAATAACCCAATCCAAAAATGGGCAGAAGACCTAAATAGACATTTCTCCAAAGAAGATATACAAACTGCCAACAAACACATGAAAGAATGCTCAACATCATTAATCATTAGAGAAATGCAAATCAAAACTACAATGAGATATCATCTCACACCAATCAGAATGGCCATCATCAAAAAATCTAGAAACATTAAATGCTGGAGAGGGTGTGGAGAAAAGGGAACACTCTTGCACTGCTGGTGGGAATGTGAATTGGTACAGCCACTATGGAGAACAATATGGAGGTTCCTTAAAAAAAACTACAAATAGGGCTTCCCTAGTGGAGCAGTTGTTGAGAGTCCGCCTGCCAATGCAGGGGACATTGGTTCGTGCCCCAGTCCGGGAAGATCCCACATGCCGCGAAGTGGCTGGGCCCGTGAGCCATGGGTGGTGGGCCTGCACATCCGGAGCCTGTGCTCTGCAATGGGAGAGGCCACAACAGTGAGAGGCCCGTGTACCGCAAAAAAAAAAATAAAATAAAATAAAAAAAATAACAACTACAAATAGAACTACCATATGACCCAGCAATCCCACTACTGGGCATATACCCTGAGAAAACCATAATTCAAAATGAATCATGTACCAAAATGTTCATTGCAGCTCTATTTACAATGATCTGGGGATGGAAACAACCGAAGTGTCCATCATCAGATGAATGGATAAAGAAGATGTGGCACATATATACAACAGAATATTACTCAGCCATAAAAAGAAACGAAATTGAGCTATTTGTAATGAGGTGGACAGACCTAGAGCCATACAGAGTGAAGTAAGTCAGAAAGAGAAAGACAAATACCATATCCTAACACATATATATGGAATTTAAGAAAAGAAATGTCATGAAGAACCTAGGAGTAAGACAGGAATAAAGACACAGACCTACGAGAGAATGGACTTGAGGATATGGGGAGGGGGACGCATAAGCTGTGACAAAGTGAGAGAGTGGCATGGACATATATACACTACCAAACCTAAAATAGATAGCTAGTGGGAAGCAGCTGCATAGCACAGGGACATCAGCTTGGTGCTTTGTGACCACGTAGAGGGGTGGGATAGGGAGGGTGGGAGGGAGAGAGACACAAGAGAGAAGAGATATGGGAACATATTTATATGTATAACTGATTCACTTTGTTATAAAGCAGAAACTAACACACCATTGTAAAGCAATTATACTCCAGTAAAGATGTAAAAAAAAAAAAAAAAAAGACTGTTCTTTCCCCAGTGAATAGTCATGGTACCATCATCAAAAATTAATTGATCATAGATATATAGGTTTTATTTCTGAGCCCTCAATTCAGTTACATTGGTCTATATGTCTACCCTTATGCCATTGCCACACTGTTTTGATTACTGTAACTTTGTAGTAAGTTTTGAAGTTGAGAATTGTGAGTTTCCAACTTTGTTCTTCTTTTTCAAGATTGTTTCAGCTATTTGGGGCTCCTTGCAGTTCCATATGAATTTGAGGATCAGTTTGCCCATTGCTGCAAGAAAAGGCTGTTGGAATTGTGATATGGTTGAATTGAATCTGTAGATTGATTTGGGTACAGTACTGCCATTTTAACATTAAGTTTTCCATTCTATG
Source organism: Delphinus delphis (assembly GCF_949987515.2). Lineage (NCBI taxonomy): Eukaryota > Metazoa > Chordata > Mammalia > Artiodactyla > Delphinidae > Delphinus > Delphinus delphis. The sequence continues at coordinate 60,183,854 of NC_082704.1, read as the reverse complement.
AATGCAGGATGTTTTTCCATTTATTCAGGTCTTTAATCCTTCATGAGTAATTGGCAGTTTTAAGTGTATAAGTCTTTCATCTCCTTGGTTACATTTATGCTTAGTTATTTTATTCTTTTGGATGCTACTGTAAATGGAATTGTTGTCTTAAATTTTTTTCATATTTTTCATTGCTCTTTTATAGAGACACAACTGCCTTTTTGTCTGTTAATCTTTTACCCTGCAACTTTGCTGAATTAATATAAGCTCTAGTTGCTTCTTTGTGGATTCCTTGAGATTTTCTATATATAAGATCATGTTATCTGTGAGTAGTAATAGTTTTGCTTCCTCTTTTCCAAATTGGATGCCTTTTATTTCTTTTTCTTATCTAATTTCTATGGATGGAACTTCCAGTAAATTGTTGAATAGCAGTGGAGAAAGCAGACGTCTTTGTCTTGTTTCTGATCTTAGGGAGAAAGCTTTCAGTCTCTACCAATTTAGAATGATGTTAACAATGTGTTGTTGTTGTTTTTAATAAATTCCCTGTATCATTTTGGAGAATTTCCCTTGTAGTCCTAGTTTACTGAGAGTTTTTTTTTTTTTTTTATCATGAAATGGTATTGGATTTTGTCAAATGCTTTTTTGGCATCAATTGAAATGATTATGTGTTTTTTTATTTCCTTCTGTGAATGTGGTGTATAGCAATAATTGATTTTCTTATGTTGAACCACTCACATTCATAAGATAAGTCTCACTTGTGGTGTATAATCATTTTAATATGCTGTTGCATTCAGTTTACAAGTAATTTTGTGAATATCTTTACACCTATATTCATAAAAGATATTGGGCTGTTATTGTCCTTTCTTGTGATGTCTTTATCTAGCTTTGGTTTGAGGGTATGCTGGCTTCATAGAATGAGTTAGAAAGCATTCCATTGTTTTCTATTTTTCAGAGTAGTTTGAGAAAGATTGGTTTTAATTCTTTTTCAAATGTTTGGCAGAAATTACCATTAAAATTTTCTGGTCTAGGACTTTTCTTTGTTTGGAAAATTTTGATGAGAGATTTAATCTCTTTATATAGTTCTCTCCAGATTTTCAATTTCTTCTTGAGTCAGTTTTGGTAGTTTGCATGTTTCTCAGATTTTTGCCCATTTCATTTGGGTTATCTAATTTGTTGTTCTACAATCATTAATAGTATTCTCTTATAATTCTTTCAACTTCTCTAAAATTAATAGTAATGTTTCCATCTTCTTTCCTTATTTTAATATTTTGAGGCTTTTTTCTTTGTCAGTCTAGCTACAGGTTTATAAATTTTGTTGATCTTTTCAAAGAACCAAACTTTGGTTCCATTGATGCTCTCTTGTTTTTCTATTCTTCCTATCTGGTCTATCCTAGAGAATAGTCCATATACTCTCGAGAAGAAGGTGTACTCTGCTGCCGTTGGGTGGAGTCCTTTATATGCTTAGGTTATATTGTTATTCCAGTCCCCTTTTTCCTTATTGACCTTCTATATTTCTAATTGATACCACCTTATCTGAAATAACATATAAAAAATTTGCTCTTATACAGCTTTTTCAAACACCCCTATATGTTGTTTTTTTATCACAAATTGCATCTTTATTATGTAACCAATGACACAGATTTTTATGCATTATCTTTTAATTCACGTAGGAAATAAACAGAGGAGTTACAAACAAAAATAAAATAATACTGGCTTTTATATTTATCTGTGTAGTTACCAATGCTGTGATTCTTTACTTCTTTGTATGGCTTTGAATTACTGTCTAGTGTCCTTTCATTTTATCATGAATGAACCCCTTTAGCATTACTTGTATGGTAGGTCTACTGGTAATAAAATTCCTCAGCATTTGTTTATCTGGTGAAGGTGGTTTTTCTCTTTTATGATTTTCTGGCTTCTTTTTAAATAGAGATGTAGTTGATGTACAATACTATATAAGTTACAGGAGTACAATATATTGATTCACTATTTTAAAGGTTATACTCCATTTATAGCTATTATAAAATATTGGCTATATTTCCTGTTTTGTACAATATATCCTTGTAGAGTATTTATTTTATACATAATTGTTTTACCACTTAATCCCCTACTCCAAAATTTCCCCTCCCCCCTCCCCCTCCCCACTGGTAACCACTAATTTGTTCTCTATCTCTAAGTCTGTTTCTGTTTTGTTATATTCACTAGTTTGTTTCTTTTCTAATATTTCACATATAAGTGATATACACTACTTGTATTTCTCTGACTTATTTCACTTAGCACAATACCCTCCAAGTCCATCCATGTTGCTGCAAATGGAAAATTTCATTCTTTTTATGGCTGAGTAATATTCCATTGTATCTATATCTATATCTATATCTATATCTATATGCCACATCTTCTTTAACCATTCCTCTGTTGATGAACACTTAGGTTGTTTCCATATCTTGACAATCGTAAATAATTCTGCTATGAACATTGGGGTGCATGTGTCTTTTTTTTTTTTTTCAGATGTATACCTAGAAGTGGAATTGCTGGGTCATATGTTAGTTCTATTTTTAGTTTTTGGAGGAACCTCCATACTGTTTTCCATAGTGGTAGCACCAATTAACAATTAACAGTGTATGAGAGTTCCCTTTTCTCCACATCCTCACCAACATTTGTTATTTGTGGTCTTTTTGATGACAGCCATTTTGACAGGTGTTAGGTGATATCTCACTGTGGTTTTAATTTGCATTTCCCTGATGATTCACAATGATGAACATCTTTTCATGTGCTTGTTGTCGATCTGTATGGTTTCTTTGGAAAAAGGACTATTCAGGTCTTCTGCCCAATTTTTTTTTTTTTTGGTGGTATGCAGGCCTCTCACTGTTGTGGCCTCACCCATTGTGGAGCACAGGCTCCAGATGTGCAGGCTCAGCAGCCATGGCTCACAGGCCCAGCTGCTCTGCGGCATGTGGGATCTTCCCGGACCGGGGCACGAACCCATGTCCCCTGCATTGGCAGGTGGGCTCTCAACCACTGCACCACGAGGGAAGTCCTTCTGCCCATTTTTTGATTGGGTGTTTTTTTGTTTTGTTTTGTTTTGATGTTGAGTCATATGAGCTGTTTATATATTTTGGATATTAACCCATTATTGGTCATATCATTAACAAATATTTTCTCCCATTTGATAGGTTTTCATTTCATTTTGTCTATGGCTTCCTTAGCTGTGCAAAAGATTTTAAGTTTAGTTAGGTCCCATTTGTTTATTTTTATTTTCATTTCTTTTGCTTTAGGAAACAGATCCAAAAACATATTGCTACAATTTATGTCAAAGTGTGTTCTGCATATGTTTTCTTCTAGGAGTTTTATGGTTTCTGGTCTAACATTTATGTCTTTAATCCACTTGGCTTTAGTCTTGTATATGGTATGAGAAAATGTTCTAATCTCATTCTTTTACATGTAGCTGTCCAGTTTTCCCAGCACCACTTATTGAAGAGTCTGTCTTTTCTCCATTGTATAACCTGCCTCTTCTGTCATAGATCAATTGAGTATAAGTGTATGGGTTTATTTTGGGCTCTCTATTCTGTTCCATTTATCCATGTGTCTGTTTTTGTGCCAGTACCACACTGTTTTGATTACTGGAGCTTTGCATTTTTAGTCTGAAGTCAGGGAGTATGATTCCTCCAGCTCTGTTCTTCTTTCTCAAAATTGTTTTGGCTATTTGAGGTCTTTGTGTTTCCATACAAATTTTAGTTATTTGTTCTAGTTTTGTGAAAATTGTTCTTCTTATTTTGATAGGGGTTGCATTGAATCTGTAGATTGCTTTGGGTAGTATGGGAGAATTAACAATATTAATTCTTCCAGTCCATGAACACAGTATAACTTTCCATCTGTTTGTCCTTGGTATTGTTTGCCTTTCTAAATTACCTAGTATACATGGGTACTTTTGAATGCTGTAATTCCCCAAAGAAACTCATTCCTCAGGTATTCCTCTGAAGCTTTAAGCAATGTATTCTATGTCTTAATTATAATTTTTGCCCCAGGTGTCTGTGGGCTTTTAATTCACCTTGCAATGTTTTCAAGCAATACCCACTGCTTTTCTATCCTGAGTGAGTCCTGAGTTAAAAACTTTTAAAAAAGATGTGTCATGCACTATAGTATTTTCTAGTGTTTTATTTCATTTTTAAGAAATGCTGGTGGCATACATCTATGTTAATTTCATTGTGTAGACACTTGCCTTTTCAAAATATCTGCATTGCAGAATTTATAAAAGTTACTTGGGACTTCGCAGTGACTCTTGCTTTATTCCACTAGCTTTCTCATTTGTATTGTGAACTTGGCGGCATCCGTGTGTTCATCCTCTAATGGAGTAAGGGGAAACCTCTTCCTCTTTTGACTTCACCCATGACCCTAGATGGTTTTATTCCCTTTTATCTTAATTTTGGGAAATTGCACATTGGGCATAATATTAGTTTCCTGTAACTTCCATCACAAATTACCACAAAATGGGTGACATAAAAAAATAGATATTTAATTTCTCACTACCCTGGAGGCCAGAAGTTTGAAATCAATGTGTTACCAGGTCTGCATTCTCTCTGGAGGCTCTAGGGGAGAATCCATTCTTTGCCTCTTTCAGCTTCTGTTGTTTCCAGAAATTCCTTGGCAAGAGGTCATATCACTCCAATCTCTCCCTCAGTGGTCATGGTGCCTTCTCTTCTTTCTATAATATCACTCTAATATGGATTATTGTCATTACATTTAGGACTCACCTGGATAATTCAGAATGATTTCCTCATCTCAAGATCCTTACATTTACAAAGACCCTTTTTCCAAATAAGCTAATATTCATAGGTTGAAAGGAATAGGATGTGGACATATCTTTTCAGGGGCCATCATTCAATCCATTACAGGGGATTTAGAAGGGGACATGAGAAAAATGCCTTCTCAGGGGATGGATATTAGGGTGTTGTATCTGCAAAATCAGTGCACTTTTTATGCTACCCAGATTAATAGTCCTTTGGGCAGCTCCAGTTAATGTTGTTATGCTGAATGACAATCCTCCTCAGTTTTCTTAGTCTCTGCCTGAAAGCTGGAGGAATAAGGTGTTAAAGGAGAGAATATTTTTCACATAATAGGCATTTTCTCTGTTTTAAAGAATAAACTGATTTTAAACTGCAGATGTTATGCCTATATCCCTCTATTCTCTGGTCACCAGATTCATAACAACTCTCATCATCCATTTCCTGAATTTGAAGGTTTCTATATCTGCTAGCTCACACTCAGCCACCTTTGATCCTATCTTAGAGTGGAATGTGAAACTGAATATACAAACAGACAAAGGCCAGTCCTCATATAAAAATAGAACTGAAACACATAACCTGCAACAGCTAACTCAGGAAGCCAAACCCCAACCTCTGCAGTAAACTGTGCAGGAAGTCAAACAACCTCCTGTAAGAATCAGTCCAAAAAGACATGATAAACTGCCAGCTTCCCTAATTTTGGTCCTGCTTACAAATTGGAAGTAAGTGGAGGAAACCAAATATGCCCCCCTAACAGATTTAATCTAGGATGCCCTGCTTCTAGTTAGCCTGTTTTCAGCTTCCCCAAGGCGAACAGCTTCCAATCAGGACATATCTGAAGTCTTCCTATTTTTCCATTATAAAGCCTTCCCACTCCTTTGCCTGCCTTTGAGCTTCTAAAAAAGGTAAGTGATGGTGGCTGACTACTAGTTATAGCAATCTCTGAATAACTTTTAATTGTTCTCATTTGGTTGGTCTTTGTTTATTCCCATAAGAGGCATGGGGAAGCTTGGGGTGCCCTTTCACTCACTGTAATGGAAATGTAAGGCTTTACAAGGCTGCGCTCAATCCTATTACCTTAGACCCTCACTTAAGAATTGCAACTTCCCAGTTGTGGTGCAGTGAGAGGTTGTGAGAATTCTCTGGCTCAACTTTAGAAATAAGAGTTACCACTCTTTTCTGTTTTCTGGTTCCCCTAAAACTAGCTGGGAGTTTTAAGGACTATATCTCCCATCTCTCTGGGGGTTTTGACCATAAGAAGGGCCAATCTGTGGGACTTCTTTTATAGGGACCCACACCACTGATTCACTTTTTTGCTGCCTTCTCTTCTTTCAGATCCTCTTCTTGTTAAGAGCCTTTTACTTCATCAATGCAATGGCTCCAAAATCTAGGTTTATCACTTATTAGCTGTGTAGCTTTTTGAAAATTACTACTTGGAAACTCATTTTCCTCATCCATAGAATGAGGATGATTATAGAACCTATCTCATAGAGTTGTAAGGATTAAATAAGGTAAGTTCATATAAAGCACTTTAGAACAGTGTCTGGAACACTGTGAGCACTGAAGAAGTATTGACAATTATGACTTTCAAGGGAGGTGAAAGTTCTAAACTGTTACTAGTGCTGCAATAAAATAGGTAGTAGGTCATCTAGGTCATAAAGAAAAATGGTGTTTCATTCTCTAAGGGAGGAAGAGGTCACAAAAGGCACCTTAGAGGAGTTTTATTTGAAATATCTGTAATTATTTGTCAAGCAGATGGTGGGATGATGTAAGCCTGCAGGTGTGTACAAAAAAAAGGCAAGATAATGCAAAGCTGATACATCCAGGAAACTACAAACAGGTAAGTAGGGTTAATGGTGGAGAGAGTTGGATGTAACTAAAAAGTGTGAAAAGAATGATCTACAGAAGTTTGTTTCAGAGAATGAATATGGAGTTTAGATTTTAACCTATAGATAAACACTTCTCAAAAATTAGTGTGGTATCTGAAGCTACTCATATAAAATCCAAATATCTTTGCCCAGCTTTAGAGGTCTGGGGAAAAGTCCAGGAATCTACATATTTATTAAGTTATCCAGATGATACTGAGGAATGTGGTTTTCTTATACCAAACTATGAGAAACATTTTGCTGCAGGCTACATAGACTTGACTAAACTTATGTTTTGAAAGATCTCTCTAATTCTATTGTTCACAAGTTTAGGTTCACATTGAAATCATTAAAGGTGGGATCCAGACATGTTTTTTCAAGTTCTTCAGGTGATTCCAAAGTTCAGTAAAGGTTGAAAAGTCCTGACTTAGCAGCAATGCAACGGGCAGATATTAGAATATTAAAACTGGAAGTAGGGAGTTAAGATATTACTGCAATGGCATGACAAGAGTGATGAGGACAGGAACAAGGGCAATAGCTGGAGAGCTGGAGAAGTAACTGAGGTATTAAGACTAGCTCATCTAGAGTCTGGTGATTGATTGCATACAGGGGTGAGGGAGTGAGCGATATTAAGAATGACTCAGGGCTTCCCTGGTGGCGCAGTGGTTGAGAGTCCGCCTGCCGATGCAGGGGACATGGGTTCATGCCCCAGTCCAGGAAGATCCCACATGTCGCGGAGCGGCTAGGCCCATGAGCCATGGCCGCTGAGCCTGCGCGTCTGGAACCTGTGCTCCGCAACAGGACAGGCCACAACAGTGAGAGGCCCGTGTACCGAGAAAAAAAAGAAGAATGACTCAGGATTCGGAGTTGGGGTTTGAGTGAATGGAGGTGCCATTCAGCAAGATAGAAACCACAGGAGGAGAAACAAATTTTGGAGGAAGACTACCTTATAGCACAGGTGGAAGTCAAGGGAGGGATGACCTAAAATTTTTGTTATTCTTTGGTATTGGTTCCCAGAGTTTAGTGTACCAAAACAAAACAAGTCACCTGGGGAGTTTGTTAACAATACAAATTCTTATTCCCTCCTTATTTCCATTTGAGAGGATTTGGAATGGAGTCCAGTGATCTTTTTTTTTTCTTTTATTTTTTTAAACAGCCCCAGTACAGTATGCAGGCCTTTGTTAAATATACTGAGAAACATTTAAAAAATAATACTGAAAGTAAATTGAAAATTACATTAAAAGTCTATTTCATGACTATAAATTGACAGCTATTAGTGACTTAAAAGAAAAGTTTGATGTTGATAGATATTTAACAGTTTTTGTTTTTACACAGCTTTATAAAATGTTCACAATGTAATAGAGTGATTTTAATGCATGATGGAAATAGAAAGATTCACATGTTAGTGATTACAAATTAGTCTAGGTAGCAATTAACTTTAATGAAACAGTTTTATTGTCATAATTAGAAGTAACTGATGTATGTGGAAGTATACGTAGATCCACCTTGGTAAACATCTTTTGTGTCATTGCTGCCCGTTCATTCCATCTTCAGGAATTTCAGAATCTCTTTGTTCTCCTTTGCTTTGTGAAACATTTCAAAATCCTAAAAAGAATTAAAATTAACTTATAATATCAATGTTGATAATTCCCAATTATGAAGTCACTAAACTCAAGTGTCTAGGTGAGTTTGTTAATTATCTTGCCTGGGCCTTCACAAACTGCTGCCAGCTAAGTTTGATAAAAAATTCTCCTCAGAGTAGCAGTCATTTCATACTATAATGTATGATGAAAAAATACCACATAAGTATCCTAAAACAAGCAGCATGACAAAATTTCCTTTTATGATGTTTTCGTAATAAAGTACAAAGTGCCTTGTCTCC